>NC_037599.1:4600246-5844095 GCF_003073045.1 Pomacea canaliculata
AATGAGGAGAAATAAGCAAAAAAATGTTAAAGAAAGAAAACGAAAATCCAATAATGATGGCCGTTATTTTATTAACTTAATCTATTCAGTGTTTGAACTTTTATTCCCTCTTCATTATGTGATCATCTTTCATTTCCTGCAAAAGATGTCAAAATTTTTAAAATAACAGCACAGGAAACGGTAGCTTAGTGCTGACAACAGTCCTCAAAATTAGTGAAGTCTTGTAGGATAACGGTATCTACTCCTGAACCATCTGGTTTTCTTTTCTTGATTTTTTGAAAGTTTGTTTTTGTCGTACTTGTGGAGTAGAGAGACCTGCACACTCGCTCACTCACTCATTGAATGGAAAGATAAACCAAGTAAACTGCATCCTTGTTGCTATGGTAGCTGATGTAACATTAACTTAAGACCTAAAATTAAAGGAAGAGGAAATAAGATGAGATGGTGAGATGGACCTGGCGCTTTCTCTTTGCAAATAACGAGAATCTTCATAATTCAAGATCACTAGAAGGTATACGTGACAGGTGCCGCCATCTTACCACGACAGAGAGTTTGCTGAATAGGAAAATGTTGGTTTTATTTTTTTTTATGTGTGTGTGTGTTTTGGATCTTTATATCTGTTTTATGTCTACCTGACTGATTAAAACTGAATGACGGACTCACTGACTCAAAGAATATCTTCCTCAGTCCTCGTATCCTTCAATGAAAATGAACATAGGGTTTAAAAAAACCGGTGCGGGGTAAAGAATTGAAGTAGGTGTGGCCTGATCCACCTGGTGTCCTGTTGTCTGCAAGAGATGGAGGATGAAGGGTCGATATGTGTGTTGCCGAGATTCCCAGTTACCTGACTTCACACGAGGAAATTAAGACAGTGTGTTTCTTGATATTAAAAACTATGTTGTGGATTACAAGAAAAAAAATTGTTACCTGAAGACACACATCAAACCTTAACTGTTCAGATAAGGTAAAAATAATTTGTTTTTTTGTTTTTTTTTTTTTTTTGTTCTTTGTTTTTGGTTTTTATTTTTGCAAGCATAACAACAACAGTAAGGATATCGGAGAAGAGGGTAAAGAGGATGGATACCGGGTGGTGACCTCTATTTATGAAATCTCTCTGTCACAAAAGGTAACCAAAGCTAAAGCTGGCTTTCGTCGGAAGCACAAATCAAGCCACAAGTTTCAAACAAGATATTCAGCTCCGTCAAACTGTAAACCGTTGGTGGAATTCAGCTTGAAATTTAAACAATAAAATGTGTTTAGTGGCGGTGTCTGACCTTTAGAGACGAACTCAATCGTGAGTATTATCCTCTCGGCGAAAGCTATTTGTGCTCCGATGACCATCATCCACAGGCATCTGCTGCTGACGCAGGTTGCAGCCATCTTTTTTTATTTTACGATATTACCTTCATCGTCTGTAAATTAATTCTCCGGCTCATAGAAGAAAGTCTTAGGACACGGAGGAAAATGGCACTTTGATTCAGCCATCAGAGGTAATTTGTTTGATGTACGGGTCGTGATTATCCTCCCAAATTGAAAAGCGGCTTCACGCTGATTAGATCGATGCAATACAAATTTGGGAGGAGTATCTGAGGAGCTGGCTACAGCTACAAAACAAGGAGAAAGCCCAATCAAAAGGAGACTATTTGCTTAATTTTATGGGACCTTTCACCGACGTGAAAAATATGTTTCGTCTTATTCTTCAAAAGAGATGAAGTGTGTCTAACTGTTATCGTTTTCCTCGTGTTTATGGATATTCTGAGACATTTTCTCCGCTTTGCCAAATGTCTGGCATTGATATTGTTTGATGTCTTTTAAAGGAGTGATGGCATTGTCTTGGGTTGTAAATTTCAGTAGTTGTTTATACATATAATTAAATATAGAAGTGACAGTCACAGTGAGTGAGTGAGTGAGTGAGTGAGTGAGTGAGTGAGTGAGTGAGTGAGTGAGTGAGTGAGTGAGTGAGTGAGTGAGTGAGTGAGTGAGTGAGTGAGTGAGTGAGTGAGTGAGTGAGTGAGTGAGTGAGTGAGTGAGTGAGTGAGTGAGTGAGTGAGTCCCTTACTCATGTCAGTGTCAGTAAAGGGACTGCAAGCCCACGGCAGGTCCACTTTGTCAAAGACCTATGTCATCAGCAGCCTGCGACTTCCCTCCCTTATTTGCCCGGTCACCCTGGTGAGCAATGGCGCTGCCAACAGTCTACCATTTCCTCTCCTTTATTTGTAGAGTCGCCCTGCTGAACGATAGAGCTGCCAACGCCCGACCCCCAACCCTGCCAAAGTCTTCTTCTTCCCCCGAGGACCAGTTAAGAAAAGCAGTGAAATATTTTCCTTTTTCTTTCTCCCCCTTTCTCTCTCTCTGTGAAAAAGTAAGTGCCGTTCTGGAATTCTCCTTCACGCTTCATCGTAAAAGCGATGATTATGTCAGTCCCGATCTGACCGATCCCTGAGCTGAATTTTCCCCTGTGTAAAAATGTTTAGTCGGCAAAGCGAGGGTTTTCTTCTCTCGTGTCTTGTGAAGAAGAATTACGGTCACTGGTTTCATTGGCAGGGGCGGCAGGCTGTCAGCCAGACTTCATGCATCGAAATCCCTCGACACCTTACCACCATCGTCTTTCAGTCATCCTTTCTTTCTTTTTTGACTTCTAGAGCCATGTATGTGTCTAATCCTTTTATCAACTAAGATCGTAATAATTATTATTTCGCTATCTAGTAACATGCACAAAATTTGTGTTGAAAACATATTACAGAAGAGATTAAGTACTGGAAACAAAATAATTCAATAAAAGATACCGTATCTTATATTAAAACACAGAAAATAAAGTTAGGACAAATTAAAAAAATAATAACTAACACAACTACAAGGTTTTATAATATAAACAGAAAAAAACAAAAAAATATAAGAATGAAAGGTTCAGTGTGTAAATTTTATTTAATCTCCAACCTGAGAAAAAATGGAGATATCTGAGCGAGTGTGTTGCTATAAAGTTGAAATGCGAGTGCAAATCACAGACAAATGTCGGGCGAGGAAAGATCAGAGCTGGAGGACAATCATAAAGCAGCATCCTCGCCTGACATGAGAGGCGGTCGATGAGGCCTCACCCTCCCGTCGCCGGGGTCAGACTCGCTGAGTACAGATTTGACACCTTAAGCCGGCCTTGATAGCACCCTAATTAATCAAAACTTTTCCACAATTTTTTTTTTAAAATTAGGAACAAGTTGAAGCTAAGGAGATTACTTTTGAAATTCTATCTCCTTCTTGTCGCAAGGGATTGAAACTTTCTCTCGCATACTTCTTAAATGCTATTTATTTGTTGTTTTTCTTTTTTCTTTTTCTCGTTGTGTCTGTTTTCATGTTCTACGTGTTGACTGGCAGCAGTCTGCGGATATCCTTCCAGACAGGTTCTTTGTTAAACAGCACAGATTTTATTTCAGTTTTAATTCTCCAGCTGAAATGTTTTCGAGAAAATTACGCCGTTAATTCTTTCTTGCTAAGATTGCAAATGTCATAAATGTTTAAGCTGTTTTAATTGTTTTCTTTCTTTTTCTTTCTATTTTCCACTCTATTTTTCTGTCTGTCTTTCATTTTGCATTTGATAGTGTCTTTCTTTTCCTCTGTTATTTTGCACTTTATTTATCCAGCACCAAGAACAGTTCAACTGACACTGTGGTTTACAATAACTTTCACGATTTGCATTAATTAATACCTCGTCTATCATTACAGTGATGCTTGGGAACATTAATATTCATTATGCCAAACAGCAATTACCCAGCAAAGTCGAAATAATGGACCTGTTCTGCAATTTTCAGAGTGTCGATCAGACTACATACCTCAAAGAGCATTATTTAATGCACTTGGGCGATGACTATAACCTTTAACCCCTTGTCATCAATCAGGTCATCGCCTGTGACCATTTGTGTAGACTGTGTGATCAGCCCACAAAGTGTCATAAATCTGATGTTGTGACCAAACTATCAGTAAACAAAATTATGTTTATGTTGGGACCAAACTGTCCAGAAACAGATTTATATTGTGAACAAAGTGGTTGTGAACGTTATATTCATGCTTCTGAGAAAACAAATATCAAACTGATTCTCCTCAGTGGTTTAAGATGTGTACACGTTTGACAGGTCTCAGCAGTTTCAACCATTAACCACAATGTAACCCATTTAGTCAACTTTTACAGATTTTCTGTGATTACTTTGATGGTAAGGTGTCTTGTAATTGACAGAGTTACACCAGTCCTTATAAGAAATTGTGAATCTACTTCACCCTCTATTTCCGCCTGTGTCAGAAAATTATATGAAGTGCATTGTCCTCACACATAGACCCACCAGATGCTTGCTGGACCCTATCCCGTCAAACCGATATTGTCCTCCTATCATCGAAATTATTAGTCAAAATTACAAGTCACACAATTTCTACCTCCTTCAGAACTGCAACCGTTAAACCCCGACATTCGTTGTCTGTATTGCAAACACGTGGAGCCAGGTGCACGGAGATGCCACCTCGATGGCCATGAATAAGAGTCCGATATATGATTCACACAAACTTAATAAGTATTACCACCAATGTCAGAGGTCAGTCAGATATTGTTTACTGGCTTAGTAGGAAAGTGAATGAGTAAGTAACAAAGAAGACCCTACCACAAAGGATTTACTGAAAGTAAGAACTTATTGCCATGCCAGACATAGGTTACCTTCTCTTTATCTTCGCGGCGGAAGTGAATGAAGTGTTGGCTTGAGAACAATGGCGATTTTAGTCTTCCTCACCCCAGCAGTACAATAAAGCTGCAATGAAAGTAGCACATCTTTCTACAAAGGGTTCAAACACTCTGGATTTAGGTTAGACTGGGGTCACCCAGCTGACACATAAAGATCTCAGATAGCATCACCACGTGTAGTATGTCTTCCAGGAGGTGGGAACTAGGGGGTGGAGGGCAAGGGGGTAGGTAGACGGCGAGTCCTTAACTTCTTACATCAACCTCCCAATGCAAAGCACAGAAAGGGTCTGGTGGTCCCACAACATCCTTGCACAAGGGGCGGAGAGAGGATCAAAGCCGAAACATTGGGAAAGCACTGCTTATCACAAGGCTTTGCGCCTCATTCTCAGCGAATTATGTCGGCACTGAGGTCTGCTAAGCTGCTGAGCTGCCTTGCCTCCCCTTGGTACCCTGGACAGGAAATTGGGGGAGTAGTGTAGTGGTGGTAGTGGGAGTAGTGATGGTAGTGGGAGTAGTGTAGTGGTGGTAGTGGGAGTAGTGTAGTAGAGTAGGGGAGTAGTGTAGTAGGGGGAGTAGTGTAGTGGTGGGTAGGGGGAGTGGTGTAGTGGTGGTAGGGGGAGTGGTGTAGTAGGGGAGGAAGTCAGCAGCGAACTTTCCTATTTCCTCCATACATTTTTCCACATTACTTGTTTTCTGCATTTACTTCTTTTTCCTGTTTTTCTTTGCATTTTTATTTCTCTTTCTTTGTTTTTGTTTATTAATTAATTTCTATACTTATAATTATAAGTCAATTAATTTTAATTTCTTAATTTTTTCTTTGTTTTTTTCTTCTTTTCATATCATTATTTTTGTCGTAAATATCTCTAATATTTTTCATTTATTGATTGCTTTTTTTACATGTTTGTTTTATTTTTTTTATTTCTCTTTTTTTTTTCTTTTCCAGCAAACTTATTATGCTGCCTTTCTACTTTATACTTGAATCCATTTTACCTTAAGATTCTAACTCCATTTTTTAGTTTCTTATACTGATTTCTTTCATCCTTTTTTCTTCCAGTCTGTCATTATATCTCACGAGTCAGCAGACGGTCTTAATTTGTGGAGCTGACTATGGCTGATTAAAACTGTAATGCTGAAACCGATGCTTAGTCTGGCCCTTCCTAGTCTGTGCGAAAATAAAAGTAGTTTTTTTAATTATAATAACACTTTACCTGATCTCTTGTCGCCGTATTTGGGGCTTACTTTAATATTTCTTTTGTAATGTAGCGGGTTCTAGTAAGTTCTCGAACATCTGACATTTAGAAGTGTCGATGTCCTTCCTGCCTCCTAAACTACTTCTTCCTGATTGCATTTTAAAAATCGAGCCTCTAGGTGCTATTTAGGGGAATATCTTGTTCTTATGTTAACTTTAACATTTCTGTTGAACCCTGCCTACCATCAAAGAAAGACTGCAGCTGAGGGTTATGTATTGCTTCTTTATTTTTTTATTTTTGTTGTTGTTGTCTGAAAATACTGTATCCTACTTCATGATTTTAATGGTGCTTAAATGCCTGAATATGTGCCAGCTGTTAAATAATCTTAAATGGTCATGTGACTGCAGCATAGAGAAGTGAAAATAATTTTACTTGTCAACTTTCAACAGAGTGAACAGGCTCAGAACTAAATACATTGTTTATTTGAGTAATTTCTTGATGATATTGTTTATCATATTTGCGCCTGAAGACTGCAACAGTCCATGTGAAGTCTGCTAGAGGTTTGCTGTGTCGCTTGCAAACACAAACAAAAGATACTTTCCTTTCAGTTTTCTTATGTCTAAGCAGGAAGAATGAATTGAGTTTTCTTTAAGTTTCATGAAATGTTACCTAAAGGTTTTAACCCCTAAAAAAATACATAAAGAACATAATATAAAGCATTGTTTTATTATATTTTTTTTTTTTTTAGTACTGCGCAGTTCTTGTCAAGTCTTGCCTAGTAAACATCTTTTCAAGCATTTCGCATAAAGTATAAAGATTAAAAAAATACAACGAAATATACTGATAAAGAATAAACGAGTCCCAACATCAGGGGAAGAAATAAAATCAAAGATAGAATTATAAATAAGTTTTTAGTCGTGGACCCACGTTATATTTGAACTTGTTCTTCCTTACAGCCAAGAAAAGAAGATGAAAGCGATGAACGATGTCCACGAAATAAAGTTTCTTGGGAAAGTCTATTATAAAAGTACTAAATGTTCAGCATGTGGACACGGACGATGCAAAATCGGTAAAAATATAAACCCATCCAAAAATACAAAAATGATCCCGCAGAAGTCCACACCCTGTCGATGACCTGTCCGGACGCATGGCCGGCTCTGTGTGATGGACACAATATTCTTGGGAATCTGTGAGTGACTCCCTTCTGTCCCTACCTCCCCCCACACAATTATTATATTTTATTGCATCCTCGCTTTCGAAAATGGGTTTTCTTCTCGTCAATTGCTTTTGACTTTCTCCAGCAGCTGATTTCACTTGTGGGAATGCGTGTCCTGACCTGGACCACGCAGGGTGACCTGTCGGAGGAGGACTTCCCCCGGCTGCTGATGTAGCGTCTGTAGATGTCATCTGCGAGTGATGCCAGGGTCCCGATGGATCCTTTGTGGACAAGCTCGGCCTTCCTCCCAACGCCCACATGCTACCTGCTGTGTCCGCCTGCTTGCTGTTCTGTACAACTTGTTACTTTTGCTGAAGATGCTTACAAACTTCCTTCCCCCTTGTTGTTTCCCCCGCTCTCCCTATCTCCTGGTTGGTTCATGTTGTGTTCGCCCTTACTCCCCCAGCTCCCACCTTCCCATCAAGTTTTTAATTTTATTTTATGAAAATTGGCAGGATTTTCCTCGATATTTTATCACCTCCAGCTCAAGCTTTATAGGAATGTTTCTTCTGACACCTCTAGAGCTTTATACCTTATGACACGTGACACTTGCAGCATTTATTTCGTTGTGTGTGGATTTATACGTATGTATATGTGTGTATCGTGTGTATATGTGTGTATGTGTAACCCAAATTTCATTGAAAAGTAAAAATCTTCCAAACAACTCTCAGTACAATGCAAAAAAATTTCTAATTACAATTGTCATTCTTAATATTTTAAGTGCGCCCTCTCCCATGAAGCAACTTTATTTAAGCTACTGTCTCCAGATTCCTAGTAAGTCGTCTGATCGTAACAGGAGCAGAATTCTCCATCGATTTTCCTCTTCTCCTTCTCCTTCCCCGTGTTAGTCTCTACAAAAATTGATTTTCCTCTCCTGTTCGGATCCCTAATTAGCTGATACAATTAACCTTTCTCTAGGACACAGAAAGCGACATGGGATGGGTCTACCGCTGAAAACAGAGCTAAATATAGTGTTAGTCCTGCATTTTATGCCGGAAGTAGTACTAGTAAAAGACGAGCTACTGCCAGGCACTTTTATCAAAATGACTCCATCTCACATTGCAGTCAGCAAGAGGAGATGATGGGAGACGGAGAGACTAAGACTGCTTCTGTTTTTATTAACATCGTTTCTTGTTCCTATTTTGATTTTATTTGCAACCCGATCCCCGCCAGGGCAGAAGCAAGGAGACCAAGAAGACCACGTGATAGTTGTCTGGCAGACTTCATTATTTTTCGAGGGCAAGGGGAGCTGGGAGTCTGCGGCGAGGAGAGAATCCTTTGATGTCTGTCTTACCTGACCTTACCTGTAGTATGAAGGTAATAGATGATCTTTCTACATTATATCTTCAAAGACCTCCATCGGGTTGAGTGAGTGTGGAAATCATGCTGCAGTTACGAGATGACTGAATGTTCTTGTCAGACCAGATTGAAAGTGAAGAGGTTCGTTTCCCCGTTTATTCTGTTAGTTTAACATTGTTTATTCCTTAATCAAGTTTGTAACATTTCTCATTATTTGACTGATATTTTTGCACATCCAACAGTGTTGAGACTGTACCTATGGGCAAGTAATTGCCTCATTTTTCGTCAAATGTCGGTTGTGGTGTGCGAAAGAAAAATAAACTTAATTCCAGTAACACTTGGCTTTACAAACAGAAGCAAGACTCTTCACTGTGAAACATCTGTGAATGGCTTTTAAACCTCCGTAAGTAACCCTGGGGTCGTACAAACGATTCTTCGATTCATTCACACTTTTGGATTACCTTTTCTCACCCCTGCCCCCCTCAACACCTACAAAGTCCAAACAAACTCTCGTTAGCTCGTGCACTCCAGAACCCCGAGACTTCCGTAGTGTTCGCCTGCTACCTGAGGTCTCCGCTCGATAACTAAGCTAGAAGTGATCTTACCCCTGCTTCACGACTACCTCTGAGGTAACCTTACCCATTCCTCATGACTCTAGCCCCATCATCGACATGTCACAGTACAGGCAGTGGGTCTGGCAAGGCACTTGAGCGGGACCGTGTCTGTTTGTTTCGCTGCATCATGCCGGGTTCCAATGGTGCCTCCGCATTTGCAACTGCCGGCACTGATGCTTTGGAGTGTGCTGGCGTGTAAGCGATTGGATGGAGATGTCTGTTGTTTGGGTTTTAGCTGCTGCCTCGCATCGCTCCCATCGATCCTCGTCTCCCAGCGCCCCCTGCGCCCCCTAGCGCCCCCCCCCCCAGCGCCCCCGAGGGTGTGTCTATCTTTCTTGTCGTAAAACCGCCGCCAGCCCCTGCGCTGTAGCAGCAGTAGTCGTCGTCGTTTTTTTTTTCTCGCTGAAATCTCTTTGAGCCTGTGTAGTGCTGCAAACCGGCTTCTGTTCCTCTGTCGTCGAGAATATTTAGGTACATTGCAATTTCTGAGTAGTGGGTTATCTCTTATCGCCATGGAAACCAATTTGTGTCTAAATATTTTTTATTTATTATTTGATTCTAAGTTCTTTTCAGATTTTCATTCTGATGAATGTAAGATGTTAACACATTTTTGTTGGGTTATTAAATTCATTATTTATGATCTTTAGAATGATAACTTCTCATACATTTATCAACGTCAATGACAAGGAACATTTTTTCCTTTATTTATTATTTTTTTCTGGATAGCTAACTTTTGGATGCTAGAGATAAAATGCACATGTAGAATGTTTTATATTCGTGTAATCTAATTTTTACCTTAAAATTTTTGCAGCCCTCGGATAATCATAAAAGTAGCGATTTGCCAGTTCCAGATCATGTGGTTGCCAAACGGCGCCAAGAGAATGCGCACAAAAATAATGTTGTTCAATAGCAAGTAAGTATTGTAGGATACTATGTCGCCAAGCATCTTATCTCCTTCATTCTCTTTGTCTTTTATGGTTTCTGAGGCAGATAACCGGAAATAGAATGTCAAAGAGTACAGATATTGACAGAGAAGATGTTTGAGGTTTCCTTCTTGTCTGCTCCAAGAGAAGACTGTGTAGTGTGGACTTGCTATATGTCGTGGACAACTACTAAATTCATCCTGATTCATTTTTCTTTCATCTTTCCACTCCATGAACAGAAGGCGGATTGAACCAAAATTCATCCAAATCTCTAGGTTTTTGGTAATATTGTCCTCGGCATTCTAGAAGAATTATCAGTACCTCATTACTTTTTTCATCAACAAAGAGAATCCTTTGTCAACAATGGATATAAGGTAACGAAAAATAAACAAAAATAAAAGGTCCGAAAACCTAAAGGCTACAGGGAGTAGGCTTGAAGTGTTTGTTGAGTGTCTAGAGAGCAGTTTCTGAGCTCCTTCCGCCAACGATCAAATGAACTCAATTTTGCATCAGACACAGTCATCAACAGCGATGTTTGTCTCTCATCTACACCAAGCTGATGTCACATTCTGCGCATTTTCTCGGTTTTCTGGCTGCGAGGGCTTTGGGGACAAGGAATGGACAAAAAGAGAGATTAACCTGTTAGTTGTTGCAAAGAAACCTTTTTTTATTATTTCAGAATTGCTGGGACTTATAAGAAAGACCGACCAAATAGAAGCTTTGCAAAGAAGATCCCCTTCCCCTTAAAAGAAAAAGGTAAATTAATTTTTAAAGAAAAACTTGATGGGGCACCAGGAGAACGTTAAATGGTCATTTTGAAGTTTCGGGAACTCTCTCCTCTTCACGCGCAAGAAAAATTGACAAACGATTAGCTTTGGCAAGACGACTATTCCAACATAAGGAGAGAGGTCAATTAATTTTTCAAGCAAAACCTGATGGGGGCCAGCGAGGGAGACATCCAAAAGCTGGCTTTGATGTGTGTCGTCACTCTTTTCTCTTTAAATCTTTTAAAAGTATCCCTCTCTCCCTCCCTCTCTCTTCTCCTTCACCCCCTCGTCCTCCCTTTTGCTTTCTTGTTCTTATTTTTTCATCACTTTCCCCTGTGTCTTTCTTTGAGTATCTATCTATGTATATGTCGTTCTAGCTATCTATCCTTGTCGATCGTCCAGACGGTCACGCACCTGCATTCACAGACCAAGGCAGAGACGAAAGAGAAGAGAGGGACAGAAATGGGGATGGAGGGGAATGTCCACCAATCCCACCAATCAGGGGTCTCCGGGCATTTCCTTGATTAGTCAACGCGTGGCGACGTTTCCTCTTCTCGTTAATTCCAAATTAACGACACGGGGGGCCGCTCTCCTGGGCATCAGCAGCGCCAGACTTCTGACCTAAGACCGGAAGGAGAAGGTGGTCCAGCTCTAAGGACGGTGCCTACCAACAGCTGTGTCCAAACTTCCCTAAACAATGCTCTTCTTTTTGTGGATCTTCTAGACACCTTACACCAGAAGACCATCCTACGAAGCTTGTGCTCTCCTACTTTTACAATTTTCCTTCTTTCCTTTTATCTGTCTTTCTTTATTTTTATTTAGCTATTTACCTTTCTTTCTTTCCTCCTTTCAAACAATAAATCTCCCTGTATGTGTGTGATTTCTTAGACTTTTTACTGTTCATTTTACCCTTTTTCCCTCTGACCTTTGAAGACTGAAACTAGCCAAGTAAGAAGAAATCCGAAATGTACATAAAGCTTCTGTTATCCTCTCGTTTTCTGACAGTCAGCCTATCTTTAACTGCTAACAGAGAAGATTCAAAGAAATATCTAGATAGTTGTGTTCTAGTAACTTTTGTATGACCAGCCATGTCCTTTCGCATTGACCTTTAAAATAGTCTTTAAGTAAAAAACATAGACAAACAACATACAGGCGAACGAACTGATAAACAGATGGACAAATAGAAAAAAGAAAGCTAGAGACAAATAAATAAACAAGACGAATAGACAGACCCAAAGAGATGCGGGGCTCTCGTTGACAGTCACGTGGTCAGACATTTAGTCCTGTGAGCAGACGATGAAGAAGCTGACAGAACGGAAATGAGCAATATTTCTAGACTATGAGTTATCGTTCTTTATTGGGGTCATCTAGCGGTACCCCGGGGCGTGTCACTCGTGTTTACCTGCCCTTGCTTGTCCACAAAATGGCGGTCTGTCCACAGACCTACACAGTCTGTCTCACCATCGCTTGAAAAACCATGCAGAGGCCGCACATTATTAATTTACTTGCTGTGTAAATACTTGCTCTCATTTTTTCATTCTTTCTCTCTCTTCCTCATCTTGCCTATAATTTTCTTCTCTCCTCCTGTAGCCTCGCAGATTGCCTGCGTTTTTGTCGAACATTCTTTGGTTTTTTTAATTTTTATTTCCCGTCTGCGTCACTTTTTTTTTTCCTCACCTCTTGGTTAAAACGAAAAATGAATGGATTGCTCATGAAGTGTGTAAAATGTTGTCGGATTTTGATGAAAGGGGTAAAACGAACAGGGAAATTAAAATTAAAATGAAGTTATTTTCTGTTCGATTTGGTTTTGTTACCATTTCTGAAATGTAAATAAATTTACTAATAAATTTGAAAAAAAATTAATTGTGTGCATGTAGTGGGTGGGATATTCACTGTGACAGCAGTCAAACTATTTTCATGGTATGTATGGCATTTGACATGGAGTTTAAACACACCTAATAATCAAGTTTCATTTGTAGATTATAATGAAAAATTGGGTCTATTGAATTCTGCTTTTCATTATTTGCATTCATTACTTACACACGACATACCGTAAAGGAATTAATTTGCTTTTTTCCTGCACCAGATTGAAATATATTCATAGGAAATTTTACACTTTGTCGAACATATTTAAAGTCGGTATTCTGCTGGAATCAACAAACAAAAGTACAGAAAAGGTGTCCTTATATCTATTTTACACAGTTATAGCTATAAGTATAGAGTGATAAAGATATAGCTAAATATGTATGACACCTGCACTGACACCGCCCTCTTCCATATCATCGGATACTGTCGTTTATTTATTGCAACATGTTTATCTTTCCTTCTGTAACCTAATGGCCATCAATCTTTTTGTTTATTTTTATTTACTTATTTATGTTTCTGGCTTCGTATATTTGTTTTTGTCTTATCTGTATTACTTTATTCATTGCTTGTTCTCTCTGTCGGTGAGCGCCGCTCAGCACATGTTTGATATCCTCCGGTGTTCCTCCCGTGAATACCTTTAAGACTTAATCACATTAACATCGGTGTCAACCTCAAAACCAAGTCAGGGCTAACACCAACGAATGAGAGTGTGCCCGTGTGAGTATGAGTGCGTGTGCTTCTGGTGTCCATGTATGTTGAGGTTGTTGTCCAGCTCTCCCCACAGGTTCCCGTAAGAACCAACGAAAACATCAACAAACACCACTTACGGACAGAAAGAAGCCAGTAGCGAGATACGATTACGAGGAAAACAAGTGCTCGCGAGACAGAGACAAAAGCAGAGACAGAGAGTGGGAGGACGAGGGAGGAACTCCAGTTAACCAAATCACATACCTCCATCGCCACGACACACGCGGCACAAGTCCTGATGCGACAACCGCAAAAGAAGCGGATGGAGCAGAAAGAGCGGCACCACGTGACTGGAGACTCTGTGCCACGGTGTCATTAATAATTCCGCACTCTCAATGATGATGGAGGGTTGCAGTGGCTGTTTTTCTGGCCCCCGGGTCTGGCGCGGTCCTGCTGGCCATTACCATTATTGGCACGGCACATTGGCAGTGACTTCACCTCCACTATTGTCATTAGTCTCCCTCGCTGCAGCTTAGATTTCCGTGGCCACCCCGCCCACCCGGTACTGAAAACTCAAAGTGAGGAGTGTATGGGGACAAGGGGGAAGAGTGTGTTCAATAGGTAAATACGGGGGACAGAAAGGGATGGCCGCCAGTCCTGGACAAGAATGAACATACAGGACACCGGAGGTCGTGCACCTGGTGAAAAATGAAATTTATTGGACGATCGGATCTGACCATCATTTTACATACGACGGAAGACAGATAGACAGACAGATAGATATATACTTTTGTGTATTTGTGTGTGAAAAATTTTATCTGAACTGTCCACTGGATTACCAGTTAATACTCCGATGTGGTCATGTCGAGCTGTTGTGGATGTTTGTGGACCTCATGCTCCAGCAGACTCCAAATCCCTTTTTCTGTGTTAAGCTGAGCGACAACATGAAGCAACCCTTTAAAACTATCAAGGGAAATGAAAATAAATAGCTTTCATATATCCTTGATTAACCTTATTACATTATCTTTTATTATGGCAATCACGCATATATATATATAATTATATAGACAATTTTATATATCGAGGGTTTTGTTAAAAAGTGAAGACCTCACACTAAAATAAGTTTTCGTTTCAGTGTCCAAATGACATGAATCGCGAATCAGATCGAGTAGAAGCCCCTGTCGAGTTTGTTTATTGCCCAAACGGGTGTCGGGCCCCGGCTTGTGTTTGAGGTGTTAAGGTTTGTTATCGCCAGTGAATGGCGATGACAGCAGATTGCCAGTCCCTTAGTTGTGGACTAAGAAAATGAAATTGCTTTAGCGGTGTTTGAGCTCAGCTTCTGGTGCTTCTCAGTCTGTGTGCAGCAAGCATCTGTTTTCGATAGTTTGCCGTCCCGGGTATCGATCTCACGGTGGCTGTCAAATAGTTTCAGAAGGAATTTTCAAACTGTTTTTTTAACATAACGGTTTTCAAAAGGCGGAGAACTTAGCGGCTCACACGTTGTTTGCTAAGGCAAATGTCTGGCTTTCTTACTGGTTTTCCTTACAGTAATTTCAGAATAGTCCTGCTTATCAAATGATTTGTAACAAACTAGCTTTTAAAATACTTTATATAAAATAATTTATAACTGGTTTTCAGATGGTCTTACCACAGACGGTTTTATAACATGCTGGTTTTCAAATGGTTTTACAACATAATAGTTTAAAAATGCGGTTTATATCATACT
Organism: Pomacea canaliculata; assembly: GCF_003073045.1. NCBI lineage: Eukaryota > Metazoa > Mollusca > Gastropoda > Architaenioglossa > Ampullariidae > Pomacea > Pomacea canaliculata. Next base: position 4,615,252 of record NC_037599.1, read on the forward strand.
TATTTTCTAACAAGTTTATCTTTACATACACGATTTTAAATAATTTTATTAACACATACACATATATATATATACAGACACTGAATTGAAATATACTTGTTTTCAGAAGGCCTTTATCGTTTTGCAGGACATTAAAACATTGCTTTTCAAAGTTTTTGACATATTTATTAAAGGATTTATTTTTAAATTTGTTTTCAAATAGTTTTACTTGACAAAGATCTGTATCATTACCGATGCGACTGTGCCCCTTGTACTTGCAGTTATATCCCTTTAATGAAAGTTATCACATTGTAATGGCCGTTCCCGTTTTGTAATGAAGATTATAGTCTTATAATGACAGTAATTGTCTTATAATGAAAGTCATCGACTTTAACGGCCCTTATCCAATTGTAGTTACAGTTGAAGACTTGTAGCCTGGCAGCGTGCAGCAGAGTGTTGGACTCTCTGACGAGGACAAGGATGACCTCCTGGCAACCAAGTGTGGTCCAGTTGTCCAATCTAGACTGTACACAAGACGGGACGAGTATTATTGGCATGCTATATCAGAACTGCTCTAATGAAACTAATCTTCCAGTTCAAAGTAGAACAAGTAATTATGGAAGAAATTGTTATTGTCCTGCAAGATGCGGTGAAAAGGTAGGTCACGTAGTCACCAAGAGAACCTGAGTCCTTGGTGAACCTTGACCTCATTTCGATTCCATGTGAAAAGACAAACAAAACCTCAACAAACAAAAAATCCACATCGGCCAAATTGAAAGTGTAGTGGAAGTGACTGTCGTGGGCTGAGAGGTAAAGACAATGCCCAGCTGTGAACCAGCCGCAGACCATGTCGGCCACCACAGATTGCATCAGCTTTGCGAGGAAAGGGGAGAGAGAGGGCCGAGAGGACCCATCAGCCAGCGGCCGCTGCTGCAGGATTCTTTTTCTTTCACCTTTCTTGCCGAGCTAGAGGAGACAAGCTTCCCATTAGCCACAAAGACAAGAAAGAAAGTCGTGTAGGTTTGCTGGATCCTTGCCTGGCAAGGCGCTTCCCGCTGCTCTCTTCACTTTTAACCTTTCTCTTATTACCCTGGTGATAGAGAGGGACATTTTCCCATGTGTCTTCCGGAGTTGGCAGAGACACACGCCATACGAATGCGCCACTAACCTTTATTGAATCACATCTGCTTGCGTGCCTTCATGACTGATTATCCGACTGTTACCTCGTTACATGTGTGTCTGTGGATCTGTCTTCGTCCTCTGTACGTATGTCGTGGTCTGGTGAAGACCTTTGACTTGTCTCTGTCTCTTTCTCCTCTCTCTCTCTCCCACCCTCTTCTTGCTGCCGCTGTGTCAAGAAAACATCGATCATTTACAGTCCATGTCCAGAGATAGTAATGGTCAGAAGAAGTATGGTTGTGATTGACCTTTGCCGGCCAGGCACAAAGAGCAGAAGTGGTCCAAGGCCTGCATTAGGACGAGAGTATGGAGGTGATAGCATCAGTCAGCCAGGCTCGTCACACCAAACTGTCGTGTGAAATTTTGGCGATCTTGGCGGGCGTAAATATTTTACATTTATCATTGATGCACCCTCGGCAAAACTGGTCCTCATGAATATTCATGATCTAGCACGCGGCGATCGATCACGTGTTGTGTCGCGTGATGCATATTCATTCATTGCGTCTTAATTCACTTCTGGGCGACAACAAACCAGTCGTTAGGGTGTCTGTAGGGGTGATGAACAGTTTCCTTGTGTCTGGCGCTCTCCAGGGTCTTTCGCTGGCTGCAGACATAGTGCAGGCGTTTGCGGCAAGTCTTTTTGTGGAGCACAACAAGTGTGTGCAACGACCGCTACTTTCCAAACACCAGCAGCACAACCATCATTATCACCATCTGTACCCACCCCTACAACCACTTCACCGCCTCCGCCTCCTCGTTCTACATATTTGGTAACGAATCGAGCAAATGAACCAACGAACGCATACATAAATTATAAAACATTTTTTAAGAGTTTTAATGCTTCACGAAACAAGAAACAAAAGCAAAAACATGAGCTGAAGGAAGAACAAGCATCAGTGTGAGAAAAACAAGAATGAGCAGAAGAAGACGAACATGAATATGAACAAGAACAAGTAGATCTTGAAGAGAGGAGGCGGGGGCGGAGAAGTAGAGCGAGACATACACGCGCCACACGCACGTGCTGGTGTTCGCAAGACAGCTTCTGTATCGAGCGTGTAAACACGTCCTCTCACACGCCACTTACCCGAAGGAGAGACCTCCACCCTGAGACACCTGCATGTCATTCCACTCTTGTGCTCCAGTCCTGCACTTGAGACAGACGACCAGACCCACAGCTCGAGAAGTTTCTGCCAACAATGCATCTCGCTAATGAGGACCTGACTGACGGAGGGATTCCAGCCAGCGACGGTTAGAGACCGGCATCAAAGGTTTACACGTCAAAGAACGAGAGAAAGGAGGCCATCATAGGGGTAGGGGGGCAGGGGATCAAACACAAAGCATCATCAAAGAAAAAAATGTCATCAAAGGAAATCATTCATCAGGGATGACCATTAAACGTACTATCGTTATCATCAGATGAAAATTAAGGCTTTAAAATAAACTCACCGGAGATAGGAGAAGTGATCAAAACTGAGGCATGGATATGTTTATGAGTTAGCCAATTGCTTGTTAGTAACATCACAAAAATGAACAGCTGTGACGTATTTTATTGTGATTAATGTTCTTCTTTTAGTCATCATCATCATCGTCATCATCATCATCATCATCATCATATTATTATTATTCTTTTTTATTATTATTTTACCTGTCCCAAAAAATCTAGTATTCCACTTTGCTGTTCCTGTTGCTGTTCGTTCCCTTAGGATACGCCTCCCTGGACAGTATCCGTTGGCATCCTCACTGTCTGTATGCCTGTGTGCACTTTTTTTCCTGCATATTTCAATTTCTCTCCCCTCCCTTGCTCACCTGTCATCTGTTTGTGAACCAACTCTCTCTGTGTGAGGTCGTGGTTTCAATTACCAGCTTCCCCAAGTAACGCTGAGTCCATTTTCTCATTTTACGTAATGGTTCTGGTCCAGACACTAGGTCTGCAGTCCGAACCGTATTCACCTTTGTGCATGAGCCCCTGGAGAAAAGGGGCCCCACCCCTGATGGTGACATCACGCTGGGCGTCCAAATAAGGTTGTGATGAGTGCGATCCGTGGAGCGTCATTTGCAGTTCCACCAGTGCTCCGTGGAGCTCGACCTGCGCGCGAGGGTTGCACGTCCTGCCGAGTCCTTCAATGGCGCCATGATTAGCCGAGCCTCGCTTGCAGGTCTGCAGTTAGCGGTGACGTGCTCACGGCTGCCTGTGTGGCACACTCATTAACATTGAAGAACATTTAAGTATTCCCGTGGAGTCAGTCGCTGCTGTAGTTGTTTATGAACGCCATGCTTGTCGGCTGCGAGAAAACGCCGTACAGCCTGCCGTCTGGACTGGCAGCCAGTGTTTGTGATGTAAATAGAAAAATATGTATGTATCGCCTTGTACTTGAACCACATCACTTCTACACTGCTGAGCTGTTTATTCAGACTTCATTGGAGGGGCTGGAACTGTTCAACGGGCGAGAGAGAGGAGAACAAACGGCATTCCTCAAACATTGAGTGCAGTCTCTTATATCACAGATATTTATAAAATGTTTTCTTTCAACAGTGTTCAGCTGTCAGTCATCTTCGGTAGCTTTATTTTGGACAACTATTTTACCTGCACTAAGAGGAAATAAAAAAATTTGGTGTTTAAGTTTTCAATTACCCTTACTAACAAAATCTATAAAAAAAATCACACAAATTTTCTTCATTCAACCATTGACAGTTCGTGACTGTCTCTGACTGATTTGTTTAAAAACATTGCTCGAGTGAATTTAATATTCCTTCTGGACATTAGGTAAACAACCTTGTGAGTGTAGTGGTGTGCAGGTGACTGAAAGCGAGAAAAGCTGTCATGTTACCTTTCGTTTCACTTTCCTTCTTGAACCACGTCAACGGACGAGTTAATTCCCTTCCTCCTGCAGTTAGAGGGATCACAATTGGCCGAAGATGATTACAATAATGATTTTTTTAAAATTAGAAAATCGTGTGTTTTTAATACCAGTATTAATGGGGCAATGTTTGTTTGATACTCACATTATTTCCTTTTGTTAACTTCCTTGTTTCCACTATACCAATGTCTTCACTGTTTGCAGCAGCAATTAAAATAATTTTCCCTCAATCTTCTACCCAAGACCACTTTTCCACATGTAACGATTCCAGAGTCTTAATATTTCCGGTGCTTATCAGGACACCGTAAACAGTTATTTACGCTGCTGGGAAATCGTCCGGTAGTTCAAATATAGAGTGAACTTTCATGGGTTGGTGAGGTTGATGCTATTCCAAAAAAAAAATGGAAAAAAAATTGGTAGAAAAGTTACAACTGCGACTTTGACAGATGGCAGACTACTACCATCGAAGCAGACAGCTACAGAAGGAATGTCAAAACACGTGAAGCCTCATGCATCTAGGAGCACGAAACATTTGCATGCAAATGTGCTTAATGAGGAAAGCCTGCAAAGCGCTGCTCGGGAGGCGTTCTTTAACAAGCTGCTGTCGTGGCGCCTCGCTGTAGACTCGATGGTGAAGACACTTGACCTTCCAGCTGAGAAGGATCCCGTCCCGGCTGCGAGTTTTTATGGTGCTGGCTATTTAGCTTCAAGAACGTGTGCCTTCCCTGGAGCACAAGAAGCGCTCGATAATGGAGGGCCCCCTTCTAATTTGTTGAACATCCCTCCGCTGTGTTTCGCCGAGGGCGTAATTGCACTCGTAACACAACCCCCGTGCCTAAGATATTTGCGGAAGAAACAAGATGTCCTAGCCATTCTGAAGTACTTTAAGCCAGATTTTGCACATTAACGTGAGCAAGATATTCGAAAGCTGAAAAAGAATCTGAAAAGCAGCTCTTGTCTCCTTGGTTTTGCTATAAGGATTCCATTAATTTCTTCGATATACTTCCTTGAGTTACTTTGCCGGGATTTACTCCTAATTTCCTTAAAGGCCGTCTCTCAAAAACCAATCGCATGGTAAACACAAAAACATTTTACATAGTCACACGCATGCATTGCATACATTCATATCTATACAACGATGAGGCTGTCCTGCCAACATCCTCCACAAAAACATCTTATTTGTGGATTTTGAATATTTTTTTCAAAGTGCCTGCTCTAAACTTACCCAGTTCATTCCTTCATTATTTTACCTTCGGAACTCCAGGGGTACGGGGCACGGGGCACGAGTGGGCATCCCGCCTGACTGATCGGCCTGCCACTGTGCAGGAGGGCGGGGGAAAAGAAGCAGGAAGAGGAACCCTCGCTTGACTGATCACCTGGCATCCGCTGAAGGTCTCTAGAAACCACCGCTTAAGTCTTTGACTGAGAAGGCTGATCCCCTGCAGGGGACATTTTCTTCAAAAAAAGAAAAAAATCAGAAAAAAAACTTTAAAACTTTTACTCATTTAAGTTCTTTGTTTCTCTCATTTTCTTCGCGAAGAAGGGATAGAAATTACTTACGTGTGTATTGCTGACTGTGCGTAAGTGCGTGCATATATGTGTGTGTGCGTGTGTGTGTGTGTGTGTCAGTCGGGAAGTTAGTGGCTGCAACGACAACTACTTTTTGCAGCATTTTTTTGTTCTTTTCTGAGAGTTTTCGATTCGCATTACCGCCAGAATTAGAGGAAAACTGACAAGAAGAAATAAGAGAGGACAGGAGGCAGGTTTTGTGTTTCCGCGCGCGTACTCACGCATGCACGCATATTCACGAACAAGCAAACTTACATTAAGATTGACACATAAGCAACTATTGATGAAATCACTTATTCAATTTTGAAACAGAAGGTAAACTTAGAGAACTTCATGTTCAATCTTTTTTTTATAGATGATCAAGAAGGTTTGAGATGTCCACAGGATCTGAACATATTGAAGACATTGTGTGGATAGCCGGACACCATCGTCATCACAAACGAGTTTAGGCGTTCATAACATCCATAAAGTAAACTGTATTATCAAATATCATTTACACGATCTTCAGGGTGTCATCAGCATCATCGCTAAAGAAAGCTGCAGAAACGTATGGTCTAAGACTTGCTGGTATGATCTTGACGATGGTTTTGATAATACAAGAGTTTTAAACGACACGCGCGCTCAAACACACACACACAACCACACACACTCATGCACATGCACACACACATGCACACACACATGCACACACGCACGCACACACACACAGTCTGTAAGCCACAGAGAAGAGCGCGTGCCAGACAAACCCGTTATACAAGTGTGATTGGCTGCTCGGCCCCCGCACGGCGCTCTGATGGCTGCCAATAGCAATCGGAAGTTGGGAAGGCAGTAGAAATGATCTGCTGGTGGTTTCCGGCCCAGGAGCCGCAGCCGGAGTCAGGTCAGAAAAAAATGCGGAAATTACGGCAGTACATTAGTGGCTCGCGGCCATTGTCACGATCCCTCGGCCAGTCAAGCTGAAAAGGGGGGGAGGGCGTGGTGCTCAGGGGGCGTAAGTCGCTGTTTTGCAGTTCTCTCCCCTGCTCGTCTGGAGGGAGGGGGCGCTCTACAGGCGCACTGGATTTGATTGAAAAGTGTATCTAATTATCACAGTTCGTTTGTAGCTATGTACCCAAGCTGTTGTACTTTTTCTGCTGTTTGGTGGCGCTGAGTAGCAAAACGATGTTCTATTGGATGCTGCGTTACCGGAGATGAGATGAACTGCGACCTCTGGGGTATCGATGGACTTGTTGGTCTGCGAAAGGCATGACTCGGACAATGTACATGATAATTGTTAGCAAAAAGCATCATGGTTTATTACTAGTTCGTGTTTTGCAGATTATTTTTTATGACAGTCCACGCAAAAACGATGAAATGCTTGCAAGGCGATATTTATCAGATCAGCGGAGCTACACTTGTAGTCAGTACTTGCTAAAGCCATCTTGCAGGCATTTTGAAATTATACATAAAACACAATTTTGTATAATCAGATTGACATCTATACCTCCGTTGTTTTCAAATATAAAATAAAGCAGTTCAAATAAAACTTTGATACCTTATATTTTCAAAACAAAATTACAAAAATCCAGTAGAAGAACATCTCTAATACACAGACAGTATCGCCTGACAACTTGTATTTTCAATCGGTTTCAATCCAGTTTAGTTCCGTATCAATGCGCTGTGCTGTCAACAGTTTGCAACAAAACATGTTTAGTCTTATTTATCGTTAAGAGCTTTTTAATTCCTTAAAATAAAGTATGGCTAAAGCTAGTGCCACGGCTCTGAGTGAGTTGCTTATACAACAACAATGCTCCATTTGGGAGGTCGATGTCACGAGCAGTGCGATTGGTGGGACAAGCACTTCTGTCACGTGCTCTGGACTGTCGGAGGGGTTCTTGCAATAGCTAGGAAACTCTGTAATCAACCGAAAAGCCCGGATGACGTCTGAACTGAGAAGTGAAGAGAGGATAGAATGGTCGTGTATGATTTTGTGACACTTGAACTGCTAAACTGTTAATAATATAAACATCTGGCCGTAGAGCTGGGAGGCTCTGTAGCTTAGTGGTTAACCTTCCTGACCCTTGTCGTCCCTCCTACACCTTCTGAAAAACATCCTCTGCCCCTCTTCGCATTACCATTCTATCACAGGGGCCCTGACTTATCAGGGGAATGAAAGGGATCTGTCTTCTAAGATAAATACTGCTCATTTCACTAATTCTATGATGACAAGGCTATGAAATCCTTTACACTAAAATTTTTATTAATACCCCAGTAAGAACTGGAATATCCACCCACCCACCCGACCAAGTTATACACTGCATACCCTCGTCTTGTCGCCACCCTCGCCTCTCGCCCAACATTTGTGTTTCGAGATAACAAGTCCGGACTGTAACTAATAAACCTTTCCCTGAAATGAGTTCCACATTGTTATTTTCCTAACTTGCTTATCGAAGCCTCAGTGATGACCTTTGACACAGGAGGTGACAACTGAGGACACTGGGTGAGCCACATTGTTTTCCCTCTGCGGAATGTCTTAGAATAATTGCCTTCCCCAACCCTCCCCTGCAATCCCCTCCGGGAACTAAACTTATTTTCAACGCATTTTTCTTGCCGGTTGGAGGAGATGCTTAACATATAAACTAAGAATTGAAAATTGTAGCACAAGGCTGCAAGATCGATGTCCTTAATGTGTCTCAATTAGCTTAGTATAAAAACATCCACAAAATCCATTTCAGTTCCTTTTTTCCCTCTCTGGAAAATCGCTTGCTACATAAAACTTAGTTTTATTCTTTTGTTTGGTCCTATTTTTATCATCATTCATTGAACAAACTGGTTTTCCTCTTATCCTTTTTACATTTAGTTATATATTCAGACATTTTCCTTCCGTGAGGAGAATACAACTTTTCATGTGTGTTGACGAGTTCTTAGAGTCAATAAACAATAACTTTGTGTATTAGAATTATGGGAAATATGAAATTGTTTACGGTTGTAGAGAATAATGGTAAATTACTGTTTTATTTTGTGCATGTGTGTGTTCGAACTTTCCCTTTCTAAAGGTATCTCTGATAATGTTTTTGGTCATAGAACTTATTGTGAACTTAGTACAGAAAGCTTGTGAATAAAATTCCACAATATTTTTTTAACACAAGCTGCTTGTTTCTAAACTTAACATACTCACAAATGGACTCACGCACAATCACACACACACACTTGTAAATCAGTTTCTTTATTCATGTATTATGATCCATGGCATGGCTCCATCCCTTACTAATGTCCTTTGCGGTCCAACATATAATTCCAGGTGTCTAGTTAGCTTGGACAAACGATCTAACGACTTGTCAGCCTGTAAAAACCTGTCATTTTGACAATTGCTGGCCTGGGGACTGTCACAACTATCATGATAAATGATGAAGCCACAGACCAACATATAATTCAGAGCAAGAAATTTGTTATTTGTTGTGCTCCAAGATGGCGTTGTATAGTTGCACTGTGAATGATGAATTCCCACATTGTAGAAGTTTGACAAGTGCATGTTATTATCTCTTCTTCTTTCTTTTTTCTTCAACTCTCTCACTCAATCTCTCTCGTGTACTTAACTATATTTACCATTATTCAAAACAAAACTGCTTGAGTATAGTCGTTGGTGTGTTGTTGTTTTCTCATTGTCTGGTTGTATCAGACGACAGTCTGATGTCTAACACCTCTGGTACCCGTGATCCCAGGTGTTAAAGGTCGTCAGAAAGTCAACGAGTAACATGTTTACAAACCTCTGCTTTACTTGAAACTACCTGCACATGATGTGCAATTGTATATATGGTAGTGATTTTGGAGTGATCACGTGACTTTCTGTCCAGCAAGCAGGACGGTTGATGTGCAACGGTGCAGCACCCGACTGCACTGGATGACACCAGCGACCGCACGACACGACCTGCTTCAATTCCCGCACACGACAGTCGGTACAGAAACATTTCCTCCTCCCACATCACACAAACACACACACATATCTCACACACACAAACACACGCACACACATCACACTAAACAAGTTCACAGGACTCCGTGTCCAACAAGTTGCCGGAGGGAGAAGCAAGTGGATGAGAGTTCCTTTTCAAAATTTCTGATTTTCAAGCCTCCTGTAATTCGTTGTTAGTGCAATGTAGGTACCCCTCCCTTCCCTTCACCCTCCCCTCACCTTATTCGCCCTCCCCTGACAACTATACTTCACAGATTAAGGCCATCAGGTGCCGGAGACTCAGGGCGGCGACAGTCGTTTGTAAGCCATTCAGCCCGCCAACATCTCAGCTCTTCAGCAATCTTTTGAACTTTCTCACGATTGACTGACTCGAGCTGTGAATTCTGCAAAGCACCTGATCCTTAGACCGTGAACTGGGTTAGTCAGGTGCATTGCATTCCTTGAAGCAGGTGAGAACAAGGGGAGGGAGATAAGAGTCACAGCCCCAACGAGTTGGCGGCAATTGCAAAAAACAAAACAAAACCAAAAAAAACAACCAAAAAAATTCAAACAAACAAACAAAAGAAGAACACACACAAAACAAACAAAATATGTAAACCTAGGACACAGTCGCATTTATCAAAAATAAACTCCTGTGTGTGTAAACCCAACTACTCTGTGTGTGTGTGTGTGGTTTCTGCAGAACACCAAGTTGCGGGTGTGGGTGGTTGAATCCGTCCACCCGTTACACCAAACCTCTGCGCTTTGCGCTGCCAAGCGGTTGGTGGCGTGCGATCGATTCTCAAGCTGCGGGGTGTTGCGAGAAAATGGTTGACTCTGTGTTTTCTTTTGTTCCGCCTCACCCGCCAGCCCGCCACCCCGCCACCCCGCCACCCGCCATCATCTCCGTTTACTGTGGGGGCTGCGGGAGGGGAGGTGTGAGTGAGTAGGCCACAAGTTTACTGGTTTACTGGCTGGCTGTCTGGCAGGCGCTGTCTAGTACTGGTTAATAAGCAGTGTCTGGTGCCGTCCACCAACGTGTGAGGACATAAAGACTTGTCGCACGGAGGAGGGGGAGGGGGAGGGAGAACCGTCTCCAAGTTCTTCTGTGGCATTGCCGGTGTGCCACCCCCTTCTCACAGTGCCAGGCATGGTTGTGTTATATGAACAGAATTGCAGGGTACGCGTGTGTTTGACAGAGAAAGAAATTTCGATTGGTGTGTGTGTGGACGACATTGTAACTTTGTTTGCTCGTGACGAGTGGAAGGAAGGAAAGATCCATAGGTGGGATAGTGGGATAGTGGCATAACCACCAAAGTCAACACACACATCAAAGTCAACACACACAGCATGTGCATCGCATGATGTCAGAAGACCAACTAGGTTAACAACGGATGTTTGTCTCTGGAGGGCAGGCAGTCTTCCGAGAAACTCAAGACCGTTAGGTCTCGCCGAGCCCTTTGACAGCAAACATCCGGAAAGTTGCTCTAATTCCTAAAGTCAACAGGATACTCGCAAGAAGTTTGTGGCTGAGTTTCTTTTTTGTTTCTTATTGGCAACAGTCATCGACTTTCAACTGCCTGCGACCACAGCAGACTATAAAGCTGAAATTTTTGTTCCTCCTTTTAACAAGAGCTCGCGCCTTTGCTCTTCTTCGTGTCGATGGTCCAACCGGAAGCGCATTGGACCGGGGTCATGTTCTCGACGTTAACGCGGAACATTCATCTGCAAGCAAGTCTAGACATATACATCCGGGGAATATAACAGACATGATAACAAACATCACAGGATGCGTGCGACTTCTCCATATTTTATTACTGCTTGTTACCTCCCCTTGTTATTATGTCTCATGCTTGTCGACGTCAGGGATTTTTGATCATCATTATCATCATCGTCGTCGTCGGCGTCGTTACTTTAAAGATGCTGTGTGAGTTAAAGAAGAAACATCAGCCGAGTCGGGTCGATAATTGGCACGCGGGTGGATGGGAGGATGGATGGATGGATGGGGCTGCGTGACAAGCAAAAAGCAGGCGGCGCTGCTGAGCGGCAGCTGTAGGAACTATTTCCAGAGTTAAGAGGCGCGCAGCTACACGGTGGACAGCGGCGCGACGAACGACAGTACACCGGAAGGACGCCACGCAAGTGTCACGTGAAACGTGTCTTACATCGATCGATGACTGACGACACTTTTTCCTCTTTTCCTTCAGCGCACGTACGGCGGTCGCCATCTTCCAGCGCGAGTCGGCGGCGGTAGGAGTACACGTGTACTCAGCCTCGTTGTGGCGCAGTACCTCGGGTGGAGGTGGGGATGTGGGTGGGGGAGACACCTCTCTCTCTTTACCTTCCAGGTGCACAAACATGCAAAACTGTTTACAAATAAACGCGGCATTGATGCAAGATATATTTATTTACCTGGGAATAATTCTTCCTCCATTGTCGTGGTATGACCTGTCGATAATGCACAGAAAATAGGTCACAAAAATGTGTCAGAAATATATGTATACATCTGATTATTTGGTTAAAACAACAGCCAATGGGAAGCCTGTGAGTGAATGTTGATGTGGCGTGTCAGTCGTCTGTAACAAGAGATCATTTAACAGCATAAGTCGTTGCCTCTGGTCTCGATGTCGTTGTCACGCAATGGCGTCCAGGTGATCACCTACCTGCTGTCCCTTTGATCGTGTGCCTGATGTCCAGGGTTGACAAAGGTGTATAAACGGCTGCAGCACAGCAACTGAATGAAACACATGCACAAAGGATACTTACGTGTGTCAGCCCACCCAAACATTTATCTTCAAGGTGTGATGAATACCTTCATAGGTTTCTTTATGACATCAGTTTGTTTTCCGTTGACTTAGTCTTGTCTGTAATTAGTTCATGTAATTAGTTTTGTCTTGTTTCTGTATGGTTTGGTCTTACATTATATATTATTTCGGTGCTTGTGATATCTTTTATATAAAATGATGGCAAGTTACCGACGGCAGACACCTTCCTGTACAGGACTAATAAAGACATATCGCGTGGTTTTATTTAAAGTTTGGTTTATTTTCTGGCTGGCTTTGGTTGGGATTATGGGTAACTCGAAGTTTGCGAGAAAGCCATGACGGGTTCTGTAAAGTTGTAACCCATGGACGTGTGTAGGTGGACTGCTGTCTGTCTGCCGAGACCAACGCTTAGCCTCTTGCGAAGTTCTAGTCTCGGCGAGCCTTAACAAATAATGTGACTGAACCGGAAGCTTCGTACACACCTGCCTCGTTTTAGTTGTTAACTGGAAATAAATCGTCTGCCAGCAGTCCAGTAATACAAGTTCGTGGATAAACCAAGCAGCGGTCTACGGACACACGCAGCTGGTCACAAGCCCTCGCTGGGTCACGTGACGTCACCTCGCGCTGAGGTCTGCAGTTGACAGCAGCCCGGGGGTAGATCGGGTGTGGGAGTGGTGGAGTGAAGTTGTTGGGGTGGAGGGAACTGTGAGGGAGAGAAACTCGATCTGCTTGTGTCGGTGACTATGTGTCGGCAACTGACCTCTCAGATCCTTGCCCTTAGAGGCTGTGGACAGAGCAGACGGGTGGAATTACTGTTACCAACATCCGACAGAACAAACCAGAGAGCGGAGGTCTGTGGTAGCGACAGACAGCATGATGATGAATTGGCGGAATTTAGCGCAGCTGGAAAACACAGATTTCCACTTGTTGTGTTAGTTAGATGATGAGTGATTATGGACAGAGTTGCGACTAAGACTTTTTTTTGTTTGTTTGTTTTTTTTCCACTTCTTTACATCATCATCCTCTCTCTCTCTTCCACCTCTTTCTCTGTCCTAGGAGTCGTTGGCAAAACAGCGCTTGTCCCCAGTATAAAGAAGTTTGGTTGTCCTGGGTTCATATCTCGTGTTCGACACGTTGTTCTTTCTGGGCATGCGACACCTGGTTTACAAGGCTGGCGGTACCGCTGTGATGTACCCGTACCTCAGCCCCTCCACGCTTCATATTCTTCGCCTACCTTCGGAGGTTAATTCTGTTTTATCTACAAAAATAAAGCTGTTGTCCACCACCGTGTTAAAACCTGAAAGAAAAAAAAGAGAAAAACTTCTCGAGAAAAACTTTACAACTAGCTATTTCATACCTGTTCGCCACGAGGTGTAACTAAATTAATTAATATTTAAATTACTTTCAATCAATCAAGCCTGTAGCTTAGGAAACATGTCCACCGCTTGCGAGATAGGTCAACACTGATATTAGATATTCACCTGTCTCACCTCAGTGAGTGGCCATAAAGAAGTGGGTGTATGAGAAGAACAAAGACCTGCAGGAGGAGCTGATGGCAGCCCAGTGGGTGGGAGGCAGCGGAGCGAGACCAGGGTGTACATCCAGATAAAGCTGTGAACACAAAGACAGACTTGTTCACAGTCCACTGATCTTGTTGGTGGACATTGGAGCCTCTTGCTAGTCGCCCCAGTTCCAAGCTGCTCTTGTTTTCGATTCTTGGCTTACAGGTCTTCACAACAATCTATTATCTTTCATAATTTTTTTCTTTATTCGCTCGCTTGATTGCTCGTTCGTTTATGCGTTCTTTCTTCCTCGTGTTCTTTTATACTCTTTTTTTTTAATTTCCTCTTTAAGTTTTATATTGAATATTACCTTTGTTCCCTCGCTCGTTCATCCTATTCTTAATGGTGAAGAATTCTATATGCAAAACATTTTATCACATCTAACCGCCACAGTACAAAAGCACACTGTACTGTATCGCTACAGTTAGTCTTATTTGTCCGATTCTATTTCTTCTTTTCATTAACCTACCCCCAGCACTCTCTTGCCAAGAGGGTGGGTATCGACCATCCTCATCAACATACTTAAATATAGATATGTGTCGCCTCCCTGTAATAACCAAACATTCCTTCAGATGGCAGGAGCCCCGTGCAGCTGCAGCTGCAGCTGTCAGTGTTTTGCTGTTAACGAATCCTCCACATACCCGGGGGCACTCGTGGCATTTCGTAGGCGCGTATTGAGCTGACAGCATCACGCATGGCGGAGGAATCGATCAGGTATTGAGATTCCATTTAGGGAAGAGTCCTCTATGGATTTTGCTACCTGCGAGTTTCCGTCCGTATGAATGCAACATTAAGCGCGATGACAAAGAAGTTTGCACGAAGCTTTTGTTGTCGGGTTCGTTGGCGGGTCTGGTGTAAAGCGGCAATGCCACCCGTCCACCCAACACCCCACGACTCCCTTCCACCATTTACGACTCATTCATCCCTTAAAACATCTCTAAAAGTACTGTACCCACAACTATAGAGCAGTTGACAATAAAATTGGTGTCCATGAAAGAAGATGAGTTACTTTGTCCTGTCCACCCGGGTTCACTTCACGGGATCTTTGTGTCGTGGTGCACAAAGCTTACAGAAGGCGCAGAATAAAAGAAGCAGTCTTCTGACTTCTTTTTCGCTTGTCTGAAGATAGGGGAAGATAATTTCCTCTTCCGGTTCAATCAGTTCATGAATTCAAGAATAGCAGCCACGTGATGGGAGGACGGTCTTCCTCTGGTCGTCGCTCCTTCCACAGCAGACCGTCCACCGACTCCCTCTGCCTTCTGGACATTTCTTTTGTCTTCGCTAACTTCTTACAAAGACTTATTTCTTTCTCACAGCTAGCAAATCTCCATCCCTGTTTTTTTTGGAATCCAGGCTAGCGAGTGCACCCGTGATTTGTACAAAGCGAACACAAGAGAAATTTCAAGTTGAGTTCCTGTCACCACGCAGCAGATGGTCGTCTGGAACTGTCAGCAGGCCCACCCTGCTTGATAGACTCTGTCTACATGGGGGTGGGGCAAATCAGTCTACAGTCTAGCCACTACAAATTAACCCCCTGGTGCCCACAAGGCCTGTTGTTGATGGGTCCCCACTGGGGTAACCGAGCCTCGTTCTGAGACCAGGCTGAACTGCTCAAATTAACTTATTTCTCTATCTCAGACGTTGCTGCCATTTTAAAACTTGCATGAAGAGAAGCTCTTGACATAACTTTTCAATCATTCATACCTTTCAGACATTTTGATTGCCTTTTTCTTTAAATCTTCTAACACTTCAGTTCCCAGTTGCTTTTTTTCTATCCCCTCCCCCGTCTGTGTGTGTGAGAGAGAATACACCCAAGGACCGACACCTACACACAAAATTCACCTGCAGGCAGTGAAAGAAGGATGCACTCAAGCAGACGTCCACGTCTATTTTTAGAGAACAAACAACGAGGAGAAGAAGAGAGATGGAGAGCAGTTCCAAGATGAAGAAGGCATTGGAATAAAAGTGCGCGGAAGAATAAAATCGCACGAACGAGTGATTTCAACGAACATGAGAAGTGTATGTACTTTACACCTTGTTTATGTTTGTCGGGGGAAGGGGTCTGTGGGTGGGTATGTGCACGTGATGTCACATACTTATGCATTATGTATGTTCGATTAGCTTTGTCTGCGTGTGTGTTTGTTTGTTTGCTTTGTGTGTAGTTTTTTCACAAGCCTGGCGAGTGCAGACAGTGCAGTTGGTGGCAATGATTGAACTGGTCTGAAGTGGACTGGCAGACGGTCAACAAACATGACAATCACGTGAGACAGATGCAGCACAACAAGGTCACGGAAGATAAAGAGTCACGTGGAGCATTGGCAGACCTACATTTCTTTGACCAGGAGATTTATCTCTCTTCAACCTGCATCTCTACCTCCATCTCACCAGCATGCATCCATTTATCAGTCTCATCTACCAGACCTTTTTATCATCTTACCAATCTCCTTCTTACCTTTCCATGTCAATGGTTTGTTTTGTTTGTTTTTTTTAGTCTCAAGTCGCGAGGTCCATCCACTGATTGCAGTTCATATTTTTAAAAACGATGTGTACCCGTATAAATTTTATTTATTCTCAAGTACAACATCTTCTTCTTACAGTCCTAATATATTCAGGTTGAGTATTTTTAATTACCTACAATTATTAGCTTCCTTCTGTAAATAAACAAGTGATTCAACTGATGTTCACTGGGGAAGGTCTTCATTTTGCCCCAGGAGCCAGAAGCGCTCGATGTCCAGGGCACAGGCCACGTGTCCCCCAGCAGTGCCGCCACCTGGCGTCAACATCACATCGCCACGTATTAGTCTCCCCTCAACCTGAACACGCAGCTACAGCTTTCTGTGCTTTTTGCCTGTTTGAACATGACATAACACATTAAGATTTTTTTCACGAGGTAATTGTGGGCCTCGAACATAAAGCAGCAAAGCCTGTGTACACCTGGCGGCCGCAGTTGTCGGGCCTGGCGTGTGATGGCCGCCTTTCATCTTTATTTATTTATTGATCAGAAACCCAGTTTGATTCCAAAAAAAAAAATAAAAAATAAAAAATACAGAAGCTGAATGAGTAACATTTTCATCGCTGCCAGATATTACATACTTCGCTTTATATTATTTTTACTTGTTAATCAGGTGATATAAAACTATTAAGTTTAGAGATCATTAAAGCTTTTGTTTGGATTCGATATTTTTTAATTGGATATGAAGTGGCTATTTCTCTTGGAAAATTTTGCACAAAAAAAAAGCACACAAACTACTAATGTTTGATGACTTTTTTTGTTCTTTGTTCTGCGCTGTCTGTAAAGTTGGTTATTTGTTTCCATCAACTCAAAGACGTATGGACAGAGGTCTTTGCCCTCGACTTGTCAACCTACATCACTCAGCCTTTGACCTTCTTTAAATCATAACTTGACCTTTAAAATCTGATTTTATCCAACAGTTTCTGGAATGTATGTTTGTAAAGTGTGTTTATTTACACTTTGTGTGGGTAGCTGAGCGTGTAAACGAGATAGAGGAGAATAAACATTTTTATAAAATTAGGTTCTGATGCTTTTTTTTTCACATGTGAATCGTTTTGAGTCTACCATGGAAAAGTGCTACGTAAATATTTATTATTTATATATATACATCTTAGTGTACCTAGCGGTCAGAACTTGTATTTATCTTATTTTTCTAAATAGATTTTTTTAAACAAAGCTCAGTTGTACAGCACATTAGACCAAGGGTATGAGGGACTACACCCGGGGCTCTCGTTATCCTGTCTCACTCGTCAAGCTACAGGCCTGACACCTAGGAAAGAGTTGCCGACCCTGTGTCCGCGGCCAGGATGTTCGTTGTCCAAGTGTAAATGGAGACCTGAGCGTCTTGCCGCCTGCATCACGTGATCATCATCCTGTGCAGTACACGTGTCGTCTCCTCAACTTCCTGTTTGTGAGGAGTCACAAAGATTCTGTGTAGCACAGTGTTTGCGTCACATCCGTCTGAATGTGAATTACCTCCCTTACCCGTAGATCGGGGTCTGGATACCCGGCCTTACCAACCCAATTAAATGTCATTGGTTGCCTCCTTCAGGCAGGCCAAGACTTAACAAGGTTAAGATACGAATATTGTTAATTTTATTTGCTTGGTTTGTCGGACAGTCCGTATCTGATAAGTTGATCACAAGTTGATCACAAGTTGATCACAAGTTACTATTGACGTGATTGGGTCGGACATCGCCAACCTTGCTACTCTGGTGGGACTCCCCGGATGTTGATGTATGATGTCATGCGTGTTGGTATGAAACACGGAGCCCCCACTTGGAGTCTTTAAATGTGATACTGGTAGTGTCCCTTGGGGAGTTAATTGTGTATTCTTGTGTATGTTGTCTGCTACTCTTTGTTTGAAACACAAATCCTTGATTCTGGAGGCTGGTGAAACGATTGTATCGTGTCTGATGCACCATCTTCAAAGGACACTGCTCTCATCGGTTCATGTTCAAACTGTATTTGAAAGAAAATAACACCAAAATAAAAAATCACAATAATAAAGATAATGGGGAGCTCACTGCCACATTTGTATTTTTCTGTGTCAATAAACACTTGCTGTGACAGTCTGTCTGTCTGCGTGCAGACTGTGTGTCATTGCCATACCTGGTCCCGTACTTATGAAAGAGGTTAAGTCGTTGCTGTGGCAACATGAGAAAATCAAGGGCAAGTACCTTGATTCCGTGGGTATAAAGTGGTTTCTGAGCCCCATGAATGTAGCTTTACCGCTGGCTGGCAGTTATAAAACGGTGGCAAAGATGCTTCTGGAGGTAAAAAGCTTTTTTTTGTAACAAAGAGCATTGTGGACTCCAGACATCATTCAACAACAACGGTTATAAGGCGCTTAACCTTCATTCGCTCATTTTCGCCCCAAGGTGCGTTGTGTCGTCGTCTTGCACTGCTGTTGTTGTAGTTGTAGTAGTACATCACAGGTGAGTCATCTGCCAGAATCTCCAGTAAAAGAGAGGAAGAGGTTCTACATTGCTCCAGCCCACCTCAGACACACTGTCGGATGAGTAAAATCATTTTGTGAGCAGCCTCAAGAGCAGAGACAACAACAGCAGCTACCCACAACTTCACATCAGTCTTTTCGTCGATAAACTTTGTCATTGTTGCCAGCTTGTATCGATTTTCAGGAAGTTTTAATCAGTGGGGTGGCTTATTCTCATTTTTTTAAAAAAGATTCTTTCATCGAAATTTCATTAATATTTTTTTGTTCTTTTCTTTAGAGTCGGGAGAGCAGGCAGCTAAATGTAACTTGTGTGATTGCTTGCACAAGTGTTCGTGACTCCTTAGCACACAAAAAGTTCATGGATTGGTTTACTTGTTACATTTAAAGGCCGACACTAATTCTAAACAAATTCTTGTAAGCATTCGGGGGTCTGCACCAGTACCCGTTCCCTCTGAAGTTCCCTCAGGCTGTGTACTTGGTAACTATTGTGTTTATCATGTACATCAAGCAGTTGTCCATTCTGATTCAAGTTTATTCTGATCTGTTAATAAATCATTTGCAAATGATAATCCGTTATCCACCATCTACTCTCTCTCTCTCTCACTCTCTCTCTCTCACAGACACATAACCATCCAGAGCCTCTAGGATTGCATTTCAAGTATTTATTATGGATGAGCCAAAATAAACGAAGATAAAACAGACGTTCTCCTTCTGTAAGAGAATTGAATTAAATTAAATTTATTTAATGAAAAGTCTTTGAACCAAATTAAGGGTTCAAAACAGTCCACAACACACAATACAATAGAAAACAATACAATGCTAAAGAATATACTTGATAAACTACACAAGCTGTATATAAAAAATCAAATAAATAACTATTCATGAAATTTCACACTTCGAATGTTTCAACGATGTATTTTAATATAATTTTTATTATTAACTATATACTTGTTCGCTTTTGCTACAGAAGAGATAAACGGGAAAGCACATGAGTATGAAAACACTTTTATATATTTTTCAATTCACTGTGATATTAAGAAATAACATGCATTTCCGACTCCATAACACTTAGACAAAAGAGAGATGACAGGACATTAATTAACATTGTCGCCTGAGCTGATAACAAAACAAACAATGTTGCTTGAGGCATGAAACACGGAGTGGAAGTGTATCAGAGCATCATGGATCTCTGTCTGTTGAACATCGGTCAGAATTGTACATCAAGTGAAAGACAATTTAAATATTCCATAAACTGAAAAACTATCTACTATTGAAAGCTTTCCTAGCAATTCCTATGCCAGTCTTGATGACAAATATCAATTAGCCTTTATTCAAACACTCTGAAAAATAGTTTCACATCTTCCACGCCCTGATTTCCACACATAGTAAAACCATATTTATACCATAAAAACAAAACATCAGACATGAAGCTACATGATTTCTAGTCAACATCTTAGGAAAACTCACCTGCATTACAAAGATACAGGTGTTTAATAACAGCAAATCTCACAAGAGTTTGTGTAAAGGACCTGACTTGCCGCCAAGTGACAAAGCTGGCAATGCTTCATTGACATGAAGTCTGGTTAGAACCTTTAGTGAAGACAGAAATGAGAAGTTATGAGCAATCGTTGCTGTGTGTTTTATGAAACAAATTATTTTTTAAATGAGCGGATTCTGTGACACCTTAATGACATCCCTAGTTTTTATGCACTCTTCCAACAATTTAAAATTCATGTTTGACTGCTGAACCTGTAAGAAAACATTTACATCAGGTAAAGACATATCAGCTCTCTTCTCTAAGGGCAGTAGGCAGACGAACAGACTGTCAGTATAAGATAAATGTTTTAAATAATCTTGTTTTCTTGGTAACCAGGTCTTGTAAGAAGACATCTTGTCAACTGCATAAGAAAATTTATTTCTGGCAAGTTCAAATTAGTAAAAAAAATAAGAATACCCTTTAAAAAAAGTCTAAAATAATTTCAAGTTGAACGCGTTTCATGCTTAAACTCCAGCGAAAGAAAACAAAAATTTCGATTGCACCACACAACAGAATCGTCTACACAACCTTGTCACTCTGGAGCCAAGAGGTCTGGCAAGACGTGGCAAGGTCTGGCAAGGTCTGGCAAGGTCTGGCAAGGTCTGGCAAGGGTTGGCAAGGGCTGGAGAGTCTGTGTGGCAAGGTCTGGCACTTTTCACAGGTTGTTTCTTAGGTCCTCGAGGAGCATATGGCCGCAATAATTGTTCACAAGAAGCTCGTCCATCTGTTTGCTTCATCGATTCGCGAAAACTCGTGTCCACTTTGACCTCCACGCGGGTCAGGCACGGGTCGCGCCCTCTCGTCGAATAACCAGCACTGGCAAGAGCCACATCTCTGGGCTCTAATTATTTACAAACTTATGTGCCCAGCGTTTCCTTCATTCTTAGCTGCTGGTCAGGCAACTGGACGGTACCATGTTCATGGACCTCAGACTATTGGGCATCATACCGGGGTGTTCTGAACGGAAACCGGAACTTGTATTAATTAGCGAATACATCACACACAAAAAAAAAACGCACAATTTTCTCTGAACATATTTTTACTACACTTTCAACAGGAAAAATATGAAGGAATTTTTGACTAAGTTTAGGAAACATTTTACAACTTTTCCAACCCTGGTAAAGGTTGAGAAGAGATTTTTCACCAAAGGCAATCACACGTGTACACACAAACATACGTGCGTGCGTCTGAGTGTGTGAACTTTTCTAATGAACATGTTGAAACAAAACATTCATCCAACTAGCCACTCACTTTCTTCATGCACTCACAAACCTCTCATTTCCTTTCTTGGTCTACATGCCACAGCAAACCAAGCGCGTGCGTCCCACGAGGACGCAAAGACACCGCGTGGCTTGTTCACCTTTTTTTCTCCTCTCTGCTTATTCATTATCCTGTCAGTACATTCCGTCCCAGAGCTTAACTTTTTAAGTATTGTAATTGCTAAACTTTTATATCACTTAACCGCTGGGGTTTAATCTTCTTAAATTTCCATCTCTTCTTGAGATGACAGAGAGAAAGTCTGTGAGTCCCCCAACAACTCCCGTCCTCCCTCTCTCTCCCACCGAAGTGTTTCTCAGTAATGACGAGCGTTTTGCGCCCCCATGAGTGGTGATTTTTGTGCTTTAAATGTTCCCTGAATCTGCCAACGGTCATGACAAATTCATGTCTGTGACGTCAGAATAGTGAACAGGACGGCCGCCAGGGGAGCCACTAACAACCCAAGAGGGCGTGGCTAAGTGTGGCCAGATGATGAGCTCTTGTTCAGACTCCGACTTCTAATCGTCAGGTGTCACTCGCTTTTTCTTCTCGACTCCTTGGAGGCAAAAATCAAAAGTTTGTGCATTTTTATTTCCCTCCAAACACACCGGAAGCGCGTTCAGTTCAGTCAGTTTAGATGAAAACAGATGATGTGCATCAAGTGAGCACGTGTTGGATAAGACAACATCACAATATTTGCATACATCAACACCTGGTTGAAAACGTTGTAAATATTATTTGTAAGACAATGTCGACATGTTAACTCGTGTGTTTTTAATGTAAGTTAAGTTTTTGGTAAGTATTTGGTTCATTAAACAATTAAAAAGTCTGGAAAAATAGACATCATCATGAATGTTTAGATATTTTTGGTGGACATCATGAACCACCAACGGAAATCTTCAAGATGACAGAAGAAGTCAAGGTTCATGGACATATGTCTCACAGAGAACTACTTCCACTACTTGTTGAAACAGATGCAGGAAATCATCTCCAGCATCCTTGCTGGCTACAACAGGTCTCTGGTGTGCTTACGATTGACAACAGAGGTTGCCAGATGATGCCTAGTGTACTTACTATTTACAATAGATGTCAGACATGGTCCCCAGGGTCCTTGTAAACCCGACATCGAGGTGCTGTACAGGTCTGCAAACTGTTCCTTTTGTAAGCCGGTCCTTAGGGAACAGGGTAATGGCTTCCTTGACGTCAGTGACCTCTGCCCTACAACACGTGTTTATGCCGAGAGGAGAACCACGATTTGTGTGTGTAAATGACACAAACAGGAGACTAAGTATTTACAAGTTGTGTTTTCATTACCACAAACAACTTGTATTTCCTGTTTGGCAGACGCGTGTCCGTGCAGGACTTACTGTCAAGACCAAACTATTGCAGTCCCTACTGTGATGCTCTGACCAGGAGGTGGCCAGATAATAACGAGTAGATACTGATATGTCAAGGAGATATAAATATGTTTACGTGAATGTACGAGTGGGTATGTCAATGTAGGGATATGAGAATGAGAGAGAAAGTGTGTGTGTGTGTGCTTGTCAACACCTTCTCTAACTACATTGCTCTGGGAAGACAAGAAAGAAACGAATCAACCACCTCAACCAGGCAAATGTCCTCCAGCATCTGTTTCAACAAGTTTGGCAAAGCTGTGTGTGAAAATCACAAGAAGCCAAAGGTTTTGAAAAAAAGTTTGAGATGTGAGAGCTTTGGTCAACATACTGATGTGTGACCAACCTGGTTGGACAAGGCATTGCCAGAACAACGGAACTTCAAGGAATTTCATAGCTTTGACGATTCGACACTTTGTCTTGTTAGATACAACTTTTAGAAAAGACTTTGTCCAACACTTACTAAACCCTCGACGACAATGAAAAGGAAAATGATATTGATGACAATTTTTGACTGATAATTGCTTGTTAACTCATTGACCTTATTTCTACCTTTTTATTCCAGATACACCATCACTTTGGTGATATTTTTTTCTCGTATTTTATTTCCTTTTTTATTTCTCCACTTAGTGTATTGAGGTGTAGTAGATGGTTGGTCTGTCTGTCTGAGAAAGAGAGTTCGCGCGTGCACACACGCAATTGTGTTTGTGGTTGACAAAGACAATACTTCCACTAGTTTGTTTGACGGAGATAAAAATAGAAAATCGAGAGAGAGAGAGAGGAAGAGGGTGGGAAGATAGAATTCCTCCACTGCCCTCACACACACCCCGCGTGTACAAGTCAAGTGAAAAGTACCCGTAAATCTCGCTGTGGCGGGTACAACGCAATTACAAGGAGGCCGCCAGTGGCGTCAGTCCGCGCACAGCAACGTGGGAGCCCGCGCTGAAAACAATGGTGTCGCTATTGAAAATTAATGAGAGGATTATGTCCTTCCTGCTGCTCCACAACGCGATGCATCTTGGGAAGGAATTCAATAATGGCGAAGCTGGCTGCACAGCAAATGATCCCATGAATAATTGACTCGCTCCGCCGAGCACTTGCACGGAGGACTGCGGAGCCGCCAACTGGCAACAGTAACTGCTCTGCCTCGCGGGTACCCTCCTCCCTCATCCTCATCCTCCTCCTTCTCCTCCTCCTCTTCCTTCTCTCTCTCTCCCCCTGCCTCCGGCGGCAGTTCCTGGTCGATTTATTCGATGCGACTGTATGGTCTGTGGAGTGCTTGTCGATGGCGTTGTCTTTTTTTCGCGACGGTCCCTTTACTCTTTCATTACCAGGAAAAATTAAGGACTTTCAAAAACGCTTAAACTTAGTTGCTTTGTGATTAAGGAGTGTTTATTTTAGCAATTACGAAATGGCAGTTAAGGTAAAAGGGTTCGAGATGAAATCGTACAATTTGAGATCTCTTTTATTATTCCTGGGATTTTTTTTTTCGTCACTCCCACCATTGGATGCGGATATTTCTTTTCTTCTCATTCCTTCCTCCTTCTCTTTTTTTCCCACTTCTTGTGCCCCTAGTTTCCACCTCCACCACCTGCATCGTATCCTGAAAAACCCAGACCCATCAGTCACCAGACTGTCTGCAACATACCTCTAAATGTGCCTCCCCTCTGCAGTCGCAGTATTTAAAGAGTAATTGTTCGGGTTCCGTCAAAGCGGGGTCACGACAGCGAGAGACACGCTGGTGCCTTGTTCTGGCTCACAGAAAAACATCTGTCTTAATTACCCACGTGACAGGGGCCCATGGCGGCGCGAGGCCCCCTGCTTCTCTCTTCCCGTCTTCCTGCCTCACCCACGCCAACGCCTCGCCATCAGTCCTCGCCCGGTGCCTCGTGTCGAGTTAGGGTTCGGGTGATGATCGGGTGTGGCGGGGGCTACTTCATTTCAGTCTAAGCCAGTCTCACTTCCCAGCATTAGGGTCGCTAACGGACCTGCCAGATGGTGGATCCTCTTGTCTGCGCATGGGGGTCATTTCGCTTTATTTATCTACCTTCAAATCGATGCGCTGAATGAGGGTTTAAAACTTCATAACTCTTCCTGCTTGCTTCCACCATCGTTTCTTTCTCTCTTTCTTCTCGTCCTCTTTCTCTATTTCTTCTCGTCTCTCTTTTTCTCCTCTCTTTTCTCTCTTTCTCTCGTCCTCTTCTTTAGTTCTCTTTTTTTCTTCTTTCTTATTTTTCGTTTGTTCTCTGTCTCTCTCCTCTCTCTAAAAGAGAAATTGTTAACGTTTTTAACTGTGCTTACCTCAAGTCAGTGTTCATTTAAAACCTAGTAATTAAATGTAGCTTACAATTGTACTAAATGCAGTGACATAACATTCTGAGTCAGGCTTAACAACGACAACTCCAACGCAATGATAACAATTCAAAAAATGTCTGAAATTTGTTAAACGTTAAAAAAAAGGTAATAGGTACTACATGTATGGCAGCAATAAAATAGTTTATATTTATTTATATACCGGATATTACACAAAACACAGAGTGTGGTGGTGCGCGCGCTTGTGTGTGTGTTCCAATATTCCAATGTCTAAGGGAAGCTTACAGACTGCACTCGGTTCCAGCTCTCTCTCTCCTTATTTTCATGTTTATATATTCCGTTATGTCACCGCTGGCTCCAAAGTAAAAAATCTGCTGGCAGAACAATTTGCTTTCAAAAAAATGTGACGTAACTGACATGGACGCCTCTCCAGAGGCTGCCAATGAACGGAGAGAGAGAGAGCGAGAAAGAAAGATGTCTGGAACCAGCAGCAAGTCGGATCACGTGATCACGTGTCCCTGTGACCCTCTTGGACAACGCTGAGTACTTAGATAGATACATAAATAGATGGACAGAATGTACGTGAATTATTTTGTTGTTGTAAAACTCAGTGGTTTGTATGCCAGATATAACTTGTCCCTCAGAAAATCTTTCAAAATGAATTGTTGATCTTGCCAGATTCACAAACTGACAATGCCCCTCGTTAATAGAGATTTTTTCTCGACACTGTGCATGCAGAAATATTATCTGTTTGATAAAATGATCAGAAACCAGACCTGCACGTCTCTGGCACTCACTTCAGAAGAGAATGGCAGAGATATGGCGAAGACTTCTG
This sequence comes from Pomacea canaliculata, assembly GCF_003073045.1. Taxonomy (NCBI): domain Eukaryota; kingdom Metazoa; phylum Mollusca; class Gastropoda; order Architaenioglossa; family Ampullariidae; genus Pomacea; species Pomacea canaliculata. The sequence continues at coordinate 4,641,401 of NC_037599.1, forward strand.
ACTAAAATGTCAGGACGAGCTGCTTGCATGGTCAACAAAGTCACGTGATGGTAACTGGCAGAACCCATTAGTTGCAGTCGTTATACTTCGTTATTATATAAGAATCTTTAAAGGATCTCGGCATTAGAATTGCATTGTGTTCCAAAAATGTGGTCCTCGAGGAAAAGTTTTGAGAGAATTTTGTGTCGGTGCTCGACCACTCGCTCGGTTCTTGAACATCTTGCTAAATCCTGCTCGAGAGGGTATGACGTCATTGTGAATGAGTACAGAGTTACTAATGTATACTACTATAATAAAATATTATTCTATACAGTATTCAGATTACTCTTCTCTAGAGAACGATTGGATAAAGTACAGAATATTTCTAATGAGGGATAATTCTATAAATAACAGCTAGCTATACAGTCTGTTCTTGAATAAAGTGTAATTCTATAAAATATAATTCTATAAAACTGTGGTTCTGTAAAGTATACAATTTTTATGGAATCATCTCTAAAAATTACACCATTACCTGGTAACCAAGTATTTCTAAATGACACGCGCTCAAATGTTTTCACAATAATCGTTAGTATCAAAATTGTCTTTCTCATCACCACACAAAAACTAACATATTCTTTCAAGCGATAAGTGTTGCTAGACATTTTCCCATGAAAACTTTGTAGTTCTCATAATTCTATTTTATTATATAAGCACAGGTAAGAAAAAAAGTCAGTTAACAAATTTCTAGATACCGCTATTTGTGGTGGATGCTAGACAATAGTGTTCAACATCCACCCCACAGGAAATCACTTGAAGTACTCTGACTACGTCATCACAGCCTCTACTTATACGGCGAGAGAGGACGGGGGAATATTTTTGCCCCTCCTCCTTTATTTTGCGCCGCTAATGGCCTACCTTTTTGAGAGTTGTTCCAGATTTAAACCCATCTGAAGTTTTTCTTCAAACCCCAAGGCCTCCCAAAGTGCGGTCTAATTTAAAATATCCGAGAGGCAAATCTTCATTTTTGCTGCTTTTCGCCATGCAGTGGGTCAATACAGCCCTCAGACACTTCTCTCCTTTCGCCTCGACTCGGCGCACAGGAAGTGAGTTGATCTGTTAATGTTGTTAGCGGCAACAAGGACACTAACTCCGGCCTGACGCGCTCTCTGCGCATGTCCGCTCGGCATCAATCAAAGCTTCACATCATGTAGTATGAACATGAAGGGTTTTTATTTTTTTCTCTCACTCAGTTTGGTATGAACTTTATTATGAACTGTTGTCAACAACTTTACTTCCTTGCTGTCTTTCTCCCACCTCTTTCTCTCTCTTTGTCTCTCACACTCTCTCTCTCTCTCCCAAAATGAAAGGAAAAGCTCGTGAATCTGACACACGTGTGTTTGTTTGTGTGTGTGTGTTCGTTTTACCATGGATATGTATAGGTGGACTGCTGTCTGTCTGCCGAGACCAACACTTAGTCTCTTGCGACGTTCTCCGCTGTTAGTCTCGGTGAGCCTTAACGAAGACTGTGACTAAACCGGAAGCTTTGTACACACCTGCCTCGTTTTAGTAGTTAACTGGAAAAAAAATGGTCTGCAAGCAGTCGAGTAATACAAGTTCCTGGTTTTCCTATCTGTGTGATTCTCTTTCTCTTTCATCGTTTGTTTCTCTTTTTGTGCGTGCCTCTGCGAGATAAAGAATTTGTTGTTGTCTTCTTATGAAAATAATTGTCTATAAACTCCATTTATTAATCGTCTTCAAAGTAAAATGATCGTTTTACATCAAATAACCAGTTTCCAACATCTGGATATCTTTACAATAATTTGTGCTTTTTGTTGAAGACATACATCGTAACAGAATTCTTTTGAACAGATCTTTCAACAATTTGTGTTTCTGTCCTCTTTATTCTTCCTGTCTTCCCCGTTCTTACTCTCCTGCCATCGCCTCCCTTTATAGCGATATTTTGAGAAAACTTTCTTTACAAATAAAAAAAGACTGGAGTGTCAGAAGAAACACGACAGTCTCGTATTACTCGGCGATGACAAAGGATTATATTCGATCTCTGTGTAAGAAGGGGGAAGAGGCTTTCAGCTCTGTAAGCTGAGCCAATGGTTCTCCGCCTATACATCAGCCTTAACACCGGAATCACAAGTTCGGCAACACTGATATGGTGTGGAGTGATTCGTCTGATGCTCAGCAAGCGACGCATCACACGACGAAAAAAAAAAAAGAAGAAAAAATATTCCCACTTTCCTCCCTCTCTCTCTCCCTACTCCCTCCTAAGCTACCGGTATCTTCCTCGCGATTCCATTTTGTTGATCACCGTAATGACAGCGGCTCGCAAGCGGTACAGCAAAACAATAACTGAGCAGATTTGTCAGAACAGGAGAAGATTTGCAGCTTCCAAACGACAGTGGAGGAGATAGGATTCCGGCGAGACGATCGCTGTGTGTTTTCTGGCCAAACAACAGCGCCCCCTGTCGGCCAAGTCTTGCGGCGCCAGTCAGGTGAGGAGTGGGAGGTGAGAAAACCGTTTACATCAAGACTACAGATGGAGCTGCTGTTGTCGCAGACTAACTTCATGCCTGCCCATCGGCGTCTTGGTTAAGTAGAAACTGTGGCGGAATCATTAATGATCAAGGATGTGAGGGTTTGGAAATTTTTAATATATTGATAAAAAGGTGAGACAGGTGTAGAGGACGTGGAGGTGTTGTGTGGGTGAGGTGTCGCGGATGAATATAAACTATTGTCATATAACCATGGATGTGTACAGGTGGACTTGCTGTCTGTCTGCCGAAGACCAACGTTTAGCCTCTTGCGAAGCGATCCGCTGTTAGTCTCGGCGAGCCTAAACAATAAACGTGAATAAACCGGAAGTTTTGTCGTCTCATGCCTCATTTTAGTTAGTTAATGGGGGAAAAATCGTCTGCCAGCAGTCCAATAATACAAGTTCGTGAAATAACGTGGGTGTACCTACACCTCAGTGTTTGGGTGTTTGCTGTGAGCACGTGCTGGTACCCCAGGGTAAAACTAACCCCACTTCTCGCTAGACACTTTGTAACCATGACTAGCAGACTGACTGCAAAAGCTGCCATGACATAGGCTTAAAGTAGGACACCATCACACGAGCAAACAGCACTACGAGAGTAGGACAGACGCAGTATGTGAAGAGCTCTGCACGTGCACAGCGGGGGCGGTCAGTGGCGCAGACACCTCATCAAAAACATAAAAAAAAATGAAGAGAGTGAGAGAAAGAGAGAGAATGGAGAAAAAAAGTGCGGCTGCGGGTAGGCTGGGTGGCATATCGACCCCTTGACAAGCACGTGTCGCCGTTCTAATATGACGACACGAGTAACGGTAAGGAGGACATAACTCCGTAATAACGTGAGTTTTCGTGTGTGTGTGTGTGCGCGCGTGCGTGCCTGCGTTGCGTGTATAGTGGGAGGGGAGGGGATTTCCTCCTGCTATCACGGTTTTTGGTTTGTTTGTTTGATTTTTTTTTTTAGTAGTAGTGTGCCTTCTTACGGGCAGGGGGTTAGGAGAGTGAGGGAGCGAGGGAGTGAGGGAGGAATGTGCAAAGTTCGCCGCACAACTCCAATCACCCACGTCACACCAGTCATGTGACCCGAACATGCCGTGTGGGTGGGGTGTCGAGCGTGCCCCTCTCCACCATCTTCCCGCCGACAGCTGGCTGCAGACATCAAAGAGCGAGTGCCGACATCTCCAAGTGCTCGCATCGCTTGCAGCAGGGTCGATGAAGCAGCACAATGGGCGCGCGCCCGTGAAGGTCACCGGGGGTTGTTGCCGATTGTCATGCGTCTCTGCTGTTGTCGCTGCTGCTGCTGCTGCTGTTCAGCCTGCTTGTCGCTGTCTACTGCTGTTTTCAACCTATAAGTCAATTTTTTTTTCCAAAACTGTGGCGGGAAGACATGAATAAAGCGGAGAACTCAAAAGGGTTAAAAAAATAATAACAAAAACACAAACAACTTCGCATGCATGCTACTTCTCATCCATAATGTGTATATATATATATATCTCTGTGTTGTGTGTTATTAAGTATGTTTGTATGCGCGTGCAATGGCCGTTTTGTGAGTGCGTCCCGTGCTTTCTCTTACATCATCCCACTCGCTGCCACTCTCACCACGCGTCATCAAAGCAGACGAACAGTACAAACACACGTATGAACTTTTGCCCCCTTTCCACCCGGCTCGTAGATTTTGAACCTTGACCCTTACCCAGCATGCCTCTAGCGTTTGCATCACACGGTCTCGCAAGTTCCGGCACGAAGCGGAAATGCCTCTAACTGCTGTCCCCGCCCTTTTACTCCACCACGTGACAGCTTGCCAGCGACCTTGTTGCACTGCTGTCGACTCTCACTTACCTACTCTATCGACAGACAGAAAATCATCTTCTTTCACCTCCAACCTTCTCACCTTTTCATCATTTGCATGGCTGATGCTCTGAAACTCTCATTTTCGCTGCCTCCTAAACCGAAACCAAACAAGATGATCAAAGGCGTTTTCTAACTCAGAGGTTGTAAGAAATTTCCTATTTTATTTTCTATTACCCGTGTACCGAGGATATCTGTTTGTCTGTCTGTTTTTCTCGATCTCTCTCACACACACTTTCCTCTCGCAGGATTTATGAAGTCTTTTAAATATTTCATAGCCTGCGGTAGGAGAGACAAGTAAAAGCGAACAATGAATAAGCCCTCGACAAGATCAGTTGTTTTCTGGGCTTCAAAGACCACAGCTACAGGCTGGTCGGCGAGGGCGCAGCATAATTTTCAAACAATCGTGCGTGGAGGCTTCTGTCGTGACTCAGAGGAACATTGATCCGCTAAGTGCTGAAGGTAATTAAATTTCAGAGAGTTCTGGCACATTCTAGCTGAGACTCAATCGTTCTTTTCATAAAACATCTTCATTTCAAGTCATTTTCCTATTATACCCTTAATTCTTTTTCTTCTCCCAAAACGCATCCTAAAAAGAGTGAGATGGAAAGAGAAATGCTGGGCGAGAAAGAATAATTGTCGGATAGAAATGATGCCAATAAAATTCTGTTCCAACGAAACATTTCTGAATTGTTTCAAGACTTTCCAGCTTTACTCAAACCGATGAAAGGAAGCAAAACGGCTTAAAGGATGATATCATTGTTGTTGTCATTACATAATAAGTATAGATAACATTTTTGTTTTAATAGTGACACTCAAGAATTCCGATTTGAGTTTACAGAGTTTTGTAACAAGATGGTGCTCAAAGCTGATCATTATTCTTAGAGAAACAACCTCGGTGGCAACCGCTGGTCATCCCTACCTACAGTCTATGTCAGGACTCGTTAGTTTACTCAGTAATGAGCTGTTTAGTTCCTAAGAGCCTAAGAGCACTGACCAATGAGATGAGTCAAACAATGATTCGAAAATGTCGATGGAGTCAACAGGATATTTTTGACCTGGGGTCAGATGCATGAGTCAGAACAATCGCTAAGCCCGGGATTAAGCAGGATAAGGTCACATGTAAGATAAAGAGCCTGGTGGCTCCATTGTCCAGGTGTTGATGACCGAGAAAAGAGCAAACGCCTATGGGATACTGTAGGGTGAGGATGTATCATCGGTGATGTGTGTGTGGTGGAGGAGGACGACGAGAAGACAGTGGTGTGCGCGCGCATTTCCAGGAGAGGTTGGTCTGGAAAAGGGATTCATCATTGCTCGATACAGACGAGTGGAGCATCCCTGCTTTCCTCTCTCAAAGAGTCCACGAGGTTGAGAAACAAAAGCTCCTGTCGGCAGTGCTGTCGAGAGGAATTTTCTTTATGCAAGTAAAACACTGAATCAGATTTTGTTTAAGATGACAATATTACTCAGTCGGGATGAAAAGCCTTGGTGGGCCGCCTTGCTTTATGACTGTGGTGCTTTTTCTTGGCTCGCAGTTTACACTGCGATCACAGGCTAATCTGGCCAAACCACCGATGGCACGTTTCAAAGCGCCAGGGAATTTCTGGGCTTCAATAAAAAAACATGTTACGCGCTTCAGAAAAATAAAAAAGCGAACTTAAAATCAATTTTTGATTCCATTTTACTCACAGAGGTATTAAAAAGTTGTCCATGTTTGACGACAGTGCTCTGCCCATGCGTGTATGATGTGCAGGTAAATAAAGATGTGTGTTTGAACTGCTGGCTTATGAAAGAATGTTTTTCTGTTGTTGTCAAGCACTTCAAATTTTCGCGCGTTCATTGGCTTAAATTTCGGGTACTCGGGAAGTAAGGTGTTGTTTTCTGTATAACTGATAATATCTTTAAAATTTTCATCGAAATGTTCGGACATTTTTATTCCAGCAACTTAAATTTTAGTAACTCATAATGTGCCTTCGTCCGCAATTTTGTTATGATGTGTGTAGAGGGATTGGTGTGACAGCTCCATCGTCTTCATGGCTTTTTGATGGTCGGACCCTAGGACACTACCTTCGTGTCCTGTGGCCCCTCCAAGTCCCTTCAAGTCCTCCCAGTCCTATCAAATGCTACATCGGTTTTTTGCTGACCGCTGGTCTAAAGTTTCCGTTAATGGCAGGCTGATACATGAGATGATGGTAAACACTTAGAATGTACTTTCCCTTTTATTTTAAGGTGTGTTTATGATAATAAAATCATGTTCCTGTGTGTGTGTGTGTGTCGACGCGTGCATTATTGTCAGACCTCTTGATTACAAGTTCCACACAGTTTTTAACACAAAATACAAAGAACAAATAATGAATATTTGAATCAATAATGCACTGAGCAACAAACCTGGACGGCCAATTGTTTTTCGACGACCTCTTGACCTCGATGCTGCCGAACACTTGAGGCCGCGCCAAACTCTCGGGGCTGACCGAAACTATCGACCACCAGCAAAATTCCTCGGAATCGCTCGTGAATGTTGACCGAACGCGATCCCTAAGAAGCTTTGATTACTATTCAGGGGTTGCATTACATGGCCAAGTCCAACGCGAAAAGACAGAAAACGAATTCTCTCCTTTTTGTTGCCACATTCCGACTGGCATGGCAAGAAAAGATGAGGATGACCTTTCACAAGGGTCAACCGCAGTTTAGTTTCGAGTAGCCAATTGTATTAAACCTTGGCTATTCTGTTGTTGTTTTAAGGTTGTGTTTTGTTGTTTTGTTTTTGTTTTGTTGTTTTGTTTTTTTGTTTGTTTGTTTTTGTTTGATTTTTTTTTTTTTTTTCTTTTTTTGTTTTGTTTGTGTTTGTTTGGTTGAATTTTTTGTTGTTGTTGAGGGTTAGTCTCAGTTTAGCTGAGGGTTGTGCAGAGGATTTTCTAAAAGAAAGGTGTTCATTGTCTAAAATAACTTAGTTTAGCTGTCAGTTAAATTTTATTTCGCTTAATTTAGTTTAATTTAGTTCTTTGACTTACTTGGTCGTATCAGAGGAGGTGAGATACAAAGCAGTTGACAGGGCCCGTGCATTGATATTTGTCCTCTGCTAGATGTAAGTATATTCAAGATAATTAGAATTTAACTTTTTTTAGTCTACAATTTGTGTTGCCTGTCTCTCTGAATTCTTCCATCCTGCCTTGTTGGACAGTTTCTGGCATCTAAAGAAATTTCCCACGTTTACTGGTCGGTCATTATGGCAGTTTGTTTCTGTGTCAAAGTGGAACCTGAGAAAATTATCAACAGCTTAGCACTTTCAGAAGATTAAATACAGCCTGCCTCGGGTTTTGAACACGTCCAGAGTCCATGACCTTAAGACCATCCACAACACTGTCATGTCACTGACTGCTATTGGTGGTCCACATGTCATAACTCGCAACCTTTGTCCGAGAAGATGTTGGGCATCGAAGGACTTTTTGCGTGGAAAACAAAACTGGATTTGAAAGTTAATTGAAAAGAAAAGTTAATTGAAAAAGACATTCAAAGCTGCTTAGGCCATTTTTTTAAATCTCGTTGAACCCTATTATTTTCTTCGGAATTTTAAACTCTTAAAGAAGAGGAAATTTCAAGTGTCAGTAATGTTAATCCCATTAGACCCACGCTCATCTACGCCATGGAGGTCTCTCCAACATATTGATTTGCGCTTGAAAACAGAAAACAGAGAAGGTCTGCTTTTGACAAAGGATGAACAGGCTGGAAGAACCATTAGAGCAGTGTCGGTGAAATGGTGGCAACGAGGGTAAACCGTCCTTGTTTTTCCTTTCACTTCTTCTCTTGTCTTCTCGTCGGCGTGATGGTGATCCTTCAGACATCAGTTCTTTTTTGTATACAAGATACCCGCTTAAGAAAGGCCAGTTGCTGAAAGCTAGCATCAGAGATATCCTTAGTGTCCTTCTTGAAATCCAAGCATCCTAAAATTTTGAAAACATTTTCTAAAAATTTTTTAAAGTACTTTTAAGGTTTGTCCATGGTTACCAGCCAAGTAGGACAGAAGATCCGCTTCTCTCGGGTTTTAGTATGCAGCTCAGCTCGAGAAAGCCAGAATCTTTTCCATTATTGTAAAGACACCTGAGAGTCATGGCGACCATGTTATTCCACGCATGCACGCACACACAAACACACACAAAACAAATTTAATAACTGTAGAAAGCGTCCCAGAAAACATGCAAGATGTGTGAATGTCAACACATTAAAGGCTGTCGTGAAAACCTGTTAATAAGTTAATTGCTCGGCGGACCAGAGAGCTGCCAGACGATCGTGCCTCGTCACGCCGATGTCAAGATTTCTGAAAACAGCCTCTGTAATTACTACAGGCAACAAAAGACAGCGCGTTTCCTTGGCAACACGCACTCAGCCCACTGTCACCTGCTTTAACATCAGTCGACGACAGTCTTTACACGCGCCTCCCTCAGCTCGTCTTATCTTTCTTCATTCTTTCCAAGACACACACAGAGTGGGGAATCCAAAAATCTTTTCACAAAAAACTCTTTTTAATCATACAAATATGGACGAATGTGTGAACAAGTTTTTATTTAAATATACAATGTGTCTATGAATTTTATTTTTGTTTTATTGTTTATTTATTTATTTCTTGTAAAAGCAAGGTAAGATCCAAAGTCAATATTACGATCTCTAAAAAGTAATTACTTTTGTGTTTTTAGAAGGAAAGGTAATATAATTAAAATTAAATTTATTTTAAGAGAATAAAAAGATGATAATGAAAGTGATTATGGGGAGGAGGACGAGGAAAATTGTTGATCGTTCTCACAGATCTTTATTCTCTACTTTATTTCTTTCTCATTCTACTCGAGTATTTTTTCTACCTTCTCAAATATAAGAGTAACCCATCATCGAATGGGTTAACCTGCACTTGTCTGATCCAGATAGAAAAGTGTTTTAAAATATTGGATACGTGCATTCTCATAAATAGGAGGATTTTTAAACATTTTATATAATGTTTTCTTCAGTTCTTTTTTTTTTCATCAGACATGCACACGAAGGCCATATGTAATTCAATGATTTCACTCAAAAGCTGAACAAACGCTTTGAGTCTGTGATCAGGTCATCAATGAAATACCGAGAGCATTACTCCTCCTTAAGGAATATTTTATTGTGACAGAGTTTTTACAAAGACAATAATAATAAGCCACAGTCAGATGTTAGAAACCTTTATCCTCCGCTCGACCCTGACCCCTGACCCCTAACCCCGCCATTCCAGAAAGCAGCGAATGTAAGTAACGATTTCAAACACAAAAGTGCGAGCAGACTTCTGTGAGTTGAGGCTGTCGCTGCTGGCGTGTTGTTGCTGCTGCAGCAGCTGCTGGAATCACTTTACGGCTGCAACGATTTCATTCACTCGCCTGTCGATGGCGAGGCACCGCCCTCCTGCCACGTGGTTGAAACGCCCAGCGGTTACCTGGCAACAGGTATGCCAGGCCTAAGATGCATCGTGAAACGACAGTATGTCTGTGATGTAAGAAGCCGCCTGTAACCTAGCAACGGCAGTATGACACTGTAGTGAGTGTCAACGTGGTGGTGGTGGTGGTGGCTGTGGTGGTGCTGTGGTGGTGGTGAATAAAGGAAGGGAGGAGGATGCTGACAAAGGTGGCGATAGACACCTAATTCTGCTTTTTTTTAGATATAATGTAATTCTGTATTTGAAAAAAATATTTTAAGCAGGCAATCTGCTGTGTGATGGTAGCGACAGCTGCTGTCAATGATTATTGAGACATTAATTCAAGCAGTTCCAAGTTTTTCATTTCCGGTCTTGGAATTGTCATGGGGAGCTAAAAGATTCAGTTTGTATTGACTGCCTTACGTGACATGTAACACCATACTGCCACACCTCCACATGTCTACATCTGGCTTGGCGCTTCTTTTGAGCAAACGTGGTTTGAAAATATTGAAAAAAAATTCAAAGAATCATTTTCTAGCATTTTCTCCCCTTTTTTTACTTAAAAAATGATAAGTTTGTAGTTTTTGTCGTCCACAAACAGAAGGACGCAGACAGACAAACAGACATGTCACTTTTCTTCTTCTTCTTCTTCTCCTCCTCCTCCTCCTCTGCTGCTGATGGTGTTGCTGCTGTCGGGGTGTTGAACTCATGTAACATCCTCGCCTGCTTGCATGTGTAGTCCCACAGTTTGTGCCAGTTCGTATAAATTCATGTTTCGCCAACGACTGTCGCCATGTCGACAAGCCCTGCTGTGTTTCACTTTGAATTTGCTTTTGATTTGCAAGCATGCATCAGGTCCCGCGGTGAAACGGATTCAGCCCTTACGAGAAGCTTCCAGAAAAATGTCTCCCCAGACAGAATCATGCAGCGAGCAGCAACTGCAGTTTTTGACAAAGCAAAAATAAAAGACAGCAGAGCACGACGACTGGGTGTAAAACACTTACCAGTGGAATGGTAAATGGAAAACTGTCGTCCTGCTGTACTCTCGCCTTCTTTGCGCATGTCAGAGTGCTGCATCTTGAGTGACTTCCCCTCGGGTGACAATGGGGCAGCCTTTACTTCCGGTAGGGTAAATGCGAACAATAACTGTCTGACAAACGGAAAGGGGGGAACAGGTGAAAAAAACTTCAGGTGAGAATTGGAACTCTAGTTTTCACGATTAAAAAAGGAATGTCCTTCGTGAATTAAAAATAAGCTTGGAAGATGTGCACTCGAAATAGCCAGGCTCTTTCATCTCTCTTTTTTTCTCAGTTTTTTTTTTCTTTCTTTCTCTTTGTCAGTCAGGTCGCGTGATAATTGCTGACCAAGAGTCGAGGTCTGAAAATGTTTTACTGTAGTCGATTTTCGGGACGGTAGAGGCGCTGGCACCATCGGTGACTGGCTCGACGAACTCAGCTTGAGACGAGTGTTGGATGAGGGAGGCTGCCCAGAAGGCATCGACTTTTGTTTCGTGAATTCAGCCTTCCTCCATGTTGGTTCTCACCTGTGAAATAATTCTGGAGGAGTCATATAGGTCATCGAGGACATATCAATTAAGAATCAGTGAACTCTGCTAAAGCTTCTATGCAAACGAGTTCTCGAAATGTCTATGCATGACACTTAACTCGAAGACATGAGTTTGATTAGTGATAAAACCTACTTATCCAAGAACCAGAATGTCCATATGTGACAAGCAGCGGTTACAATACTTACTCAAGACTGCTTTCACGGTTGTTCTAAAGTTTTACAGTGCTTTTGTCTCCCAATGGCCACATAAAGCTCGGGGCAAGATGATATTTCCCCTCACCCTATACACTCTTCGACACTTACACTCACAAAAATCTCACAGAAAATGTCAACAACACAGACATCAAGATTTGTGTCGATGAGTTTACTTTGTCTAGTATTCAGCCAATGGGCGAGCTGGGACCACATTTTAAATTAGATGTATCTGTTAACAAAGGAGTCGTCACAGTTTCACCTCAGTCTTTTCATGGCGATGTTTGTAGTAAGTGTTTCTTAATTGATTCTACTTTGAACTTCTGTGGTCGGGTGAGTTTGAATTATCTCTCTGTGCAATGCTGGCAGTATTGTATCACAAAAACACAAAGACATTACTCATTAAGATTTTGGAAAATTGAATGTTGTGCTGATCGGAATCCAGTCCCTTGAAAAATTATACTTTGATAGAAGTGTAACAAGTATGATTGAAATCCAAAATGCAAGTCTTGATAGACAGGCAACCTTATCGTAGCCTTGTCCTGCCTCCATTGCACCGTCATGTCACGATATCTTCAAACACTTGCCTTAGAAACTTTCTTCCCGAGGTGCCTAAACGAACTAGCTTTTTAGAATATTCAGCGAATTTGTATTTCATTTATATCTCTTGGGGGATGAAAAAGATAGGGTAATGTCCTGGAAATTTCTGGATGTATCAGTGCTGCTGTAATGTCTTTACGATGCAGTGAACCCAAGGTACGAGTACAAGGTTGCATGGATTTTCGTTCCTCTCGATCATAGTTACCTTTTGAACTCCATGTTTCCAGAATCTCACAGAGTTTATTATCCACTTCAGCTGTCTGTCTAGTTTCCCGCTGTCGCACTTTGAACCATGTCCTCGACCTCTGTCTCGGAGACTGGCAAACCCTTGGAGCCTCTTTTGGGACTCAGAACGAGGCTTCGTGAAGGAGGCTGCGATGTCTGCCCACATCTCGGAGTTGTAAAAGCCTCCATGCCACGGGCTGGTGACGTCACGAGCTGTTCCCAGGCTGCACTTTCCATGGAGAGTTTGTCGTCTGCTGCCGCCTGTCGACTTTTGAGGCGGTTGCAGTGTGGTAGGAGTCGTCTGCATTTGTCTGTCTTCCTGGCGCCTCGTCCTCGCCACTTCAGCCACAGAGCGCAGCTCCTCCAAACCAGACTTTCTCAGCCTTCCCCACGTACTTACCCATTCACTTTGACGGCCCCTCCCATTACCCCTCAACCCACTTATCCTATCTCACCCACCCGCCCCCCACCCGACCATCCTTGTCTGCCCATCGTGGCGCGTGTCGTAGTCTTCTGGTCTCGTAGGTTTCCTTGGTTACCCATGTCCTCTCATTGCTGCTCTGTTATCGAGACATTTTCTCGACAGTCTAGCAATGTTGTTTGTTTGTTTGTTGGTTGTTTGGTTGGTTGGTTGGTTGGTTGGTTTTGTTGGTTTGGTTGGTTTGGTTTGGTTTGGTTTGGTTTGGTTGGTTGGTTGGTTGGTTGGTTGGTTGGTTGGTTGGTTGGGTTGGGTTGGGTTGTTTGGTTGTGTTTTGGGGTTCTTTGTTTGCTTGTTTTGTTTTTGTTTTTGTTTTGTGTTTTGTTTTATTTGTCGATGTAATGCCAGATCACTTACTTTGTTTTGTTGGTTGGTTTGTTGGTTTATTGGTTGGCTGGTTTATTAGTTTGTTTGTGTTGGTTTGGTTTGCTGGTTTGGTTTAGTTTGGTTTGGTTGGTTTGTTGATTTGGTTGGGTTTTTTGTTTGTTTTTGTTTGTTTGGTTGTTTGTTTGTCGATGTAATGCCAGATCACCCACTTTGTTTTGAATATAATGTCTTCATACACATCTCTGTCAATGTAATGTCGGTCACACATTTTCGTTTCAGTGTGATGCCTGGTACGGCAGTTCATTGTCAATTTTACCCTAGGTTACGAATTAAGAAGTAGAATTCTCGTTATTTTTCAAATGTTGCTGTCAAATTTATGAAGACTACCTCCTTTCCTACTTTCAAAATAAAAAACCCTAAAGTGCTTCGAAATTTTTGTTGTTGCGGTCAGTTGGTTTAGCTTGCAGTGGCCTGGATTGCTGTTTGTCCTGCTGTACCTGTATGAAGGCTGTGGACGCAGTGAGCGTGCACACGATATTATTTAAGAGTGTTCAAAGAGAATTTACAATGCACAAACAGCATGGAGTGCATGCAGAGGCCGATCTATAGACCGTAAGGAATTGTACATGAAAAGGAGAACTGGTTTAAGGTCGATGAATGTCATGGTTGAACAAACGCAGATTGTCAGGATAATTGTATGGCAGGCGGTGGGTATTGTAACCGTTATAGCTCTGATAGGATCGGTCTGATTTGAAATTGGCCAGAGCAATGTCTTTATCCACTGATGTCTTTCACTTGTCCTATTTCCGACACATGCCAACCTTTGTCCTTTGATAAAAGACTGAAATGGCTGTCACCTTCCACAATACCATATCAAATTCCAATTTTCGTTAAAATTATTTCTTTCAGCAGCTTTACAGACAGTTACATATGCAAGCAAAAAAACACAAATCCGAAGACAACAAGCGCAGGCACGCACACACATTCACACACGCACACACATGCACACACATCACACACGCACACACACATGCAGTGGATAAAAGCAGACGACACACTCATACTGACTACAGACTCTTTCTAGCAGACGATGCTTTTTTTCATATCAGACAAAACTTTTTCTTTTTTTTTCATCAACAGACGCTTGGCTCCATCAGAGTCCTCGGACAGAGACCTGATGCTACTCTGAGGCTGGTGGTTCCATGACCCCACCCAACCCTTCCATGATTCATACACAGGTACTGGCACTGGGGAACCAGGTCAGCCACACGGTCCGCATCACCATCGAGCTTGGATGCTAGAAGATTCCTGACTGCCATCGAACTGGAGCAAAGCTTGAGCAGCTTTGTGTCCAACACCTCCAGAGTCTCAGAGTAGTGCGAGTCCCGTGTACTACGAGACCTCCTTTCAACAGGGTCAAAGTTCACTGCGGAATTTGCTTCAAAAGTGACCTAACATTGCATGTATGTCTCGCGCATGCTTTTCCTTCTCAATGTGAGGGTCTTGGTGGATGTCATGTTTGTCCTCGGAGATACGAGCTGACTTTCCAAAGGGGACTTACGATTGTACGATCCACAACAACGGACCTTGGACTAGTTTGGAGGAAGCCATCTTTGTCATGCGCACTAAACAGGTCTCAGTGCGCGTGCACTCAATATTTCACAAACGTACTTCTTTTGTTTTACACAAGAAAAGCGAAATACGCCAATAAAACGCGCTGATGCTTTTCTCAACAATTTAAACTTGAAGTTTGCGGAGTGCTAATAATACAGAAAAAAATAAAAAACCAAACTGTTCTCTATCTCTCTCTTTAACACACACCCACACTCTCTCTTCCTTTCTTGTCACTTTTCTTTCTTTCTCTCCCGCTTTTTCTGTCACTTCAGGGTTTTTGTCATCGACACCTCGCCCCTGCAAGTGTGTGTGTGAGCTGGTTGCCGGAGCCACTACTCGGTTGAGTATCTAGCATGTGACAAGAGGGACAACTACGATTTTTACATCCGCTCTAGCTTACTGCTACACTCTTAAAGGGCAACACCAGTGCAACATTTTGTTATGATCGGGTGAAGTTCATTTTAAAATAATAATTCACAAAATATGAGTACACAATTATGCTTAAATTTCAAAAGTCTTCAAAAATCGGCATTCTCACCTGCCACTAGGAAAGCAGAAGAAAATTACTTTCACATGCTTGGGATTCCATAGTATTTGTAACAGTGAGTGTGGCTCAGTTCAGCAAACTTATTTGATAGTTAGTTACTTTTCAACATTAAATGTTTACTTTATAGTTACAACTGGCTTTTGATAATGACTTTTTATTGCTAAAACCATAATAATATATCATTATAAAAATTTGATACAGATTTATCGATGTATAAAGTTATTTCTTCGTCTTTTAGCTTCCTCCTTTACTATTTACTTACTCGCACGAGCTCCTCATAAGTTTTTCCCCTCGACTGTATTTTAGCTGTATGAAGCACACACACATCAATGGTGCTCTCCCTGTCAGCTGTTTTGTAGCATTGGACTGGATGAGTATGCGACTGATTATGTGTTTGTGACTGTGTCCTCATGCAGAGGAGGCTATTTTTAGAAATCCTACCCTTTTGTCACTTCCTGTTTTCTTGACAAATCCTTGTGGGATTCAGACAAAAACATTAATATAATGTTTCTCGTTCTTCTTCATCATAAAATTCCACCGGAGAATGTTTTGTGATACTTTATGCTCTGTTTCCAGTTATTTTCGCTGAGCGCTCGTGTCGTCCTTTAAGTCACCCCGGGGTCACACCGCCCACCCTTCCCAGCGCACATCACTCCACCGTATCGTGCACGCTCCAGCATGCACGTGAGCGCAAACAAACCGTCTGTGCATGCGGCTCGTCCGTTAACTCGAGCGTGGGGTGAAGAAACTGTTTTCAAAAGCTGTGGAGTAATTTGACACCTCGCCGAGCTCCGCCATTTACCTTGTCCTCGTCACTCGCCCAGCCATTCGCCTGAAGACTGAAAGCTACTCAGCCAAGCGGAATGGCGGTCTGCAGCCACGTGCTTTGCTTTTAGCAGCTTCACGGACACTCAGTCCTCATCTCGGGTGAGATGCCACACTCAGTCCTCATCTCCAGTGAGATGCCACACCAGGAGGAGGAGGAACATCCACGACGGCTTCGTCAGGGTTCACGGCCGCCTCACCGCCACTGCTGTTGTGACCTGATGAAAGTTGACCTTATTGCCAACGATGACAAGCCGGACAGACAAACTGCCACGTGTCCTCTGCCTTCTCCTCCTCCTCCTTTCATCACTGATACTAGCCAGTCTCGACTTTTCAAGCTTGTCAAGTCGTTCAGCCAATTCACGATCGGACTATTTTAACAGTTGAAATTATCAATCACATCGCGAAATTAATTATCCAGAAACACTGAATAGCCACGAAAAGATGTTCAGGTAGTGGTCAAGTCGAAATTATTTCCTTTTGTTCGAATTGAGAAAATTTTTTTTTCAACACAAATCTCCCAATGTTGAGTTGATTTTTTGTTTTTTGAAAAATAAAGTTGATTACAGGAGATATTCATGTCTGATAAAGCTAGTCGCATTCCTTGCACACCGAAATCCACTCAAACCATCATCGCCTGCTCTCAGCCGTCGTCAGCTTTGCCGGCTATTATCATCTCGCCAGATATTTCATTCACCTCAAGAGGTCCTCCGCCATGTTGAGGTTACCATCAGCCGACACGACTTTTTCGATGTCGCTCACTACTCGCCTCTTGCATTCTCGCCTTCTCTCGTTCTGACCCCCCGACATTGATGGAGGGGGCGGTTGTGGGTGAGGAGAGAAGTGGTGTAAGGACGAGGTGTTGTGGGAGTGAGAGAAGGGGGGGTTAGTAAAAAGCCCGCTTGCCAATCCGCCAGAGACAGTTGTTAAAAGAGAGACAGTCCAGGCAAGGCTGGAAACTCCCGCATCTATTTGACGGGCGAGCCGCCGCCCTGCCTGCTGCGCATGACACTCCTGGGACCAATCACGTGTCGAGCGAGCGCACACACGCCATTAATGCAAGGGAGGTAATTCGGACAGCACTTCTGCGAATTATGCGCCCTGACCATGATTTCTGAGCGCCATTCCTCGCGCTGTGTGATTATCGAAGGGCCGTTCTTGAAGCGGGAAGGGTCTTGAGGAAAACAAAGTCATCGACAGAGCGGAGTTGTCAGATGTGGCGAGTTTTAATCTCGGGCCGCCGTTGGCGCTTGCGTGTCCCCTGGCCTTTGCGATGGCACGATTGTGTGCCAAGACGAATCCGGCCGAACGGAGCAAAGCACTGGGCAGCCGGAACATTCGGGCCTTCCATAATCGGTGTCTGTAATCCAGGATACGATAAAGTAACATCAAAGAGGCTTGTCCTCCAGCACGCAGTCACTTTGTAGCTGGCTCTGGCAAGCGACGGAGACGCCAGACGACGGATTCATTTACCTACCCCTATCCCCAACCGTTGCTTGCTTTTGAAAGATGTTTTTTTTTTTTTACTTTGCCCCTTCCAAGGACTGACTCTAATTGCATTGACTGTTCTATCCTTCTTGAAAGCGAAATGAGCGGGCTTACTGAAGAAGACTTGAGAAGATGTATTGCAACGCGGAAATAAATATTTACAAGTCACAAATACCGGTTTCTTCTTCAAATGACTTTGTTTAGCTGAATGCATGATAGGGTTTTTCCTCCAAAAAAATGTGAATAAATAAAATTCTTAAGAGAGATCTTAAAATAGTTTCGTGCACAAAGGAGACATCAGGGCTACAGCCAATGAGAAAATTTATTATGAATATCCGTTACCATTCTCATTCTGTAAACAGCAATTTTCGTATTGTCGGAAACATTATTCATTGCGTTTTAAGGCAAGAGTAGCTTGCAATCAGCTGTACTAATTAACGGATTGAAAAAAAAAACAGTTTTGCACTGTTCAGAGCTTTCACAATACCTAGAGAATAAACAGACATGTTTACTGGGGTCCTCCAATGGCATCAATATCAGTCTATGTAAAAGTCACACACGCACACACATGTCGATATACACCCTCCATGATTGTCTACACCAAAACACATCGGGGTATTGTTCTCAAGACGACACGAAGGCTTTGAGAAGACTCATAATCCCCAATGAGATGGTTTTTTTAATCATTTAGTTTTTCCTGTGCCCCTTAAGGTCGTTCGTAACAGAACAAATAATAACAAACGTTTGACCAAGTTTGCCTATAACCTTTTTGAGAAAACTTTGTCAAACTTGGTCAAGTGTTCGCCTGCGTTTCCTCTGGCCACACACCCTCCAAGGTACCTGTAAGGACAGACCACCATGGTATGCCTGGTCACATGGCCAGACCAGACCACCTTGCGCCGCCACGATACTAAGTAAGGGTTTCTGGTGTCCTGCAATGTGATTAAGAAAAATCTTTATGTAAAGACCACACACACACACACGTTAACTACTGTATGTCATTGCATGGTTGTAGACCATAGTGTCGGCTTGTGTGCTCGAGTTGTTGAACTCATCACGTGATGTCCACGAGTACCCGTGTGACACAGCCCTCAGTCCTACCTACGAGTACCCGTGTGACATAGCCCTCAGTCCTACCTACAAGTACCCGTGTGACATAGCCCTCAGTCCTACCTACAAGTACCCGTGTGACATAGCCCTCAGTCCTACCTACGAGTACCCGTGTGACATAGCCCTCAGTCCTACCTACGAGTACCCGTGTGACATAGCCCCCAGTCCTACCTACGAGTACCCGTGTGACATAGCCCTCAGTCCTACCTACGAGTACCCGTGTGACACAGCCCTCAGTCTTACCTACGAGTACCCGTGTGACACAGCCCTCAGTCTACCTACGAGTACCCGTGTGACATAGCCCTCAGTCCTACCTACGAGTACCCGTGTGACATAGCCCTCAGTCCTACCTACGAGTACCCGTGTGACATAGCCCTCAGTCCTACCTACGAGTACCCGTGTGACACAGCCCTCAGTCCTACCTACGCACCCAACTGACCTCTGTGGAACGACCTCATAGCCAAAGGTTCATCCCGCCTTCAGAAATGATGCGACTGATGAAAGAATATCAAGGAGCAATTAGGAATCTCTTCTGTCAGTCCCAGTGTGCAATTTTCTATCAATCAAGTTTTATTATAGATTTATATTCCAAGTAACTTGCCTGCTCCCTTCGTTTGCTATCAAAGGTCTATTGGAATGGGTTCATTTTTCCAAGGAGTGGATAAAGTATCGTTAGAAACTGCACCACTCTACACCTTCAACTTTTGATTTATGATAACTTCTATTACACGCTCTTTTTTTTTTTAATCTCACCATCCCTTCCTCAACTTAATAATAGTGTTAGAGAAGAGGGGAACGGGTGTTGTACTCCGATCCAGCAAGGTTACATCAGGGCAAAGTAGCCGGTCTTGAATAACAGATGCCACATGCAGAGAAAGAATAGCGTGCCCGAGACGAGATCTGAACCCAGGACAGCCAATTCTTACTGCATTGAAGACGCGCTAAGCAAGATTCAAGATTCAAAATTTAATCATAACGAATGGGTGCCTGGTGTGAGGGGAGAGTTTCTCAACAATCATCATTATTCCTACTCCCTCCAAAGGCGACTGGGACTCTCAAGTGCACATGTTCACATACACTCCAGTCCATCCCCATATAAAATATCTCTCACTCGCACCTACACACACGCACCCGCACTGTCGATGTCCTGTTGGCGAGAGGAGGCGAATGTTTGCTTCAGTCCTCCAATATTTTGGCTTCCTGCATCGTCTTGTACAAGAATGCCATTGCAAGACTGGATGAATCTCCTAAGAAGCCACTTGCATTGATATATTTTGGCTTCTCACGCATCGTTGTACTTGTCATCATTTTCAGGCATTTCGTTGGCCGTCTGAGTACTGGGGGCCATGTTTCTAGGAGAGAGAGCCGTGCCTGGCGTCTCACAACTCATATCCACAGACAACTACAATGCTGCAATATTCTTCAGGACCTCTCACAGTCTTCCATCGTCCAGCTCTGTAGTCCCCGACAGCTCACGAGCTCTGTGGCCAGTGTGGGGCATGCCGGGAGCGGGGGGAGCACTAAAGAGACCACAAAAGCACTCAAAGTACTGAACAGTCACATGCTGGCACGGGAAAGACAAATCTAACGCCAGTTGATGACCTTTGGCCTTCCTAGATGTCCACCGATGGGATTTCTGTGCAATGCAAGCTACTCCACCGTGCTGTGTTGCCACGGAAACTCTGTTCCCACAGCGGTTTTATCGCACTTCTCTGGTTTCTCCATTCCGTTAGTATCGGCAGTACATGCCAAAGACAACAGTTCTGTTGCTTATCTTGCCATCACCATTCATTCATGTTCTCCTCCTCCTGAAAGATCGTTGTTGGAGTTTCGATTTCGATTTACTAGAAAGAAACTTTCGTCGGTTGAATGTTTTAAGCTATTTAGAAGAAACCCGGTGAAAACAGGTGAAAAATAAACCCTTAAAAATTAAGTTCCCCTGATATGTGATCCCAGATGGGAGTGATATTTCAGATAATCGAGGAAAAAGAAAAACTGAGAACTTACACGTGTCCTACTTCTCACCTCATCTCGTCAACCTCCTCTATTGTTTTTCTGCTTCATCCGCATTCATTTCGCTCGACGATTGATTTTTTTTATTTTTTGCAATTTCCTCCCTTATTTTCTTTCTCTGTCGCTTCTGGCACCAACACGATGAATTTTAATCATGGTGTTGTACCCAATACCTGACAGACTGTAGCCGCTGTTCGGTTCTTGATTGAATTTTGTTCTTTAGATGATGATGTATGTCGCTGTTTTTCTATTAAAAGCCATCATAATTATTTACTTTTTTTTTAAAAAAAGGTCTATACAAATATGTATAAGAGAGATATGTCATGTAAATAAAGATTTATGAGCATAAATAATATTCACAATTTTCAATTATCTTCAGCTCTTGCAATCGGTTACTTGCAATTTCTTCACACAAACATTTTATTTGCACTATTATCCTGAACACCAAGAGTGATTTGAATGGTTTTTGTTGTTGTTTTGTTTTGGAAGGTGTTATCTGTTTTGTACTTAGTGAGCTTTTTTCTTCTTGTTGTTGTTTTTTCCCTATTATACTTTAATTTTCCAATTTTCCAATTTTCTCCTTTTTATTGCATTATTTTACATTGTTCTTTTCTTCCTTTGTCATTCCTTTATCGTAGTTTTTCCTTTCTATTGTTTTCTTTTCTTCTTGTTCTTTGCTTTATTCTTCCTTCTGTCATATTTCCTCCATTTTTTTTCTGTTTATTTTTTCCTTCCTTCTTAACTCCTCATTCTGCATTTTACTTCAATAGTTTAGAAAATACTTGTAGTTCGGATTGCATACACATGTTAATGTAGCCTGTCTGCAGTGGCTTTGGGGCGACTTGACAAAGGGGAATAATCCTACACGAAGCTTGTTCACGCTGTACGCAGGAGTTGCGTTTTCCTGACGCCAAGTGTCTTCCAACATTTATTCTCTTTCTTGTTTGTTTGTGCGTGCTCGTGCATATGTGTGGTATTTGAAAGATAGTTGTAATACTCACATCCTCAGCCATCTATATAGAGTTATTCTTTTCTAAAGATGTAAGCTGACCTCACAAGAACTGTTTGGCGAGCAAAGTTTTTTTTTCATTTTCCCCCATTTTCCCCCCGTTGACTCTTCTCAGTCCCTTCGTCACTCTCTCTCATGGGGTTGACTCGTTAGGTATGGACGTTATCACTAAATTCCGAGACAGACGTCGGCGTCAACATTTACACGTGATGTTTTCATCTTTATCTATTATCTGTTATCCGGCTGCAGCCAGTGTGCACCGCGGTTCGTATCTCTATTACCTACAATGAAGTATACTCAATAAATTTCAGCGAGTTTTCATCAGAACAGGACAAAGGAACCTTACACTATCCACAGCGCTTGCCACAAACGCCCTTCAACGCCCATAGGCAGATCACGTGACTTGGGGCGTCGTCTGCTCCCGTGGCTTACTAACGTACTATGAACATTAATAATGGAACGAACCTACACTACAGGTCGATGAAGTGACTTCATTCATATAAAGCCAGCAGAAGGAATCAAGGTAAGTGTGTGTGTGAGTGTGTGTTTTACTTTTACTCATCATACAAGTCTCTTGTAAAATATTGACAAAATAATTCATGGAGCCTTTCCGCGCTTCCTGACACGAGTTTTGCGATTCCACTACTCCCAGTGGTTTCTCTGAATGATTGTCACATCAAGAAAAGCCAAAAACACCTGTTACTAATTTCGAATGGAGACTAGTGCCCCACCTTCCATAACAAATGGTCATGATGCTGTTTGTGCCTCACATCGGTGACAACCATCGTGTCAACAGGCCACACAGGCGGCACCTATTGATCTTGATGTTGCGTAAGTCGACAAGAGCTGAGACTCAGATAAACATGTCCCTTCATTCTAAGAATTTTCTTGAGCACACCTCGGTTGTACAGCACAGACCTTCGCCTTGGTGAGATATCAACAAGTAATTAATCCACCGAGAGGAGCTGGCCTGGGGTGTGGCGACTTCCTGGTTCGCTAAACTTTATCTGCTTCTTGCTTGGCTAACGGTAAGTGGGCGGCTTCGTGTCTATCTATAGTCTACAGTTATTACCTGTGATACCTGGCTTTCATCGCCATTACATATTACATGGTACAACGAGGCTGCACAGCCTGACAAATATGACCTGCTTCAGACCTTTTTTTAAAATAATTTTCAGCTTTTCCACTTATTAAAGCTCATAGCAAAAAAAAAAAAATAGAAAAATAATTTTTAAAAAACTGACAATTTAAGACACGTTTTTTTTTCAAAACCATATTGTAAAATTCCCCACAGTTCTGCTCCTACAGGTGACAGATGGAACCCGAACGCATGCCATCTTTTTGACCACGAACTTGTATTACTGGACTGCAGGCAGACGATTTTTTTCCAGTTAACTGCTAAAACGAGGCATTAGACGACAAAATTCCGGTTTAGTCACATTCTTTGTTAAGGCTCGCCGAGACTAACAGCGGAGAACTTCGCAAGAGGCTAAGCGTTGGTCTCGGCAGACAGCAGTCCACCTACACACTTACATGTTTTAACAGAAACAATCAACAATACAGTCACGATTGCTAATGTCAAAGGTGTAAACCACAACTATGCATCATTGCTACATAATATTCTTTGTATTCTATTGAAGTGAAAAATTCAGCAGCTAGCATTCGCAAGCCGTTAATAACTTTTTTTTGATTTCGAGAACAAAGCTCAGAACCCTTGGAGTCAAATTTCTTTCAGTCTGAGTCAGCTTTCAGAAGCGATCCTGCACTTACAAAGAAGACTGTTGGGTAGTTAAATTAAAAACTGCAGACATAAGAGTTATTAAACTACAGTGAGTGAGTATATTATTCCTGTGATCCATGCAAAAGGTAATCCTAGAAGCTTATACAGCCAACCTCACATACAGTCAACACACAAAGCAGATTATCAAGGACGAGCGGGGTCTGGTAGGGGTCTGGTAGGGGTCTGGTACGTCTACAAGAGACTACACGAAGCAGGTGTATCAGAGTGTATCAGCTGGCTGGGAATGCCTATCTAAACGGAGTAGTTTAGCACCCTGCTAGTGTAACCGAGGTGCACGCGTCCAAGTTTCAGCAATAGACAGCTACCATGACATCTGTAAACGGCCGCTAATTTTTCTGTCAGATCTTTAGCTCACAGAAAGTTGAAATGTGCATCTCAGTTAGAGGCAAAACTTAGTTTTCAGCTAGCTAGCTTCCAGCTAAGCTTCTAGCGGTAAGACAGACGCCAACTTAGCGGCTTCCGTGCACCTGGCCCCAGAACATCATCGACATGTCGTTTACCTGTACATGTCACAGTGCACCTGCACGTCATATAACCACCTGATGAAGTTTATGGTTGTTCTTGATCTTTCAGTGACTGGTCTGTCTGTCTGTCTGTGTGTCTCTGTGTCTGTCTGCCTGCCTGCCTGCCTGTCTGTCTGTCTGAGATGAAAGATGATTTCAGGGTGCGATGACAGTGACCTAGATGAAGTTATAATCCTGAATACAGACAGGTCATGTTTATTTAAACAAAAGATATCGCGAGATAACAGCTTGTAGTTCCTGTTACAGACTTGGAAGAGGGTGGGTGGGTTTTTGTAATAATTAGCAGATATGTCTGTACATGCATTGTGAGTTCGTTCCCTTACTACCCGCTTACTACCTCTCTCGCTTGCTCTCTCTTAGGTTTGGGGCAAAGAATTATCAGGTTTGGGTAGTTTTGCTCTCCGATTTGCTGCGGTCCGTCATCTTAGTATTTTTTTTTTTCTTCTTTTTTATTCTCTTTCCGGACTTCAATCTCGCTGCTTCTCATTACCTGATGCTATTGCAGCGTTTAATTACCAGTTTAACTCCTCACAGAAGATTAGTTTCTCGCTATCCTTCGTTCTAAGTAGTTCAACTGGCGGTGCCTGTGATTACGTCCCCTTTACATGGTCCCCTAAACGCGGTTATCTTCCCGCAGTCCTGTAAAAGACGGTTCGTCGGGGCTGTTTAACGATTCTTTCCCATTGACTTTTGTATAAAGTTGGTTTCAAGCTGAAGACTTCTTTTTTTATCTTCTCGGCTTCAGAAGACTCTGTCATTCGCTTTGGTGGGCGTGAATACCATGGCACTGACACTGACACTTGACACTGGAGACTTGATGAACTCAGCACAAGGACATGGCAGTCTTGTGACAGTGTAATCAGACCCGACACAGTCCCTGCTAGTACCTAGACAGCACTGAACAAAAATCTTACAGTCAGAATTTGTAACTGATATGTCGACTTCTGTCACTACTGATCTCATGTTTGTGTGGCCGTACATTAACGGCTGAGTAAATATTTCTGAAAATGTGTATTCAGCTATGAACTTTGACCCAATGTCACGTGATAGCAAGAAACAAATAGTACTAAACAAACCTATTACTTAATTATAAACAATGGAAGCAACAGAAACTCCATAAAAAAGAACATTGCCGACCGCCTATCATCAAATCTCCTACAAATGGCGGAAATGCTGTCTGTGACCGTTATGCTACCCATAATTCACTTTGTACTTTAGCTGGCTTCTTTTAACCTCAGCTCTTTCAGTGGCGTTCTGAAAAAAATATATTTTTAGTCTTAAATATAGGCTGTGCCTTCCCCATTGAACACATTAATTTGCACTCAAAGCAGACCTTACGGGATCTTTTGAGGGTAAGAGTTTGTTTGGGGGACTTTTTTGTTTTTGTTATTTTATGTTTATGTTTTGTTTTTGGTTTTTTTGTTTTTGTTTTTATGGATACAGCTTCTGTTTTGGTTGATTGAATGGTTGGTTGACTGGTTATTTCTACTTCTTTCTGTGTACTCTTTTTTCTGATTAGTTGTTTCTTTCAAGGTGGATAATATTAAAGCTGATGTACGGCAGCCGTGGGTATTGTTGCTTCATTTTCCTCTGAAACTATATTATCACTGGTCGATGTGTAGCAGGCATCTCCACGTCCTTTGTTTCGTGACTGCGCATGGTGCTACGGGTTAGGTTGAGCTTCCATGGGTGAAATCAATGCACCAGACAGTGGTATTCAGTAGATTGTCTCTGGCAGTCCTGCTTGTGTAGGCTCACTGCACTTAATTGTGCTCCGGCACTCGCTAATGGCGTCACGTGGGTGCCGAGACTCACATGGACAGTTCACGTGCCACCCACCGCACGCGCTGCTTGGGCCACAGCCGCCAGGTAGACCACAGGTGTTGTCCTGAGTACGTGAGTGTGGCTACCTGCCTCGTCCACTGGTACCTCATCTTGGCTATGGTAGGTATGCGTGATATGCGTGCGTCTGCGAGTGTGTCAAGAAGACAGACGTCCAGAAGCATGGATTGAAGACAGACTGAGAAACAATTTGACAAACAGGGATAGAGAGTTTACAGAGGAAGTCACGTGGGGGTGCATGAAGTACTCTGCTGTTCGATGTGCAAAATTGACAGTGTCTTGTTCTCAGCGCACACCTGGCTTCCATACACCAGTTATTCTTTGCCTGCTTCTTGCTGCGTGTCTGTTGATAAGGTTTTTACGGCAGTCCGTGTTTTTATGTGAAGGGACATAGAGCCTTGCGTGTCTTTCTGGGGCCAGTTGCACAATATATTTCGAATTTTACACAAGACAATATTTTTAACATAAATTTAGGGTGGAGTTCCGCTCCGTGAGCACATATTAGGGTAAAAAAAAATAATAATTGTGATTCCCGTAAAATAATCAATGGGACCATTATTGTTTGCTCACCAAATTCAATAAAAGCACGAAAAGATAAAGTTGCATGCTTGGTCGATGGGGTGAGCCCACTGAGTACGGTGGAATATAAGCGCAGCAGAATAAACAGATCAGCGAGCAACTCAACCGGCCTACTTGACCACTACCTAGAGATGACTCAACCGCTGCCTATAGGATAGAAATTCTCTTTTAAAAAAAACTCCACAATTGACACAAGTACACAAGGTATTAGAATATAGTTTTTAATTTAATTTGTTGAAATCCAAACTGCTCAAACAATTCGTCTTAGTTTTTTATCATCAGGTGTCTTGTCTGCTTGTCAATACCTCGAGTTCTGTTTTGGAGCTGATCTCATAACTGTTTTTAAAATTTGGAAAGAAAATCTTAAAACTATTCTAACCACCGGTGCAAGGCTTCTACACAGCATAGAAGCGATTTCCTATAAAAAAAATCTTAATTTGCTTCTATAAAACAGTTTTAAAGTTGAGACACGTGTTGTGCAACTGGCCCTACATTTTTTTGCGAAAGGGGAAAAGATAAGGGGAGCTAATAACTGCATAAACCGCCTGGCCGTGTCTCACCGTGTCCTGGTTACTAAATTACTGGGGGCAGCACTTAACCCTCACCTGCTCCCTTGACAGCCTTTTATTGTCATTCGCACCTGGGTGGACGGAAGGTATTTCCCAGGCGCTGATCCATGGAGCCTCAAACTCCATGAATTCTTCGGCTTCTCGCAAGGATAATATTATCATCAAAATCTTTCTCATCGTCATCCTCCTCTCCTTCTCATCATCATTGGTAGCATATCAGGGCGTTTGTTGTTGTTGTTGTTACAATCATCTCTTTACTCATTAGTGTCAGGTAAAACTAACGTCTTTTTTACAGCTAGCCTGTTATTAACACTCCATTTCTCGCCCCACCCTGCACCTGACAGCTTTCCTTTCGTTTGTTCCACACCCTCCTGCTGACGAGAGCCTGTCACAAGGGGCAGTGACGGGAGTCCACGATGTACATCACGTAGTCTACGTGAGTGGAACGTCTAACAACCACACACAACAGTGTTAGGAGCGCGGAGTGATATGACAGGCGCGATCAGGCGCACTTTCTTTTGTCTACCTCATCGCGTAACTCGAAACTGAATGTAGGGATGACACAGACGCTGGCTACGAGTCACGAGGGCTGCTAGTAAAGTGCAATCAATACTCATGTGTACCAGGTGAATCCTGCTCGCCTTGGCAGCAACAAGACACGGTTAGTATCTGCAAAACTAGAAGATTTTCGTTGCCTAGCAACCACTCGTATAGCTCGCTCAATCCGCCCTCAGGTAAAGCCTCGTGGAGATGTAATCACCTCCAAACTGGCAAAGTAAATCACAAGGCAGCTTACCCAAATTGTACACTTTTTGTTAAAGGAAAGAACTTTATATTAAATTTTTTATTTCGACATGAGCAGTGAACCGACATAAAATCCTGTTTGTTTGCTTGTTTGTTTACTTCTTTTTGCTGCGGTCCTGTGCTTCTCGAGGAATAGCAACTAGCTTCATATTCGTGATCAAAGTAAGGGCTTAGCAAAATTAATTTCGTTCCATTTTTTTAAAATTCTGGTAAAGTAGTCTCGCATTTCCACAGACAGCTACAAGAGATGCTACGTGTGTTAGCAGTAGACACAACGAGGGCTCTACTGTGAACTCTAAAGGTTGCGGGGGTGTCAAAGGTAACTCGTCCTCTCTGCAAACTCTGCCAGCTCGATCGCGCACCTGCATGGTTCCGGTTTGTGTGCTTTCCAGGCGTGTCTCAATGGCAAGACAGTATGCCGATGTTGTCGTCGATTGAGGATGATGAAAATAAACATTCGTCGCTAAATGTCAGCGCGCTGCGCTCGTCCAAACTTCTCCTGCTCCCCAGGTGGCGCGGGAAGTTAGCAACTCGTGCGCATGACTGGCGGTCAAGTTCGTCATCAAAATCGTTAAACCACGAACCGTGCCCCATCCTTCGTCACGTGACTCCATGACCGGATCCTCTGCTCGGCGAGTCGGCCATGTCTGAGGGTATAAAGTGGAAGTTCGCCACGCTGAGCCCGCCAGTCTGCATGACCACGGACTTCAAAGATCAGACAGTGAATAAGACCCAAACCCGAGATCGGAGATCGTAGTTTGTGGATCGTCTGCCTAGTGAGATCCTGGATATTCATGTGTGTTGAGAAGACTACTTGGCGTTTGGATCTTTTCGTGAATCTTTGTCGAAAGAATACCTATATCACTATAAGTTTTTCTAAACAATTTGTAATAATTTAATGTTTGTATAGTCAGTCGCGTTCGTTATTCGATTATTCACTTCGAGTATTATTTCCTCTATGTTACCTTTGTTCGACCATAAAAAAAGCCAAACTATATCCCTAGTGCCTTTTCTCTCCATAAACATATCAAATAATATTTTTCAAACTTTGCACTCTCATGAAATAACTATGTATTATTTGTACCACTACAGACTGATGGCAATGGCTGCGCCCAAGAGTTCAAGAGATGAGGACCTCAACATGCAGTCCGACAGTGCCGACACCCTGGGTACAGCAAGACTCGACCTGCCCAGTCTCCGGCGCAGAAGCTACACACCCCGGGACGACGTGGCCGACCTTGCCTCGCTCTCGTCTGTGGAGTTGTCAGAGGCGTTGAGCGAGCTGGAAACCGATGAGCAGATTCGAGAGTTGGGCGAGGTGTTAGCGCCTGCTCTGGTAGGCACGTTCTCCGCCAAGCTCGACGGCGACAGCAGCACGCCCATGCTCTACGACGTCACACTGACGTCATCTGGAAACTACGCCATCGTGACGGACTGCTGGAACCATTGCGTCAAGGCTTTTGACCTGCGGGCGCAGGGTTGCCCGTGCCGGAGCGTGTACCCGATGAAGGAACTGTATCCGCTGTGCATCACTAGCCTCAGCCACCCGGAGAGGGTGGCCCTGACCTTGCATCATGAGGCCAGAATCGTCGTTCTGGCTATCGCGGACGAGGATGAGGAGGTGGAGGCTAGCGACGCAAGATCACACAAGAACATGCTGTCGTTTCACTCGGAGATCGCGACCAAGGGAGAGTACCGCGGCATCGCCCGCCTGTCCCCCTGCCACGGACCTGCAGCAGACGCACCAGGGACAGCAGCTGCAGCTGATCCCTCCTCAGAACGCCTCGCCGTGACGGCGCCCAAGGAAATTCACATCCTGTCTCTGAACGGAAGCATCTTGCAGGTGGTTGTTCCCTCACTGTGCGGTCTCCCGTTGCTAAGCGATGCCATCTACGTTACAGCGACCCCTAGAGGCGACGTGGTGGTTAGCGACGTGGGCACGAAGCGCGTCGTCTGCGTCGACCGGTCGGGCCGCCTGCGCTGGTTTCAACCTTTCATCGAAATATCGCATGACGATGACCTCGACAACGAAGACGAAGACGAGCACAACAGCAGCTGTCCCAACGGCACCCACGCCCACGCGGACTTTAAAGGCATCCAGTGGCCGCTGGGGGTCGCCACTGACGAGGCTGGTCGCATCCTGGTGTGCGACTTGGAACTGCACAGCGTGGTGCTGCTCTCCCCAGGGGGCGCAGCCAGCCGCCTGTTCTTGACTGAAACGGAATCGCTGGAATACCCACGTGGCCTGCACGTGGCCAACGGCCGCCTGTGTCTCACGCAAGATCACTGCATCAAGGTCTTCTCGTACTAACTACACGTTGCATAGCAACAGTTGCTAACGCTGTGAGTATGGATAACAGTTCTGGAACACTGGTCCCACCCGTCATATACCAGGACAACAAGCTTCGGACAAGCTTCCATTATTAGCTCATTAAATTTTTATGTTAATTTTGTTGCACTTAAATGCAGTCCCTCGAGCAAAGAATTTTTTTTAAAAACTTCTTAAAATGAAGGACCATGTGTTAGCTTCCTGTGGTCAGGAGCTCAAAATGCCGCCAGGACACTAACTAAAAAGCCTAGCAGTCAGTTAACTTATAACCATCATGGCTAACTTCCTGTTAGCTATCCAGCTAGCGCCTAAACATTACTATGCATCTAGTCTTTGAATAACATTCTACTGCTTTCACACTGCAATGAAAATAAATCTTGTTGCTTTCCCGAGGACATAACCTACTAAGCAAAAATTCTTTCGACATCTTGCTATAAAAAAATGCGCTGCTTGAATATTTGGATGGAGTTTGATGGTCGTTTTCAACTGTTTACTGGACTGTCTGCCATCTTGGCTAAAGAAGCCAGACCATCAGCAATAATGTTAGCATCTTAACATCTCAATTTCATCTCCTCGTTGAGGACACTGCTGTGAGAACTAAGAGGTCACAGTGACAGTGACCTGTATACACTCGGTAACACTGAGAAAAGTGTTTGTGAACAACGAGGTTGGCAGCAGATAAATAATAATGACAGGCAACAACCACGAGGAGCATTAATTAGACATTCTTGTCGGTAAACGAGGACAGTATTTATCATCCTGGTAGATGTTAAAATGTTTAAAAAAAGATAAAAAGATAAAAAAGAAATGGAGTTTTTCTTTTTAACCACGGTGGTCACAGTGGCAAGTTTGTCGGTTGTTTCAGTAAATGTCCAGTAAACTTTAACTGCAAAATTAGTTTCACAATTTTTGTCCATGTGTCTCTCTTACTCGCTTAGCAATGTCTTTTACAGTGATGCCATGACATAGGTTTGAAAAGAAACAAAAATTAATGGTACGAGATGCTGTGTAAGTAAGCTGCTTCATTTAATAATCTTTATTTATTTCTTCTACCACTTTCATTTTCTCTCGCTGTGATCCTGTCATTACATGTTACCAACTCTTTTTTGTTGTTGTTTCATGATTTCCCATCCCAGGTTGACTAGAACTATTCCTCTTTACAAAACACTTTCTTGTTGTCAAGAGGAATTGTTCAGAAGATCGGAGTGTGGAGGTTTTCCTGTGTTTTCATGCCGCAATTGTCGTGGTTGTCGCTAGGCATTAACACCCGATTACTACCCTCGTCACTTCCTCAGCCCTCATTCAGGTATGGCCTTTCTGTGAGTCTGCCGCCGAGCATTGTGCTGTTGGTATTCAAATATCCTAGACAGTAGGGGTTCTGGGCAGCTGCTGTTCTGGAGGCACTCCCCGGCAAAGCACACCTGCAACACGATTGTGAATCTTCTTCTATCAAACTCTGTATTCCCTAGCGGGCTTTTACATGCACTAGCTTATGGCTTTAGGTCTTCCACAAACAATGATTAAAGCTCTACTGTACACCCTGCAAAGACCTATGTT
This sequence comes from Pomacea canaliculata, assembly GCF_003073045.1. NCBI lineage: Eukaryota > Metazoa > Mollusca > Gastropoda > Architaenioglossa > Ampullariidae > Pomacea > Pomacea canaliculata. Next base: position 4,673,191 of record NC_037599.1, read on the forward strand.
TGTTCTTTAGTCTCATTGTTTTGATATATTCAGAATCATATGATTTATTAAATGACCGAGCGCTGAAGACTTCACTGCCAAAAGACCCGAACTGATGTGGTACAGACACAGGGATCACCAGGAGCTACAAAGATAACAGAGGACAATAGAGAGAGAGAAGAAGGGGAGATGAAACTAAAGATGAGAAGACAACTTCCAAAAGTGGACAATCATTCACCTGATCTCTAAGAATGGCAAAGAAACTGGGAAAGGTACGGAAACAATGTAAAATCGGAGAGACAGATCATGTTGAGGAGGATCATCATGTGATGTAACTATTATTAAACCTGTTCGGTGATCGAGTCTCTTCACTTGCTACTGTTTCTTGTTTGCATGCTCTTAACAACTTACAAGTTACATAATGTTCTGTAGAATAAGAAAATAAAGTGTAAATAACCCTTGACTTGTAAAGTGATGAATACTACTTTGCCTTGAACATAGAGTACAATCATGACATCAGACCCCATCCTGTCAGATGACTGTACACGATTTATGCACGTGGTCCGCAGGGTGCACTAAAAGCCAGGCTAGTATGTGTGTGTGTGGCGGTCTTGCTATGTGAAATATTTATGTCTGTCTTAATTCATGGGTCTGTTTCACACCTCATCACACAGTCGGGCGCAAGACACAGAATCAGTTCAGTTACCTTTCCTGTCCCACAGACAGAGCCATCGGCAGCTGGAATTTTGCTGATGGACACAGACACAATGTTCTCACAGCAGAGGTTCTGGCACTGAGATTCTAGAGGCCTCTTCTGGGAGAAAACAGAATGGTAAACTCGATGAGAAACTCACTAATGTTTGCGTCCATGTAATGTCGCAAAATGTGTTGTGTGGTGGGTGGGTTCATTCTGTAAGCAATCATGGATTTGCTCTTTTTTTTCATTCATCGCTTTCTTCTTTCTATCCTGTTTTATGTTTTTATTTTACTATTCGTCAGCTAATAGTAATGCACACTCGAGAGCCAGCAACGAGGACTTACTGAACACGGAATGCCCGAGTTGTAGTGTCGGCACTGGTCTTCAAGGGACAGTTGTGCTCCCGGCAGTCGACTTGGAAACTGATAGCCACTGCCAACGCCATCGAAGACAGTCGGAATACCACACCCTGAGTGTCAGACACCGGATCACTTACTTCTTTGACCTTTCTCGTCAGCATGTGACAATAATCTACTTTACCTACTTAGTCTATCTGCGTGTATAGCAGATCGCACACATACGCGAACACGCACGCATGCCCACACACAAACAAACAGAACATCTATCCCGTTCCTCTGATAAAAAAAAAAACCTGATAAATGGTCGTGTCCTAAATACAAGATCTTATCACAACTACAATCTTGACGAACACCAATCAGTGACAACTGTCTCAGCGATGTATACACCAATCAACGCCGACTGTCTTACAAATGTATAACCCAGTCAATACAAACTGATTCAGGAAGTTGGAAATGCTGAGCTTAGAACAGGAGGAGAACCGGTTGAATCTGTAGGCGTCGGTCCAGGAATAACTCATGATGTAGCTGGACATCTTGCTGCAGGAGGTTGCGTCCCCCTCCCCGTCGTGAGACGCGCCCAGCCTGCCAGTAAGACACATCGTTAAGGCTCGTCACGATGCCAGCACTCATTAGTCAAGTCAGGCCATTGCAGTGGGAGGAGAAGTACGGTTACGAAAAGGTTTCCGGATAGATTATGAGACAGAAATAGACTCGTGCAAACAGAAAATAAAAAAAAAAATGAAAACAAAAAAAAAACTTACAAAGTTCGTGTGTGTGTGTGTGAGAGTGCGCGCGCGCTCCTCGGTGTGTTTTTATAGCTATTGTTTTCGTTCGCAATGGACTCTTTTTCGTCTGACTTGTCTGAGATACGCTCGACTGATATTTTTATCGTCAAATTCAATTTCCTACTTCAAAAATAACTCAGATTTCTTCGCCATTTGATCTTACAGTATGACAAAATGTCAGATAACACAGAGGTGGGGTTTGATTAGAAGCAGATAACTCACAAATGTCAACATGGCTCGTCACGGAACTTTTCTACCCAAGAATCGCAGGGGCAAAAGTGCAAGAGCAGATTACTCACAGATGCCCCAGCTCGTGAGCTGCGGTCAGCACAGCACTGTAGATGCGGTTGACCTCGATGACCCCTACGTCATACGAGTGACCCGTGAAGCGGCGCGCTGTGATGCAGGCTCCACCCTTGTACCCGATACCTGCCGAGTCGAAACGTTTCATTGGTTACAGTGTTTCTCTAAGAGTTACGACACAGTCAGCTAAAACTTGCTCTGGAAAAAAATTCTTTTTAACTAAAGTGCACAGGTCAAAGGATCATGCTGCCTGTTGTTACCTTTAGCACTGTCTACACAGCTTCCGTTGTCGGTTTTCTTACAAAGGGTTTCTCTGAAAAAGAAATCAGATGTGTATAAAGCCATGTGTGCACACATCATCACCATTATCATAGGCGCCAACCTTCTCACAATCGTTATTATCTTCATCATCATCTCAGTCGTCACTTCCACCTTTTATCTAAACTCTTATTGCTTTTTTTCAGTAAAGACTTTGATATCTTAATGCTCAGTGTTTAATTTTACAGTTCTATAGTATCTACACACCCAGTCATGAGCACGGCCACATCATGTGGTGGGTTCATCGTGTTACTTTCGTAGGTCTGGATCCAGGCTCGAAACCCCTCGAGCACATCATCTAGCGACACGCGCTCACGTGACCCTGGGATCCTGCTGCTCTCGATAAAGGTCTGGAACCCTGAAAACTAGACGACACGGGTCCAAAACAAACAATGAGCACGACGTGATTGTTGTAAATAACTAATTGGCCAGGTAATTATATCCTTGTTTTCTCCATATTTTATTATTTGCGAGTGAACAGACCATCACGACGCTCTCGTCTTTTCAAAGTTTAAACTTTAAAGGAAGTGTATAAAGGGTGACGGTAACAAAAAAGTTGGGTGGATTCAATGCAACCACAAAATGAAAAAATTAACCCATTCTAGATTCACACAAGTTTAAGAGATGAAACAAATGATGGAAGATCTTACGAGAAATTTTCCGTAGGATCGAATCTTCAGCTGAATTCTGGGCTCAACAATTGCCTGGAGACGCAAGTTTACCTGCACACATCATACACAAATAACTGCAGTTCATGTCATGTAATTGATGTTGTACAGAAGCTGCTATTAGCGAGGCTTAAAATTGCATTGAGGGCGTGCAAGCTTTCATGCTACTGTCTCACACTCTCTTTCCTTCTGTGTGTGTGAGAGAGAGGAGAGAGAAACAAAAGAGAGTAACTGATTACCAGATGTTTATGGACAAACATGGAACCTTGTTCACTGGACACATAATGTCAAATATTTGTCTAGTTAAGACAAACCACTTTAAAAAGATGATTATTGTGACTACCGCTTGCCAGAAGTGAAGAATGTAGTCCTCTAGTTGTCTGGAATCGTAGTTGAACGCTTCACACATCTTTACGTCGACCATCACCATGACCTCCACAACGTAAGTACCGTTGGATGCACCCCGGGCGACTGACGTAATCCCACTGCCGGAAGTCCCGCCAGGAATGAGGGACTGTGGTGGCGCTGTCTGCGTGTCCCCTACTTCCTGTCGTTTACGTCTCCCACGCCGAGTCCCGCGGAGCCTGAGCTCTGCTCTAGCGTCGTCTCTGGTGCCAATGTTGCTGTCGTGGTTGTTGTTGTTGCTGGCAACCTTCGTCGTCCTGGGGCCGTGAGGTGGCGCTGCTTTGCGCCATAGTGTCTTGTTCTTGAACATGGGTGGGACTGAGACAAATTAGTCACAGGGAGCAGAAAATTAAATGTCTACAGTTTCGGGAAGAGGCGTTGAGCTGATTTGGCCAATCGAGAGGAGGTGTTAAATATGGCGAGAAAGGGGCAAGAGAAGTCAAAGGTGAGGTATTTTTAACTCAGAGAAAATGCCAGAAGAAAAAGTTTCAAAGTCATGACTGTCTGCCCAGAGATTTGCTAGAGATGAAAGGAGAAGAAAGGACTACCGTTGTTGTGTTAATTTATGTTTCCATTTCAGATATAAGCATTAATACAGCTTATAAAATCCGTGATTTACCTCTGAGATTTATCTCGGTCTTTATTCAATATAGAGTACGAAATCTCTAACAAATAAGTTTTTCTTATGTCAGCATTGTGGTTATCTATGACTACCGAAGTCTGTTGTTTTGTTGCTATTGAAAACACTATTTTTCTACTCATTTCGGCGGTTATCATATGGAGTGCGCTTATGAATCTCTGGATTACAGTTGTAGTGTCGCTTGAAATATTTTTTTTTTTACATTTTCTTCTGCATGGCAGTTAATTAAATATCTCCACATAAATACTTGCGAACATGAATAAGAAAAAAAGAATTGTAAGGAGAATAAGGAATCGTTTACAACTTTCATTAATATTATGTTTTAAAAGAAGAAGAAAATATAAAATATTATAACAAACCTTCAATATAATCATTTGTATACTCAAGCCGCTCGTCATCTTCGATATCATCAGTACTGTCTTCTAAATGTCTGCTTCGAATACCAGGATGTGACAGAGTTGCATCCCTTTCCCACACCGTGTGCGCATGTCTGTTGTCACTTTCCTGTCTTCCGGTGTCTCTCTTCCTGTTGTCTGCTGAGTGTGCGGTTGGTACTTCTGGCGAACTTATTCTTGTTTCGTAATCTAGAAAACCATTCTGCAGATAGTAAACACGGAATAACTGTTAGGAATGTTATTCTTGCTTCAGGTCGTGATGGAGGTATAGGGTTGAGGTCATGGTGCAAAGGTTGATGATCTCAAAAATCGTAGCTTACTTCGCTGCGCTTCATCTACTGTGCTTGGGTAAACCATAGTTTATGTTGGTGTTCCCGTCTGTCCCAGTGTTTAGAATAATATTTATATGGGGAAAGTTTTGAACGACTGGAACAAGTCTTAAGACGGAAAATTACTGTCCGAATATATAAAAAGTAAATAACATAGGGTTAAGAGGGACCAAGGAGTTTGTCGTGTAAAAATATTTGGCCAGTGAAGACATATTACTGTTCATACTACAGACATTGTGACCAGCCACCCATCTATACCTTACCACGTGCAACGAGTTGTCTTGGACATTTCTGACAATGCTGACCACGACTCCAGAGTTCTCGTCGTAGAAAAATTGTCGGGATTTTTCTTGAGTGTCAGCCTTGATTAAATAAATAAAGATCATTACAGCCAAAACAATCCGTGTCTTAACTAGATGATCCTTCACAGTCCGAACCTAGGATGAGCGATCAGTGGATCCCAATTTCACTAGAATAACAAGGATTCTAAAGCAAGGTTCAGAAAACATATCGAGAACTAGGCTTCCAGTTAATTTTAATAAGCCCATGGTCTCAGCTATTTCAATGGCTGAAGTCTTTACTTATAATATTATGCATAAATAACCCTGACTTCTGTGTCGTGGCCATCTTTGTGTAATTGGTAATGAATTATATGTATATATCTTATATGATAAGAGAAAGGAGCCGAAGTGGAAAGAGGGTATTGATAAAGGGGTAGTAGTATTTTGCACTGTGTTTTACCCAATCATTAGTTTTGAACTCAAACCTTTAAGTGCTCTAGAGCATCGCGTGCTTGCACGCGCACCTGTGTGTGTGATTAGTTTGTGTTTACCTGAGCTGCCTCAAAGCGTACTGGGATGTCGACAGCGACTACAGTGAATGAAGTGAAATCATCATGCAGAACTGAGGTTTTCACTCGGCGAAGGTGAAAGTTGCGGGTAAACTGGGAGGTGGCTACTGTTAGGGTCAGCTCCTTGTCGAGGTCAGGGTCACCAATGATGTGGACTTCCGCGTGATGCTGCTGCACATCTGTGAACATAGCAACAAGCATTCACGGTCTTGTATCAATCACATGCGTGACATAATAATAATATAATAATGCGACATAGCGTAAATATTACGAGTAGAAATCGGCGCAGTTGCAATGTTTGTACCCTGCTTATCCTCTTTAAATATTTAATATTATAATCTCCCCTCAGGGAAAATCAAAGCCATATAAGCCCACGTTTTGCTTGAACTTACCTGTAGAAGATTTTAGTTTGTCGAGATTCACAGAAGTGACTGGAAAGAAAGAAAGGAAATTTAAATCATTGCATCTGCTTGAGTGTACGTGCATAGAAACTAATCTTAATTCGCGTATAATTGAAAAACAAAAATAAGGCAGATTATCTGTTTATGTGCCAATAGTAACACCGCATTTTTATCCATATTTTATTTTTCCAGAGAAATATAAGCTTCTCTGGGATTTTTTTTTTCTTTTTCTAATACAGGTCGAAACTTTTCATGGTAAGACGCAAGTCGGGAAAGTCCAGCGAAATCCTTTGGTTCTGGCCAGCCAAGGTAACCGCAGATTATAGTTACACTATAAGCTTTTTTCATAGTGCTATAAATGTATACTTAGTGAATAACAACAGCAATAATAATAAAGTAAATTCTGAGGGACAAGCAAGGAAGATCAATTCCCGGATAGACAGGACACACACAGTACATGACGGGACAGACAGATGCTTCTCATCGGCTGCCCGTGACCTCTACATGTATAGACGATTTTGAGAATTATGCTTGCATGTAACCTTTAACCCCAAGCTGAAGGTAGACCACTTCCCCCGGTCTGTAACACTGTAAATAATATTGTACTCTGTAAAGTCCTGAGCCACTCGACAACGAAATGAACAAGATGTGGACAGCCCCAGGCAGTCGTTTTGTTGTGTTGAAAGAACGCGAGCACAGCCACAAACAGAAAAGAGTGCATTGGGAAAGAAATGGTCTTGTTAATAAATATTCTGTCCACTCTATGAACTTTCTAATAAACATATTTTACAGGCTCCAAACAGTTGTTTCCATTTGCTTTTCAATAGGAGCAGAGCACATTTTTCGCACACCTGATGACGAGGAGGCGGACTGTACAAGGAGGCTGGAGTTGTACAAGTGTTATCACACTGGCGAAACCACAGCTTGACCAAATAGAGCAAGCTATTTTTAAGTAGATAATTTTGTGTCCCACGAACGATGTTATCAATATCAAATGACCCTTGGAGGAAAAAAGGTTCGTCACCGTTCCGGTAAGAGATGCACATTCTAAAAATGTTAATTTTTTTTTTAAAAAAAAAGAATGCATGTATACACATGCAATTCCACAGTCTGCAACTACGACAAACTTCCTCCACGAAAACTAAAAAACTTATTTTATTACAACTTGATTTGTCTTTATTTCTAAGTTATTTGTATTTCTTAATGATTTTTATATTACACAGAACAACAGCAGTGTGACAGACACTGAGCGAAAATACGTTTAACCCGCAATGCCTATCAGTTCATATATTTTACTTACATCTGCAATTCCCTGGAGAAATTAAACACCGGCCATTAGAGTGAAAACAGCGTGCTTACCTTTGTCGCCAGGACAGCGAAGATGAAACAGATTTCGAAATGGGTTGTCATGGTTTGTTTTTTCACTTGTTGCTGCCTTTACGAGTTGATTTATACTTCTTTTTAGTATTATTATTATTTGTCGTTATGCCTTTTCCACGCGTTTCAAACTCTCTTCCTACTTTCATGCCCCTTTCAACTACCCACACATGCGCACTTGAAGATGAGGTGAGGAGGAGAGGAGAGGAGCTAGAGGTCATCTGGTGCAACTGCTGCAGGGGGTTATCAGTATTGGAGCTTCTACCCTGGCCGCCATTTCAGAGAACAAAAATTTATTAACTTAACGATATTTGTAATCACTTCCTTCAAATTCTGAACTTCCCAATTGTTAAAATGGAAAAAGATAGTTTTAAAAAATGTATGTTTACGTGTGATCGATCCCACAGTGCACCTTTTGTATTGTGCGCCCCACCCTGTCAGCAGGCAACATCAGGAACGGAAATCTGTAATAGCCTGAAGGGGGTGGGGAGTGGGTGTCAGAAGAGAAACGAGCAAATGATGAATCGGTTGTCGAAGGACCGGCTCAGACTCCATACCCAGCGCTGCGCCCTTAGATTGCCCCCCACAACCCATCCCTGCAGGCCCACGTGACCTACACTCATCTCCTCCCTCATTTCGATGTCAGTGTACAGTAGCCATAAGATGTCCTTCCTTGTAAACTTGTTTCGCACGTACATGCGACTCACGATTTGCATGCGTTCAAGATGCTCTTATGTGGAATAAAGCGTTTTTGGTTTCATCACTATCAAATGGTATCATCATCGGCATAATAGTAAACACGCAATTTGAAAAAAGTAATATGTTAGAGCTTTATTGTTAAAGCGCATTAAACACCTTTCTCCAGCATCAGCAGGGCATATAGCACTTGACAAACTAACACAAAGGTGCTTGCAGTATTATTGGTAATATCATCAGGTGCCACTATGGCAAATCAGGGCTAAGGGATTGATGCAATGATGATAATTGATGATGGATGATGATGATGAAAGTAACATGCACAACTAAACAACAGAATAGTACAATCTGCAGTTATAAAAAACTTCCAAGAATTTTTTTTTTACTACAATTACAACTCAGTTTGCAATTGTCTTTTTATTTTCTAATAATTTTATTTACATATTACACAGACTTTGTAGGGCTGATATGGTCTATGCCTCTGTTCTCTTTCGTTTGGACCTCTGTGGGGCTGGTGGATTATCTTGATTTCTTGAAGGGTCTGCGACAGAAAAAATAAAGTATGAGCTCCAAAATTTAGACCTTGCTTTTACCAAAATAAAAACGCGGCACAAAGCTATATGAAAACGAAAAGATTCAGCCTACACGCAATACACTCTACATTTGACAGCCAAACAAAATCACCTCGAGCATGCAAAAGTTCATGGGGCCAAGGTGCTCGACAGTCTTCATCTGGACAATGAGGATTGTTATTCTGTTGGAAGAATCTAGATGCACAGTGAGCATGAATTTTTAAACCACACTCCTCACAGCTTTGACCCTGAAACAACATTAGGAATTCATTCAATGTAACAATTTAAAATTGTGTATCTTATATATATGTGTGTGTGTGTGCACACGCATGTATGCATTCTTTAATTGCATCTAAATAAATGTCCTACATGGAGAGGCATGAATATTTAATTCATGAGGTCTTTTTTAAATTCTTAAAAAAGAATGTGACAAGCTTTGAGCAAGATCTCTTATTGATTGTATAGAATAAATTCAACAGCCACCAGTTTTAAAAATATATTTATAAGGATGTAACTTTATCAAAAAATGTAGCTGTAATGTTCTTTTTTTAATCTCTCTCCCATATAGGAACTAAAACATGCATCAGATCATATGCATCTACACACTCATTCATTGCTATCTGCATCCACAAAGGAACACATACTCTCAGGCAAAGCTGCTTGCAGATGTTGCAGAGTTTACAGGAATCTTGATATACCTCCCTGATGTACTGTTCCAGTTCCAAAATGCAGCGGACAGAGAGAGAGACAGAACCCTCCTTCTGCAACATCAAAAGCAAATGCTGCTGCTTTTATTTCTTTATCTAGCTCAATAATTTCTCAATCCACTCACCCTTATACCTGCCTACCCTCTCTCACATGCACACACACATACACATGTGCAGAATACCTTAATAAACACAAGCTTTGATGAATTAAACCTATCACAAATACTCCTCCACAGATTACTGAAAAAAATATCTAAAAGTTTGAAATGTATGATTTTTAAAATAAAGCTTTTGATGAGTGAAATTTTTACAGTGAATACCAAATACAACAGTCTCACCTGCACAATCCACCTGTCTTGCTCTAGTCTTTCAAGCAGATCCTGGGCATCAGCTTTGCTTAGCTTTCTGTCTAGGTTTTCCGAGGTAGTGATATTTAGAGCAGCCACTGACCCAACCATTCCGTCTGATTCAACTATCTTTTCCACCTAAAAACATTTATATACAACTCTAAAGAGAATAAAAAGCATTCTATTTCAAAAAAATATTTGATTTTTTAGAAATATATTTTCTGCATGCTAAGCTACATGTATTACAATTTAAAAACATTTTAATTTTGGATTTTGAATCTTTAAGGGAATATTTATTACACAGTTAAATCTTACCAGTTTTTTGAAGAACTCAAGTTCAGTGGCTGTATAGTCTGATGCCAGCCTGGTAATGTTGTTCTCTACATTATTAATCTGGCAAGACAAATATTTATTTAAAAAAATAAGAATCCATGGACAATAATTTATTTGCAGAATATTTTACTTATTATAGTGGTAATAGCATGACATTGTATAACTCTATACCATAACAGCATGCATGAAGGGCAACAATAAGAAAATCCAAAGAAAAATTAAAAGAAACTTAGAAATAGATTCACACAATTTATTCAAATTAACACAATTGATATTGCTCTTTAAAATGTTGCTCACATAAACATAACAATAATCACAAATCATAATTTATTTTCATTTGCCCTATATTATCATCAAACAGGAGACTGAAATTTACTTGCCAGGCAATAAAAGTTAGTCCCATCTTCTTCACTAACACCCTTCTTAATTTCCAAATGAAATGCCTGAATTTTGGCATTAATTAGATGAATTAATTCCACAAGCCGACTGCGGCGATCTTCTTCGGTGTCACCATAGCTTACTGTTTATATAATGAATAAATCATTAATAAAAGAGTGTTCCTTTATATAATAAACTTCTGTTACAGACGTCTAAATAGGTCTTTTCAAACCCAAGGCTTATTAAGTAAGCATGATGGAATAATGATGATGAAAAAGCATGACACCAGGCTGACATTCTGTTAAATTATTAATATTAATTAAAGCGAGTAATTCCTAACAAAGATGACATAGTTCTTCTAAAAAATCAGAAAGCACATGAGATCCTATACATTTGCTTTGGTCTGGAATAGTAGAATGGCATAATAACATGTCATAGAAAACATAAACAAAGCTCATAGATCTTTATGCTGAATCTGTAAGTACCAGCGAGGAAAATGTAAGAGATAAAAAGAGTAGGAGAGAGAAAGGAGATAAGAAATGAATAGTGAAAGTTCTATTACATTCATTACTAATGTTATAACCACCTCACCCTCAAACCGCTCACAGCATGATCTATGAAGTTCCTTCACTTCCTTGCCATTAAGCATTCCTTTTGCCATAAAAGCCTGAAGAAACATGGTATGGGCTGGGGTCATTACCGACATTGTGTTCCACTGAAACAAGTTTTTTCTTTGACTAAGTAATTTTATAAAGGGAAATAAAAATAGGCCCTTAAAAATTACTGCAATGACATTGCCTGAATTTTCTATTTATGAATTTCTTTAAAATTATTTTATGCCATTCTTAAGAGATAGAAAAACAAAACATGCTTTATAATAAGAGAACATTAAAACATTAGAATGTATACAACCTCTTCCAAAAATCCATAAAAAGAGGAACTGGCTCACAGGCTATTTTAGAATCATTCACACACATGCACTGCAATTTTAATGTAGATTCAGTAGGGAGGAAGTTAATGACTGACATGCCTAGAAGAGCATTCTTTAATCTAATGATAGCTTTGGTTTAAAGAAAGCAAAAGTCTTCATCTATTACACTTCCACATAAACTTGGCGGCAACCTGGGAAAGTGAAATTTGCGAGTAACTTCCCTTTCAATGTCTCGAACAATTGTTTATAAAATATTTAACAAAAAAGCTCAGAATAATATAATCTGAAAATAATATGTAAAATTAACTAAGATTTACATAATTAATGCATAAATAGCAATTCAGAGTAACTAAAGGCTGACTTAACTAAATAAGTGTACGGTCTACGATGTTTGATATTTTCACTCACAGAGTTGTCTCTGTTTTCACTCCTTCCTGTTAGAGAGCTCCTTTGTTGTATACAATATGGCGTTCGTCCACGTGAAACCTAAATCACAGTGGAAGACTGTGGATATATCAGCATCTCTTATATCTGGAACCAACTTCAACGATTTGATTGAACTACAGGAATTATCGGATTATGAGCTCGAGGAGATCGATGTAACATATTTATTTACAGATTTATAAGGAGTTAATTGATGAATAATACAGATCAGGCAAGAATGGTGATAGATTCGTAATGTTATTTAATAACGATAACTTACTATTTGCTTGCCTAGCTTCTTTACTGTCAAGAATGATAAGTAAACCTACGCGTATCTTTGAAAAAAATGATAAGAATGTGTTTCTGGTTTATTAAGAAAGGTAAAATTAAGCCGACAGAAGGAGAGAACTGTGCTCTATCCGCTTGCCTAGCTCAAAACATGATAACAGTTTTGTAGGTATTGCTTGTTTTTTTCCAACCAAATATTGTGGTAAATTTGTGGTTTTTAGAAAGGAGCATATGCAGAGGAGAGCACAAGAAAGAAAAAGTCCAAAAAGAAGAGACAGGATCAAGATTTACTTGAGGAAGATTGCGATACAAAATCTGAAGATCATCAATTAAATGGTACCTGCTCATGTTAAGATATGCGTGATTGATATTGTGTGTGTTTGTGTGCAGTACACACAGATTTGAGTGAATGAGTAATGGTATTACATAATGCAGTGTTTAGATATGTGTGTGGTCACAACAAAAGTAGTTTTTCACTACTGACTAAATAAAGGTTGGGAGGGGGGCAGGTCTGGATGCTGAATGAGAGAGAGAGCTCAATATTTACAAATATGTGCCTATATATATATATTACACAGAAAAACAGAGTGAAAAAAAATTTACCGAAAGGGAGGAAGGGTTAATAGTATCTCTCATTTTCAGCCTCTGAAGATGAAGAAGAAGAATTCCAGCCTGAGTTAAAGCTTAATGTGAAAGGAGCTGAAAATAAAAAACGTCAGGAGAAAGACAGACAGAAAAAGAAGAAAAGAAAAAAGAAGCAGAAGAAAGGGAATGTGTTGAGTGTAGATTCAGACATAACTGCAGATAACGAACTGTCTGTCATGAAAACAAACCATGAAGAAAGTTCTGGTATCAACAAAATGAAAGGCAAGATTTTTTAACTATGAATTGCAATGACATATTTTGTGCATTCAAATCTTCACTTACAGTTCACACCTGTGAATGCAAACATCTTAATAGCTATAGCTCAAATGCGTCAATGCACCCATATTGAATGAGTTATTCCTTTGAATTTCTTTACATTGTAATTAATGTTTCATAACATTTATACAATTTTATTGTCATACACACACTATATAATGATAATAAATGCAAAATTTGTAAAGCACATACTAAGGAGCATGCTTTTAGCACCTGAAAACAAGAACGAGACATGGACAACATATGAGGGGGGGGATTGGCGTTTTACGCCGTGCCAGCAACTAAGGCTATATTACGGCAAGGCAGCCAGTCCTGTAAACAGATGCCACTTGCAGAGAAAGAACAGCGTGCCCGAGACGAGAAATGAACTCTGGGCAGCCAACCTTCACTGTATTGGTGACAGGCACTAACCGTTGCGCCACTGGACCGCTGACAACATATGAGGGACAGGAAACCAAAAGAATAACACATGAACTAAGAAGGAATAAACTACAGTACTAATGATGAATAAAAACAAGTACAGAAAATGGGGAGAGGAACCAAATAGCAAGAATGTATATATAGTCACCATTTCTTACAATCATACAGATATGGAGGCATGGGACGGTTTAGGTGTCCCAGACCTGGTTCTGGCAGCACTACAGGACCAAGGCTTTACTGCACCAACTCCAATCCAGACTCTTACAATCCCTCATGCTATTCGTGACCGGCTTGACATTATTGGTGCAGCAGAAACTGTGAGTTTTTCATTGCTTACATTTAAATTAGAAAATTTTGTTTTTTGGCATCCCAAGCTCGTAGCTTTAATATTTATCTCGTAGATTTAGCCATGCTATTGTAATGGCCTTAAGATCAGATTAGAAAGTCTTCTGTCTTCCTTAACGTTAAAGAACACTCAGTACTCCGCAAAATAGTTTTGTCAGTTGGCTAAATATGTAGAATCTAAATATTGTGAGATGTTTGAGCATTAGGGTTAAGGTTGAAAATTAAGCATGTTGAGATGAACATGTTATGAGCATATTCAAAGTTTAGGAATTTTGGTGTTTTCACTGTTTCTCTTTTAAAATACAACAGTGGGATATCTAGGCTTAATAAATATTTTTAGTTTTACTATCTGTCTAGTGGCATACGTAAAACCAAACTAAGAATTTTGAGTATATGTGTATTTGTTTGCTTTTTCACACGTATTTTCATAACAGCACTTCCACATGGATTGCAATGAAAGTAATGAATGATTATTTTTATTCATCCTAGGGAAGTGGCAAGACCTTGGCCTTTGGTATTCCTGTATTAAATCACATTATTAAGAAACTAAATGTGAGTATATGTGTGTATATGTATATAATATAGATTATCTTGTAACAAGTGATTTTCTATGTATGTACATTTGTCATTATGTCAATGTTTATATGTGTTCTTGTGACATTGTCCACCACTCACTATATGTGTCCTTAAAGCAATACTTCATCTTTATGTATCCTACTCTGTGTCAGTAACAATGCATTCATTCTCCTCAGTCATGTGACCTACATGTATATTTATTACCTGTAGTGGTCAGTATTTCTCCTTTCTTTGTACCAGAGATGTTCCAAATCATGGAGGTACAGTTCTTTATTTTAAATATTTGAAATAATAATAAGTGAACTGTATGTGCAAGATTCTTTGTTGTTAACATTAGCATATGATCATTTATGCTAATCGTAAATTATTGACAGATGAGTAAAAAAAATAAGCTAGTGATGTTTTTTTTCAATTTTGCAGCTGACAGGAGAAAAAGTTACCAGAGATTTGCAGGGCCCTCTGGCATTAATTTTAGAACCAACTAGAGAGCTAGCTATTCAAGTGATGAAGCACCTTAATGCTGCAGCTAAACATTTACAGATAAAGGTAATCCATTTTTTTATTTTAGGTTTTTGGCTGGATGGTCTAAATTTTCAGCAGTGAAGAATGCTTAACGTTTGACATTAGAATAACACTTCGGAGTATCAATTATCAGTAGTTAGAGACATCTTTTGGTCAGGGAAGACTGCATCGAGCAAGAGAGATTATTTTAGCATGTCTGTCTTAAATGCTTTCAGTTAAGCATTTGAGGTCTACTTCAGACTAGTGGGGAGATAATGCTCTGTCATAGAGCCACATGTACAGGCAGAACTTCCATTACTATTTTGATAACAGGCGGATGCCTTCCATAGTTTTTATGTCATTTACAGTCGATTTTTCCTGGTAAGCACTAAACATTTTAAAGTATATTTCAAAATTTCACAATTTAATCACATGTATCTGTTTGCATACCAAGATGCATATATGAGTATACACATTCATTCTCAACATTTGTTATGATGAAGGGTTACAAGTATTTTTTATTCATACATCACACCTATAGTCATTTATTTAAACACAGGCTGTGACAGTAATTGGGGGCATGTCAGTCCAGAAACAAGCACGACTTTTGGCTCATCGGCCAGAAATCATCATCGCTACACCAGGCAGATTGTGGGAACTGATTGAGGAGGTGAGAGTGTCATTATAAAGAAGTATATTTTGTTCTTTAAACATAGCATCTTCATTTCGCCTTTATAATCAGTCATCTGAATTAACCTGTTTTCCTATCCTGCATGGTGATTGTGAATTCTTATGTACTGTTATTGATGTTCTGACACTCGTATATGCTAAGCTTTTGTTTGGGTACAGATTTTCACTTTTTAAGATTACAATTTCTTTTATATTCTCAGTTTCTCACAATTGATAAACAGTTCTTTGGCTGGTTGGTGTGTGTATATCTGCATGAGTCTATGTTTCTAGGGACAAGAGCATTTGCAGAAACTGAATGCTGTGGAGCAACTTGTTGTAGATGAGGCTGACCGCATGGTCGAGAAAGGCCACTTTGAAGAGCTCAGCAAAATTCTTGCCCTAGTGAACTCGTTAGTAGTGCTTGCATTGAAATTTCTTTATCTGTGAAAGAAATGTGTTCTGGTCATTTTTAATGAGTTCATAATATTTTGCAGTATCTAAGAATAAACCTTTAGCAGTAACATATGAAAGTATCTCTGTTCAAAGATTCGATGTTTGAACAATATAAGTTTTATGTGGGCTTAGATATTTCAATGCTTTGTTGTAAAATCTTTGAAGAAATACAAAATAGTGCATTGCTTACAAATGTATCTTTCACAGGAGCAAAGCACGTTTGCATGTTAGCTACTTTTCAGGCTGCATGTAACAAGATTAAGCCTGTGTTTACAGAGATGAAGTGAAGAGAAAGACGAGGCAGACATATATCTTTTCAGCCACTCTGACTATGGAGCAGGTTCAGCCAAACAGACAAATCAAGAAGAGAAAGGTTGAAAAAAATGCTCTAAAACATAAGCTAGGTTAGATTTTTTTCTTCTTTTATTTATTTTATTTATTTAATTTTTTTTTTTCCATTCTCAACTTCATTTTGTTGTAACGTGTTGCAGTGTGGTATAGTGTTAAACTTAATTAACAATTTCCCGTGTTCTTCTCTGCTACTTCATCTGAAGTTAACAATGGCTACAATATACAGTTACTGAAATGGTCAAATGAAAATGTCTAAAATAGAAGACATTGATATATTGGCAGATCAACTGGTGGAACAGATGGGGATTAAAGGCAAGCCAAAAGTGGTTGATTTAACCCGCAAGGAGGCCGTTGTCCACACTCTCACAGAAGCTAAAATTAACTGCCAGGCTGATGAGAAGGTTTGTCTTCAAGCAGTTTAGTTAAGGTAAAAAATTAATGCATGCCACATAGGGACCAACAATTGTTCAAAGTGACAAGTAGATAAATAGATCATTCCTAATTATGTTCCTGCTTATGAATGGGTAGGAGAAAGTATGATGGATCATTATGGTTCCAGAACCTTAGATGCAGCATGGATTTACCTTCCAGCAACTCTTTACTTACTCAGGATATGCCAAAGGGCACAAATCTATTTTATTCCTGAAGTAGATTAATATATGTTTGATTGCAGGATCTGTATTTATACTACCTCCTTCATCAGTATGGTGGTCGTACTCTGGTTTTCTGCAACAGCAAGGATTGCATACGCCGTCTAGTGTCAATTTTTACCTTGCTGAACTGCAATCCCCTTCCACTGCATGCTGACATGCATCAGAGCCAGCGCCTAAAGAATCTCGACCGATTCACAGGTACTTATATGGCATATAACACTGCCAGCTCATCAGGACTATATTTTAAGATCCTTTGATCCATGGGATGTTACAAGAATAAAGATGATCGTTATATGTGTAAATGATTTCTCAGAACTGATTTTTTTCCCCCCAAGATGGCCGCTCCTCGTTTTGCGACATATATAGCTCTTAATTCTATCTGCATTCTTCTTCATATCCTTTGATATTTTACTGTACCTGTATTGTGTACTCAACATGTGTTAGAGTGTTGCAAGTATGTGCAGTAATGATGATAATTATGTGTACATTCTTTGCTAGACCCATTTTTCCACTTCAGTTGCTTGTGTTTCTTAGCACTGAACAACAAGATGGTGAATGACTTCTCCATTAGTGCTGGCCCCTGGCTTTACTTCTTTCATGAGCTTTTGCTTCTTCGCTCCTCTTCCTCTGTTATCTAGAGCTTTTTGTGATCTACATGCCAACATTTTTTTGTACTTTCCATATAGCATTTGCAAACCTAAAAATAGAAGGCATGGAGGCAACATGAAGCAGACACTGTAGAATTTATGCCTTGATAACAGCCTACCTTCCATCTGTCCTATTATGAAGTGCCCATAGTAAGAGTGATGAGCTGAAGCATTGATTCGCCACTTCTGATTACATAGGGATACATGCTTGCTGGCAGTGTACTGATTACATAGGGATGGATATATGCTTGCTGGCATTGTACTGAAACTTGGTTGAATGAAAGGGACTCTGATTTCGACAGCACTGGCTTCTGCAGCTTGTTTAGACCAGATAGATCTGCCACAATTACTGGTAATGCATGTGGTGGAAGTGGCTGTTTTTTATGTCAACAAAATGTACAGTAATAAGGTGATTCTTTGAGAATGAATGTGGACTCAACCTTGAACTTTTCATGACTTCTCTGCACCATTTTACATACCCACAGAATTCCCCAGTGCATTGCAGATGTAACACATAATCTTGACTCAATTTGTCCTGATCTCTACCCTTGCTCAGTCTCTGTGCATCATATCTGAGTATATCTTTTGTACTAGTTTATAAACCCATTTTAAAATGGGTGTGCTGAACAGTATATTCCACCAAGTGCTGGACTGTGGATAGTGTTGCAAGCTTACAAGGCTGTTTTGTTGATGATTTCTAATTTTCTTCATGCACAAAGATAGTAGCAAGCATATAAAGTACGACAAGCCTAAACACTGACTAGGGAACTAAAACTGCCATCATGAGCACTTAAAGTCTAAGAACAGGGATCATTTTTTGGGGGAGGCTGCCCTTGTCTGTGGAAAAATTTTCATTATGAAAGGAAAGCTAACCTGTATTTAGCAGACACCACCACTGACAAAAGAGAATCATGTAAGTGCTGACCAAAAAATACCATGTTTTCCATGATCTTGTATTACCACTAAAGGGAAAATATTAATTTTTTTTTTTTGTCGTTCTCCATCATTTTTTTATTTTAATTTGTTATGGGCTATTTTGCAACCTTATTTCCTCCATATTTTGTTTCAGAAAAGACCAAAAGCTTACTGCTTGCTTCAGATGTTGCTGCTAGGGGATTAGATATTCCCAATGTTGACCATGTCATTCATTACCAAGTACCACGCACTGTGGAGGTAAATAACTGCAAAAATGATTTTTCTGCTATTTTTAGTTTGTGTTCCTTTCTATTTGATAGATTGTCTCTCTCCCCCTTCCTCCCAGGTTTTTGAAATCATTGAAAAAGCTGTTTGCCATTTATAAATCTGTTAGATCTCAAAAAGACAAACTGTCTAATTACTGCCAACATTGATTCCTTCATAAAGTTGCTTATTGTTCTAGAATGGTTAATTGTTAAGATAAAACATCACCAAAGTTATGCTGTTCATTTAGGCTATATTGCTATATGTCAGTAGTGAAAAGAAGAAATAATGTTTTTCAGCTATGCAGGAAGTAATATGAATCAATTCCCACTCATTTATATTTTGATGTAAAGTTATGAAAACCACATAGAAATTTACCACAAGTGCGGAAGGACGTATTTTTTGGTAGGACATCTGGGGTAGGGAGAAAATCAAACATTCACATCAAGTTAAAATACAATTAGCTTTCAGAAAACGGTAATAATAATTAGTCTCATCTAACCTTTTCTTTTTAGAATTATGTGCACCGCAGTGGCCGTACAGCCAGAGCATCTAAAGAAGGTCTCAGTGTTATTTTGGTGTCTCCTGAGGACATCTCAAACTTTCGAAAAATCGTCAATCACATCAAACAAGGTAGGTTGTGATGTGTGGGCAAGGACTATCCAGTTTGCTGCCTGTAATATTTTTAAGTTTGAATTCTTCGTATTAATCTTGCTTATGTTGCTTCTTAATTTACATTTTTACTGCATAGTTTTCTTTTTTGGTCATGATGATTTAAAGTTTAAGGCATTTTCTCATTTCAAATAAAGAGCAGCTACTCTGTGGTAGGCCGTGAAAGGTAATTTCTCCGCTATGGTTTATTGGTGGGTTGACATAGTTCAGACTGGGCATGTACTAATGTGGCAGAACTGAATCATGCTATTGATAATATCTTTAATCATTTTTACCTGATGTCATTTATTAAAATCCTATATTGTTGCATTCAAGTCTTTTGTGCTGCATGAGATAAAAGTCCAATGCATTAATTTCAATTAATCAGGGTCTGACCTGCCTGATTTCCCCATGGAGATAGATACTCTTCATCATCTGAAATCACACGTAGCTCTGGCTTGCGAGATTGACAAACAAGAGCACCGGTTTGTTATCTTTTCTTTTCTTGCTACAACCAAATGACTGCATATTCAAACACCATTGATCTTTGCCAGAGTCTTAGGCCATAAACAGATGTTGTCATGCTTATAAACTGCAAATAGAAGCACATTTAATGAAATATAATTACTAGGTTTCCAAGATTTTTTATCACTGCATACACTCTTGGAAGTGGGATTTTGCATATCATTGTTTCTTGCAGGTTAATGAAGCAGAAGCGCAATAAGAACTGGATGCAGAAGGCTGCAGAAGAGATGGACATTGAGCTTGACAGAGATCTGTATCCACAATAACATTAAAAATATTTCTGGCTTATGGTCATGCATAAACTTGTCTCAGAGCATGTGCACCTTTCAGAGCAATTCACATTAACCTAATCATTGCATTACCTAAATGGTCTCTGTCAATGTGGATTTTTTTCACGAAGAGTTAACACAGTATACTACTTATCTCATAACCTTTTGATAACATAGTAATGCAGTTTTAGTGTTTAGTTTCCATGTTAGAAATGCTTATTTTTATGCTTTATTTCAATCTTAATTTTTTTACGTAGTCGTTTAAGTGTCATCTTTTTCTTGGGGATAGAAGGGGTCAGGTTTGTCCTGTTTTGTGGGAGAGAAAATATGAATGAGTTCACACCATCTCAAGAGGTGATAGGCAAGTTGATGATCCTTAACCCCAATATAGACTGGGTGATGATGAAGATGAAGATAGGAAAGAGAATCAGCTAAAACAGCAACTGAAAAGACTTAAAGCCCAGCTGCAAGTCATTCTCAAGCAGCCAGTGCTTCCCTCGAAGTTCTCCAGCCGTTATCTCACAAAAACAGGCCATCTTGTGTTGCCAGTCCAAAGTATGTTGGCAGGCTTTGTGTGCATGTTATCTCTTCTTTGTCAAACAGCATAAACATTTTGTATTCTCTTTATAATTCATAAATACATGTAATGTTAGGTGCGTCTGCACATGTACTTGTTGTGAGGACATCCTTTTTTGGCAGTGCACAGCTTGTTTTTCATATAAGCAATTGATTAAAATCTTTTTGTAAGAGTAGATGTGTGCAAAAGTCTTTCATATTTACAGAACATAGCTATTTCAGTCTGTGGTGTTTTACGAAAATCATTATGCGCATCATGTGAAGACTTCATTTCTGAGTATTATTATGGATTTTATGTTGCAGACACATCATCCAGTGCCGTTGCAGACTTGAAAACTACTGTGAAAAAGAGGAAACACCAAGAAATATGAAGAGGGTGCTGAGGGCCATGCTTGTATTTTAAAATGTGTGGCATCTTTTTGTACAAAAAAGCCATTTAAATGATTGAAGTTGTTAGTCTTGAGGGGTTTTGTTGCCTGTTTGTGCAGGTTTCTCAGTTGTGCATGATCATTAGTACTCTGAAGCCTTTAATTTGTACTTGAACTCTTATTCATGAATATTATTTACAACACGTTCTGTTTGCAAAATCAAAGACCAGTCAGAAGACCACACAAAATGCCACTAGATTTGGACAATTTATTAGTCATAGCAGGGGGTCCATTTGGGGTAATATTATCTTGGTACCATGGTCTGTACAACACAAAGACATCTGCTTTTTAGAGCATGTATTCTTCACAGCATGCAAAACGCCGCATCACGTTCAAGGCCAACAATGCTTACAGCTCAAAGAACCAGTGCCTCACAGCTAATTTTCCTCTAAATGCTTCTCAAGTTTCACATCTTAAAACCTTCAAACCCTTTCCCCCAACCTTCCTGGCCTCATTTTTCAGTTTCAGAGGTGCAATCTTGGGAAAACAGCAAAATATTTATGCCATAGGGGTGAAGCTGGGAACTTCATGCTGTAGTTTTTGTAAACATTTTTATCAGCTGCTGCACATCTAAATAGCAGTTTCACACTGAAGACTTAAGCTGAAACCTTCAAGCTGACCAAGATTTTTTGAAGTCTGCATTTGTTAGCATTAGTGTGCAGACAGTATGCTAGCAAACTCCTGTGTAACATCTTCCCTCCAAATGAAAGATGTGCATATCCAAAGCTTCATTTAAAAGTTGTCTGCGTTGGTTGTGAGCCCCAGTCTAGGACATCTGCAGTGATGCATAAGCATGGATTTATGGGTGTTGCGAAAATATGGCACATGAAGGGCTAACCAGCCACCAAAACCAATTTTCCTCAACTTTTAATACTGGGCACCCGCATATACACAATCTCTCTCTCTCACACACGCACAGTCATGGGGTGATTATATTCTACCACCAAGGCTGCAGACAAAAGAGCGTTTTCCCCACTGCAGCTTGTGTGGGAGTTTCTTAGCCTCATTCACTTATCGATAATTAACTTTCTGCAAACTTTTAACCATCAGCAAAAGCAGGCACATGGTACAATATTCAAAGATAATTTGAATTTATGCTAAAATAAATAGGAAACGCTGATTTTGCTAGCCACATCAATGTGGTGGTGACAAAATTCTTTTCAGCCACATTTCAATTTTTAAAGAACAGGGAAACCATGCATAAGGCAAAATCAGGTCTCTGGAATGTCTTATGAATTGTCTTCAGTGGTGAAACACCAGCCATCACACACAATGACAACAATGCTGCATAAAATCCCATCATCAAAATGTGACAAAACATGCTGAGCAGTTGTGACAAAATAAGAACAAATGATTTTTTTTTAAAATTAATTTGAAAATAGGCAAGGGTGGATAAGACCTGTAACCCAGCAACTGAAGCTTTGCTGCTGTGTCTCATCAAAATCCCAAATGGCAGAGAATTTGTGGTTGGAAAGGGGATTAAGCAGCTGCAAAAGGAATCCACTCTTTAAAAGAAAAAGTTGAACTGCAAAATCTGATGACACAAGAATATAGAGAAAGACCTGGTTGCCAATATGAATCACTACAATACTGGATGCATGGCTGTGTGTGAAAGAGGGAGAAACCATACAGTGACATCTTTTTGTGGATGTAAAAACCAAAAAGTGACAATTCATGTTAATGGAAATGCCTTCCTAAACGACTGGTAACTGGCTGTTCTGAGGACTTGTTTAGCTATTACAGTGCTTCTTAAAATATTTCAGACCACGGACCACTTTATTAAAGAAGAAAATACAGCAGACCACCAAGGCCTAAAATGTACCGAGAATTTCAATTTTAAATTGCCACATTTGGTTCATTGCAATTCAAAACTAAATGTATTTTTGTGATAGTGTAGTAGTAAGCTTATATAAAATTACATACTTTGCAAAGAACACATAACAATTAAAAATAAGGAAGTGCATTGCGTTACTAAATGTATCGGATGACAGTTAAATGGCGCAATGCTCTCGCTGTGATATAAAGACTTGGTAAGTAAGTGCTTTTTGCGAATGAGCAGTTGGGCACTGATAAAATTAAAAACTCGTGTGAAATCAATACTGGATTAATTATGATTTAAACATCACTTTGCTGACATATGATGACTGTCAGCCGCGGACCACCTGACTTATGCATGCAGCCCACAAGTGGTCCACGGACCACACACTGAGAACCACTGAGCTATTATATAGTGCTTTGGTGACTAGAACGGGGCCTTCTTTCATGCTGAATTTTCACAGTACATGCCATAGCCCCTCGTAGTCAATGCTGTGGTGGCCAGAAAAAGAATTGGCTTATGAATATCAAAGACTAGACTGGTCGTCCTGTACAGGACCTGCTATCGCCCATAATAGGCAAGAGTGGTGGGCCCTGTCAGCTGCTGCGTCTATCCATGTGATCCCCCCAATGACAGGGACGACTGACAGTTCTGAGGACACCACAGTGAAGCAAACTGTTTCCATCTTCTGATATTAAGTCATTCTGCTGCAGTTTATGAAGACTCATAAAAGGTTCACTCCTATACAAGGAACAGCTTTGTTCTTCTGCTTAGCTGTAAACAAGAAATGAGAGTTTGAAGAGAGAAGCATAAGAGAAATGTGTTTCTTTGCCGTAACTTACAATAGTGTTTAGCACTCGCATCTGCAAAGAGGACAAATACCAAAATAATTACTTTAACAAGAGATAGTATTCTTTACAGATTTAAAAAGGGCTATACTGCCTACACAATGCGTTTATGATAAACATTAATTAAGAAAATCCTTATCACAGTTTGGGAATCCACACAATGACAAATGCATTTTGTAAAAACAAAACACTCATACACACTCACACAAAGATGAATTCTTTTTGCCACAGAAAAATTCACACAAAAATAATTTCTAAATTTCAGCATAAACACACCCCCTATGTCACCTTCCACATGAAGTAGCAGTCTACACAAAAGGAATTTCATCCCACTTATCAGCCATGACTGTCTGGAATGTTGTGTGAAATAAAAGCACAGCAACATGGAAACAGACACAGAAAAAAATATCTCATTAATCCAGAACAGCTTTTGCTTCGTCCTTCATGTGATATAACATTTACACACCACACTTGATGCAAAACTGTTAGTCCTTACTGCAGCTCAGAAGATCCTTTTCACTAAGTCCTGCTTGCAATATACACAGAAAGGCATGTCCGAGTGGACAAGATACCTCAGTGTACTATCCAAGGTAGATGGTGATGATGAGCCCAGCAGTATTGCAGTTCTCTTTGTTCTTCATCAGCAGCTACTCTCAATCCTTTTTAGTGAAGCGTTTAATATTGATATTCTCTCCACACATTACAATATTCTTCACCAAACATGATGTTTTTAGTCCGTCAGTGTTAAAATTTGACAACAATACCTAGTTAAAAGATATGATAACATATACTTTAAGAAATCCATCTATTTAACAGACATAATTCTGCCTTCTCCTTGGCAACATTGAGGAAAGACAAAGATAGTGCTGAACACTAATTATAAAGCTTTATAAATTATTTATGTAAAAGCAAAGCATGAAGAACGAGAGAAAATCGTTTTTACAGCTGGGTTATTTCCAAGTATATAGTCTGCATAATACAAAATATTTAGTTGTAGATTGAAGCACTTTTTGTTTGCATATACAAGCCACACCTACTCCTTCATTTGCCAGATTCGCTACAAACCCAGCACACTCAGAGCGGATTGAGCTGCTAATTCACACAAATATATTTGATGGCAATTGGCATACAATGAAATGACCTCTAGATTCAAGAAAAACCCTTCCAAAATAATGCTCGACAAATTAAATTGAGAAAGAAAAGTTTTCCAACAATATATGGAGCAAGACAACAAAGTTGATCTATACTTCCTGATATTAAGGTCAAGAAGTCTTTTCTGGAATTTTGTAAAATACTCAGCAAACATAAAACTACTTGTCCTTCTAATAAAAACCTCTAATGATCTTGGCAATTAGAGTCACAGGTTTTAGGAGACATATAACTACACTTACTTTTGAGGACTGATTATCTCTTATGCAAGATTCCACCATTGAGTTAAATATTAACAATAGCACATGGTACACTAAAAGAATTTAAAGGAAAAAATGTAGTCTCCAAGCAAAACATTTTATAACTAAAACGTACTTGAATCCCTTAAAAAACATCTGTATGTCTTGATTAAAAAATGGCCAGCCGCTTAGACATCAGATATCATTACAAAGATGTAAGTTAAGTCACAAAAAAGGAGAACTTTTTTTTATACATAATACACTCTTTAGTGTTTACACTTCTGTAATGTTACAGCTTTCACCTCTGATACTCGAATGATAACTCGAATGCCATATGCAATGGAGATAATGGAAAGATCTTCCACACAGCTGTCAACAAAAAAAATAAACAAACATGTAACCCTTCAAACAAACTGGACATAGATTTTAAAACTAAGTCTCAGGGGTTCGGCGGAGCCTCCGCCACGGAAGTCAAGACACACCCGCAATTCGTGATGACACTAAAGAAGGGTTCGGTCAATTCGTGATGACACTAAAGAAGGGTTCGGTGACTGCGCATATGAAACTTGTGGGTTCGGTACCTCAAAAAAGGTTAAGAACCACTGATCTACACAAACTACCAAAGCTAAGAAAATGACCTTTTCAATTATACTTATTCTTGTGATGTTCTGCCTAAAAAAGGAAAGAGAAAAAAAATTTCCCTGTTGAGCAAATGCCTGGCACATGTTCATTGTCTACAAAACTCTTTTACTCTCTGATAACATCTTTTCTATACGTTTTCAAATGAACGATGAAAATAAAAGCATACTTGCTGAAAAAATTATCAAAGGTGAAAAGCCCTGAGGCTCAAATTTGAAAAACTGTGGTGGAGATAAAGTATACTGATCTATGAAGTAGAATTATTGATTAACAAGCTGTCATTCATGTCACATTATCTCTCAGCAGCTGATAAACCAAATCACACACTACAGGCTCAAGATAGAATCTACTTTCTACATTCCACCTTATTTCCAGATATATACTCCTTAGCGTCAATTTCTGGAACATGATCCAGGCAGCTAAGAAATATGGGTGCTAAA
This sequence comes from Pomacea canaliculata, assembly GCF_003073045.1. Taxonomy (NCBI): domain Eukaryota; kingdom Metazoa; phylum Mollusca; class Gastropoda; order Architaenioglossa; family Ampullariidae; genus Pomacea; species Pomacea canaliculata. Next base: position 4,699,667 of record NC_037599.1, read on the forward strand.
GGACAACATAGAAAAAGAAACATGTCAAGAAACAAGTAGCTTAATGAAATCTCTATTTATTTCTTAAACAGATAGTGAAAGAAGAAAACATGGAAATATCTTTGCATGGTCGTCTTCCACCTATCTCATGATAAAACTCTTAATTCGTGATTTCATGCCAAGCATGTCTTCTCTCTTAAAATCCAGGAAATGAAATGCTCAGTGGCAGTCAAAGGATATGCAGTTTTCAAAGTACATCACTGTTTTAGCACATAGGAAGGCAAGCCCTTCTCAACGTCTCCTGTAATGATGGTTGAACTCAAAGGTCAGATGAGAAAGAAGCACTTCTTTACACCATTTACAAGAAATTCCATCATTCCTTTCACTGTGATGTACTGATGCTGATGTAAGCAAAATTGTAAGTCTGAAGTGTATTTTATCAAAGATTTTATGGAGATGTCCTGCTTGTCATCGATTGACCCAGCGCTGTGTTGACTCCTCCCAGTCTGTGTTGCCCCCATCTTCCTCGTCAGTTCGGATAAAGGATTCCTCGTCTGTCTGGAGATAACTTTCTTCATCTGTTGTGTATCTACTGTTTGTCATTTCCTGAAAAACATCAAGGACACTATTTATTAACTAGGGCATTTTAATGTATGCTGAGTTTTAAAGTACATATAAAGCAGCAAATGTACAAACCAACCATTGCCAAATCGGATTAAAAATTGTATTGATGCAAACTAAAACCTCTGCAAGTTGTGCTGTGCACTGTGTTTGACAGTATGTTAAATTTATCATCCCCTCTTTACCAAAGAAGAAAATGTTCTGCTGTTTGGACTTACAAAATACCTTTGACAGTCACATAAAAATATTCTCCACATTGTCATAACAGCCATACCTTGGGATTTCCATCATAAAGTTCTGCTTCCTCATCTGTCTTAAAACTAACACTCTGTTCTTCATCTGTTCTTACGTATGATTCTGCATCATCAGTTGCCAGAACGCTTTCGTCGTCTGTGCGGACATAAGATTCTGCATCATCCATGGCTGTGCATCTGCATAAAAGACCAATTATTCATCATACACTGTGGTATCATGATTCAAGGTAGCTGCATTAAAGTCAAAGGTCAAAGTCCCATGACCAAATACCATGGAGGCAGTGTCATGGTGGTGGCAGGGGACTCACCGGCAAGCTTTGTGAAAATATTACACGTCATGACAATAGCCTTACAACAAATGAATTCTGTAATGGCAGTCAACAGGAACAGGTTCACACAATTCCTATGGCATGGTATTTTTATTGTTTGTGTTTACTGCAACCTGACACCAAATGAAAGCCAATGCCGCAACTCACCCATCCTGCTCATTGTCACTAGTAGTTTGGCTGGATGTGCCACTGCGCTGTCGCCGAGCACGTAGCTGTGCCAAAAAGTCAGACTCCTGCTTCAGTCGCCATTGCAGGTCATCCCGCCAAGACTCAACTTCATCAGTGCCACAAGATCTCAAAAGAGTATCATCTTCAAATTTCAGATCTTGCAACAAGAAAAAGACAGATGTCTCATAGGTATGTTTTACGGCATCCCCTCTCTCTACCCTCACCTTCCTCCTTCAAACATTTTCGATTTCTTAGGTTCAAAAATATTTGTCAATGCAAGAACTGAAATGTCTTCCATTAAAGCTTACAAAATATGACCATGTACAAAATATTCTCTCTAAAAATTTGTTAGAGCAAAAAAGGTTTTCTCCTAAAGAGCTAAGCAGCAAAACTAAACCCAAAAGTGCAGCAGCAGTCCTCATGATTGCTTCTAATGGGTTTCCTGTTTTGCAACACCATGACATTTTTAGTGGAAAATATTGCTCTGAAAGCAAAGTTCAATTCCAGTAAATTTAAGACTTCACATAAATAAACAGCGGGAGACATCATTTTTCTGTCAAATGCACTTCCTGATGACAGCAAATGGATGTAATCTTCCTTCAAGCCAGGCCCAGCCCACATCTAGAGACTGTCTGAATTTTTTTTATTTAATCATAACACTTGTTTAGTTTTCTTAGAATTTTGAATATTAAAACATTAAAATATGATAAAAAAGCTCTATAATAAGACTTATTAGATATTATGTGGGTATGCAAGCATGTATTTGCTATTGTAACTGCTATGTATATATAAGTCTATATAAATGTATGGCAGGAGCACATTTTTGATGAACAGATATGCACACCTTCATGTACAAGGTCTTCCTTTTGCCTGGTCAAAGGATGCAATAATAAAACACTTATCACCAATACACTGAAGTTCTGGATCCTGGTATCATTTTTGGGCAAACTGATTTCACTCTGGATGCAACATCTGGTCACATGGCTCGCCATTGAGAGAGTAGTCTAAGATTCTCCCCTTCAAAACCAAAACCCTTACCCTTTTCAACCACCTACCTCCCAACAACAAAAAAATCATTTAGGTGGAAGCAACCTTCTGGCAAAGCAAGCAACTGATGAAGATACACACCTGCCATTTGTCCATTTAAGTGATCGTCTTCATTGTCACTTCCACTGTTCTCTGAAACAAAAAGAAAGGAAAGAGTGCAAGATCATGCTAGACTTTACCCAAGAATACATGCTATCAATGAGCAATCTTAAATGCATTTGTGTGTGTGTGTGTGCATGTTGACAAGATTAGATACTCAGGTCAGATCCTCTGGAATTTTCAAATATTTTGTCAATAATATTCCCATTCTACTCTCCTATTCACATTTTCCTGCAACTTAGTTGCTAACTTCAAAAAACTGTAATGTAGCATCCTTCCGAACTATTTATTCAAACATTAACTCTTATCCTTCTTCTCCAATCTCTCCACCTTCAGCTTGACAAATGGTTTCTGGGATAACACAAATGGGGCGGAGTGTACCCAGCACATGAGCTTTCTCTACACATGATAGCAATGTCTACTGACAAATGACAGTAATGTCTCTGAAGTGTAGAGAAGTTGCCAATGATGCATAATAAACATGGCATGCAAGTCAGCAACATCTAATAAACAACAGTATGCATGTCAGTAATTCTAATAAACAGAATTCTTGTCAGTAATGTCTGACTTCTAAGCTGCTAAAGTCTGCTGATCAATGGCGGTGCTGCTGAACTGTGAATGACAATACTCTATGTATGACAATGCTCTGGGAGGTGAGGGCGGGTCAACCCTCATCTTGGCAGTTTGCCTGATCAACAGGATGGCCGTATAAACCATGACAAAAAGCTTCAGCGGCTCACAGTGCTGCTGCTATTATAATATGGAGCATAGCTATATGCTGACAAACGCTATTTATTTAAAAAAATTTTGACAGGTTCTCCCCAACCTTAATTCATATTTATCCTGCAATCTCTATTCTTCTTTATGATAGTAAAGGTAAAACATCTCACTCTTGTTATATCTCTTTTCTTTAATGCATGCTTAAGCACCTATGTGCTCAGTCGTTTCTCTCATATACAACACTTTACTCAGACAATTCTCATACACAGATGTTCAGAAGCATATATATACATATACTATACATATACTATATAAACCTCAACACACAAAATTTTGTGCCCTCCTGACTTTTAGTACTTCTTTATTCTTGAGATTTCCTCACAGACTTGGATTTCCACATTCCCTCTAAACTAGGAGAAGGAGATATGTGTATGTGTAAGAGAGAGAAAGTAGAAAGTGTGAGAGAGAAAGGTCTATCACCATATTACTGCTAATGAGCAGATTTCCGGCTGTAAAACCTAGTAAAGAATGAACTGCCATGAAAAGTATATAAGTGGGAGTCTTTCTAGCTTGACGTCAGTTATCTCTCCGGAGTTAGTAAAGATTAACATTTGCAGTGGGGAATATGCCAATTCGGTCATGAAAATCTTTCAAAATCCATTCTGGCGAGATGTGATGAAGCATTATAAAAAATTTTATTAGCAAGTGCATTTCAATGTGTAGTGAAGAATTTCTTTGGGAGCACATTCACTTTAATGGTAATAATATTAGAGACAGAAAAGTTGTATATATTAAGAAATGGTTGGATGCAAAAGTTATAAAAATAGGGGACCTCACTAATATTAATGAAATGTTTCTCTTGATGAATTCTACATTAGGTATCCTGCCCTAACCAGCACAGACTGTCTACATAGGTCTGGTACAGTCCATAAAACAATATCAAAACAAATGTAATTGCCTGCTAGTCTCTCAGAATGAAATTCTTAATAGGAGATGGGAAAAATCCTTCAAGTGGGTCCATCGGCACTGAGAAAATGGGAAGCTGAGTTTAAAGAATTTAACTGGGCTTGATATATTTCACAAGCCCTTCTTTACTACTATAGACACCCAAATGATATGGTTTAAGAAAGAATTTTACACTGGATCCTACCCACAAGTTTATTCTTTTTTAAATGTAAACTCAATACAATTTCTTTTTGTTGTTTCTGTAAACAAGACAATGAAACCATTAAACACATATTCTGGTGCTGTCCATTCAGTAAAGACTTTTGGGTCCAACTATGGAATCTGTTACATAATCAGAACCATATATGCACCTCCTTCCCCCAACAACTGGCAGCAGGTCATCTACTGCAATCTGTCAGAAATGCAACACCTAGTGGTCAGAATGCATTAAAATAACTTTCCCTAACTCTAAAGGGCATTTCATGCAAATCAAGGTTTACACTCCTATAAAAGCTGATTTCATGACAGCTGAAAGCCACAAGGTAATGTGCCTTTCTGTGTAAATGCCTGCTTCCATCACCAGTGATGTCTGAGCCCTGTTCCAGCCACAGGCAGCTGGTTAATAATAGCCCTTTACAATGTTCCCACACAAAGGAACTATTCCAGGCTTTCTATGTTGGTTTAATCAATACACCGTGTGACATGTCTCCTAAACAGGGTAAGCTTCACCTCCTTATACAAGCCTACATTGAGTGACTTTTATATTTGTATTTACTTTCTTTGTTCGCCCACTGTCCCTTCCTTCTCCCGCAAACACGAAACTGCTACAGTCAGCGTTTACATGCAATAACAAAATTATCTGATAACAAAGAAAACTAATTTTATCTGTCTTATACAATATGCTAGAAAGATGAATGCGACTACAACATAATTAACTCTTAACAGCTCAGAGTTTCTTGATTTTTATGCTGAGTATGCATGAATTTTCAACTATCAGTGTTTTACTGAACTGTAAAATATTAACTAAGATCATCAACAACAATATCCCAAATAATGTAAACTCAGTATGAAGAAATACCTATAACAGTATGAGAGAGAGAATGTGTTAATACTAATAAAATGTATTTTCATCATTAGACTAATTTAATATAAAACAAATTTGTTGGATGTGAAGTATAGAGTATAAAGTTTCTATTTTTGTTTTTGTCTGTGTACACTTACCAGAATTTAGCTCTTTCACCAGTGAAGACATTGCATTGGTAACAGAATCAGCAGCCACTAACAAATCATTTCGCAGACTCCGCGTGTGAGCTGCTGAGAGTGATGGGCCTTGGAATGCCTGCCGAACATCTCCCCCAACCCCTGTCAGCGAGGTTTCCAGCGGGGTTCCTGGTGTGCTCGATGACGCCCCAGCTGCTCCAACCCCGACCACTGGGCTCGGTCCTAGACTGGGAATAACTGCACCAGAACTGCGAAGACTGGGCTGAGCTCCCATAGCAGCCGAGGCAAAGGTTGGCGAGAGTCCTGACCTTGACCTGGGTGAACTATTGGGTGTAGATCGTGGAGAAGTTGGGTGATTCTGAAAAAGTGGTGGAGTGGGGTAGGGATGGTGAAAAAAACAAAATATCAACGAAATGCCAAAGATGACAGATATGTAGAGTTCTCCCGGTAAATCTTTTAATCATGCAATAGGCTTAGCAGCATCTGTAAAATCCCTTTCTGTTCTCATGTCATGTATGTGTGTGCGACAGACAGACAAAGATGCTTGCATAAAACATACATATGACTGCATACAAATAAGCGTGTGCATCCAGAAGGGAAAAAGAAACTAGCATTATGAGGTCAGGCATATAGTCTGCCATAGGGGAGAAAACCCTGCAACAAAGCCAGATTTATGATAGCCACTAGGTTCTCTTATCAGCTAACTGCATAAAAGTGCTAGTGCAACTTGTTGCCATGGTTTTTCCTGGTAGAGTCAACAGCATGTTGATACAATTAACCATGCATGACAGGCAAACAATTATATGATTAGTGAATGCAATCAGGCTGCATTTCTCTTTTTCCTTTAAACGAAAGAAGTATACTCTCTCTTTCTCTTATAAGGGGATAATATTGAAAGAGAGTGAGTGTGTGTGAGAGAGAATGAGCGAGAGTGGGAGAGAGCTGATTGCGATATGGTTATCCTAATTCAAAGCCTCCAATCTCCTGGCTTCCATTTTGTAGCCCATGGCAACGGATCCTCTCACAAGCCCAGACCAAATGGGGAGACAATTTGCTCCTAATGAAAGGCAGTGCTTATCTCCACATTCCACCATGGCATAAGAAACATATACATCATAGGCATTCTCCAACAGAACCTCTGCAGAATACACAAAACTGCTGCGAATTTGCAAAAATGCCTCAGCTAGACATCTTCTACCACAAAGTTTGAAAACAATGCCCCTGAATTTATAAAAGACACAATCACGACTATTTATTTTCTTTACAGACCCCGTAGATAGGTCGTAATCATGGAACTCCATCTGATGATTTTATGACATTAAAAATAACTTCTCATCCAAACACTTTTCTACTCAGCGTCCATTCATCTGCCACATGTCTTATACACACTCCTGCCTATCATCAGACTATGGAATTAGTGACATTAGCCAGAATAAAAATAAAAGACCTAGAAAAACAGATATTCTGCTAGCTATTGTTTAAACAAGAATCCTCATGTCCTTATCTCCATAGTACACTCTCCATTTCACTGACCTCCCTCCTCTGGAATTATGACTCTTTTATGACGAGCTGTTTGGTCATGGGTGAAGATAACCCATCCAATCATAAATCTCTGTAGCTTGGGAATTTTTCTATATATTTTTTTTTCAATCTTGCCAAAAGGGCACGTGGCATTCTGTACATTTCAACCAATGATTTCAAACAGCAGCATGCATGAGACAACTATGGAAGTGTCATGACACACAATAATCACATGACCTTTACTTTAAAATGCGTTGTTACCATAATGTAAAACAACTGTGATAAAATTAATACATGTTCCATACCAAATACATAACTATTGTTTGGGTATTTCTCTGTGATTTTTTTTTTTCTGATGTTGTTTTCGATGGTTAAGATCTTTTACATAATTAACTGCAAACATTTTTGAAGCTTCATTGGTAACTACAGCTTCAGACAATGGACTGGCTTTAGTGTTCACCTATCACTGTCAAGTATTAGTATTTCCACAAATAGGCAACAGTTGTTAGCACTGCCACACTGGTGATCTGCAAACTATGTTCCACTCCAGCAAATTCCTCCTTTTTCTAGTGCCTTATTATCTTGGTTTCCTCTATGTTTGATGTCTGAGAGTTTCCATGTCTGGAGCTTACACAATGGTCAAGTCCCTGATGAGCTGCATATCCAATGTTTCCGGTAGGCTGCCAGCTGTAAACTAATTTTCTATCACGTAAAAGTATTTAATGGGAGGCAATCTGGTGCAAACTATTACATGATCAAACTTTTTTCAGAAGAGATTTACTGCAACTTGCCATTTTCTGATACAGTCACTCAACCTTTCTTTTGATACTGGAAATCTGCCATCCAAATAGAAGCATAAAAGCTGAGGCAGAAGTTAGTATACTCCATGAATGTTTGAGGGATCACAGATAGAGACTGGATGTGAACTAGCCTAAATGGAAACTGTGTACTGGAAGCAAAATGACTCTTCAAAGTGTTGTACTTTGTTCCAAGATAATGCAACCACAGGGGCTGTCAGATACCTTCAGCTCATGCTTGCAGCCTTAGACTGTCAGTATGTTGCTATCACTCTCTGTGACCGAGTACATCTCCAGTACAAATAAATATCACACAACTTTTGGATTGGAGTTACAAAGGCAGTCTCTGTGACCAGATAATGGCAGAGCAATGTGCATTTTTGATGAACAGTTCTGTCATCTTTTTTCTGGGTTATTTACTCTGGAATACTCATGGGAAGCATGCACATTCCTCCTCTGGATTAACCCCTGCAACTCTGGTACTCTGTCTTTCACACACCAGTCTCATACTGACTACATGCCAATCGCACATTTACTGCCATTCAAGTCTCAACAACATGCCAGTTTTCACACTGACCAGGTGCCAGTCATCTACCACATGCCTGCTGTAAGTTTCAGCTTAAGACATGCTGTAACACTGGCAGGAAAATTGATTCCTTGACCAATTTTTACTTTTTATTTTAATTGGAAATCTTATTTAAATGGGAATCAGGTCACAAAGTATGCAACCTCTGAGAAACACCTTATCCATGTAAAACACACACACACAACTGATAAACATCTACTAGACAGAACCTGTGAGCACACTATAATAGAAGATGATAAAGCCACCACTCCTATTGTCATATAAACCAGCATGGAATATGAACAGTGACTAGCTCTACAGTTCTAAAATCAAAGAACACACACACACAGATTTGCGATCCTCATATAGCTTAAGGATATCCATAAATCAGATTAAGCCCCGTCCTATCACCTGCCTAGTTGACTGGTCCTGCATACAACTCCTATCCCCTTACCTACAAACTGGAAACTGCTTGTATTGTTTACAGACCTTGCCTGCTATCCTTTTTCTTTAAAAGGCGGAGGGTGGAATGTGATTGCAAAATGCTGGTAAGTTTTTTTTTTTAAAAGAGCTCCCGTTAATATTGTGAGAGTGGACTGATGACATCAGTCGTGGAACTGGTGAGGATATTCACCTGCACGCACCTTGCCACTTCCCCTGAAAGCACGATATCAGGAGCATGTGGCCAGGCACCCCTTCCCCAGCCTCTGTTAACAGCAACTCCGCCATTCTATCTCCCCCAATCCCACTCAGAGAATAGGTCTGGCAGTGCACGCCATACCTTCTCCTTGTGGGGTTTTGTTTGTGCAGTAATTCTGTCCTCAACACTATGTCCCTCCCACTTCCACCCCTACCCGCCGTGCGTTATTTTTGCGGGTAACTGATGGGACACGGAAATGGTTTCCCCCTCCCTCCCGCCATCCCTGATTAAGCACGTGCTAAAGACTGCCCAAAGGGACGCTGGCCTGGGCACTCTCCCTTACCCCGATTCCCCCATCACAAGCGACAACTGGCGACGATAGGGATGGGGTTGTTGGGGAACTATGACAGGATCTTATTGGCGCCCAGAACGAAAGCGAAGGCCCCATGGTTAACTCCTAGCTCAACCGAGAAGGTAGCTGACTGCTACATTCGTTAGCCATGCAGCCATCGCCTAGCGACGTGCTGTCCTCTGTGGACAGGCCAGACCTTGGCGGCGGTTACCAAGGCGCCGTGGAGACACGCTCTCGTCCGCTACCTCCTGCAAACGGCCCCACCCCACACCCCACACCTCCGTGCTGTTCACAAAAGGGTTTCTCTCAGCACTGCCCAGTCTTCCCTACAAATAACACCAAGAACTGCCCCTACAATGTGGTTTACAATGCGTTGGGGGATGGATGGAAAGGGGTGGAGGGCGTTTCCTGTCTTACAATTCATATCTAGCGCAGATTTCCATCTCCCCACAACATCCTTTCATCACAGTTCTGGCGCCACAGCTTCCACCCTCGATGACTTGTAACTATAAGGACGACTTTCAGGTCTAACCGTCAGGAGGAGGGAAGGCTGGATGTTATGTTGACCTCGACTTTTTTTTCCCCCTGCTGTTCGTTTTTCTCCGATCTCTCTCGCAGAGCGGACGCGCTATTATTCCCAGCTTCCTTTTGTTTTTCAAACAATTTTAAAGCACTACTTTCGTGTGGCGGGTTCTTGCCGCCATTGCGTTACGATTTCTACCCCAAGACCATGCTGAGGGTTCAGCTGCCGCTCTGTCTAGACTCTACACTCTAGAGCAGGGTTTTTCCAAGGGATGCCGGACTAATATAGGTTTTATCCAATACTGTAGGGTCTTCTTAACCAGACACGTTATGCGACGATTTTTTTTAAAAGGTCAACATAACCCCCCGAAAAAAAATTTATAAAAGTTATTGCCCTTGAATGATCGAAGGCGCTGCATTTCTGACCTCTGCACTCGCCACGCGCCCTTACCGAGTACAAAGTTTACCGTTGCGCCCTCACCGTTGGCTGTCCCGAACTACAATTGTAATTATCAGCTTTGTTGTATGTCAACCTATTAGTAGTCTTAAGTACGCCCAGAATACAGCTCGCCTAGACACAGGCAAATGGGCTATAATTTCTATTAATATGATGATGATGATGATGATGATGATGATATTTCTAACGGGACCTTGCACGGTTTCTCACTTCCACTCGCCAACTTATCAGCAAACTGTGGCTAACCTTGAGCAGCTTCATAAGGCCCTCCAGCTGCACCATGAGGTCCTTGCGACTCTCCTGCAATGCCGACATCCTCGACTCCAGCTCGTCCTTCCGCTGTCGCAGCAGACGCAGCTCGGCCAGCAAAGTCGGGTTGTAGGTCGTGGTGGTGGTGGTGGCGCTGCTCTCATTGGCGTAGGCTTCCTGCTCCAGGCGCAGACGCTGAATTTCTCGCATGATCTCCCTGTCAACAAACCATCGGCCCGGCGCTATGTTCAGATACATACATTCAGCTTTGTGGACTCAGACACAGGGCCTCAACCACAAGTTTCCACCACCCATCCCACTTCGTTAGACCTTAGAGCTTAAATACTGTATAAATACATTTTCCGATACTGGCAAATCAACGCATTTTTTATTTAACTTTCTTAGTTTCTCATAAACTCTTTATAATTATTCATAATATATAATTCTGAACTAAAGTAAACACCAACGCTTGAGTTATGTCTATACTATATACATATAGACTTATTAAAAAAGTGAAAGCAATGGTTGTAAGCAAAGCATTCATCATTACGTAAGCACGGTTGTTACATACAATATGACAAATACTGCTAAAATTCGAAATCATCTACTGCTACACGCGAATAATCGGTTAGTTTAGCACAAATAAATAAACTGGACATGCTCTGACTATGTATTTAACACCTTTCTAAAAATTCCGCCTCGTGTTGCACCGAAGCTGGAGGCAGTAAAGGCAGCTTGTAGAACTATTTTTCACACTACACTCTGCACACTTGTACTCTCAAAACAACCTTTTAAAAGGGCATAAAATCACCTGCGACTGAACGCAAGCATCTGAATTTTCACTAGTCAATACCCTCAAGGTAACTTGATAGGCTGATGGGTCGTTGTATGGACTTTTCCTTTGTTCCCCGATTATTGACACTTTCCTAGCAATAATTAGATTCAATTATATCCATTAATTGAAAGTTGATGATTTTAAACATTTACGCAGACAGTAAGTTCAAACCAGTCGGAGGCCTCATTCTACATTCTAATATAATAATCTAAATATAACAACATGCGAAAGAGTTTTAATGAATAAAAGAGTTCGCACGAAAAAAAAATCTTTTTTGAACGTAGTCAGTCGATTTTAAGAAGAAGTCTTTAAAAAGATGAGCACAGGACACACAAAAACTACTAAGGCCCCACGTCATGGCCATGCCAAGGTCACGTGTTCTCGCGCCGGGGGTCACGTGCTCTCTCGCCAGGGTTCACGTGCAAGTTCACGAGCCCACGCTGACAAGGGTGTCGACAGCGAACATGAAGTCGCCTTCATTAAAATAAGATTGCTTAGCAGGAAGAGCAAATCGTCAATGAACGGCCATTTGTTGCAGAACCGTCAAGTTCCCCGAGATGTGCAACCCTTTTCTTCCCTTCCAGCTCTCGACTGCTGACCCCTGCGCAGCATGGGAGGGGAGGAGGAGAGGAGAAGGCGGAAGCTCAGCAACAAAACTAGCCAAAGAAAACTGAGGAGGAAAATTCAAAAAACAAGCACGAAGGGGGCTGACCTTTCTTCTGCAAGTGCACGCGCGTGCGTACAAAAACCGCCAACATGCAGCACAATCAAATTCCTATGACCATCCATAGAGAAATCGCTCCTGCAAACTGGCAGATTCAATTTCCAATCAACGACACGACGGAAGCAGACACCTCTCCCCCCCAACCCCTCCACAACCCCGCTCTCAACGACCAACCCTCCCCAGATGCAGGATTTCCAGTCGGCGAGGCATGTCTTTTCAAAGCCAGAGCAGCAGTCATTCAAGCGAAAAAGCATTGGAACTAAGTGGACCAGAGAACTAATCTCCTGCGAGAAATCTCTACCTTCTAAATACCCTTTCCCTCGTAAAACGAATAATTGCACTCTCTTTTTTTGTCATTTATATTTTTTTAAGAACAAGACGACAAGGTAATTTGTTTTCTTTCTCCCTCCCTCCTTCTCATACCCATCTGCGTCGTGGATATTACAAATCTCTAGTAAAAAGTGTGTGTGTGTGCGCACGCGTTTAGGCTTTCATGTAAATGTGTAAACGTCTCTACCTGCTCAACATATCATAAGTGCATGTTCGGACAAACTCTCTCTCTCACACACACACAGTGAGAGGAGAGAGACAGCACTGATTACCCTCAGTTTAAGAGCAAGTCCAGCATAAAAATAAAGAGCCAGCAAGCCATTTACCTGCAGTGTTGAAATCAAAGCTGCCGAAACGCTTTGATTTGGAGTGTACTTGCCGAGGAACAAAGACCCATTAAAAGCAGCCTTGAAACGCATTGTAATCGTGAAATCTACACCAAGAAAAACAGTCGGCTGAACACTGATGTCAGTGAACATCGTTCACACTATACCCACCCTGACTTTGGGATCGATGACGCAGAGATCCCTATTGGATAAACCGGAGGTAACTGGCTACCCCTGAAGGTCTCTTTATCTTTGATACATGGTTACTGCTCCAGACAAGAAACAACAAATGTGGGTTGGTTTTTACACCGTGCCAGCAGCTAAGACTATATATCAAGGAGAAAGAAGGTTAAACTACGTTGAAAGGGTGAAAAACAAGACTCTCCGGTGCCACCACCACAAAAAAGGGAATAAACCCCTAAATGTGTAGCTGCTACCCTGATGTGTGCAGAAACGACTGGCCCACAGCAAGGGCTCTCATGACAGCAGATTCAACCCCCAAAAGCCATGAGTAGATTTCTGTCTCTGGACTCAGATAACTCATCTGCATTTTAATACAGAAGCTTGGACATGGATGTGGGGGCACACTAGCATGTCCAGCGCACTTTGTCCATCCGTCGTTTAGTGTGGATATAAAGGCAATCACTTATACATACATATAGACATATCTGAACGAGTTTCCTGCAGGAATTTTTTTTTTCCTCGAGCTATGACTTGGGAATTACCATGATGTGCATTACTTATACAATAAACGACGGATTTTCTCTCCCTTCCATTCTGTCTCTCAGCCTCCCTTCAGCTTTCAAACGCCAAACAGGTCACATCACACTCGACCCGCCGGGAACAAGAACCCCAAACAATCCCACCAAAAAAAGCATCGTGAGACTTTTTATGGTCAGCACAGGCTGCAGCTTTCACAAGAGCGAGGAAGACGGAGCAACTGTTGACGTGAGCAGCGATCACTGTCGTCAAACAGTCCGCACTATGTCAAGAGGCGAGCAGCAGGCTCTGCATGCCGGCCACCAAGATGACGACACTGCCCTTCCCTCCTGCGTCGACAGACCATGTGTCTGGCCGGACACGGTCACGTGCTCCCGTAGCATACATGCGCGCGCATATCAGATGTGACAATCACAAGTATGAAAGGTTTCGCAAAACAATCCTCGCTAGGTTTGTTTTTTTTTCATTAAAAATGGGAGGCAGAATCTCACAGGCAGGTACAAACTGTCGCCAGAAGTCCTTCACGGAAGCAGGTGCGTGCTTACTTATGAATATGCATATAAGCAAACTGGAATTACACACAAATGCACGCAGGTTCCAACACTCAAGCAACACTCCTTTATCCGTATAAATATGTATATGCATGCTAATATACACGTGTACATGCATACACACATACACGAATCTACACACACGCATTTAAATAGGCGCGCGTGCACTTACACAAGGAAACGCACACGCGTGCATACCTGTTGGTTTCTGGCCAAGTATTGGTCTAAAGAACATTAATATCGGGGCGCGCAGCAAGCCTCACGATGCGCATCGAAACAACAGTTTCCATAAATAAATAATCTGCATCTGTGAAAAAATATACCATGGACATGCTAAAATCATTACCAACATTTTACTTGATCGCTGTTTGATGTCATTAATCTACTAATGCACTTTAAAAAAAATAGCGCAGCAGCCACGATCTGAAAAGAAATTCACGCTACGTGGTGATTGTGGTGGTAGTGGTGGTGGTAGTGGTGGTGTGTAGAGGGAGGACTGAGCGTGGTCGCCCGGGCGTGAGGGGTGAGTTTGCCTCACTCACGCCACTTGTACACACGATACTGCTATAAAAACGACTTCGCCAACCTATGACAGTTTCTTTGATGTCATACAAACCCACAAATTCATAATTTTATATCACGTTATCCGATAAGATACATACCCACACAATAATTATAGTTCACTTTCCTTGGTGTAATACTTGCCCACACAAATTAAAACACGCCCGTCCATTACATTGGAAACAGCAAGCGCAATGTGATGACCGAAAAACAACAACAAAAAACAGCTAAACGGAAAGGAATGTTTTAAAAATATTAAAAAAAGACAATGGAAAATCTCGGTGGAGGATTGGGAAGGGCTAGAGAAAAATCGATGGACCAGGTTTAAGACTTCGGTGAAAGAATGACAAGCGGACAAAGAATTGGTAGGGTGGAGGGCGCCAAAGGTCAAAGAAATAACAGTGGCCAGATTCTGGAGATCGCAAAGAGGCTGACATGCGACACAGCGGCGTCTCAAGGATGGGTTTAGAGGAAGAAGACAAACAAACAAAAAAAAAAAACAGGGAAGAAGACGCGGCAGAAGAAAGCGACGAAGACGGAGAAGGAGAAGAGTGAAAGGATCGGAGAAGGGTTGCATGTTAGGTCTTAAGTCGGACTTGATTTTAAGCCCAAATTTTTCGACTTCTGACCACCTTCTCTGGCTTGAGTGCATGTAAGGTCTTGAAAATGAGACTTAAGCCGCCAGTCTTAGAGGGAAAGTCGACAAGCTCAGAACACTTAAAACCGGTGACTTAAGACTTACTTTCTAGACCTCACCTCAACCCTTGAGGTCAGGGTGACACTATGGTGATGGGAAATGTACAACTTACCTGTTCTTAGCCTCCAGTTGCGCCACCAGGTCTCTTTGCGCTCTGCTGGAATCCAGATTGAAATGAAGCTCCGTCGGGCTGCGGGACTGCACATAAAAAACCATCAAACCATTCCTTATTATCTTCTGATGATCTGTGCAATTCTGGTTTCGAAAATCTTTTAAAAGTACTTTGATTTGTGCTGATAGCAACAGTTGCTTGTTTATTCTTAATCGCACGACAAAAGCTAATCGTCGCTAATAGAAGTTGTAAAAAAAAAAAGAGATATCAAAGCTGCAACGAGTTTCTCGATCATTTAGCGAACAATTCAGTGCTGCAGATCACACTCCAGCATTACGAGGGATGAGTTTGCTCTGGGTACAAATAACCGCAAAAGGTGAACTGCATCCACCCACGAGCTTGTCTGCGTGCATGCATGTGAATCAGTGTTTCTGCGAGTTTGTATGCAAAGCCTGCATGTCTTTGCGCTGTTTTCATGTGTATTTTTTTTTTTTTTTTGTCCACAATACATTCCTCCTTCTTTCTCTTCTAAATGTGCTGTAAAAAATTAAACTGCTTTGAAAATGTTTTCAATCTAGATTTAGAATCAACGCCATTGCAAAGTCGCCTCACCCACTTTGTCCAGTAACTGGAAAACGGATCCGGGCGTCTGGTACGTGATGCCTGCTAATAAAGGCGATAATATATCTAATTTTGGTGACAACAAGAGCCTGAATTAGATAGCTACTTAATTAAGTATTTAAAGCGGAATCAAATTCAATGCTGTGCAGCCTGGAAAATGTCCTTCTAGAGTGATGTCCCTTCTCTCTAGAGTGATGTCCCTTCTCTCTAGAGTGATGTCCCTTCGCCTTACGGGCTTGAAGGCGACTACAGTGTTCCCTCGCTACTTCGCGGTTCACATATCGCGGATTCACTACTTCGCGGTTTTTTTTGAGTGAAGTATCGATCGATACTTCCGCGCTGGGAATTATCGTTCTACAACATACCATAGATACTTCAACAGGAAAAAGACGAAAAATGAAGCTGTATTAGTATTTCTATTAAAATACCATAATTATTTTGTAGATAGAAAGAAATAAATAATTGTGTAACAGAAATCCATTGCTATGCGTAAGCGACGAGCCATGATTGTTATCTCCCATCTCGCAGCCAGTTCGCATCAGTTTTTTGGGGTTTCTCTGAGTACAGTTATAATTTTTTTTACACTAATTTGTTATTGTACTGTATTAATACCATGATTACTATATTACTTTACACTCACATGATATTGTTTTACATGTATATATTATTATTGCATGTATGTCCCTACTTCGCGGAAATTCGTTTATCGCGGCTGATCATAGCACCTATCCCCCGCGATAAACGAGGGAACACTGTACCTCTCTAAATTTGGTGGGGTTTTTCCCTGCGTTGATCTGTTGTGAGTTTAGAAACGAACCGGTATGCCTTCCGCCAATACTTCTCCGCCTTCCCGTGTTGGTATTGCTCGTCCCTTTCCTTCTTAATTTTTTTTTTTTTTTGAAAGCGCGGTAAGCTTATCTTAAGCTGGGATCTCGCGCTATAAAAGATTATTATTATTATTTCGAACGAGAGAAGCACCTGGGTTGTCTTGTATCACTCCTAGCTAAGAGACTTAGTCCGATCATGCTGCCTCCGGGCTGCCTCCCTGCGGAGACAGTGGCCAGCCTCCTGACAACTCTCGTTAGTCGAGTAGTGTCCAAATTGACGTGCAATTACCCCACAGCCTTACCCACTGAGCCATTAGACGCTCCCTGGTCTGTGAGGAGGCAGAGGCAGATAACCCTTCACACTTCTTGTCACGCAGGTCACCAGTGGACAGAAAATCACCGACTGGTGTTTCTTTAAGTCCATGCAGTTGTTAAAAATTGTCAACTTAAAAAAATGCAAAACAAAAGACACTAACATCAGGTAACTTCCAGGTAAGTTTTGTCACCAACCGGTGCTTTTTGGTTCAAAGAACTCATGGTAGCTACTCACTAGTCTTACTGTCCCTACGTCTTGTGTCGTAAGGTAACATGCCATTCACCCTGCTCCATTACAATCATTTGTTAGGTAATACTACGTCCAGTCATCATCATGGCCGTCGGTGTCACGTCAGCCAGCTCGACGTTCACGTAGCACAGGCTATCTCGACCTCAAGCCCCGTTCTTTAGCCGACCTGATATTCCCGATCGCTCACGGGGACAATTATTTCAAGCAGGCGGCCACTGAGGTTGACAGTAATTTCTCTGAGCTCATCGGCGGCATACGAGAAGGCAAGACACGTCCCTATCTCCACCACCCCCTAACAAACACACACTCACACACTCGTTACGCCCACATCCACTTTATCTAAGATGACACTCACTCCCACGCGCTCAGAGACTTCAGGAAGCGGTGGATGGGAGCGCGGGCGGGGGCGTGCCGAAGAGAGTGCGGAATCGAACCTTCATAGCAAGCGGGATGAATCAATGGCGTGCGCGAAAGACACTGGGTGCACGAGGTTCGATGTAGCGACAATTCCCCCTTTTTCTGAGCTCAATATCTCCAGCAACGATTCACGTGACAGGAAGGGTGAGGAGAGCGGGTACCGCCTTGTCTTCTTCTTGCAGCTCATCTTTATTCTTCCGCTCCGACTCACCAGCCACCATCATCCACCCTACCCCAACCCCTCCCGCAAGTGATTTCAACTCCTGGTCTGTGAAGATTTTTTATTTATTTTACCCGAAGAGCGTAACGATTTCCAGTTTCACACGAATTTCTCCGACCGTTTCCTTCTTCAAAAACACAGCAAGCACGCAGGTATCTCACTTATCCATCCGTTTCCCCCTCCCTAATAAAAAATGAACAAGGACATCACGATAGGTCCTGTCTATAAATAAACAGAAAAACGCACGCACGTTGATAATCAGTATTACACAATGACTTTACATCACCTTTAATAAGACATGTATGCAAGACAGGTGTGTGTGTGGGTGGGGGGAATATGAGGATCCATTCAGACAATATAAATATTCATTAGTCGATTGTTGCTAGAGAGTGCTACGATACAACATATGATAACAAAGAAAACAATTGCAGGAAATTGGATTTCAATCAAAACTGAACAAAGCACATCGGAAAAAAGTGCCTCCCTCCCCTTTCTAGTTAGTCCTCTAACAGCAGACTAAGAAGACGATGCCTAGGAACATTTCTTCGCCGCTATTTACTTTGGAAAATGATTGTATTCCTTGAAGACACCAGCCGTTTAACGGTTCCACGGCTATGAAGGTGGAGAGAGGAGGAACAAAGAATTTCGCAAAAAGAGAAGCGACGAGTTTAATCCATCAGGAGCCTCTCCCCTGAAAATATCTAGCTAAAGGGCCTTTGCCTCCCGTCGTACTTTGCATGGTAGACCTTTTCACCCTCCGCCTGGCTCCCGACTCTTTATGCGTTCAAACGAAAGAAACTTCAAACTTAAAAAAAACAAAACAAACAAGCTTGGTCCTCTAATCAAGGTCCCAGAGGTGAGCATAATCCTCCATTTTACTGGTTTATTTAACACGAAATATTACTTGGCTGCGATCGAAATCCAACGATTCATCTTTTGGGAGAAATCCAATAACTGCTCGTCCGCCTCTCAATATCGCCATCAATCATTATTTTCTCCGCTCACACCCTCGGTCACTTGTGTCCGCGCGTGTGTTGACGTGTGCGCTAGCATGTCTGTGTGTGCGTGCACGTGTGTCGGGGTCAGCGGCCATCACGGAAGGCTGTAGTCCGTTGGAGCATGTGACCTCACTGACGACAAGACATCCTAACTGTGAAGTCGCATCAGGAGAGCAACGACCGCTGTTGCTGCTGCAGTCGCTGACCGTCGCGTGAGGAGGGCGATCACGAAGCAGTGGGAAAAGACAGAGGTGGGTGCCGGGTAGGGGGAGGCGGAAAGGGCAACTAACTCGGACTACATCAAAGGGCGATAAGCAAGCTAGGAGAGGTGCAGAATGCAAGCAGAAAGACATTATGCTTCCTTCTCGGACTTCACAGAGAAACCTGGCGGCCTTGAGAATACGCAACATCACTAAATGCCGGGCAGCCATAATGGATGAAATAAAAATGGCCGTAAAAAAAAGATCAGTAAGGTTTCATCGCTCTCTATCTGCTTGCTTCGAACTGGGATTTGTAATCCGAACAGGAAACTAAATTTCTTAGGAATGTTACAACAACAAAAAAAAACCTCCGGAAAATCTTTGATAAAAGAAACCCATTATTGTCGACAAGATCAGAGGTCTGAGTTATTTACATGTGTCAACCCTGTGAAAAAATACTTATCATGATCTGAAGGTACGTGGCATTGACATTAACATAAAAAAAAATAAGGAATGCCGTGAGAGGAAAAGTTTACTTTTATCTAACGAAGTCTACCTATTGAATTCTTGGTATGTCGGATGATGAAAGTTCACATAAAAATTGTAACCACTCAGCCCAACCCACTGAATATGATTCAATCTCAACCCGCACACTGCATACGATGGCACTCAACCCTAGCAATGTGTAAAATGACATTCCTGTTAAATAAAATCACCCAGAAGATGAAACATTCTGAGAGTGAAACTGTTCGGACGATAAAATTCAACAACTAATTATAATTAAACACTATTTACACAAAAGCGCAGGACATTCATGTTATTAAATTGCTCCTACAAGGCAAAAGAATAAACACAAACAAGCCTCTTGGGTTGACTATCCAAGCGGAATAATACAAGGCTGGGAATCGACTAAAAACAAAAATCTCGAAGAACAAAGAAAAAGCTGGCTGAAGGTCCAGACATGGAGCCATTTCTAAGCGCATATGTCCAACACACTCCCACACGCTCCTGTCTCTCGGCACCACCCGACCTTTGGCCTGCAGCCACGTGATCAAGCGATCTGGCGGGAAGACGTGTACGTGAGGTGATCTCCATTTGCATATTCATAAAGCGAGCTGTCCCTCCCGCCTCTCCGCGGGCCGAGGAGCGAAAGGAAGCTTGGAGACAGCCTAGTAGCAGGGTGTTGCTGGTCCGTCTGCTCTCCTGTGAGCAGTTGGCTGACTTGACAATTATCCGCCCCACCCTCTCACCCCACCTCCTCACCCCACCCACCCCGTCATCCACCCCACCGACACGCACACGCCACCACCACCTCCCCAGGCTAACTACTTATTGCAGCCCACTGCGTGTACCCGAATCAAGGACGCCTCATATGATTATCTGTTGAACTAAAACACCCCGGGTACCGAATGTGTATTGCATTTTAAGAAGCATTAAAAATACAACGATAAACATGTGCGTGCACTGAGCACTGAGCATCGGACAGCCGTCACACGCCAGCACTTACAGTCCGCACGCGCTTCCCACAGCCGCGTTTCCACTCTTGACGTCAGCTGAGCACATGAAAACCCTCGTCAGCAGCAAGCGAAACCGCGAGATAAGTAGTTGTAAATAACTGTTTGTTCTCGCTACTCTTCTGATGCGGTGAACGTCAGCAAACATGGAGCTCACGTCAGGTATGCAGCTCACGTCAGGTATGCAACTCACGTCAGGTATGCAACTCATGTCAACAAACAAAACAAAGCTACGTCATCTGAACAGATGGGTTACCTGTGGCTTTTTCTTTGGATGGTGAGATAGAATAGAAAAAAAAAACCCGTTGTAATTCTTCCAGCTTTGTGCCATAGAAGTCAACAGTTTTTGTTGTTTGGGTTTGTTTTTTTTATATCCTCTCCCGCATTACCATCCGGAAAACGAATTGGCTAGTTTCTCCATCTCTTTCTCCGCTACTATCGACTGTAGCACCTCCTCGCGAACCCCTCTGTCTTTAACCACTCCCAAGCTCCGGTCTCAGCCGTTTTCTCCCCTCTTCCTGTCTGTCGACTGTATTATTGACATGGCAAACAACAGCCAATGCAGACAATGTCACCGGTTTGAAGTCTGTTTCCAGTGTGACTGTCTGTCTGCCTTTCACTAATTCGACACATTCAGTCTTTTAAAGATTTTTTTCGGCAAGTTGTCTCTCGCGAACCCATTATACGCTAGGAGTAGAATGTTGTTGGAAAGAAACCGTTTCCGTTCTATTCTTACTGTTCAATTCTGGCAGACGACACCATCATAAATTTAAAAACAGTTGCTTAAGGTCGCAGGCATGAAGCTTGGTGTAACTTTACACTCCCTGTGCACACAACCTGTTAGAACCAATGTAAAAAATACATAGGTATAAAAACTCTTCAACACTTTCACACTTCATTTGTGTCGAACTGAGAGTCTAACGCTGAGACAAACAAAAAAATTACCAAAATCACAAATAATATAAATTATTACAAGGACAGTAAAAGACAGTCATTGTCATTGATAACAGTGCGTGTGGAATATAGCAGCATCACCAGATCCTACTATACGGCAACCGATTCAGCTAAGATCAGCAATTTTATGAAGACATTGGAGACAGTCCTGATGTCAAGCTAATAGTTCTACAACACATCGTTGCCAGAGAGTTCCAGCTGAGAAGCAAGCCCATTCAGCTATTGTCGAGTGCCCTAAGTTACGGAAAAGTTTTATTAGACGCAGTCAAGAGGATAAATCACACCATCAGCCCATCAAAAGCTGCCCCCTGAAGACAACGGAAGGACGGAGTGCGAAAACTGACATTCGTAAAAACTCGTTTGCCGCCCGAGAGCTTTCATCTGGCCTGTTAGTCGCCATCACGACAGCTTCGGAAGCAGAACACGACAACATCAAGACTAATCGAGCGCTAGATGTTTACTCACGTTAAGAAACGATTCAGGAAAAAACAACCGTCGCAGTTTGTTCGTGGATTTGTCTCCCTTTTGCCTTCTCGGCGCTTGATGCCAGAACAGCGACGCCACCGATTCTTATCTCCCCTGACAGAGATGTTGACATCCCATTCCTCTCTGGAAGACTATAACAAGAGGCAGGAAGCGCTTCCAGGACTTTTAAATACAGGAGCAGCATCCGATGCCTTTAGATGACGACATCTGGTCGCTGGAAGGCTGCTGGCCAAAGGAGATGCTATTTGATCATGCATGGAATACCATTACCTCTCCGAGTGGTGGAGCAGATTTCAATTCGACCTCGCCTGATCCGGTCGCCGCGAGAAGCTCGTAGCGCGGACTCGAAACACGAGACACCTCGCTCGTCCTCGCGCGGCCGCCCAGCTGATGGCAACGGCATCGAGATAAAGACACAACGACCAGACGATCCAGACAAAGGGTAGAGTGCGTGTGTGGTAGGGGTGGGCTGGGGTGGGGGGAGTCTCACCTCCACAAAAAGTCCCGGTATCTCCAAACATTCTTTGCCTCTGCGTGGGTACAGCATTTCTAAGTCGGACATAAGCGGTCTTTCAACGACCTTTTTGTCATGTCCTGTCCTACTTGGGCTTCGGAAATTGCGAAGTTACATGGCAACATACAGCGAGAGAATGGATTTCCGTACATTTTAAAACTGTGGTTCTATGTAGTTTTAAGATATATATACAAATAAAAACGAGTCCCTGACAGCAGGGCCACAATCTACACCAAACTTGGAAAAGATTAAGAAAATGGTCAAACGAGTTAAATTTCCAGATGTGAGTGACAGTGATTGGCTGTGGTGTATCAAGTTAAGGCTAATATGTTTAGGTTTTAAAGTCCGTTTTACTCTTTTGCCATTATTTTCTAATCCTTCTGACCTTTTCTTATAGGTACTTTAGTGCTTCTCTATGAATTCTCCTTTTTGTTCCATTAACAAAACCATATGAAAATGCTTGAATCCGGTGCCATATAAAACCCCTTTTAATTATTATAAAATATAATTTATGATTATGTCTTCAATGAGAATACACAGACCGATTTTTAAAATTCGGTTTCTTTTCATCCATGAACTTTAACGAATGTTTGGTGAATAATGTTTATACACACTCTGTAGACAAAACCTTATTTACACGTATGCTTGCTGTATTTCCGTATTATTTTTAGTACATATTTAACTTGCCGCTATCAACCGCATCAGTCATTTGCTCTGCAAAGTTTATATTATACTACACATTGTGCAAGATGGAGTGAAGAAGGGGTAGTGGTAATATCAACATTTAAAGCCAACGTTTTTCCAGTAAAGGACAAAAAGTTTCATTCGGAAAGTAAAAAGAACACAACTATATTTTATGTCGGTTGCAAAGCCATCAAAATAATCTCAAGCACCCATTAATATCAAAAAACAGAGAAAACTCCTTAAAGTTAAAGAAGGGATCGGATTATAAAAACTGACAGCCATACTGGCTGTTTCCCGTTCTACTGTCACGTGACACGCTAGCGCGGTCATAACAAACAATACAGTCATGGCGAATATATCTTTCTCACAAATCCCCTTACTCCTCCCTGTGCTGAGGGACACTTCTACAGCCAGAAGACCTAAGAACTAGTCTGAGATTTTATCTCTAAGAAACTTTTCTAATGTATCATCTGAAGTTTTACATTAAAAAACCAACTTTTCTATTTTATAATTGAGATGTTAAAACAACAAGCGTGAGTTTAACAGCTGACCCCTCACCCAGTGTGCATCATTGTCACACACACACATATCACACGTGTGCAAGTGTCCAACAGCTTTGCACAGTCGTGTCTGCCACATGCTAAAAAAATGGTCCACTGCTGCAAACTCGAAGTGCACCTTCGATTAGCGAACTGCGATTTCTTATCGATGACTGGTGTGATGCGGGAGCGGAAGCCTGGGTAATTGCGGGCGACAAAATGGCAGCGCAAGTTGAGAGGGTCCCCCGCCTGGCCGTGGGGAGCTGTGGAGGCTGTAATGTCTGTCTTCCGGCAGGCTGTGCGGCACTTTCTCCCAGACACCAACCGCCTACAGTCGTGGTGCTGTGAACCACATCTATGGTGAGCAGCAAGCAGCAAGTCACCTGCCAGGACCGCTACAGGTTATTGCTAGGGATGAGAAACTGCTGACTAATGCTTTCACCACAGCAGCATCAGCGCCTCTCCTCTCCTCCACCTCCACCTCCCGTTCCTTTAGGTTAAGGAAAATCTACTACTTAATCTACAGGTCGATTAACTGACACTTCATGGGGACTAGAATTTAAAAAATAATATATATGTCACATTACAACGTTCATAATTCGTTCATGCCTTTAAGATTAAGGTTAGAGTGCATTTTTGTTTTAAATGAACTGTTTTGAGCTTGTTTTCCCAATATTCTAGAAAATTTGAGGGACCGCATCCCTTTGAAATACAGAAAACAAACATTACTATATTCAGAACGAGGTCAAACTATTCAAGTCACAAATGTCACGGATAGGCCTAATTACAAGAAAGTCCAGTCTCCCAAGGTTCTCAAGAAATGAATCAGCGAGAAGCGAATACAGATGTCACCAAAAGATTTGTTTTTAAATCACAGAAGCATCGTAGAAAAAGCGAAGAGACGGAACCACGTGTCAGGTATTACAGAGGACGGTTAGAGGAACATGGCGAGGAAAACAACGGAAGACAAACACACAGCTTTGCTTGGTTCATCCAAAAACTCTCCGACACCCAACAGCCTCTCCAACTCGCCATCCGGCCTCTGTTGGCAAACTTTTCGCGGCGCTCAAAAAATTGCCCAGGGAAAGAAGTCTTGCAGACATCTCCCGCAGGCGTCCATCGCGAGTCGATGAGCCAGTCGATGACAAAGTCGATGAGGGGGTTTGACTGCTTCTCCTCTGCTGCACCTCGCTGTCGAAGCGCTTGAGTCAGCGAAGAGGAAGTTAGCGAGGGAGATAATTGGGAAGCGGAACGTGAGTGAAGAGGGCGTTAGTGAATGAAATGGCTGATGGGACCGGGGTGGGTTGGTGGTGGATGGTGAGAAAGAATAAGGCACTCGGGTCAAAAAAGGTTTTAAACAAAGTGGAATAAGCTCTGATTGGTCCATCGTATCACCGTTTGACGACGATACACCCACCCACACGTTAACCTTACACACCACCCCTTCTCTAAGGTCTTACGGGTGGAACAAAAGTCTTCAACCCTTCAGCTTAGTGTATTTTGCTAGATAGAAGTCCTTATACTGGTTTTCAGTCCCTGAAACAACGGTGCGCGTATGAAAGTATGTTAGGTCTGTATGGCTGACACTTAAAATAAAAACCAGACGATGCCGACAAAACAAGAGTTGTTCGAATAAACACATCACCCAGGGTACAGAAGCCGATGCCTTCTTGCTTTCTCTCCCTCGCACGCTTGGTGTCGCCACCATGTTCAATCTCCCCTCCCTCATCCCTTCCCACCCCACTGCTGGTGTCAGGCGCCGCGTCAAGGTCCCGCCTGATGAGGCGGTTGGCGGTGATGTTCGTGGGACATGACCTCGCCACCCAGCCTTCACACACAGCTGGCGCTGACACAGTCAGCTCGTCTGGTGATCAATGGCGAATTATTCCCCCCACTCTTCATCCCCCCTCACGCAATGAACCCTTCCCTCCTCCAAGCTAGTCTGCTTTCTGTCAACAAGAGATTTCTTTTGATCTCACCTTCCACCCCGCCATTGCCAACCCCCAACAATCTTTACCACCAGGGTAGCCACATCTGAGTTGTCTCGCTAACCCAGCACGAGAACCACGATTCCATAATTTGGTATTTTACTCTCCTCCCCCAATCCCCTCCTCCAACCCATTCCAGCTGTCAAGTTTATAAACTGTCTCAACGGTTTCTTGTGCAAGACTTTCAAAGTTCCAGGGTGAATCAAATTTCGTTCCCTCTCTCTCTCTCTGTACGTAGGCCGCGAGCAGAAAGCTGATTACCTGATAATGGTAGATGCCCGCAGCTAGCCGCCAGCCAAACAATGGGGAAATTAACAAGAAATAATTGAGAGTGGCGAGCCAGGAACTAACTTTGCCAAATGCATTGGAAAGCAGCGCCGACTCTTTCTCGTGACAAAATTGCAGGGAGGAGTCGCTTCCCCTTGTTGTCCGCTCTAATGCCTGCAGCTGTACACTGGTGACGTCGCCGGCTCCACGTATTGACGTCGTACCTGACCGAGCCGCGCATGTCACGACTCGCACTTCCTGTCACGTGCTCCCTCTAGCGGCAAGCAGGATTCGGCGGTGAGGAGGAACGCGCGCGAATGTCGATAGCAAATTAGCGAAGCGACAAAATTTAGAGGTAGAAAACGAGATGGAAAAGAAGAAACGGATTTAAAAAATGGCTAAAAAGTGAAAGTGGTGCAACGTGCTAAACACGTCTGACTACGTCGCAGGTGTTTGCAGCGAAAGGTATCACACAGCAGGAACTGGCCGCCGACTACAGGATGATGGACCACCTGAGATAGCCTCACACCTTGCTACATGTCTATGAATGGACTATAGAAGTGATCGATGATAACAGACTCAACGTTAGTATCGACGACTGATGTGCAGACTGTCACGGTCTCTGATTTGCTGTATTTTAAATACTGGTTACAAGAAACCAATCAAACTGGTCTCGACCAATCAAGTTATTTGAAATAACAAATGCGCTCACTCAAGCCGAGCTACACCAAGTCACACAAAGCCACCCAAAGTTCCCCAGTTCCTCTTAATACCCGCTTCTTGCCCGCTGTCGTCTGTGCACCCGTATGACAAGCAAACACGCAATCCACCAGCGGTGTGAACATGCCAGCCAACAGTTTGCTATCGTGCCCCTCCACACATTATTGTTCTTTGTAACATTTTCAACCAACACCTCGCCCACCCTTGCTGAAAGTCCTCAATCACCGCATGGCACTCGCCACATCAGCTCCATAACCCGTTCTACACCCGCAACTGGCGCCGGCAGGAAGGCGGAAGTCCCTCCGCACACACTAGCGGACTAATTGCAATGCGCAGGGAATTGTCTTTTGGCACGAAGCTGTGTCCGCGGAAATCGGGTGTCCCTTTCAGCGGGGTACCCAGGGGGGAGAGAATCGTCTTTTCAAACGACATTAACGGCTTGTAGGCACTTCAGTAGGCCACAGTCTGCATGCGGACATCACGAGACCTCACTCAGAACACCTCCACGTTGTCAGTTAGTTGTCTACTTCGTCGTCAGTCCCATTCCCGTTTTTTTTATATCGTCGTCGTCGACGAAGTCGTAATAGTAGTCACAGGCAACAATAACAATAACAATAACAACAGTATTAACTGGCTAATCTGTCAGTGAAACAGTATCTACTTTAATGCTATTTGTCTTAAAGCAGTTAGGGGTCTAGAGCGATCAAAAATTTTATTTTATTTCCCCAAACACATATAAAACATTTATTTTAAATAAGTGAGTGAAAGTGCAGGATATTATTTCTTTACACACCTCTTCCGTCCGTGAGATACACACCTACAAACATCAACACGCACAGTAGGAGGAAAGAATGTTGGCGAAATTCAAGATAGGATTATTAACATTCCAGCTCTCTCCTCGGCTGAACCCTTGATATTGTGTACTTATCCACGCATTATCCTGATGTTTGTTGACCTCTTTCTGTGCATGATGTTTGTAAAACAGAAGTGGGGTAACATTTCGGGAGATCGTACCTTGCAATTAGCTTTACTCACTAATTAGAAAAAAAGAGCATCCCCACTAGATTTCTAAGAACACGTAGCAACCCCCGTGTTGTTTTTTTTTATATATACTTATAGATATATTTTTAATCAAAGATCATTCAAGCAATATTGGTCGCCAAGAGACAGATGAATCAGATCGTGTGAATAAAGTGAATGAATAAGAAACTAACGGCGCACTGAAGTTACAAATTTTAAGACTAATTTACTGTCCTTCCACGTCCATTCCAAAATCTTTCACCAAAAATAAAGTTTCCGATAAATGCCCATATTGACGAAAACTCACAAGACAGGTAAAGTACCTAACCAGACAGACATGCATGTGAGTGTGGAACTGAAATGGCGAAACAGTTTTTTTTACAAATGTCGGTTCACACTAGTCCTCTTAGTCTACATGCTGAAAGCATTACAGAAATATTCTACCTGCGAACCAATAACTTCTGAGATACTTTACACACTTGGACATGCTCGTCGTGAAAGCGGACTGACATATGTACATACCATCAACATCATCTTCAGGATGTCAGGCGAGCGTGCGATCATCTCGTTCCACATCATTTTGAAGTCAATGACCCCCGCACGTGTCCAGCCCTCGCCGTCCACCTCAAAAACAGATGACAACACCGCGCGCGCTCCACGGAATGTTCACAGAAGTATTGGCTCCCCGGACACGGCACACAAGTGTTCACCAGTCACAGAAGTATTGGTTCCCCGGACACAAGTGTTCACCAGTCACAGAAGTATTGGTTCCCCGGACACAAGTGTTCACCAGTACCACGTAGCACGAGCTCTGACCAGGATCCCAATCAAACCACCGTTACAGGCTCCTGCACTTTTTCTGAAACGAAATGCCAGTAGCAGGGTGTCTCCGACATGAAGACATCGACGACAGGACTCCAAGTCAAGCCTCTCCTTTCGTATTTCCACTCTGGCGTCCTGTCATCCATAAACACTTGTCGCCGAGCAGAAGGTCAGAGGTCGCACGACAGCTCAGTGTCAGGGCGTCGCCTGTAACGTCCCAACGTTTGTGTCAAAACTCGATTTCTTGTCTTACTCATCGTCCCATCCCAGACTTACTGTTGCACCTTTCACGTGATCGAACGAGCGCTTCTTGCGTATCCTTTGATCTCGTTCCGCCTTTTTTTTTAATTCCTCCTTTTCGAGTGCAAGAATCTTTGACAGGAGCCCCGCTGCATCACCGGCCTCACAACACAGTTACAAAGCGAGGTGCGCCGAGGTTCCTCAAGACGACATTGTAGTTTGCTCCAAGAACGGAATCTCGGCGAAGTCTCGCGTCCAACGAGATCGCACACTAACAGGGCTTTTACCTGCGATCATCCGCGCGCCGCCCCACGTCAACGAGTGTCTCCAGGTTTGAAGACTACACGACTGTCGAGCGCCTCTTCGATTTTGCGAGGGAAATGGCAGGCAAGCAAGCGGGAGAGCCGTGTACGCTAGCAAGCCTGACTTGATCGCATGGTGCGGGAAACAAAACTAATTGCACGGGTCATACACTCCCCCACCCCACACCACCCCACCCCGCCACTAAGAGACAAGCAGCTGCTTGCTTTTTTTTTCTTCTTTTTTTCGCTCTTCGATCGCGAGAGCGTTTAGCATGGAAACGGTTAGCATCGATCATTGGTCACCTTCACAGCCTTCATCTTGCAGAAACAAAAGGCTGTCCCCGCGTCTTCGGCTACACGTATCCCAAATGTATCCTCCACGCCGGGTAGCACTCCACTCCCAGCCTTTATTTATTTACTTATTTTCAAGGGAGCTCTCCTCGGGTAAAGTCATGTTCACACCCAGTGACCAGACGATCAAGCAGGCTCGGAGGTGACAGAACTCCCAGCCTGTCAGGTCATGTAGTTTTAGTGCCGCTCGTGCTTTTTTTTTTCTTCTGTTGACGCCCGTCGGTACTAGAACAAAGCCTGGGACACAAAAGAACCATTTGTTTGTCCTCCGGCTTGGACCAAGCTTCTCGTTGAAAGCTCAACACATAAATATGAAGCACTACATATATCCGTGAGTGAATTCGCTCTTTAGGTCCCAGACGGTCTAATGCTTAAAAAAAAGGAGAAAAAAAGGCAGCACTGCTGTTAATCCCAGCAGATCGTTTATATGTCGATCCCGTGTCGGCGACGTTGGGGAAATGGTGGCGATGTGTAAAGATCATTACGCGTGCGGGGATGGAGGAAGCACACACGCGCGCGCATGCCTGTGCTAGCTTTCTGCTCCAGGACACATGACGTCGCCATCTGGCGGGAGGCAGGGGGTCGGGGGTCGGGGGACGGGGAGGAGACCGCTGGTCCACGATCGCAGACGACGGGCGGCAGTGGAGAACGGCAACAACAGCAGCAACCGAAGCCGCTTGACACCTTGTTTGAAACAACAACTTGCTAGGCCTTCCAGATCCTTGCAGATGACTTAGCAAGGGACCTGACTATTCTTCAGACGTGGAGAAGCGCGCGCATGAAATCCGGAAGCAAACTGGTCTGGTCGATGATCTCTGATTAGCTGATCAGTCCCTCCATCGTCCTCTCGCGCGTGTGCTTGCACGTGCATGAAAATGTCAAACAAACGACTTTTTGGGTCTGCCCCATAGGCCTCCCTGCGATTCACATCTCTCTCTCTTCCTCCCAAATGGCTGTTTATTCGTCCATGTGCTTATGTGAGTTCAGGGAGAAGGGGGTTAAGCTGTATGTTAGCACTGAGTTACATTTTTATTCGTTCTTACTAATAATGAGTATTCACATCTAAAGAGTGGCTTTTAAAGTTGAAGACTTTCAGCAGTCAGTGGAAGTAAATAAATGTGTATGTGTGTGTGTGTCAGAGAGCTCGTTCTCGGAAAACATCCACAATCAGGACACCAAAAAGAACTATCCTCTCGAGAAAAGATTTAGAAATTTTGAATACGGTCGTCACTTGCTTTCACTCCCCCACCTCGACGAGGGCGTCTTAACGAAGTATTCATGAAAGTTAAAAATAATTCGATTTCTTCCGATTAAAAAATCATTTCAATAAGTTACTAAGTAACTTTTTATACTCAATGAAAAGTCATTTTCTAATATTTTAGGAGCTCATTAAGATAATCTGAGAAAAATCTATGGACAAGCTTGCACCTTCGTCATTTTGAAGTCAAGTTCAAGGTGTCCCACAACTGTACCTGCATGTCGGCTCTTTTGAAGAGGTTTACACTTCAATATATTTAACCTATATGGGATTGCTATGTCACGTGAGCTTACGTGAGGAAAATGTCAACACACAAATTGACAAAACAACAAATCGACCGTGCCTGAAGAAGGTAAGTGAGGATGTGTGTAGGGTGGGGGGATGGGGAGTGATGGAGACAGGTTTAATGCAAGCTGTAACTGTAGCTCACGCGTGATGTCATTTAAAACTGTAAATGGCCAGGAAAATTTTAAACCTCTCAGTTTTCAAATGAATCTCATTTCTTTGACAAGGGTCATTCCTTTGATGTCAGCCACACAGCGAACCTCACCGGAAGTCAGGCGATGCGCGATTTCAACACAAACTCAAACTACATTGAAGTAAATATCTTTGTCTGCTTCTTGTAACTCTAACATTGTAGAAATGGCCAGCCACTCTAAACAGCTGGATTTTTAATAAGGTAATGCATCCAAGTCGACTTTCTTGTAAGAAACAAATGGGAAGTGAACTCTAGTTATACGAGGAGATTTCAACCGAGTTGCTGTCCCTGAAGTTTGCAAAGTAAGCTGCATACTTAGTCATCGGGATGTAGACAAGTCATCACAACAATGTGAACAGTGTGTCGTACATGTTGGGAGATAAGGATAATCAAATAAAATTTTAAAACATAAACTGTAGAATTTTTCGCGTTAAAGCACAAATTCGTTTCCGGTTTAACAATCAAGATCAGGAGGAAAAGCAGACGACGAGAACTCTCGTGTTGATGGAGGTACAAAATCTCAAGATTTATAATCTGTTGTCATGGACGCATGTAGGTGGACTGATGTCTGCCGAAACTCTTAGCCTCTTGCGAAGTTCGTGGTTGTGTTCATTTGCTCTGTCGTGAGAAGTGGAGGTCGACAATTTTTGTCAAAAAAGAAAAAACTAACACATTAATCTCTAGTGTATTGTTGACTTTCAAACTTATATCGCGGTTCCGGATATTACAGTGCTAAATGGTTTGTCGACACCTGGCAGCCTGCAACTTCGCGAGAGACTAAGACTTGGTCTCGGCAAACAGACAGCAGTCCAGATACAATTATATCCGTGGTTTACACCTGTCAAACCATCCACTGTCAGGTGTATGTGTGCTTGGCTACAGACTCCAGACAATGGCTTGCTGCAGCCACCATTCAATGTTACAGTGTTCCTGCGATTAAATACTTGACCTGCTTCCTTGCTGTCCTCGTCAATATTCGGTTATCTGTAAGTGAACGGGGTATGCAGTCCCCTGGGGTGCCCTTCGCGGGAGTCTGAAGTGAGCATGCAAGGCAAAACCTGAGCTGATTCGAAGCCAGGGGCGGACGAGACTTTTTACATTATCAGAAATGCCCGGTATTGAGTTCACGATGAGAATGCTAGTCCAAAATCTTGTATTCTTTTCCAAATGTCAACAATAACAACATCATATGAATAAACAGATTGCTTTAAACAAATCCTACAAAAACAAAAATAGTTCTTTCTGACTCTTCCTCTTTCAACCTCTCTCTCTCCTAACTGATCCCTTTGTGTATGCGCAATGAAATGCAGTGTGCTGCAATTTTCAAACATGTTCTTTAACTCATATATAAAACATATAGGGGACGAAATGTTTTGTAAGACCTGTCACGACCCAGAGTTGTTTGCCCATAAACTCCAACGGTGGATGTGGACAAGACCTTTCTAGATTATTACTTAGTAAAGTGCACAGTTATGAAATCACAAATACAGATTTTGTCATAAAAATCCTCAGTGTAACTGCTTTATGAAAGGATTCTGTGAAGGAGACACCGACTTGTCAAGTCAACCTTCAGAATGTTTCCACATCACAGCAAAAAAAGCAACCCTCCTGCTGCCTATAACAAGGGGCCACTTAAATGCCTCCTGTGCCCATCCCAACATTTCATATTTATTCTTTTTTTTTTTTTGCTCTCTCTGGACCGGCGCCCAAAAACCGTTTCCTTGCCAGGATTGCATGCGGAGGAGACATCTACTACGGCTTCCGCGAAAACAAAGTGAGAAACACACCGGCAGCAAGCGATGGTGTTTACTGTCGGGTGGCCAGCACTTGTCTTCAAAGCTACATTACAGCTGCAGCCCATTGCAAGTGCAAGTTATTGCCATCTGTGCTGTAAACACTGTTTACAGGCCCTTTTCGCCCATTATCCTGTCGTTTATCTCCTCTCCCAGCCCCTGCTGAGGGACTCCACTCATCGACACGACGCTGATTAGCGACGACAACGACCGAGGAGGGGCGGGGTGTGTGTGTGGACTCAGGGTGGAGGATGGGAGCTTTTCAAGTGGAATGAAAGGTTTGTGATGTCTTGCACAAGCAAGCTTCGTATGGCTAAAACAAACCTTCAACAGTGTCGTTATAGCTTTTCAAAATAATCAGCTGGCATCTCTGGCTTGAAGGAAACGGCTCTCGCCTTAAAATCTCTTTTTCTTGGGAAAAGTGTGATGCTATGTGTCAGTGACACTTCCATAACAACGGTAGTTCGTGTTATCATTAAGCTGTGAAAATGTGTACGACTGCTACTCCCTGTTGTCACTGCCACACCAACTATACCCACCTCAACAATATTATCATCGATACAGCCAGGCCATTAGCTCCGACAACATTCACAGGTCATCATCACAGCTACCAAGACTGCTGGAAGCATTCCAAAAGAAATTATCGATCTTTAACCAAAAAAAAAAAAAAAATAAAAAAAAAGACAAACAATCCAATCTCTCCCAGATGGTCGCACCACCGCATCTACAGAAAGTTCCTCCATTATTATTTTTATTTCTGTGCCGTTTTGTAAAGCGTTTTGAGCAAGCCTTTGATGGCACTATTTAGATAATTATTATTTCTGTGAACACCACTCTTGCAATATATTTGATCATGATTACAAGGCACGTGTGCATTCGCTGTTTAGGAACGGGGGTGGTGAACAGAGAGAATTATGGAGTAAAGACATAGAGGCATGAAGTCGTCGAGACAAGTTCGACTGTAAAACGATTCGAGTTACAGAACAGGTTGAGAGCTATATCGAGGACAACATTTCATCATCTGGATTGAAAGATGGTTTTTCGCCATCATTAGTTAACAAATTAATTTCAACATGTCAGCTCCATGTTTTAAGAAACCCAGTGGCTTACTGAAGATAAATTTCTTACCTGAGCAGTGTCGCGGATATAATCCTTCTGCTGCTTCCACCTGCTACTGTGTTGTTTTTTTTCCCACAAGCCCTCCTTTGAAAATTTTTATGAGCTTCGTCTATGCTTTCTTTCACACACACACCCTCTCTTCTCTGTGGGCGAGCTGGGTGAAGGCTATAATCCCACGGCACCCGGCTGCCGATGTCCGGGTGCAGATATTTCTGCTATTTTCAACTTGCTGTTTAAGAAATTTTAAATGAATACATTGGATGCGATGTTGCAGCTTTCCAATGACAAATCATTACAGTTTATCCTCCTCACCCCCCTTCATCCCTTCCCGTCTGCGGGGCTGGTGTCTAGGTTTCCTTTCATCAAACACAGCTGCCAAGCGGCGACAATCCTGTTTGTTTACAAAAAAACAAAAGTACCGATGTTTCAATTTGTCAACGTCAAAGTCATTTGCTGCCGACACCTGCAGCGACTGCGGGGCTGTCACGAGCTTTCATCGAGCGCCAAAGAAACAAAAGACTCAGACCGACTGAAGACCAGGGTGGACGCTCATGGCGATGGCGCCATCAGGAAATGAACTCCGTCTTACTGCGCAAATGCGGAACGTTAATATTTAATTCTGCTTAAACGCAGCAGCAGCAGCATCAGAGAGGAAAATGAAAACAAAATTAGTTGGAAACGCTTTTTTTCCATCACTGGGTCATCGATCACTGTTCTAATGGGCTGTCAGCAATCTGCTAATGAAGATTCTGAACTCAAGTTTTCTTGGTCGCCTGGAGAAGGGCTTTCAATTCACATCAAGATTTGACATGGCACTGAGAAAGCAGGCTCTAATGGACTAAGTGCTTAATTTACACCCACCCCACCCCTTACACCCTCTCTTCCTTTTGTCTTCAAACAATCCAGCTACCTGCGAAACACACCATCGCACTACTTTCATAACCGCGCGGAGTAATCGAGGGCTGGGGAGACTTTGGTCAATAAAAGTGATAACACGTTTGGTTTCGATGTGTTCAAGATGTTAGTCGAAACATTTATGAATACTTTTTAATTGTTTACATTCGCCATTGTGTTTAAACTTCGTGGTCACCCTGTTAGAGTGAAAGTGTGCGTGTGAGAGAGGGAGACAGAAAACGAGAAAAAAGTGTAGATGAGTGAGAGAGAGAGAATGAGATGTTGTTTCTCACCCATTATATATCCCACGGAGAGAGAGAAGCAATTGAGCCAGACAGATAAAAAGAAATATCGTTCACAAATAAATGTACAGAGACAGAGAATCTGTCATTTGTATGAGTAAATTCGGATGATGGATGACACCAGACAAGCCTCAAGAACCATGCACCAGACGTGTGTGGGAAGAGATGAAGATTTTTGCCTGTCACCTTTAGAGACTACATCTTAGAAACACTGGCAACCCACACACATACTGCTGAAACAGTAGTGGAAGCGGCGGCTGAAGCGGATGTAAAAAGAAAACCCCAAAAACTTGACGAATCCAGCAGCTCGACAGCTGGAAACGGAGCTGGTGGAAAGAGAAAGACAAGAAAACTTGAGGAAGAAGACATGGAGGTACCACGGAGGTAACCCCACTCTGAACTCTGGTCGAGCGCTGAAAGGAAGCAGGACTACAACATCGACGACATGGCGCAGCACCACACCTTGGACAAACAATCGTGTTTGGCAAACTCCTATCAGGTGGCCACCCAAACATGCCAGTCACAACTGTCAGCACCGAGCACGATACTGTTAGAATTTTCAGACTGTTTAATCACAATCGTCTCTCGCTGGTCATCGAACGCTGCAGCCGCCTGGGTGAGTGCGGCGCTGGTGTGGTGGTTACAGCAGACGACTTTAAAATGGCGCCCAGTCCCTCCCACCTGGCTTCCACTGCCGCCTTGGTCTGAACCAGCGACTGACACTCAATTTATGGAACCTGCGTATTTATAATTTGCATAAAATGTCATCTACAATTCATTACATTATTAAACAGATGCAAGACAATGGCGGTTTCTTTCTTGTGTGCTTTTTTTTAGGCCATTGGCAGTATTAGTCTTTCTGGCCATAAAAAATGTCACAATTAAAACCACAGCGATACTTAAAGTGGAAGAGTGCACAAAACAGTAATTATAATTATGAATGATGGTGGTTTTTTTCAGTGTGTTTCTGCAAGACCACTTCACACCCAGGAAAAACAAACTCTAGTGCCTGGCCCGCCACACTTCCCGGACGCATGACTTCCCGAGGTTTTCATGGCTGATCCTACCCTTTGACAGAAAATAACAGCTAAAAGAATCCCGTGGAAACAGCGCATACATATTGTAGACTTACTGTCTTGTCGCACAATATAGAATCTTCACGAGCATGGACAGAAGAAGAATGGCAATGGGAGGGAACTGCTGCTTGTTTTCGGGGTTTGTCTCCCCGTCTCCTGTATCTTCGCGTCCTGTTCATGACCTTTCGATCTTCAGGACACAGGGGAGCCGGACTGAATACGTGTTGTTCTGCCAGACTATACTGCCTCTTCCACCCCTCTCCTGCCAACCTGTACACCGACTTCCAGTCACAATAAATGTTTTATTACCAGTCGAGAAAGTAACAGCAGTCAATAGACTAGTATCCAAGCACTTTGGAGGCGGTGCTGAATTATACTCCAGCAATGACCACCATTGTCTGCATGGACTAGCTTACCCGCAAACAGCCATAGAGAATTTTCTGCAAAACCTTTGATTATGGAACAGCAACAATTGTTAACTGTTGTTTTTGAAGACCGAAAACTGTGCTGAATGTTGTCGGTAACATACAGCCTATGACCAAGTCATAATCGAAGGGAATATTCCGGTCAAAGTCGGAGAATATCAGACAAGAGGTTTGCATTTTTATTGTCTTTTCTTGTCTGTTTTGATTATGTGGTGGTGATAGGACACTGTTGTATTACCGTAAGCAGGTAAATCTGTCAACTGCAGCGCGTTGAAATACACAAACTGATTCACATAAATAAACAGACTGGTTCACATAATACAAATACTGCTTCACACAAATATCCTGATTCACATAAATATATTTTTGCCTAAAATACTTTATAATCATCGTCGTTTGTCCTCTTTTAAGGATCAATAAATTGAATCAATAAACAATCAACAAATATACTGGTTCACACCAATACACAGTAGTTCATACAAATAAATATTTCACAAAGTGAAGTCGCCGCATCAAGAATGATGTGGACAAAAGGAAGACGACTCTAAACTGTGTTATATCGCGATAAAACATCTTTGGTGGCTTCCATCGTTTCAGCGGCTGACATACAGCTGTCCACTTACCAAGTCGATACGCCACTTAAGCAGCTCAGACAACTCGGGAAAATCAAGCACGGGAAGGGAGCAAACTCAGCGCGACTAATTGAAAGCGGATATAGACCCGCTCATTAGCCGCTCGCCGATTGCCAATTTCCGGAACACGGATACCAGGATAATGGCAATGTTTTATCCATGGCTTTGGACAGCAGCCGTGTATTAATTAATTATGAGCCTTGAAAGCTCCAGCATGACTTCCCAATCCTGCGTGTCTCGGCTTCGCAATCGCCACTCGCCCAGACAGTGTTCAGTCAGGTGATAGCATTCTCCCCCTTCTATCACAATCCCTCGCTAAGCCTCCTTCCCAAACCTCCTGCTGCCATGGATGTCATCAAGCTGCTGGAGATACAAAAGGGAGAGGGGGTGTTTGTTTAGGGGGAGGTAGCCTTGTCTTCCTGTGATGTCAGGGTTCTGGTGGCTTGTCTCCTTGTAAAGGCTCACAGATCCGTGCTGGGAGACAGATCGGCAACAGAAAGACTTGATGACCGTTTCTGCGGGGATCATCCTCACAAGGTTGAATCTTTGATGATAATGGAGGCATCAAGCTTGGCGATAAACTACTACTGTTCGTCTGTCGTATTGTAAGGAGCTCGCCCATCCAGACCCGATTCTTACCGACTTCCCTGCTGTTTTCAACACACATTTTTGTATACAAGGCTCACGAAAGTAGCAATTGACCATATTACTTCTTATGTAGTATTTTATTCAACTCATTTAAACCACACCACTGGCATTGTATTCTGAGAGTCCCTCACTATTGTCTTTTCACCTCACATCCTTACAGGTGTCAGGTGGCACAACATAAAAGTGACTGTCACCCAGACACTGCAATCTAGGGTCGGTCGTCATCTCTGCTTCACATAACTTAATTCTCTCTGGACTTTCTGCCTTAATTTCAAGCTGTTAATAGGATTGCAAGAGACCACATTAAAAAAAAATTTAGTTGCTGACAGCGCAAGACATCAAACACTAACCAGCCATCTTTCTTTTTGCTGCAAATACGTGCAGACTGACCTTTAAGCTAAGTTCACCTTTCTGAATTACCTGCCATTGTGATTGATGATAACTGTGAGCAAACTTGGCCCAGGCATAGTCTCCCTTCTGAATGCTTCTATCTTTAACTTTGTATTACATCCTCTTTCAAACTGACATTTGTGAAATGTGCTTATGTCCATGTCTCATCTCAACACAATAATGAAAAATTAATGTACATTAAACAAATTATAATCAGAAAAATTGCTGTAACAGACTTCTGCAAGTGCTTGAACGCTTGTGTGTCTGGACATAACAATTATTTGATGTGTGCATGGGAATGGAGATTAGGAGAAAATTATTACTGCAGTCAGCAATGACAGAGGAAGGCTGTAAAGACAGACAAACAGATAAACTACACCGCACTGAAGGGAAAAATAAGCTTGACTCACAGCATTGTGGCTATCTGCAGCCAGTCGAGCAGCATATCTGGCTATTAAACGATGTTCATCATCTATCCGACAAGAGTCAACACTCGCACTGAACTTTCCAGGGCTGAAACATTTACAGAGAGAAAGAAAACATATTCAGAGTCAGATCAAAGTAAAACATAAATAAAGTTTTCACAGTTGGTAATGTTGAATCTCTCCCCAAACATGCAATAGCATAAACTGAGAAGCTTGTGTCAGACTCGTAGTTTAGTTTCTCATAATATTTTACATTAAATAAGAGAAGCAAAGATCAGAATCGCAGAGTCACCTGCACACAAAAGCATCCTCAGTGTAAGAATGCAAGCTCACTTTGATTTAAGGATGTACATAATATGTACACAATCATATAAAGATATACATGTGTTGTCTCATAAAAATCGATAAATTGTTTTTACTTTCATCAGTAACCTTGTAACCTTTCAAAAATATGAGCATGATAACAGGTAACAGGCTGACAAGACTGCTTTTAAAATAAAGGTCTGGGACTACTAACCTTCGTGTGTTGGAACTACTGTCTATTGAGGTGAGGTCTGCTGACTGGGAAATGGATCGGTCACCAAACCCATTGTGAAGTGGCACAGGTGTTGGAGGTCTGAAAAATAAGAAAGACACTAAAAAGATTATTGATGCCGAAATATTATTGTGGATTTTTAAAGAGAACTTGTCAGCAAGAATAAGACAATGACAATAGCTCTGCTATCCTGTGAACTACCTCTGCCAGTGACTCTTCCTTGCAAAACTTTCAGGGCACTTACTGATTTGCCTGTTATCAAAAACAATGTTCCAGTCTAGGCACACCAAGTGATGACTAAAAGGCATGAGAATAAGGCACTCACACGATATGAGACAAGTCAATTGTCTTTTCTGGAGCTTCTGGAAAGTGGGGTAGCTTATGGTTGGTCTGGTGAGGTGCACACTGAAATGACTTCTTTATAGAATGACCCAACTGTTTTGTGTTAGACCGCTGAAATATACAAAATTAAGAAAAACAATTGTGGCTTGCTAGCACTACTGAACTTTTATCAGAACCTTTAAACTAAATCCTCAAATCCTGAAGTGTCAATTTTCCTTTAACATTGAGTCCCTTTATTTTGGTTCCTTCATCTCCTTCTTGCTATCACATCAAAGTGTCAACCATGTTAGCACTAGGCTGTCCTGAAATGGTTGTGTGCCTCAATGAACCTTAACTCTTGCGAAAGTCACAAGCAAAACGTTCCCTCCCTTTCACTAACCTGATTAAGGAACAAGGACGCCCATCAATAACCACTACTATTAAAATGATTTTTAAAGGACTTAAAATGCGATAGGTCATTACTCACCAAATGCTAAAGGAAAATGTTTACTCTTCTTTAAGAAGCACTGGAAGGTGGAAGAATTCAGTTTGCACAGCATGAATGAAAAAGTTTGGAAACAAGTGGAATAAGAACTGCGGAGAGGTGAGCAGCTTACATAGCTTGTGTATTCCTTCATCTGGTGATCAGGATTGTGAATGCCAGATGTGCGTCCCCTCCAGAAGCAGTCCTGACACAGGTTATATTTGAAGCACTGTTGGCATTTGTAGCGGAATCCAGTGAAGGAAGCTCGGTGACATCCCTCACACTGAACAGGATGGATGACTGAAATTAACAATTTTACAACAGGTCAAGGCCAGTATTAACAGCCTCAAAAACCAGGGGACATGTGATCCTACACAGTTTTGCATGTTAGGCAACAGTATCTGTACTGATTCTACCTAACCCATGCTAATAATAGCTTACCTGATTCTACCTAACCCATGCTAATAATAGCTTACCTGATTCTACCTGAGCCATGCGAGTCAGCGTAGGTAGCCACATTAAGTACTGTGGCCCAGGCACTGCCATCATTACATTGAGAAAATCATTCACATTCACCCTTGAGTTCTGTCCACATAAGAAAAATGACATGAGAAACCTCAATATTTGATATTTCAGAAAAAAAAATTTAGTCAACTTATTTTTAAATGCATTTGAGACTTGCAATGCAACAGAAATTTTTCCAAACAGTAAACACACTTTTACAATTTTCAACTAAATATAAATTAAAACTTAATACAATTATTTTTCACTAAGTCTAAATTATGTCAGCAGCATGCGTACATTTGCAAATGTAAATCACACTGTCTCTATACAAGTTTTATTATAACAATAGCACTCGGAATATGACACCTACCACATCAAAGCAACTGCGGGAGGCAGACTCTGTGTATCCAAATGAAGGGCCTTCAAAGATGGCAGTGGGCAGGGCCAGCAACTCCCGCAAGTACTCATCAAATTTGTTCCAGATCATGTGACCACTAGAGTCTGAGATCTGAGTGAAGATGTCTGTAAGAGTATTCATACTGAATTCTAACACCATATTTTAAAACAAAGTTTATTATTAAGCACTTAAGTGTATTCACTTATACAAATTTTACTTTTGAAAAATGTGTGCAAATTATATAAAGGTGTACAGCACTTAGTGTAAGTAATAAACTGCTCTCACTTTGAGTCTCATTTCATTTGCATTTCTTTTTTATTTCATGAACTGGACAGAGAATGGCACAGAGAGAAGTGGATGCATGTGTTTCTGTGTGCATGTGTCTACATGCATGCACTTTAGTGCATTTGTGTGCACTTGCAGACACGTCTCTATGACAATTTATAACAATTACTTTAAGTATTACTATTATTTGCTCCGCAAGATGCACTGGTCAACAACAATCTTACATACCTTTACGTTAATTACCTAGGTACCTACACAAATATTGGGATTTTGACTGCAAGCACACACATTCATCCATCATCTATCTATTAACTGTTGTGATTTTTGTCTATAGTGTTTACAACTAAACTGAGATTTCTTTCTTTCATACTTAAAAAAAATGTGTGTGCAAGTCACACTTACATCTCAACTTGTCTATCAGTTTTCCTGCACACATGTGAGACAGGGAAACTTTAATTGCAAATGTGCGAACCTGTCCCATGGATTCCCTGAAAAATATTCACAGAGAGAAGGCATGTCTGTTAGTATGCCTTCCATGAAAAAAAAAATGGCTGACACAATTCATGAAAACTCTGTGTATCTAAAATGTGACTGCCTATGGGAGATTATCTTATCGCTTCTCAGATTAAAAAAAAGATAACATCCAGTAACTGTCCCCTCTCAGCACAGGTAATTACCTATCATAGGTGTTAAGCAGCCAGCTGAGGGTTAACCCCACACTCTCCTCCACATTGATCTGCTGTGCCACAGGTAACCGCTTGTTCAGCTGGGTGAAGACGGTTGTCAAGACTGCCTCCAACCGCCCTACTCCTAGGTCATTGTGGGCATCAGTGGAGTTGAGTCCATTCTCCCGAAAAGCCTCAATCATATTCCAGATGTCTACTTGATGTACTGCAACAAGAGTCTCCCATAAAATCCAAATGCACAACTCATAAAGAACTTGAATAGACAGCAAGGTATTTACCAAAGAAAATTATATTCTATGCTGAAAAGGTTGTGTAAATTAATTACATAACTGATTTTTAAAATTTGGTAGAATTCCATAACCTTATCAGATATTTTTAAAATCTTATAAATAGCGCATAGTGTGGCTAGGTGCATGTTATATATATACAACCCAGAGCAAAGTATGCCACCAATATTATTGCAGGGGGTTTCCTATAGCAGGGAAAGGAGAGAGATAATAAATGAGC
Source organism: Pomacea canaliculata (assembly GCF_003073045.1). Taxonomy (NCBI): domain Eukaryota; kingdom Metazoa; phylum Mollusca; class Gastropoda; order Architaenioglossa; family Ampullariidae; genus Pomacea; species Pomacea canaliculata. The sequence continues at coordinate 4,742,417 of NC_037599.1, forward strand.
AAGACAGATGTGCGTCGGCGGACAACTCATCCCTTACGCTATAAACGCTAAGCGGAGTTCTGTCCCTTGCTTTTTAATCTCGTTCACTACTATTGCTGCATCTCACTATGCCCACCCAACGGCTGGTCATAGTTGTGGATGGTAGGGGGAAAAGATTTAATTTTGTTCGCTGTAGGCGCTACCTGTCGACAACCTGACAAGAAAAGGGACACCGTCTGGTCACCGCCGGGTACCCCTTCTAGTAAATAAACAAAGTGGCTATCTTGTAATTTGTTTCCAGTTCATGTCTGCTGTATCTTGTGTACATCTGATTATCAGAACTACTCCCGCCGCTAAAATCAGATGAAGTTAGTGCAGTTAGATATTTTATATGGGGGTGGGGGACTAAATCCAGAGAATCCTTCCAACTCCGATAATTAAAATCAAAGCCACACAGACCGCCTGACCACCATATGTCACTGGCGAGTGTACAAAAGCCATTATTAGCTGTGTTAGTGCTGGGTGGCCGCTCCAGGCTATTTTTGGCTGCAAGTCTTCAATCATTGATCGGAGAGTGGGGGCGGTGCTGGCTTTGATCTTCCAGGCTGCAAGACGGCCACGAGGTGCGCGCGCTGTCCGGCCTCCTCCACCATCACACGCAGGTACTTAGACCTTAACTGTAGAAAGAAGGAATAAGGGAGAAACAGAAAGCAAAAGAGAGACTTCACTTACAGTTAGTCCGTTTTTGAATGAAGCGGAGTTTACAGGCCGTTCGATAGGTTGCGAACCGAATAACATCAAAGTTTTGTGCTCCTGGAAACAAACAAACAAACAAAAATCAAGACCGTTTCGAGCTAAGATGACAAGATCAGTCTAGAGACCTGGGCTCAGCCGGACAATACATTTCCATGTTTTAATCACATTTAGGTCTTAAGTTAAAAACTTTTTTATTTTAATATACAATGTTTGTAAATGGCTTCAAAGTAATTTCATAAAAACTTCTAATTTGCTTCAAAAAACACTTTTAAGGTTTCGACTTGTGTCGAGCAAGGGAGACAAGGATAAAATGACAATTGTTTTAGTTTTCGGCGACAAAAATCAGACTGAGTCGATGATTCGTTTGAGACCAACACAAAAAAATAACGATCACACAGCTTGAAAGAATGAATTGTGTGGAAGACTTGTGATAAGACCGGACTAGGGCACTGCTTGCTAGCATCCTATCACCTATCGTCTCCAGTTGTTTATTTCTAGTCGTCTTGCTTCTAACTAAATAAGCAGAACAACTTAAAGTTTCCAAGAGCTTAGTACGTATTTTCTCTTTTTTTAATCTTAATTTTGTATACCTTATTCACTCTTTTTTGGTTATTTCCTGCATACTTTCGCCTTTTCCTCCATTCTTTCTTCATTTTCTTTACTCTTCCTGCCTACCATTAGCTTCTTTTATTTCTTCATTCCATCACTTCCTTTCCGTTCCCCCACTTTTCCAGACATAAACACAAATATCACCTCCCTTGTGTTTGTACACATACCCCAGCACACACCACCTCCCCTGTGTTTGTACACATACCCCAGCACACACCACCTCCCCTGTGTTTGTATACACACCCCAGCACACACCACCTCCCCTGTGTTTGTACACATACCCCAGCACACACCACCTCCCCTGTGTTTGTACACACACCCCAGCACACAACAACACAGAGGTGTGCGACTTGCCGACAAAGCCCTCGGCAGCAACACTTTCACTACACGCACAGCTCCTCCCTTCCTCGCTCTCCCCATCAAACAGGTCCTGCTGGAACCTGCACGGCACACCCAATATTAATTACAAATAAATAATCGCCGCTTTGTTGTTGCCTGTTGACGAAAAGCACGCAATGCGAACGATGGTCTGGAAACTGGCGAGTAATTACTCCAGCTCTCGCCCCTCTCGTCTGAATGGAACCATCTTCAGGCGGCTGCCTTGATGATCAGCTTAAATATCAATTTCGGAGAAGCGGTGGGGAAAGGGTGGGAGGGTGAGTATGAGGTGGGGTGGGGTGATAAACGGCCGAGAGCAGTGTCAGTTCGGCTGCAGCGAACCTTGAACACAAGAGTCCGAAATTGTCTTGCCAAGTGGACTTGGGAGGCTTGGTGGGACAGAAAAAAAAGCTCGTGGCGCCCAGATTCCATCTAAAGATTCTACAAATTGTTCTCCCTCAAAGTACATGGAAGAACTATTTGCCGAGTTTAACTGACTAGAATCAAACCACAAGGAATGAGTGGCCATCAAACGTCTCATTCATCACATAGAACGACGTTGATACAGAGATGGTGTGTGTGGTTGTGGTGTGTGGTGGTGGTGGTGGGTTCCAAGACATCTGCAGCCGTGTAAGAAACGAGACAACAAAGTGATTTCAAGCATTGGATATCTAGATGGCACAAACAGGTAGGTAAGCTGGACAGAAGAGAGTCATTGCAAAGGGGGGGGGATGAAACTGAAAGAGAGACAAAGAGAAGAAGGAAGGGAGGGAAAGGAATTACAGCATAAAAACGATGGAGAGAAGAAAGAAATGACTGAGAGAAAGGCAGACTGATGGCAAATGAGATAACTCACTCATGTCTTTCAGAAGCTGTTTTTGCTGCAAAGCGGCTTTAGAGGCGGCGCCTGGCATGTCGGCTGCTGTCACCATGTCCTCTCCGGCAGCTCCCACCAGGTAGCCTGTGTGAACCAATCAACATGTCTTTACACTTCAAATGTGGCTGTGACAAACATTTTACAACTTGATTTAATGACATGGCTTAACAATTTCTTCCGACGGCGAAAAATTCTCCATTTGATACCACTTTGGATGGCAAACAATTTTAATCATCATTTAGAATAGAATAACTATATATAGCTTGGCAGTTTTATACCGTCTGATAATCGTTACGGTTATGTGCTAATGACATTTTTACTGTAATTTTTGAAGAGTAGAACAAGGGCCACACCTTTTTAACAAACGCATTTTGTTCTTGCGATTTCCAGCCAGACAACTCCCGCTGCTGGCAAGATGAGATGAACTTGACAGAGAAACCAACCGAGAAACTAACTGCTCCAAACTAATGACTTCATAAAAGCAACGCATGCAGAAAGACTGGCAAGAACCTTCAAACTCGTGTTGAAAGGTCGAGTGAATGCAATTTGTTTCTAATGAATCGGTAAATCTCAGCGCCATATACTAATCCCCTAAATCTTCATAAATACCACATCCGCTTCCTTCCGTTCTCGAGATAAACGGCTGAAAACAGATAAACAGATAGAGGACAAAAAAAGATAAAAGGTCCGGATTTTGCAAGGACACGTTTACCTTGTCAAGATACAAGTCAATGAGAGAACTGCGATCATATGTTAATTAGAGTATGTGTACAAACGTGACGTCACGAATTTGACCTCCTTCTGGGAATGGGCATGTGTGTAGCCATGAATCTCGAGAACAGCATCCAAAAGTCCTCAAAGATGCAATATGTGGGTATGTATGCATGTGTGCGTGCATGATTGCCTGTGTGAATGAACAAAGCTCACATACGTACTCATGGCAATGATACTTATTTGCTTCTTTCAATTTCAATGGGTTAACAAGAAGGGAGAGTGATGATTGCTGTCATATCTACATTTCAGCTAATGCTGTCAACACATGGTGATGCCATGTCCAAGCCGGAAAAGGTAAGGTAGAATGTTCTAGCACGCTTCATCCCCCCACCCACTTCCAGACCCCCTTATCGCTTCCTTCTCCCCTTGCCAGCAAAATGGTCGATTCTCACACTGGAGGTACATCGCCTGGCAAACAATCTGGTAACAAATGTGCAGCGGCAAGCGAGCCCTCGAGGGAGGGAATTCCTGACCCTCATCCTCACCCCGCCCTGCGATTGATGCAGCAGACAACAGTGATACCGTCCTTGAAAAAGGTAAAAACAAAATCGATGCAGCATTCCCATACAATAATGGTTCTCTAGGAGAAGCAAAAAGTTCCCAGATTACACTGCAACGGTGCTGCTATGCTGACTCAAAAATGAGTTCCAAAAATCGGCAGTTGCGAGAAACGAACCAAAGGTTGGAAGTGACCGGTCAGCAAAGACCGTTGGTACAGACGGCCTTCACTGCCTCTAATGTCTTCTGCCATTGTCACACGATTCTGCACTCGACACTCGCGGAAACAACAAGTGTTATCGAGAGGAATACGATCCTGACAACTTGCAAAGTTGGGAGATAGGGTGAGTGATGGAGGAGGACCCATCCAGAGCAACAGAACAGAAAGAGCTGATGTGTTATGAGATTTGTAAACATAAGCCTGTGCATAAACATTTTGGACGAGGTATCAGTTCAGAATTCTGTGTGATTCTTTCAATTTTTCAGTGCTTTATACGACCAATCCGCGCTCCACGGGTCGTAGTAAGGAAGCGAGAGTAATTACCGAGGGTAAAATCGTGAACTGGAGGGAAAAGTGTCATGTCTTTGTATATAACCATGCGATGTCCACACTCCGGATTTTACTTTTTGTTTCTGTAAGCTAAATGGCATCTCTGCCACCTCCTTATAAGTACAGCTCCAGGGGTAAAACAACATCTGCTGGGTTTGGACACCGCTTAATAACTTCTGCAAGTCCTACCAAACAAACAGATACACCAAGGCACCAGAGAATGCGCCCTCTCACGGCGCCGCAACATCTGACACAACAGATGCTGCCGTAAACAACAGGGGGCAGCACTCGTGACGGCTCCATTCCACGCCGGCTAAGCTGATGTACAGACTACTCAAAACTACCACCCACCTATTCCTCTCTCTCTCACAGAGTTTCGAATGACGAAAATGTTGCAGGGGGAGTTAAACAGCAGAAGAAACAAGATGTTTACGAAGAGTTATCAACCCTAAACGTGTTTTCGTCTTACTACGAACTTGTGTTATTGGACTGCTGGCAAACGATTTTCCAGTTAACTACTTAAAACGAGGCAGGTGTGTGCAAAGCTTCCGGTTTAGTCACTGCATTAAGGCTCGCCGAGACTAACAGCAGAGAACTTGGCAAGAGGCTAAGGTTGGTCTCGGCAGACAGACTGCAGTCCACCTACACACGTCCACGGTCTTACACAGAACAGGAGAAGCAGACTGGCAAACAGATGCTCGATCCATTACTTTTGGGTGATGAGATTTCTTCAGACCCGGAGGCAGACGTTTCCTCTCTGCTGGGCAGTGAACTGCTGACTTCGATTAGTCAGCATGGCACGCGTCACGCGCTGCGGCAGGAAGCTGGGGGCTGCACGTGGCGGGGAACAGGTGGGCTGCAAGTCGTGGACCGCCAGCGAGCTATGCACGCGGGAATGCGTCGTACACCACTGCGCATCTCACATCAACCATGCATCACTTAACTCAACTTCAGACACACAATCCCACCATTCCGACTTATTGCATTTCTTCTTCTCAGCTGTCCGTCCATTCACATTTTAAAATCATTGCAGCAGGACTTTTTAAAAATTCTTTTGCATTCTCCCTTCTCACCTTTGCCATCACTCCGCTGGAGCTGTTATTCTGCTCTCATACCTTACACTCAGTTTTAACACTCGGAAATCCTCCGCCTCGTCGTATCCAGGGTCTGAGTTCTAGCACTAGTGTCTGCTATCGTCTTCATCAACTGTGAGAAGAATAAAGACTTACCCTCCCTGTCCTCTTCATTCTGACACGCTCAGCCTCGATGGCCGGCGACCTCATAATTTGCATTTATGAGGTGCGACTTCTACAGGCTCCACACTCAACTTTAGATGCGTAGTTCTTTTGCCTTGCCTTCTTCTCTCAATCGCTCCGTAGCTGTGTGCTCCATAACTAAGCCCCCTGACACTGAGAGGTGCACACAGTTTCCTCCCCCGAGAGAGAAGAAAAGGAACAAACTAGTTCTTTTGTATGTTTCACGCATGCCTAACTAGCGAACACTGTTTCTTTCTTTTTTTTTTTTTTGAATGGTGCAAATATTTTATAAGCGATTCGCCTAGCGGCTCAGTTTAACAATATTGTTGCAGCGTTGGCAAGCAAAGCTCGATAACCATCAAGCCACTCGTCCAAAATATTTTTAAAAAATCATTCTCACCTGTTACACGTGACACAAAGCTACAAGAGTGTGTTGGGTGGGTAAAAGTAAACAGACGCAAATAAACACGTCTTTACACGTGTAAATTTGACAATATACCTCAGACGTTTCTAGAAAAAATTGAAAAAAAAAAAAAATAAAACCTGATCAGCTAAGACACCTTTGTCAGTGTCATGCCGATCGCGAGTCAACTCTCTAGTGTCTGGAGGGTGGGTACAGGAGGTACATGTACGGTCTATCCGCTGGCTACTTCGTTCTTTCCAATCAGCACCCGACACCCTCTGCTTGAGTGCAATTTGCCCTGCCTACACCATCCGTGTTACAGCCAAAAATGAAATTCCTCCTCGGCCAGCAGCCTCGGATTCGTATAAGCAAGAACTATTGTTCGTTTAAACAAACCTACAAGCGCACGACTCGAACAAAAATAAGTAGGTGGGCGGACACAAACACAAACAAGCACACACAAAGTCGCACGTGTCTCATTCCATTCAGCCGGAGTACAGAATCCAATTTACGACAATGACAGCATCTACACGTGGTAAGAAGACTGATTATCGCATCCCGATGGACACATCAGCTGGAGGGTTCGAGGTTCATCACGTCCCCCTCACACGAGCATGGCGTCGCCATCTCCCGCACGCATGCGCATGCCATGCAATACCGGCCTCCCGGAGACAGCTCATTAGTCCCACGCACCCCCTTCTCCCCCTCCACTAACCCCTGGACAGCTCATGACGTCAGACCCCAGCACGCCAGCGTAGACAGACGGTGCTGATGATGTCAAGCTTTGTCGGCGCCCAACCGAAATAGCGGCATCACGTGACGTCACTGGGGGTCTCTGAGCGGGTTTATCCATGCAGCTAAAGATAGCTCACTCCAACAGCCTCTTGGAAATAAGTCTGTACGCTAAATTAACCGGCCAGACGTGGAGAGGAGGGAAAGGCGCTTCACCTTTTGACAAGAAGTGTACATGTTTGTGCATGAGTGGCCTACAAATAGACAGGTGCGTGGGCAGAAAGCATTTCCATTAATGTTCAACACACACAAGGCAGTTCCTTGCGGAAAGAGGCCGTGATAGAGCGGAGAGACGGGCTGCGGGAGGAAAAACACGCTAATGGATTCTGTCCATCCAGTCAACGTCGGCATGGTCGTTACGTGACGTCATTTCCACCGTTGTGGCTGGTGGATGACGGTGACGTCACGTACACTTTCAACTAGGACATTACCTGACAAATGCACGTCTGCAAATATATCCATCTTGACTAACCAGACTCTGAAATAATTTGTAGAAGCAAAATTAAAACCTGTCAAACAAATGACATTGTTGTTATCCACAGTTTCCTCTGCTCTGGGATATTCCAACGTCTGTTTCCCTACTTTCTAAATGTTATAATTTATCTAAGTCCAGTAAAGGTCACGAACCCTAAAAGTCATCACCATCAGTAACTAAGAATGTCCATCTTAGCATGTCATTCTTTCTGGTCCATGTCTCTCACAAAAACAGTCAAGACCTGCCGACTGCTGAACTAAGCTCACGACAATCTGAGCGATGCAACCCTCAAGTCTGGCTCGTCGTGAAAGCATTTCACATCGAAAAGACGAAGTCAAAGGAAAGATCGTTCGACTACAAACCACGTGACTTCGCCGCCAACAAAACGTCTGCAAGCCTCGCGTCATCAGAGTCCTCTCAAGAAAATGGCGGCGAGTCAGCCATGTACACAAAAAAGGCAATTTCTCCCCCAACTGTTAACCAAATCGAACAGGAAGAATTTTTTTAAAAAGCGGAAAGCCTGAAAAATGGCTGCTGATAATGAGGGCTCCAGAAAACAAATTTTCCTCTATAGAAACTGACAGGATGAATCCTGACCGCCACAAGAGGACTCAATCTGAAGACAGAGTAATGGAGAGCGGGGGAGGATGTGAAAAGGGAAAAAAAATTTTTTTTTTTCAGAAAAAGAATCTCGTAACACTAAACTCTATATATATATATATTAAAATTTTACCAGTGGTTCGAACACCTGCAGACACTGAATACAATTTCAAGTGGAAAAGCAAGTTCGTGTCAAAAGCCAACTGGTTCAAAAAAATACCATGGGATGGTGGTGAGGGGAGGAGGGAGGGTAAAGGGTGAAAGAGAGTGAAAAACTATCCCCCAAATCAATGTTCTGTAAGGACACAACCGCTGGCAAGCGTGAGCCTGTCATCTGTGGTAGTCGAAATTTGTCATGATGGAAGTGGCATCATACCAGTAAGGCACTCAGCTCGATCGCCGCCATCAATTTTCGTCGAAGATCGCGAAATCCTGAGTTCGACTTTTGCTGGTGACCGACATGTCCAACGATTACTGGCATGTGAACAAACCGACCTCCTGCATCTGCCCGTGTGCATGAACTGTTGTCGGCAAGCACATGCATTCGACAAATGAGTGTAAGGCAAAAATAATTAATATACATATAAAAAATACAATATACATGTTCTATATACAGTTTTTAAATGTTTCCGCTTTATGTAAACGGGTGAGCCTTCACTCAAGTTACCATCAGCAGAATGAAGGAAAAATTCCGTTAAATTTACCGCCCTCAGGAAATAAAATGAATGGGACTGGAAGCACCTGAAGTACACACACTGTCAGATGGCTCTTCTCTCTTTCAAGATGCAAACAGCCACGAGTTTTATATCAAAGAAAATTGCTTTCAATGGTGCATCGAGACCAATGCGGGTGTGAGGAGAATGAACAACGAAGAATAAACGGGAATAATTCTTATCTTTCACAAAACTTCTTAGATATGTACTCTTGCCTGTTGCAGTTCAATACTCTCTCTCTCTCCCTTTCCGTCCCACTTCCTTCCATCCTGCAAATATCGACAGACAAGAATAGAAAAACAAATATAAAGATCAGTTCACGCTCAAGTAAATTATGAGTGCTTAAGAAAGAGATTTTAGTGCGAATGCAAAAATAACTCACAATGGATCCAATGACAATAAAATTTTAACTGCAAACTGAGAAGTGCACTTCACGGTGTCGCCGTCTCAGAATTAGACAAGAAAGTGTTTTCTGTGACAGAGAAGCGACTATCACAGCCTCCGGGTGGCCATTGAGACACTTTTGGTAGTCCTTCTGCCCGGCTTTTACCCAGCTATTAGATTAGGCCGTGCGCACGCATACATCTCTAATGGAACAGCAGTGTTTTGCACGGCAATGCTCAGATGATCTGCTGCCCTTTCTTTCATGGAAGACGCATTCTGCGATGTTTGTTTCGAGGACACGGCGAGGGCCGGAGCGCAAAAAAAAACAAAAAACAGGCAGAATAAACAGAAAATTTATGGGTTGGAGAGGCTCACAGCATGTGAAGCATTTGATGCGCTCCTTTTTAAAAAAAAAAAAATCCGCTACATTAGCTAACGCCTTTTAAATGAATGCTATGGGGTGTGAAGGAAAGGGGTAGGGTGGCTACAAAAAATTATTACCTAAAAGGGTTAACCCGTCTGTTCTGCTCCAAGGGTAAATGAATGAATGGGCACATGAATAACCAAGCAGGCGTGAAAATGGACGGACCGAACAAGAGAATGAACGGACAAACAAATGCACGAATGTGATGGATGATAAAATGGCGGATGTCCGGTTTGGCATTACATCGTGTAACCCCTTCTAACATGTGGCTGGTAAAAGCAGCTAAATGGATTATGCTATGACACAGCTAAATTCTATTATACTGGCGATATGCTCGTCCCTTTTACAGCTACTCATGCAAGGAGACACAACATTACAGACCACGCAACCTGTCCTATTAAAGGCGTACCCACTTTTCTTCTTTTGATTGAGCAAAACTGATTATATTCAGGACTGACACCGAACTTCAGTCTAATGTCAGGAGACGGCGGACAGAAGCAGACGGCGGTGTAGTCGTTGTGGTATGGTTCACTGTTGGACAGACCACTTCAATCCGAGAACACTGCTCACTACTCTGACGTGCCTCGCGCTGATTGGTCGAGAGCGCGGAGAGCCATGTCCTCCCAGCTGCTGATGACGCTCGCCGAGACGACATAGAGAGCAGCTGCTGGCAGACAATCGAAATACATATGCGGCCAGACATTCAGGCATGCTTCAAGACAAGGGTCGTCCTCGTGAACGACTTGAAGATGTTTCTGTACAGGTCTGGCGACTACTACCCGACACACCACTCCTCCGACCGGTGACTCGAGGTCTTTGGTTATCCAGCTCCTTTCGTGGAAATAATTTTTTTCAGCTGCGACCACTCCTCCTCGTCCAACACCCTCTCACCACCACCACCACATCCCGCCATTCCCTCACTCCCTCACACCATCTCGAATGTCAGAATGAGATGGCGCAGCGCTCGCCAGTGGCCTGCTGCCCTAATGTTTCCCTCAATATGTTTGTGCAAATTTGCTCTCCGGCGTTTGCACTGCTGGTGACTGGCGAAGTTCTCCATTCGCTTCGTACATACGGGGACCTCCGCTTTTGCTAGCCCGGATGTTGTCCTTCACACGCCCCTCGTGAGGAAGGGAGAAAACCGCGAACAGCGGCGCGAGTGCTACTCCAGACTTGTCAGCAAACTGCAGTCTGACAATTCTCCGGCGAGTCTGCTGGCCAAACTGACATCCTCGTGCTCTTGTGCCCGGAGCCCGCTTAGCAAGAGCGAATATATTTCTATCAATTGCATAGAAAAGCTCGCTGACAGGGGGCAGCATGTTGAATGAGTGTGATAAGAGTGATCTACCTTGAGACAGGGAGAAATGGGTGTAAGGAGACACGGAGGTATGAGGCTGACCTACTGGAGCAGGAAGTGACTTAGGAGGGGTTGACACCATGACTGGTTTCATTTTCCACATGCTTAACGGAAAATCAGACTGAACAGAGAGAATAACAAATTTGAAGTGCGTAAAAAAACAATATAAAACCAAACTCCACCCACTTTATTTATTTTAATTTTTCTAAGCTGATATAAATGTTTCTGAACAGGCAAGCATAGTCATAGGAACTTGATCAAAACAATCTTGTTTTTTTTAAAAAAAGAAACCAAAGACTTTTTTTATAAAAACAAAAACCTTCTAGTAGCACATCTGCCTCTACTCAGAAGAACAGATTACTGTTGTTGTAGCAAAAAAGGCTTTAGTAATAATTTGTAATGTTTTGCTCCTCCTAAAAAATTCAATAAAAATACTATAATATTCTGTCTCATAACATTACATCCATTTTGCATCAGTTATTCTTCACAATCGTTCAAACAAATGACAAAGTAATTCCTCACATTTGTTTCTGTGTGCATATCCAGCACAAAAAAAAAAAATCAATGCTTTGACCAACACGACAAAAAAAAAAACAGTCTAATATGTGTAACAAATAGTATAATATATATCAAATGATATAACCTCCTACATACAATCCAACCTCCTCTTCAAGCGCACACACGAACACGAACACGCTCACACACACACACACACTCTAATAAAAGAAAAGAACGGGAAAGACAAAAACAATCCTCTGCCATAATCCTACAGCAAACATTTTTTGAAACCCACATTCAGGAACATTTCAAGACCAACTTTCTAGACACTGGCCCGACTCGCTGCTCAATAAGATTCTTAATCCAGACCATACATAAACAAGCCTTACGTCTACCGTTATCGGATCGCCGGCCCACCCACCACCACCACCACCACCACCCGACTCTTACTCTCACTCCACGCAACAAAGTTTTTCTCGATAAAATCCTAAGGTCTGTCAACACAAGACAAAAACGATCTAGAAAAAGAATTGACAATGCAATTAAACCATTTTTTTAAGATGAACCTACAGTAAAGGTCGTGCTGTCATACTCTCCATCACTTGTATAAATGCAAGGCACGATGTGGATGGTCCTCAGTTTTAGTCATGGCGCTAGTCATCTATGTCCCTCCAGTGCAAAGAATGGTTTTAAAAGCTGTTTGTTAGAAAGTTCATCCTTTTCCTTCGCATGTAAACAGGAATTACTGTACAGGGAGACACTGTAAAAATGTATTACACGAGGATGCGCGCGGCTACACGGAAATGCTTTAAGCACAAAGAACTGGAGCTCGTCTTGTAGACAATATCCCTTGCATCCTTCAATGGCAGGCAATAAAGAACAAAAGACACTCTAAAAGGTGCATCAGGACACCAAATCCGGCCTCAAAGCTTCTGCCAGCATCATTATCATCATTACCACTTCAGGACTGTGGTATCCTATATACCTGTTCAAACGAGAAGAACAAAACAAGTTTCCGAGCGAGTATTTTCGTTTGTATAAATAGATACATGAGGATGAGTCAATATTTATCCGAAACTGTAGTTGCATTCATGTTTCTGTTGGCAGCAGTGCAGAAACATGATCAGGAGAGAGGCTCAACAATAAACAGAGCTCGTTACAGTGAGATGTTTATTGACAAGCTGAAGCCGGAAATACCAAGCGAACAACGAGGGCAACTATCGAAGGGTCTTGTTTTCTAGCATGGCAATGGCCGTCCTCGTACTGTTGCTCGCTATTAAACCTCCAGACACTCAAGTTTGAGATGTTTGCTCACCCTCTGCATAGTCCCGATGTCGCCCCTCTGGACTATCTACAACCTGTTCGGTCCACTCAAGGAGACATTAAGGGGTTGTCGATTCACCTCGGGTCAACAACCGAGGGAAGCAGGGCATGCTGGTCAAACAAAACACTTCTTCTGTTGGAAGAAGTGGCTTGAAAACAAGGGGACGATGTTGACAAATGATGTTATTATAATGTCTGCATTTTTACTGAAGTAAAATTTATAACTGTACAGATAATAATTATTCACACACATGAGATATATATATATTCTTTGTTATATCAATGCAAAATGGTCAAACTTTTACAGTGATTGGCATGTCATTAAAATGTTGATTAAAGTATTAAATAATGTTTATAAGAAAATACAGCAAGTAATTAATGTATAAAATTAAAACTCCACGCTTGTGGGGAGTAAGCATAAGACCTCGTGCATCACAAGATTAACTACTGACATAGGCGATACACATATCAAGGCAATGGTGCATAAAAGTTCAGGATTAATTACGCCCTCGGCGCTAAATAACCAAAATTACTGCTGATGTTCGTGACAACTATTATTAAGCCGAACATTCTGGCTGTCAGACATCTACATGGAACCACAGGAAATAAAAGTCATAAAACAACCACCACCCTAGGCAGAAATGTCATACCTGCTGATTCCGATGTCATCACAACATGCGAACGAGCCTGTCCTCGTGCCGGGGTCACTAGTTACAGCAGCACGCGCCACAGACAAGACACCGCCAGGCATCTGCCTGACCCCGCGACCTTGCAAATGGCGGCGCTTCTCTCATACACAAAACATTCTTCTGTTAATAAGGTGCTGTTTGAGACCCTCATTCATGAAGAGAAACGAGAGAGAGGGAGGGCTGAGCCAGGTATCGTTGTAATGTGTGTCACAGACAAAACGGCAAGGTCAGCAACAGACGGCCACAGATGTACATCACACCTTAATCCCGCCCACTAACCTTAGGGGAATGCCGTGCTTGGCTTGCCGGCCCCACAGCACCAGCTCGGTGTCTGGGCTGGAAGACAATTTCTGCCCTCGCAGCCAACGCCCTGCTCGCCTCAGAATGTCGTTGTTATGAACTGGGAGCTGAGATCAGGGGTTGAGGGGAGGGGGGAGATGATGAGGGTACACAGAGGGCGTTACGACTGTGCATGTTGAATAACACCTGAAACTTGACCTACTTGAACAAGATGGCGATACGTGTCTGGGTGCAGGATGGTTAATGTCTTCAAAGCTGGGGTTTTTGTTGTTTTTTTTTTGTGGAGTGGAGGTTGGGGAGTGAACAGTTTACATTATCTGCTAGAGCAATGCGCCATTTCGAGGCTGGATGACCTCAAAGCTCATGTGCCAACGACAGCGACTGTATATCAGTGGTGCCATGTCTAGGGCAGGGGTGGAGAATACTAGGTAAGTATGCGGCTAGAACATGTGATACCCAAGCTCTGTAACTGATCTCTCCTCTCTTCAACAAACGTTGATATACGAGCTTGACACCGTGACCCTGCCATCCTGAAGATGGCTAGCGCGTGAATAAAGATGCAATAAAATTAGACAGAAAGTTACCACCCGCGGCGATTAACACACAAGTACATTCAGATGAATCACTAGTGGAGGCGACAACAATTTTCCAGTCCAATGCTCTCAAACCACTTAGGCCTCAGCTGACTAACTACAGTCAGTTTCTCAGTGTCTGTATAATTATTCTTCCCAACACCTATTAATGGACACCGTTATTGCTGATAACAAACAAGCGGTCGTCCTGATGAAACCAAAAATGAGTTGCGTACTCTGCTCTTCCTCAAGAGGTCAAACTTTAGTTACATCCATACAAGCTTGCCAAAAATTGTGTAAAATCGGAATCGTTTTTTTAATCGGATAAAGAGGCAACATTGACCAAGAAGACAGGTGACAAAAACAACCAAATAACACTTGTAAACCAACCTGCATGAATACAAAGAATGTTTCATAACCGCTCGCTGCAAATAAGCAAAAAAAAGGACATTGGTCAAGGATTAGTAATATGGTAATATCGAACACAGCCACCTAGAAAACTTACAGCAAGGTGGCAGCACTAACAGCAAGAAAGTGGACCCCAAGAATCCTGCGAGAATCTCCTGGAGAATGACAACACCTGTCGTCATGGTTCTTCCTGCCACATCTTCCCACCTTACTCACCTTTCTGGTTAAGCTCTCGGTTGATGTTCTCGATCACCGAGGCGAACCTCTGCTGGTTCACTGCCAGGCACTCCATGGTGATGTAGGTGACCGTGGGCGGACTCAGTTCACACAGACTGGACGTCCACACGATCTTCACACTCCTTCATCATCTGTCTGTTCTCAATAGATGGAATGTTCTGACCTTTGACATTCGTCGCACAATGTTAATTTTGTTTTTCTCAAAACATTCCGCTTCAGCTGTCACAGCAGTCGTTTCGTCTGTGAAGTCTGGGAAGCGATTTATTTGTGCTGTCGGACTTTCAACCAGGACAAGTCCACCATCTGAAGCATCATGAAAAGAAAATGTGATCGCAAAAAAATGCGCTGCAGCACAAACTGCAGCTTGAAATGAACCGAACAAGTGAAAAAAAGGGAATTAAAAAAAAATACAAGAAACGAAATGAAAATCAAAACCTCAAAGACCACACGGATCAGCGGCTGGTTCCAGCAGCCTGCAGATAAGAGAATTCGAACTCGCAAGATAAAAAGCGATTACCGCGGGTTTCAAGGCTCAGTCTGACCGTCTCATCGGCTCTGAAATAATCTTTGAGGATTTTGCGCTTCGCATGGCGCTGTCACAGGTATCTCCTTTAAAAACTTCTCTACATCCGGGCAGCGGCAGAGACATCCAGGTTCAAAATTAACGCACGACTTCCTCCCTCAAAAAGCAACCGTCGGCTGACCGAGGTGCACAGGTATGCATCAACGAACAGCAGTGCAAAAGCCGTTAACGGACTAATGAAAACCAGTTTTTAATGGACGCAAAAAATATTACAATCATCTACTCTGGGATGAAGTGGCCAAGTTAAAATTTTAACGGTAGTTAGATTTTTTAATCAAATTTTTTTAATCACATTTTTTTATGAAGCTTGTAGAAGTTCAATCCTCTGAGGCTGAAGAGTGATTACTAGGAATTCACGTGTCCCGAGGGTTAGCCGATAACAGTCATCATGTGGCTGGTGCAAGTATAGAAGAGACACCAATGACATCAGACACATGCACGCATACGAGTAAGAAACAATGTTGGGAAGGATGGCTGAAAGGTGAAGTGAGGAAGAGAAAAATATGCATCTGTGGAGGTAGATAGTTGTTTGGTAAGTAGGGGAAGCAAAGAGAGGCAAAGAGAGAGAGAAAGAAATCGAAGCGAAAGACTTTATAATATTTCCCCTTCTAATAATTCATGGTGGCAGAGTAGAAAGAGTTTATGGTTATACTTGTAGTAACACATTTTTTGTGTACCTTTAAGCACAACCGCACTAAAGAGAATTAGCACAGCATAAAACACTAACAAACAACATTAAGGAGTTTTATGATGGCTTGTATTTCCGGTTTGGTTGTTGTGTATTAACGCCGTTTTCATATGACTGGTTTAACTTCATTGCAAGATAATAATTTTCCCAGTCTGAGCCTGTTTGTTCACTTGACAGGATACAGGGCTCTGAACATCGCAATTCTCACCTGCGCTTTGGACAGAACTTAGCTGCTGTCTTCAATTGTATCTAATTAATTTATTCATGTGTGGTTTTTTTTTTTACCTCTAAACAATTTAAATATCAAGCACGTTTTAGAAGCAAAGTAATGAATGCACCACGTTCTATTAACCTGTCTGAAAACTCGCCATCACTGGCTACTCGGGTTGGCCTTTAATGTAAATAAAAAGTAATATACCACACTGCCCAGCAAGGTCTGTGAGACTCATCAGGCGACAGTATCCCAGGTTGCACTGGGCTAATTTAGGACCGAGAAAAGGAGACGCGGCGCTGAGAGCAAAGTCGGTCAAATCCCAAGGAATGGCTGAGAAAAGGCCACCACAGCCACCCCGGATCCCAACCCTATTAACACAAGGTCCGCCATAGCTCACGAAACTCTGCCTGGACCCGGGTAGCACCGGTGCCGAGCACCTCGCGGAAATCCCGGCAAACAATTACGTGAAACCAACACCCAGCCACCTACCCTGTCTTCTCTGACTTTTCCCTCACCTTCCTCCTCAAGACCTCTTCTATATTTTAACACGAAAACCTGTTTCCTCTCTATCGAAGTGAACGGAGCAGTACTAAATCAATTGGCATGCGCAGTTGTAATGATCTGTCGCGCGGCATACCATTAACCTGGCGCCACCTACAGTCCCCGAGCTGACCCGAGAGACAAAACAAGGTTTTGTTTGAACACCCGCGCCTATAAAGTTAGCAGGGAGGGTGGGAGAAATTGGTGTTTACACCGAGCCAGCAACTAATGTAGACAGATGCCACATGCAGAGAAAGAAGAGCGTGCCCGAGATGGGAGCTGAACCCAGGACAGCCAACCTTCACTGTACTGGTGACAGGTGCTAACCTTTGCCCCAAAGTTAGCAGGAATGTTACTGTCAGATACGAAACACCTACACACTCCTTTGGCACTGACTTGTGTCTATGTGCTAAATTTACAGTTTCTGTGGTAAGAGAAGTCATAAATAAAACAATTACATGGCAACGGACCATCTGCAAGCTCCATAGCAACGAATCTTTCCTGGTAGCGGGATTGTCGGAAGAACTTAATGTTGGGTTAGAGTGATGTCACTGTTTAACCCACGAGTGAGGCTAGCTCTCAGAATTCCTCGTTGAAAGTTTCTTCTGCATTCATCTGTTTTTGACCTTTAGTGCCCTTTGCTTACCTGTACTTCTTGCTGGTCTTTCCATCCCTATGTTGGACTGCTTCATTGCCTCTGGCCTTTTTCATCTACGACTTTCACCTTTCTACCTGACTCTCGATCTTCTCCATCTACCGTTAAAAAGGCCAAGCTTATTTGAGTTTACTGTGATAGAGCAACAAACATTTCACTAGGAAACTTTGGAGATATTTTAATGTCGCTGATCACATCGTGAGTTGTGTTCACTATGTTCACACGCGCAGATGCCAAGAGGATTTAATTTTTCTTGCATCAATAATACTCAGCTCCTGGCTACTATTATTATAATCAAGTCTTTTATGTTTTTAACAGGCTACATGTGCGATACATAACTGCACCTATAATTATTGCTATTATGACGATGAGGTTAGGAAAGGTAGTACTTCGTGGATAATCCTGGTCATTTCCAATAGTACAGTCATTTAATTATTATAGTGAGAATTTACAAACCTCGTGGTACGTAAACAAAAGATAAGATTTGACTGCCTCTGACAACACTACCGGAATTAACAGCACATGACATTTTTAACAGAATGTGATAACTGCTAACTGCACATCACAATCCCATAAAAGCTGTTGACATTTTTTTTTCAAACTTGGTAATAACACAGACTATGCTGACTTTATTGCCAGTTTTCCCTGACAGGAGGTGACAACTTGGTATGATTTATAAGTCTTCATTGCAACCAAAATGTCTAGCTCCACGAGAACATTCTTTAACCAGACTCTGATAACAGCTTTTAGTACACAGAGACCTTGGTACCGAGTAAACACTTTAATTACAGTATCTTCTCTAGCAAAGTGCAGGATATTGTGACAGGACAATCCCACAAAGGACTGGGCTTGGGGGCAACATGTAACAGCTTCTGACAGCACATCGCCATGGCGAGCAGCTTCTGCGAGGGCGACGTCTGCCGTGACGCTGTTTACACCAGCGCCAACCCTACACCCATGTTGTTTTCCTTTCTCGTGGGAGCTTGTCATCATCAATCGCAGTACCTGTCCACGAAGCAAGGCCGAATAAACCGAAATAAACCCAGACAGGCCCTAGCATGCACAACGGCTCGTGCAAGCTAACAGTGACGAGCGTTAAAGAACTACACTGGTGAAAATTTGCTGCTTAAGATTAAAAAAAAAAAAAAAACTATTTCCCCAAGTATGTGTGAACTCCCCTTTCAGTTCTCGACATCCACGCCTACAAGCATCTCCATGCATAGAAAGAGTCAACAACGCCGCAGTCGTCAGGATTGTACACGTGTTTACGTTGTGAAGACGTTAATTAGACGTATCTGTGTACAAAGGTGACGTCACGATTTTTTAAAACCCTTTTCTGTCCTACTATTTCTTTAAGAGTACCTAACCCTTGATCTCCGAATAAGACGGATGATACTGGCAACTGCGACATAAACACAGATTGAAAACAATCCATGTATGGTAAACGAAATCCAACGACACGTGACATCTTGAAGACTATAACTGCCAAACCTATTTTCTTACCTAAAGTCTGTACATACTTAGAGTGCGAATGAAAACATAGCCGCTACATCATTGTGCGTAGTAAATGTGTCCGCACCAATAAACCCCCGTTTTAATCATTTTCCACCCAAGAATTGGCTGTTATCTACCTGAGGTCCCCACCTTAAACTCATTAACCTAATCTTGTCTTCCAGCATCAGCGATGCGACTCCAACTTTCAACGAAATTATTCTTCTCGTCTGACGATGTTTGAAGCCTAATCTCATATAATCTTCAAAGTGTGCAGCCAGGCTCCAAGATGGCTCTAAAGTTTGCAAAGTCACGTTCCGGCGATTCGTGGTTCTCGAGATCAACAAATCAACAAATTAATTTCTCGAGATATGACTAGATCGGTCTATAACGGTGCACTAGTCGATCGTTATTGCGGCAGTGTGGGGGTTGGTGTGGTGTGGGGGGTGTGTATAGGGAGGGGGTGGAACCTAAGTGCGTGTACGCTATCAAAATGCGTCTACCCTGTCTAGCTCCTCGCACGCGCGCGCGCGACAGAGTGAGTCATCGTCAGGCGACTTGGCGGGCGGGAGGAGGGGGACAGGGGAGAGGGGAATGATGTCGGGGGAGGGGGAGAGGGGAAGTAACGGGAAAGGAAGGGGAAGCGCACGAAGGTGTAGAGTCCATATCTCAATCTTCGCCAGGGTTCCTGACCCGTCCGCTGTCGAACTCTATCGATCTGCTTGGTTTCACTCACTAGGGCAGCGCGCGGTCACAGTCGCTGGCGAGAGGTTCCGGCGCTGGGCGGCACTGAACACCGCGAAATTAATTTCGGCATCGTTACTCCATAACCGTAATGAACGCGGATTAAAAAAAAAAAGTCATACGAACCGTCCGTGGCCCGTGCTTCAGCCATTAATACCCCATTCGCTCCGCCACCCGTAACAAACGCGATTGCACCGGTCGAAATGTATGTGTGCATGCGCAGCAGCTGTGGCAAATGGTGTGTGACTGCTAGCGGCACAGGAGATGATACTTCACTGCGATCAGAAGGTCTCCACGGGCAAAGGCATCATTCGCTCGCCTGCAAGTTAAATTGTTTCGGGCAGTGAATTATTCTCACCAACAATGGCATCGCTGTTCTGTCCCGACAGCGACACTGCCAATTATTTGCCACCACACACACAAATGCCAACGGCTTCTTTTACTTCACCATCACAGCCAGCAGAAACCATGCTTCTGTGATGGACTAAGCAGAACAGTTATGTTTCATCTCCCCAACTTGTACAGATACCAATGCACCACCCAAAAGGTTGTCCTCTCCCAACTTCCTGTTTCATACAACTACAAGATATAAATGTTGTTAGGTTTGCGTTTCCCAAACCTTATCCATAGTCATATGAAGAGATCTTTGACCCTCCAAGATCTTCACCCAACCTCTTCACTAAAAGCTGTAGCTTGGCCTCTGTATGTATTCACTTGCTGGGAGACGGTGTTTCCGGTTCATACAAATGCTTGAAAAATGTATTTAACTTACAAAAAAAAGCAAACTTTTCTCATAATCTCTGTTGTCCATTCCCTAGCATGCTAGCCTGAACCTGTTTAGGTTTGTGGAAATGGCTGTTCACAATGCTTGTTTTCATTTAGCGTCTAATGTAGAATTTCAATGCTTCTTTTTTGGTGCTAGAATTGGATGGGCTATTTTATCTCATGGAACATTTTAACAATGCAGTTACAAAAGGATTTCTCGGAGCTACCAAACATGTATACTGACTGGGACAAAGATTGTGGACGCAGAAGGCAAAATATGACAACATGTAGCCCTGGCACTCGAGGCTGGCTTCTAGACTGGGTCCCTGGAGACAGACTGTATCTAGCCCAGACTAAGTGCAATAAGTGTCAGTTCCATATTAGAAAAATCTCATTGTCACCAAATTAGTTTAGTGATAACCACTGCAAAAAAGTTCTGATCAGATTATTGTCATTCATAGTATTTATAGTCATTACTATGAGGTAATATTAAAAGGCCATCAAGGTTTAATGTAGCAAAGAATTTGTCCTAACTTGTGAATAGAGTTCAGCAAAATGTGTGCTAAGGGTGTCAGATTTCATTGTTCTGATAATGTTCAGATATCTTGATGGAAAGAAGTTAATGTGATTGTCAGTGATAGCCTCCAGTGGTCCAGCAAGGTAACAGAGGATAAATGAAACATGGATACCAGGCAGCATCCATCATGGGATCAGACGAAGGAAGGTTTTCTGTAGTCTGCTCTAGCTCGACTGTATCAGATTACTGCTGGCACAATACATCATGGATCTGTTGGCTATGCAGTCAACAGAAGCCAGCTGTTCATCCCTAATCCCACAATACCTTGTAAGTATATAGCAATCTTCCCTGCGCTATTTTTTGGTCATCCGTTCAGCCCTGATATTAGTCTTTTTTTAAAGAATGGAATCCTCACTGACTTCTTCAAATGTAAGTCACATTAAACCTTGAACTTTTGTTCATTTTTTTTTTCTAATATCTGAATCAAGATGTCACTACCTTTATAACATCTTGAATGAATGAGTTCATTTTTCAATCTTCACAAGTATCACTGCCCTTAGTAACAATACACCTTGAAGAATGAGCTCATTAAAGTTCTGCTTTATCCCATAGCCAGTGTATCGTCTTTCAGAATGTAACATAACCAACAACTAAGTGGTTTTGCCAAAAAAGCTGATTGACTTAAAAATATTAAACTTGATATAGACTACAACAAGCTGCATGCTTCTCTCATTTGATTTCCTAAAGAAAGTCTAGAACTGCAAACTGTTGATAAAAGAAAAACTGCGGTCATGCTGCTCCACATTCAACCAAGCTTTCTGATACATTTTTAAATCTCTGAGAGTGTGTTATCGGAAGAATCAATTCTGAGAATTCACCGATATTAGAGGTTGTTTAGCATGAGAAGCCGTATTCCTCGAGAGCGAATTACACCCCGTGTGAACATGCCTCTCAATAACGAGTACAAGACGACAGACTGAGCCCTGAAGACGACTCTCCAGTAAACATAAATACACCATCTTTCGAGCATGGCATCGCATCACGCGCCTCCCGCAGACCGAATCATCCACGAACCAACTAGAAACGTCTACAACAACAACAACAACTACGACGAATAATATACTCACGAAGTCCCAGCCTCCCCTCCCTCACTCTCTCAGGCAGAATGCACGAGCAGCATGTGCGCACGACCGCATGAACAACACACCCGCACGCATCACTTGTTTCTTCACGCCGCGCCGATGCCGACCTCCCCGACGGTGACAGCAAGGGCACGAGAGTGCAGTCCGCTCCAGTCTTGCAGTGCCATGCTCCTACATGCAGGCGGTTTGCTGGCAGGCCGGCGGCGGCGGCGGCGGCCGGCCATTTTACCTAATCTGTGGCAGGCAGTAAGAAGCGACGGGACGAGGGCAGATCGAAAGGCTGGTCAGTGCCCGTGGCAAGGCGTCCGGCGACGGTTCTAGACTGCAGGCGAGTGCCTAGCATCGCTGTGCATCCTCCGCCTCTTCGCCTTCTCCCCGCGCGGCGACGAATGAATTCGCCTAATCGATACTCTACAGGGGAGATAATGGCACGAGGCATGTCCAGGGGCGCACATTCCAGTCTACCCACAGTTCTGTTCCTGCTCTCCCTTCCTCTGTGTGTGTGTGGATGGTTTAGTGGGTGGTAAGGGGTGAGGGATGAGAAATCTACAGAAAATTCCAAAACCATAGCTAAGGTTTTTTTTTAACACTTGCAGCTGCTGTGTGAAGGACATTTTTAGCCTGGGTGCTGGGAAATAATAAATTGGTATACAACAATAAGAAATCAATCTTTCTCAAGCTCAGCTGATCTTGCGACTGAAAGTCCTTATTACTCAGTCAAGAACATCTGCATCTTGTTATTTCTTGTTAATGTAATAAATAGGAAAATTCCGTTGTTTACCATCAACCTCTGTCAAGAACTTGAAGGCCACACTGTCAACTATAGAATGTACAGTTCTTACCAGCAGTGTGTACATTAAAAATTAAAAAGAACAGCTTTTTTAAAAAAAAAACATGTGTTCCACTTCCTTCTCTCAGCACATTTATGACAATACTCAGGAATCCTTGACAACCACACAAGGAAAGTCCACTCAGAATTACAATATAAGTGCTTAGTAGATATATAGCAACAGTGCAGATGATAATATTAATAAATGTCTTACTTGCAGATATCAGTTTTGATAGAAGGGTTAAAAGGACATTGGCTGCAAGTTTCAAATCTTCACCTACACTAAGGAGTCATATATGATGATGAAGGCATGAATGATACAATCATACTTAAAGATGTTAAATATCAATGCACTTAAATGGCCATCATGTAGCTTAAAGGAATACATGTATATCTTGTTGGGGAGAAGGGAAAAAATTCAGTTCTTTATATTTTTGTATAACTGCCGACAAATTATAAAGGTCAACTTTAAAAAAAGCATGCAGTTTTGACCCAGAGACTGTTCAGTCAACAAACAGCAAAAATTGCTAACTGGTTAAAATTATCACATCTCCACCTGCTCTACACATGATCTAAAACACATTTGTATAAATTTAAAAGTTATCAAGTGCACAGCGTTTGTTTTTCTTTCTTCACAATAAATATAAGACTCAAAAGAAGCTTTCAAAATGGAAACTATCTAATTATAATGAAGTCATACAGTGTTGACGTGTAGTAAGCCTTAAAGCATTTAAAAAATAACCCTTAAGTCAGCCAGTCACACACTAATATAGCATAAGACTATCTTAATTTGTATCCAGAATGGGTTTTATGTCTTTTCACTTTTTGATTCCACTTACAAAGCAATCTTTTAGTCCACTATACATTCACCTGACTGCAGCAAAATATTTTCTTCATAAAGCTATCTGTTAAAATTTATTTAATATTTGATGTTCCTCTGGTTAGAGAGAACATTCTGATGCAACCAGCATACTCCACTTGAAATTTGCATATTATTCAACAGAAACAGATAAATAATTTATCATGCCTCTTTATAAGGTGTTACAGTTTCTGAAATTAAGGATTTCTTCCTTTCCTCACACAAGTTTTGTCCACAATGTCTTTAGTTTTTATTTTTACACAAAAGCTGCTATAGTTATGCAGCAATAACAACATATACTACCACTGCTATGCTGTTGCTGCTGGTAATTTCTGTAGCAAATTCCAAGTACTTGCAGACATTCTGCAAACTTGGAATCTCTGAGACAGACACCATTTCTAGACATGACAGCTAACCTCCGACCTACTTTGGTGCACATTGTCACACTCCCTCTATTTCAACTCTTGTCTCTCAGTTCTTGAACCTTCAAAGTAACATGCAACTTTTTAATCTCTTGAGATATCTAAGATGATGGGCTCTAACTAATTCAGGTGTAAAAGAACATGAAAAATAGACTGGTGCTCTATAGTGCAGTAAAATAATTGAGAGAAGAAACAGATATCATGATCTGCATCCCTGTACATCTGTTATAAATTACAGGGCTGTCACTCTAACGTGTTCCTTTGCATAAATGAAAATGCATTGAATGAGAAGATATTTTTCAGTGGCACAGAAACATGATCTGTACAGGAATAATGTTTAGTGTAAAGTCTAGTAAAACTTTCTCTGCTGGTCTTCATCACATATCAGGCATGTCGCTGATAATGCCTGTAACAACACACTGCTCCTTGAGTGATGTGTGTCTGTTGTCAACATCTGTTGCAGTCTAGCAATTGAATAGAGGCATGCGTGTTCTCGTGTTACCCCAACTGTGTGTCGACACCAGTTGTCTTGAAGAAACGCTCGCACCTTATCAAATGTCGGTTCACGTGACCCCCAGTCTCCTGGGTGGGGGCGTTAGAAAGAATCTGGACTGCAGGGTGGGTCATTATTAGTCATTAGAACATACAATGAATGAATGATGTGCTGCTGTTACATTCTAACTGTGCATGACGAAGGATGACTCACACCATTATTTTCACACGATCGAAGTCGAAAGATGCAATGTCACACGGTTATTTAGGACTCGAACGCTGTCGTCTGCCTCTCCACGACAATACCCTGCATTCTGCAATGCCACCCAATTGTCTTCGTAATAATAAAATAAAACCTGAAGTTACGTATGTTTCGCACCACTTCATCATCTTCTCCTAATATAGAATTTCTCACGAGAACGACCCCAAGCACCAAAGCCATGATACTTTTAGCTGAAAACACTGGCGGAAAAGTTTATTTACAGTTCGGGGTAGCCATGTCTGAACCCAAACACTCCGCCGCAGTCGCACATCTGTGCACTGTTCGGACTGCAGTTCTTGAAAAACAGCCAAGATGTGCAAAACATTCTTACCTGCAGAGTAGGACGGCTTTGGTGCCCTCGACAACATCAGTGCTGTCCTTCCTAATGAAAAGCTAATCCCACTTCGGTGCATGAACAAGGTTATCACACGTTCGCAATGCTTAGTACACGCGCGCGGCCACGAGCACAAAACGTTACGGGTCAAAGCTTATTTCGCATTCATAGGTCATGGGGCACGCGCAGCCGCAGCCGTATTGCTCGAGCGTGAAATCGGAGAACGGCGTGACCCGGGGTGGAGCTCAGCGCCGTCTCTGGCTGAGCTCTTGACCGCATATAGTTTCTCGCGCGTTATCTCAGGAAATTAGGGATTTCACATGGATAATTAAACACATTGACAGAAACGATAGCTCTGGAATATGCCAAGAACTAACTCTGTAGTACTAGCTCGTGAAAAATATCATCAGAGTGAAAACATGGGCAAGCCGTACACTGGATCGGGTTCTTGGCATCGAGGGCAAAAATGTGCGCCACCGGTTACCATCGGTTGAAGTACCTCTCATTTACAGAAGATAATGCAAAGGGGACTTTACAAGGACTGAGACAGTTATCTTGAAATGAAATATGTTAAAATTAAAACTATGGGGTTGTGAAAACACGAAATCAAAAATCCAATCAGGCGATACGGTCCGACAGCGCCGGACATGTTCTGATAAACGCATCGTTAAGAGATTTTTTGTCTTGGTGCGTACTTATGCAACTAGAAGTGCTAATTGTCGTTGTCAAGAGCTCGGTACTGTATATAGATAATTTTATTTGGTATGCTTTCGTATGCTACTCCGGATCTCGCAAGGGCAAGGTTGCCACACTCATGGAACACCAGAAACAACTCGCAACAATCAAGAATGTAAGCTTGTCTGGTTACCATGTTTAGTTTAGTCATGGACGTGTAGAGGTGGATTGCTGTCTGTCTGCCGAGACCAACGCTTAGCCTCTTGTAAAGTTCTTTGCTGTTACTCTCGGCGAGACTAAACAATATGTGACTAAACCGGAAGCTTTGTAAACACCTGCCGCGTTTTAGTAGTCCAGTAATACAAGTTCGTGGTTTATTTTAGTTTATTCCTTGTTACTCCTCGAGGAGCATAGGACCGCAACAAATCCTCGCCAACTGGCCAGGTTTGGGGCAGCCCCACTCCCCCCTCAGTTGGGCCCGTGTGGTTCAGACGTCCTTTGCCTTGCTTTCTACAGTTCTTATCCAAGGTACTGTTGCGTTTTGTAACAGTTTTTTTAAACATGAGTAGGTTGTTAGCCCAAAGCAAAACCACCATCCTTGGGCCATGGTGCAGCATTTTAGTCAGGCCTCTTCCCTGACAGACCTTGGTTAGACCTGCCAGAGGCACAAGGCTCCTGCCGACATAGCTCTGTGGATCGACAAGGCACTTACAAGGTAAGTTGCACCAACTGGTGGAGGGGTTACCATGTAATCAGGGCGATACTCTCAAATTCTGTTCTTCGGGAACCTTGGAAGATGGTCGATGCCGTGGTGGCCAGAAGAAAAACGGCTAAAAACGTAAAGGAGTGGACTAGTCGTCCCGTGCAGGACCTGGTCACCATCGCCCAAGAGATGACCGACAGGCCTTGTCTGCATCCGGGTTCCTTCCCCTATCCCTTTTCGCAACGACTGGTTCCATCCAAGGGACAAACGAATGAATCATCATTAGGCAATACGAACTGCTCAGTTCTGTTATAAACTTGTGGCCACCGTCATCAGGTGATAGGAATCATAAATTGTTTAGTTCTATCATAATCTCACGGGAACCACCGTCACAAGGCGACAAAATTTGTTCCGCTCAATCAAAAACCTAAGTTACTATAATCACTTGGCGATAAAAAAAATAGCTAATAATGAGCTTATTTGTACTAAGGCAGTGGGGGAAAAAAATGCTAAGTCTTTTCGGGACGCCGCATACCCTTGGAGATACAACTGGGTTCACTTTTTTAAGATTAGTTTTTTTTTCTAGTACTCCACTTTTAGCAGGTTCCCTCTCCGCCAACAGAGACGTTTTATGAAATGACTTCATATGTATTCATTTCCCTGTATTTCTAGCAGCTGTTTCTAAGGTCGAGAAGGGGATCCAGTCGAAGTCCAGTCCTCGGCATGCGCGAAGCCGCAGGTGACGAAGGCAAAGATTCGATGAACGCTTGGTCCTTGGGCGTCCGGTGACAAAGCAGGTGACTTATCATCAGCCCGAATCCCCAAAGGTCGCTCTCACCAGCCCCCACACGGAGGACAGTGATGCGGCCGATGTGACCACCATGTCTTGTAGAGCTCAAGATGTCACCCACGCTAGCTCCTTGGGCTCTCTCTCTGGTGCACTCGCCAGCACCATTGAGTCGTCCTGCTCGCAAATTTTCCCTAAGTAAAATTAATTTTAGCATGGTTAGAAATGTATACTAACACTTATGCCATCCCATCCTTCCCGCAGGAGCAGGGGTTGAGAGGCACAAGATATTTCTGACCGAAGAATACAGCTCACACCGGAAGGGAGCTATTATCAAGATGTCAGGTGACCGACAAAAGGTGCCACCTGGAGTTACAGAATCAAGTTATTTTTTCTGGGGCAGACAGCTTCATTGGCAACTAACATGTATTGACCGGATGAAGTAGGATAGACGCTTTGCACACACTTCTAATCTTCCTAAAGTAAATTCTACTTCAATTTCTTTTACAAATGTCGTTTTCCCTTGCTCAAGTATAATGTTTATTCCATCTGATGTTACAGTGCAGTTAAAATACACGAGGACAAATACAAAAGCACCTTACTGTTGGGCACACATGAATACAAGGTGATCAATAAAATCCATTTAAAATAGCATTGAACAATGTTCCTTATTGTTAACTGTAAAAATTGCTATCCAGTTTGTAAATGACCTAGCAGTTATTCTTATGGTTGATGGTGTGGCGTTTGGTACAACAGTGGATACACAGTCACCACCAGGGTGAGAATAGAGTGTACCAGGTTCACATCTAGACTGTGACACGCCTTTTTCTGCATGCTGCTGACTGTCTGATTTTCTCCACCCCCCTCTGTGTTTGAGCATGTATGATCAAGGTGTGAAGGAAAGTAAAGCCCTTTATCAATGTACTGTACTACTATTGTTACACTACCATTAGATACTATTTTCAGACATTTAACTCATAAAAAAGTTTGCCCACTGTTTACACAACTGCAATTGACTTGTTTCCATTACAATAATTTTGACACTAACATCTACTTCCCAAGACTTGATCAACAAACCTAATTTTCAGTACTACCACACTAAGCCCTCCACCAACATTGCAGGACAAGGTTCATTATACTACCTTACTGTTAGAGACACCAAGAGCACAAGAAATCTTCTCCAAAACTGAAGCAGGTGGAGTCCAGATTCAGTGATTAGATTCACAAGTTATACAATCCTATATCTTTGTGTGACAAGGACACATATTGTGATATTCATGTTCTGCACTTTCTCCACATTCAAGCACATCAATTGCATCGTTCACGTAATGTATAAGCCTACACATATACACAATGATACAGCAACTTACTGCACACCATATTACTGCAGACTTCAGGAACCCAACGACATTTAACTTGTGTACCAATTTATTTATGACAAATGTACCACAATCAAACTTCATTCACCAATAAAGAAAAAATAATTCAGTCAGCTGCAGAATTTCACAGCACCTGTTCCGCTCACTCAATTTTAACATTTAAGTCACTTTATCTGTATATTTCTCTCATTCTAAAATTACAGTTACAACAAATTCTCGTACGAAATAACAAGTCTCCTGTAGTTCCTATTCAAAAGCAGGCCAAAACGTTTTTAATGTGCTTTCAAATTGTTTCTCCAGGGCTGTTTGGCAAAAATGCCCTGGGAGGAGGAAGCCAAGTGACAAAATGATTGCAAACCTAAAGAAAAACACATTAGGAAAAACTGAAAACGGATCTCTATATATTTATATATATAAGATCTTTCGTGGATCTATAAACATTTCAGATCCGCTTTAACATTTCTATGCAAACAGCGCCTGGAGAAAACAGGGCTGATACAGCCCAAGCACCCATCAGGGTTTTTATTTTACGCTTGTGAAATTCTGCCATAGCTGTCACAAATATGACCGCATAAGCCAATCACATATCACAGTACTTAAGTCAATCAAGGTCTACACGAAAAGCCCTGGACACTGTGCGCTGGCTAATGGAGACATGAAGGGATGGTTGGGCGAAAGAACTTAAATCTTTTAAACGTTAGGCAAGCTTTAATCTGGACACTGAACAAGTTCTATCAAAAATGAACAGTCATCTAAAAGTCTTTATGATTTTTGTGGCAGATCGCAGAATAATCCCTTTCACACTGTCTCACATACATTTACTCACAACTGCTGCTACATGTGCTTCTAAACTGGCACTAACAATGCGTAGCAAAGAAGGCATTTGCTAGTCCATCTTCTTCAGGACAGATGTGGCACAACTAGTACAATGTCTAGGCTACTAACCTGCTAGCTTTTCCTTTTTTGTGACAGAAAGTTCAGTTACAGACAAGGCTTAAATCAAATTTACCAATGGAAAATTCTAGATGGAAAAAGATACTGCTGGTTGAATGAACCATCTTAGATAATAATCCTGTAGATGGAATGTTAACACACCATGGTCAAAAATGCTGGTGGTTTGCATCTGTAGTTAAGCAAGCAATCAAATGTGACGGGTGTAAAATATCAACATCCAACCCCCTTTCAAAAAAAAAAAAAAAAAAAAAATAATGAGGGCTTATAGCCATGATACTAGCGAAGTACCCTTATATACAAGCCTACAACTATAGGTTTCTTTACAACCCCTTCAAAACCAAATCTTTAGCAACGTGCAGCAACAGCATACTGAATATCACACTTTCCAACATTTTCACACAACCTCAGCTGAGGCACAACTTCATCCCTGACAAGTCTAGAGGTAAAAAATATGGGTATAAGTATTACAGGAGCAAAAGCCATGTTCGTAATTGAGGAATGCGATTATGTAGGAAAAGCAAAGCTGTTGCCTACCTCAGGGGAAAAAGTCGTCATCATTTCTATCAGGACAAACTGTAAACGTATACAAATTACAAAACATTCAGTTTTATAATGACTCAAACAGTATCAACTTACTTTGCCTCTCCCAGATGTGTATGTACATACCTTCAAACAATTTAGTAGCTTTCAGCGAATAAGGGAAATAAAAAAAAAAGGGTGGGTGGGAATCAAAAAGCCTAATGTTAAAACCACAAATGTATTTCTTTTTAAAAAAATACCTCTCCTGTGCCCACAATTAAAAAAATAGAGCATTACGTACTGCATTTTGACATCTGTGCTTTTAACAATTAGTGCTGTAACAGTATGTTTGAAGCAGGAGGGGGTGAGGGGGGGAAATAAACATTTCTACAATTTCTACTGATCATTAAGAGATCATGGTGCTTGCCCTTTCAATTAGTTCTTTTTCAACCATGAGCAAATGTCATGCACACAAATACACATGCAATGAAACTGAAAGCAACAAAATAAGCTTTGAAGGGGAACTAAAAAAAATCTGAGCACTTTCAACATATTTTAAAATTACAGTTTCATTTCGGTCTTAAGAGAAGTGAAGGGACACAACGCACAATGTACTTATTTAAATAATACCATTGTCTTTTCACGTATAGTCTTTAACAACCACCCTTTCAAAGTACACATCACTACATGAAAAAGTTTATATACATGTCAACTCTTGATTTACATAGCGGATGTTAAAAGATGTTAATCAAAATTATGGTTGTTTCTATCCCAAGAAATATTTTTTCACTTGGCTTTTAGCAGAACTGGGTAAGGACTGTCCCATTAATCAAGGCTTCAGTCTATCCAGAGAAAGGAAATGTACAACTTCAAAGGTTAAAATGCCAATGCACATGACCAATGTCCTTCCTTTAAAATATAATAGCAAATTACGTATCCCTAAATGTTACAATGTGAGGAAATGGTTGTCAAAAGACTAGCAGTTTTTATGTTAATTCTGACCTGTAGCAGCAAGCGTTTAAACAGTGGTATTTACAGGTGTGCCATCACTTTGTTTTCTTAAGTGCAAAGAGCTTCTCTCAGTTCGCTGGGAGTAGACATCAAACTAGAAAAGGTAGGTTTACAGACCACAAATTATTGCAGGGTTTAGCATTTCATATGCTTGCAGTCTGAGTCTACAGTATGCTAGGTGGACATGACCACGCATAACTGATGCACAATACTGCTTTGCCCCACAATGACCTCATTGCAGATGTGAAGTTTTTAACAAAAAGTAAAGCAATCTGATGGAGCCATATTTTTACTTTTTGTCTTAAAAAAAAAAGCATGAGCATATTATTTGTGTTGTTGGCAGTCTCACTCTGAACAGGCTTGCTTCACTGTTAACTATGCACACTTGTGCCTTAGCATGAATCATCCAAGACTGTCCTGCTCCTAAGCATTATCTTCGAATCATTTTGACTGTATAAAACAGGTAGAAAGAATGGACATGAAATAGGCTGGATGGAACCTAAAATTTCTTTCTCAATATTAAAAAACGTTGGCTGTTATACCTTTTTTTCATGATGCTGCAGACTTGCCACATTTAACAAATGGCCAGTTGTGTCCACTGACCCCTCAGTATGAAATTTGAATTTGTGTGACTACACCAAGATTCTTTTGAAATAAGCCAGTTTAATTTATAATAATATTAATGCCAAAGGATCTGTTCAAACTGTCAGACAGAAGCCTTTGAAGAGTGCAGTTTTCACTTTGGTTTTTTTAAAAAAAAAGACCTTTGCTGTGACATCATTAAAGAAGAATTTCTAATTAGGCAGCATCCAGTGAATCATTAACAAACACCAGATGCTGTTTCATTTGCTATAGCTTTCAGTGATAGTAATTAAAAGATCACTTAGGTACTTAAAAAAATTCATAATGCGGTTCATAAGTTCAAACTTGACTTAACCCATCTTATACTAGAGCAGAACACTCCCATGATTTTCTAGCCACTATGCACTAAGAATGCCAGCTATTAAAATAATTAAATAAAGCAATTTGTAGCTTTTCGAAGTGAAACTTCACAGAGGACATGATAAATAATAACACTGTATTCAGCTGACACATATAGCAAATGACCAACTTATTAACCTGTAACTTCAGCAATTTTTAGAGAATGTTTCTTTTCTGCAGATTTCATAGATTTATAGTGGGAAGAGATAAGTGGGGAAAATGAGTGACATAGCAGAGTACAACAATTTGAGCCTTTCTCCATTATACCTTACTTGTAAGTCAAAACAAAATGCAAAAACCTGGTTAATTCAAGGTTCAACAAAATTTATATCCAGGGATGTTCTACTTTTCAGAGCACATGTTTTGGCCAGCAACTGCGTAGATACTAAAGTAATTTTCGATGCTGAAGGCTCATCTATTCTTTGATGCTGAATCCACTTGTGAAAGTTTTTGACATAAAACTGGAACAAATCATCTCCGCCTACTTTCGTGTTCGCCGATGTGCTCTTTTAATCGTCCTTTGTGGACCTCCAGCCCTGCAGAGGAAAAAGATGTCAATTTATCAGTGATAATGCTGACAAAACTCAAATAGGAAGAATGATCATACATGTTAACATGCATTCATGGTTGAGCACATGCGAAAAACCACATAGATACATCAATACAGATATTTTAAGAAGTGTTCTCCTTGATAAATATGAGTTTTTAATTCCCCATGTAATAATGCAGTGAATAAAAAGATGCTGTTTACAAATGTCCTGAAGAATACAAAAGTTTTATGCAGTAGCCTAAGCTATGATATCAAGTGAATTAAAACAATGTCTACTCTGCATATTCTAGGTATCAGCACACAAAATAATTTTTAATGTGTAATTTTTTTATGTTGACATAAAAGTATAAGAAAATATAAGATAAGGTTGAATCTCTTTATCAATTAGTTTTGGAGGTATTACTGTTAAAAGTTTGTGATTTGCATCACAGCTATAACTACTTTATTTTGGACCAAGTTTGAAGCTCTCATAAACTGCATCATGAAATATTTCAGTCCCCACCATATTCAAGCACTCCATTTCGAGGACTGTTCCCAAATGAAGCAAAATCATATTCACTTTAAAGTAACTTTTATATGCTACACTATTTCTACAAACATGCAAGACCTCTTTTGTAAGATATGAAATGAAATATTACAAGATCATCACTCTTTTTAGGTGGAAAAATCAGAAGTCGAAGGGTAATGAACTTAAGACAACTGTAATTTATGATTTTCTGGACAGATTTGGTTCAAATTTTAAACATTAATTAAAAAAGCCTACACGTATCTTTAAAATCTGTATTTAAAACATCAATAATCTTACATAAAAAAGTAAACTTTAAATAGCATCTTTTGGGTGTGGGTTTAAGTTATGTCGCTTCAAAATTGTTGGATATTCTGTATCTTTTATTATGCTTTAAAACAGGGATGCCCAACCTACGGCCCACGGGCCATATCCGGCCCTCGAAACTTCTGCCCACAGTGCAGGAAATCGGCATGTTAGTAATAAAAAAAAGACCCTACGTAGGGGCGTCAGTCAATCTTTTTTTTCGATGGACGAACATTTCGATTCAGTGCTCCGACTTAGTGTCTCTACGATGCAGCGGACATTCAGAAGCTGGTTTTGAGTAAACAATTTCAAATATCCCACTAATTACTACATAATTAATGGTAAGTACAACTTGTTTCTAATAAAAATGGTACTGGTCTATTTTTTCCTCTTTTTTTTTTTTTGTATTTTTGCGGTGAAGCGGCCGGTGACACGCATGTCGGAAATGTGTATGGCCTGCAGGCAGAAAAAGGTCGGGCATCTCTGCTTTAAAACTATAAAATTTTAATTAGAAAACAACAATCTTTGCTGATTTCATTATATATACATTGATAATGATAAAAATGCTTTTGAATGATAGCACAAGTAGCAATCAAATTATCAAACATGTTACATGGTACACAGAAAATAGCCCCTTGCTGCAGCTAATTTTCATGACGGGTACCATTTATTCTGACAAAATACATAATCCTTTGGTCACACACAACAAAGCTTGGGAACATGTGTGCCAGTTCCTACACTGAACAATAAAGCTAAAGAGCATAAAAGGCTTGCTTATTAATACCAGAACACATGCTGTAAAGCAGAATTCTGATTATTTAATAGTTTAATTAATAATTTAATAATAATAGTTTAATTTTATGAGACTTACCCAAATGATGGCTGGCCATTTCCAGGTTGACTGTTTTGCCCAAACACAAACACTGCAGGGGAAGACAGAGTGGACGCTGTCCCTGACTCAGCAGCCTGTTAATTAAATAGTTATACCTTAGGAAGGCACAGGTTAAGGGTATCCAAATCATGCACATAAGTATTATATTTGTAACACTTATGTATGGTATGCATGCTATAAAAAACAACTGTACTTAACCTATATGTTAACAGTATCATCCAGGACAAGTGGCTCAACAATGATTTTTTTTTACAAAACATAAGTCACAATAATTCTTTCCATCCACTGCCTTCCCCACTATCACACCCTCACGCACACACATATATCCATGCCAAGTAAGAACCATGGTAGCATACCCCAAACTGAAAAACAGCAGCAGATGGAGTGCTGCTATTGGCTCCAAAGTTAAACAATGATGGGGCACCCACAGGGTTAAAAGAAAAGCCTGTTTTAAAGAATCTCTTTGTAAAGCCAAATATCAATGAAAACCAAATCAATCTTAGTAATAAAATAAAACCAATCTTAGAATCTGATGTATGTTATTATCTCTTGAACTGTTAGCATATAACCAATGCAAACAATGTAGTCAACAATCAGTATCTTTTATAACAATGATATCTCTCCAACAAAACGTTCTAAGAAGCACAGGCCTCTTACAGCAAACAATTCTCATAGCTAAATTTAGATCTCTAGAAAGTTATAGATTGGTAATTAATTTCATGCTTGATTCAGGTTAGTTTTTAAAGCACTTTACTCCCGATGCATATTAAGGTGTAAGGATTTTAACTGTTTAGGCACAACCGTGACACTGTCTGCAATTACTTACTTTTGGTTTTATCTCCACTAATTGATGAAGCAGCACCTGCACTATTTTGCAAGGTGGCATTAGCAGCATTAAAAGCGAACTGTCCTGTGGCAACATTTCCAGAGCCTACACTACCAGCTGCCAGGCCAGCACCAAAGACAGGACCTGTGCTACCTGAAGCATTTCCATGACTGGTGTTGAATGAGAA
This sequence comes from Pomacea canaliculata, assembly GCF_003073045.1. Lineage (NCBI taxonomy): Eukaryota > Metazoa > Mollusca > Gastropoda > Architaenioglossa > Ampullariidae > Pomacea > Pomacea canaliculata. Next base: position 4,778,081 of record NC_037599.1, read on the forward strand.
GCTACCATCCCGAGCAGCAGTGTTGAACTGAAAACCTGCGCCAAACAATGAAGGCTTATCTGGGAAAAAAAAAAGAAAATTGATCATATGTGCATGGAATGGTTGGTTGTCAATCTCTAAAAAAGGTTAAAATTTCTGCCCATTCATCTTCTTTGTAGACTGATACTAACAACTAATGGACTTTAACCAAAAAGTAAGGAAGGGAAAGACAAAACATAAAATTAAACAACTAGAAAGTGTTTAGCACACCACAAAATGTATTTTTATTTATCGAGATTATGTTATAAGCTTATTATCTTAAAATTCAAATTTGGTAATTTACCTTCTGAGGACTGTCCAAAATTGAAGACGTTTGAAGTGCTGCTCGCTGTTGTTGGGTTTGCATTGTTTTGCTTAAAAGGTTCCACAGCACCGCTAGGCCCAGTCGCAAAATCTAGCACTTTCTTTTTGTTGATAGGGCCCTCATCTGAACAATAAAATAACCAAGTCTTAAAAGCAACTAAACATGGTAAAATCTCCCTACTGAGACTTGCTAAAATCCATCAAAATCAGGTGGTAACAGAGAGGTTTAAGAAGGGAAATCAGTCTGCTTTTCTTTCATGAACCATGACTTAAAACATACATGTATATTAATTCAAGTTTTAATTAAATGGTGAAAATAATGCTCTTAAAAAACTGTATATCCTACTTTTCTTTGTGTTTAGTCATTATGCTTTCTTATTCTGCCACTGCTGTTCTTGATTGAAAATTTATAGAGAAATTATCTATGTAAGAGAATAGCTGTAACTTGTGTTGGTCATAAAATTCACCTAGGATGCAGACTGAGGATCTAACAACTTCTCAGTGAACTATCTACAAACTACTCTGTAGTACCTAGACAGTAATTTGCCAGTGTGGGAACATTATGAAAGTTCTAAAGTCAGTATGGACAAGTACACACATGCTAGCAATGCTGATACATCTAATTGCCCAGTGGACACTAATTACTAAACATCACCAAGGCAATGAGCTGTTGAAATAATTGTATATACAGTGGTACCTCAACATACGAGTGCCCTAACATACGAGTGTTTTGAGATACGAGCCGCCGAGCGAGCGATATTTTGCTTCGAGATGAGAGCAAGATTTGAGATACGAGGAATCGAACACTACACCGCTGCACACGACCCCAACAAGCGGGGCGGATGTTGGGGTCGTGTGCAGCGTCCAACAGTTTCTCCCACCTCAGACTAGACCTTGGTCTGTGTTGTGTGCTTGTTTCCCTCGTTTTTAAAGCATTTTTGATAAGTTGGGTTCGCGTTTTTTGTTTTTTACATTTACAAAACATTATCACATGTATTTTTATAACCATGGGTCCAAAGAAGAAATCTATTGAATTAAAGCGTGAAATCATAGAAAAACATGAGCAAGGTGTACGTGCGAGTAATTGACTTGGCGAGGATGTACGGGCGTAGCACACTAATGATATGTACTGTGCTTAAACAGAAGGAGTTGATAAAGGGTATAACGCAAAGCTAAGGGCGTTACAATAATTTCTAAGCTCCGGACCTCTCTCCATGAAAAGATGGACATTTTTTTTAAACGATCTGCAAGTGAAAATGAGCAAAGCGTGACGAAAAAAGCGAAGACCAGTGACGAAAATTAAGCGCTCCCGTAAGCACTTCACTTTTTCTTTTATTGTGTTTTTATAGAATATGTATTTGTTACAGTCAAATGCCAATGTAAAAAAAAATTTACTACTTTACTATACTGTAAATGGAACATTGGAGGCTGCAAATGACAGAGGAAAGGTGTGAGGTCGACTAGCGTATGTGGTTTTTCTTGAGAGCTTTGGACCAAAAAGGACTCCTGTCTCTGACCGCTATATATACTATACACAAGTTAAAGAAAACCATCCCAATTTCTCATGCGGCCCTTGGGAAAATTAATTGCCCACCCCTGCTTGGACTGACGGGTAACTTGAACAAATAAAGTCTTACTATGGGTAATACATTTTTCTTATTCAAAAACACTTAACAAAAACAACTGAGGTGGTGTTTTGGGAGCTGGAACGGAGTAATGGCATTTCAATTAATTTCAATGGGGAAAATTGCTTTGAGATACGAGCAATTTGACATACGAGCAAGGTTACGGAACGAATTAAACTCGTATGTCGAGGTACCACTGTATATGTAAATCAGTAAGACAAAATATTCACTTTAAAAGCCATTATTCTCAAGAAATCATTAGCAGTTCAACAGCATGATAGCACTGATATAACACAAAACTAACACTGCTCTTAACTCTAGAGTTTTCGCACTTAGTGCAGCAATGCAAAGAGCTACTGCAGAGACCAACACTCCAGCATTATGAAATGACAACATAATCAATTACCAAAAGATATCCAAGTTGAAATAGTCACTTACCTTTATCCAAACCTCTTTTAGAAGATTCTGTTTTTGACACAGCATTTGCGTCAAAGCCAAATCCCAATACAGGTTTAGATTGCACGACAGGATTCTCTCCTTTAGGCTGTGGTATTCCAAAAGTAAATCCTGATGCTGAACTGTGAGATGGCTGCCCAAATTTAAACCCTTCTGAGGTACCCCAGGCCTCGCCATTAACTGCAGGCTTGTTACCAGAAAAATCTACTTTGGGCATTTGTTGAGATGACACACCACTAGCAAGGCCTGAGGAATTGGTGACCTGTAAAGGTAATCCAAATGAGAATGAAGGAGTGGTGTTTGTGGAAGTAGAGCTGGGACCTAACACAAACCCTGAGGGAATCGATGAGAATGTCAGCCCTGAAGGTTCCTTACTATCACTGGCTGGGGCGGATGGTGCAGTAAACTGATCCAATTCAGAGGCAGCGCCATTGTTTGAGTCTGCAGGCTGCTGAACCCCAAAGCCAGAGGTTGTTGCACTTTTGTTTTGATCAAAAAATCTATTATTTGCTGGTAAAGGATGTTCAGAAGCTTGTGTTCCTGTTTTGGCACCAAACCCAGATGAACCAGCCCCCTCTGTTTTCGTAGGCACACCAAAATGAAAACCAACATGAGATGTCACTGACTCTGCAGCAGCTGAAGATTGACCAGCACCTACAGCAAAACTGTTGGCAGGCTGCCCAAACAATGGTTTAAAGGAAGTGGTAGGTGAAGCCAGCACACTGTCCTCCTTCTTAGCACTATTAGAAAAATTAACTTTATCACCTTCAATTGAACCCTGGGCAGCAGTGGCACTGCTCAGTGATGTGGTCTGAGAATCAAGTGCAGACCCTCCTGCGCTTCCACTGAAGGCTGGGGATAAAAGAGAACAGGCAGCAGATGATCCTGAAGGAGCTGTAGAAGACTCAGTGCTTGAGACACAGAAGGTAAAGTTAACATTTGGTGGTGGCTGGGTGCCATTTGAAGCCTGTGCACGCACAGCAGGAGAAAACCCTCCAGCAAAGGATGTTGATGAGCCTGCATTGTTAGATGAATCGGTAAAGCTGACCTTTATGCCAGCTGTAGAGTCTTTGTCTGCAGATGGGGGTACACTGGTGTTGCTGCTCAACTTTAACCCTGTACCAAAAGGAACAGCTGTGCTTGCTGTGGCTGAAGTTACACCAAACTTAAATCCAGTTTTTGCTGTGGAAGAAGAGGTACCTGCAGCACCAAAACTGATGCCACTTTCTTGATTGGAGTTGCCTAAAGCTGTGAAGACAGAGCTGGTGCTAGCTGAGTCTTTATTGGTGGATCCCCCTGTCAAGAATGGTGACGAAGTGCTAGCTGCTGAAGTTCCAAAATCGAAGGTGATGCCTCCAGAAACTCCAATTGTTACACCTACACTACTCGATGTTGGTTGAGTGTTGCCAAATTTGATTCCTGCATGGGAAAGAAATGGTAGCAAAATACTGTAAGTCCTCCTTATTCATGTTTTTTTAACATACATTTTCTGGAATGAAATATGTTATGTAGTGAAAAATCATTCTTTAATCAATGAAATTTAAGAAAAATACAGCAAGGATAAACATTTTACCATATAACTAAATATTGACCATGGCAATGTTACATCAAAGGGATTTTCTTGAGGAAACTGCTATGATAAACTGTTCCAGAAAATATGCTTTCTGAAAATCTTGATTAGATTAACATTTGGCGGTGGCTGGGTGCCTACAAGTATATTTCATTTATAAAATAAGATACGAAAGAAGTTCCTAAAAACTGCCACATAAACTTCCTTAGAACTGCAAAAGCAGTGTGTTTGCCATTTTTGTTTTCAAGGTAAGCAACCTTAAAAACAGTTTATATACAAAATACATCAAAAGGTTCCCTACATAAATGTGCATGCTGTTCACAGTAGAATTGTGACAAGATTTTTGTAAGAGTGAGCTGGCTTTGAATTCATGAGGATGTCTGTAATGGGGGGGGGGGGGGGGAATATTCTAGCTAATAGAATGTCCAGCTGTTTTATTGTACTTGCATTCCAGTCTCAACACTTTAAAAAATAAACTTATATGGCCATAAATCTCGTATGTCAACAAAACTTAACTATACAAGACACAATTGCTGTCTGCAGCACACCTTTTGCTGCTATTCTTGTAGTCAGTAGTCTTTTGTGAATTGTTAAGCGCACATTAGAACCACCAGGAAAAATTTATCAGGGGACTATTCCTCAGAATTGAAGCAATTTTTTATTGCATAAAATTCATTTACTGCACAAAGAAACCCTCCAACCTATTACTGAAGCTGCTAATAGAGAAAAACAGATACCTACCAGGTGAAGATGTGCCAAGTCGAGAAGACTCACATGCTATGCATTGATTACTGCTTCCTTTGTTTTGTACCGAGCAAATATCACACTCCCAACTGTCTGCAGGTTTGCGGAACTTGGCAAACAGATCTGTTTGGGAAGATGGGGCTGTGATGCACAGACAAGAAAGATAACTTACCAGAGGCTATGCAAATTATTACCCAAGGAAACCTAACAGCCATGGTTATGGCTATATTTGTACACAGCTAAAGTCAAAAGATAATGTTTCTTTTAAGGTGTGTGCTAATTATCAATTAAGGAGTAAAATTCACCATGTGAAATTCACCAGCTGTTCAAACTAGGATCAAAGAGGATACCAAGAGTGACCACTTAGGTGGGAAAGTGAAGCCGCACTGACCCAGATGTATCCACGGCCATGCACTCCTTCTAAGAGTATCAGCAAAGTTGATTCTCTTTGATATCAGCATTCGAAAAGTATGAAAGTGTGCATCTGACTGTGTGTGTCTGTTACCAGTCCACGATCATCAGAACAAAGGCGCGGCATGCCTGAATCTAGCAACATTTACTCGTTTGAAGGGGGCATGGCCTGACTTCAAGCTCTCATATAAAAGCAGTCCTTCTTGGTATCCTCTTTGCTATGATAGAAGATTTGGTATTGAAATTTTTGCACACATTTGTGACATGTTTGACAATGTTCATATTAAAAATGCATTTTCTGAACTGTTAAATAAGCATATTGGTAAAGGTATGCTTTGCATCCCCTCCTTTTCTTTTAGAGGAGGAAGTTGGATTCTCATGCACAGAGTTAAGCGTATTGTGAAACCCAAATGTTTAATTGATGTCACGGTTTCTAAGACATTGCCTACCACAACAAATCTACCAAGAGAGGAGTAAGCAACAAGCTTAACTTTCAGTTTCTGGAGTTCCTTGAGCAACATAGAGGAAAAGAAAACCTTATCATCACTGGTGAATAAAGCTCTATTACGACAGTGGAGACTGAGACCAGAACAAACAGGGTTTAGTCAAGATAGGTCATGTACTGACCACATCGCTGATCTCCCAATCATCACTGAGCACTCCATCCAATAGCAATACCCCTTTATATAACCTTTGTGGACTGGGACATCATCTAGAGCAGCGGTTCTCAACCTTTTACTTGTGACGCCCCCCTGACGAACAAAGGTACGTCTGTGCGCCCCCCTTAGCCACACAATGTAAGCTAATTTCACTAATACCGGTATAAGCAACTTTTTAAAAATGACCACCTTCGCGCCCCCCTTGTAAGCATGTCGCGCCCCCCTGGGGGGGCGCGCCCCACAGGTTGAGAACTGCTGATCTAGAGGCTGATGAACTACTATGGTATCCCCCCAAGCTCATAAACATTATCCACAAGTTGCATAAAGACATCCTGCCAAATTATCCACAAACACACCAGACATTTTGTAGTGAAGACTGATGTAAGACAGGGTTGCATATTATCATCAACAATCTTCCTGATGGCCACAGACTGGATTATGCACAGGACAACCCAAAACACACCACCAGTAATCCAGTGGACCTTCAGCAAACAGCTAGAGCAGGGGTGGGCAATTAATTTTCCCAAGGGGCCGCATGAGAAATTGGGATGGTTTTAGAGGGCCGGACTAATATAGTTAACTCAGTTTTACCCAATACTGTATATATAGTATATATACTGGCGGGCGGGCCGGTCAGAGACAGGAGGCGGGCCGCATCCGGCGGGCCGGCCTTTGCCCAGGTCTGAGCTAGAGGAACTGAATGACATTAGTCTCCTATCTCATCAGCAAAAAGCACAAACTGAACTGAGTAGGCTATCAGAGGAAGCGGAGAAGACTGGCCAACAAGTCAACAGAAAGAAGACTAAAGTGATGAGAATCAACAAAAAGACAGACACCTTCACATATCTGGAAGGCATCATCAATAAGGCCAAGGATGCTTTCAACAAGCTATGCCTGATCTGGAACTCCCTAGGAATATCCCTCCACAGCAAATTTGTACATTCAACACCAATGCAAAGGCAGTCCTGCTGTATGGTTCTGAAACCTGGAGAGTAACACTATCGACAAGAAGATCCAGGCCTTTACCAACCAACGGCTAAGCCACACTGTGCAAACCAGCCGACTCAGTGGCCAGACTGGAACCCTCAGGGAAAGAAGAGAGTTGGGAAGCCAAGGCAGACTTGAAGAAGATCAGTGGAGAGCAACGCAAAGGATGCCGAAACCACATGGGCCCAGCTGAGGACGGGAGGGAGTGACGCTGCTCAAAACCGGGTTTGTTTGAGGTGAACCGGTCCATGCTCCTCTAGGAGAAGCAAGGAATAAACTATACTATGATAATGGATGGAAGACTCCAAAGAACTTTAGAAAGAATTTATTCTCTTTGCTTCATGCACCCTCATCCACAGATCCCCAAAACCTTACCAGCAGATGGAGTTCCAGGTTTAGGGGTCTCACAGGCAACGCATTTAGTAGCCTCAGCCTTGTTTGACAGCATGCAGGCATCACATTCCCATGTACCAGGACTTGGTGCAAATTTGGCAAAAAGGCTGTCAGCATTTCCTGTTGGACCAGAGGATGATGCACTTGACTTTGATCCTGGTACAAGAAAGTTATACAGCATATACTAATCCAAGGCCTTTAGATATCAATGACTTAATGAATAATGTTAAAATGAATGAAAAAAGAAATAAGTACCATCGGTTATCTGTTTGACAGCATGACAAGGAATGCATTATATGCCACTCTCTAAGGAATATCATGTATACATAGGGGGTTTTACTTGGTCCACAAGGAATACAAAGTTGATACTTGACCATAGCTAAAACACACGGGTTGGAAATAAAACTCGTTTTATAATTCTATTCCTTTTTGTATCAGGACATTGGAAGCATATTGCTGTATAAGGCAACAACAGCCTCAGTATCCTGAATTTGATATATGCACAGTAAGTAAACCGGACTTAAACAGCAGTCTAGTCAGGTTGTTGCGTGTGCAACTTATTTTTGTTTTCAAGAAACAGGGACAACTTCTACCTGGTGCTAAATTGCTAATGCCAGCTTTAGCAGTGTCACATGCAGCACACTTGATGGCCTTGGAGTCATTCTGTATACAGCAGGTTTCACACTCCCATGATCCTGGTGGTGGTCTGAACTTTGCCATCAGGTCTTCACCATCCCCTGGTTGAGATCCCAAGTCTGCAAACCCGCACACATATAGATATTTGTAAATACATTTATAAAATGAAAAATATACCTGCTTCATTATAGCAGATCATTCATTCATCTATTTTTTGACTGGCACCAGCTGACCAACAGTTATGCTGGTCCACTGGTACAGGTCATCAGGGAAAACTTGATACATTCAGTAGGAGCAAGGTTCTCTACTTAGTCCTCTCAAGTGGTAGTGAGCAAGTCCTGTATGGAACGACCTTTATATCTACAAGCCAGTTATTCTACCTCAGCATTGCCCTTCCGCTTCCTCCATGGTACCTCAGTTCACATGGACAAACCTGACCAGCCTAACCGTTGCGAGAATAAGCCACTTTACAGAAGCTGCACTCCATACAAAGTAACTGATTTTTTGTTTCACATGAGAGAGAGGACCTTCCCTGGAATTTGATCTCGAATGCCTGGATTCTTTTCTCTGTATCATCAAGCAGAGTCAACGCCTGACATTTGTACAGAAGGACTAAAACCATGATAGACTTGCACAGTCTGTACTCGGTAGTCAACCAGATAGCCTACTGCACTGGACCCTGCCACGAGTGTCTGCCACAGAACTGCCATGTTTGGAAGAGGTAACTCGCAAGCTGCTCACAACCTTGAACTGTACTTCATTCATGTAGATCTTAGCTTTGTCTTTGCTGCTGACCATGATAGTCCTTACGTTTCTCAGTCATGATTAGTGGTTATATGGTTTAAAATACACAAAGTCCATTATCTCTATTTTCCTCGTGATCAATTTTATCAGCAACAAAAAGTCTTCCTCTCTCTAGAAACTTTAAACTTTTCCCTGAGTTTAAACACAGACAGTGACAACCAGCAGTGATGGAAAAGGGTAAGGAAGCTACAGGATCCTTTCTCATTTTTCTTTTCATTTCCCTCAAATATTAAAAAACATTTTAGTTAATATAAATTCTTAATAATTTTAATTTTTAATAATTTGAAGCAATCAAATAACTTTTAATGTAAAGGTTTCAAATAAAATGAGTGGTATCTTCTAGTGGATGAGGTTAAAGTTTTCTTTTTAAAATCAAGGGAACAATATAGCAAGAGTTAAATTTGTGCCCACTTCGTTTCTGTGGGTGCAGGGTCAGACGATCAAAATTTTTGCAGGCCACATATTAAACAATAATCTCTTTGTATATGCTATTTTAAGGCTAAGATGGCCTTTCACCATCTGATTACATGCTAAAATCATCAGATTTTCACCTTTCTTCTGTTCTGCTATCACAGTTTCTTGTTTCGATTTAGGAACAGCCTTGACACCAGAAGAAGCAGGTGATGCAGCAGCTGATGCTTCACTCTTACCACCCCGAAGAACATCCATGACACTGCCAGAAGACAGCTGTGAGGCTGGCTTGATGGGGCCACCAAAACCTGAAGCTGAAGCCATGGAACTGTTGCTGGTCCCACTGGCTCCTAGGATATCCATAACACTGCCTTGCTTTAGCTGAGAAGCTGCTTTAAAACTTCCAAACCCAGAGGAAGCGGCAGTTTCAAACATACCAGTAGCTGAGGCCATTTTAGGAACAGCATCTGGAAGCAAATATTCCAACACTGTGAAATAGCAATTTGTTGTGCTAAAATATAAAAAAAATTAAAAAATTTGTTTTATACATATGGATTTGTTTACATAGTAAAGGATTCAGCCAATGGGAGAAGTGGGCTCATATGGTAATAAGCAATATCAGGACATGATTTCAACTTCTTTCTGTGCATGGTGATGTTTATCACCCATTTCAAGGATGCAAGTGGTAATATTTGCCCAGCTTTGGAAAAAGAGAATCTTGCATTGTTTTACCCAATCACTGAAAAAAAAAAAACAATTCTGCACCTAACTGGTCCTTAAAAGTCCACTGGATTTCCCTAAGACACACCTTGCTGTGCTACCATATCAAATGTGGCATACATATTCACTCAGGCAACACATTAAGACAGACAACACTAAACTCACCAACAGAAAAACACTTTGTCTTTGGAGCAGTGTTGACGTTGCCAAAAGTAGGCATTGAGCCTGCAGATGAGGATGGAAAGTTCAGCTGCTTACCAACAGGTGACTTGTCCAGTGATGGTGGTAAACTCTGTGCCACCTTCAAAGGGTGCTGAACTGGAATCGCTGAAAGAGACCAAGCGTGCATTAGCACATTATTGCTTGTTTTATAAACCTGTCCTGAATACTGTTGCAGAAGCATTACATGTTCTGCCAGATATCTCAATGCTATCTCTTTATTTACAAACAAACGCTCATTTGTTCTCTCTAGGAAGACAATTCTTTAGGTTTCTTAAAGCTTCTACTCACCTCTGGGGTTGCTCCTGCTGGGCTTCCACCTGGTTCTGACTTCTGAATAGGGGATGAAAAGGTAAATTGTAGAGGTGGGCTCATAGCATTTGTCTTCTTTGCTGTGATGGACGTCGATGTTGAAGAAGACAGAATATTGGACGAAGCAGATGTGGAGTAAGGTGACCCAAAATTGAAAGATGGCATTGCTCCAACAGGTAAAGTGAAATCTGTCCGCAAAGCTGGAACTTCTGCTGGCTGTCAGAGATACAGTAAAATCTGGATACAGTCTGTAATTTCGAGCTCAATACCACAGAAGTTACTGAATCTGCATTTTTATAAACTAAAGAAAAGGATGATGTAAGAACTTCTAGATATCTCAAAAGGTCTAGGAAGATAAGCAACATGGTGTCTCCTCCTTTCCCCCACTCAGTAAACAGTCTTTTCCCCCCAAATACTAGTTTCAGCCAAAATAATTACATAAGGACATCCTTTTATCATCCTACGGTTTATCCATTTCTAAATAAAACTGCAAAATTGCTGCACAAGCCTATCTTGAGATTTTTGTTTTTTCATTCGAGAACTGACCATCTAAACAAGTGACCGGAGAAAATTAAGTTTCAAGTTTTAAGATGCAAAATGCCTGTTACTGTTTATAAGCTACAATAGGCATCTTACAATGTAGTTTGAATAAAACTGAATACAAATCTGGTATGCCAGGATCATAGGTTTTACACCATGAACATTTTTGTATCCCCTCTTATTTTTCTCTGCTTCTTGGTTTCAAGCATGGCCTCATTATTGTGTTAAGCACAGTTCCACTTAGATTCCATGCAAACTTTCTTATTTATTTTAAATTCTTGTTCATCAAAATATTAATGAGAAGTAGCAAGTAGCGAGTTAAGGGAGAGAATGCAGATTTAATGATGTGCGTCAGGCTTTGTGTGCTCATGCGTAACCAAGGCTAAAGTAAAAGCCTTTTCCATATCAGTGAGGCTATGAAAGAAAACTAGAGAGGGTTAGTGAGACAAAAAATTTAGGTTTTTTAGCATAAAAACAAGAGACAGGCACTTCATAAATCCATTTCTGTAATAATACCTTAGTTCAAATCAATACATTTTAAACTGATCAGTTTTTGAACTACTGGTTCACTGCTTGGTTGGTGAGGGGTGGCTTGAGAAAATAGGTTATGGATAACATAGTCAAATTTGAGCAAACATCAAATTTAGAAACTTTGATACACACACACATATATATCTAAGATTGAAGTGCTTTTGTTACAAATTATACATTTAATGTGCTTTATAAAAAGTAAAGGAAATTAACCACTAACCACATCATCATCTTTCTGGATTTTCTGGTGCATTTCATATGTTTTGGTACGTCTCATTTTTCTGCTGCCAGAGTCTGATGACAAGCCACCAAATATATCTTCACTGGTTTCAGTTTGCCTTGCCCTTTCTGATGCTTCCTACAAAATGCCAAAAACAGACACCTATATCTATTATAATAAGTAAAACAAAAATCCATTTACCACTGAAACTCAGCAGCAAACGGGACAATGCGAGCGCTAAACTGCTTTTAAGCTGTAAAAAAAACCAACCTGAATTTGAGTTTGAACTTCAACCTTTAAAAGCTAGGAAATCATTTTTATTTTGTTAAATAAAACCTATCATGTATTTTTGCAACTAATATGCAATATTTGAAGATCCATTGCTTTAAGTTCTGCAAATGTAGCAAACACATGTGAAATTTAGTTACAGCATTAAGTAAAACATTAACCGTACCTCTACACCATCTCCTTCACTTGTAGATACTGAACGCTCTGCCCTCCTGGTTAGCATAGAGCTGACAGTTGTTGCTTGGCGATTTTTAGCAATGCATGCCGATGTCAGTAATGACATTTTAGAAGTAGGGGGACCACGCAAAGGCAACTATAAAGTGGTGAAACAAAAAGAACATACTCTCATACCTCAAGAAAATTTAAAAATTACTTTAGTTAATAACTGTTTAAGGTCAGGAGGTTAATCCGGGACAATAGGTTTCACACTTACTGCCTTTTTTTGCTTAGGAACTGCTATCCTTTATGCCTTGCATTTTTCTAGTTTCTTGGTGTCAGGCATGGCCTCTGCCTCCCTACATTGGTTAAGGATGTTGACAACTTTATTGTTTCTAACTGCATAACTGAATTTTATAAAACTTCAAATCTATAACCGGCATTGATGCAATTGTCAGGTTCCATTTCTATGTCATCAGAAACAATTGGTTTTAGAACATTGGTGGACAAAGTCTTTGGGCCAGCATGTCTGCCAAAATGTAAAGTTTGTTTTCATAATTCTTATTTACCTAGGTTAACTTGAATCAAATTTATAAAATGCAACCTTAGAAATGTGAAATATGTCATAAATCTACTGTGTGCATTTGAGGGGATTGAAGGACTGGGGAAAAGCTCCCTAAATAGAATTTATATCAGATTGCTGAATTTCATTCTTGTAATTTGTATTGTTTTAAGAATTGTGAATCTTCAAATATAATAGATTGTTATTGGAATCTTATTTTACAATGTCAGGAACAGTCATCAGAACATCATCATGATGTCACCCAAATACTTTCCAACACTCATTTTATTTCACTATGCAGTCACTGCATTTTGATTTCTCTACTTCTGAAAATATTCATCCTATCAACATTTATTCTTTTGATTAATAAATTTGATGATGCTCATCAAACTAATCAATCACAACTTTGTCAGAATGAATCAATAAAATTTAACCCATTTTGCTGATGACAGAAGTGTTGACTGCTAGGGGTACAAACCAATCAGACCGTGCTATTCAAAATTCTTGACCAATAAGCAATGGACAATTCACAAAAAGTTGATCCAGGAAAAGGAAAAATGGATTTAAAACTGTTTACACCATAGGCATTTTACTAATATAGTGAGTTGGGGACAGGAGTGGGTGATGTGGAATGGGGGAAAAGAGAATGCCAATTACAATATACATCAGCAGCATGATCACTGTTTGCATAACCAAGGCTCAAACAAGACCCATTTATGGTACCAGCACAAGCCTTTGAAAGAAAATTGATGAGGATAGGTGAGAAATATAAATATGCCATCAAAACAATACATTTTACCAAAAACATGCATGAACCTTATGTGTAACATATTGAAGTCTTAAAATTTCATCTCATCACCCCAAAACCCCTTTCAATCTGCTCCTCACCTTAAACTAAGGTTGCCTCAGCAAAAACATTAAGCTAATACATTTACCTCAAGTGAGCGAGAAGGCAAATTTGTTGACAGTAACCTGGGGGTCTTCCTGTATGCCGAGGGCTAGGGAAGACAAGAGTCATGATTGAACACAATCACCATCACGTGGTTTAGCTCTTGATAACTTATAAAATTAACTGGCATAAAATTATTCTTCCATCAAGGAATCTGATTAATCAGAAAAAATATTTCCACGGAGATTAATACTCTTTATTTCAACTCCTGTTTGTGTCAAAGTGGCTGACAAACGAGGAAGAGCTGTTTACCTTAAAATAGGTAAACAGAAAAGAAAGACAGTTCTATAAATACATTTTCTCTTTAAGTAAAATATTTTGAGACTGCTAGCTCTTTTATTAGATGAGCTTTGTTCATCAACAACAGAGTTTTTGCACATCAAGCTGTACAGCAATGTGAGTTGTAGTAATGTTTCTGTGTTTGTGACCTTAAACTGAAACTCTCCTTTCCTGGTTTGTTTTAAGGACAATTCTTATACAAAGACAGTGATAGATAAATATTTAATGGCATCTTTTTGTATTGTCTTTTCTTGCAGTGCGACACCTTGGCTGAGCTTGTGCAAAGTTGCAGCAGGAAGTGATGGAGCACACTTTTTCTAACGAGTATACACTAACAATATTCTTCTATTTTGAAACTCCCGTCATTAAGTGACTACACAAAGAAGATAACAGTAGATTTGCTTCATATTTTATTTTCACATTAAATGCTCAAAATCATCAAAACTTGCCAAGAAAAGTATGTTACAAACTAAACTCATTTTGCTACTATGCCTCTTATCTTTTTAATAGTGGGGATAAACAACTCTGATGATGGCATCCAAAGTAAAGACCCCATTAGTCGCCAAATCTAGAAACTATGGCTTGGGTGCTTAATGTCTTTATAAGAAAAAGTTTGGTACTGTTTCATACAAACAGTGATAATGCTTACCGTAAACGACAACAAAGAATCTGATTCTACTACGTTGCTTCCAGTTTTCTTAGCACTCTGAAAAGAAGAAAAGTTTATGTAACAATTCATTTTAAAATATGTATACAGTAAGTCAAACCCTTGCCCTGGTTGCCAACAAGAGAAAGAAAAAAAAAAGACTGTCTCATTCATTCGGCCACACACCTCTGGCCAACGAACAAAGGTTGGTGGGGGTTGGGTTGTCTTACTCAAACCAAATGTAATGAACAGAATTTGTGCAGACTGGCAAGTACATACAATATTCCTAACAAACAAAATGAAGAATGCTATCTAGTCAATTGTCTAGAAAGCACATCATTGTCATCCCCCTAAAGTTCCAGAAAGATGGTGCTTCCCAGAAATCTTTGAAAGAAAATAAGAAACTACCGAGGCACAAAAATCATACATCTTTAATCTATGTGACTGCAGAGGTAATTTATAAAATAATACTACGATACAGAAGAATAGAATATGAGCAGCTGCTCAAAATTATGGTGTGCTCAACGAGGTTTATTTCAATTCAATGAATAGGTTATGCTCTCCAAAACCATCTGTTCCCGAGGGTTCAGTTCCGTGTGAAGTTTGTGTCGTTAATAAAGCTTTTGAACTAATTTTCTTAATGAAAGAATGATATGCTGATGTTCATCCCATCACCCTGCAACTTTGGCTAAAAAATATGAGAACAGAATGTTTCCTACTGAAGCTGCTTCTTCAGTAGATGCTCACAAAAATTGAGGCAATATGTGAGGAAGCCGTCACTGTTAGACACGAAAAGACCAGAGATGGTAAACCTATAAAGCTAGCTGACACTGAACCTTTATATAACTAACTGAACCTAGAAATAAGTAGCTCAATATTTGCAAATACAGTTGTTTTTTTTAATTACTGTGAAGTCTTTGCAGCCTAGTCAACATTTGGACACACAACAGCATCCATGCTGACTTTTCTAAAAGTGAAATAAATAATTTTATTAGTAATGTTAGAGTTATATGTAAGAAAACATTAAAAGACATTTATATTTTCCACCAAACACATAAATTACACGAAAGGCTTAGATAAAACAAGAGATACTCTTCCACCTTTTCTTTTCTTGCTTTCTCAGATATATCTCTATATTGACATGTGATACAGACCTGAAAATTGGATGAGCTTTTCTTTATACATATCTAAACATTTCTATTAGAGCTTTTAAAAAAAAATTAGTAGTTACTAAGCTTACACTTTTTCTTTTTTTGCCTGTTTTCAGTTTCTTGTTTTGGTCATAGCTTACTTTAAAACCTTGTAACTTTTTACCGACATGTAATACAGACCTGAAATCTGAAACGTAAATTTTTGTCAGGGGATGTCAGGCCTTAACAGCGATACAAGTGCATACCTAACCCCACAATTCAAGAATATGTATCTTACCGATAGTCGCTCCAATGTTTTTAAAATCTGCGTTGCAGAAGAGCTTAAAACTGCATTTCCAGAAGTGTTTAAAGGCTTGGGCTTTACACTCTTTCTGATTGGAAGTGATGTCTGAAAATACATAGTTTAGTATTAAGATATATGACTTTATCCAATAAAATATTCCCCATCCCATCAAACTACATGCTTCAAGTAGTTTTAATTTTACCACACTCAAACCTCTAGTTTCCCACATTAAGGATCTAAAGGCCAAGACAAAAACCTTTGAAGACAATATGAATAAAGCAAAATATACGAGACATTTCTTCAAACCAACCAATCAACATTAAAAAAAAAAATTTCCAGTCCTTACAAATAGCAATTTACTTCACCATACATTGTTAACTTTAATATTCTTTTGGTAACAATTTTCGATTTTTCCTCAAGAGTAGCATGTTAAAACTGGAGCATTATCCCAAAACTAAATGTTGAAATGTTAAAATCAGTTCACGACACCATAGCTTAGCGAGGATTTAAAGTGCTTAATCAAACAGCTATTTCATTTTTGTATACTGCAAATGTAGAAGTCTTCTCACCCATGTAGAGATACTGCATCATTTGTCATAGCAAGATAGAAAGCAATCTCTTATTAAATGACACAGTGGCAGATGACATCAATACTCATGCAACTACCACTCATTTCACTGGCATAAACCACCAAAGTTCACCTGATAAACAGAAGTGTTTAGGTTCCTCCTGCTGTATGCAGAGGCTCCACCAAACGTAGTTCTCCCAGCGTAGAAAGGCGACTCATGAACAGAATCATTCTAGGAAAAAAAGTGTGACTTTCTTTTACAGCTTCTGACCACTTTTATGTGGTTATTTCAAAATGTTATGTTTACAGGACAGTCACTCAGGATCTTCCAATAGCATAAACTTTTATTTCGAAACCATATGAATAAAAAAACTGTAAATATTCCAACTAACCAAACTTGGGCTGCAAAATACAGAAACTTTGAAAGAAGGAGTTTCATTCAAAGCTGGCTGCAAAGAGCTGCCTCTTCGGGAACTTTCTGGGCACCAAAGTCGCTGTCGTTTTGCTGTAGATAACACATTTAATGACAATTAGCAATCAAATAATAACTGTACAAAAAACAAAAAGTGCCAACTTTAACCCGAAAAAAATATCTTTACATTAAACCTACTAATTTAGGATGCAGCTTTTGTTCTTACCTGCCCTCTCACCACCAAGGGCAGATGGACTTGACGGTGTGGATATACTGACTCCAGTAGAAACAGTCAATGACTCGTTACACCTCAAAAAACTTCCTTCACAAACCACAGGATCTGACCTTGACTGTGTCAAAGGCAGGGTGGCAAGATGGGGTTGAGTTGTTTTGGACTCCATTGTCGGCAACTTTTTGTGGACTGGCGTTGTTGCGCCTGCCATAGGAGCTGCAGTAAGTTTGTTTACATTCCTTGTTTCAGAAACAGGTCTTCCTATATGCCAAATTGATGCTACAAGAAAATAGAAGAGTATTTGATTATGACATAACAGGTTTAGTTTAATACTAACAATATTTAAAAAAAACTGAAACAAAGACATGAAAAAAATTACTACTCACAATTTTTCTCTTGGTGCGAGGAAGGGAACATTCCTGATAGTGAATCCCTTTGGAAATGTGGCGCCATTGAAGTCTGTGTGTTTTCTTGAACAGGTTCATGGCATGGCATCTGCCACAGCCCAGCAGTAGAGACTGTGTTTGTTACAGAAGCAATGCACTCCTTGGCAACTGGTGTACTTTGTTTTTCTTCTAGAGAGTCCCCCATCACTTGCACAGTTTTGCTAAATTGTGGCTGTCCTGGTAACTGTGAAGGTGACTGGACAGGGCTCTGGAAATGCAGACATACACTTGCATTTGAGAAGGCAATAAATATCTACAACACTTGGTGACACAAAAATCTGCTAATTCTGAAATGACCTTCTCGTGACAAAAGCTTTCTTCTTTTAAAACTGGGGACATGGAAAGGATCAAATGGTGATGAGCTTTTGAAAAATAGTTGCCTCCATAATTAAAGTATGTTAAAATATGTTTAAAAAATAAAATGTGATATTTCTCTAGGAATAATGCAGACTTATTAACTGTAAAATGTAGATAAAGCAGTTTAACCGTTGAAGGTTTTCAGACTGAAAACTGCTGGGACCTTTTAGAGACCCATATAAAAGGCATATCTCAAATGTATATGCATTAATATCTTTGTGATTTCCATATCCGCCACCTACCCACTATTGAATCCTTTAAACGTGCACTGAAAATGCACTTCTTCCGTAAACATTATTCCTAACCTTCCTTGTCCTTTTTCACACCCTTTTGCAATATTGTGTTACTCTCATCTCTTGTTCTTGCTATTTGGTTCCTCTGTATTTGATTTTATTCTTCATTTAGTATGGTTGTTTATTCTTTTATAGTTCACATGTTATTTGTCTGTTTTCCTGTCCCTCGTATGCCGTCCGTGGTTTGTTCTTATTCTTAAGCATTAAGAGCATCCTTAGGTGTGAGTATGCGCTTTGTAAATTTTGCATTTATTATTACTATACCTGATGTCAATGTTTCTACATGATGGGAAATGTTCTCTATTTTAATAATCCACTTTAAGAGTTTATTACAAATTTTAGCCTACAGTAATTTCACACTTCTAGATTTGAATGCGTTAAAATAAGTACCTTAGAAATGTTTTTAAATTATCACAGGTGAAAAAAAACAGCGTTGCTTAAGTTTTCCAAGTCTAACTTACAACAAATACATCTTCGTGCTCATCAGAAGAGGCAGCAACATCATGTTCAATGGCGCGACTTGCATCATTTTTTTCTGTTCTCAGTTGAAGCCAGGATGGATTGAAGACATCTTTAAAGGAGTCAGTCAGGCGTCGGAACAAGGACTATGGAAAACATGTATGTACATGACATATGGAAGACTATTTTCAACTGGTTACTCTGGTAAAAATTTATCACAACAGTACTAAAATGATCAGAACGGGCTGAAGCCACACACTTATTTAAAGCACATAAGAAAAAGATATTGCTCTCTGAATACTACTAGAAATAAATATCACTAAATTATTTGATTACTTTAGCGTTTAAAGGTCTTAAAACAATATATATGTGAATGTATAAATGCGATACGCAAGTAACAAAATAGACACCGATGACAGAGCCCGATCTTTAAAAATCACTCTTACAAGTTGTATTGGATGGACGACCACATTGACTCACGTGTACAATCACAGTGTCAGTACTTTCGTCTTACCTTCTTCCGCTCGTAAGGTTTGGACGTCGAATGTCCTCGCTTATTCCTTATTGCACCTCCTCCTGCAGATGCCATCGCACAACCTTAACGGTAAGCAAAAGGCTGAAGCAGCAATCCAACGCTTATTATTTTTTAAAAAACCATCAATTTCTTTCTCAGTCTTTTTCGCAAATTTCTAAGATAAAGATGGCGGCAAGTGTACTGTCCTTCTATTGGATAATTTCCTAAGTCATGTGACTTTTCGTCTTGTCAAAGGTCACTACCGATAAGGTACTTCACTCTTGCCAAAACCTAGGTAACGATTTAAAACGGCGAGTATACAGCAAGATATCGCCTAACCTGTTTTATTTATTATTCGTTTAATTTCTCTAAAGCAAATTTTAACATGAATTGTCTATTCGAAATAAACAGTTAAAGTTTGTGAATATGTTCTATAGTACTTAGTCAAATTTGAATACGATTTTTTATTCCGCGCTATTTTGCCCCCTGATCCACTTTCGATTTCCTACCCTTTCAACAACAACAAAAGTGATGAGGTTTTACAATCGAAGTTGGGATTTCCTTTGTCATTATCGGTCAGAGCGGCTTCAGTGACACAACGTGTTCTAGTTGTGTAAGAAATTCAGACTTCTTTGTGAATTCTGCACGACAGAAACAGCACATCACCAATGTCTATATGCTTAGACTACATATATATACTTCAAGGCACACTGTAGCTGCGGTCTTGAATGTGGTCTTGAATCCAGTCTCTGTTTCACGAAGTTCAACATTTTGCCTCATCCTTTCTTATCTGGTCTCTCGCTATCCTTCATGCTGTAACGATTACAGATGTCTGGACATTCCGTGCTGTCTGTGCAAGCGCGTGTCTGACTGTGTATGAATGATATTCATTACAATCGATCTCCGTGTATTAATGGCTGTCAGTATCCTATATATGCTGCCAGACAATCATTCACACTGTACGTACTTTTGAACAAAGACTCAGTTCCATGGGTTAGATTATAGGCTCGACACTCTTTCACTCCCTGCTGTCTGTACTTACTATTTTCAGAATTATTATTAGAACAAATTATTTTCACATCAAAGGTTTGTTTGGTTATTCTCCAGTGTAAGATCAGACATATATTTGTTCGCGCGAATACCCCATGAATGCACATAACTTATACCCAATCTGTCAGGAATGCATATCGAGATATCTGCGATCGTTACAACGCCACGTACCCACCTCGTGCTCTCTGTTCTTCCACTGACAGTTGTCTTCTTTGTCTAGGTCGCTTCGAGCAGAACGTGCATGGATTCCGTTCCATTCCTATTATGAACCTCGGTTCTGAAATTATTTATACCCCACAAAGTTCAACATTCCTTCTCCCTCTCGATCTCTGGGTCTGCAAAATCAGCTTGATATTTTGTGTCAAGTCGCAAAAAGTGTGGTTGATATAGATAAATCTAACGTACGTGTTGTTTTTAGAAATGGCCGGTGGTATTATTGCTAAAAGAGAAAAAATGGTTTTATATGATGGTAAACAATTTGAAATGGTTAATATGTACAGATACCTTGGTATAAGTATGTCCACTCGTTGTGTCTATACACATGCTCTTGAAGACCTCTAAAGCTCGGCTTGGTGTTTAAAATATTCTTCGGGTATTGTGGACTTTTAATGATCGCAGCTCGATCGTCTCCATTTTTAATGTTTGATTCGCAAGTGTAACCCATATTACTTTATGACTCTGAAATTTGGGGACTGATGGCAGATAATAGTATAGTCGAAAAAGTTCATTTGCTTGCCATGAAAAACAATTCTTAACGTAACGAATAAAACGCCTATATAGTATGTTGGTCTATAGTAAATGTTGACGCTATGCTTTATACATTAGTTCATAAGTTAGATGTATACTGACTCAAGATATACACTTCAGATACCACCTGAGCGCTTTCAAAAAACAAAAAAAGCCTATGAAATGCCTCTTAGTTTACACTATGATAACAAGGTTATTTATAATTGATACATTGTACAAGTACGGTTACGGTTTTGCTTCGGAAAATCAAGGTGTTGTCAAATACTTTTTGAGAGATTGATGGATTGTTTTTATCACGAATGGCACAACAAAGTGAATTCTAGTCCAAGGTTCTATAATTTATACAAATCTCCACAATGCAGAGTAGTTTTCTTCGAGATATTAAACATATTGGTATCTCGCTCTCAATCTTTCAAAAAGGCTTGAAAACTTAGTTCCATGTCTCATGGCAAACCGTAGTTTGCATCTCCCTCTTTGCTACAAACGATCGACTACCTATACGTCTCTCACCTTCCGCATCCTTTTAATTTGCTCCGCGAGAATATGGTCTCTTCGCTACTGTCAGGAGAAAGGACAGGCGGGGGATGGATAGGTACCCCAGCAATTAAGCTGATGGCTTACTCGTCGTTTCGTTCGTATTGTGTGTGCGTGTGTGGATAGAACACAGCCGTACCGCTTCCCCTTCCACCCGCTATTCCTAAGCAAACACAATGCTTAAAGTGTTACCTACATAATTTCCTCAGTGGGTGCTGATAACATTGTCGTGGTAATGAGTGATTCATTATGGATTCATGAGCGCTATCACAGGAGCCTTTTTGTTTTGCTATCTGGCTGGCAAGTTTCCTTAATTTGTATTTATTATTATTGTTTTACCCTACTTTAGGTATGGCGCTGAATATGACACAAACTAGCTAGGACAAAGTCATTTGAATGACCAAGGTGGGTCCTTACGTGTCAATAAAGTTGTCATGCATCTGTTGTCTCTTTTTTGTTATAAGGTTACCACTCAGTCTATAGCTAACTGAAGGGTAGTGTAAACATCAAGTGCAATCCAGTATGTATAGGCATTTTGGGGGTTGTCATCACCTGCAATGAAACTGCTAGTGCGCATGTACTTACCTAAACAGCGAGGCTTCATTACCCTTGTGCTGTCCGTAACCGGGTGCGTACTCCTATGAACAGGATGAACGGGCAATCTTTTCCAGGAGTGGTGAGAGCGACGTCTCCTGTGGATGTATACGAGACCAAGAAATACTGGTGGCTGTCTGTGTTGTTATTATTTTAAATACTGTCATAGTGCATGCAGTCCTGGTTCCTAAATATACTCCTGCTCACAATTTGAATTTAACGTCAGCGTGTTAGAGTTGACGTGTGTGGATGACGTGTATGTTGTCGATTTGTCTTCACAAATGCGTAAATCTAGTTGGTTTTTTTTTAAATTTGTTTGCAGTTCAGTGTAATCATTACACGCATACTAATGAAGTATCACATGCATGTAATGAAATGTAATGTTGATATGGCTAGATGGCTTTCAACAAATTATGACAATAGTGTGTGTGTCCGTGTGCGTAGACACACATCCATGCATCTTATTGTTATTATATTTATATGGTATATTTTTATTGTCATCATATTTATATGGGTATATTGACAAACACCGTTCAGATGAATACGTGTGATTGTATATACTGAGAATCTTTCTCTTCATCCCAACCACCTTTTCTCTCTTAAGTTGCTTATAGTTTAAAATTAATTACCTCTCAAGTTCGATCAATATCCTAAAACCAAGAATTGACCCAATCTTGACGAGCCTAAAACATTCTGGCAGTTTTCTTTGGAACATTAACCTTCCCCCAAATCTCGAAGAACGCTATCCAATCAGTACAAGTTCAAATGGGACTTCTACAACACCTTTTCCAAACCCTTTGCATGATTACCTACAGATCGAGGCGTCCTATATATATATACCAACTAAGCAAACATGTACCCCATGTTGCGAGTGTTCCAGCCAATAATAAAACAAGAACTGTCGATTCCAATATTAGCAACCATGTTTGTACCATCCTGCTCCTTTTTTAATTGCCTTGTTCTGAATTAATCTAATGTTAATTTTTATTTCTATTGTAGTCCGAGGGCTAGCATAACCTTCGCTTATTCTGTTACCCTCGTAAATAAAGATTTGCTCATTGTTAATTTTGTGTGTGTGCTGAAGTCTACTAGCTAATAATGTCAATGCTGGAGTATCTGGAGTGACCGTCTTAATTACTAAAAAAAATTAGAAGTGCGCGCTATATATCAGGATGTTAATTGTAATCAACAATATGGTTTATTTATACGGTAAGAATTTATATAAATAGAAGGAAAACGTCAGAGTTAGTTACTTTTATAACTTCAAATACGTTTGAACGAAACAAACAGATGGAATACTCTTACTACATTTATAACATAAATTATAACAAAAAGCAAACGATCAGAAAGCGGCACAAACAAGGGAAGGTTACTCTCTGTGCTGCCTTTCAAGCAGACGACAGGAAACGGAGTTTTTTTTTTTTAGCCCGTGCTCGACCAGTATAAACATTTAAAACAGTTTAGATGTCAGTGCGGATTCACGGAGATGGAACGTCTCCGGTACAGTAAAGATACGTAAAAGAAAAAGAAAACAAACGAAGTACAATCAGATTTTTCTTTGTAATCCGCATCTGATATTTCTTCGACTGTTTCAGACTGTTCTGCGATCGACTGAATCAGTGAATGTGAATGGCTTCTAAGCGGCCTATGGGTTCTAGACTACTAGTTAGACGTCAGTCACTCAGTTGACAGCATCGATCAGAATAAATATGCTGATTCCTACTAAAAGAAGCCCATCTGCCTCGACGTTGTTAAAATCAGGTGGCGACGAAAGGGGAACCTCATGCTCGTGTTCAAACGGCGTACCTGTGGTTATATTTAATTGCATTTCGCCTGGCTCTTCTGTCAAGGTAACCATGCCTCTAGTTCTACAGCGGGAATCAGCGGAACCAAGACCTGTGATACAGCTTAATTCATGTTTGAAGCAGCATTTTCAAATGAAGGACGACAAATCTAACTGCAACACAAATCATCTACCTGGTAAGCGTTGTTATGCGCTCAAGTTACTCATATTTTCTGTGCATAAAATATGATCAAGAGCTTAAATAAGAGACGGATGCTGGAAGAATTAAGGTAAGTTAATGAGATTTCTTATCTAGCAGTACACAAAGAGATGTCTGCCTCATTTACAAGTTAAAAATCACATTTACTGATTGTTATGACAATATAATAACCAAAGAGTTTATTATTTCATTGCAAAAGTACAGTTAGGTCATTTTATGATCCTATATTTTGTTCACTAATAATTCAATGAACACAAATTTGTCATAATTTTTAAATACTTTATGCATTGTATTTAGAAACGCTATTTCGTAGTAACAATGATGGAAAGTAATACAAAACCTTAGATTGTTTTTTATAAATGGAAATTAAATCTGAAAAGCATCTCTTCCATCAGTCTACCTTCAATACAGATGAATAAGTTTAGCAAGCTTATATTTTAAGCCCTGTGATATTTGTGCAGATGACCACCAAATCCAGTGCAGCAACAAACCATTTCTTCAACCTCTAAGAAAAAAGGAACTTTTGTGAGTGCACCATAGCTTACTTTTAAGTCATAAAGTTAAACTTAGCAGTTTTTGTTTTCACTCTCTAAAAGTAATATTGTGATATTTCAAGTGTGAGTTATTCTTTTAAAAATTTAAAAATTATAAAGTTAGAAGGGAGACCATTCTTTTAATCACTCTCCTGATAATATCACACATAATATCATTTTTAATTGTTTCAGTCTTCTAAACATATGCTTAACTGAGATAATGAATTTACTATAGGCATTTTTACTAATTTCATCTCTCTTAATTTATGTTTCAAACTTTTGTATTATGTTAAACATGGGGCTTGCTAAAAAAATTATTCATATTTTATATTCAGTTTAAGCTTCTTGAGTTTTACTTTATTTATTTGATTACAATTTTTAACATCAGTTTATTCTTACAGGCAAGCAATGTATGCATATGTCTACATCATTATTAATTGTTTATTCAGTCTTCTAAACATATGCTTAACTGAGGTAATGAATGAAGAAAATTTATTGTTTTAGGCCATGTGGCCTCAACTGTGCAGGAGTTGAGCACACCTCTCACAAGTTTGAAAATGAAGTGCTGACATTAAAACCATACATTAGTGTCAATAAAAGTTTCCATAAGTAGCTTCATCAATAGAAAATAAACAGTATGAAAACCTTTGCCTTCATTTAGTTACTGACATAATAAGTTTTATGATGTTTGAAACAATAGTAAAATAGTAAAATTGCGGCCATACAAGTAAGGTGTAGTGTATTATTAAGCAAGGCTGAGAAGGAAAGTCAGATTATTAAGTTAAATAGTAAAATGGCAGTAATCTATGCCTTAAGTCTTCAAGTTGAGGGCATTCAAAAAAGGGTATATTTCACCATTGTGTGAAGTATGACAAAGAGGGTATTTCAAATTTGGTGCTAGGACTCTTGTGTACCTGTATATGTGGGTTTTAAGATCAGAGATTCCCATTTATTATTTAATTAGAGAATCTCTTAGCCTTGTTATTTACATGGCATTAATAACGTTCCACATAAAATTTACATAAACATTAAACCTAAGGCTGTTTGTAACATGACAATACCAGTCCTATTTGTGATGGTCAACAAGACATTGCTTAAATTCACCTACATTTGCACATCATGATTTTTCCAGGTGTATCTAAAATTGGACATGCACAGAAGTACAAGATCTGGTGTGTAGTCCCCAAAACGTAAAAATCTAAACAATCCCTACTTTTGTTTTTGTTGTCAGGATGTCTCTAAAGGCCAATGGCAATAGTAGTCAAAAACAAATTAAGGTATTTATAAGAGTTGACTACTTTTACTTTTACTTGTATGCCAATTATTCTCTGACTGCTTTGTACTGTATCCACTGTTTCTAAACAAAATTATATTAGACTTTTCAAGGTTAACTGTAAGGTTTAGTGCTCTTGCACTTTCGGAAAGTACATTTAAGCCAATGGCAGTATCAGACAAAGCATTTCTTCTTCTTGTTCCTATTCGCCCCCAGTGGAGCAAAGGGCCACAAGACAAAACATTACTTTCAGAAAATAGAAAGATACACCTGTCTAAGAGATTTGAATGAAGCTGAATGCCATGTTTGCCATTTTCAACTATGCCTCATGCTAATTCAATACTCGTTAAGCAAGGAGAATGGTTGGAATGCACTCTAGCTCTTGATTTTACAAAGTCTTTTCAAGGCATGGTACATTTTCTCGTGAATTCCTCTTTTCCACAGAACTTGCCCTAGTTACATATGAGAGACAGAGTCTGTAAATATTAAGTATATATAATATACTCCATTTTTGTTGGGGTTTTTTTGCTGTTTTTACTTTTTGGGGAAAGAGGTGCTGTTATATCATGATCAGATGTATAGAATAAAGATATGGTCAATTGCTGAGCAATCTTTATAAAACCTTGCCTGTAGTTCACCAACTGCATAGGTTTCTTCAACCCAAATATACAAACGTTTATTTAGTGTGAACATGTAGAGTTTACTGCACACATTAAGGAGTGAGATACCACTGTATTTATTAGGGTTATTATTGTTTCCTTTATTATGCAGTGGGTGAAGAATGGTTTCAGACCATGTTTCTGGAAACAAACCTGATGTGAACGTACAGCTAAGCAGCTCAACCAAAAAAGGGAGAAAATTGTTGTTGCTATGTTTCACAAGTTTGGATATTAGTAATTAGTCCACTGGGGCCAGCTGCTTTGTTACTGTTAAGATATTAAATTGCATACATAAATTTCTCAGGTATATTATTTCTATCAAAAGAATATTCACTGATGCCATCTGTTCTATTGTAGTCTGTATGTCCTAGCTGGGGATCTGTATGATGTTCCATGTAACTGAGAGAAAAAGAGAGAGAGAGGACTCAAAACACAAAACCAGTGAGGCCACGAGTCATTGCTCATAAGGTTAATTGGTGACAAGTTAGCAAGTTTAAGTATGGAAATTGGTAAAATCAAAAAGTACCTCACTCTAATGTTATATCAATGTCGCATATATCTATGAGCTCAGTGCAAACATCTTTTTCATAGTTTCTTGCTTTACTTTAATAGCATAACAAACATTAACACTGATTTCTTTTTCAGCTTTACTGCTTTCTTTGTGTCATATTTTTATGCATGTAAATCTATGTCACTAACATTTGATAACTAGCAATCAGCTATTATGTCTATCTTATTACGAAATGTCCTCTGTGATGAGACCGCCAGTTAAACTCTTTAATGTTTTTCAGAGCCATAAATCATTTGTTTTCATACCTCCTTGGCAAATTTTCTGTACCTGTTACGAAGGTATCACAAGTTTGCCACAAGAAGTACAACAGTCAATGTGTCTATCAATAATGAGGAAATATAAAATACAAAATTACAAGAATACCACCTGAAAGTGCACAAACAGCTTTTTTGTTCAAAAGGTTTTATTAGTTTTAAGGCGAAATCAGGAAAAAATAAAGGTCACACGCGAGTCATGCAAAGGTTGCATGCACATAATGCCTAAGCATCTTCTAGCACCTATCAAAGCACCTATCACTGTTCATTTTTCTTTATTTCTATAAATGTTTACACACCATTTGATTATTTATGTCTGACATGTTTCAGTATCAGCAATGACAATGCCTTGATAATCCAGCAACACATTGTTCTCAACCCTCTGCCCCTGGTTAAACAAAAAGATCACATTTTGTTATCGTGTTTTGCACAATACTGGTTTGCTTCGTGTGAAGGCACAAGTCATTGGTTTACATTAATTTATATAGATATGTTGTACAAATTCATTGACTCTTTAGGTAAGTTATTTATTGATAATTTTATTCGTATGCAGTGATCGGTATTTTCAGCATTTTTTCAGGGTTGGTCAGGTCACATCATGTCATCACGCATGCTGTTGTGTTTTATCTTGCCGTGGTCATCTCTTACATTCAGTTAACAACAGTGACAAATAATTTGAGGACGTTTATAGGTTTGTTCCGCGGTCAATCTAAAGGCACTTGACATTGAAGGGACTTTTGAGTGGGGGTGAACCTCTTCCTGCAAGTGGCGATTTACAGAGTGCTGATGTTGATATAAGAGCTCTCAGTGAGTAGCGACCATAAATCATATTTATGACACCCGTTTATTCTGCTTCTTCTCAATAGTCCGCCGGTTAGTAACGCCAACAAAAGATTTTGTCAACTTTGCAAGTCATGCAGCCAATGCCCACGTGCACATGGTACAGAGTGTGGGTTTGTGTGCCTGACAACTTAAGCTGGTTAACTAAGCCTTTCTCTACTAACCGCGAATGTATCGGTTCAAACATCCTCGGGGTGTTTTCTTCCACAGAAAGCTGTCCATTTCAGGAGCATTAGGAAGCTTAGCGGCAGACAGACAAGGAGTTCTACTCGCCTCATTTGTGCTAGTCCCTGAAGATCAATATACCTTTGTGAGCTGGGCAGTGTCGTCACTGGGTGTGCTCAGTGCAGTTGCTCAAACTTTCAGTTATGACAACAGACGGGGGAAGGGGGAGCCTAGCTTTGTCCCTGTCGTCGAGCTCGTGCCACAGAGATTTGCTTAATAGTGTGTATGGTGGCTCTGCCGGGCAGAGACAGACCTGAGGGTGGAAATAGCCGTGTTTGTCGCTGCTAGATCCTTTTTGAGGTGAAGGGAGCTTGTGGGCGGGTCTGCGTATACCCGTGTCTAACCGTCTCGATCCACGCGAGATATGCTGTGCTGAGGGTGTGCTAGCTTACATAGCTCGTCTAAGTCTTGTAGGTCAAGGCAGCATGCGAGTCTACACGCTAGCTGCGAGCTTGAGGCAAAGTATTTTATCACTTATACCATCTTTCCACGACACGACTTGAATAGACGCTAGCAGCGAGTTTGAGGTAAAGTATTTTATCACTTATACCACCTTTCCACGACCCGACTTGAATAGACCTCGTTTAGTCAGTTGTCCACGAGACCACAACCCTAAGATTTGGCGTTTGTTCTTAGCAATGCAACTACGATAATGTCAGGAGCAGCAGATAACGACAGTCCATAGCTTTACGTTTGGTTTTCGAAATCGTTTGATTGTTTAGTCACATAATAATGTCAGAACACATACGGCGTTCTGATTATTTTGAATAGCGGAGCTATTTAGTTCAGCCAACAGAGGAAAGGAGAGTATGCAATGCGCATGCTTCAGCAACGAAATTTGTTGACGATTCCAGGGTGTCAGTGCACAATAAATATTTTTGTCTTTTCGTGGCTGATAATTGAAGTGTAGAAGTTGCTAAGACACGTTTTGGAAGCGATTCGATGTGATAAGTATTGTCTGTGTCACTTTGATGATCCATTTTGTTACGCGTGGGAAAATCTGTGCAGATAGCTATGCCAAATAATCTGATTAGTGACGCAGGTCTTAAAGTTTTAAGCTAAGGTATGTACGGATGTAAATATGAGGGGCGTAGGATGATTTGAATTTCCAATCGCGCTCACTGTTACCAGTTCCCCATTAACTTTCTGAATTATGAGCAATGAAACTTTATGGCGAAATATGAGAACATGTCGAGACAGATATGTGCAGGCGAAATAAACACAGGGCACAGTGCATCCAAGGTTTGTTTAAAATGTTTGTTTTGTTTTTGTTGGTTTATCTCAATCTACAATTTTTGGCGTAATTCAGTTAATCTTGATTTTGTACCCGTGTTAGGCCCAAAGCATAGTGGTTCTGTCCTTAAGTAGAAATAATCGTAATAAATGGACAGACCAACAGACAGACAAGTATGAAAGGACATAGGTGCACAAACATAGCAGATGGATAAGTATTTAATTGATTTTTGCTACACAGCCATGTTTCCTTCAGTGGGGGATTGTAAGGCTACAAAAGCAGACTCGGATGGATCTTTAACCTTGCCGGCTAGTTGTGAAATTCTGTCTAAGCTTTATGCCAACCATGGGGTTCGCATCCGCATGGTGCGCAGACGGCCCCAACGTGAGAAGATCCCTTCTGTGCGACAACTGATCGAGCAGCTGGCCAAGAAGCATGACCAGCTGCTTGCTCAAGAGATGGCAGAGAGGTTAAAAAGGTGAGCATTTATTTTCACATGAGTACTTGATATCTCTTCTTTTTTTTTTTTTCTCGAAGAGTAGCGTCAAATTAGTGCAGTTTTTTTTAATGCCGAGTTTTATACTAAGATACAGATCTTTAAATAATTATCTTGACTCGTGTCAAAGAGTACAATCTGAATTTTCTGTACGGGATTTTGTAGTCGAACGCGCGTTAAGGACAATGTACACTACCGAGAAACAACTTTGGGGAAAATGGCATGAGGAAAAAAAATCATATTTATAACAACTCTTGTTTTCACTGAGTGAAACTCCAGATTTTGATTAATTTTTTTTTTAACTTGAACGAGAATGTGAAAAAGTATTTAACCTGTCCGAAGAAAAGGGGCCAGGCTGAGTCACTGAAGTAAGCAAAATGCCAGCGCTGAGCAGCTGGCTACATTCTTACTATTTTTCATATGCATTTATATTGTAGCTGACGACTAGGCGTTAGCAGCCGGCTAATGTGACTATGAAACCCGCCACTGATTCATTGCAGATGCACGTCTTTGTTTAAAAGAAGCCAATAGCTACGAGAGTTGATTAAGCACATAATACAACATGGCCTTATCTTCTTGTTGGTGTGGCTTACTTTTTGTTTGGTTTCATGAGGTAGCCTAAAGTGCGATGCATTCGATTTCGTTTCTTCTTGTTTTTCAACTGATGGGTGTGCTTTATCCGAAGTCCAGATGCTGCTATAAACTAGGCAGTTTTTATTAGCTTTTATGCCTTCCGAAAGTTTGGTGGACACATGTCCGGACATACTGGAAGTCGCAGATGATTGAAAGGAAGACATGTCAGTAGGATGTATAATCGCAGGAACGTATATAGAAGTGATACAAGTACGTGGTTCTAGCGTATGATATCTCTTCCCACAGTCGCGCCCAGCAAGCTCTGCTGCGCCTATACGTAGTCGTGTACTTAGACATCAACATCCGGTTCGGAAACAAAAATGGCAGTCGGCTGCGCTGGACTTCATGTGGTTTGTAGCCAGAGCTCTTGTTGAGGAAACATTGTCGTCATCTGTGTGTTTTGAGGGTCTTGGACTTTTGGCGGGAGAATAGCTGCTTCATTTTACTTCTTCGCTAACTTATTTGCTTTCTTGTTGTCCCTAATTCCTCTGTGGAGCTATACAAAAGTTTGTCGTTCCTTACTTTTCTCAGGATGCCTGTTTATTTGTGCATATTCCGTGGAAAAGTTGAGAAATCCTTAATATACTGAAAAAAATTCTGTCAAGGTATACATTATTACTTAAGCCTTTTCGTGCTTTTGTCCACGCATCGAGACCAATAATAAGAGGGTGCACAAGAAATTCGAAGAAATCGTCGTCGTGGTCGTGACGCTTTGTGGCTTGAGAGTGGAGGACCTGTGCAGAATGTTTGAGCGTGTTATCTTAATTACTTTAATAAAACCTACTTGCATCACATGGGATTGCAATGATATTTTAATTGATGTTCGGTTTTGTATATAGCTTACTTTCAGTATTACATCCATTTTCATGTCATAGTTTCCAAGGGAAGATATCGCTTAGAGAGTACTTTTCTATTAGGATAATCAGTTGCCTCCCTTGAAAAACATTCGCTTTTCATCATATTTTATTTATATTTATAATTTATTGTAATTTGTTATAGCTGACGAGCGGACAATCATTCCGAAAGTGTCTGTAACACAGCGGGGAAAACGAAAGCACATCGTGTGGAAGCATACATTGAAAAATATCCATGGAATGTCACATGGCACAGTTAGCCTCATAGCGTGGTAGTCGGTGCGCGCCAGGAAAAAGTCAAAGTATCAAGGGTTGCCCGGCTATAAGACGAGAAAACTCCTCCTGTACGGGAAAATGGGCACCACATTTACCGGCAAGAGCAAAATGTGGCGGATTATGTGCCTTAGGTTCCACAGTCTTACGTTAAGTACAGTAAACCACTTACAGATCACCGTACCTGCGTCTTAGACTATGCAACCTTAAACTCATTTGTCTGTATTGGCATGCCACTTTTTGACGTCCCTTCAAGACATTAGGATTGTAATGTTCCAGCATACAGCTAGAATTACTACTCATTACGTATTCATTTTGGTCCTAATTAAGGACGACAAAATAAATCATGGGTGAAGGGAATATCCTGTTTCAGATTTTAAAAATCATCATCATTAATTTGATAGTTGTGGTGTAAAATTGAACTTTTTCTGATAATTATCTGTACAAAGTATAATCAAGTATCTGGGAGCATGCGTCCATTGCCACTGGTTTGTCAATGTACTTTACTGCAGGAGGCTTTATGTCGGTTGATGTAAACAGTCTGCATTGGTTGGTCTTTGTTAGTCCCTACCCTACACTGTTTCATTACCGTTTGAAAATGTCGCCGTCTGTGCTGTGTAGATCGGAGACTTAACATCAATAAAGTTCTCGGTATTTTTTATGTAGTGTGCAGTTTAATTCTGCTTGCCTGGGCTAGTCAGTCGCGTAGCTAGGCTGCGAGTTGTAATGCTATCTGGCTGACGTTTGCATAGGTGGGACAGAAAATAAATTAAAGGTCCATTTACAGCTGAGCTTTTGAATGGGTGTTGGGTTGCAGACTGCCGTTTCAATATATAGACAAGGATTTAATAAAAAGAATAAGGACAAGTCCATTTTGAAGAGCAGGCTGGTTAGGAAGCTAGGGCTGTAACAACCTGGATGTAGTGACCTAAATGTCTCACTTATTTCTGAATAAAAGACGCCGTACTATTCCACGTTGGATATACTAAATGTCAAGAGGGATCACAAAAGGATTTTTTTCTGCAGACAGGTTGGAGTGGTAAAAAATGTAAGGCTAACACAGCTAGTTTTACCTCCTGATAAGAAGTCGTACTTCTACATAATAAAAATTAGAACTGCTCCATGCTGTTAGGGCTTGCCTATGTCAAGAGGAAAAGATAATCTGTATAGTATCAAGGAAGACCATTGTTTCGGTTGTGAGAAACTTGCAAGTACTTGTCCCGGGCCCACACCGCTCAACAACTTTGTTTATTAGATGAGAGTCTGGAACGTTCTCAACTTGCAGATGAACGAGGCGAGGGTTTTGCAGCGTTACTATACTGACTACCCGTTGCCACTACGGTATTCACATCAGAATACGTATGAAGCGACAGAAAAGGTAGAGTCAAGACCGACCATCAGGCTCTTCAGCAGCCGAATGATGCGATTGAAACTGATGCAAAACCACAGGCGACAGACTGTGCCTTGTGTGGGCGTAGCGAGGTAGGTTCGTTCTGCGACCTTCTCTATTTAGCCACAGCCATCACTTTTTCTCTAAGTCCTGTTTGCTAGTTTACTAAGGGTTCTCACGCTAACAGATTCTCGTTGAGCGCCAGTTCGTCACCGAATTTCTGCATCTACCAAACAAGTTAGGGCTGTTGGCAAACTGCCTTGATATTATCGCTTATGGCCTTGTTTGGTAAACTGTAAGATGTAATGGCTCTACTTATTTTGGAATTAAACGCGAAGATGTCTGGTTTGAAGCCTTCAGTGCTGTATATAAGTGCTAAGATTATTATCAATAGCTAAAACTTTCATACAGCAAACATAATATGAGGAAAACATACGGTCATTTATAATGTAACACCAGTTTTTGGTTTTACCTTAGTAGAATCGTGGACAAACTAGTGTTGTAATAGCCTTAGTTTGACTAAAATATTTGAAATTTCTCCATTGCTTTCTGTTTTCCATTCTTATTAACTTGATGAGATCTACAGATATAGACGGTCATTTATTTTTCACACGAGAGGGAGAGAGAGCTGTCTTCGCGAGCTTTGCTTGCCAGCAACATAAAAAAAAAATTTTAGAAAAAAAAATTGAACCCAGAGTTGTATAATCGATCACACGTGCATGCTAAACGACATTTGCAGAGCAATAGATCGATCGAAATAGCGTGGCAACGCTTCGTTAGGGACATTTTGTGTTAGCACTTGTTCGGGTACACACCTACTGCGAGACGAGACTTTGTCCTTCCATTTCTCCTGGATATAACTGCTCTGATACCACGGTGGAGCCGCGTTGTCCGTTCATTGTGCGTCGATAGCAAGCAGACATTTTGTCAATGCACAGCAATGCCCAATAAGATTGTACTGAAAGATAAATGAGCATTTTTATGTGGGTAATTATTTTAATTCATGTCATTTTAATCTGTTTTATTCATAATGTCAACCAGAGTAACGTTTTCTTTTGACACTTGTTCTAATGTACATCGTTTTCATCCATCCTGTTTAAAGCATGATTCAGCCTTCCCCTCCCCTATATCTCCAACAGCTTTAAATTTTGCTTGAGGTATTCACTTGTACGGCTCATCTTAAACGCGAGCAATTTGAGTGTGATCATGTCATGCGTGTGCAGAAACATTAAGTTGTATTCTGCAAGTGAACCAAACTATTGGCGCTGTCCAATCAATAGAGCTAAGGTTCCCAAGTAGTGAGTGTAGCTTATTTCACCTGTAATTCCTCTTTTGAACAGAAGGGCCTAGACACTTAAGTCGAAAGTGCGGATTTATTTCTCCACGTGAATGTATCTGATTTTCTTTTGGTCCTTTATATCCGTAGTTCTTCCTTTCTACTCTACTCTAATGACATTTTCCTTTTGAGAACTGAATATACATAGTAGCTACTAATTAACACAATTTAAAGCAACCATAAAGCCTTTGCGATATCACAAAGAAACCGAACACGTTTAACAGGGACAATGATATACACTATGGTTATTAGAGGCAATGAAAGTTACTGAAGAATAGGTTACTTGCTTCTTAAAGTGAAAAGGTCTTACCTTTTCAGGGCAATGTAGTGCTAGTTCCGGCCTATATATGTGTTGTGGAATGTACATGTTTGGCTGGTCAGAGATGTGGCTCAACTGGTATTGCTAGGCACGTCAGCTGTGTCACATATTAAAAGTTTGTGATGAAATAGCATCGATACAGAATATTTCCGTAGCGCTACGAAGTTTTGTGATGATTTACTTATACAGTTTACAGGCTACTGTCCGAGACAAGCTATTTCATTTTAACAAACGCAAGGAACAGCCGACTATCCCACGTAGTAAAAAATTAAAATAAACAAGACAAACACAGATCCAGTACAGTTCTAAGCCACTGTGTAAAGCACGTTAAAAGAAAACGGAATCTGCTTTTTTCCTGGTATTGATAAAGTGAAGTGCAGAAAACGATTTGCACTCCATTTCTGAATCGCTTATCAATGCTGCAAACAGGCCATCAACATTCTAATGAATTTTATTACTGACGTCATGGCACTGCATTAAAGATCGCGATAACTGGTATTTGGGTATTTCATCGCAGGTGAATTTGTTTTTCTTGGCCTCAAGACGAAAATATGCTAACGGTTTGAGCCAACCAGCTAGCAGACAAACAAACGCATGACTTGTTTATTCACTCCAGGTTTCCCACTGCAGTTCTCATGACAAGCGCTTTCATGATTGGTAAGCTTTCCCTCAAATCACAGCATACATCCAGTTGCCAAACAGCCCTATGATACCTCATCTTTCACTGTTTCCGGGTCCATGACAACAAACAGCAGTTACTGTGTCGTCTCATCGATTGCGAAGGTTGTGCAAATTTGACAAAACATGCGCTGTCAGGACAACCTCATTAAGTATGGACATGGAGATCTTACTAGTTTTCTCTTTTTGCGTGGTATCACGTGGGAACATTCCAGTCAATATCTGGACTAAACGTTAAATAAAGGCAATCAGACAGGGCCGGACCGCTGGGGCTGTATCGTGTGCGAGACTTGTATCTATTCAGTGTTGCCAGCTCGCAGGAGCACGCAGTGAGAGCATAATGCAACAGCACAAAGCTGTCAGCTTTCATGGATGGCTAAGCACTTGACTGTTTGATGGCTATGGGATTTATAGTCGCGAGTTCTCGTTCTATTGACATCACCATAGTTAGTCCTCACCATTTGGCATTGGAAGTCGTCTACCAGCTGTGTTTCCACTGTGCAGAATCAAGAAAGGTCACCAGCCATGAAAAAAGAGAGATAAGAAGGTGGTCATTGAAACAGTCTCAGCTTCAGGTTTGCGGCTAGCCAGATCACAATTCTTTTGTGCTCTTCCTTTTGCATCTGTTTGCTTTGGCTAAATGAACCTTGAACTTCAACATTATGGGCAACAAAAGACCTTCATAAAGTATTTACGATTTTTCAACTTATATATTAGACGCTCTAGAGGTGGTTGGTGAAGTTTTACAGGTAGAGTCGTCGCCCACAGAACCATCACAAGCCACCAAGTATGCTGGCATCACGGACAGCATGTCGTTTCCAGACTATGTGACCAAATTTCGTAGAAAAATGGTGGAAATTCGGACGCGCTTTCGGGAGTCAGCACGGTTTGGATTTTACAGTGAATATTGGTTTCCGCCGTTCCAGATTGTGTAAGTACTCATTAGCAAATGGAACTCTTAATTATAAACTAGCTATCACTTGTGCTAGGTTATTGCGTTCACTGTACTGGTATACAGAAATGTTCTTCTTTTGTCAGGTCTGTATAAATCTTCTAAAAATGATACGAGAACAATCTTACAGGGAAGGAATTAATAACATAATGTATTTTTTTTTAATTTTAACGTTGTGTATTTCGTGCTACGAGCAACCATCCAACTGATGTATTAAAATATCAACAAAAAACTATTTACATACACTTTTTAGAAGTTTCTGACATTATGAAGACGCTGTTAATTAAATAGTTTAAATCACCTGTAATCGAGATCCACGGGGTCCACGATTTTTAATAATGTGATTTAAAAAAAAATCGCTTGATGTGCATTTATTCATTTGACTCTCCATGTATCGGCGGAGAAACGGTTTCGTGGGCTTAAATAATTACCAAAAGGTCCGTTACAGAGATTAAATCCGTCTTAATGTACTATATAGTGTAGAATGTTTGAGCACAGTGTAACGCATTATTGAACTGTGGATGATACGATTTAGCTTGTATTTAGGGGGTGGGAGGTATGAAATATGAGAATTCACCGGTAAGTTTTATGCTTTAGTCTTTCTTTTTTCTGCATTTACGCGCTTTCTTCATTTGACACATCTTTATTCTCATCATTATTGGAATTTTCAAATCAGATCGTGAGAAGTCTTGTTGTCACAGCCGGGCCCAAAAGGACCCTTCGATTGCACCAGCATTGATCATCTCAGAACACATTCAATTTTTCTCTTGTTATTACGAATGTACCTTTAATCAAACTCGTGTCTGTTTACATATGTCTCCGTTGGTCGTTAAGGGCTTGTGCTCATGAACGACCTTTGTGTGTCCTATAGCAGACCTAGAGTAGTTGACAGCAGGGCCTTCCATCCATTGCGAAACCGTTGTTATGGTTTACTTTAGAAAGTACGTCTGTAAGAGGTGCATTGTGTAGAAATGCCTGTCTGAATGCTCGCACTCTTTGCACACTCCACACACCGACTAAATAAAGATCATGAGCGATCATTTTCAAAAGACCTTATTATGTCATAAATGAATAGGCCTCAACCCTTCACAGAGATTGGGTCACACACGGGGGTCATACGATTTTCATGTATTGGCGTCACCCTGTGTACCGCAGTAAAGGTTTTAACTGTTTAACACGTAGAGTACTTTCTGAAAGCTCAAAACTGCAAAAGCTCAGCTAGAACTGGTTCGCAGAGTCCATATGACTGAAGCATTTGTTACCTCAGTGTCTAGCCGTTACCTCCACAGGTTGGCAG
This sequence comes from Pomacea canaliculata, assembly GCF_003073045.1. Classification (NCBI taxonomy): domain Eukaryota; kingdom Metazoa; phylum Mollusca; class Gastropoda; order Architaenioglossa; family Ampullariidae; genus Pomacea; species Pomacea canaliculata. The sequence goes on from NC_037599.1 coordinate 4,816,001, forward strand.
CATTTTTCACCAGCCCGTGCTGACGGAGAGAGTTTCAGTAGGACATTGGTTCTCCTGCGCTGTTTTCGTGGTCAGATACTGAAGCGCGGATCGGACTTGAATTAATGTTTCTCTACTTTTATGGATGATGTATCTGTATTGCAGCTGGCTTGCCTTCGTACCACAGACACTGTCGTTCTGATCTAGTGCTTGCTCATGGTCGCTCATGGCAACGGTCGGGTCGGCTTTTTTTTTTTTTTTCACGCTGGCTGAGCTGGAGATGGATACACAGGAATCTGGAATCATTGTTACTTCAACCAGGCTCACTTGTCAAGTTGACAGTTCTCAATAATCGCATATTGATTGAACAAGGTCTTAGCAGCCAAAGTCCTACTGCCGCTCAAAGACGCGCTTATGCTTCCTCCACCAGGATAGTTACAGCATCAACAGCTTTTCGTCTTTATTGCATATGATTTATGAGAAAATAATTAGGCTTTCTTCTGGCTTTACAGAACGCCTGGAAATATGGTGCCTCCAGTAAACTCTTCATTGACAATGTGTCAGTGTGGGTGTTGCAAAAATTCTGGCTTCACACAAGACCGTTTCCATAGCATGCTGTGTTCCGATCATTTCGGGAAGTAATTTCGCGTGTTACGGATGATGGACCACTTCGAGCTAAGCAAATCCCACTGGAGGGCCACGGAAACATGTTGTGGGGAAGCAAAGACAGTCCTGCAGGACATACAACGCTCTTGCAGTGCGCCATGTTGATTAAGATTGCAGTTCCTGGACGCCTACTTCCATGTGCGACTGGATCAGAAGCCTCTCCTGATGAAGCTACGAACGTTAATTACACAAAACCGCTGCGATCAATAACATCTAATCCAGCGGCATCACGTGTTTGTAGGGAAGGAAATGAACTGATCATGAAATGTTTATACACAGCGCAAGCAACCGCCCGCGTTGTGGTGTCTTTGCGTGGCCCGTGCAGTCCTTTTTTTTTGGATCGGTGGTTAGCATCTAGTACTGAGTTAAACGAGTGTTTGGTTGTCAGCCATTGGTGACGCAGACACTCGTCAGCAAGTGGGAGCAAATGTTTCTCCTAGCTATCAGCGAGGACAGGATCAAGTGTTCCGAGGATACTTATCGGTAGCTGCTCTCGCGGCTTACATTGTGAAGGCCGCAGGCATCCGTGGGTGAGGACAGTGGGCTGCGTCTGTCTGTCGCCTTGGCTGCAGTGCATGTGCATTTGCATTTCCAGTCCGGGCGGTTCCGACCAGGACAGCTTCAGAACCGCGACCGAGACTACGCTGTTTTGCTGGAGAAACAATTTCACTCGGTTAAGCAAAATCGATGGAATTTTATGTAGACTTGATGTAAAGGGGCATTTCGAGCGTAAACTTGTTTTCCTGTGGCTGTGAATTGTACAAAGAATCCGTGTGGAGTAGAACTAAAACTGTTTCAGTGACAACTAACATGAAGTTGGAAGTTTGTGGTCTTCAAGACAACTGACAGTCAGCCAGCTTGTCCACTGTTTGATCCTACTGAAGATTCACCGTTCGATGTGTCTGAGCGCTAGATCGGCATGAGTGTTCGCACGATGTGAACAAGAACTCAACAGTTTCGTTCTGGGGAGTTGACTGATCAGTCTCCCGCGAGTTCACTGAAACAGCAACCTGTGATGGTAATGCAGGAAATGTCCAACCGCTTCCCTGTCCTTCAGAAAGGCAGCAGCTACAAGCTGACCATGGTACCGTATGACAGTCTCAAACTGCGCTTCAGGGCCACGCCCACTCCGTACGAACAGGACGCGTTCTCTTGGTCTCCACTCTTACGGTAGGTGAGCTCAGCGGCTGACCGTTTGGTAATTTACAAACTGGTCGCAATGTGCTTCTCTTCGTCCTTCTAATGTATTGCAGCCCTCGTACTCAGATTAACGTATCCGAAAGAGCCGTGGACGAAAACTGCAAATTGATAGCCGGGTAATGGAGTTGGAACGGGTAGAGATAATAATAAGTTTGAAACAGACTGCCGAAACTTACGTTATATAGGTTTTGTGTTTTGTTTTCTGTGCTTTGTAAACCCGTTTACGACTTTTTCCGTTACATTGCTTGCATCTGAGGAAAGGTCAGAAATCATTAACCGTGCAGTCGTTGCAACAAGGAAAATACATCATGGTGGCTAGCGACGCCAATCCCCATATCGCGTTTAGCGAGGTTTTTTTTGTGTTTTTTGTTTTGTTTTGTTTTGTTTTGTTTTGCTAAGTATTGCGAACTTAAAAGGTCATTGTAACCATCTTTATTATTTTTTGGTTACAACCACAGGACACATAGGTATGTTTTCTTCTTTTGGGGTACTATTTTAGAGTTTTAATAAGTCGTAAAAAGTGTTTGTTCTGTTCACATTTCAAATAGACATGCCTTCTACTTTATAGAAGAATTGCAAGGAAAAACTTCAACTTTCCCACAAGTGTGTTGATGCTTCAAAGAAGACACCTATCCTGTACACGTCAGATTGTCAGACACAATTATTACAAACACATTTTCATACTGCTTTCTGGGAGTGTGATGTAGATACAACATGTTAGCATTTGTGCATGGCAATTGTAGGAATAAGGAGTGGTCAGCAAATTGTTTATTTATTTCGTTTATAGGACGCTTGCTTAAGGTCGAGGCTTAAATCCTTGTCTGTAACAAAATAAAAAAAGGAAAATCCTTCGGCAGCAAATAACAAAAGCCGTTCGTGTATCATTGTCTTCACATAAACAGTCTGACGGCTTAGTTGTCTTGTATTAACGAAGCATTTCTAAGGGGTTTCTACAGGGTGGATCGCCGAGCGTGTTATAGCCCACCCTATATTTCTGTCAAGGGAAAGTAATCATGTTGACTTCCCGTGTAGTACGACCAATGGATTATCTCGAACTACGACTTGGTGAAGTGTTGACAGCCAAAAACAATCGGTACTATTTTCTAATAACTTTTCCTATTTGTTAAATATATGCTAGAGAAATATTTATGTATTTTAAGTATATATTGTTATGGAAAACCACTGAATTTTTCCTCGAGCCCAAATATTTAAGGGTGGAATTTGAGAACTATAGTTTCGAGCACAGACATGAATGGTATATTTTTGGATCACTTCAGAATATGAGTGAAAGCAGGCATCCGTTCTGTGTACCATTTACTTAGGTGTTATTCTGTTTTAATATCTTTCTAACTGCGCGTGTGTGGGTGTGGTCTACTAAACATCACATACACGACACACAATAATGCGAGTCTCACCCCCACACACACTCTCTCTCTCACTTCTTTACACTATCGCTTCCTCCCGGACACATACATGATCACGCACAAACATAACTCTCTCTCTCGCGCGCTCGCACACACACACTAATGCCTCGTTAAGAATTCATGAATTAATGTGGACCTTACCTACACATTAGGGGCTAAAGAAAATAGAACCTTCCCTACATAAAATAACCTTGTACAATAGTCTTTCATCGCTGCGCCTCGACATATCACAAACTGGCCTACTCCCTTGATAGCCGAGTCTCAGACGATGTGAAGCGTAAACAAGTCGCTCCGGTTGTTTACAACACTCCCTTTCTTTAGGCTTGTAATGTAAACCGGTATTGAGGTTCGGGATGGTTTCCTTTTCACGTATAAGTTCAAAGTCATGCGGCCATGTTAATTTTAAACAGACACTGCACCGTTGCTATGACGTGTTTAATGTAGGAGTAGGTTGCAATTAATAAACATTAGCTGCTTTCAATTTGACATACGCCGTGTCCCTTTGGGAATGATTTCGGGGAGTAAATAGTGTTGAATTTTTTGGTTGGCTGTATTTTAAGGCGTTGTGCATGTTGTTTCGAACCTACAGGTAAATGTTCACACACTTGCTTAGTCAACTTGGAGACCGCCTAGTGCGCTCAATACTAGTTGGTAATCTCAAGCCAGTCCTCGGGTCTTGCAAGAGTGTTCAGACTGTCAAAACATTTGCAGCAGAAGGTTTCCGTGTCGAGACCAGGCCGAGATCAATACCGTATCAAACTGATCATCAGCTCTTGCCGAGACTTTAAGAGCGGCGCTGGAGGTCAGCACTGACTACGACATGTCGCGCGATGACGGTCTCTAGTTCTTGGAGCTGGGACCCGTGGTGTGAGGTGTAGCCAGAAAAACATGGCAACACCCTCGGGCCTATCGATCCAGAGTTTGTGGAAAGGGCTTTGTAGGAAGACCCAGCCACCATCTATGGAGTCAGTGTGTATGTGTGGATTACCCAATGAGAAGTTTTGCATGTTGAACCTTCATTCTTGTGTCTCATCGGCTGGTCACAACGGCAGGAGACGTTACAAATGGGTTCCCATGAGCATCTGTAGTGCCTAGTAAGTAATGGTATCCTTTATATACCTGTACTTTAATTTTTTTATATTTCAAATCGAGATTCGATGCAAAACAGTAACTTTGCTTGGGTAACGAAAATGTGTCAGGCTGTCTAAGCATTTAGTTCAACGTCCTTCCAAACAGACGTGTATTGACAGAAGTCAACATCATCATATGATTTTGATTTTATATATGTATATTGAGAATCGACAGATGAAATTCTCTAGTCAACGCGAACGTCTTCAAAGACCGGTAGGCATATGACAACACGAGATGTAAACTGTGTTATCTCTGAGTTCCTGACCGAGCAGTTAGTGCGTCGTGCTTAGTGTTCGTCGACGCAAGGGGAAAAAATACTTCAGACAAAAATGTGCTTAAGCACACTGATAAAGCCGTATGTGGGAGTAGGTGCGTGTGTGTGTGTGTGCATTTGCATGAGTACGTGCTTTTCACGCAGTAGTATTTGTTGTGTAAAACATTCCGAGTCGCAAGGTTAATGTCGGTAATGGAAGATGAGGCAAAAAAACTGCAAATTCTTCTTTGCACGTGAGCTGCATAGTGCATGAGAAACGCTGAATATTTTGTATCCGAAAGTTGAAGGAAGTCTGTAATACATTACCAAGTAGAGAAATATAAAACGAGTCAAACCGAATCAATAAGCTTAATAGGCTTGAATGTCAACGCCCTGCCAGGACACTAATTATTGACACACTGCGATCGTACAAAAAGCAGAGTGGGAATAAATTTATACATTTTCATGAAAAAATAATGCTTTAAATTAGTTCACTTATTTATACCCTTGAAATTGCATTTTACTGTAAGACAAATGGGGATTGATTACTTCTAGCACCTTAGTCTGCACTGACAGGTTTTCGGCAGAACATCGTAAATGGCCTTCAGTCAATAAAATATTCGAGTTCAAATATTCGAATGTCGTTCTCAAAGTTATTAATAAAAGAAATAGCTAAAGTCAAAGGCTTTTTCGAAATCCATCGTGAAAAAAGAGGCTGGGCAATTAGTGATTTTCTGTACATACATGTGTCACAAAGCAGACGTGCATTGTCTGTACTACTCTTACCTTTTGTAAAAAAAAATTATTCTATGATATTGAATATAAATTGGCCAACCTATCTTTTCGGTGTCTTCTGAATCATTTAACAACCTACTTTTTCAGCCGTTCACTTTGATTTTATTTATGGCACTGTAGCTTTAAAGCAGAGGTGGGTAACCTTTTTTGTCAACGGCCATTTGGATATTTATAACATCATGCACGGGCCCTAAAAAATCATCAATTAATAATTAGCATGCTATATTTGGTCAAACATTTGAATAACTTGTCCTTAGTTTGGTGTCTTGTACTGTTTCCCAAGCACCACGTTAGCTTATAATATTATTAAAAATGGACTTTATGTGATTTATTTCATGTAACTTTATGTTTCTGGGTGGGAGGGGGAACTCTTAGATTTATTTAATTTCGAGTCCCGCCTGCAGTTGCTTTGGCAGGACCAGGTCAAAGGATTGCGGGCCTTACGGCTGAATACTGCTGTAAAGGTATTGTGGGGTACAAATGTTTGTATATTGACTGGGTAAAGTTCAGTACAAGATGCTATTTTCTCTAAATCTGGTTGAATACTCCTCCACTACCTCCACACACACACTCATACATCCATTATTGAGATACATGCAGCACCATGAACATAAAAATATCAAAATAGTGATGTCACGTTTGTACATGCATACGCCTAATCAATGTATGGACCATCTCTGCCATTAGCTGAGGCCTTCACAACGCAAATGTTTCTGTGTACAGTTCTGACGCCCGTGTTATTGACCTAGCTCTTTGTGTGCATGCTCCGTATGCCTGTGGGCCAAGAAAGGGGGCATCCATCCAGATTTAGGAAAATAGTATCTTGCACTGAGCTTTTCCCAGTCGTTAGGCAAAACAATGTTTGCACACAACTGATCCTTTTTATGTCACAAAGTTAAGTATCCTCCGAGCTGAAGAGGCTAAAAGAAGTAACACCAACAATGAAATCCACTTTATTCCATTATAAAGTACAGTTCTGGACCAATGAAAATATATGTGTGGGTGTGGGCATCAATTGAAGCTCATCTTGTGAAAGTCATTTGCCCTCACTGCCTGCTGGTGATATAAACTACTCTCATTGTCCTCGAATTGTCTTGGAAAATGTTCTTTTGACGATATAGTCTTCCTGTGATTTGCAATGTAACAAGAACAAAAACCGACTATGACCGCGTTTCGGGGTATCTTTGTGTGAATGAACAAGCGGACCTGATAACACTAAAAATCCTGAAACCCTGGTCATATGAAGCGCTAACGGAAAGCGACCAATAACACCAGTACATGAAGCCATTAGTCGTTGCGTTTTGTTTAGCGGTCACCAAGGAAAGGTAAAAGGTCAGTGTAGTTTGGGTCCCGACAAGCCAAACGTGAAGCGAGAGATCATAAATTGAAAGCTCACACCTGTCACTCACTAGAGTGAAGTCGTCGAGCAAATGAGAAAATCAATGCGCTTACCTAAAGCAGTGCTGATAAAAAAACACAAACAAAGCTACAGCGTGCTTCTAACTGGCCACTTGGTCAGATGGCAGGCAAAAGTCAAGTGTGCAAGTTAAAGACAGACGTTTCTCCATGGTAGGCGCAAACAACGCCGACAACAGTTTCTACCAAAGACATTACCTCGATACCAGACACCTCCCGATAACAGGTCACATGTACAGAAGAGGTATCAGTCGTAAACCGCAAAAAGCGGTTGCTAGTTTGACACATGGTCCTTCACTGTGTAGGCTGGCATAAATGTCGGTCCACTCTACTGTGCGGAAGATTGATTTCATCTACCCCGATTCGTCATGGATTAGTTCCAGCCATGCTCCACCCTGTGTCCGACGACGCAGACACGTCGAGTAAGTCGATAATGACCTAGATATTAATGTGCTTTAGGTGGTATAAACAGAATAAGAAACCATAAGACTCCAGAGGAAGAGGCAATATCAAATTTACAAAGCATTAAAAGTGAGGTATGTTTCTAAACTAAATATACCGGCATCGAAAAGAACATCCAGTTATGCGTAATGTTAGATGGAAGTGTTATGCTTGTCACACCGATCACGCTACCTGCCGCCCCCAACACACACATACACAGAAACAGCTGGAAACAGTTTGGCAAAATATTCGTGGAACCAGCAATAGGACATGTAAAACGTAATTTTGGTTAAAGGAGCTTTCAGATGATCTGCATAGTGTCGTTTCATCGAGGCCCATTCGTAATTAACTTTCAGACTTTTAGAGAGCGAACCTCAAAAGCTAAGAATGCAAGTCTGGTCACATCTCTTTTGTGGCCGGGTGCCAGAGGCTTGCTTCGAACAATATGGGGGCTGAAGCGCAGTCAACAATGTGCGTTGCTGTCACAAAGAGACCAGGCACTTTAGCAACTCGGGTCGCACTGTTACTAAAGGTAGGCTGGCACAAGGACACTCAGTCGCAATCTCTCCTTTTGCCTTTGGTGGTGCGAGGAGTCGCTGTCAATACAGGTTACACCACGAAGTAGCCTACAAATACTTTGAGACTGGAGAAAATTTCTTGGAGTAGGTGGGCTGCCTGAGGTACAGGCGCTCAGTGCGAAGTTTCCGGCAGGGTTTGCACTGAGATATTCAGCTGTATCTTATGTGGCCGTGTTATCACCACCGCTTGTACAGGTAGGCAGACTGCAGAAAATCGCCAGTTTATAATTTAACAATTACTTCTGAAGCTTAAGCAGATTCCAGTGTGCATTTATCTCATTTTCCCACTGTGGTAAGAAACTTGATGGTATATTTCATATACATGGGACATGTCAATACATCACAGGAAACTAATGTGCAGTGCAGCTCTTACTGCTTTATGTATACATGGACACTAGACCTTGTTATTTTATCTATATTGGTGCATTTAAATAGCATTTCTAAGTAGGCCACTATTATAAGTGGTTTACCGATGCATAAGGTTCAAGATATATACTGCTTGACATGCATAATATATACATGTAGTTACAGATGAGCATGCATTTACATTGATGTGTTCTTAGGATCATTTTGCAAGTACTAATGTGGTACTGGGGGTATGATGTTACATCACTCAGTACCATATTAGCTTAGCAGCAGATTTTTAAGATTTAAAAGTAGAATGAGTACAGAACCTTTTTTTTTTTTTTTTTTTATTTTTGACAACAGTGTTTAGTAGTTGTTGGAATGATTCTGGTAGTGGAAAGGTAAAGCATTTGTCACCGAGATGGGGAGGGTTGCAGGCTCCAACTTCATATCTTAGTGTACATATCTTTCTCTGGATATGGTGCTGATAACATCGGGACCTAACGAGAGGAAGGGGAAGGGAAGGCTGCACAATCACTGCTACAGGTAGTCCTTGACTTATGAACTATGTGATTTATGACCACTTTGTATCATTATTCAAGCAGTGTAAAATAGTGAAAAAATAACACATGCCATGCATACATTGACACAAAAAACATCTCCCTCATTCACTCTGTGAATTCCACCTCTAACCCCATCTTCAAAGAGGAAGATTGATTTTTCTGCTGACAGACCAGCAAGGAAAAAAAAGGAAAGCTATTGATCTGGAGACAAAGATGAAGGTGATAACATGGTTTGAAGAAGGTTAAAAAGTGACACAGAACAGGACCTACAGTTCACACACTCTGCGTTTCCACTATGCTGAAGGACAAGGAACACATCTGTGAATGATTTGGTACCAATGAAGTCAACAGCGCTCATGAACAGTGACAAGGACCCATCTAAAACATTGAAAAGTTACTGATGCTGTGAACTTAGGACCAAATTCAAAAATATTGCTACGTCTTATAACAATTCAGATGAAGGCTAGGAGTCTGTTTAGGACTTTGCAAGATGAAGCAGTTAAAGACTATGCTTGCAGTTTTCAAGGTAGCACCGGAGGGTTTACAAGATTCAAGAAAAGATTTAGTCTGCACAATATTTATGTCATAGGAAAAGCAGCAAGCACTGACACCAAAGCAGCCAACAAGCTCATGGACATGCTGGATGAATTAATCAGTGAGGATGGCTATCTGCCAGAACAAATATTTAATGTGGATCAAAGAATTCCTGACCACACCTACATCTACAAAGAGTCAAAATCAATGCCTAATTTTAAAAGGTATAAAGACAGACTGACATTATTACTTGGCAGGAAAGTTGCTGGTTTTAAACTTAGATCCTTTATGGTGTATCATTCTGAAAACCCAAATGCATTCAAGAACATCAACAGCACACACTGCCTGTCTACTACTGTACCAATCCTAAAGAGTGGATAACTCAAAAAATGTTTGAATACTGGTTCCTAAACTGTTTCATTCCCCAGATGCATGAATAAATTATTGCTTTGAGAAGGGTATTCCCGTTCAAGATTTTGCTACTGTTAGACGGTACACCTAAACATCCTCTAGATAACCTTCATCCTGATGTCAAGGCTGTTTACATGCCACCTACTACTACGGCGCTTATTAAACCGACGGATTAAGGTGAAATTGCATTATTCAAAGCCTATTACCTACAGTGCACATTTTGCTCAAGCTGTCACTGCAACAGACATTAATGAGAGGATATTGCTGTTTCACTTTTGAAAAAAACTACAATATTCTTGAGGGCACCAAAAGTATTGCAGTAGCATGAGAAAAAGTGACTGCATGAGTGGAACATTGAAGAACTGTCTAAACAAGTAGGTGAACTCATTTGAAGGTTTTGAGAAAGAACTTGATAGAATTGTGAAGCTTGCAGAAAAGATCTAGGCTTGGAATGTGAAGAGGAAGAGATTGTGAGACAAAAGAATTTTCCATTGAAGAACTGGTTTAGTTAGAAGCAATAGAAGTGTGAGGGAAAAACAAAGGGAAGAAGAAGAGAAGTAATAAACTCCCGAGAAAAACCTCACTAAAAAGGGCATTGCAAAAGCTTTTCACTTATTAGTGAATCTCACTACAAAGGGCATGGTTGAAGCTTTCTCGCTTATCAGTGAATCTCACTACAAAGGGAAGCTTTCTTAATGATTAATAAAATTCTCATTGCCTTTAAAAGCAAAGAGGAAAATGTAGCAAAATTTGCCAAAGCTGATCAACAATTGAGAGAATTTGTGTGTTGTTATTTTGAAATTTACGATGAAAAGAAACAAACTTTGCAGAATAAACTAAGCAGATTTTTTTTTAAAACAAACACCACATATAATGACAAGCCTAATAACCCCCAGGCCACTCCAAGTCATGAGTGAGCAAGTGACAAGTTGTGTATGTTACACTAATACTAAGTAATGTTTGTTATGTAATGCTGATTACTGGTGCCTGAGATATAGTGATATAAGGACCATTAGGGCCTGATAATTGGCCTTTTTAATTACCATAATTAATATATGTGTAATGAAGTATGAAAATCCTAACATTTTTACCCATATATGTACCATATATGTGTACCAAAGACTGACATACGTCTAAATCGATTTATGACTAGTCAGCAATCGGAACTTAACCTAGCTGTAAGCTGAGAACTACATGTACTTTCTTATTTAATCAACCAACTAACTTGTTATGCCAAGACTATTATGTCCATACTTACTGAGCTTCATACATGCTTCCGGCATCAAGGTAGTTTTAGTCTTTTTTCTAACAAATGCAACTACCAATAACTTGATATTTTAGCGTGCGTGTGTTAGTGCGTACAAACATGCACCTTATTTTTTCAAGTTGGTGTCGTTGTAATGCATTTTGCACCACAACAGTGATTTGTGTTTGTGCCTGCATTTCTGTGTCATATCTGTGGTAGTTACAACAGAGAGAGAGAGAGAAGGACAATAATATGGCACTTTTTATTCTTATTCTTGTCTGATGGTATGTTTCAGCTCCTCTAGTACCTCAACTGTTCCTTTATCAAGTTCAGAACTTTTTTATGGAAATGAGCTGTCACACCATGAATTTACAGAGGATATCACCACTGGAGACACAGTCACATTCGACCGAGAGCGGGACAAGCAAAAGTTGAAAGAGCTGGATGTGGGGAACAGACATATGATTAATCGTGGTGGAATCAACAGAAAGGCAGCAAACTTTGATAAAGGTATGTTTGACAGCCGGTTGTTGAAACCTTCACTGTTTGAAAGAGAAAGTTGTTAAACCTATTACCATTTAAGAATGGAGTAGGAATCGAAATGGTCTTTTATGTTCAATTAACATACTTTAAGCAGAAAGCTTATAGTTTTACTATAAGTATTTTCTCTGTAAAGCTCATACAGAGAAATTTACAATCCTTATGCCATTTCACTATAACTCAACTGAATGCAAGTTTAGTTTTCTGTCTGTGGCAGGCAGACTTTGTTGCAGTTTTTAATTCTCTGTAAGACACAAGTTGTGGACCTGAGTTGACTGGTAAAAGCAGCATAAGAAAGTTACACCAAATGCTGAAACTGATAGATAAAAACACTTCTGTTATTTTGAAACTGTTAATTAAAAGTTGTCGTTAGGAAAGCCTTTATAGAGCTGGCTATAGTAAAACTGACACTATGAAGTTAATGCTAATTTGAATTTTTAGAGCTCATTTTCCCATGTGGAGGCTGACGTGTGCTGTGGGAAAAAAAAAAGAAAACGAAAAAAAAGCAACAGTATAAGTCATATAAAAACATGGATAATCTGTGACTAATTAGAAAAAAAGAAGATAGACATTTATGACACCAGAAAATGTTAATTTCATAAGTGGCTTATGAACAAATTCTAAAAGTTTTGAAGAAACATGAAAGATAACCTTTAGATAATTGTATTTGTTTTTCTTTCAGGGTTCTCCTAAAAAGAAATATATCGATGTTGGAGAAACTGGTACAACTGTTTTTTGAGCAGGTTACAATTTAACAGAATCATGTTAGCTGTATGGAAAGTAAACATAACTGATCGAGGGTGTGACATGTGGTAGGTGGAGCCCAGATGACTTTTTACCTTCTCTGATAATGAGCTTTGAATAAGAAACCTTTTATTTCATAGTCAGAGATTTAGGAATTATAACAATTACACATGCACAGTTTGTGGGTACTCTACTTACTTATGTTTACTTCCTCTGCAGTCACATATGATTATGAACGAGAAGAGCAGCATCCTGTTGGAAACTCTGTATCATCATTGAAACAATTTCCTCTGCGTACCAATGGATTAAAGAATAACTCACTCAGGGGAGAGCAGTACTTTAACCACAGAAACAGTGCAGGTATAACTACCACTGATGAATAGATATTTTGCTAAAATGTGTGACAACATTTGAAAAATATTTTATCCGTACATTTTGCAATATTTGCAGATTCAGTTCTTTGTTATTTGTTGATTTTACATTTTTAAGAATGTTTTCAGTAACTTTCCCATTAAGAATATCATTTATCAATAGCTGTGTCGATGGATGAAAGTAAATTAGTGTTATCTGCAAGCAACTGAATTTTAGGCTTGTACATGTGTCTATGTAGTTTATAAAATATATACAGTTTAAAGAGAAAGACTTGGTATTTACAGTCATTGGTCTTTGACATTTGCATGCTATGCTCAATTTGATATGAATGTAAAGACATGCATTTTTAATGCAATGCTTTCCATTATTGCTTGACAGGTCGTGAAGATGATTTGGTAGCAATGGGAACATTATGGAGTCCTGGTCAAGCTCAGACTCGCAGCTCATACATAAGCACCAGCTCTTGCAAATCCAGTAATGGTACATGTACATCATCCGCAGCCACTACTACTGGCACTCTGCCCATCCGTCGTTCTCTCAACCTTTCCACCAGTTGTTCTACCAGACAGTTACTTACTTCTAGCACCTCACAGCCGAATGCCACTGCCTTTGCTCTATCCAGCATGGGAAATGTCAAGAGTTCCAGAGAAGGTAAGAATAAACCTACCAGTTAAAAAAAGCAGTATTTTTTAAACTGTGAGGTCTTTAGGGACTTCATGGTTAGCCTAAGTAAAAACTTGGAAATAGTAATAATTCCTAGGGTCGTAAATCTTTATTAAATCTAAAAATGGACTCCATACCATTGTGGATGTTGGATCAGGAAACTGTCACTTGCAACAGACATTGCACATAAAAGGCAGTTCCTTTCTCCTTCCACCGCTTTGTGTGTGTGTGAATTGAGGGTGCTTTCCTGCTCCAGGCCCAAGCCAGCCTAAAACAGGAAAATTTTTACTATGTCAACCACATCAACCAGCGATCTAACTTGTGTACAATTGGTTTATGTCTTAACTTCATTAGCAGTATTTTGATGAAATGCAACATTATTTTAGCTTCATGTTTTTTGTTTAAATATCAAGCAGAGAAATAGGTCTGACTAATCATAAACACTATTTTTTAAAATTTAATCAAATTGAATTGTCCTTTGTTGTGAAATGTTTAAAAATTGACAGTTTTAGTTTCATTCCAGATATCCAAATTTCGTGTACATGCATTACCTCTGCATTTATTTGTTGCAGTTGAACCCAGGTATGCTGACCCACTTGCAGGGGCGCCTTCGTTATTTCAGCAGCGGCTTATGGAGCTTGCTGCCTTAGAAGCTGAGACAGTCAGATGGGAGAAGGCGAAAAAAGTGAAAAAGAAATCAAAACAAGATTCCTGAAAAGAAAATAATATATAAGCATTGATTTAACATGTACAATTTCTTCACAAGGGTTGCTTTAACATGTACAGTTTCTTCACAAGGGTGCTTCAGCATTTCTTCATATATTCTTCAGAAGAATCAGGATATTTTCCAACATTGTGGAGGAAGCTTATGAGCTTGTCCTTTTAATCCCATGTTGATGCCAAAGATATTATGTTCGAAGATAAAGAAAAAAGTTCTTAACTGCAGTCTACTTGACTTTATTTTCTAGAATTAACTTTGATAGATTAAATTCTTTTTATGACATTCTTTTATTCCTCAAAAGCTTTCTTAAAAAAGGAGTTAGTGCATATATAAAATTACAGTCTGCTTCATAGCATAGCTTAAGAACTGGTCCTATAATTCTTGTGCTGCACCAGCAAAATCAACCTGACTGCCTCCTATAGTGCTTTGCCTTTAATTTCATTATTATTCAGAAGAATTATTTCATGTGTAACTGTTTTCATTCTGAGGAAGGACATATATATCTCTACGACAGCAGAGTTAAGAGTTCACAGTGTATCTGGCATGTATTGGCAAGAAGGTAATCATCACTGAAACTATTCATAATAAATTTATACTGATATTTCCAGATGGAGTTTTGTGCATGTATGCCTTCTACATGGTTTTTTTTTTTTTTTTTAGCAAAGCTGTATGCCTGATGTTAAACATAGTGCTTATACGTGATTTTTTCAACAATTTTAACATCTATCTCATTGACAGTAATTTTATTTATGGAGATTTGTTCAAGTTTTTGAATCTTACAGTCTCAATTACTTCCCTTGGTTTTGACATAAAGTTTGAGTTACAAGGGGCAAAAATATTAAATAAATATAAATAATAAAACTAGCACAAGTTCCTCGCATAGGATTTTCTTCCTCTTCTGATAAGCTAGACTTGTCATTGTCTATTGTTTCCTTTGTTGCTATTGTTTATTGTTTCATTTTTTTTGTATTGGACTGCATGATTTTAATGACAAACTGTTTCAAAGCAGCACAGACTGAGATGTAAGACCCAAGTTTTTTTTTCAGTCTTTCAGCATCTTTCCATTGCACTGTTTGTTTTAGCAGACACATCTGAAACTTATTTATTTTCCCTATGTAAAGCAGAAGATCAACTTCCTTCTCTAATAGGTTATTGGTAAGAAAACAATAAACTGAAGATCTGCATCTGGATAAACCAGATTTCCATCTTAATGTCTTGAGTATCTCATTTACCCTGTGAAAGGCTGTTGGCTAGTTCCTACACAACTTTACACTTTTGTATCTGTTTACGGGATTCTTGTGGCAGATTTAATTTCTTTTTAAACTCATTGTCTGGCATATGATCTGTGTTGGAGTAATCTCATTGTAAAGCAGTTATATGTGTTTACTATATTGACTGGCACAAGTATACATGATTGTGCTTTTTTGTTTTAGCTAAGCATTTCCCTTTAGAACTGCTTGCTATTTAATACTTTTTAGTTACTGCTCACTTTTAACAGAATTAGCATCTTAACATGCCTGAGTGGAAACAAGATGAGTGAAACAAAAAGTACTAGAAAAGAATCTGTGATAAAAGCGGTGGACTTGAATGTACACCTTAATGCTGAGTGAGCAACAAAGTACATGCATCTGTGCATGAGTGAGAGAGAGAGAGAGAAAAGAAGTTTAATTTTTTCCAGTTTATTTATTTTTTATAATGCTTCTTTTTTGTTTACTCATGAATAGTCTTTTATATGATATTTCTTTAAACACTTTTGTTTTCATTGGAGTAATCAAATTAAAATGTGTAAACATTCCTCCCACTTCCACCCCTAGGATTTGTGAAGGAACTGTGCAAAAGAGAAGCAGAGATTTAAAAGGTTTTATCCTTCTTTCATGTAAAGAAAATGTATGAATGTATGAATAATATAATTCAGCAAAAGAAAAGGGTAGTGAAGGTTATGTGAGAGAGAGTGTGTATGTGTGTGTGTGCATGCTTGAATGACTAAAGTATTATAAATATTATCGAGCATAAAAAGAGGGAGACCTAACTCATTTAATTGACGATGTAATCTACCTTTTTTCTTGCATTCCAGGAGAATGTGAGAATGATAAAGTGAGAGAATAAAATTCCAGGCAGTGTGGTGTTTAAATAAAATAAATTTACTGAATTTTGATTTGTGTTTATTTGTTCACGATTACTAGGTCTGTTTGTGCATGATTCGGGTGTTGAGTGTGTATGTGTGAATGCACCATTG
Source organism: Pomacea canaliculata (assembly GCF_003073045.1). NCBI lineage: Eukaryota > Metazoa > Mollusca > Gastropoda > Architaenioglossa > Ampullariidae > Pomacea > Pomacea canaliculata. The sequence continues at coordinate 4,832,259 of NC_037599.1, forward strand.
TGCCTGAGTGTGTGCACCAAATTCTGTATAAATGTTAACTAGTTTATTGAATGACAAGCATTATCACTCTTTTATGAAAGGATGAGCTTGAGAGAACTACACATTTCATGGTTCTTAAGAGTAAAGTAGTTTGTGATTATAAGAAATAAGAATTACACTTTTGTGATTTATGTTTGCTGACGTTTAAGACATTGTAATCCTTTTAGGTGAATACAGTTGTCACCTTACCCTGTACTAATTTTAAAATACAGAACAAACTTTGCACAACTTATAAATGTGTGCTCTCATGCATGCTCCAACACAGACACTGAACAGGCACAGCCATGTTTGGTGTTCTCCGCCAGTTTCCCAACAAATAAACAGACACCAACATTTATGCTTTAGATTTATTTATCATTGATTAAGAAGACAGTGTTCTGTGAAAGTATAAAAATATAAAGTATAAGTTAAAACATAGAATAAATATAAATAGAACATAGACATAAATAGCTAAATCAATTAAGAGAATTATAAGTGTCTTTTTTATCAGAAGGGCCGTGGTCGTTGCATGGTCGTCGTCACATCATGACTGAATGGAACATGGAGAGGGGTAGCTTGGGAAAGCAGGTGTGGAATGTTTGGGGATTGGGGCTTGGGAAACAGTGAAGGTGAAGACAGCATTTTAGGAGGTAACACGTCGGGAAGACTTGGGTCTGATCCTTGAAACAGTTGGTTGGAAAGCCTGTCGAAATATAAATCAAATAAATAAAAATTGTATAAAAGAATGTGTGGTATTGTTTGGAAAACTTTAGACAGCTTTAGCACACAACAGCGAAAAGACCATTTCTGATTTAGCATGACATAACCTAAAGAAATGAATGAGTTTCTGTATCTCACATTCTTTTCAAATGGGTGTTTCTGAGATTTTTAGACTTTTGTGTCATCACAGTAGCAAAGGAAAAGATATCAAACAGTTTAACAACATTTTCAAATATTTATTAAAACATGATTATTTCTATGATTGATATTTACCTCAAGCTGCTGCCGAAGATCATCAATGCCCGATGCACTGCTTGTGAACCATAAAGTTGATGGTGTGTACTGAAACATTTGCCAGAGTTTATTTATAGGCGGCTTTTATAATTCACAAAAACACACACTAGTCATATCACATCTCAATTGACTGTTGAAAAACAACCTTCCCCAACATTTCACTTTCCAAAAAAAAAAACACAAGAAAAAATTTACAAAAAAGACTCACTTTGTTGATGTAGCTTAGAACTGTGGATTTGTCAGGAATATAGGCCTGGACACTCTCTTGAACCTCTTGCAGGTATGGCTGGACGTCTGGCAGTTCTGACAGAGACTTGAGCTGGACAGGCAGCTTGAGTTCTACTTGGATCTCGCCATTTTCAGGGTCGTAGACCGTCACGTGACTGTTTTTGAGCAGCCTTCAGGAGCTGGCTTGAGCTCCTCCAGTTCCTCTTCTGCCAGTTGATATAACAGTTTGGCGATATTCCTCACACTCTGCTTGATGTTCTCTTCAACCTGCCAGTATCCGTAGGCCCACACACCCTGTGGACATATGTCAGATGAGCGATCAGAGTTTGGAACAAGTACTGCTGGCCACCGACATCCAACGAACAAATTCACTCGAAGGGTGTCGGCGATAATAATACCAAAGTAAATAGATTTATCTCTAACAACAAATATCAATCCTCCAGTCACACTGCTCTCTACTCACCTGTTGATACACCTCGTTGGCAACGGTTTTCGCTGTCTGAAATTCCGGTCTTTGGAACAGACCCTGCATGCTTCCGTTGACTTTGTCGCGAACGTCGTAGATGACAGCGGTGTACTCTTCAGGAATGTTTATCGATGGAAGTCGGTTACCAAGGTTACCAAGCACCTGCATGTAGTCATCGCCGAGCTGGCGTACGCGGCTGTTGACCATCTGGACGCGCGGGTGGACCTTGACGCTGTCCCACGTGCTTTGAGCGCCATCTTTCAGCTGCTGCAGGTAGTCGTCGATCAGACCGACGCCTTCGCTGAATGTTTTGAAGTTTACATCAAGCTGACCCTGGATCAATAAAGAAAATTAAATACTTTTATTTTCTTAGTTACACATAAGTTTATTTTGAAAGGGTTTCCATCAACAACACACAGGACTTACAGCAGCAGTCGCAAGAAAGCACGGAGTTGTTGTTTACTAAAGGTTGAGACCATTTATTATTTGGTAAGTGTGTTGATTTGAAATCATATTTAACAAAGTTGAGAAAAACTTCTCAATAAAATAAAAGGTTAGTGATGTTTCTCGGTAACCACGGTACAGTTGCCTGACTCAAAGGTAACCAACCTCAATGGAAGTGACGAGGCTCTGCAGAGCTTCCTGGTATTTCTGGCGAATGGGGAAGCTGCGGACAGCCTGCAGCTGGTCTCTCAGAGACTTCACCAGGGAGATGTAACCTGTTTCATACTGGGCACTCAGGTCGCCTAGGAAATCCCTGTTTGTGTAACAAAATGTAACATTAAATGTTTTTTTAATCGTTACTTTACGCGTTTTTCAAAATGAAGACGAAGGTTTTTTTTTCAGTTTCTCATTTTTACCATTGACAAAATTTTAGCAATGCTGGAAAGTCCATGTCTTGGAATGTTGAACAATTAGTCTTTTTTTTTTTTTACTGAACTCACAAAAATGGGGTATATGAGAAAGGTCGAGAGTTAGCTCTATGCTTTAGTCTAAAACTTGTATCCACTTAGGTAAAATATCTTGGAAGGGTTTTCTTCTCGTCTTTTAAGGACAGTCGAGATTATGTTACATTATACATTTTTAGCCTTTTGGGTCTTTTTGTTTGACCCTACCTTGTCCAGGAGTATGTCTTCTTGACCTGGTCGCCCATATTCTTGAGGTAAAAGTCGTTACGATCGTACTTCCGCTTCATGTCAACACGAAGTTTTTCCAGCTGCTGAGCCAGGCGTACAAGTTCGCCCTCCAGTAAGTCCAGCAAAGGCTGGAACTCAGAGGTCATCTCGTTGGTGATGGCTGAATACTTGGCACCAATCTCCTCTCCTACTCCATCATAGGCTTCACGCAAAGCCGTCTTGATTGCCGAGGTGTATCTACCAGCCTTGGTGCGAGAATAATCCTGAGTGCAAGTGCCAAAAAAAATATTTGTAAGTTTGGCAAAGCAAAGCTCGAAGAAATTTCTGTTTTTATTATTTTTGCAACAGGTCACATGTCTTTTAAAATATTTTCGAATACAGGTAAGTCAAAGAAAGTACCTGGAAATCTGCAAGTGTTTGTGGTCTCCAGGCAAAGCGAGTGTGGAGCAGTGTGGAGGTGTTGAGGCGCATGGCGAAAAGGCTGTCGGAGATTTTTTGATAGGACTGCTTGTCGGTACAACTCAGCACTGATTGCAGAGTCGTTCACGTAGCCAGCCTTCAGCACCAGCTTGTTGTCTGGATTGTCTGAGAGAAGAAAGATGGCAATTTCCATTCATGTTGCTTTCAACGAAACAATCTCACAAATTTTACTTCATTAGGAGACATAGCCTCTTCTAAGGACTTGCATACATATTTGCCACAACTACTACAATGATGATGGACAGAATGAGTGAATCAGACAAGAAAATCAGGGGAGGAGATCCGACAAATGATTATGAAATAGTTCTTTGCTAGAGATGAATCTCGCGGTTTAAGGTGTATAAAAATCTTTGGAGTAGCTGACTCTCTTTCTCCCTCTTTCTCTCTCCCTTTCTCTCTGAGTGTGAAGCACAACCAATCTCACCAATATCGTAGCTGGTCTGGAATACTATGGAACGTTTGCCAGCGTCAACAGTGATGTCAGACTGAATGACATCGTTGTCATCATAACGGTTAGCAAGCCTGATGATGTAGGGGTCCACGGATGTAACCTCTCCTTGAACGAAGACTTTCTTCAGTGGACTAACGAGCTGTGTAAAAAAACAAGTGTTCAGTCCACAAGACTGCATGATTTAGGTTTAAAAATTAAAACCATCCAGTTCACTATAAAGCCGAATTCAAAATTATTGTTCTAGAAGCAAACTGTTTACTTTCTGATGACCTTCCTTGCCGTTTCAAATACACCTGTGTTAGTCCTCATGTGAATATTCTAGTATCTACCCAAAGGTGTTACAACTCACCTGCAGGTTGATCAGGCGTCGCAGACGATCGATTTCTCCACGGAGCGCCATGTTTTTCCGCTCCCGACGTGACGTCAGATACCAGGTGTCCACAGAAGCCGAATAACGGTCATCGGTTGAACCCAAATGTGAGGTCAAGCTCAGGTCCACGTCAGTGTACGGGTGCATGATGGCCAAAGCCAGGCTGTAGTTCGAGCCACTGCTGGGTACAGTAAAAAGAGCAATACAGTAATAATACAGGAATAGGGGAAAAAATCAGACAATGCAGTCAGCTTACATGGGGTACGATCCCCTCCTCACACTACTTTCCACAAAAATTCTTCTTTTAATGAGAGGTCTCAGAGAGTTCGCTTTTAACAATCTTCCAAAGAAAGCTTTCTGTATCCATGAAGTAAAGCTACCTTTATACAAGTACTTCTACCATCAGTCCGACACACACACATGATAACACAGCCAGAAATTAATCATGGTTGGAGTGAGGAATAACTCCATACCTGTAGCTGTCCGAGACGTCTTTGAGAGAGGAAGAAAGGGTCAGAGTTTTACGAGAATCTGTGGAGTAGGATACAGCGGTCTTTCCATCCCAGACAGTACGGCCTTGGTTCACAGCCACCTCACTGTCAATGCGCACTTCCTGTTCAAACCCAAACATATGCATAAGAACAGCTTCTTGGATGGCATTTTGGTTTTAGTTTCCTTAAATGTAATTTATACAGTTTAGCTTGTATAGTTTCAAAAGACAGTTATTTTAATAAATTTTATAGTTAAAAGATTTATTCTACAGGACTAAATTAAACTTTTTAAAACAAAACTAATTGTTGGCGACAGTACAGCTCCCCATGGTCTTACCTTGCCAATAGCTGGAAGACGGAAGAGGAGGTCAGCCTTCGTTTTGCTGCCGGAAGTGACCTTTGCCGTGAAGCCGATTTGCTTTGTGGTATCGCGGTCCGCATCCCAGGCGAAGGTGGTGTCCAAAGTGCTGGTGCCGTGGTTGTCAGTGTACTGACCTGTTGCCTCGAGGGTCCTGGTTGGCACGCCTACCTTCATGTTAGCATCGTAGACCTGTTTGAGGGAGGACAAGGTTTGAGTCTTTAAACATTCTTTGTGGCATTTTACTACTTTTTAATAGGTGTATCACATATTCGAATATATATATATATCTGTAGATACAGATTTACATAAAGGTTCAAGTTCTGTACTGTGCACACCACAAACTTACCCTACGGAAGTTCTGGCTATCGTCTGAAACCTGGAGTCGTAGAAGACTTTCTGGTTGGCAGCCTCGTCCCATGACAGATACCCCTGGCTGCTTACTTTTCTATCCTCTGCCACTGCTGACATGCTAGCACCCAGGGTGCGTAGTGGGTGAATAACCTGTGGGAATAAAAGCGACATGGAAATTATTGGATATTACTGTATCTGCCAAGTCCACCTTTCATTTTGTCATATTAAAAATAACATCAAGTACTTCATCATTCGATTATCCAAAGGATTATTCGATGAACGAAACAGTACAGGAAGTTTACGAAGATAATAACAGTGCACAAACCTTGAAAGTGTATTCCACATCTCGTCCATATCCTGTCTTAACGTTCTTGGCCGAGGTTTTGAAACGAATGTTCTGGTTGACATCGTTGCGATTCCAGTTGACGAACACATCGCCAATACGCTTCTCATTGTCGCTGGTCATCGCCGCGGTCACCTGCATGGGCTGTGGCTTTCTGACGGTGATGGCGGAGGAAGGATTGTCGGCCAACAGTAACTCAGCATCGGCATCGAGCAGGGTGTTGCCGTTCAGGCTGACCTCGACCTTGGGCACGTACTTCTTGTCGGTCTGGCTGTGTTCTACTCGGACTTTGCCTGAGCGAAGTTTCTCGAATGGTGTCACGATGGCGACTTCGGCGCTGACCTCTTTGTTGTACCAGTAGTCCTTGGAAGAGAACATGCCGTCTACCACGACCTGCTGCTCTGGCGCCCAGCGTACCATCACGTGACCCGTCTTCTGTCCACTTTCTGTGTTCTTCACCTCGACCCTCATATCTTCCATGCCACTAATCTTGCTGGTGAGAGAGGCAGCGGCGTTGACATCGAAAGGAGAAGTGTACTTCAGGGCAACCTCTCCGCGGATGGCATCAGTCACAGGAGAGTTGAAGACGGCGCTGGTGGTGAAGTCGTCCAGCTCGCCCTGATGGGTTAGTGTCATCTCCACGTTCTTTGCTGGTTTGAAGGGGGTAGCTAGTTTGCCTGTCAGGGTCATCGGTGATGAGGTCATGTCCACGCTGCCGAGCAATGAGTAGCGACCTCGACCAAAATCAAGAGAGCTGCTCAGCTTGTGCACTTTCTCCAGCGATTCTAGAGATCCTTCAGCGACCATGCTCTCATAGCGTTGAATGGAGATTTAAGAGTAAGTGCAACGGCATACTTGGGGCTCGTTTCGGCTCTAAGGTCTGCGGAAATCTTGGAGCTGCCATACTCGAGAGAAGAAGAACAGGTGTACCTATCGTTTGAGCCTGAATGACGGTATTCGGCTTTGACTGTCTCGAATCCTTGGTAGGGAGTATTCAGCTGTGCTGTTGCTTCGATACGGCGCCAGTTGTAACGGTAGAAAGTGACTTTGGAGGAAACGGTTTGAGAATCCATGTAAGTGACAGACCCTTCGGTACTGAAGCGGCTTGTGTCTCCAGAATGCTTGAAAGAAGCCCCTACGCTTGTGAACTCATCTAAAGGTGTGGTGATCTTGACGCTTCCAGAGAGTTCGCTAGGGTTGTTCTTGAAAACCACGGCTGCAGAGGCCTGGTCGGCGCCATAGTTTCCGATCAAATCGACGGAGAGGTCGTTGAGATCGCCTTTAGTCTTCAGCGTTAGGTCGGTGACCTTCTGGTAGTTTGGTGTGTCGATGATGACCTTGCCACCCAGCTCAGTGCTGTCGTCAATTGTCGAAGAGACACCTTCGGCCGTGAAGGAGGCAGAGTTCCAGGAGAATGTGGACTTTCCGAGCAGCTTCTCTACCGATTTGCTGTACTCAGCAGACGCGCCCAGGTCAAGACGGGGTCCTTTTAGGGTCATCGCGTGCCTGTATCCACCAGTAAGTAGGATTCGCGCTACAGCTGCTTCGAACTTCTGGCCGTTGATCTGTACCATCGTATTTCCGTTAAGCTGGCCGTCATCTTGGGTCATTGTGTAAGTGACAGTCTCGGTGCCCCATGCGTGTGTTAGCTGAGCAGAACCGGAGAGGCGAAGGGGTTGCTCTCTGTAGCTGTTCTGCAACTTGGTGATTATTCGCTCCATGTTAGGGATAGGAGATGTAAAGGAAGCATCCAGATCGACGTTGAAGTCTTGGGCTTTGAAAGTTATCGAGTGCTCAATCTTCATGCCTGTCTTGTATTGCAAGGAGCCCTTGGTGACGAAATTTGTCATCACTCCTGAGTAACTCAAGGAAGCTCCAACGTCTTCAAAGGTCGTGAAAGGTGTAGAGGCTCTGACTCTGGCAGTGACACCTGATCGTGTGTCTAGCTGTCCAGTAAGGTCAACCGCCTGGTCATTGTAACTGGCGCGGGCATTCAGGTTGGCATTGGTGACATCACCGCGCAAGCTTAGAGACGCCCCAAGATCCTTGGCGAGGCCGTCAACCATCAGTTTGACGGAGGTGGAAGCACTAAGGTCGGCCGTTTGGTAGCTGTAGGTGTTCTCGCTCAGGACGCTGTACTGAGTGCCGTAGTTTCCACGCAGGGTGTTTCTCAAAGAGGTGGGCAGCTGGCAGTTGTGGTCCATCTGCAAGGAGATGTCTTCGGTGAAAGGCGATGTCAAAGAAGCAGAAAGACTGACGTCCTGCCATTCTCCTTTCTTGCTCACAGATGTCGTGATGACCTTTTCGCTCGACCCTAGTTTGTACTTGAGGGTGCTGGAGGCGGTTACATCTCTCTGGGCCAGATCCAGACTGGAGTCGCTGGCGATGCTGTAGCTGGGACCGTAACTGGCGCTGAATGAGGTCGTGAATGGGTTCCTGGCTTTGTATTCTACAGACACATCGACATTTTCGGTGAAAGGTGACGTGAAGGAGCCAGTCGTCTTCAGAGAGCGAGAATTCAATTTATGATTGAGCTTGCCTTCCAACTTTTTGCTGCCGTAGGATAGAGAAGCCGAGCTCTTGAAGTCGTCTATATAACCTTTCTTGTTGACTTTAACTTCGATGAGGTCAAGCCCAGCAGGAACGTTGAGGACCAGCTTGCCATCTGTGCTGTAGGTGCTGTACTTGAAACTGAGCGTCGGCGGATGCCCGTTGGCTAGCGACGTCTACCTCGGCATGGCTGTTAAAGGCAGTCCAGTCCCCATCATGTCGCACGGAAATGTGGTTGTCCCTGTACTGGTCAAAGGGTGTCTTCAGCTGCAAGGATCCTTGGAAGCCAGTGGACCAGTCCATGGTGAAACTACCTTCCAAGTTCTGCTCGGGAGGGTAATGCACCTCAGCCTGCGTCTGGATTCCGGAGTCTTCCTGTGTGTGTTTCATGGAGACAGCGAATTTACGGTAGCTTTCCAACGGGGTCTCCACGTTAGCTGAAAAGATGATGGGTTTGGCAAACGAGTAAACAGTGTTCAGGGAATAGATTTGTCTGGGAGCGATCTCAGCTTCGATGTTGTTGACACGCCCGATGTTGTTCTTCCTGCTCGTGACAGTCAGTTGTGCGTATGGCAGCTGTCTGTGTGGTGTGGCGATTCGCATCTTGCCCATGTAGTCTGCCACTACATTCAGAAGGAGGGAGGCGCTGTACTTGCCCAGGAGGGGCTGCACGGTAAAGTCGGCGCTGGAGTCGAAGTTTTTGCTACTTCCTGAAAAGCTGTAGCCGGCATCGACCATGGATACCTTGTCCCATGGCAGTTTCAGCGTGGCGCGAGCCAGGGTCAGGGTCTGAGGGCGAACTCGTAGTTCAAAGTTGACAGTCTGCCGCACGCCGTAATCGATATTTATCTTCGATGTGGCATCGTCGCCGCTCTGTTTGTGTGAAGCCTTCATCATGACGCTCCTGACAACCTGGAAAGGAGAGGTGAAGCGAGCATACCCCTCGATATCGGTTAAATCGTTGCTGGAAATAGAAGCATCGACTGTGACCATGCTTCGTGGGCTCCACTGTACCTGAGCTGACCGCTGTATATGGGTATTGGGCGTGCTTGCTGCTGACTTTAACGGTGATGTCCTCTGTCCAGGGCCAGGTCAGAGCAAAGTCAGAATTGAGGGCCTTGGCATCGGATCTGAATGTGTAGGTGACGGACGCCTTTTTCTGGCCATTAAGAACTACGGCAGAGTTGTGAGTACATCTACTGGATATCGAATCGTGCGACAAGGTAACGCTGAGGTCACGCACTGCACTCCATGGAGAGAGCACATTTAAAGATCCAGTAACTGTAGTGCCAATATTCTCGTAGCTGCCACTCAGATCCACCTACAAAAACAATGAGTTCAATACTCTATCAGGAATTTTATAAATAACCTTACAAAACTTTGCCGAATCATGTTCGTGCTGGATAATTTTTTCAGAACCTATTTGACTACTAAAGAAAATTTTCCATTCAATGAAATAAGAAAAAAAGTTATTAAAATATGTTACTTTTATAAGTATCTTACGTAAGTAGTATTGTTTCTTGATGCTTCAAAAACAAACCAACCAACCTTCAGTTCGCGACCACTACCCCAAGAAGATGTCAGCGAGCACGTGATGTCGTTGAGGCCATTGGAGTGCTCCCAGGTCGTGGTGATGGCGTTGTCAGGCGTGCTGAGGACTAGTTTCCCCTTGTTACGCAGTTGCCAGCCTTGAAGGTTGTGGTTCATGTCGAGCTGAGCCTGGTACCTACAGACCACACTTGCTCTATCAAATATCTATTAATTCATACTGCTTAACTAGCCTAAGCATTACCAGCTTGTTTATCTTTTACTGAAAGTTTTGTTCATGTAAACATATCCATTGCAATATTGTGCAAAGCGATATTAAAGAATCAACTCATGCACATTACTGTAACTTCAAAACTCGATTACTGAAAATTTTACCTACATATCTACTAAACAAAATTACATTAAGTCAAAGTTGTATATCTTCAACCTTGTTGTGTTGATTTTCTGGTTATGCCTGATTCATTATTTATCTTAAATTATTTTAAAGTAAAAAATTTAGGCAACGAAAGAAGTGACATAACTGTGGCCGTACCTGTCTCCTTTACGAGTGAAAGCACCGGTGCATTTGTAGATGGCGCCATCGTCTTCATGGGAAAGTGAGAGGCTGATATCCTCAACGATTCCGAGAGACGATTTGAACGTGACATCACTCTTGAGGCTTCTGCTGGCGAAGGTCACATCGCCGTTCAAGGCCTTGACGGACAACTCCATGCTCTTCTGTCCCTTGGAGACCTTGACGAGGGTGTTAACGGCAGCAGCATCGATGGAGTGAGCAACGGAGGCGTCCATACGGTTCAGACCCTTCAAAAAAAAACAAAAAAAACTCCTAGCTATAAGCCACTGTGAAATTTGACAAATATTTTGTTGACTAAACAAGGGAGGTAAGCCAGCCGCTTTATCAGTTGTTCAGTTTGAATAATTCATCTGAAAAACGTTTTTTGGAAAGTGCAGTTCGCCTAACGGCCGAAACTGTTTACGACAAAAGACTGAGCCCTAGGGTTTAACTGTGCTTGTGAGGAGAAAAGAAATGTATTCACCTGGAAGGGAGTCTCCGCTTCCCAAGTCATCTGCAGGTTGCGCAAGGACAAGGGCTTGGAAAGGCTGAGGCTGGAGGAGATTTGCTGCGATTTGTCACCGAGCGTCATTTTGCCGTTGAGGCCGTAGTGCTGGGCATCGTCATCGTAGGCCATGCTGATGGTAAGAGAGTTCACAGGCTTGAAGGGAGTGGTCAAAGTGAGCTTGCCACTTGTACTTGTGACGTCACGAGAGCTCTTGAAGGTGCCGCTGGCTTGGAGGGAAACCTGTAGGAAGGGAAGATAGAAAATTGTGCTGATGAAAAACATCCTTGGAAATAGGATTAGAAAACAAACACACTTTTTCTGGCGGTTTATACACTCTAAGGTAATCAAACGACACTGATCGAGGGAAGATGAAGGAGTACAAAGTAGTTGTCGTCATAACTGAAAAGATCACTGACCTTAGCTGACTCATCTTTGTCTTTGTCCCAGGCAACCTCGAAGTCTGTTTCGAATGTGTTGCGTTTACGACCACCTTCTGCGTTGAGTACAATGTGACGAGTCGGGTAGATGAGGTCTACATTCCATTTACCCCGGGGTCCTTGAGAGATCTTGGAAAGACCTGACAGGCCGTAGGTGTCTTTGCCAAACAGCAGTTTCGAGCTCAACTGAAGGTTCTCTCTGTCTGTGTTGGCGGATCCGGTGAGCTGTTTGATGCAAAATGTAAATCACACAGAAAGTATTATTTTTATGTCTCCAAGTAATGGCACAGAAATAATGAAATAGAAATATTTTACTCGTTTCAGGGTTAGTCTCTTCAACTTACAGTTATTATTTCATCCAGTGCCTATAAAGCCATAATTATTCATAAAATGATGTGTAAAATGGTATGTTTAAAACCATGATATGTAGAAATTCTGATATGTAGAAATATACATTTAAAGCCATGATCTGATATTATGTACAAGTGCAAGCATTTAAACCAACCTGGACGCGCTTGTAACCTTCTGCTTCGATTTCTGATGTGATCTCGTACTCGCCGCTACCCGAGGCTTTGTAGCTCGAAGTTGTTGAAAGGATCTGCTGGCCTTTCCTTTTCATTGCCATCGTGTAGACAAACTGCCGACCGCTTTTCTCTTTAATGGAGGTTTCCAGGCCGTATTCCTGTCCAGGGTATTTGAGACTAGCCTCACCCACCCATTTCAGCTGTTCATCGACTTGTTGCGAAGAGAAACGGCAGCTTCGATTCTCTTGTCCTTGGCGTAGATGATGTTAATGTTGCTGACCAGAGACTCGTAGGAGTGGGCATGAGCTCCAGACACCACTGCGTCCAGCTGCTGTTGAATAAACAAAGAATGGACTTGAAGACTTCCACGATCTAGGTGGGACTTTTATTTTTATTTTTATTTTTTTTTATTTGTAAACCTGTAGCTATGGAAAAACTAAATGACAGGGTAATAGAAGTTTCACAATAAAGGTCTGGAAATATTTTATTAAATGTTTGCGTCCCAAACTGAATCTTGACGAGTTCAAAAACAAGCATACCAATGTGGGCACGGTGGCCGTGACCTTGTACTCGATGTCCATCTTCTCCAGCGATGTGAACTTGCGGTCAAGTGAAGCAGAAAAGGTCATCTCTTTGGTCTTGTCTTTGACATCTTTTCCGTACACGATCTTCAGCTCACCTCCGCTGTGCTTCTTCTTGTGGTTGACATCTACGTTCACGTCCACATTCCAGTCAGGATTTTGCTTGAAGTCCAAGTTTCTGTCAAAGCAAGAGACGCTCAGATAAAAACCACAACTACTACAATCTTCAAAACAATGTGGACGATCGAAAACTCACGTTGGATACAAGAATGTGGTGTAGGGTTCCTATTATTATAATTTAATTCTTGCTATGATGCGTGGAACTTAGTGGACTATACTCGAATGCCATCATGACCTTTTTTCCCTTCCTAAGTTTTTTTTATTACTTTTAATAAATTTGTAGCAATATGTTGAAAAAAAGTAATGATATGAGAGATAATGTAGAACAAGACTCACGTGGACAAGGTGTACTTTCTGTAAGCACTAGTGCTCTTATCACTGAATTTGCTGTTGATGCTCAGCTTGTCGGCTCCCACGCGTTGGATGCTGTAGTCGACCGTGACCTTTGATGTCACAAGGCCGTCACGAGCGACTATCTGGCCTTCCAGCTTCCCGGTGAAAGGTCGTGACTTGAAGCGAATTTCAGCATCGTAGCGGGGACCACTCTTCCGTCCTTTCTTCTCAATGTTACCTGTTGACAGTCGGACGGAAGGTACTGGCCATGTGAGATTTAGAATGTACTTCCAGAAACTATTGGAACAGCTTTCATCCATGTCCATTACAGCATCAGTTCCACACAATCTAAAACTATTTTGCACGACTAAGAGATTTCTTTTGACTATCTTCTGAATTAAAAGTTTGATATATATATATACGGCTCTAGAAAAAGAAAATGGCTTACATTTGAAGCTGGCTTTGTCCATGAGACTGGGGATGTCCAGAGAGAATTCCGCGAGCAGACTTCTGTCCTCTCTATACGCAGCGTTGCCGACGAAAGACACCAGCTGTGCGCCGGGGATAGTGATGGTGATGACAGGGCTAACCTCAAAGCTTACTGGTCCTTTCCTGGGAGTCTTGATGTCCATGGTGGTGCCGATGTTTAGGGAATACTGCTTCTTGCCGTTGATGAAGGTACCCCGAACGCTTTTCTCTGCATCCGTGTTAGTGTAGGTGCCTACAAAAGCGGAAAAGGTTATGTTCTGAGACTTGGGTTTATTTTTTTTTTACCACCGAAACAAAGTAAGGCAAATAAGAACTTGCAGAAAAATAACAAAATTATCGATACTGATCTCCGTTTGGTTACCTTGAAGCTGGAGGGGTGTAGCGGTGACGCCTGTTAAGGTGAGGTCAGAGTTCAGAGAGCGACCCTTGACATCCAGCTGCACGGTACCTCGGAGGGCTATTGTGTCGGCTTCAGGACGAACGATTTCAAGCACGGGAGTGTATTCGATCAAGCTGTCTTTGTTTTCCACTTTAACCTCGGAGGTGATGGAGTAGATGCTGCTGTCGTCCACAGTGATGGTGCCCGTCAGGCTCTTGAGCCCAGCGTCGTTCACCACGCCACCTGAGACGAATGGGACTGGTTGAGAAAAAGATCATGGCTGCTGGGAAACCTGACTTTATTTCTTGAGTAGTACTTACTTTAAAAAAGTAACCCATATACCAAGTTAAAACCTAATAAATTACAGAATTAAAGATGGTGATGCTTGGCGTAGCATTGACAATTGTAAATAATCATGAAATGGTCAATGACAGCAAGCAGGTGGATGTTTGGTCGAGAGAAAGTTCACTACAATCGCTCACCATTCAAAGAGACTTTTTTCCAAGGAGAAGCCATGGAGATTTCCACTTCCTTCTGGTCGTAGTTAATCATAAAGTCGAAGGAAACTGCGCGCACAACGGTGGAGCCAGGGGTGTCGAACGACAGTTGAGCGACGCTGGAACGTTGATTCTGAGGAATAACAGAATATGTTGTAAGAAAACTCCTGTCCTGCTGCTTCAATAACTTCCGGTGTCAATGAGGTAAAACTAGCAGGTTAAAACATATTTTCAAACCTAAGTGATAAAATAATTTTTAATAAATATTTTAAAGGGAGAGCACCACTAACATCGCAGTAGGTCTGTGATGCTCTCCCTTTGTTATGACGGGGACTGACCTCAACACGCTTGGCCAGCAGCTTGTAGCCGGTGTGGGTGTCTTTCTTGTACAGGACGATGCTGAAGGCTGAAGGGCCGGTGAAGGGGAAGAAAGGTCCTGTAGTCTTGAGGGAGGCATTGGGGAACTGCAGCTCACCACACAGCTCCAGGCCGCTGAAACGGGCCAGGGTGTCACCTGAGCACACCTTGAACTCTTTACGGTTCTCCGTCACCATCTTCTGTTCTCGCTCCTCGCCATTGCGAATGATGAAGAACTGAGATCTGTAATCAGAAAATATTTTATGTGTTTAAAAAATGTACAAAATCTGTATAAGGAAGGTAAATGAGTCTTACATCTACAGATATAGCAAGCTAGGTATTTTTTCAAGAAATTTTAAGTGAAAAAAATTTATCAGAAAACTGGCCTTTAAAAATGCAAAAATAACCCACACCCTGAACAATTTAAAAAAAAAAAACAAAAAAACATTAGACACCGCAGCTACCTGATGTCGATGATGTCGAGCTTGTCGTCAGGCATGTCGATCTGGACGTTGAGGACCTTGCCTCTCTCCAGCTCCACCCGACCCTTGAGAGCCAGACTGGAGTGAAGGGTGCCGCTGACCTTGAGGGCTGTGCGAGTGACTTTGGCATCAAGGGACATCACTCCATCGACACTCACGGCGCCACTGATTGTTTACACAACAAAGTTCATACAATTAAATGAACATTATAGCGTGATCATGGCAATGAACAACTGGAGAGTTCTATTTAAAGTTATCGAGAAAGATTCTACGATGATGAAAGTAATACAAATTCTGAAATTAAAAAAGTCAGGTATAAAAATTATCAAATAAGCTAGTATAAAATAATGTCATTTGAAATATAAAAACATTTATTTCCTGTTTATTTTGTTCACAAATCTTTGTCTTCTTTATTCTATGTCTCTCCTCATCTGAAGTCCTCGTAAAGGTCTAAGAAAGTTTTTTTTACTAGGTTAAAGGTTAATCACGTGTTACTTTAAAGGTTGAAGGTTGCTGTTACCTGGGGCGCAGTTCTCCATCAATCTGCAGGCTTCTGGGGCTGCTGGACACCTTGCGCAGGTCCATCTTGCCGACAGCGCGGACATCGACGGTGGCGGTAGCGTTGATGGACAGAGTCAGGGGCAGACCACTGGCGGTGGGCACTGTCATGCTGCTGTCCAAGAGTTGCAGGCTCTGGGTGAAGCTGAAATCATGGTCCTTGGACAGTTTGATCAGGAAGTCTAGCACGTTGAATGTTTTGCCGGAGACGAGCGAGTTGATGCCTTGGAAGCGACTGGACAACAGCTCATTGCCGAACACACTTGCGTAGATTGACCCTTTGAGTTCGTCAAGTCTGGCCTGCTTCTGTATCCAGAAATTAAAAACAGTGGCTATAAGAAAAGTGAGGATAAAAATCACTATTCTATGACACAAGACTGTGCTTGTTAAATGTTATAAAAAAATTGTCCCAAAACGGGTTAATAACGATTATTTAGTAGTTTGGTTTTAAATTTCACACGAATGATGTTGAAAGCTCAAATGTATCAAATGGCAGCTGACTGCGAGTGTTTTTAAATAAATACCGAGATGGCTCACCTCTGAGGAGCTTGCCTTTTTCTCGCCGAGGAAAGTGTAGGGACTCAGGAGGGTTTCCATGAGGTACTCTAGACCCTCAATGCGGCCACCGACCTCCAGGAGGTTGACTGAATGTCCGAACAGTTCCACACTTAAGTTGGCGCTCAATGAACGGGGGAGGGATGATTGCGAAGACCAGATCAGGTTGGATTCGGCCTGGGCACCTGAAAATGTCCAACAATTCCAATTTTGTTGACGATGTTTCAAAATACAAAAAATATGAACCTTTTGATAAATTTTCACTTTTCTTAATAATAATTCTTTAATATTTAGGACCAAGATTGCTTATTGCTGCTTCGAGAAAATTTACCTATTAATGTCTTATCAATGTACCTTTCCTTTAAATTAATTTTGCATGATTAGACCTAATTTACTAGATGAGGTCTGCTAAACCCATTTTGGCGATTCCCTCCTGTACCTGTGTTTATCAGCTTGAGGAAGGCAGACTTCTCATAGTTGCGAGAAAACTTGACGGGGTTCAGGTCAAATTCCTTGTTGATTCGAACGTTCTTGACCATCTCTTTGATGCTTTGTTTCAATGGGCTTGATGTTTCCTGCAGGTTGTGAAGGTGTGTGAGGACAAAGGACCCGAGCTTTTAAGGAAAAATGTAGAGAATTAGTTTCAAATGTTTGCTCTAGGATAAAACTGTCTTACAACTCATTAATTATACCAATAACTTAACAATCTGTGCAGGAAGCGATATTTTCTTTTAAGGGATTCTTCGGCGAATGGACTTTTAATTTTGTATTACCTGAGACTTATCAGGCTCCCCTTCGATGACAGTTTGGATCTGATTCAGAATGTCAGGAGTTGCACACGTCATCAGTTGCAGGTAAGCCGCAGTGCGGAGTTCAGCATCCTCACTTCCATCCTTCAAGATGTCCATCAGCTTGCTTCTCTGCATCACAGTAAACAGACAAGAATTAAGAGACCTTGTTTCCTCGCTTCTAAAAATATTCGGAGAGAGAAATAGAGAAAAAAAATATTTCTTTTCCATAAACTTGTTTTCTGTTTAAAGAATATTAAAGCACGCGCTGCAGGTTTCGTCTTTACTTACATCACTGTCACATGGCATGCGGCGGAAGGACCTGGCGGCTGCCACTCGCACCTCCATGGGGACTCGATCAGACAGACAGCGGGTGACGATGGAGGTGGCACGGCTGTGACCAGTATTGCCCAGAGCACTCAGGGCCACCAGGACCTGACATCAGTCCAACTGATTAGTCTAGGCATCTGTGAAGCTCACTCTGAACCTCTAACTTTCAAAACCCGATCAAAATTACTTAAAATAAGCTACATATTCCCACTACAGAAGCAACTGAGATGGTATATATCTTTAAAAGGATATATCTTGAAATGGATATATCTTAAAATAGAATATAAATCTCTTCCCCTGCCATGTTGGAATTATGCCCATGTTGGAATTATGGCGGTGTACGGCTTTCAATGAAGTTTTTGTTGTTTACCAGAGCAAGAAACATGATATTTAGCCGCAGCAATACTCACGGTCTTGATGGTGTTATCGTTGACGTAGCAGCTGCTGCCGATGTCCTTCTCGAGGGCTGCGATGATGGCGGTGACGCCGAAGTTGGTGTCGCAGTCGTCGTTTGATTTGCAGTAGTTGTTGACAAGAGCTGACACTGGCAGCATGGCTCGCTGTTTCAGGGCGTCAGCACTCAGGAGCTCCTGAACAAAATAAATTTTTAATTAATACGAATGCTGACCCGCAAGCTGCCCTACACCAACCCCTCCTCCATTACAAAAGACTAAAATTTAAGGGGGAGCGATTCTGTTTCTGGCGATGTGTTTGATGTCTGGAGGATTCCTCTTCATGTTTACCACGTATTCCGTGATTTGCTTTTGTTTCATTAAATTTTTTCTTTAATATTCTCTTTCTTTAAAGAAATCGAAACAAATAATTTTGATGGACTGGTCTAAGCCAGTTCAAGTAGACTAAGCGATTGTGACTAATTAATGGCTGGTTTATCTAAATCCAACTCACCTTGACGGAAGTGAGCATGTCGGATGTTGGTTCCTTGATGAAGGCCAGCAACATGAGCCACAGACTGACTTCATTGCCAGTAACATCGCCACGAATCATTAATTCTTTCATCATGGCTACCGACTGGCTGGTGCCGGCCATGGGCAAGGTGTCAGTGAAGAACTTCCTGCAAGCACGTGACATGATAGATATAGCTTGAGTGCTCTCGCTCCCTCTTTCTCAAAACACACACACTGTCTTTGCTCGTCAGAAATCAAATTGTATAAATAGCTGATTTATGAGTTTGTTTTGTTTGTTTGTTTGTTTGTTGTTGTTGTTTTTTTTTGTTGTTGTTGTTGTTGTTGTTGTTTGGTTTTTTTTTTTTTTTTTTTTTTTTGATTTGTCGATCCCCACACTTTAGAACTCGACAAAATCAAGAGAAAAAAAAAAGTCCTTTCAACAATTCATTCCTGTAGCTTACAGAGTTCGCTGGTTGTTGCTGCTGCAGATGACTTTGCTCTTCAGCTGGTTGTAAATGTCTCGGATGTCACTGATGTCCATCTTCTTCACGATTCCGACGAGCTGCGAGAACATTCGAGGCACTTCGGCGTGCACACCATCCTCGGTGACGGAGCACAGCTGGTCCAGCGCGCGCTGTGCACGAGCTCGCACATCACTTTCGCTTCCGAGGTTGTAGCCGTGGTCAAAGGGCATTTGCACTCGAGTCTGGATGCCATCTGGAAACAAAATTGCACAAGTGAAATATAAATATTGTCATTATCCACTAGAAAAATAGTTTGCTTCAAGATAAAAAGTTAATTATCTCGATTTTTGAAAATCTTGAATCTGCTTGCTGTTTTAAATGGAGTTTCACGTTAAAGATATTCCAGTAAATTAAAAGACAGACCACGAGGCTACAAGGCCGAGGGAATGGAAACACGAGAAGTAGAAGTCTCACCACTGCGTGTAGTGACCCCGCGTTTCTCCGTCTTAAAGGTCAGTCTCTGAGTAACGGTCGTGCGGGCGCCGCCGCTCTGGAGGAGAAAGGCCGGAAGGTGTGAGTCTCATCGCACGTGCTGGACCTCAGGATTCGGCTTGACACCTCCTGCGTGCACTGGTGCTCGCTCTTCATCAGCGGCAGGGACTGCAGGTCCTGCAGAGGGAAACGGAGTGTGACTAAAACGCAGATGACTTCAGAATCTTCGGTATTCTCAATCAGCTTCATTTACAGACCAGCCGCCTCATTTTCCCAATATACCACTTTGAAAAACTTCCCTTTCCCCACTTTTTAAAAAAGTATTCTACACTACAATTGTCTTTGTAGAAGTGGGTTTAGGTTTGAGCAGTCGTTTGGTTAAACCGATTAGAAACTTATTTCTTACCGAAGCCATCTGATAAGGAGTGGTCTGGATGCTGCCGATGTAGTCGTGGCGGTCTGTACAGCCCAGGAGGTCCTTCGAACGCTTGATGGACATGGTGTACCAGCCGTTGCTTGTCACCTCGTACTTGGCTTGACAACGACCTGTGACGTCAGCCTAAGACAACAGAGAAGGTGGTCTGTCATTGTGGGAGTTCACAAACTCATGCCCAAGTCATTTCCGCTCATTTCATTCTCATGGCACGAAGCTAAGACAGGTCCAGAACCATAAAGTGGAAAGAGTTTACAAGGGAGGTAAAACATGGCAGTAAAAAGGTGTGAGTTATCGTAATCAGCCAAGATGTTGCCTACCTCCTGCACAGTCTCGCTGCCCTCGAGTCTCTCCATGGAGTTCTGCAGGGCGGACAAGACACCTCGCTTCACATTCAGCGCCCAGCCATCCTCTCTGTTGTCAGGGCACAACTCGGCAACAACGCCATCTTGGTAAGAGAAGCGAAGTGGAGTTGCCTCCAGCACCCGTCGCAGCTCCTGTGAGCGGGGGGCGGGAACCAGCTGGTCATCCTGCAGTGGGCTTGATTCGTAGATGGTCATGTCCCTGAGCTGGTTTGGGGTAGAAATACACCTTTAAAACTTTTGTTTAATTCTTCATGGCAAACCACTTTAAGTTAATTTACGGATATATTCACCTACTTGAACTACTCGTAGACTGAAATATCTATAAGCATGTGCATAGAAGGAAAGGGAAAAAGGAGAACAACAAACCCTCTTACCCCAAAAAGAAACAATGAAGATTATTGAGTAGCATATAGAAAAAGAAAACACAAAATTGTTGATTCCACCAGCAATGAACCATGCTAAAAAGAAAAAAAATCTTCTGCCGACAGAAGAACAATCTCCACTCTACGTGAGCTGCACTCACCACTAGGACGAGGTCACACTGGCTTATGACCTCGATGTCGGCTCGTCCTCTGATGGCCAGCAGGGCCTTGTTCTCGGACGCTCCGTCCATGGCTGTCTCTGTCCGCACATCGTAGTCATAGGTGTAGGTCTTGCCAGTCTCGTAGTTGAACTTCTGGGAAGCTGCAGAGCACAAGACATCGGTCAGAACACAGACCACAATCAAAACACAAAACCCTGACCACAACCCAGACCCTGATCATGAACAAGGGTGAGAACTTGTGATCAGAAAGGGAAAGAACCAGCGGCAGTTCGTGATGGGACTTGTCAGGAAGATAGACTAGGATGTTGTGTTTGACTGGTTGTGTGTCAGAGAAATAACAAAGACGACCATGAAGGGACTATATCAGCTGGTTAATTCACAAACGATTGTTAAAACATCCGCTTAGAATGAAAAAAAAAACAACTTACGTTTGCATGTCGTTGCACAGTTACTGCTCCAGTCTCCAAGTGGGACTGCACCGAGAAAACACAAAGAAAATTTAGTAAAATGCAAAGAGAACTTATTATTCGGCTTATTGTTACCATCATCCTAAAAGGAATACAGTTTAGGACCTGGCATAAAATCTGTCATTATTATTATGGTCTTATACCAGTTAGTTAAAGTCATCTGAATGAAAGTTATTGAGTAGAATATAAAAACATAAAAGATGAAAAATATTTCAGAATGATAAAGGTTGCGGCTTATTGAAAAGAGAAAAGTCTGCGCGTGTGTACATGCATGAAGTAAAGAATTGGTTGTTGGTACATAGTCTAAGTCTAATAATGAAATCTGTCAAACAGAAGAGAGAAAAAAAAAAGAAAACTAAAACATAAAGAACCAAAGAGTATTGTTTGAAATAAAAAAATAACACACACACACAACGCGTTCCAGTTTAATAATTACCAGTCCTTGCTAAGTGCATGTATACCATTCATAAATAGCCACAAACATCCTACATCCGACTATCATCCCATTGAAACAAAACAAGCTTAAGATTTATTCCCTTTAAAAAAAACAAGCCATAAAAAGTCATATTCAACAAAGAATCAACAAACATTAAGAACTTGAAGCTGACTTCACCTGCTGTTGCGGACCCCAAGAGAAACGAGAGGACCAGAAGTTTGGCCTCCATGACGATTGTATCCTGCGTGTGTCCCACCTCTTCTCTTCGCCTGGAAGGCAGCAGTCCAAGCCGGGAACAAACAGTAGCTGTCTTGCTGGGGATGCTCGTGGCCAGCCTCTTATATACCACTGTCGCTGCGCCCAGGGAGACAAAGGTCGGCCCCACTGATAACTGGGACAAAAGGTCATTGGGCAACAGACCTTAACCCGCAGCACTTCATCTGTGCCCAGGCCGTATCAAGCTATTCTTCAGCTGGCAAAAAGTTCAGATGACCTAACTAGAACTGTCCTAAATCAGATTAGCTGATAAATAATAAATACTGCAGAACCAGGATGGTGAAGTGAGAAAAAAGATGCGCAAAACATTGGGACGACACCATTGTTTGAAAATCTTTATTGATGTCAGACAACGATTATGCATTTTCAGTTGTGTTACCAGGAAGTGATTTTTGTGCTTGGCAAAAATTTTATTTATTAAACTTTATAAGTTTTACAGTTCTAGCTTTCAATTCAAACAAGACTGCCTGCAAATGTTTCAGTTTTCCCGTAATGTTTTTTTTTTTATCACATTGACCCTCATGTTCATGTAAACTTTGAAAAAAAATAAATGAATTATAATTTTATTTTCTTAACGTCACTCGTTTTGAAATCTTCACAGGTAGGGAGAATGTTTGTGACAAGGTAGAAATGACTAGTTGGGATAGGCTGGCTATGCCTCCATTTTCAGTAAGGTTGTAGGTGTAAGAGTACATTAATTAGAACACTGTGTCCTGCTGATTGCTTCGTCAGGTAGATAACAAGTGGTTGACCATGCTAGGTCCTCGTGCCTAGCTGATAAAACGCAAGGTGAAAAGTTATCGGGATGCTAAAGGTTAGCAGGTTAAACCTGGACGTGGTCATGTGAAAAAGTTGAATAGTTTTCTGTCATTTCATACTCCCTCTAATTCTGACTCTTGACCTTTGTTACTTTTTTACTCTTTGTACAACTGCCAGGTGCGCACATGTTCTGTATACATACAATGAACTCGCTGTGTTTAATGAAGGGGTCACAAAGGTCGCTTTCATGATGATACAGGAATTGTTAATGTTGCTTTAATGTTGAGATAGGCAGCTTTGTCAGCTGGTGGTCATCGGTGGTACAGTGATTTTTTCTGTATTTTTCGACTGGTTCAAACTATCCTGGGAAAAACATCTGTTTTCATGTAAGTGAATTTAGGACAAGTTTTATTTACAAAATGCTAACTCGCTGTTTGGTAACAGGTTTAGGAAAAAGATTTAGAGACAAAGTACTGACCGCTGTATTTTATAATAATTGTCAGAAACTTTGAGCTCAATATTTTTGTCGAGTCAGTCATTTGATATGGTTTCTTTGAAGAGTCGTGTTCTGCAGCTATCTAAAACACGTAAATGTACTTTCAGGGAAACTTCCTTGTTCATTATTAAAAAATTTTCTTAAATATTTCTTTTCTGTTAGAATGCTTTGAAGAAAATATGGCCGAGGAGATGTCACAATATGAAATCATCTCCGAAAAAAGTGTTTCTGCTTTCCAGCGTACGAACATACAAACGGTCCTTTTGCCATTCATTTCATGGGGCAAAGTCTGAACTTATCCCAGTAACCCCGCCCAGTGTAAGTATTTCTTCAACAGTCAGTATGTCAACAGCTGTTGACACTCCAGGCTCTGGCTGTCAGTACATGTTTAGCTTGGTAGGTCACTCGAAGGACCATTCCCCAAAATGTAAACCAAAATATCATACAACTATTCCTTTGAGACAGGATTGTAGCCATTGCCATGCCTCCTGACCTAAACAAAGAACAGTTTGTAGATTGTAACCCGGAAATTCTTGCTTACACAAACTTTATGGAAGATAGCAGCCATGGAATGCTTGTTGACTTGCACACGAGCTTCAAGATAGAGAGTAACCAGTGAAATGTTTGCTCGTGAGTACACCTACTGACACACCTGTCCTGTTGTTTCATACGGTGAGGTGCGGGCTTATCTTTACATAAATGATGTATTTATGTTTGTACGGAGCTGCGAGATGAAAAGAAAGTTTCAAAAAAAAAAAAAAAAAAAAAAGCAGAGAGCATTCAGGTCCCTGCACGTGCAAGCGCATGTACAAACAGGAAGGTCAGGAGGGTGTCCTTGCAATATATAGGTTTGAGGAAAAGCGAAGATGATGTGAAAGTAGATCAGGACATTTAAAGTCATCACGACCTTGGTGACAAATAATTTCTTGTTCAATCTGTGTGTTATCAATCAATTGGCTGCTGCGCCATGACATGGTGCATTCAAAGTTCAGCACGTGCTGAGGTCATGCAAGCCACGAAAACTGGGAACACGTAGGACATTCGTAATGGCTTTTCTTGTCACTTTGCTAACCCTGTACAAAGGAAACTCTCATGGTAGTGCCAGCTACCCCCACACACACACATACACAAACACACACACAAACACAAACACACGCACGCACACATACACGCACACCATTATTGAGTACCCTCATCCCGAATCGTAGTTCGACTTATTTTGAAGCCAACAATTAAGCAGTTAATGATTCACATAAACTATCATTATGAAGTTTTTTCCAACAGACACCTGGCCAGACGAGATTTACTCAGGTAAAAAAGAGATTTATTCGGGTAACCAAGGAGGTTGAATGGTTCTACACTCAAGAGTCGGCAACAGCGCCTAGAATCGGGAAGACTGGATCCCTGGACTTTTCCAAATGTACCCTGTATGTCCAAGTGGCCAACATTTGACTGTCGCTTGTGCAATGAATGTTGGTGCCATAAAAGTGTTCACCCACACTGCCTTGCGAGGGAGAATCGTGAAGGTTAGAGGATTGCATTAGATGAGAACATTTTTTTGGAAGGTGACCAACATTTATTAAGATAACAAGATTGCGATATCAAAGTTATTAAGCACGGAGAAAGCCTCCTAATTACGATTAGCTCCCCTGATCAGATTACTTATAAAGATTAGATAACTCATATCTTTAATCTGTCAACAGCTGACGTCAAACTCTTTGGGAAAATTTCACGGCAGTTAGAAACTTGGAGACCTTCTACTGCGCATTGCACACTGGCGACACAAACATTGCACGAGGACACACACACACACAAACACACACACACAAACACACACACACAAACACACACACACACAATGCGATCTCACGCTTGATATAAGAAAGCAGTGCGGATGGAGCACAAGGTTCAGCGCCTGTCAGAAGCCCTGTAAGCGAGCTGTGCGGGCAAAGATCACATGGTGGGGACTTGTGTGATATCCGCTACCAAAGGTCGTGTATTTGTTTCCACGTGCCGGTGCTTGAGACCGCGCGGCGCTGCTCTCTCCGCTCCACAATAGATGCCGTGAAAAGCGCGTGGCGAACTTCGGTCCCTGGTTCAACGCCCAGAAAAGCCTCGTCAACAACTGTAGGTCAGCGGAGAGCTGGGCGTTCTCGTAAACAACTAAACAAACAATAAAATCGGTGAGGGGCAAGGTCTACACCAGTATTGGGACAGTCAGCTGTACGTCTGTGGTGCAAAAAGTGTTTAAGGGTTGAGTGCTAGCTCATCTTTCTGGTTTTTCTAGCTCATGTGTTCAGTTTATTTATTATTTAGTATAGTCTGGCGGGTAGAAATCGCTGACTAGATATTTGTTACGGAACTTTCACAAGAGCACGGGGTCAACATTGCAACTGTTATTTTTGTTCTAAGGCATCTACAGCAGTCCGTTAGCTCAACGGTTAGCGCCTGTCACCAATACACTGAGGATTAGCTGATTCAGATCTCGTCTCGGACACGCTGTTCTTTCTCTGCATGTGGCATCTGTTGACAGGGCTGGCTGCTTTGATTTGCTAGCTCGGCGTAAAACACATATCCTCTTGGAGAATTAGGTGTTTAATACAGAGATAAGATGTTTTGTTGTAACTATGCCGATTACTTTTTTCCCCTCGCGCTCAGTGGCCGACGAAGGTGATGATAGTTTAAGTGGCATCACCAACCCTCGTCAAATATGTGAAGCGGTTTTGCAGTGTAGGATCCTGAGCATGCGTTTTCAGCTTCGATCAGGTTGTAAGTGAACATAAATTAAACATTTCCTCTCGCTTCTGCCACATATCTTGATCTATGACATCGAGCTATGACATCGCCGATGATCTGCGATCAGTTATCGTTAACTCGCAATAACGACAGTTTTTTTTAAAATCATAGATAAACGAAACTTCGTCAGAGCCTGTTATCTGTTAGATAGTGGAAGTTGGGTACATACAGAAGAACCAGCGGACTGCTAAGCACTGCCGTGACGCAGGTAACAGATAAGGGCAGCCGTGGTGTCGAAAGTGGTGATGGTGGTCGTGGTTGAAGAGGCGCTGGAGAGGGTGTCAAAGTGATACTTGCAATGGAGATAATTGTAAACTAGAACAATCATAAGTTTTTGGTTGACTTACATGGTCACAGAGAGAGAAAGAGAGGTGAAGGTAGATTTGATGGTATTTGACAGGTGTGTGTGTGTGTTTGTTCGTGCTTAGCGACGATGTGGATTGATGGCTCGAGTTGGCGAGGGCATGGATGGCTCAGCGGCAAAGGAGAGGAAAAAAATCTTTCAATGGAAGACACTGCCTCTTATCACTGAGAACACATCTTTAATTTTATTTTTAGTAATTGCATCGAACTACGACATCATACAAATATAGCAGTAAAATTGTGCAGAATAAACGACACGTACAAAGTTAAAATGATGACGATTGCATTAATGATAGCTGCGCCGATGTTTCATCAGTTGATATCAAGCTGGCTTCTTGCCAGTCTACCAATGATTTACTGTCCAGTTTTTTTCTCCGAGCCTGAGTCTCGCCAATCACTGAGGAGGACCACTCGTAATCTCTGGCCGCTAACTGCTCCTCCAAGTTGTTATCGTCATCTCCGGCAGTCTCGCACCCAGAGGTAGCGACCATGTTCCCCTCGTTCTCCTCATGTTAGTCTACTTGGGACTCGTCAGCTCTGAGACATTTCATCTGGGCACCATCTGGCTTCGACCCGCGGCGTTCGCTCTGTAAGCTGCTGGCCGCTTGTCCCGAGTTTTTGACTAGGCCGAGGGCTGGAGGATGCTGATGCTCGAGGTCAATGCCTGGGGTCAGGAAATCGTTTCAATAGGTTGGTAGGCACAGTCCGGCCTGGATGCAACTGGTGTTGATGTAGACACGTGCTGTATCGCCGCCAAGTTCCTGAAATATACAAGCAGTAACCCGGCGCTGAGAACTTTGGTCAAGTACTCAAAAGGGCGTGTTGTCACTCCTCGTTATGGCAATAAAAGTTGGATGTGACATGCATTTAATTTACAAACTTGGAAAACTTCAAATTTTACGTCTTTATTCAGGTCCATTTGTGGATATTTTTAGTTAAAGTGAATAAAGCAGTGATAATGTCAAGCAGCAGTGAAGGAAGATAAGTGGTGCAAATTCTTTGCCTTCTTCCCACCTCACAGTCAGTATTGCATCTCGTACGATAAAATATGGGCGAGAAAAAATTGAGGATAGCAAAGAGAGGTAAAGTCCAGTCAGACCTACCTTCTTTCCAACTTTTCTCCTATCCAACAGCCCGAAATCAAGCAGCATAAACATATATAAACCCCAATGATCGTGGAAAGAATGGAGATGAAGGGGTTAAAATAAGGTTCTTCCTCAACCTCGCTGCTGAGGACTGACAGACATCAGGGTGTTTATATCAGTACACAGCATGCTTAACACAGTATTGCAAACATCGAGTAAGTATTCATGTCACTACACAGCATTCACAACACAGCATTGCAGACACAGAGCAAGAGTTCATTGATACAGATCATGGACAACAAGTTGTTGTAGATACTGAGCAAGTACTTGGCAAGTACATTCAGTCAACAACACAAGCTCCATGTTTAGAGGCTGAGCTCCTTCCTCCCACCCCAGCCCACCCACCAAAGAAATGGTATTCCTTGGAGACTGTTGTGTCTTTGCAAACTTTGTTAGCTTTTAAAGCTTTTACAAATTTCTGAAGACAGAAATTAGGTTTTTTGAAGTAGGCGGGACCCATGACAGCAAGATGAAGCAAGTGGTAAGGCATGGGAGACAACTATTTAAACACGGATGTAAGAGGATGATGCGTAATACCAACGCCAATGGCGTGTTACACATTGATAGTAAAGAAAATGTATTTTTTGTCTGAGACAGTGGCATTGCTAAATAAGGTGTCCAGTCACTTAATCCCCAGACACTTCATCCCCGACACTTCATCCCCGACACTTCATCCCCTAGACTTTTAATCCCCAGACACTTCATCCCCAGACACTTCATCCCCGACACTCAACAACAATTTTCATATCATATTGTTGAAGAACATTAAATTTACTAGCTTATATAAACTTTAACTAATGTTGTAGATGTTCAAATGACGTTGAAGTTAATAGCATGATTTGAATTTGAATTTCAATTAAATTTTTCGCTGACTTCATAATTTTTATAGTTAAGGATTTAGTTTAGGGATTAAGTGTCTGGGGATGAAGTGTCTGGGGATTAAAAGTCTAGGGGATGAAGTGTCGGGGATGAAGTGTCGGGGATTAAGTGACTGGGAACCGCTAAATAAACATATAAGTATAACGACTTAGCTTCGTTTATTAATAACTTTTTTAGCATAATTTGAAAGTGCTCATCGGCATCTGATATATTTTTCGCAGTTAACTTGTCTATTATCTTACCTGAACATTTCTTTCTCATACACGCACGCATGAACCACGAAGATCAGGTCTTAATCCGTGAGAAGTCTCTTGGTGACGATACTAGAAAACAAGTTTTTACGATTTGGGGTTCCCTACTAAGAGAAAAGAGAAAAAAAGCGAGAAAAAATATACAAGAGAAAAAAGCAAATATTTCATTAAGGAGATGCAGTTATTTTCAGGTCAAACCAAAAGATTATGTGAAAGAAAGATGAATAGACAGCTGGTGAATGATTAAGTACACACATATTTGAGACTTTGCTTTTTCAAGCGGATGTAAAATAAAGTGGGAAATGAAAATGCACTGGCACGGGAGATAAACGCATTATACGAGATGAACACATTGACGGAGTTATATACCTTGAACCACACACTATGCAGACTTCCCTTCCCACTTTACCATTCCCACCTAGCCCCCTCAAAGCTAATGAGCTTCATAAAATGTTGCTCGTATATAGCACTAATTGCTTGTTAAAGCAATCCACACACACACACTGACACAATTTAAACAAATAGAAAAAATTAATAAAGAGAAAACAATCTTAAGTAAGTTAGGAAAGGATTATTTTATGAAACAAAATTTGTTAAATTTGTAGCAATTAGAACCTGAATGCTTTCTGTAAACGAAGCAGCTGTAAGTACTTAAAGCAATTAATATAAAAAAAAAACTTGCTGTGCTCCTCACTTTTTCAAGTTTTTTGCCCACACTAACCACAACCACCATCATTCCACTAACGGTGACTAACCCATCCCAGCTTGCGGAAGTCATACGTTGAATTTAACTCGACATAAGGGCGTAAACATAAAATAACACACAATCGAAAGTTTGGAGCTTTTTCTTTAAAGATTTTTATTTATTTACCTTTATATATAAACGTATTTACTGAAACCAACCCAGGTAAACGTTTTAAATACTTTAGTGGATAAAGTGCACAAAATATCAATGTTTGTGTGTGTAACCACACAGTAGCGAACACATTCCAGCCGTGTAACAATAACACAAGATATACACTAGTATAGAGTAAAAATGAACAGTCTGCTAAAATTATGGAGCTGACAGTGCATAGTAATAAATCAGACAACATCTTGTGTCACGAACTGCACCAAGTACTGGCTTACACCCAGGGGGTGGTGACAGGTGGTGTGGTGGTTGTATACAAGACAGCAAGTACCGAGCCAAAAGGTGAATTCCGACAAAATTTGTCTATTTTGACTATTTAATAGTCTGTGGGAGCAGAGGCAGACGCCAGACGGGTTCTTTGTGTCTCAACCTTTTTCTTCTCGTGGGAGGAACAGTTTTTAAACACTCCTGACAATGCAGATGTTGTTGTTTGTTGGTTGTTTTTGTTGTTGTTTGTTTGTTGTTTGTTGCTTTTAACTGTTATTTTTGTTGGTTGTTTGTTGTTGTTTGTTGGTTGTTTTTGTTGTTAGTTGGTTGTTTGTTGTTGCTTGTTGGTTGTTTGTTGTTGCTTTTAACTGTTATTTTTGTTTTGTGAAAAAGGAGGTTCAACTGTATGACAAAATTATGTAATTACAATAAGGTTTAAGTGTATGGCAAAGTCACGTGACGTTGATAAGCAAATTTGACAATAACTAGTCAAAGTGAGTATGTGATCTTGCAGCCGACAGGTTTACTAATGGAGTCCGGATCAGCAGTTCGTCCAGCTTGGGAGGTTCAGCCGTACACAGTGACGTCACTAGGGGCAGGGGGGCCGCGGGCCGGTGTTATCAGAGGGGTCCGTTCAGAGACGTTGACATAATCATGAGAAGCTGGTGCGGCGTCTGGTATCTCATTGTAAGAAAGGATGGACTGGATGCTGGTCGCCTGGTCTGCAACACATCAACACACGAACATCGACAGAGTTCATATGCAAAGACTGCCTAGAAAGCCTTGGTGCAATCATTGTCCACTAGTGGTCAGTACACTGAATGTTTTATAGACAAGTCTCTTTTCAGATAAAAAGAAAAACAACATGAGATTAAACAATTCAGGAAATAACAAAAAAAACAAACCTCTCTCTCTCACCCCATCTCTCTAAGCGTGTGCATATGTGTGTGTGTATGTGTGTGTGAGGAGAACGATACTGCCTCCCTTTAGTAGGATTTCATGTTGTCCCATTATTTAATTTTGAGTAAACAATCTTATAATAGCCACAATGAGAACACAGAAGTTACACAAGCATTAACACAATAGTATAATAAAATTAATTCAAACATTAGCTCTGAGTAAGAGGATTTCAACGTTACCCTAAATCAGAACAATATAACACTTCAAAGTCTCAATACAACGACCTACAAAAAAGTTTCATCCAGAATAAAATGGAAAAAAGGAAAAATAAGCAACAACAACAACAACAACAAAAAAAAAGAATCCCCACCCGAGATTTTATGTATAAGTGCGCAACACTTGAGTACGAACCTTCACCGTATATATCCTTTGGCCGGGGTGGGATGAGAAAACAAGGAGCCAGCATGAGAGCGAAGTGCCAGAAGCTGTGGGAGTACTGGTACTGTGACATGTCAGTGACACTGAAGTTGACCACGATCCCGGTCAAGGCCAGCAGCGAGCCTGGCAGCAGACAGAACAGGTATCGCCGCCATGATGGGAAGAGACTGCGGCGACGCCTCATCTCCAGACCCTGTTGATGGCACAAACAAACATCATCCTTGGTCCGCCTTCACCTCCTCTTCCTCCTCCTGGCTCAATATCTCATTGTTTATTGCAATTTTTATTATTTAACATTCTGGATTTACCTATTTTAATTACAGACTTCTATGATTTAATTATTAAATCTCAAGGTACATCACAAGAATACACTTTGATCACGACATGTGCCTATATATATAGCTCACGTCTGTACAAACGTCGCCGGTTGTAGACACAAGAGGCAAGACGACGACCGACCACTAATTTTTATTACTGGACTGCTGACAAACGATTTTTTTCCAGACTACTAAAACGAGGCAGGTGTGTACAAAGCTTCCGGTTTAGTCACATTTATTGTTTAGGCTCGCCGAGACTAACAGCGGAGAGCTTCGCAAGAGGCTAAGCGTTGGTCTCGGTAGACAGACAGCAGTCCACCTATACACGTCCGCGGACCGACAGAGGGCGCTGTGGTCCGCGCGCCACTCACCCAGCTGATGACGAGCACCAGGCCGGCCACCGCCACCAGGATGACGTGGGCCACGGTGTTGTGTCGCTCGTTCTCATCGCTCTGCACGGCAGCGACGACCAGCGCCCCGCACATCAGCAGCAGCGTGCGCCACGACTCCCTCACTCGCGCCATGGTCACCAGCAGCGCCCAGAAGCTCAGCACGGAGCCCAGAAAGTCGCAGAAGCTGAGGGTGTCGTAGTCTGTGATGCACAGTCCGTACACCTCATTAGTGTCGCAGGCGTGGTAAAACTTGGACCGAAAAAATAGATGAATAAAAATAATTACAATTATTTTTTAGATATAAAAATAAAAAGGCACATGACTGTCATAGGAGTAAACGAATTTGTTTTTTGGAAAAAGGACTACATTTGTAACAATAAATATAAATAAAAATTAATAAATTTAAAAATGAAATCTTTGAGACCATCGGTGTGGTCAGCTTACGGTGGAAAAGAAGAAGGTGAAAGTAAAGATGGCGGCTAATGTGAAGAATCGTCGGTGCAAGGCCAAGAGGATGGATGGTAGGAAGAACAAGTTGCTTAATGTCAGAAGGTACACGGCTTGTAGTTGCTCCCCCTTGCTGAGGCCGTACGTGGCGTCGCTGCACGTCATCCCTCGGTAACCTGTCACACGTGGAACTTCCTTCCTAGCCACTCGTGCGATTTATTTGAGACACTCGTTTTAACAACATATTATTATTGTTATTACTTAATCGCTTTGCGACGACGACGGTGATAATGGTGCTGGTGGTAGTTAAGGAGATGAAAGTGAATTCGACGGTTCAGTTAACGATTATAAAATTACAGCCTGTGGTTCAACGTGTTATTTATAAAGAGTCATTTAGTCAACTACTTTTAAAATAATTTAAAAAAAGAAAATTATCATTGAAATATCAAAACAAATTAAATTCAAATTATTCAGTCAGCACTCAGTGGAACCTACCGGCCTGACAGACACACGCGGAGAAGACTGTAGTGGCTTCTGAGAAGAGTTGGCACTGACCAAACTGACCACACTGTCCAAAGCTGCACTGGGTTAACCTCAACGACACGTTGACCATAGGGGCTGTGCTGCATGGCTCAGGTCCTCTGCCAGGTAAGATGACACATGAAATCAATCATCACGGGTCTTAACGAAGGGTCACCAACGACTGCCTCGCTGACCTCGTATACTTGTACACGGAAATCGAAGGAAGGAGAAAAGTGAAGAGGGAGAAATAATAGACGGAAAAAAGAATTAAAGAAAGAAAAGGAAAGAAGGAATGCATTTAAAAGAAAATACAGGACTTACCCTTTGCCAAAACACTGACTCCGCAGCGCCAGGTACCACACACCTGTGCTCGGAAAAGGCAGGTAGGAGGAAGCAGAGGTATAGGAGTCGTTCACAGCCAGGTGCAGGCCGTCGGGGCAGTTGTCCAGGCTGCTGTTGTAGGGCAGTCGCCGGGGCATGGCGCACAGCCACACCCTCCCTCGCCACTGAGGACAGAGAAGTACAGTCGTGCATCAGCAGCTGGCGAGGGCTTTTCTTCGACCTCCACGTGTAATGCTATGGTATTCTTTCCCCAGAGATTGATTTAAAAGAAAAAAAATATACACTGACCCTTTCACAGCTGGGTACACCAGATCCCTCCCCCGCCACCCTTCGTCAGGTCTGCCCTAGCATCCGGGGCATGAGGACCCTGCCAACCCAGCAGCAGTTATGCTTACCCGCCTGACGTCATCACGTGGAGTTAAGCAGTAAAATACAACAGTCGGGTGGGTGCTGGGTGGTTTGATGTGTGGGGGGAAACAACGTCAAGCGGTGTTCTGATTCTGCGTCCACGCCCTCACCTCCTCTGTCATCAGCTGCAGCTGCACGTACAGCATGCCCCCAGTGTCCACAGTTTCCTGCAGGGTCAGGGTTCGAACATGGGTCGCGTCGTCCGGCACCACAACTTCAATCGGCCGAACAGCGCCATCTATGGACCACAAGGCAAAGTCCACATCGAAGGCGAAGTCTTCGCTCTGAAAGGAAAGGGTAGCGTGACACGATGGACAACTTACTGTTAAGTCACCTGCTACAGTAAGCTCCCTTGAAAAAATGAGTTATCTTCTACATATCTTTACAAAAAGAACCTAAAAACATTGCTAACAATGTTTTCAAGACAAAAAATTGAAGACTAAGAAGACACGATGAACATCCATCAAAGCACGTACTGTTGGTGTATTAATGCGCCCCAGCCTTCCAACGTTCACACACGCCAAGAGGTCATCGTCTGACCCGAGACCCATAGAGACACCGGTAGAGTTGTCTCGCTCTGTTCTCGTCTGCCATTCGTTGGCTGCACTCTCCATGTCATTGCCATACATCAGCATCATGCTATGGACCGCATCGGTTGTGTCTTCAGCCTGGCAGTCTTTGCAAGTTCAGCAGGACACGTGAACAAAGATTAGAAAAAAATGCTACTTTCAGTAACAGTCAACATTTTTCACAGACTTCATCTTTTTGTGAGGCCATTATCAGGAAAAATTTAACCGATGCCTCATACTAAGAGAAAGTTAGCCATTGTTAGTGAAAAAGAGTTACTGAGTATAAAATTTCAGTGATTTTTTATTTGAAACGCTGAAAAGAGATAAAAGGAAGCTCCTCCCTGAGGACTGTTATACACCATCTGTCCATCAGTCAGTTGATCACTCACCTTGAAATCTATAATTGATGGAAAAAGTAGCATTTTCCACTCCATCCGTGTTGTCTAATAACAAGGTAACGTAGCTGTCACCATCTGTAGTAGGGGAGACCACTCTCAAACGACATGGCTGAGCATGCGCACTGCAGTTTACGGAAGTTGACACACTTCCGTCACCAGACAGCGTGTCGGAGGCTGACATAATGACAGGACAGATGTCCACTGTGTCAGCCGTGCAGTTGCTGACAGCAAGTTCATACTCAGTAGCAAAGGCTGGCACTGGCAGGCTAAATATAGAACATTGTGATGAGCCACTGCTCAGCATTCACATAGGAGGAGGAGGAGGACGAGGAACAGAAAGATTACGTGGTGACTGATAAGTAACAAGACTGGTGTCAATTTCTTTCGATTCCAAATCACAAACTCGATGGTTTCTTCCTCAAAGTAATCTCCCTTGAGTCTAACATATTTTCACCCTTCTCTGCCATGCTGCTGTGCATTGCCATGTCCTCTTTATGACCCTCCATACTCCATAGCCTCTACGCCTTCAAAACGGGTTCCCTTGATAATCCCTTCGAGCTTGGGAAAAAGAGAAAAGTCACATGGAACAGAATCGCCCTGAGCATCTGGCAGTTCCTGGCCGAGAAGAACATCGCCATACTGGAACAACCTCCATATTCACCTGGTCTTGCTCCATGTGAATTCCTTTAAAGAGGAAACCATCGAGTTTGTGGTTTGGAATTGAGAGAAATTGTTTGTGACACCAGTATGTTACTTTTTAGACACATCTTGTAAAAGGAAAAAAAAGGGAGGGAAATCTTGTCATAAACGGTTATATGAAATGACACGTCACATCAAAACTATGACACATGGCATTTTTAATTTGAAGCTAAGTTATTTACTCATAAACAAAGAACACCTGAATTAAATGACAGAGCGAGATAGAGAGAGAAAAAAATAAGAATAAGCAAACCATGATAACTCAGGTGTAGTCTTTCAAATGGAATATTAACACGTGCGTCTCCTTTCGCAAACTTTTAAAAAAACTAAACAGGTTCCTAGTACAGTAAACAGTCATCAGCCAGACAAACAGATAAGCAATCGACAGACAGACAGGTAATACCTGTAGGTGACTGCTTCCCCTTTCCTAAGAACGAGACCGTTAATCCCACGTGTGTCGAGTGACGTCATGCCGGTCAGTACTGTGTACACAGCGCGAACGTCCATGACGTAGTCGCCAGCTAACGGCTTCCCCCAGCGGAGCTGCAAGCGAGAATAACACAACTTTCAGCTCTTTGCCAACAAAATACTTTAAAGGATTTATTGGTTGAAATTTAGGTTCTTTGCTTAGTTAAGAACAGCCTGAGGAATCACGAGCACAGCTTGGGTAGTGGGACTGAGGGCCAGCTGATGAGCCACTGACCGCTTCGACGACGTCCTCCACTGGGTTCATCACAGAGGCCAGCAGGTAGACAGAACCGGGTGCTGGGGACTTCAAGGTTAGCACCCAGGTCTTCTCGCTCGTGGTGACGTTGTGGGTCTGCTGGTCGCTAGGCAACGTGAACTGTCCTGGAACAGCTTCATCGTACAGGTGAACCACTGGGATACCAGCACGCCGCAGCGCTCTGGACAGAGATGGTACAGTCTGAGGGTGTATACATAGAAATAGAATAGTTTGAGGGTACATACATAGAGATGATACAGTCTGAGGGTAAATAGAGTCTGGCAGGACGATATTCATTGAAAAATGTACGAAATCAGTTTTGTGTTTGTACGTGTGTGTGTATGCCTGCTTCCACTCACATCACGACTGGCTTCACTGGCTGGTTGATGCCCTCGGCGGCAGGAAAGCTGACCTGGAAGTCAACTCTCAGGACCTGCGAAGGAACCTGGAAGCGCAGAAGGCTGAAGGAGTCCTGCTGTGCATACTGCAGCACGTGCTGTCCGAACACCCACTCATACTGCTGCTGCATCACCGGCCTCCCTGCCACACACCCTCCACAGTTTAAAGAGGGCCTCCTGTTAGGTCTTTACACATTCTAAGGGTAATCACTTATTTGTTCTTTATTTATGAGTATGTATCTGTACTAAGTAGTGAGTGGTATAAACAGATTCCATTGCCTTTGAAGTTAACTTGAAACTGAGAAATTTTAAGATTAAGAATAATTTTTCTCATTGCAATTTAATCTCAGATGGGCTTCTTAGAGCTAGTTTCAGTTAGAAGGAATGAAAAGGAAAATATGTTAAAACCAG
Organism: Pomacea canaliculata; assembly: GCF_003073045.1. Classification (NCBI taxonomy): domain Eukaryota; kingdom Metazoa; phylum Mollusca; class Gastropoda; order Architaenioglossa; family Ampullariidae; genus Pomacea; species Pomacea canaliculata. Next base: position 4,868,710 of record NC_037599.1, read on the forward strand.
AAATCGGAAATTGGTTTTCGTGACTTATTTTTGTTAGACTTGACTGTTTATTCCAAACAGGAGATTATTTCTCTCACCGCTTAATATTTACATCAATATATTCCGTCTACACAAACAAGTGGATGTCTGCGCGAGGTTATGGTCGGGGTTACAACAGTTTGCATTGGATGTGGTTGTTTGCTTCCTTGAGAGGAGCTCGTAAAAACACGGGACCTTTTAAATCCCACCACAGTGAGACCATAACCTTCCTCTGAAAAACGCTTTCGATATCGTTTGAAGCGAATCATCATGTCGGGACCAAGACCTTTTGCGCCCCACATTGTTATTAAACAATTCACTTCTCATCATCAGTTTCGCCGTGATGTAGCCTTAGTTGCTGGCACAGAACCAACCCAAATTTGATGGCTTGGTTGTCCATTTTTAACTTGTAAAATCTCTAAAACTCAACCAAATCGCTTAATTTTTGTTTTAGAATGAAGCTAGAACTGTCAGCTGACACATGACATACAATAACGATGCGAACAACTCTAGAATCCCCAAAATGAACTAGCTCCATATATTATAAAAATTTGTCATGACTTTTCTAACAACCCAATATTTTTCAGTCTTTGACCTGTCAAAATGTGTTTGTGTGTGTGTGTGCTAAGAACTTATTTTAGACTCTTAATATTAATAGTGCCTCCCTCCACTCTGTACTTCTCCTCTCCTCCTGCTGAACTGTAGCAATAGACTTTGGTTCATGTATCAGGCGGGAAGTCCATGGTTTTCCCTTTCGGTTTCAACGTGTCTGGTATTTCTCTGCGGTTAGAAGTGACCCGTTAATCAGTTTAAGACTTTCATCTCTTACCGGAAACGAATTCGCTGTCAAGATGTCTACACGTTCGTAACCCTTAACCCTGCACAAGAGGTCAGGCGTAAGAAGTCCGAAACATATTTCGTTGAATTAAAAAAATTAAATAGGTGATTGTGCAATAAAGTTATTTTGCTACCCAGAAAGGGGTGGAATTTTATTGGGTGCACGTTCACGTGAAGATTACTAATGTTGCTAGACTTGGTTTAGACGGAGAGGTCGACATTTTTTCACAGAAGAGGCGAGCAGTGAGGAGCGATAAGCTCTCATCACACAATGATGATCAAGCCTTCTGCTGGCTTCTGGACAGAAGATATATACACATATACACGAGTGTACTATTTCTCTCTCTCTCTCACACACACACACGCACGCATGAACGCACGCGCGTGACCACATAAATCTTCCAGCACTGTCACGCCCAATCCCTAGTTCTTAATATTTTATGTGCTTTACTACAAGGAAGCGAATGCATCACGAACATTATAGGTTAATTAAGGTTTGTGACCGATGATGGCGTTCACACAAGAGAGCGAAATGTGTAAATTGTCAGGTACTCTGAGCTCCGATCGTCGAGCGACGACAGTTACTCCGAGCCTTCTCTCCTAGTCCAGACACAGACTGTGTATAACCTTTTAGAACATTATTTTGAGGATGTAAGCTTGTTAATGTATGTAATGTATATAATCATATTAATGGTACATGTAAGTATTTTATTTTGTGTAAATAGTGTGGCCACCATACCAGGATAGAACAATTATTGTTGGATTATCAATGAGGAGATTAAGCACTGGAGAGAGCGTGCAACCCTCGAAGACAGAACCTGGCCAGACACCCGGTCTGTGAGTCCATCGTGACAGGGATTGCAACTATATGAAGTCTGCCCTTCCACTACATTTGTTATGGCTTCAGACATCGTTTGCCTTCCCGTGAGAAAGTATTTTTGAAATACTTCCTTCGTCGCGACCCCCTGTTCCTGTCTTTTTCTGTGCTGCTCCCCCGAGTATAGCTCCTTGTGGGGGGCACTTCCGCGAATAGTGAAATGCATCAGACAGGCAGACGACACACAGGTGACGAGGTCACAGGAAAAAATGTGCGGCTTACCTGCCAAGTCCTTGCCAAGTGTCGCCCCGGCAAGGAACAGGCTCCCAGCAAGAAGTGGGAGGATCCTCCATCTTTCCTGCTCCATTATGGCGATGTGCAGGTTGAGCTTCAGCGAGAGATGACTGACTTTCGATGTGTTGCCTGCAGCAACTCTGTGTTTACTGTGTCGCTTGTTGTCAGTACGGTGACATATGTATCGAGCTGGCGGGGATTTCCTGAACTGCGTGCTCGCGGGTCGACTTAGCGACCACAACGAGGCTGAGGGTCACGCGCTCGACTAGCAGACGACAAGTCGGGAATTGTTCTCAACGAGCTGCTGCATGAGTTGTTATATTATCCTTTTGTTTTTGTAAATGAGCGTTTTCCTTGCTTTTTGGAACAATAGTCATGTAACTGGTCTGAAGCGGCTGGTATTGTCTCAGTTCGTCCTAAATGGATTTAACTAATATAGGTGTATATATATAAATGCTGTTTTGCACAATTATTATATTAAAATAATTATTAACTTTCTATTTAATATTACCTTATCGTTCTTTTGCATTTAATGCAGATATATTATTCATTTAGGAACTTATGTGTGTTTATCGAGACTGTGTCTGATTGTGGACATACATATTAAAAAACAATATTACCGCTTTTAACCGCTTGCATACATGACAATAAATTATTATGACGATTGGCGCCATTTGAACCAAAAAAGACATTGAGACAGGAGACATAAAAAGAAAGGATAAAGTGGGGTTTCGATCTTTAGCAAAACTCAAACCAAGCCAAAGGAGACAAAAAAAAAAACAACCAAAAAAAAAAACAAACAACCAAAACAAAAACAAACAAACAAACCTCGATAAGAAAATGCAATTAGGATCATGGAACTACAATACTAGGAGACAAACTCGACTACAATGCATTCATTGCTCGTCAGAAGAGGAGTCATCGGTCAACAACTGAGACAGAATTTCATGTCTCTTAAAAAAAGTTTATTCTTTCTTCGTCTCTCTCGCTCCCTTCCTGCGTGCGTGCGTATAAAATGGCAAAACGTGTCGAAGAGTTTGTAGTAGAAGTAAGTCTGATGATGGTGGTCTTGTGAAATGTGACTGCGAGTTGACAAGTGACTGTCGGGTGTGACGAGCATATAAAGTCTCAAATTGTTTTCTTCCACGACTTCCATCCATTGTGAGAAGACGAGACTGACGAGAGGGCCAAATTCGGGTAAATTCAACTTTGTCACGTGATTTGATCTAGGTTATTAGTTCGTGGATAGACTTCGCTGATAACCGCGGGAGACAACTCATTTTGGCGACCGTGAGTGAACTGAATACAGTTGTGTCCCCGGATCGGCGGGTAATGTATTCACTGGCTTAAAATAGCAAACGGACATTTCCGATAGCTATATATAGCTACATCTAGTGGTGACTGACACAAACATTGAGAATGCTAGAAGCAGAATGAGGAGAAGTCCAGCGGAAGCAGCTTAGGATACAAGGGAAGATGAGTGAATTATGGGCTACTGGAATTCACTTCGTCACATATATTTCTTTTGGAAACTGAGAAACCGTTTTGTTCTATTTTTTCCACTTTTTAGATCCCAGCAAACCACTGATAAGGGTGCACGACAGAATGTATGTCAAGAAGAAATGCTCTGCTGTGAACTGGATTTAAAAAGAATGGAATGCCTGTGCCGATTGCAAATCACTAAGCAGCTTATCACATTCAGGATTAAACTCGATCATTTCTTGGGACTTTTTCTGTTATCATCTCTGATTGACTTATGTGTTTGTCTTTTCTAACCTCTAAACATTTTGGGAGAGTGTATCATATAGTTTCACAGAGTATATTCAACTGATTTTAAAGACGACGAACAGTATCTGAAAACAATGACACATCATCTGCATCAAACAAATGAACATAGAACATCAAATCTGGCTGTAGATGAAGAGCGAGAGAGAGAGGTGGGAGGAAAAAAAGAGCGATGAGCTTAGCAAGGATATAAAAGCCAGACAGAGGAGATGGTCTCACTAACATTGAATGTTGCTGAAGGCATCAGACATGTTGTTCCTGATAGAAGGTCTCCAGCATCATGTCTGCTTTGATATCTGACACAATGTTAGTGCTGTTACTACTTCAAGTCCTACTCATCTACTCATCTATTAACAGACAGAACACCACTCAATCAAGAGGAATGACTATCATGGAACGAATACCAGCCTCTACCTCTAATGAATGCGTTGTATATCTAATTATTCACCTCAGCATAATGTAGAATAGATTAGTAAACAAAGCAACATTCTAAAACCCTTTAAAAAATACACAAACTATAAAGCATGTAGATAATCATGCAAATATCAGGTTTATAAACACAAACAATATTGTACGAAAACTATAACAAACTTAACTGCTTTAACAGTGGGAGCTAATATAGTGATTATGATATAGCTAATATAGTGATTATGGTTTTTAAAGGCTTCCTCAGAATGACATAAAAATCCAACCATTGCCGAGTGTTTGTTTGCTAACCACTCTTGTCCTGATAGTACTAAGGGCTACTGGCAGCTGACAGCCAGACAAGCTGTAAGTATACTATTTGTAACACACGAAATGATTTTATTGACAATTTCAAAGATCGGTTCACTTAAAAGGACAAGAGGAGGGGAAGGGGAATGTGAGCCAGCAACTAAGGCTCCATCCTGACAAAGTAGTCATCCCTGTAAACAGATGCCACATCTGAAAGAAGCTAGTTCTTTCTATAAATAGAACGGGTAAACAAAAACTGAAACCAGCCAACATGTAGAAGTTTTATCAAAGAAAAATAAACTGTCACGTTGTCAAAGCCCTCGCAAGCTGCCACCACGACAAGATAGATACGATGGAACTACAATTCTAGGAGAGACACTCGACAACAATGCATTCCTTGCTCGTCAGAAGGGGATCAACAGTTTTATCTCTTAAATAAAGAATTAAATGTCATTTATAACTACTTTCACTTTCTAATGAAATGTGGACATGTATAACCACACTGAACGAGTTCTTATTTAAGTAAGTTCAAATCTCTTGTGATAGGTGAGTGATAATGTTTGTCGCTTGTTGAACCGGGAAGTCTGGCAGTCGCTGATACTGAAGTCCTCGATAAGAGTCCACAACAGACATTACTTTCCACCAGCACCACCAAGCGGGAAGACAACTTCTCAGTCTCGTTCTGCAACAAACAACAAACACGTTTCCAGGTACTGGTAATTTTTTTCTTCACCATATCAATTCTTGCAGTAGTTAACATAGCTGCTGTTTCCGACTCAAATAGTTTACTGAAGTGAAGATGCTTTGGACCATGGAGAACATCACTGCTGTTGGCTCGTGAAGACAACAGCTAGGCACACTGCATGGCTAAGTAGATATTATGTCTCCTTTTTAATATCCCCTACAATTTTATTTCCAATGGCAAAATGTCAGGAAGCTGAAATGTGGATTTCATGCAGTTCTGCGTTACATATTCACCTGATGAATTTCTTTTGTCGCAAAAATTGGAATTCTGCGAAAATTTCGTTTGTTCTCTTAAGATCAGGATATATTTATTCCCTCGTATTTATTAACATACAACGACTTAGAAGAGAGGGGTCATCCTGTAATTTGACTGGAAAATTGCCAAGTAGAACAGCCTGAAGTAGAGGTAGGACTGGATCAAAATCGCACTTATGTTGACCGACCTGGACTCGATTATTCGACAATAATTTGACAACCTATATACAAATAAAATTTACGGTGGCATTTACAAGTAATAACAAGAAAGCAGGATCTGTTTAGGATAGAGAGTTAAAACAAGAAAAGCAGAAGAAAATAAATCATTTTCATAGTAAAACCTTTATTTATTAATGTGTCTTGTCTTTCCTTGGTGGGTATGTGTGTGAGAGAGAGACAGAGAGTAAAGCGTGGCAAGAAAACCTTACCGGAGAGTTTGTAGCAGGAGGAAATCTGATGATGATGGTCTTGTGAAATGTGACTGGGAGTTCAGGGAATTGTGAGGTGTGACTGCATGGTGCATGCAAAGTTACAAATAAATTATCTTAACATTCCAGAATGTTCCACGACTTCTATTCAGAGTGGGAATACGAGACGGACGAAAGGGACAACAGATTCAGGTAAAATTAATGTTGTCACGTGGTTTGATGTAGGTTACCTTAGTAATTACTTAGTAATTACAGGAACCGCACAACGGCATTAGGATAGTACATGTGAATCCGTCAGTCGACGGTTTCTGTTGATCATAAATATTCAGTGATGCCCTTGCAACTGTCTGCAGGACCTGTGGCAGTCTGTGCAAGGACCCCCATGTCCTCCACCTGCACCGCCTGTCAGCAAGAAAAGCGAAGTTTTTGAGGAGGTGGACTTATATGCTGCAGATAACCGTGGGATACCTTTCGTTTTGTCAATGGTGAGTGAACTGAATGTATTTGTGCACCCGTACGCGCGGGTAGTACGGTCCAAGGCTTAAAAACCCTGGAAGCAAAATAAAGGCAAGCTTGGGAGAAATGGGTTTGGATGAGTGAAGGTTTGTTTGGGCAGTTGAAATTCCCGTCGACACAAATAACCCCTTTAAGAAACTTTTCAACCGTTTTCCCACAAACCTTTCACTTTTTTAAAATAACTGCAAATTGTTGATATGGAAAAACATAAAAATACATGACAAGAAATAACGTTCGGGTGAATTGGATTTGTAAAGAAATGAAATGCCTGTACCCCTTGTGAGTCACTCATTACCTTATCACCAAGTGTTATATGCAGGTCGATTCTTGGGCCTCATTTTCTTCTATCATATCTGATGGACATGTTTGTCTTTCTCACTCCCTCGCTCTAACTTCTCTCCCTATTTACTCTAGCCCGTAATCTCACTCCCACCCACTCGCCCACACACACAGGATACAGAACTCGAACTTTGAGTAAACCTGAGTAGGAACACATTGCAAGAAGGAAGTGAAAAATACAATCAGATCGCTGGTGCACTAAGTAAGGTGTTCAATAGAAGCTTCAACTCTCGATGTTTTATCTTTCAATGGGGAAAATAAAGTGTAGTACTAGTGTAGACAGTAGTATGCTCCTGTGGTGAGATATACAGCAGTGAGAGGAGAATCACATACTCGCACACCGAATGTGGAGCATAATTTTTTTATTCCTCCTCTTTAAAAAAAAAAATAGAAAAACTGTCATGTTAACATTAGGTTACTATAAGACGTGATAGAAAACCTCTAACACGAGGAGTAGTTATAAAACATTTTCACTCATTACCTTATCACCAAGTGGTATTTGCAGGTCGATACTTGGGCCTCATTTTCTTCTATCATCTCTGATGGACATACAATATTCTAAAATTTCAAACAATATATTCAGGTGATTTCAAAGACGAAAAGCAGTATCTAAAAATAATAACATGTCATCAACAGCAAAACAGAATGACATCATATCTAATTGTAGATGGAAAGGGAGAGAAGGAGGTCGTGTTTGGGTGGTACGTGGGGGAGACTAAGGTGAATGCTGGGAGGTGCTTAGCAAGGATATAAAAAGCCAAACAGAGCAGATGGTCTGACGGACTGAAGACTGAATGTTGTGAAGGCATCAGACATGTTGTACCTGATAACCGTCTCCAGCACCATGTCTGCTTTAATATCGGACATGATGTTATTGCTGTTACTACTTCATGTCTGTGTTATAAAATAGAAAGGAACAGAATGCACAAGTCCTACATTAACATTCTTCTTGTGACTGAACATGTACTCATCTATTAACAGTCATCAGTTCAACACTCAATCAGCTTCGATGACCTGGTGTCGTTTCTGACCAAAGATTTGACGACAGACTCGCAGAAGGTGAGAGCAATTTACAGGTGGATAAACTACCAGAACCTGACAGAAGCAAGCTGTTACGCCCGAGACCACCCTGTTTCTCTACCTTACGGATGCCTGAAGTACGTCGTTGAGAAACGAAAATATCTCTCGGAATTGTTTGCCCACCTTTGCAGGTATGCTGACTAAGGTAATGTACATCTTTTTTGTATGAAAGAAATGCTGATCTGACTAACCTTTATCCAACTGGAATAAGAAGTGTCCATGTAAATGCCATACCCTTCTTTTGATGAATGCATGTATACCTAATGATTCAAGTCAGCCCACCCTTGGACGTTTACACACGTTTACATGTATATATATATAGTTTTTCTCTGATAAGCGTTGGTAATGATCAACATGCGCCTTTAAAAAAAGTATTTCTGTTTTGCAGCAGATTTTATTTTTTCTGATGATGTACAGTGGAACCTCGGTTAACGAACTTAATCCGTTCTGGAAAGCTGTTCGTTATCCGAAATGTTCGTTATCCGAAACAATTTTTTCCATAAGAAATAAAGGAAATAGATTTAATTGGTTCCCAGCCCCTGTTGATTCGCTAATATTTGAAAGTTACAGGCTATATAGGTATTTGTCTTAATGAGAACAGTTATAATGCAATATAAATGGAGTTAAATAAACATAAAAACATTAACGAAAGCATTTAAACATCAGAAAACTTGCCGTTTTGACGGCGTGGGTGGATGGAGGTGTGGGGAGGAAGGGGGTGGAATTACTGTTGGATTCCCCCTCCATGAGCACACGTGACATAAAATCGGGGGTGACTTCCTTTTTCTGTAGCTTTGAGGTTAAAGGAAAAAACTTGTCCAGTGTCTGTTCCTTCTGCTTTTTATGTAAAACTCTTCGTAATACGACTTCACACATCCGACAGACGCATGCCACCTTCATACTTTGAAATCATTTCCTTTTTCAATTCATTTGTTGGCCGCTTCCTTGTGATTACCTCACTGCTATTAATTGCTCTTAATCTTTTTTGGAGCCGATTGAGGATTGTCTTATTAAAATAAAGCACAAAAATCCCTAAATAAGAAGAATGCGCATAGAAAGGAACGACTGATCGTAACTGTGTCTCGAGCGCGAATGATGACATGCTGGTCGGTCACGTGTGGTTCACGTGACTGTTCGTTATCCGAAATTTTGTTCGCTATCCGAGACAAATTTTTAACGAAATTTTTGTTCGTTAACCGAAATATTCGCTATCCGAGGCGTTCGCTAACCGAGGTTCCACTGTACCTCCTTTTATAGTATATCACAGGATCACAGTCTCCGCGATCTCCTGCTGTTCATGCCGCTCACTGAAGTGCATCTTTCTTGAACAGACTTGCTGGGCTTCCATGTGTCGTGGTGCGAGGAATCGACCACAGACGGCTCAACTATAAGGTTCCGTCAAGGTCCCCAAACAGCACGTGGAACGCGGTGTACGCAGACGGCTCGTGGCGCCTCGTGCACCTGGAGGAAAGCTTCATAGAAAAAGGCGGAGGCAATTTTGTGGGTGGCTGGGTGATGGTGGAGGACGCTGGTAAAGCTACCCGTCAGGAGATGGGATAGTAAGAAGAAACACAGACTGCACATTTTTATTGTGTCACTGTTTAGGATAACTGTTTATCTCAATGTAAATAAAAACTTCTTGCGGTAATAATCATAAAAATGTTTCATATTATTATGAAGATTCTTTATTATATGGGAGACATGTGATACCTTAAAACAGTGATGCCCAACCTTTTTCGGCCTGCGGGCCATATACATTTACGACATGCGTGTCACGGGCCGCTTCACCGCAAAATTACAATAAAAGAAAAAAAAAGAGCAGATACCAAAAAATAAAAAAAAGACTGAGAGACGCCCCTCCGTAGGGATAAATACTTCGTCTTCCCTTTTTTTCGTTCTTTTTTTTTATTTTTTTTTTTATATTACTAACATGCCGATTTCCTGCATTGTGGGCAGAAGTTTCGCGGGCCGGATATGGCCCGCGGGCCGTAGGTTGGGCATCCCTGCCTTAAAATATCCCTATATCTACAGTCATTTACACATGCAGATTCTTAAAAATCTGTAAATTAATGTCCTCTTCGTCTCAAAAAGTAGTTACATGGGGTGTGACAGCAGAACTGATGAGTCTTTTGATTCTAAATACATACGATGACATTATTCTCACAAAGTAGTAAATTTCATCACTAAAATGTATTCACGTAAAATTAATCTTATTAATAATAATAAATCTTTCATGATTATTTTTTGAAGCCACTACATCCCTCAGTATTACAGACAGAAATCCGACGATTTTTTCTTCTTCACCGACCCCGAGCACTTTGTTCACTTCTTCCTGCCTGAAGAGGGACAAGAAGCATGGCAGTTGCTGCAAAAGCCGCTGTCGTTTGAAAAGTTTGCAAGAAAACCGATTGTGGAAAAAGACTATACTCAATCTGGCTGGAGGATGTCTGATGAACAGACGTTTGTCACAAAAGCGCCTGAAGGTAGATGTGCCATCAGGTTTGATGATGTTCCCAGAGATGAGTCACTCAATCAGTACAAACTCTACTTTAACCCAGATGAGTCAGAAGCCTCATTGCCTGAGGAGTTACAGCTGGAATCATATGTTGTGGTCAACTCATCACCAAAGTCACTCATCTTTCGCCTGCCTGTACCTGGTTTATATCAAGTGCACATCCTCGACAAACACGGGTCGGAGCTAATATACTTATTGTTAGAGTGCTCAGGACCAATCAAGAAACAGCGACCTCTACCCATCACACCGGAAGCCGGATTTGGTTTCGGTACCGAAGCGCAGGACGCTGGCCTGTCAGAGCCATCTCGTGAAGACGGGATGCTCGATGTCCGCGAAGGGGAGAAAATTCGCTTTAAATTCCGCACTCAGCCCTCCACGAATGTGCGGGCCAGGCTTGTGCACCACGACCGCGGAAGTGACGAGTTCACCAGTCGCGTTGCGCATGAGCAAAAAGGTGATCAGGTGACCGTCAGCGTCAGAGTCCCGTATGATGACCACAACCCTGAGTACGGACTGCAGATTGACACCTGGGAAGGTGGAAACGACAGTGACTACATCAACGTCCTCAACTACCTGCTGACGCAAGACCAGCAGCTGACGAGCACAGTGAAAGGCAGGAAAGAACAGGTATTCAATTCGTGAAATAGTAGACCACAGGGTTTGGCTAATCTTCACTCCGCTGACCGCCATCGCAGGCTCCGATAAATAAAAAAGAAATAAAATAGACCCTAAAAATTAATTTTAAATAAGGTGAATTCCGACACTCAAATATTTAACTAGCCATTTGTCCTGTCGCGCACTCAGATTCTCTTCTACTCAATTTTTGTCAAAGTTGACTTCAAGTGGAAAATTCCGCTTATTTTTTAGGAATCAACAAAAGTTTCCACCATGCATACTCTTATTTGACATATTACTCACCTGCCGAAGAATGTACAGAGAATGTCAATTAAATAAAAATTTTAACATTTTTAGACTAGTTAATTGCTTAAAGGGATCAACAGGCTGCAAAGAGTTTATCTTTCTTTTCCGTCTTCTTCCCCCAAAAAACTGCTAACCGTAAGTGATGTGATATATATTGATGTCGTCACCTGTTGACATACAAAGTGATTTGTTGACTTCTTTCTTTGAATGTTTGATGTCGTCTTTGTCGACAGACATCTAGATGTCATATACGATAATAAACTGCTATGCTTTCATTAGGTGGTCATTTTCGTATGTCACCCTCTAAACTGATGTGCTGCTCACTTTAATTGATTGGCTGTTATCGTCTGTGTGGGAAGATTCGCGATGAGCTGAAGCTGGCCATAACCGACATGACGCCGAGGTCCTTGAGAACGCCCTTGTCAAGTACTGTGCGTCCGGAGGTGATGACAAGGGCAGACAATCTCATGCGAATAAGAAGAAGAAAAGCAAGACCACCACCACCACCACCACCAAATACCTACTCCTGAAGGCCTGTCGCCGGCTAAACGATCTGCATCGTCAGGGTGAGCCCCTGGTTCAACCAAATAATAAGAAAAATCACACGCAGCAACATATGAACACAAATTGCACGGGCAGATACAGAAAAACAGTTACACAGAGAGGATGAGTGATTTTATTTGACCTCCTTTTGGTTAACAGTGCAAAACAGATTTTACTATGCAAATGCACAAAATATTGTCGTGACTCTATGTATTTCGCTGGCGGTTGTGTCTCGTGTACCGCAGCCATAGAAACGGCTTCTGAGGGAAGCGACCTCAGTGCCCTGGAGACGGCGCTGATGTTGGCGGAGAGGTCTCAGCTCGCCTACTTCCTCAAGCGCACCACGTGGTACAAGCAGGCCAAGGAACGCCACAAGAAACTGCGCCGCCTGTCGCTGGTGACAAAGACTGAGAAACTTCACCCCAAACATGTGAGACAATTGAAACTTTAAATGTATTTAATCAACAGTTTGAAATAAACGGTGGGAGCAAACAGCTAACACCACGAACAATGTGCATGCATGAAGAATTGAGGAGTGGATAAACAGTTCTGTTGATCATGCAAGATATTTACCGCAGAGACAGCTTTTGATGCTAGATTTTAATATTTCAAATGTAAACACCTCAAAGAGAAAGGGAAAGAGAATGGATTAAGAAGGCATAAAGAATGTCTGCTGAATTTCTCCCGTCTGATGTGTGGCACTGGGAAGTAGGCAACATAAGCAGGAGATGAGTGTATCGGGTTGAGACAGGAGGATTTTCTTTAGAGATTGAATACATTATACGCTGGTATCATTAACCTATGGTTAACGGTTGATAAAGTGTGAGCACACTTCTAAGACATTATCGGTAAATGATATCGCGGAAAATATCATCATCTATAATTGTAGCAGAGAAGGATTATCAAGTAATAATCAACTTATAAATAAACGTTTTCAGGTGAGAGAGATTAGGAGGTACACCCGTCCCCATGCAGCCGTCCGGGACACACTTGTGGCCACCTACATACTGTTGGGAGAGCCACCGGACCAGTTGAAGGTACTGGGACTTGTGAAAACAAGATGACAAAAAAAAATAAATAAAAGTTAAGTAGGTTTTTAAAGTCAATACGTATAAACTTAAACTGGCAAAAATAAAAGTTCAGCAGAAGCTAGTTGAAGCTGTAAATAGGAAATCAACACCAAGTACTTCCCTCTAAAGTAACGAATACAACAATCGGGTATCGAACGTTAATAACAGCCTACTATTTACTGTAGTTTTTATATTCAAATTGTTGTTTATTATTACAAAATGGTTATCATGGAAAAGTCTTTACGTGGTTGACTTATGACTGTTAAATGATCACTTTAATTATAAACCTGTACTGCAGCTTGGCACATTTGGAGAATGGCGCCAAGATGTTTAAAAAAGAATCAGGTGCTGTTCAAAATGTCAGGTGGTGTTCAATTACATGTTTAAAGAATGTGTCTGTTTGTTGACAAAAGTGGCGTGAAGTGCGAGCTCTGCTGAGCATGCCCGGTTCCGATTCCATCATGGAGCGCATCAAAAACAATCATCTCGAGGACCTCGACGAGGAGAGAGTTCAGAGAGCAGCCGCACTCCTCGGTAACTTCCGGTGGGAAGAGGTGCGGGCGGTCAGCATCGCGGCCGGTGCCTTCTATCAGTGGGTGAGTGGACGAGACTGCTATCTACAGGTATCTACAGTTAGAAATAAGTTGGAATAAATTGTTCATCAGGTCGTCCAAATAAATCGGTCAAGGTGTGAGTTGTAGTATTTCTACTTCTACCAGCAGGTAAATAGCCATAGCAAGACACTTGAAGATCAAAATATTCCAGGAAGACGATCACACAAGGAAACGGTTGTCTTTGTCACAATCTGTCGCAACTTTAAAACCGTAAAGCTGGCCAAGATGATTTGTATTTGTACCTTCTGTTTTTAACAAATTAAACACACACACATTCACCACAAGACCACGATTAATTAATTGTGCGATTGACACATCAAAATCTTTGAAGTAACAATTACTACACTTTTCATGCATCGCTGCACCGATAAAGCTCTGTAATGTACAGATATCTCACATCTGTCCATGTATAATTTCAGAGCAAGGAGGTCGTGGAAAATTTTCAAAATTCACAAGCAACCCCAGCGGATCCGACTTTGAAAGAAGAAGAGCCAAAAGAGGAAAATGTAGCATGATCCACGGAAAAATAAAGAAAAGAAAGAGAAAAGAATAACTCTAGAAAGAGCGATAGCTCGCACGAGTTCTTCGCTTAGCGGAGCTTTTCCTTGACCTGTAGGTATGTGATATACGATGGTGTGAGTATGACGATCTAACTCCAGGATGGCTTCAGGAATCATACCTTCTGAGTGAAGGTTTTCTTCACGCCGAGCATTATGTGATATTTATTAGCAAAAAAAAAATTAAAAACTAAAAGATTAAAACACATCGCCTACATCAAACCAAAACTTTGGAAGGGAACATCCGAATTACCTCCAACTTTTTTTTTATCCAACCGAGGTATCAATACTGCATGAACAAATTACATTCCTATGAAAACTTTAACCTTTTGCTGCTTCTTAGAAAGTTGTCTTGGAAACGAGGAATTAGAGATCAATGCCAGCAGGTGCTAGGAGGTATCTGAAAAATATTCTTCATCTTCAGGTTTCCGAAAGCTATCGTCGCTACAAGAGATACTGCAATATTTTTATTGTTAGCAAGGACAATTAAGAACCACAACTTCGTATTTTTTGCTAAGAGTTACCGCCCATGTGGTTCTCTTGCTGAAAGTGGTGGGCTCAAATTACAGGAGAATACTAAAGTAGTTGGTTATATTACAGAAAAAAAGGAACAGTCGTGATAATGGTGATATTAAACTGTGGGTACATTACAGGGGTTGGCCGAAACGAAGCGAAATTCGTGAAATAAACGGTTAGTGAAATGTTTAGAGACAACTCGTCTTTTTTAGTTTGAAGCGTTGTCATTATCCCACATACCCTCTGTAACCCTTAATGGATGTCATGTGATTGAAAATGAAAAGTAAAGTCACGCACTCATCACTGGAAAATAGTATATAGAGAGATTTAAAAAAAAGAATAAAGAAAGTGATTATTAATGAATATTTATTTCACATCACATTTTGGTTTAGTCAAGTTCGTTAAGATAAGATTTCGGCATCTCGCAACCATCTTAAAGAATTGAAAGGTGCATGTAGGATCTTCATTAGAACATAAACAGTAATTATATTTCAGTACTTGAAAATAGTTTATTTACGATCTTGTGCACACTTAAACTGCATCATAGGTTTCATATTGTAGAATTTCTTGACATTAGAAAAGTGTTTTTATGTAAACTAAACAGTCTATAGTCTATAATATGACTAATTTATCCAAAACAGGTTTCATTTGGCTTTGGCAATGACTTTTTGCTAATGGAAATAAACTTTGAATTATAAGCAATTGCTTTTTTTCTGTTGGAGATCACTGTTTTTATGAGTCAGAATGTTTCGTTTGTAAATCCTTCTGATGTTGTGTATCTTATGTCAAATTGATATGCGCTTTCGAATTTTTAAATTAAAAAAATATTAAATATTCACGACAATTTTCAAAATTCATTAAAAATCCGATTCCAACTCGACTTTGAAAATGCCGGGTGCGGAACCAAAATACGTTGATCCTGGAATGGTCCTGGGAGGCGATTCTTTTTTCCATTATGGCTCCAAATCTTCATCCCATACACTTAAAACGTGTAGCTCGAGGTTACACTATACATGTACTACAAGTTCTAAACTATATTATTCACTTCACACATCTTTCTCTCCTATGTTTTCAACTTCCAACTTACGTAAGTCCTAATACAATCCCATAAGTATTACATAGAAAGATGTCATACTTCGTCTAGGCGAGGTTACTCCAACAACGGGTGAGCACCGCGCAGTATCCAGGGTGGATGGACACTACCCTCTACTACACACCAATCTCACTTACTCGGGAGATGTACACTCCTCTCTCTATCTTTCTCTCTCTCTTTCTCTCTCTCTCTTTCTCTCTCTCTCTCTTTCTCTCTCTCTCTCTCTCGTTCTCTCTCTCTTTCGCTCTCTCTCTTTCGCTCTCTCTTTCTCTCTATCTTGGGCCTGAGTAACTTTTCAGAACATTTTCCAGCCAAAACCTAAGGGTGAACTGTGTTCACTACACACTTTCTGTCACCGTTAACACTTTCCAACTAATGTTTTCATACATTCAACATACACCTTTGGTCCATGAGCCACCTAACGGTTAAACACACCAAAATAACACGGACTGGGCTTGACATTCCTCCCTCCTTCACTTTAAAAAAAAAACTTTTTATGTTTAAGCGTATACAATTTTTTTTCCTTTTTTAACTGCTTTATTAGTTTTCAGACGTTTTACAAAATCAGATAGTGCAGCTGTCTCACTTTCTTGCAAACTCTCATAGTTCTCTTATTTTTGCCCTTGACGTCCGGATCAAAGTTCATTAGCTGGTATTTTAATTCTTTGCAAGCCGTCCCATTGCTATAAACACCGGTCTTTTCTGGCCTTTGCTGGTAGGGTCTTGAGTTTAGTCAAGTTCTTCTGATGGACTTTAGACAAGATTCCCCTGACTACTTTCTTTTTTTTCTCTTCTGTTTTCTCTCCAAATTGACACTTCGTTCTCAGATACACTTTCCTTGTTTTTCTCTCATCGTACTTTTGTTCGAGTTCTCTGATTTCTTGGGTCAAACTCTCCTCTATTCCGTAATAATAATTGCTCTCTGATTTCTCTTCCAGAGTTTTCTCCAAGTTTCTAACACGCAGCTGGACAATTTCTAAGTTAAATTTCGTTTCCAGATAAGCTGTTCTTTCTGTCTCCATGTTTCTCTCCAGAGATTTCCGTTTTATTACAGTATTCTCAAGGTCTTTCTTCATGCTTTCTTCACGCTCCTTGAATAATGTGATTTCCACTACTGCTTTCTGCAGGTCGTCAGACTGATTCCTATGCTCTAGTTCTAATTCGCGAATCTTTTCTTCAAAGTCTCCAACGGTCACCCACTGTTGTTTACACAATTCATCTCTTACATTACGACAAACATCTGTCTTTATTGGTCCCAGTCACTAATCTCTCTCTGCAATCTGCCTTCACCACGCTCTGTATTTTCTGTAAAGTTCTGTAAATTTTATTGTAACGCTTTCATCACTCAGGTCGTTGAAATCTCCTGAAGATTAGCTCCACTCGCCATATTCTGTCCATCTCATCAAGCCAAGCTAATTATCATCGCAACTCTCTTCTTGCTGGCTGTCCACATTGATAAGGTTTATAAAATATAAAATGTTTACTGGCTGTTATCGTGTACCTCATCTTTATGTTGTTTAGTGTGTCTATATGTACCTCTCTGTTTACTGGCTGTTATCTTTTATTTATCATTATTGGTCTGCGCAGACAGTGCAATCTATCTTGGACGTGATGCTGCGCGTTAATAAGTTCCCATTATCATCATTATTAAACAACTGTCGAAGGATAAACTAATCCAAGGGACGTAAGCCACATAAAAAGGTTTCGCGTGTTATCTCCCATTTCTGTGTGTTTTGGTACGTTATCCGAAATCAAAGTTGTTTTCTCAATAAAGATATAAAGAATTAAATATATAAAAAAAGAAGAAATACTATCCCACTGTTTGAAATTATTTAATTTGCCTGATTCTTTGTTACATTTATCAAGATGCATCCCGAGGAAACTGTTTGTTTGCAAGTAAATCACATGGGAAAGTGAAGCATGCACCATTTGATTTTTTCTGTTCATAAAAGCCTTCCTAATCTTTCCATTTTTATTCTAACGCTTTTCTGATGAAAGATGAAGTTACGTTTACACCAGATATAATGATGTCTTTAATGATAATAATATATATTTTCCATATCGTATCACTTATTAGCAATAATGGTAGCTAGAATGATCTAGACGGGCTTGGGCACAGTCGTACGGCGGTCACCGGCAGGTCAAGCGGGGTTAGATGCCTCATCAAAGCGCCCGAGACGTCGGGCAACACCTAGCAACAGACCGCTACCACATTTCATTCATAACACCTAGATGGGGATGAGGCTGGGCTTCTTTTGAAGTGTGTTGACGACAGCACTTTTACAAACGAGGGGCTACACCACCATTTGACAAGGAGGTTGATGATGCGAATGATAACTATAAATATAATCATCAAGTCAAGAAGATGAGTGTATCGCGTAGAGCAGAGACGTTAAATAACCTGGACAGCCAACTCAGGCGCGGGAACACATCTCTTGTGTCGCGCATGCGCTGCACCAGGTTTGTCATTCGCCTGAGGTGGGGACAAACGAGCGGTCGACCGCTGTGCCACCCGACTGACATTCTACGTGTATTAATTTTATGTTTCAACGTACACAGTGAGACAGATTAAAACATTTTAAAGAGTAAGAACGTAGAAAAAAGAACGGGTAGGCATCAAACTATTTTAAAAAATCAAATAAAGCCCCGATAAGTAAACATAATGTAAACTGATTCATAAGACTACAACAACAGTTTTAATACATGTGTGGGTGCCACACTAGCGCCCTCTGTCAGTACGCTGACCAGGAAGTACAAAAGTCTGTGATAAGGTCAGTCGGTCACCACCCTTCAAAGTCTGAGGTCGACCAGCGCCACCACGCACTCGACAACTGCTCGGCTTTGTTTGGAACAAACAACATTGTAAGGTAATCATGATGTATTCTTTTATAGTTTCAAGTTAAAGTGAAATTCCATTTCAAAACTTTAAGACAAATCTCGATTACACTATTATCTAAGTCGTTTTCTGTAGGTTTTTCTTCTGGATAGTGCCTGTCTGTTACGCGCATTTCGTTGCCAAACTATTCAATCGCAAGCCTAAACGGTTGCAGAAGACTTGACCTCGGTTTCTAAGGGGTGTTTTTTTTCAGGGGTGTTTTTCGTTGCAGAGGAAGCGTTTCGTCTATTTTTACTGGTCAGATCCTCCACAGTGTCCATTGACAGAGTGGGTAAGGACACCTTGTCATCTGCTGTTGAAGATGGAATTAGTGCAAGATTGCAATAGCTAGGTGCCTGAGGGAGCAGATAAGATTCCGATTGCACAACCGGAATTTGAATTTGACTTTGAGGAGTCATTTCAAGCGAGAGGATATCCGCAAAACTGATACATTCGCCTCTGAAAGTTTCTTCTATTATGGGTACGTTGACGAGGGGAACTACACGATTGCGTCCCTTAGCTGACGGGTTTTTTTTTTTTTTTTTTTTTTTGCATATGTCACAAGTTTGGCAATACTGGCGTACGTCCAGGCCGCCAAAAGTGGCTGAAGACTCTTTCGAGAGTATTTCTCGCGCCTTGGTGTCCGGCGAATGGGCTGTCATGGGCATATTCCAAGACAGTAGATCTTAGAACCTGTGGCACAACTATTTGAGTGACATCTGATTGCTGTGGCCGTTGAAAATGTCTCCACTTTGAAGGAGCTGTTTAACCAGTCGGTTTTCGTAAAGTAAGCGTTAGGGTGCGATCTTCCCTCTGCTTTTGGATTAACTCCGATTTAGAAATGCCTACTGCTGGTAAGGCTGGACTCAAGAGTGTGGGTGCTTGGTTCGCTTCCCTCGTGCTTTTGTCACTACTGCAGCGCTTGTTGATGCGGGTTGGTATTCGGCTGTGAACGTTACCTCTTGCACGCCGGGAACGTTGCCTATGATGACATCAGTTACTGGATTCTTGATTACACGTGTAAGAGGTCCAGTGAAGAAAGGCGTGTCCACCTGCACTCGTGCTAGAGGAAATACTTCCTTACGTCCTCCGAAGGTAAGACACGTTTGGTTTTTCCCCAGATATTCTGTAGGTGCACTAAGCTCGCTCGAATGCCAGCTGTAGTCGCTCCAGTATCCCTTAGGAACCTGCACCGCTTTTCCTTTTACCATCCCGGGGTAAAGAGGCAATGACCCCGCCTCCAGCGTGGTGGTAGAACACAAGACTGCGACGTTTGCCACTTCCTGCTTTCATCACACACCGAAGCGGGTTGAGGTCGTTGTCTATTATTGGCACAGAAGCGTGCTTTGTGTCCATAACCTTGGCATGTAAAACATTGAAGTCTTGTACTTGGTTTGACAGAATCAGGCTTGGACTGGTTTGGCGATACTGTTCGTTTTTGTTCTCTCAACGGCCGCCGGTGTACTGGTGGCGAGTTAGTCGATGGTCTACTTCTGTTGTCGACTGGTGGGGTCCTAGGAGAGTAGGTACTAGGAGGGGTTGGTCTATTAGTAGTCATAGTAGCCTGGCAGTCCTTGGGGTTGTGCAGCTTGCATTCGCAAACATGGTTGTTTTTCTGTCGGCGCGCTATGTTCTTACTGGGATGGGCCTTCCGATACTTCTCAGCCCACTCTATCATTTCTGCTGCCGATTTAGGATCCCTTTCCTTTAGAAATACTGCCATATCTTTAGAAATGCTCTGCATTATCTGTTCTCTTAAGACGAGGTCTCGCAGGCTTTCGAATGACTTGTCTATCCCTGCCAACGTTATCCATCTATCCAGTAAACTTGTTACTCTAGTCAGAAAAGCGGGCATAGACTCTCCTTCAGCTGGTCTCACTGACCTCAGTTTTTCTCTGAATCCGTCTTCTGTACACTGGAATTTCAACAATAATTGTTTTCTTAACTCTTCATACTCCACTTGTCCCTGCACACAGAGTGCGTGATATAACTTGAGAGCTTCCCCCTGAATCGTAGCGGACAAATGTAATGGCCACAAATGTCTGGGCCATCGGAGGGCTTCTGCATGGGCTTCAAAACGGAAAAGAAAAGAATCTATGTCATCTAGATCTTCCTTTAAGAGAGGTAATTTCGGAATAAATCCTTTAGGGGTTACTTTTCTTACTTGTGCCTCGCCATTAGGTTGACCATTTCCTAACCTAAGTCTAGCTAGTTCAAATTCCCTCTCTCTTTCTCGCTCGCGCTCCTCCCGTTCTGCCTGTTCTTTCTCTCTTTCTCACTGAATCTTTTCTTTTTCCAATCTCTCCTCCTTTTCTGCCTGTTCTTTCTCTCTTTCTCGCTGAATCTTTTCTTTTTCCAATCTCTCCTCCTTTTCTGCCTGTTCTTTCTCTCTTTCTCGCTGAATCTTTTCTTTTCCAATCTCTCCTCCTTTTCTGCCTGTTCTTTCTCTCTTTCTCGCTGAATCTTTTCTTTTTCCAATCTCTCCTCCTTTTCTGCCTGTTCTTTCTCTCTTTCTCGCTGAATCTTTTCTTTTTCCAATCTCTCCTCCTTTTCTGCCTGTTCTTTCTCTCTTTCTCGCTGAATCTTTCCTTTTTCCAACCTCTCCTCCCATTCTGCGTGTTCTTTCTCTCTCTCCCTTTCTGCCTGTTCTTTCGCTCGTCTTTCTTCCCTTTCATTTCTCTCCCTTTCAAGCCTCTCTTCCCTTTCCACCTTCTCGTATTTCTCTATTCGCTGAATTAAGTACTTAGTGAGCGACTCGCCCGTTAAACCTATGCTCTCCCCTTGCTCTTTAAAGGCCTCAATATCCATGATTACTTCTAAAAAGAAAACACAAAATTTCTAATTACAGAGCTATACCCTGCCACTAGTCAGAAACAAGTTAGCAAACTCAAATTTACCAGTGACAACACTACCCTGCAAAACTCTCACGTTCAAAATTTTACCATACTACACTTAAACAAAATATCATCAAAGGTAAACTGAATATCATTAAAGGTAAAGTGCTTCTCAAGGAATTTGTCAAATCGTTTTTAAATTCCCACTCAAAACTAGGATATGAATCACAGAAAGAACTAAATATCATTATAAGTTCACTCTCAGCATCACATGGCAAAGTGAATTAGAGAAAGCCCAAAAAATTTCTCTTAAAATTTTAAGAGAGCAAAAGCGACCCTAAAAAGAAAAGACTTCTTACTCCTACTCACTCGCACATCCAATCAAGAAGAACAGAAAAACTTAGCGACAGACGAGAGACAGGAAGGCACAGTAACTAGTTCCTTACTACGGGTAGAACTATACACACCCGGGGACCCGTAAAACTGGAGACGGGATCACAGCATGGGGTAACTACACATACCAAATAATTAATCAAAAAAATACAAAGAGCTGGTAACAAGTTCTGGCAGCACTTTTCAAAATAATGTCATGAGGCAATGGGTGGCAACCGAAAACGGTGACCACAACACACACACAAGAATTACTAAAAAAAAAAAAACTGTATTGCTAACAGAAAATGATCAGCGACAAAGGACAGCTTCCGCACAACACAATACCAAACGAGACAGACCCACGACAGATCACGTCGGGGTCACCAAATATGTCACACGCCACGTCACACACGGTATTCACGCGCATTCAAACAATACACAAGACAACGATCTGTCCATGAGCTTCTCGTCTTACTTTACTAACAGCCCGCTGGGCGCTGGTGCATCAAATTATTTTTTTAAAAATCAAATAAAGCCCCGATAAGTAAACATAATGTAAACTGATTCATAAGACTACAATAACAGTTTTAATACATGTGTGGGTGCCACACTAGCGCCCTCTGTCAGTACACTGACCAGGAAGTACAAAAGTCTGTGACAACGCCAGTCAGTCACCACCCTTCAAAGTCTGAGGTCGACCAGCGCCACCACGCACTCGACAACTGCTCGGCTTTGTTTGGAACAAACAACATTGTAAGGTAATCATGATGTATTCCTTCATAGTTTCAAGTTAAAGTGAAATTCCATTTCAAAACTTTAAGACAAATCTCGATTACACTATTATCTAAGTCGTTTTCTGTAGGTTTTTCTTCTGGATAGTGCCTGTCTGTCACGCGCATTTCGTTGACAAACTATTCAATCGCAAGCCTAAACGGTTGCAGAAGACTTGACCTCGGTTTCTAAGGGGTGTTTTTTTCAGGGGTGTTTTTCGTTGCAGAGGAAGCGTTTCGTCTATTTTTACTGAAGTCAGATCCTCCACAGTGTCCATTGACAGAGTGGGTAAGGACACCTTGTCATCTGCTGTTGAAGATGGAATTAGTGCAAGATTGCAATAGCTAGGTGCCTGAGGGAGCAGATAAGATTCCGATTGCACAACCGGAATTTGAATTTGACTTTGAGGAGTCATTTCAAGCGAGAGGATATCCGCAAAACTGATACATTCGCCTCTGAAAGTTTCTTCTATTATGGGTACATTGACGAGGGGAACTACACGATTGCGTCCCTTAGCTGACGGGTTTTTTTTTTTTTTTTTTTTTTTTTGCATATGTCACAAGTTTGGCAATACTGGCGTACGTCCCTCCGTATGCCAGGCCACCAAAAGTGGCTGAAGACTCTTTCGAGAGTATTTCTCGCGCCTTGGTGTCCGGCGAATGGGCTGTCATGGGCATATTCCAAGACAGTAGATCTTAGAACCTGTGGCACAACTATTTGAGTGACATCTGATTGCTGTGGCCGTTGAAAATGTCTCCACTTTGAAGGAGCTGTTTAACCAGTCGGTTTTCGTAAAGTAAGGCGTTAGGGTGCGATCTTCCCTCTGCTTTTGGATTAACTCCGATTTAGAAATGCCTACTGCTGGTAAGGCTGGACTCAAGAGTGTGGGTGCTTGGTTCGCTTCCCTCGTGCTTTTGTCACTACTGCAGCGCTTGTTGATGCGGGTTGGTATTCGGCTGTGAACGTTACCTCTTGCACGCCGGGAACGTTGCCTATGATGACATCAGTTACTGGATTCTTGATTACACGTGTAAGAGGTCCAGTGAAGAAAGGCGTGTCCACCTGCACTCGTGCTAGAGGAAATACTTCCTTACGTCCTCCGAAGGTAAGACACGTTTGGTTTTTCCCCAGATATTCTGTAGGTGCCACTAAGCTCGCTCGAATGCCAGCTGTAGTCGCTCCAGTATCCCTTAGAACCTGCACCGCTTTTCCTTT
The DNA here is from genome assembly GCF_003073045.1 of Pomacea canaliculata. Lineage (NCBI taxonomy): Eukaryota > Metazoa > Mollusca > Gastropoda > Architaenioglossa > Ampullariidae > Pomacea > Pomacea canaliculata. Next base: position 4,892,433 of record NC_037599.1, read on the forward strand.
TACCATCCCGGGGTAAAGAGGCAATGACCCCGCCTCCAGCGTGGTGGTAGAACACAAGACTGCGACGTTTGCCACTTCCTGCTTTCATCACACACCGAAGCGGGTTGAGGTCGTTGTCTATTATTGGCACAGAAGCGTGCTTTGTGTCCATAACCTTGGCATGTAAAACATTGAAGTCTGGTACTTGGTTTGACAGAATCAGGCTTGGACTGGTTTGGCGATACTGTTCGTTTTTGTTCTCTCAACGGCCGCCGGTGTACTGGTGGCGAGTTAGTCGATGGCCTACTTCTGTTGTCAACTGGTGGAGTCCTAGGAGAGTAGGTACTAGGAGGGGTTGGTCTATTAGTAGTCATAGTAGCCTGGCAGTCCTTGGGGTTGTGCAGCTTGCATTCGCAAACATGGTTGTTTTTCTGTCGGCGCGCTATGTTCTTACTGGGATGGGCCTTCCGATACTTCTCAGCCCACTCTATCATTTCTGCTGCCGATTTAGGATCCCTTTCCTTTAGAAATACTGCCATATCTTTAGAAATGCTCTGCATTATCTGTTCTCTTAAGACGAGGTCTCGCAGGCTTTCGAATGACTTGTCTATCCCTGCCAACGTTATCCATCTATCCAGTAAACTGGTTACTCTAGTCAGAAAAGCGGGCATAGACTCTCCTTCAGCTGGTCTCACTGACCTCAGTTTTTCTCTGAATCCGTCTTCTGTACACTGGAATTTCAACAATAATTGTTTTCTTAACTCTTCATACTCCACTTGTCCCTGCACACAGAGTGCGTGATATAACTTGAGAGCTTCCCCCTGAATCGTAGCGGACAAATGTAATGGCCACAAATGTCTGGGCCATCGGAGGGCTTCTGCATGGGCTTCAAAACGGAAAAGAAAAGAATCTATGTCATCTAGGTCTTCCTTAAAGAGAGGTAATTTCGGAATAAATCCTTTAGGGGTTACTTCTCTTACTTGTGCCTCGCCATTAGGTTGACCGTTTCCTAACCTAAGTCTAGCTAGTTCAAATTCCCTCTCTCTTTCTCGCTCGCGCTCCTCCCGTTCTGCCTGTTCTTTCTCTCTTTCTCGCTGAATCTTTTCTTTTTCCAATCTCTCCTCCTTTTCTGCCTGTTCTTTCTCTCTTTCTCGCTGAATCTTTTCTTTTTCCAATCTCTCCTCCTTTTCTGCCTGTTCTTTCTCTCTTTCTCGCTGAATCTTTTCTTTTTCCAATCTCTCCTCCTTTTCTGCCTGTTCTTTCTCTCTTTATCGCTGAATCTTTTCTTTTTCCAACCTCTCCTCCCATTCTGCCTGTTCTTTCTCTCTCTCCCTTTCTGCCTGTTCTTTCGCTCGTCTTTCTTCCCTTTCATTTCTCTCCCTTTCAAGCCTCTCTTCCCTTTCCGCCTTCTCGTATTTCTCTATTCGCTGAATTAAGTACTTAGTGAGCGACTCGCTCGTTAAACCTATGCTCTCCCCTTGCGCTTTAAAGGCCTCAATATCCATGATTACTTCTAAAAAGAAAACACAAAATTTCTAATTACAGAGCTATACCCTGCCACTAGTCAGAAACAAGTTAGCAAACTCAAATTTACCAGTGACAACACTACCCTGCAAACTCTCACGTTCAAAATTTTACCATACTACACTTAAACAAAATATCATCAAAGGTAAACTGAATATCATGAAAGGTAAAGTGCTTCTCAAGGAATTTGTCAAATCGTTTTTAAATTCCCACTCAAAACTAGGACATGAATCACAGAAAGAACTAAATATCATTATAAGTTCACTCTCAGCATCACATGGCAAAGTGAATTAGAGAAAGCCCAAAAAATTTTTCTTAAAATTTTAAGAGAGCAAAAGCGATCCTAAAAAGAAAAGACTTCTTACTCCTACTCACTCACACATCCAATCAAGAAGAACAGAAAAACTTAGCGACAGACGAGAGACAGGAAGGCGCAGTAACTAGTTCCTTACTACGGGTAGAACTATACACACCCGTAGACCCGTAAAACTGGAGACGGGATCACAGCATGGCGTAACTACACATACCAAATAATTAATCAAAAAAATACAAAGTGCTGGTAACAAGTTCTGGCAGCACTTTTCAAAATAAAGTCATGAGGCAATGGGTGGCAACCGAAAACGGTGACCACAACACACACACAAGAACTACTATAAAAAAAAACTGTATTGCTAACAGAAAATGATCAGCGACAAAGGACAGCTTCCGCACAACACAATACCAAACGAGACAGACCCACGACAGATCACGTCGGGGTCACCAAATATGTCACACACCGCGTCACACACGGTATTCACGCGCATTCAAACAATACACAAGACAACGATCTGTCCATGGGCTTCTCGTCTTACTTTACTAACATAGCCCGCTGGGCGCTGGTGCATCAAATTATTTTTTTAAAAATCAAATAAAGCCCCGATAAGTAAACATAATGTAAACTGATTCATTAGACTACAATAACAGTTTTAATACATGTGTGGGTGCCACACTAGCGCCCTCTGTCAGTACGCTGACCAGGAAGTACAAAAGTCTGTGACAACGTCAGTCGGTCACCACCCTTCAAAGTCTGAGGTCGACCAGCGCCACCACGCACTCGACAACTGCTCGGCTTTGTTTGGAACAAACAACATTGTAAGGTAATCATGATGTATTCTTTCATAGTTTCAAGTTAAAGTGAAATTCCATTTCAAAACTTTAAGACAAATCTCGATTACACTATTATCTAAGTCGTTTTCTGTAGGTTTTTCTTCTGGATAGTGCCTGTCTGTCACGCGCATTTCGTTGCCAAACTATTCAATCGCAAGCCTAAACTAATTTGAAAGACTCGACATGATTTTATGATGGATCGTGGCATTTCTAGATTGTATAGACAGTTTCGGAGATCAGGTCACTTACCCAAAGGTTGAAACGGCAGGTAGCTCTGTCTATAAACAGAAATGATAAACTGTAACTAAATGTAGAAGAAGGAAAAATAAAGGCAGAATAAATCATCACATTGCCAGTATCGTCGATGTACTCTCAAGCTGCCACCGCGATCCAAACAAACGCAAAGACAAAAAACTCAAGTAAAGATAAAATATTCCCTCACCTCCTTCCCTAAGTCAAGATTCAGTCCCTATGTAACTCATAGCAAGATACTATTGGAACACCAATATTCAAAGAATATCACTCCATTCGTCTAATCATAACACACACAAACACACACTCGTTCTGTCTCATCTCTGAACATCTCTCTCCCTCTCTTGCTTTGGAAAACATTTTGGAAGAAAAGCTTTTCTGATAATGAATGTTCCCCCCTCCCACAAGAAATCCGCCAGTTCAGGCTCTGTAAGATTAGAGGTGGCCAAGGAAAAAAAAATCATGATAAAATTTGGTATAGAAGTTTTAAAAGATATTAGTTTTAAATGCTCATCAATAAAGGGGGAGATAATATCAGTTAATGAATATCCTTCTATATTAGCTATTTACTTTTTTGTGAACCTTTAAAAGTGATTGCATACAAAAAGTAGTGCCGGTCAGGTATTGCCGACATGGAGATAAGCTTGGTCACTGATAAAGACTGGTATCTGATAAACTCTTGCTGCTCCAACACGGAACACATACTTCAGCTCTGTCCTGAGAGTAGTGTTGTTGTTGTTGTTGTTGTTGTTGTTGTTGTTGTTGTTGTTGTTGTTGTTGTTGTTGTTTCTGACAGCACTATATTAGTTTTCTGAGACCACTACTTTTTTTGTTTCGTTGTGTGACAGACATCTTATCTGACATCTTGGAAGCCATGCAGTACAGGGGAATTATTGTGTAATCTCACTGAAATTATAGTGAAAAGCGACCAGTATATCCAATTAACATTTCAGAATGTCCCGCAAGTTCTGTCCGGTGCCGAATTATGACAAAGATGACAGAGTACAGCAAATCAAGGTAAATTAAAACTGTTTGTAAATTATTCTGGGGCTGTAGTTATGAAACAAAAGTAACTCGTTTACTCCAGATCAAAATCGGGAACTCAATGAAAAGCATCTTGTTTCCCAGGTTATAAAGTAGTGTCCAGACCCCGCAAGACACTGCTTCGTGTTTCTTTATCCCAGGGCACAGCTTTATAACAACAAATCCAGGAGTAAAGCAACTTTGGGATCTAGACACCGCTTTATAATTTTGGAAACAATACACTTGTGCTTGAGTTTCCCATGTTACCACAGGCAACGAATTATCCCTTCTTCATTACTCCCGCCACTGGAGAACAACAAGGATTACACCTAGGTGACATCACGGTGCTTTGCATCCTTAAAGAAGCATTAGAATAGTGAAATCGAATCGAAATTGAGGTAAATATTGAGTTTTAATTTAAAAAGCATTCATAAATCTGCCCTTTTGAAACTGTCCTCAGGAGTTGTCCAAGTCTGTGAGAAAACTCACATACCCTCCACCTGCACCACCTGTCAACAAAAACTGGGGAAAGGAAGACTTCAGTGTTATTGATAATTGCGAGAGAAAACTGGTCTTGGCGACTGTGAGTACTGTAAATACCAGCTAGCAAAGAGTGGTCTGCTGTGAAGTGTATGTGCCAGGAAGTAGAGGGTCCATTCGTATTCCGGTCATAAACACACGCCACCCTTTGACTGTGGTCGTTTATAAACGCACACACACACACACCTTAACTCAAATGCACAACGACACGAACACAGGCAAACCTACACACAGTCACACATCAGATCGCGCGCACGCATACCAAAAGGTAATTTCTCACATAGCTATATCTCTGCTCCTTTATTAACAGACAGAAGATCAACACTCAATCAGCTTCGATGACCTGGTGTCGCTTCTGACGAAAGATTTGACGACAGAAGTGCAGAAGGTACGAGCACTTTACATGTGGATAAGCTGGCAGAACCTGACAGAAGCAAGCTCTTACACCCGAGACCACCCTGTTTCTCTACCTTACGGCTACTTAAAGTACGCTGTTGAGAAACGAAAATATCTCTGGGAATTCTTTGCACATCTCTGCAGGTGCGTTATAACTCGTCCTTAGAATTGCAGGTGCAAATTTTGCTTTTCACCATGCCAATGATCTTGTTTCTGTAATGATTTTATACAATGCCTGTCTTGTCTTGAGAAGGATTTTACTATTTCCTCCTCTCTCTTCCCCCTTTCTCTCTCTCTGCTGATGGTTACAGGTGAATGTGGTAGTCTTCTATATATAGACCATAGAATTACAATATTTTTAACGCCAACAAAAATGGCCTACCTTACCGTGACATTCAGTCTATTGAGTGGTTTTTAGGGTCAACATGTATACTAGCCCACACTTCTCATGATTGTTTTGTTTCTGTTGACGAATGATACCTTATAGTCTATAACTGCTTCTCTAATGAATGTTATTGTTTGCATAAAACTGTTTCTCTGCTATATAATTTTTATGTAGAAACAAATAACCGCTTCTCCACCAGAAAATGTTGTTATTGTTTCTTTATTGATAAATGTTATCGAAATGTATTATTGTTTCTCTTATGACTTATACTATCTAGACCAGGGGTGGGCAATTAATTTTCCCAAGGGGCCGCATGAGAAATTGGGATGGTTTAAGAGGGCCGGACTAATATAGTTAAGTCAGTTTTACCTAGTACTGTATATATAGTATATATACTATCCTTCGCCAGCGGGCGGGCCGGTCAGAGACAGGAGGCGGGCCGGATCCGGCCCGCGGGCCGGCCTTTGCCCAGGTCTGATCTAGACTGCCGAATTTTATTTCTAGCTCTAGACATAACTCGTGTTGTCTGTCTGACTGGGCAGACTAGCTGGCCTGCCATGTGTTGTGATCCGTGGAATGACCAAGTTAACTGGCTGGAAGGATTCGTCATCGTCACGGTCACCAGACAGCACGTGGAACGCGGTGTACGTGGACGGATCCTGGCAACTTGTGCACATTGTGAAAAGTTTCTTATCTGAGTCCACAGGTGGTACCACGCGTGCCTTGATGAAAGTGGGGAAGATTGCAAAGCAGTCCGTGAGGGCAGAGGGTATAAATATTAACAGGCTTCATGAATATTTTGAGATACCATCGTATAAACTCTCACTCATTTTTTTACTTTTGTAGTTTTGTTTGCAAAAGTGCTTTAGATTATTCTTTCTTAAACTATTGATCTCCTAAGACAATTAGCTCTTCCATATCTTTTTTTTTCACTCAAGCATGATATGGTAACGGATGTGTTTTGACAACAAATTTTTATGTTGGCGCTGCATTAGAATCAACCATTCAAGAATGAGTAATTAATTAAAGCATACTTTGATAATTCTTTAATAATTTAATTATGCTTCCTTGATCATAATGTGGTCTGTTCTTGATTGTTGAGTGAAAAGACATATTCCGAACCCTTCTATACATCGATATTCGACGACTTCTACTTCCTCCCTGACCCTGCACACTTCATTCACTTCTTTATGGCTGAAGAGTACAAAAAAGAATGGCAGCTGCTTGAAAAGCCATGGTCGTTTCAAAAGTTCACAAACACCCCGTATGTCTACCCATCGTACTTTAATTCTGGCTGGCGTTGTCCGAAAAGCTGAATTTTATCACCAAAGCGCCAAATGGTAGATGCGCCATCTGGTTTCAAGATGTTCCTAGAGACGAGGAACTTAATAAATACTTTCTTTATTTTGATCCGGAGTCGTCAGATACTCCTATATCGGATGAGCTACTAACGAACTCCTGTGTGGTCGTCAACGCTTCCCCAAAGTTACTGTTCACACGACTACCTGTAGCTGGTTGGTACCAACTGTACATCAACAACAAAAACGGCTCGCCACTTCTGTTCCTGCACATTGTGTGCTCAGGACCAATCAAGAAGCAACCTTTTCCCTTTGCCCCAAAAGGTGGGTTTGGGTTCGGTAACGAGGCCCAGAGCGCAGGCCTGTCAGACCCTCTTCTCCAAGACGGGGTCATCAAAGTCCGAGAAGGGGAAAAAACTCGCTTCAAATTTCGCAAACCGACATCCAAGGAAGTTCGGATCAGGCCGGTGCACCATGATCGCGGAAGTGACGATTTCATTAGTCGCGTTACGCATGAGCAGAGTGGTGATCACGTGACCGTCAGCGTCAGAGTCCTGTATGATGACCACAACCCTGAGTACGGACTGCAGATCGACACTTGCGAAGGTGACAGTGATTCTGAAAACGCCCTCAATTACCTGCTTACCCCTGATCAGCAGCTGTCAGGCATCTTGAAAACAAAAAAATCCCAGGTAATTCAGAAGACAACCTGAGAAAATATTTCAGATTTTGCTAACCTTTAACCAGCAGCCTTAGAATTCTTTGCTTTAGAATAAATTTCTTGGTTCTAGAAATATTGCTCGTTTTAAGAATGCTGGAATCTGTTACGCTCGCTCAGTCTGTTGTACACTCGCTTTGCCTGGAGAAGAAAACGTTGGTTGTTAGACATCACTCCTTCCCAACTGGCATAGCGTGGCACAGGTTAACATAAACATTGCATTTTTTAGACAGTACACTACACTATGTAAGACTATTTAAATGTTCAAAGTGTTATTTTCCATTTAAGGCATCTTGATGACACTTTGTACAGTGATGAACTGTTCGCTTTCACTAATTAATAACTGTCATCTGTCTCCGAAGGCTCGTGATGATCTGAAGATGGCGATAGCCGACGACGACACCGAGGTACTTGAAAATGCTCTTAGCGAGTATCGTGCGTTTGGTGATGATGGCAAGAGCAGACAACCTCGTGACAACAGTGAATGACTACTCCTACCTGCCTGCCATAAACTGCATGGGATGCACCGCCAGGGTAAACTGCAATGCACTCCCTCATGCGCAATGAATGTGCAAATTAGCGCGTGCAGCAACGCATAAGGAAGCGTGGGCACGAATCCACATGTGAATAAAATGAGACAGTGTAATGGTAATGGTAATTGAGAAACACTAATATTCCCTAACCCTGACGAAGATGATAAAGGATGAGGATGTTAATGTATATATGCCTATATACACAATACTTTATATTATGAACTTTTATATTTCGTTAGAACAAAATCTGTTACTGGTTCTGTGTTCCTGTGATGCAGCCGTCGACTCTGCTTATCGTCAAAATGACCTCAAGACACTGGAGGAGGCGCTGTCGTCAGCGGAGAGGTCTCAGCTCGCCTACTTCTTCAAGCGCACCACGTGGTACAAGCAAGCGGAAGAACGTCACAAGAAGCTTCGTCGCTTGTCTCTGATCACAAAGAACTTCACGAACCTTCGCCCCACTCATGTAAGACATACATACATTCACTTTTTTCCATGACGTGTATGCAGTGACATTACAAGATTTTATTTTCAAATTACTCAGATGGGTGATGAGGCTGTGGAAATATTATATTCTAATTTTACCTTTCTGTATTAAGCGTTTTTGAGAAATTTGCAACTGAATATAACTGTCCAGGTGAGGGAGATCAAGAGCTACAGTCGCCCACATGTTACAGTGCAGGAAACACTTGTAGCCACTTACATACTGCTTGGCGAAGATCCGGACATGCTCGAGGTAACTGGAAACCATTCTGGCAAACAGAATCGAAAACTTTTCGGTCGAAAAAACTCTCGGCTGTTTGATATCTCCCACAAACTCTTCTAACAACGATTTTTAGGGGGGAGATACTACTTCATTTGAATCAGGCTCATGCAAGTGAAATGAAACAGATTTCTGATTTCAGGTTGCTGGACACCACAATACATGGACAACGTCTTACCACACCCTAACACACAAACTAGCGCCATCTCTTTTGTCGACGCACGCACTCTAAGCGCTTATAAACTATTCACAGAAACAACTACCAGCTATCATTCACCTATGTGCACCCACGCACAGAGCCCTCTAAAATATTCACTAACACACGCTCACATGCAGCAAGGTTCTTGAAGTGTAAAAGCCAGCTGTCTGTGCGCTTGCGGACAAGATCAAAGGGCAGTGGGACGCCAACTGTTTTTAGTGAGGAGTACAGGAACTTTGCGGTGTTGCCCCAGTGTGAAACGAGTGCTCGTTCCTATTCTCTGTTTCTTATTATTCTTTCCGAAACTGCTGAAAAGTATCGCGATTGCTTTCAGAGAAAAAGTCTCAGCTGCGCGTTTGTAACCACTTTTATCTTTGGCATATTCTGATTTTGTTATGCTTCCTAATGTCTTTAAATGTACTCTGTGCTGAGTGCATCGCTCAACTCGAATGTTGCACTCCTAAAGTATATAAAAAACATAGAGCTTATTTCTCGATTAAGTACATTTCGTTCTGTAAATCCCCTGTTGTTGTTGTTGTTGTTGTTGTTGTTGTTGTTGTTGTTGTTGTTGTTGTTGTTGTTGTTGTTGTTGTTGTTTGTTGTTGTTGTTGAGCGAATTGTAGAAGATGTTCCTGCAGCATTGTGGGCGAATAGTGACAAGCTGGTCAAGGAAGTGCTCTCTGTCTGCAGAAGTGGAGAAACGTGCAAGCTCTGCTGCGCATGCGTGGTTCCAAAGCCATCTTGGAGCGCATCAAGAACTGGAACTTTGAGGACCTCAACGAGGAGCGCGTTGAGAAGGCCGCCGCACTCCTCCGTACGTTCCAGTGGGAAGAGGTGCGGGCGGTCAGCATCGCGGCCGGTGCCTTCTATCAGTGGGTGAGTGTCTGGACGAGACTGTCGATATAATGCCGCAGATAACTATATATATCTAAGCTAGTGTAAGCAACGGTTAGCGCTGTTAGCGCCTGTCACCAATACAGTGAAGGTTGGCTGCCCTGAGTTCATTTCTCGTCTCGGGCACGCTGATCTTTCTCTGCACGTGGCATCTGTTTACAGGGCTGGCTGCCCTCCGCCAAGGACGGTCCCAAGCCCGGCTGAAAAAGGAGGAGGGTTGGGCGTGGGGCCAGCACGCCCACCCCGTAAAAACAAATCCTTGCTACTAAAACATCGACAACAGTAAACTGTCGTCGATGGCCTATGCACCAGGAGGTGCGAAGGGCAATAATAAATAAATATAATAAGTGTAAGCTTATGTAATGTTATCCAAAGAGATCTCATATTTCGACACAAAGCTTTAAAACAAAGGTGTGAATGGATAACTAATGATATTTGCCTGGACACGTGTGATTCCAGAGCGATGCTGTCGTGAGACAATTTCAAGATTCAAGAGAAACATCCACGACGTCGGCTTCAGAAGAACCAGAAGTAAAAGAAACGTCTTCAGCAGTCTAATATTGGCGCCCAGTGCTATCAATTCGTGTACCTCCAAAGTACTTAGCAAGCTTGTGTTGTCTTCTTTCTTTTGTATTGGTTTGGTTTGATTTTTGTTTGTACCTCATAATCCTTGAATATTTAAGAGCTCGGATATTTGTATTACGATGAATGTACGATTTTAAAGTCAGTTGTTTGCCAGAACCTCATAAACTGTCAATTAAAGATAAGTTTACAATGCGTTTTTCCCTCTGCACTCCGTTTTGGTAATCTTCCAAAGCTTTTTCCAATGGCTAACATTTCATATCCAAACATTCCAAAGGCGTTTTTTTATTTAATTTGAATCTTCATGTATTCACTGTTCTTTTTTTCATATTTTAAGGCGTTAATTTATTTTTTTTGGTTATGCAAAAGGATCTTTCTTTTATTATGGCTATTCGAAGCATAAAAATCTCATTTTTCAATACTGAATTTCAATATAAATACCAAAATATTCATAAAATTTTGTAACATCAACTTTCCTTGAATGATTCTATAATTTTGGATCAAATTTTTGCAGAAAAATTAACCACGCAGAGAGAATGTCAGAAATATTTTTTTCATTTAGAGAAAGCGTAAGACACTATCCAGAAGCAAGACATTTACATGTAAATATATGTGTGTTATATGTAAAAGCACATTATCCATAAAAAATTCCCAAAGATAATTTAAGCACCTGTAAGTTTAGTAATAAGCACATAAGTTCACATCTGTTCAGTTGTTAGTTTTTTATAGTATAAGGAAATGAATATGAAGATATATGTGATGTTTTCTATCCAGTGTTGTTTTTTGCGAATAATTCAAAGTCGTCTGCTGTTCTGAAACTAGATGGAAGGTGTTGTCGGTCGGCGAAGTAGAAAATAATAATAAACTCTCTGCCTGGTGTGTATCCTTCAGATGATTTATTCTTTCTGTTATGGAGCTCTCTGAAGTATAGATTTGATCACCTTTGATCTATTGTTGTCTCAACGATCAATTGTTTGGGAACGCAAGCACAGTTATTATGTTATTGTTTTCCTATGTATTAAACAGTGACACAAAAGGTTTCCATATCTGCCCTCACCCATTCTGTCAACAGTAATGCACTGTGGGCTGTAGATAAGGTCCGTAGCTGTCAAAACGCAAATGAGACAATATTTGCCTTTAGAATCGTCAAAAGGGCAGCCTTACGATCAAGTCAAATTTTCAAACATTTCTCTAACAAAGTCCTAGATATTTATTATGATAGCGGACAATGTATAAACAAAAATCGCAGTAAGCATCACTGAGCATCTCACCTTGGACTGTAGGAGTAAGAAAGATCACTCTGGACAAACATAGCAGACGAACTTGGAAAAGCTAAGCGAGTAGTCTCCCCGTGACTAAAAGAGGGCGCATCGACATTTGCCCATTTACAGCAGCCGGCGGCTGGAACCAGAGGCTAGGAGCTTGTATTTTCGACCCGGGGAGCTCACACAGGCTCGAGCACTGTTTTAAAGCGCAAAATGGATCCACAGACGTTTTTAGATGTAGCCACAGTTGTGACTAAACTTAAAATGTACCCATATTTCGATGTTGCGCATTATGTTTTGTGCTGCTTGGCAGTGCGCGATGACATCGTTTCACAAGGTGAGTTGCCTGCTGCAGAAGTGCTTCCAGACGCAGTAGACATTAAATCGAAAAAAGTCGGTAGAAAAAGAAATCTTGACAAAAGGATGTTAAGAACTGCTCTCGAAATGTGGACTTGGAACTATAGCTTGACGCAAGTAAACTAGGAAGACCTAAAATAGACATTAAGGATATTATACTGATAAGTGATTCAGTAGCACGGTAGAAGCAATGTCAGTAATCTTCTTCAGTGTTGGCTGCGCAGCTCTTTCGGCACAAAGAATGTTGTTCTTGTGCCTGAGTAATGTATCTGTAGCATGATTCAAAATTATGTCAGTGGCAATTCACAACAGTTATGAGAATGTTTACTTAAATTATTGAAGTCGCTGATGATGTTGATAATGTTATTGGTTCTTGGATCTCTGCTACATTAATTTGTAAACATGAGTCAGACCTCAGCTTTAGAAATTTGCATTAAAACCAAAACAGATCATTAAATGACAGTATTGTTTACATTAAAGTTACAAGAAAAAAGTTCATCCAATATTATAGATGCACACATTATCCTCCATTTCACTGACATCCACACACAGAAACACTCCCTTTCTCACTCTCTTTTTCACAAACGTTATGCTAATTATACATTTAAGCAAACAATATTCTGAAAAAGAACATGATAAAACTATATACAGTGTGTAATGTAAAAATAAACCAGCTTCATTAATACATTATCTGCTAAGAAGTGTTTATTAGTGTAGTCAGAGAAGTTGGTTACTTAAATGACTAAAACTAATTAGTGCTGTGTATGTTAGAGATCTCTTACACACCACTAATTATTTTTATTCAATATACTCATAGGCAACTAACAGAATGCTATATAAGTATAAGTGCTAGATGAGAAAGAACCAGCTTCAAAGTACATTATCAACTGAGAAGTTTTATTACTTTAGTGAGACAAGCTGGTTATTTGTTTTCAGTAGAATTTCTCTCTATTTTCCTTTCATTTCACTTGAGACCAGTTGCAAAAACATCCTGTTTACAGCTTTATTTATAGCGAGATATTGCACAGTTCTTTTCTGAGTAGAATGCAAGGAAGGAAACATCTGTAGACTGTGACATGCAGGCATCTGCAAAACTAAATGTTAGCAAAAGGTCATCAGATAAACATCCTTGTCTGGTATATTTACTTCAGATACATCTTTCATGATATTGTTTGTGAAATACAGCTGTTCTTTATTTGCTAGATTTGGCACTCTTTCCTCTAAAAGTCTAAAGAGCTCTGGGGATTATGGAGACATTGCTAATATTGTCACACTTTAAGATATTTTAACATTCTATAGCCCTATTGTTTTCTTATCTGCCATTGAAAATATTGGTCTGCTGTGTTTACAGCTAAGAATTACATGCCTTATCAAATTAAATCAAATCAAACTTTATTGTCTTTCCAAGGAAGTCCAAAACAGTTTTCTTGTGCTCACAAGCCCAACCATATATACAAACATAATATGAGCATAACAAACATAATGTAAGCATAGCAAACATAATATGAGCATAACAAACATTATAAGCATGAAAAAACATAATTGCCAGATATACCCATACAATACATTCAACACACGCATATCTACACCTTCTCTCACATGTGAAACCTCCTAAGGAGGATGCTTGGTAGTATGGCAGCCGTAAGAGTCCTTATGCGCTCTTATTTAGGATCCCTTTTCACAAGTCATTATCTATTGATGTTAGTGTACTTTTGGTGCAGAGTTTTGCCATTTAACAGCAGACCTTTTATTTAGGTCAGAGATGTTAGAGAATGTGTTCTTCAGAATCATGTATCTAGTGTTTCCATTTTCCTTTTTCTTAAAACTTACTAGTGGAATGATCCAAAACTGAAACAATTGAAATATATACTGAGTTGGACTGTTAGAGTACAATGTCATTATCAGTCACTCATAAAAGTTGTTTTATTCTTTCACTAGCTCAAACCGCTGCTGGCCAGGCCCTAACATTTCAGAGAAAGCACCCGCTGTCCAGCTGGCTGTCATCTATGCTGGTGTGCTTTGCAGGAAGCATTGTGGCTAATTTTCTATTGGGAGAACCAATTCTTACACCATTCAAAGACCAGCGTGATCTTGCCACAGCTTCTATAATCTGGTGGGTGTAAATCTGTGTAGCTGTGTGTTATAATGCATAACATTGTTTTGTGTGATTATTTAGAAAACTTTAAAATTGACTTAACTTTGGAAAATACTTTTAAATCCACAATTACTTTAAAAAACCAAATAAATAATTTATTTGGAAAATGATAAAGGAACCTCATAGCGCAAATATTGTACTGTATTCATGCTGTTTGTACCAACTAGCATGCTTCTGAAAGCAAAAACTATTTTTATGCTAATGTATATCAGAGAAAATGCATAATTATATTAAAATCAACATTTGGTATGAGTGTAGTTTTGAGAGCATTGTGGACATTGCCCAATCATATTTTATGAACTGGCTGATAATCCTGGTTGTGTGTGTAGGTATATGATCAACTATTGTCCTTTCGACCTGGTCTACAAGCTTGCAAAGCTATTACCTTTTAAGCTTCTGATATGCATGCTAAAAGAAGTGCAGCGCGCCCACAAAGTGTACCACGGTGTTGTACACACTGCAAAGTTGTATCCCAGTGCCTACGTGGTTATTGTTGTCATCGGGATAGTTAAAGGTTTGTATGGGTTTCAAATTAGGAAGTAATCCAGTGGGTAAAGAAGAGATCTCAGATTATGAATGAATTAATATTTTACCTCACTTGCTAAAGATATTTAAAGATCTGAAGGGGTGGAGATGGGTGATTAGGGAAGGTGGCATGATTGACAATTCATTTGTAATGATAAAGCAGACCCTAATAGTTTGTTTTCACTGAAATGCAGATGTTCAATAGTGCAGGTGAGAGCATGGCTGTGACTTCACAGAGGAGATATGTTTTTAAAGATGATGTTTTGATAACTCTGGCCTTTCATGTTTGTCAGGTAATGGAAGTGGCTTAATCAAGAATTTTGAACGACTTGTGCGGGGTATTTGGATCCCAGGAAGCAATGAACTTCTGCAACCCACTTTGTAAGTAGAAATCTTCTTCAGATCAATCTTGTCTTTAACATGTTCCTGTATCAGAATAGAAACATAAATTCACTGACTTAAAGTAGGTAGCACCAGTTGCCTAGTGGTAGCCACGGAAATGCACCAAAAAACCCCAAAATATAGTGTTTTTAAACTGATTTTTGGTACATTATACTTGTTTTGTTGTGAGAAAATACACAAAATGAAGGATTGGACTTTCCACTGAGGGTTAGGAGAAAAATTTACATTTGAAAAATATAGTAAACTTTAATATGAAAAGTCTGTTGCAAGAAACGTTCACCTGTCAGAATGTTCATTTTTTGTTGAACAAATCATTGGCTAGAACTTTGCAATTATGATGACACCTCTCGCCATCCATTTAAAGTTGAGTACCATTGAAGTTGTGCACAGCCGAAAGTTCGACATAGCTGATGATGCTGGCTTGAGACATAGATCTGTATATACAGATGATCTCTACAGATGATCAACCTACAAATAGTTTATATATCCCTGAACAATCCTTCTATAGCTGTATCTGTTGTAGTTTGTTGTTGTAGTTTAAAAGATATAGGTGTTTCTAACAATATGGTAATTTCATATTTTTCCATAAAAAAAAAATTAGAGAATTATCATCATTGCCGAAGGGTAAGGGGTGGAGTGCTACATGAAATTAGTGTAGGATGCATTTTAGTTAAATTTATTTCTCCGAGGAATCTTTTTTAGCTTTTGGTGTCTTTTTACTGTTTCATCTTCTGTTGACAGTGTGACAAAGGAGTGCCTTGTAGCTTCCATTATCTTTTTGCTGGAGCGTCTTGGCTACATTGCTGTTCCTCATCCCCTCATTTACTTTGGTGTGGTCATCTTCTTCGTCTACTTCAAGATTTCATCCCTCCTTCTTGGGATCGTTGACCCATTTGTGCCACTAGAAAATCTCTTCTGTGCTATCTTCATGGGTGGTATGTGGGATGCCATGAGGCGTGCTGTCAAGACAGAGCCTGTAAAGGAGGAGGACAAAGATGGTCTCCTTCGCAATGATGTTATCAAGTCAAAAGAGGAAAAGAAGAAGGAATAAAGACCGAGAATGAAAGAGCAAGATCACAGTCGAAAGGTCTGTTGGTGTGTAAGAGAAACTGTGTCCTAATTCTTTTGCCTTTCCTACTTTGCCAAACACAATTTTTCCTTTGTTGAGGAATGACTGTTGCGATTTGTGCTTAGGTGATAGTATACATTTCTTAATTCCATAAAGTATTTTGACGTTCCAGTACAACACCAAAGGTTTTCCTTTTACCCTTTAGGCCTTTGATTGTTGTGAATGTAAAAATGAAATTTTGTTACGCATCAGCTAGTGGAATCTGATTTTATTTTTCCCTTTTTCTCTTAGATAGCTCATGATCATATTCATTTTTTTCACTTGATTGGTGTCAATATGATCATAATGTTATGATTTATAGGAGCTTATGATTATGGCTGGATTGGTAATATGTTTTTCCTTGCTGTCCTGTATCAAAGAAATTAATTTAGCTATATTGTTGATTCTCAACGAATTATTTTCATCTTTTTCTCAATAATCTTTGCAATAAATGTCAGTTTAAAAGGTTTTTTTTCAAAAATGGTTTTTTTATGCTTAAATTTATATAACACTTTTCATATTTAAAGTGAAATTATTTGAATCCTCATCTTTCAGGCACTTTTAAATTAAGCAGTTTTTGAAAATTTGCCATATCAAGGACTGTTGGTTTGGATAAGTTAGCTGGTCTCAGAAATGCCTGTACAGTGCCATATATTCCCAGAAGTAATTTTTCATTACAACAAACTTGATCAAACCAGCTGTGATTTTCTCAGCAAACCTGACCTTAGCCATTGTACTTATCAAGGAAAATGGTAAAGTATAAAGATGATCTAGGGGGAATAATGTCCTTTGGCCAAAGTTAAACAGTGATATGTAAGGAATGGTTGCAGAGGTGGTATTTATTTTTTTAATTTTTTATATGCTATCCATAAATGGTCTGCAGATTTTCAATCAAGTTAAGATGACAAATCAACCATTGGTGATGGTGTTTGCATATTTGTAAGAGCCGAGATGACAACTATCAATTATCGAAATTGTATTTGATATTGTTTTTATAGGTAGTATGTAAAACTGTGGCTTAAGGCTATTTTCATTATGTTTGCCTTGCCTGTTAAATCATTGCTTTCGTTTTCACATCAGAACTTTAAATTCATATCAAGGCTCAGTACTAAACACTCACAGATGTAATTACTTAAATGCACATCATAACTAGATTTTACATCAGTGCTCACTAGTAAACATTCTCTTGTGTGACTACTTAAATGTCAGTTGGTATTGTTTATGGTTTTAGAGGATAAGTGTGAGTTCTTATATTAGTAGTGTGTGTGGGTGCCTGTTCAAAAATGCAATGAAAGTTAATCTTCAAGTGGTGCAGTGTTTCACAGACCTTTAAAGGACTGAAACATGGTAATCATGGGAAACTGCCATTAAAAAACAAATAATCTTGCTCCAAATACCCTTCTTAGCACATTGTGCGATAACAATACTCCAAGCAGCATAGTGTGGCAGTACATATTTCCAGAGCTATCATATTGCTCCCAAAATGCTCAAGCACTGCAACGTTGCCCTGCAGACTCTGTATATCTACAAACTGCCTGGTTTGCAGAATTATGATCCTAGAGACTGAAATTATTTCTAATCAAAATAACCAGTCTGTCAGGTCGCTGCATAATTTAGTTTCTCTACATTTGAAGGACATGATTATGAATACTGCTGGTTTAAAGTAGCAGCTTGTCTGTTATTCTAGATCAGAAAGTAGATTTAGTGTATGTTTCATTTTTGAAATTTTCAGCTCTTTGGCAGATTACAATTTGTTTCTGGTGCAAGACGAGATAAAGGTGTGATGGTGTATTTATCTGGCATGTTGGTGCAATTAAAATATTTTGATTGGAAGAATTTTTTTGGCTGTGAATACTTGACAGTTAAAGAGCATAAAAATTACTTTTCGGCAGGGATGTTACGAAAGATTTGAAATTTGTGATTTACACTGTGGGGCAAAGAAATGATTTTCCTGTTGATGTGCAACATGGCTGGCCAAGAATTTTTGTCATTGACAACTCTGCCTCCATGTCTTACCTGTTTAACAGTGTCTCATTGTCTGGTCCAATAGTGTGCTCTTTGGTAGTTATGAAGTTTCAGTCACTCTCAGTTCTAATGTTTTTGTTTTGTGTGATGATATTTTCCTTTATACATGTGTTTTCCAGAGTGTGTTTTTAACACCACATGTAACATTGTATTCAGATGGCATATCCATAGATTTTCCTTGTAACTTGAGTGGCATGAAAACTAGTAAGAAACATGGCCTTCTAATAAATGTGTCTGTGATTAAGCCATTGCAGCTGCAGCAAATGAAGCTTAAGTTCGACAAAGTGACTTATATCAGCAGAGGATATAGTCTGGGAACTCCACATTCCATTGATGTTGTACAGCTGAAAGATGCTCCTAAGACCTGAGTGAAAGAACTTTTGAAGCTAGATTATAATCTAGATAGTTCATTCATTTAAAAATTGAAAGCAGACAACAGGAAAGGGGTCCACCTAGGTGTGTTTAAGTCTAAAGGTACATTTTATGTGTCAGCATGGGTACAGACAGACAGAAGTTTCATTGGAGGGAGTCTGGAAGGTTTCATTGGTACCCTATTTTTTAGTCCACCTTCCCTCCTCGGCTCACACACTTTATCTCCCATTACCCTGTCCACCCCTCCCCCACCTCACCTAGGAAGGTAACCTTAACAACTTTTGGAATGTGCAAAGCTATAAAACATATTTATTTAACAATTAGACTGTCACTCTGCATGTTGTAGTATGTATTTATGACATCAGATAATTTGTGATTAAAAAAAAAGGATTTTTCCACCTGAAAAGCTTTGCTTCATGTTTCACTCATTCCTGTTCCTCAGATTGTACCTGTACCATCTTCCTGCAGCATGGTAGCTATTCCCTGAATCAAAGAACTATAATGATTTTTAGATAACATTGTGATGTGCCCTACAAATTAAAATGTTATCTCATTTGCCTTGTAAAAGAACTTACTGGTGTTCTCTGAATTTTCCTGCCTGCTTAATCAAAATTATGATTAAAAATGTCACTTCTGCAGATTTTCCCAGCTTGTCCAAATGTTTGAACAAAGACATCTTCAGTATGAAGGATTGTTTCTTAATAGTGTACAATTTTATTCATGAATATCCCTCAGAACATTTTGTGGGAATGGCATAGATGCCAGACGTTAAAAATTTTGATATTCATGATTTTGGGTGACTGAGGTCTTGATCTCAGGCCATCTGTCTGGTGATGGTTTCGCAACATGAACAGATGTTAAAAACAGATTTTATTTGGTAATAATTGATGCTTTACATAACCAACAGCTATGGTACTTGTTCTGATTGTTTTTTCTTTGAGTTTATCCCTAGTCATGCCTGCACACAGTCATGGACAAAGAGAAACATCTGACCATAGAAAAACCAATGCTTTCTATAGTCACTGAAAAGTTATTTTACGCGTACATTTTTGCGTATACTGAAGAATTATTTTAAGCAGCACTCCTAATTTGTTACTTTTTTATATATATTATATAAAGTGTGCACGTTGATGCTGTGTGTCATATTCTACACTAGAATAGATGATAACATTTTCTAGTCTTCCAAATAAATATACCGATGATGTTCATTTGGACAGATTGCCAGAATAGACTCTTTAAACTTTTTTTACATCATACAACTTTTATTCTAGGATTTCGTTGGGGATGGACTGATGGCGTGATTGTTAGCGCCTGTCACCAGAACGGTTAGGATAGTCTGTCCTGGGTTCAGATCTCGGGCATGCTCTTTTTTTCTCTACATGTTGTACCTGGTTACAAGGCCAGCTGGCTTGGTGTAAAACACCAATTTCTCTCCCCTTCCAGTATTTCTTGTGGATAATCGAGTCGTTTCTTGTTTCATCTCTCACATTTTTTTCCCTTCTTTAGGCGAACCTAAAATAGGGATTTGAAATATTCTTACATTTCACTTTAAAACCCCTTCAACCAGCCATCCACCCAAAGTAAATAATAAGAATGTTTTAGAAGACATAAATCTATGCAAATTCAGTTTTTAAGAAGCATGTAGATGTTATAATGCACGTAAAAGTAGAGTGAAACTATGGATATCAAAGTTCATAATTACTTTAAAAAACAAATTACATCAGGGATGACAGGAGCTCAGAATATGACCATCAGGAAGCTCAAATATCAAGCAGAATACTCATTGTACTAACAGAAACCAAGCCTTTTTCATAGATATCCTCAGAGTAAAGAGCATCATGAATCCCTAAATTACATGCACATATTAATGGTGACTAAGGCATTTTTTGGTATGCCAGGTATTTATATTTTGATAATTTTAGCTACTTTTTTCACATGTTTATGGTCTCAGAATAGCGACTCTCATACTTTCCTCATAATCAGAATCATTAGATTATTCAGGAACTGTTCATTATTTTACACCTCTGAATTTGGAAACTTTTGATATTTGCATTTATAGCCAAATGGTATTTTGGGTAATGATTTTTTTACATAACATTAATCCCTTTTCTTATCAAAAATGGATGATCTTTTCAAACCATTGAGTGGTTTGTCATTTTATACATCAGGACAGATAAAACAGCCAAGCTGGCTCTCATTTTCTGTCTCATAATGTCTGCCAACAGTCAGCTGGCAGGAGAATTTTTCACATATCTGTATGTCTTCTTATTCTTTTGGTCCTCAACTCCATCACCTTCAAAATCATGTTAGTTTCATTTTGTGTACTTTATCTGTGTGATTCCTATAAATTATGATGATTTGAATCTTTTTAAATCAGTTTTTGTTTGTTTGACCCAAGCAGGCATGTTAATTTTAGACTGGTTAAAGATTATGTGTAGTTTCCCTTTCCCTCTTTTGTAAACTTTCAAAAGTTAATCACAACCTATGAAGCAAGTTTCTTTCTGGGGGTCTGGTTTTATTGTTTTTGGTTTGTTTTGATAGATTATGTTTGGTTACTGTTAAGGTATGGAGACACCAACTTCAAACCTTAAATTGTGTGGATTCTGTGTTCCTGGTTGTGGAAAGTTGCGTTGGTGATCCATTGAAAAATAAACTTAGAAAATGTCTTTAGCCTTTCTTTGGTGTTTCATTTTAATCTAATGCACACTGCCTGTGCCAAATTTTATTGCTTAAACTATTTAGAAACCATTTATTGCCTATTTGTAGATTATAAGAGTACAGCGAAAATTAGAAACTAACTTCTCTTTTTCTCTCTCTCTCTCTCTGAGTGATGCTACAATAAAATTTTAAATAAGTTAAAAGGTACTTTATAAAAACTATTTTATTCTAGATTCTGTATTAACAATGAAAAAATTATCTGCTAAAGATTTAAGGCTCTGTTTAAAACACACACACTCACAGAAAAAGGGTAGAGGTCATAAGTGGAGAGGGGAACAGTACAACATAAAGTACAACTATTATGAAATCATACCAGAGCATTCAGAAACACGTGATCCTCCCATATGACAAGTTGACAAGATTTAAAATTTAACAGATAAATCAACAACATTGAGCTTCCCAACAGGTCACAAGACAGATATGTCATTCTTACAAAACACATCTTAGAAAATCCTAGAACATCTGACGTTACATTTTGGTTTTTGATGTCTTTGCATAACGGCCTAGGAGAAGTTCTTTACAGCCAAAGTCTGTAATGGGATGACTGGTTTCCACATTGTCTTCAAATCTGTACACACATGCACACACAATGAGGTATGTGTTGCTAGTTTGACAAGTGACAGAGGCTAACTGCAGGTAATTCTGAAAATTGTAATTAAAAACAGCAACATGACTGTAAAAGAAAACAAAAATTCTTCATTAATTTAAATTCTTAAATATTCTTATTGAGATTTATGTCGTACTGTCATGTATGACTGGCAAGAGTTGCTTCACCTTAACAGCTATTCTTAAAAAGTGTGTTCTTCTAGTGTCACATCAGAAAAGATATTCTACCTTTTACACTTTAACACAAAGGAATATACACCTTTAGGATGCAGTGTGTGACACTCACCCCAGATCCAAAGGTGATGTTGCAGTGTGGACCACTTGTGCCAGGTGGACAGAGACATGAAAAAGTGTTGTCGAAATTCTCACGACAGAAACCTCCATTACAGTAATTACCTTCACAGCTCTGTGCAGCATCACTGCAGTATTCGCCCTGTGAGAATTACAGTCAAATGTTTGAGTAAGACTGCATTTCCTGAAAGGGTAAATAATTATAGACTGGAAGAGTTAACATTTCTTTAAGCACTGTTTTCAGGTATTAACTTTTATGAACTGTCTTACATTCAACAGATGTAACAGGGCCTGTGGATCTTTTTCCAAAGAAAAGCTTTAAAAATTGCATGTTCTCATAAAGCACATTTATACAGCCTGATGTTTCAGTGAATGCTGCTGCTGCTCGTTAAATCTGTCCTGAGATCAAGTTGTTGAGAATGCATGCAATCGCCTCTACATTGAAGCAGTTGGCACAGGCAGGCAAGAAGGGGATGACATAGCTTCCTGAGTAAAAGCTTCAGTTCATTTTGCATTCATATTTCTTGCAAAGCAGCAATGAGTATGAAAAGAAAAGGCAGGAAAATAGTTCTGAAATGATTTGTTTGCTCTCTTTATTGCAAAAGAGGTTGTTCTCATATTGATTACTCTCTATTTGCTTGTTTACTCACAGTGAAACCCTCTGGGCACTCACACACTATCAGTCCACTTTGTGAACGGCAGGAACCACCATTATTGCAAGGGTTTGGTTCACAATTTCTTCCTTGTCATATCAAAAACACAATTTTGCTCATAACTTTATAATAATAATGGGCATTTGTAATGCACAGCACCACGACCAAGATATAATTTTATTGGGTCTGTAAATCTGCATCTCCAGGAAATATTGGTCAGCAAGATACTACAAAACTGAATATTTCAAAAGTGTGAAAAACTCTACAATGTGAAAACTTTATCATCTGTTAAGTTAAACTATGGAAGCCCAGGGTGAAACACATAAAACTTCCCCCCACCCCAAAAAAAAATGTTGTAGACAGTAAAAGCAAATAATGTTTCTCAAAATTCTTTCAAAAATAATTTGAGGAAATAATAAACACTAACCATCTTTAATCTGGCAGAAGATTCCACTGTAACCAGTAGCACACTCACAGTAAGCACCAGCTTCATCCGTGTAACATTCACCAGGACCAACACATGGGCTGTTAAAACCATTCCCGCAGCTGACCACACTGGCCTCACATACATGTCCTAAAAGACGGATCATTAGATTTAGAAATGATGCACGAGGGATGCTGAGCCATCAGCTAAGCCTTTATCGCGATAATGTAGCCAGCCCTGTATACAGATGTTAAGAAAGCAAAGAAAGAACAGCTTGCCTGGAACAAGATCTGAATCCAGGACAGCTAATTCTCACTGTATTAGTGACACAGCCACTAACCATTACACCACCATTGCACATGTCTGGTTACCTAATGTTTACTCTACACTTAGTTTTCAAAGCCAATAGTGCTTACATCATCTATAAAACTATCAAATTCTATAAACCGAAATGATCAATTTTCATATAAGATTGTTTTTTTGAAGCACTTTGACTTTTCAGGCTCCTTACAGAAAACATGTTGCCATACTACATATAATTATTATAATATATAAAATTATATAATTTAATTAAAATTATTAAAAATTTAAAATAGAAAGATTCAAAAAGTGAATACAGAAAGCAGGAAAAGGACAATGAGGATGAACCAAATGATTCAACCCCAGGACCAAAGATTTGATATTATCTCCCCTGGTAAAGCTGTTTGATGCATCATCTTTTCACAGCAAATACAGCTTGGGTTGAGGATGAGTACATATACATAAACAGAACATATTATTGCATTTACATATACCTGTGCTTGTATGTATCGTCTTTAATGTGAAACAAACTACCTGTATAGGGTGGTTGACAGACACAAATGTAACCACTGCCAGCCATAAGACAGGTACCATGGTTTTGACATGGCTCAGAAGAGCATGACCCACGGTTGTATTCACACATCTCCCCTAAGAAATTACAAGAATAAGTATAGTTGAGGCCAATTAGATTTTTTTATTCAAGTGCAAATTTTCAATCAAGGCTAGATCAGTCTGTGAGATAATGAGGCACATCAACTGAAATCATCAAACTTGATGACATGGACACTTCACCTGCTTAGTGGTATTTGAGAAATATGAATGTATCAATATTAAATGTGTTTCACAAAAAAGTAATAGCAGTTACAAAGGAGGCTAACAGTAACCTTATTAGAGTTGTAGTTTGCAGTTTGTGATCACGTTACTACTTCCAGTTTCATAGCTGTTGGGCATCTGTTCTGACACATCATCACAGAATTTTGGTATTATTAATATTAGCACACCAAAAACTGAAACATCACTGTAATCACACTTACCTCCATATTCTGAAGGGCAGGTACAGATAAACCCATTTCCAGATAACTGGCATGTCCCACCATTGAGACAAGGAGAACTGTCACAGGCTGTTGTTTCAGTGTCACATGTGGCACTCTTAAAGCCCGGAGGACAAAAACAGATGTAATGTGTGTCACTCTGATCTATGCAGCGAGCGCCATTCTGGCAAGGTTCAAAATAGCATGGTGGAAGACCAGACTCACACTGTACACCTGTGTAATTGGCAGGGCAGGCACAGACGAAGGTAGAGCCCACATTATGACAGGTTCCTCCATTAAGGCAAGGATGAGACAGGCATGCTGTTGACTGTATTCCACAGTTGGTGCCTGCAGACAGTAATTTTTTTTAAAGCTAATAGATGTGTGCAAACATCCTAGAAAATATTTACAGTTATATAAAGAGTGAAAAACAAATCTTTGAAGTCATAATTGCCAGTTTCTTATGGAATTTGAACAAGACCAAGGACTTACAAGCATTAAAGAGAAGCAGTATCTCATAGTTCAGTGCATGTTTAACACAACCAAAAACATTGTGAAATAGTTTCCAGTAGATCTGTCAGATAAAGCATGAACTGTAAAATTTGTATGCAGATCATGCACCTTGAACCGGTCTTTTTTATGGTACGAAGAAAAAGTTAAAAAAACAGCCTCACCTGTGAATCCACTATCACAGACACACTGCATAATTCCATCTTGCATGATGCAATCACCATTGATACATAAAGCTTTACTGCAGGTAAGTACCTGCACATCACAATTCTTCCCTGAGTAATTGGGCACACATTCACAGCTATAGTCTCCATCTGCACCATCTATGCAGGTACCATTCACGCAT
The DNA here is from genome assembly GCF_003073045.1 of Pomacea canaliculata. Classification (NCBI taxonomy): domain Eukaryota; kingdom Metazoa; phylum Mollusca; class Gastropoda; order Architaenioglossa; family Ampullariidae; genus Pomacea; species Pomacea canaliculata. The sequence continues at coordinate 4,917,753 of NC_037599.1, forward strand.
GGTCCAGATGTGCATGGCAAAGGTATTTCACAGTTTCTGCCAGTGTAATGGGAAGGGCACTGGCAGGTGTATGTTTCATTAGTGTTTCTGCACACGCCATTATTTTGACATGGAGAATTACCACACGGGAAGCTGATTTGGCAGCGATCACCAACACTTGTCAGCGGGCAAAGGCACATAAAGGAATCACCGCTTGGCTGACAAGTGCCATTGTTAAGACATGGCTGATTCTGGCAAACCGGAGAGAAGGTTTCACACAGTGTACCTGGAATGTAAAAGTGATGCACATAAGAACAAATAGCTATACACATCCAACACCTAAAACCGCATTTTTAATGTAGTTTGGAATGTGAAATGCTTGAAATGATATTATTATAATAATTTTTTCATCATTCTTGAAAAATGAAATCCTGTTTGTTAGGGTGATGGTGTACAGATCACCTCACCTGTGTAACCTTGAGGACACGTGCAGTAAAACTGACTTCCATTGATGTGACATATACCTCCATTCTGACAAGGAAGAATATTGCAGGGATTGTATTCAGCACAGAGGTCTCCAGAGTAGAATCTGGGACAGAGACAGGTGTAAGAACTGCCATTCACAACACATGTCCCTCCATTAAGGCAAGAGGAATTATGGCAAGGTGATACTTGCTCACAGTTGTCACCTATAAATTCACTGGTACAGTTGCAGTTGTAGCTCGAGTCAAGGTTTGTACACTGTCCCCCATTAAGACATGGATTACTTCTGCATGGCAAAATTGTCTCACATCTGCTCCCAGTGATCCCGTTGGGACACTGACAGTGAAAGGTGGTATTATCTATATTGACGCATGACGAGTTGAACTCACAAGGGCTGCTAATGCACGGAAGAAAGGTCTCACATTGTACACCCTGAAATCCTAGCTGGCAAGTGCAGTGGAAAATACCTGTAGCTTCTGCACATGAACCTCCATTCAAGCAGGGCTCACTGGCGCACAGTGGAGGCAAGGCACAGGTGGGGCCAGTAAAGTTGTTTAAGCAGTGACACACAAAGCCACTGGCAGTATTTTCACATGCACCACCATTCAAACAGGGTCCACTCTGACAAGGGAGCTCAGTCTCACAGACACGTCCTGTGAAACCATCCCTACACTGACACTGGAATTCTGTCACAGAGATGTTTTTACAAGATCCCCCATTCTGGCAAGGAGTGGAGATGCAAGGCCAAAGATTTTCGCAATGAGAGCCGGTAAACTGTGGGGGACACTCACAAACTGTTCCTTTTTCTGTCTCCCTGCAGATGCCTCCATTGGAACAAAAATCACTTGAACATCTCTGTGAAAACTGGCAGTTAACTCCATAAGCTGTAGCTCCACATTCACAGATGTAACTTTCGTTAACCTCCTTGCATGTTGCACCATTGAAACATGGCCCACTAGCGCAGGGTATAGGCAGTGTGCAGTTGACCCCAGTAAAGGTCAGTGGACATGTGCAGTGGTAAGAAGAGTCAGATAATGTGCACACTCCTCCATTTTGACAAGGTCTGGTCATGCATGCTCCAACTGACTGTTCACAGTGACTACCTGAAAAGACACAAATGGAGTACAAAGTGTCTACAGCATTATGGAAATAATAGCTAATATGGAAGGTATAATGATATTGGGGTATGACATTATACATATAGTAAACAGTATGAGAACTGATACAAAACTTCTTTTTACCTGATTTTCAGGCCTAAAGTAAAATAAATTTTTTTGGTAGATGAGTGTGAAAATCTAAAAGTGAAAGATTTTAAATGACATGGAGGTTAACAAAATATTTCAGAAGCATAGGGAATAGAAATTAACTGTTAAGGAGAAAAGGCTCTACCCACCAGCCTGGAATAGTCAGCAGGACAAACTATACTATAAAAAGACTTTCTGCCTTACCAATCATACAACCTCATGAGCTGTAGTAAGAATGTTCATTTCTGCAGCTTAAGTTTAAAAACTAAGCAAGATTTTTAGATGTAATATACTTCCTGCTTATTACAGATTGAAGGAAATGAATATAGACCTGTATATCCATTATAGCAGAAGCACTGGTACTGTCCTTCAACCATATTGACAGGACAGCCTTGCTTTCCACGTGAACAGCAATAGCCACCATTTTGACATGGCTGGGGTACACAAGGATCTTGATCCATAGATCTGTCACAGTTGGTTCCAACATAACCAGGGTTGCAGTTACATGTGTAGCTGTTGATGCTGTCTATGCATGTGCCTAAAAAATATCAAAATATATAAAATGGTTTCATTTAGTAGCTTGTAAAATATATTTGCAACTAAAATGAACATGCTAGACAAAAAATCTTATGAAATGACATCACTGATAATATAAAAAATTACTATATACACTGTCAACAGTAAAAATTCTAAGCAACTTGCAACAAAATTTGAAATTCCCAAATTTGCTAAACCCACAGCAGAGAGAAAATCATCAGGTCAGAGAATTAATAAGCCTCATTACACCATAAAATCTTCCAACAAGTGTGCACAAACCATGAGTGCCACATGGGTTATTGGCACATTCATCCACATTGATTTGACACCAGCTGCCAGTAAATCCATCGAGACAGGCACAGCTTGGCTGTAGCAATGATAGGAAAGCTGGTATGCAAATCCCAAAGTTTTGGCAAGGGTCTGACAATATGAAAAAGAAGAAACAAGAAAATTAAAGACTCAAGATTTGTCTTTAATGATGAAAAAAATATTCCTAGAAAACACAGCATTTAGATAACAGTTACGTTGTCACGTACAGCTAAATATTAGCATAACAGCATTAAAACTAAACTAAAAGAAACGTAACAAATTAAATGCACAAAATATATTCAATCTTAACAGCATTCAGTATATAAATTGTAAAACATTCCATAACCTAATAACTATTTTGGGTCGTGAGCATGCGTGGTTAGTTATATTTAGCCATGAAGGCATGGCATGTGAATGCACAGCCAAACCTTCTCTTTCTCCAATTTTTATCTCCCCTGATAAAGCAGTAAGCATTTCAGCTGGGTAAGCAGGGGAAGTAATCCATCATAGGCCAGAGCAGGGCTCAGTCCAGAAACTTTCTGCTCCAACTCCAACTCACATGAGCAGTGCCATCAGTTGATAGGACTTCCCCATTTCAAGCAATCAATCAAATGTGGAAACTCACCAAAATACTTAAGTACATCTTCAAAATATGTAAATTATAATTTTCTGACATGGATGCCTTTTTTTGACTTTCAATCATCTAAGTTGGGAAAAAATCTGTTAGTGTACGCCATACACAATTCTTACCACCATCATGACACATTTGCAAACGTTCACAAAACTCTCCTGCATAACCTGGCTGGCACAAACACTTAAAAGAGTTCAGCCCTGGGATGCAAGTGCTGTTAAACAAACACGGCATTGAAGTGCACAGATTTGTCTGACTCTCACAGCGTAGCCCTGCAAGAGAGAAAATGAAAAGCATGTGTATGCCAAAATGAAAAATGTAGCCGAAGTCCACAGAATGAGCATTAATACTGCTGAACAACAGTTTAGTGCAGTGACTCCAATTCACATCAATACCCTCTGGATAAAAACTGAATGTGGTAATAGCTGATTTTATCCAAAGCTTGATATATCCAAAGGGACCAGATGCACAATTAACATGCTTATAAATAATGCTTGTGACTAGAGTACCTGTAACACACAGTAACATCAAGCATACAGACGAGAGTTTTCAGGGATCTTAACCACTTACACTAGCTAACTAATCACAACACAGGATCTGGTTCTAAATTCCCTGGATTAGCCTAAGACCTACATTTGATGCTGATATTCCTCTACAGTTCAGACTTAATTATTTTTCAAGTACATTTTAATAAATAACCAAATGCATTCTTTGGTTTTCCTTTACCTTCATAGCCTTTCTGACAGGTGCACAAAAAACCCACTGGTGTATTTTGACAGGTAGCACCATTAAGACATGGAGAACTATCGCAGGCCAGGATCTTGTTTTCACAGTGCAAACCAGTAAAACCTGCAGGGCACACACATCCGTAGGTAGTACTGTTTTCCTGTCACACACATGGATAACATACATGGTGTATCAGACATTAGCTTCAAGCTTATTCTGCTCTTCTGTGTACAAGAATTTGCTAGTTTTACGTCTGTTTTGCCGTTTTTGTCGTCGTGTTTGTGCAGACTACCATAACATGATTTTTTTTTAAATGTTAGTTTTGTCTTTTGTTCTAGAACAGATATGTTTGTTCATTCGTTTTATCCTAGGTTTGAATAGTAAAATTTATGGGAATTGTTGCTAAAAATTCTTCAATCTAATATCATCCAAAAGTACCACAAGTACCATATTGTATTTATACACTTGCCTGGCACAAACCCCCATTCAAACAGGGTTGGGAAAGACATGGCTGAGTCACTATCTCACAGTTTACACCACCATACCCTGAAGGCAGATCACAAACAAATGTATATCACAAACACACACACATATATATATAGTAGATAGAAAGCACTTAAACATATTTGCATGACATCAGACAAAATAAAAAAATGAAATGATGCATACATACATGTAACCAACACACATATATCTACCCTTCATAGTATGCAGCACAATTTTCATACACAAGTTACTAATATATGCCACTTCTTTTTAATACTTTTGCTTGTTATATTTACTTGGACCTATCTTTAAAAGCTAAGCATACTCAGCATAGAAGTCACTGTTATATTCCACTATATGCTTTCTCAGTCAGCTGGTCATGTATTGTATTGAGCTGACAGCATACCTGGAATGCAACTGCAGTAATAGGCCCCTCCTCGCAGTGCTGAACAGGCACCCTGCATGCATGGCTTTGAGTCACATCCAGTCAAGTCATCTGCAAATGTAAAAAATAAACATACATAAAGGGCTGTGAATAAATTTATATACACACATGTGTGGGCTCAGGAATTGTGGTGGATTATGTAGGATATAATATGTATATTACAGAAGTATTTTTCTATTTATATACATGCAAAGCATGCACAGGTTTATGCATGAATATATGCATGTATGTTTGTCCACCTTTAACTAAGTCCTAGTGCAAATCACCACTGATTATGTGCAAAGGTTTGCATGTTCAGAACTGAAAGCTTTGCACTTTTGGTATGGTAGTCACCAAAGCCAAACAGGTCAAAAGGTATAACAGTATAACCTCGCTATTAGTCCTCCAGTAAGAGGGAAAGGCCTCTGATGGCCTCAAACCAGCCTTTACATAAAACATACCACAAAAACACTTGCCAGAGTGGAAAACCTATATCGGTTCTCTATACACCATTTAAACAAAAGGAAGAGGTGGTCTCATGACCTTGAGATCTAATGGGAGTGAAAATTAGACCCCTCACTCACCTCAGGGTCAGCTTTTGTGATAGTGCTGCCCATTTTCTCTCCCTCACTGCCTTACCTCCCCGTTTACAAAATCAGGTACCCACTCCTCATCTAGGTCAACCGGGGCAAGTATATACATCCCATGACTAGTGTGCCTCTTGGAGTTTAGACACCATTAAACACAGCAAAGAACAAGGAATGGTGCAGTTAATAACAAGTTAATAACAATAATTACCAATATGTCACATCTGCTACAGTACCTGTGGTTGAGCTGTTGGCCGTTGTATTTACTATTAATGTAGTTGTTGTCTGCGCAGATCCTGACAGGGTGGTATTAGGACTTGGGGTAGCAGACGTCACTGGGGAGTAAGCAACAGTGGTGGTGGGAATAAAAACACTGCAAGTGATGCCTGTTAAATGCTCAGGGCACTTGCAGATGAAGTAAGCAACCGAAATATTCTCCATTGCTGGAAATCCATAGCAAACACCTCCATTCTGACATGGTTGTGGCACACAAGGGTCAGCTTTAAACAAAAGAAAGCCAGCAAATGAAACAAAAGATGGCAAATATGAGTGCTCGAATCACAAAATGTTATGAACTATGGTTTTCTGTGTAAAGGGCATCATAGTTTATCATGTTGTCTGCAAACCACTGAACAAAGAAATAAGCAAGAACAGTGTGTTCTTTATTAAGATGTGAGACAGAGACTACATTTTTGAAGTGATCCTGATCAAGAATCTTGAATTTGGACCCTATGATGAAAAAAATCTTATCAAGTAATCTTAACACTTTTTGGCCATTTCTACCTCAAGTCTATTGATGCTGTTTTAAATTACTTTTTAAAACATTATTTTAGGTTCACCTTACCATACAACAAAACTTCATGTATGCCTTTAGAGTCCTAAAAGAAACTCACTGTTCTGACACGTGGCAGGACTTTCATCATTTTCCTGAGGACAATCTGGATAGCCATCACATACCCAGCGCTTCAGTATGCAGTCGCGTTCCGCTGGAACTCCACAGTGAATCTGAACTAGCAATTCAAAGTCAGGACAGTCCTCTGCATAAGCTGTGGTAAAAATTATAATGTTTACATAATATGTATGTGTACATATTATGAGACTTTGTGTGTGTGCACACACATGCAAGAAAGGATATTCCAAGTCTCTTGGAATTGTTCAACATGGCACAATGGCATACATTATTATAAAACTTCAAACGCAATACTGATTGAGTTTTCACTTGTATTCCACTTTAAGTGAATCGTCAATTAAAAAAAATAATGCAAGGTGAAGTTCCCATGGTACACACAAACAAAACAGTATGATTTGGTAAGATACACATGAATTAAGAGATTCACAAATCTTATATTTACTTCTCTAAAACTATGTTACAACAATAAGCAGTTTAGAATGGTGCATAACTTAATGTATCAGCAATACTTTTTATCTTGCCTGAGGGTGCTGTGCTGGTGATGTTCAGTGATTGTTGAAGACCTGGTGTGAACTGGAGATTAACAAACACAAAAACGACCAGTTTCCATGTTTGTTTTGCTGGGTAAAACAGCATGACTGCGTAGTTATCGTGGCACCAACAATGACATACAACACAAGGCCCCAGTTTCCTTCAACTGGACACCCATCAGCTCGATCCACTCGCCAAGGTAGATAGATAACAGTGAACAGACTGTGTGTTTGATCAGTGAGTACTATAGCGATACAAGTTTAAGTTATAACAACTAAGAGATCTGCTGGTTGTAGAATAATATTCTTGCGATGCGGTGACTAACAACTCAATATATTACAGCAAACATTCCAAGCAGACTGTCTGCCATAGGTGTCACAGCTGTAGGAACTTATAAAACTCAAGCTTTATTGATTTTGCTAACTCTACACTAGCTTTATTGATTTTGCTTACCCCACACTGATATCAGTTGCATGGATCTATAAGCGCCATTTGTGTGAGCATACAGTCGGGCCAAATAAGAGGAATAACAAATAAAAAGTCCGCTTAATTGAAAAAGGTCGTTGAAGGGGGGTGAGGTCTTATAGGAACCTCACTTGTCACTGGGCCAGGGGTTTGTTAGGGCAGTCCCCATTTCCTCTCCCTTTGGCTAACTTATTCTTCCCCACCTCTCCATAGAGACAGGCATCCATTCCCAACAGCTGGGTCGACTAGGGTAAGTACGCTATACCACACGAGTATCGAACCCAAGACCTCCGGGTTCGCATGCCAGTGCTCTCTCTAACCCACACGTTCCTACGTGCACTCTTCAGCAAAGAAAACGCTAATACTCGCAGGCCATGCGATGCGACTAAAATTACTTTCTATTTCAAAACAGACACTAAATTTATTTCAAACTGTTTTTGAATAAAACAAATATTCTAAATTTTGGCTCTGCATAATTTTTATTTGTTTAATTTTTTTCTTCGAGAGAGAGATATGGCGATGCCCTTGCTGTGAACATTACATGTTCAGTCTCCCATCCACGATCTACGTCCATGCTCCCATCAATGTCATAGAAACATCGTGACTTTGTTAAAGTAAATTATAAGATTTTTATTCATTATATAAGTACCATCACCTTAGTGTACACTGTGTACTTAAAGTAAATGTTCTAGAACTGAAGGACAACGTGATAAAGGCCTTCAAGCTTAGTCCATTCATTGAATGTCTTTCTAGTTTTCTATAAAATATTGCAGTTATATTAGTAACTCACGAGTGACGTTTATATCTAAACCCAGTTGTTTCGGTGTGAATTTCATCGTATTAACATTTTTAAAAAAACCTTTGATGCAAGTATTGCATGTGTATCGTCTGTGTCAGGATTTCTGGATGTGTCTGGATTGATAAAATTATTTAATTAAGGGTTACCATTTGTTAATTCATTAATTTTTATTGTTTATATGAGCACTGGCAATCATTATAATTTTAACATTTTGCACTAGTGTATAAAGTAGAACCAGGTATTTACTATTTTCAAAATTACGTTTACATTCTTTTTTAGTTTATTTTAATTTTGTGCTAAATAAGTATCGTTATTTTTCATAGAAAAAAGTACCTTTTGCTTTCAGGCTTGTTTTCTTCAATGAGTGAAATGCCTGGTCAACGACAGTTGTTGAACATTTGTTTCTCATGCCTTCGCTACAGTCGAATATTTGAAAGAGGACCTCCACTAATTCCTAACCGAGGAATCAGTAATATCTTTGTACGTGGCAATATAGAATGTTCATGTCAATATTCTACTACCTCTCAAAGTTCTTCTAATGATGAGAACAAACAGCAGAAGGATTTCAAAATTGAAAGCAACCCCTTTTATGAAAAATACAGGGACAAACTTAAGCATTTGTCAGAGTAAGTTGTTTTTTTTAATTAATATAATTTTAAATTTTGTTTTGTTGTATGTAAATTTGGTTTTGAATTTTCTTAATATTTTAGCTTTATTTAATACAATACATCTTTACTGTCTACTGTCCACAACAAAAAATTTTCTTTGACTGTCATAAGTAATAAAATACGATCACTTCTCAAATACCCATACAATTACACTTAACCCTCCTCCCTCCCCCTCCCCAGCAATGATTATCAGAGGCGTGTCCACACACACTCACACTCACGTATACACAAACTAGGTACATTTATTCTGTTCATGGGTGCTATCGCAGTTGGTATGAAGGACTTGGCAAAAGCACTTTTCCTGGTGACCAATTGTTTCCATCTATTGCCAGAAGGGGGAGAGGGAATTGGAGTTGTATGCCAAGCCAGCAGCTAAGGCTATATCACACCCAGCCCTGTAAACAGATGCCATGTGCAGAGAAAGAACAGTATGCTTGAGATGAGAGCTGAACCCTGGACAGCTAACCTTCACTGCATTGGTGACAGGCACTAACCATTGCGCCACTGAGCTGCCCTCTATGGCCAGAGAGTAGCATCACCGGATGGAAATCCAATGATCATTTCGACCACCTTTATCAAAAATATTTTATCTTTGCAGAATAGAATGCCAAACCACATTGACAGATTAAAAGTTAAAATGCTATCGATCAGGCTGCAATACATTGATTCAATTACAGGGCCACTAGCATCAAAATTTCTCAATTGCCTAAGCAGGAACAAATGATGATGTCTCTTCCTAGAAAAGATGTTAGTGTTTTCATGGAAGGATAGTTTCTTTGTCTAGCTTTATGCCGAGGCACCTAAAACTTTGCACCTATTGTGCTATCTCACTACCAATAACTGAAGATGTATGGACAGGTTGATGTTTCCTTCTGTGAAGAACCAGTTGTTGGACCAGTTGCTCATTATTGAAGTCTTCATTTCTAATGCACAAATTCTAAGATTTTATTATCTCCTTTCCTCCACCTCTCCTTCCGATTTTACAGCTATCTTATAATTTTTCTCTCTGAGTTTTATTCAGATAGCATTTTCCCAAAATGTGAGAAAAGACACCCTACTATTCTTGACCTACAAACATCACCAAATAAAAAAAGGCTACCCCTGAATAAAAGAAACTGAAATCATAATAAATTTAGACACGTCAAAGCTTCCTCTATAGGGAAATCTGAATGTTGTTGGCCATCTGTATGTCATGGGCTTGAATTCATTAGGTGGGCAGTGATGTTAACAAGATTGTGTATTGAGAACAAAGGGAAGCTACTTGCTTAAATAGCAGTCTTGTACATTTTTTGAGGACCAGGAATGTAGCATTAACACATATGCTTTTACAGGTTGATTGACGTACTGCTACATTGTACTATTTCTCCGTTTGTGGTTTAGCTCTGATCCTGAAGGGTATTCAGATCGCATGCAGCAACTGCTGGAAGAACGAAAGAGACCAGCAAAACATTCATCGCAACAGTCATCATTGGCACTAGATAGGACTACTGCAACTCCACAACCCATACCACAGTCTGCATCATACACAAAGTCCAAGGTATCTTTATTCATCAACAAAATCTGTTTGATTACAAACATTTCTATAAACTGCAACAAGTATTGATGAAAGAACTGGAGCTGCTATGGGGAATGCTTAAAAGAATAACAACTGACATATTGACAATTTTTGGATGGCATAAGGTTTACTTATTGTCTTCCTCTGTTGACTTTTTAAAAGTCTAATTCTTCTCTTTAAAAACTGCATTTTACTAACTCTACCTTGTTTAATTTGTCCACTTAGGGACTTGATTCTATCATGAAATTGGAGCTTGTGCAAGACAAATCGCCAGCAGAAATTGAACTGGTTGGTACTCTTGACATTTCTTAGTTAGTAGTGGTAGTGGTGGTGGTAGTAGTAGTGTAGTTGTTGTTGTTGTTGTTGTTGTTGTTTTTTTTTTGTCCAAAATTAAAATGAATTCCAGATGTTTTCTTCAATATTTGTTTTAACCAGTTTCATTTTTTAAGTGCTGATTACACATGTACTTAGAGTGTTGAGTTGTTCCCTAATATATTAGCTATCACTGGAAGTGGATGGCACATAGCTTACGGCCTGTGCTTAAAAAATATTATGTCATTTCTTTGCAGATTTGGAAGGAATATCACAGTCAAAAAGACTGTGTTTATGCAGTTCTAAAGGTAGGAAAATTCAATAAATTCTTACAGAAACATGATTTTTGAAAGGTGTGTTTATCATAAATGGATTACGTATCTGTATATGTACATAACATTTTAGAACCAAAATATTTATCATGTTAAATCTAGGATGCTATGTTACAGATTCATTAAGAATATTCTGAAACTGTTACCAGAGACTTTAGACTGTAGACCAAAAACTATTAAATATTTTTCAGAAAGAACAATTTGAGGACTTAATGATAAAAGGAAAAAGTTGTCCAACAGTAAGTATGTTTTCTTTATTGACTTTAAAAAAAAATTCATTGAAATATATCTGTGTATCTGTATGCATTTTTTTATTAATTTGTAATGATAATAACAGAAGGTGCCAAATTTTAGGAGTAAAGTCTACCCACACATGTATAAAACACATAAACAGGTTAAGCAAAAGTTAATAGTTTTCAGATTGTTTAATGATTACTTATATAGTACATTTTGCAAGCGTCATTTTAAAAGTTAGCAGGGTTTTTACCACTATATGAAATCATATTTAAATTATGGTCTTGATTGTAAAGTTTAAGGGTGATTGATTCAAGAGAAAAAAATGTGGGGATTTTTCAGAATTTGATATTTATAAACCTTAAATAACATTAGTTGGTATAAATCTAGGAAAGCAAGTTTCTGTGTATTTTACAGTTTGTATATCCAGTACCAAAAAATGATGGATATGAGTTCACACTTATGCAGTTTGATGGCAAAGACCTTCAGTTTACACCACTAGGGATGTACCAGGTAAATAACTTTCAAGTGGTCCTACCATCTTACCATACAACGATCCATCTTCAACTTTAAGCTATTATAATATGATTAGAGTGTGTAAAGGGTTCTTTCTTGATTAAATAATAATTTCTTGATTAAATAATGAGTCATTTTATTCACCAGATTTTTTTCAGGCTAGCGATACGGAAAGAGCATAATTTTATCACATCACTTTTGGTCTTTTTCCAACATTCTGAACCATATAATTTGAGTTTTATGTGCTTGCTGGGCTGTGCTGATTTCCATATTTTTGCTGTTATTAAACGTTTGTGATGTCAACAAAAATGCTTTGTTTTATTTCATTTAGATTTTAAGAGAAAATGCGCCTGCCTGCCTGTCAGTTGTCTACTACACAGAGCTTATGGAAAGTAAAGGTATGCATATTTTTAAATGGACGATGTAAAAATAAAAGAAGTGAACTTTTATTCCGCATTTAACGTTCAATAAAGAAATGTGACTAACATCACTAGTTTATGTAGATTTCCTGCATAACAGAAAAAGACTTTTGTGGATCACTTCATTTTGTTTTTTGTGTTGTTTTTTTTTTTTTTTTTTTTTTTGGTTTTGGTGTGACTTTTTTTCCATTACACAGTTTTGGTGTTCACATAGTAATCATAACAAGATGTTTAATATGAAAACTTTTTACATTTTTCAGGCTTGGTGCTGATGTCCGGTCAATATGATGACAAGGTTTTGGTAAGTGTCAAAACAGGCTTTTTTTTGGTTTTGCTGTTAAGTTAAATGTTCTCATATCTCAGTCTGTGTGATGGCCAGTACAAACAAATCAGGGGATGCATGGTCCTTATAAGTTTGTAGATTTGGGGGTGGGAAAATTAAGGCCTTAGAAGTGCTTATTTTGAGTAAATAGGTCCTTGTAAATTGCAGTCAGATCCTTATTAAAAAAAAGATATTCATTTCTTAAAAAATAAATAGTGCGATTGCATTTCAAATGAAATTTCTGGACCTAGGAAAAGTAAGACTGCAGGAAAGTTTGAACTGTGGCAATAAATGATGATGTTACTTTGGTACAGTAGCTGCTTACTGTTTTTATTATCTGATCTCAGTTCTTTGTATGTCAACCTTTTAGATATAATGTTTTCCTGCATGTGGTAGAAACATTCCTTGCTCTAAGAAGGTATTTTATTTATTTGTTTCATGTTCAAGTTCTATGCTTGAGCCATTCTCAGAAGGCTCAGATTCAGGCATTGCTCTTTTCATATAAGTTGGTGTGTTACAGACTAAAGATTCAGTACCTAAGTTTTTTAAATTTTTCTGTGCAGAAACGAGAAGATGCACTTCTGCTTGTCCAAATGATTGCCATCTACTATGGGAAAGATTCCCCTCGTTTTCATAAAGTGCATGCCTTCAATCACACACCTGATAAATTCGATTACAATGAACTGATTGAAGAGTTTAAAAGCATGTATACAAATGTGCAACAACCGTCAGTTACAAACTAACATGCTTTTTACAGCGTAATACTACAAATAATGGAAAGCTTATAGAGGTTTTACTAGACTTATGTATCCATAATTTTTTGCTTTAAAAAAAAAGCCAGAATAAATACAGTAGAGCATTGCTTTGTTTTTAGTTTCGGGGGGGTGGGGTTCTCAGTGCTAACACGCCGGGGGCAGTGGGAAGGAAAGTGTGCATTTTAATGTAGGTATCATTGTGTGTATACCCTGGTGCTAGATACTCTTTTTTAAACAAAATAAATTATGTCTGTTTTTAAATACTATGGAAAAATAAACATTTGAAACATGTTTGTTTTCTTGGTTACAGTACTCACAAAGATACATGTAATAGAAGTTAGAAGAGAAAAGAGCAAGAAACTGAGGTAATTAGCTCTTAAACTATGAGCAAAAATAAGATAAAGGCAAACTTTCAAATCACGGGACCAGACAAACTGGTTCTTTGCTGGATTAAAATTTCTTGATGTGTAGTTATCGTAGCTGGCTGGAGGGTTTGGTAACGTTCATATTCAATACCTGTTACACGGTTGATAGATGGCTGTCGAACGATAACTTGCTACAGGGGAATCAAGAAAGGAAACAAGTTTGAAGTGATGGGCGATGTCGGAAGTGACTGCGCATGGCACGGCGTGAGGTCATTAGCTTCTCCGGGCAGTTACACTAGCGATTCCCAGATGGTCATGCCTGCCCTGGGCGAGAGACGTAGGCCGCAACTTCTTAGGCGACGTCATTAGCAGGAAGAATTAAGTGAAGATGGATAGCCACAGGATGAGGGACATAAAATGTGTCAGATACATTGGAAATAGAAAGGGAACAGGAGTTCCACCTGAAGTTTGGGCGAGAGTTTAGTGCATCTTTTTTCATTGTTTGGCTGGGGTTTGTTTTTTGTTTTGTTTTTTTTTGGGGGGGGTCCACCTCTCCCCCTCTTCCCTCCCACACACCACCACATCTGCAAGTTATGGACACTAGTGGAAAAAACATTGTGCAAAGCCGTAATCTTTGAAAAAGTTTAATCGAGACACACAGGGATGGTCAGTAAAATTAGGCCTAAGGGTGACCGTGATCGGATCATCCGTCGTCCTCCCACCTTTTCTCCACCCCCACCTTTCAAACACCCGTCAAGTTGGAGCCCTAATGACGTCAGTACCTGAGTGAGTCGACCTCATCTGCTGCGCCTTGTTCAAATGGACACCGGTAATAAACATAGATGTATCTGTGGCATCTTGTTGAGCGAGCGAGCACGGACAAGTCAACTATTTTTATCTTGCGACATTAATAATACCATAGCGTATGACCTTTAGTTTTATAAATGTATTTCTCTCATACAAACAGGGGCTCTTAATGCTATTATTTTTGTATAATTTATTGCCGCCTATGTATCCACCAACTCTTCCACATGCGGCTCATGGTTACCTGCAATGCACACATGAGGACACCTGTCTGCTCCTACGTGAACCTTGCAACGGAAAAATATTTCTTGAATTCTGTAAAGCAATAATGTCAAAAGGTCACGAGGTCGAAATTCTGCTCACCTTCTTCCTCCAAGCTCGAATAGTTGCTACATTTCTTGTTCTTTTCTTACTTGCAATCCACTGTTCACGAATACAGCCACACAAACCACACATATGGAATGATTGTAATGTAGACACCAAGGAACATTTATTTATTTCTGTTACAAACCCTATGAATAAAGAAAGTTACAATCCCCAGTTCACGATCACAGCCACACACATACACAACGCATGGAATGATTATAATGAAGACACAAAAAAAACCCATTTATTTCTTCTACAATCAGCTTGAACAAAAGAAGAATGCGGAGAACATGGAAAGCGAGTTTATAAAAAAATACATACAGCAAAGAAAAAGATTCTTTTTATACTCAAATAGACACAGATTTACAGTCACGTGACACAAGTAGTGTTTAGATAGTTTGGACCTACAGAAGGAGAATCTGACAACAAGAAGTCAGCCCCAATATGTCATAGGTCAAGGCTCTCATTTGTACCGTTGGTCAAATGATTGATGCAAAGATACCTGGATAATACCCAGTGCTATTTAACGACAGCTAGTAAAATCGGAGAAAGAGTTTCGGCCAGTAGTCAGTGCACGTTCACCAGTGGACATACAACTAGCCGGTAAGTATCAAACCGCATTTGCAACATCTCGCAGTGAAAAACTTGGTAGCATTGACATTTTGGACCTGGGAGGACAACAGTGTCTGTAATATCCATCAACCTGCCTCTTGTTCCCCCTTACCCTATGTATGTTCATGTTTGTATTTTTTTTTAAACAAGACAACATGACCGGTTTTCCAGTCGTGGTGTGCCTCGTGCTGCAGATGATGATGTCCCATCAGGTCGTTCGTGTTGACGGTGCCTGGGATGGAGGGACGATGTTTGGCATGGGTATGACAAGCACACACTTCCAGCAGCCTCATCAGCTCGTAAGTGATTCAAGCGTTTTTCGGCGTTTCCCTCAACCGCATGGTGGCAGGAATGTCAATTGAAAACATGTGGTTAAATGGAAACGAAAATCAAGCTCAGTATCCCATCCCACGAAAGTAAATCTTTATCTGCCAATAGAAAACATGTCTTTCATTCATCGATCAACTAATGAAAGACTGTCTTTTGTCTTACAATTGTCTTTTAGCAAATACTGTCATTGAGTCACTGATACTCACTTGAAGTGTCTTTCAATAATAGAGTAAAACATCGCGAAACTGGCATGCGCTTTTTATGGTTCTCTCTTTGATGTAATCAAATAAATTATTTTCCAAGAATAGTTGTCTATTATTTTTATTTTAGAAAGGTATTACAAAACAAAAATTGTTGTACGGGGCCTGAGGGACCAAACTGAAGCAGTCCTGTCGTGTTTTGCTAATTAGGAATATATCCCTCGTCCTCATTTAGCAGCTCGATCATCATATCAGTCAGCATGATCACACACCTTGCACTGAAACCGAGTCACGAACTCAAAAGTAAGGCACTCGAATCAAGCCGCACGCGCACGCGCACACACCTTCATGCACCTCCACACGCATCTGACCAAGCCCTTGCCCTTTGACACCATCAAGCCAATCAGAGTTCAGCCTTCAATGCTTGAAGTTTCTATGGCGCGTGCAAAGAGATGGGATGAGCCGACTGTTTGGATGGTTTGATTGATGGCTAAAAGGTCTTGACCGACGTATAAAGCTGGTAAGAGATGGTCAGATTGTTACATATCTCCTCTGTGGTGTAACCAAAGGTTAGTTCGGACGTGTGTGAGATTGAAAGATGTTTGGGTGAACAATCAGTGGTTTATTTACAACGGTTATTAATTTAATCGCTTGGGTAACAAAGATGGTATAAGTTCAATAACATACAATAGCTTATTTGACAAAAGGCAACAGTCTTTCATACAAAATGTATGATATGAACCTTTCTGGATGTTTAACCGACTTTAGTTATTTGTTCATTGCCGCAGAAGCTGACCACGATGTCGCAAGGAAAGTTTCTAATTCTGGCCGCATTGCTAGTTGGAAGCAACGCGTATAGCATCAACCCAGCATTACTTTACGGATTCCCAGGTGCATATAATCCCTATGGACCAGGAAAGAAAGGTTATGAAGGTAAGTAACAGAAATTATCTTCCTTTTCAAATGGGAAGTTTATCTTCTATATCTTTTCCTGTCTTTCGGAATGTCTCGTTCTCTTTGGTTCATCTCTCTCTCTCCACATTCTGTACTCAATCACACATACACACATAAACATGCCATTATGTTACCCGAAGATATCAGCACAACACATTCCAGCAACTGTTTGGACTTACTCGGGTGATGGTGTCTCTCGCAGAACCCGCGCCTCTGAGGTTGACGTGCTCCGCCGTGTTCACGGTTGAAGACCCAAAGCTCGGCCGACTAGTGGAAGCCATCGCGGCCAACTTCAAGGACAAATCCGCTCTGAATATTGGGGCAGGTTATCCGTATAGTCCTCTCTACGTACGTAACCTTGACTTTGAGTTTCCCTGCACTTCTTACACACTTCCGAACATCAGACTGTGGTACTGGACCTTACTGTGTCACGATGACCAGCCATATGGTCTTTATTCTTACTCCTTGTACTTCGTACAGTCAACGGGTTCACTTTCAGTTGACGATTATTATTATCATCATCATCATCATCATCATCATTATTATTATTATTATAATTATTCGTAGGTGGGCTTAGTCGTTCAATGTTTTACTTCCTCTTTAGTTCTGTTTTTTCCTATCTGTCGTCTATCGGTTTTCTGATATTTTTTTCACTTGTCCACTTCTCTATTACTTTCTGTTCTTTTCCTTTAAAAAAAATCAAGAGGTGAGTCCTGTTACTTCTGTCTTTAAGAGTCATACCTGATGCCTCTCCTTGTCCTTCCAGCAGACCGGTCTGGGTGCTGCTTTCGGCCAGAATCCGTTTGGAGGAGCTGCGGGTATTTCGGCGGATATCGAGGTGTACACGTCCCTGGGAGGTAAACCCCTCACTCTCATGCTCACAGAACGAGGCTACTCAGGTGGAGGATGCGTTGCCGATAACTTTGGTGAAAGTCTGATGTAAGTCTGTCTGTCTGTCCCTCGCTCCCACCTTCTTTACCCCAGCCCTACAACCCCAATATGGCTCTCTTTCTCTCTCTTTCTTTCTTTCCCCTCTCTCTTTTGCATTCTTTATCTGTGGTCGCATTCCGTCAAGTACCTAGTAGCACTTAAAGCACATTCAATTCAAATGAAAACAAATGTCACAGCTTCAGAAATACTGAAATGTCTTTTGCTTTTGCTTAAAAATAATAAGATTCAGAATCTGACCTCAAAACGAAAACTTATTTGTTGTATTTTGGCCTGCAGACCTGGGAACGACAAGAGAGTGACTCCAGCCGGATACAGCTCTTTCTTTGCGGGAGGCTTGGGATTGGGAGCTGGAGCTGGAGCTGGAGCTGGTATGGAGCCACTGGGTATGGAGCCTCTGGGTATGGAGCCTCTGGGTATGGAGCCACCGGGTACGGCATTGCGGTCCTCAGCAGCTCTTACCAGGAAAGGTATTTGATCTTAAGGACAAGTACTTCTTTTAGAGGGTCTACTCGCCAGACTTTTCTACACCCCCTATTCCTCCTGCCGTTCAGAAAAGACACGAATCCAGAAAAAAAAAAATTTTAATTTCCGCTTGGTGTATTAATGCTGGTCCATGAGACTGAAATTTTTCGTTAACATAAGAGAATAATTTTTTAATTCAATAGTAAATATGTGTTTCTTAATTGAATAGTAACGGGTAGTTGTATTTAAAATACAACGTGCTAATTATCAGTTTTACGGTATCCGAGACTTTTGTACAGCAGAGAGATACGGACCATGGCTATAATTTCTTTCAATTAATTTGCAGGCTGGCTACGGCCCAGCGGCACCAATTCCTGGAGTTCTGGCAGAACTAAATGTCAACCCAGGAACCCTGAAAGCCATTAGCATTGACCGCGTAGATGGCTTTACTTCGCTACAGAACTGGCTGGCAGAGGCATCATTGTAAGGGTTAATTAATCGTTCATTTTAGATGGTTCTTAAAAGCATGATTGTAAAGGTTAAGTAACAATTGTCGAGAAAAGCTGTCTTGCTAAAGCGCTAAGTCCTTATATTCATGTGGAAAAGCAGTTTGTAAACATAACTTTTGGCATGAAAAATTCTATATAAGTTTTAAAGTATTAAACTTTCGATCGTTAATGGACACAGACTGAATTTTCGAAAAAAAAATTGTGAAAAAAGTAGGACATGATAAACATCTATCTCTTTCAACCGTCTGTTTGTCGAAATCAGTGGAAACCATTTAACCTTACAACCGTTTCCGGATGGATGAGGTACAGAGTAACCTATAGATGTGACCAATTAACCAACCAACTAATCTCTTGCAAGTCATCCAAATGTCAGTGTTGTTGACCGTTATTGGCATTCCTTCATTTATTTGTTTGTTTATTTATTTATTTGCAGGGGTGCACTGAAGTGGACACAGAATACGATGGTCGTGCCAAGTGTGTTGGTGTCGTCCCCTTCTGCTGCTCCTTGTCTTACGACAACCAGAACCGCATCCTGCAGCTGGCTTACTAAGTCCGACTGACTAGTGCACCTGCCCACTTCCATGGCTGCAGCAGCCCCATCACTCGAACGTGCATCAGCATCTCTCACCTCACATCACCAGTGCATCCAGAGACTTCCTCGCCTCTGGCCCCAGCTATGGCTGCTTTCTGGAGTTCAGAACAAGGTCGTGTAAAAGACCTTCACCAAGTCCTTCACACAGGAGTTAGTTAAATTTCTTTTTGATTTCTTCTGAAACTACTCAGTTCTCAGTGTTGTTGTGAATAAAACTTAAGTAACCTTAAAGACAGCCATCCATTTATTTTGTCTTTATTTTCGTCGATTTCTGGTAAATGAAAGTCGATTTATGAATGTGCAGTTTCGTCATGTGGACCAGAGTGCGTCTGTGTGTGCACCCTACTTTCTTTCTTTCTCAGCTATTCTCTAATTTTCTCACGCTCACAGATGCATACATGCATTCATACGGTTTGTTAATATGTTTGTGCATGTTTATATGTGTGTGCATATGGAGTAGAGTGCGTGTGCATGCTCACACTTGTCTGCTGAGTGAAAGTTGTGTATGTGTGTGAGTGTGTGTGTGTGTGTGTGAAATGTGCCAAACACACCCACAAATGCGTATGTATTGAAAGAAAAAACGAGAAAGAAGACTTCCTAATTACCAACTTCATTAATCCCAGTAGACAATTATAACTTGGGAAGTGCGCTCAGTTAAAAAAATGACTTGAAAAAAGGTTAGACACAAGATAAAGATAACTGATACATCCTAAGGAAATAAAAAACCACAAAGACAGTCTTACATCTCGACCATTCTTAAGACACACCTAAGACAACACGCATTGCCCACACACAGTTGATAATTAATCTGTCATTGAGCAGCTGGATTGCAGAAAGCACAAAAGATTTTAAGTGCCTAATACTTTTGCATACAACTCATCAAAACAAATTATCCTGCTATACTCCAATATTCAGGGTTATCACATTAAAAAGTAAATTTAAAGATTTGAAAAAGTTGTTGATGTGTATTGTTTACTGTGGTGACTACTTTGATCAAATACGTTAATAACTAATGTAAAAAAAAATTCTTGGACTTGGAGTAAGGGTATGACCTGCTATGAAGTAATCAGGGTTAAAGTTCAAAGGTCATATATAAGAGTATTGTGGACACTAACCCGTGTTTGGGAATAAAGAAGATCAAATGAAGCTAATTCAGGAGATTTCAAAGTTTCAACTGCATGCTCAAACGTTTATGTATTATAATACTTCTATAAATTATTTCATTCTAAACTCATGCTTCTCTCTCTGTGAGGAGTCTGTTTACACAGTAAACAAATGAAGAATAAATAACGGAATAGTTGGTCTAAATGTGACAGTTGTTCTTAAAAACAGTTTGAGGCTAACGCACAATGAATGTTTTTATTGCAATTTTTCCACATTAGACATGTTCACGGATTTATTGCCATGTTGTCTAACTAAACTTTCTTGCAAAACACTTAATACAAGCTGAAAGGACTTTGTACACATTTAAAATAAACAATTTAAAATTTAATTAATTTTAAGATTTATGTTAGAAATCAGGCACGTCAAACTGAAACAAGGAAGAGCACATGCGTAAATGATATATAATGTTGTTCTTTAAAATGTTTCCATGATAAATTATCGAAGAATTAATTTATTGTCTATTTACGACAGATACGGTTGCTTCCCTTGCCCTATGGATAGTATTGTGATGCACTACATCTACAAACTGTAATATACCTGAAAAATTGAAGAGCTGTATAAATAAGTGTTTGAGTGTAAATGTTAGTAAATTTACTTCATAACATATTTTAATATTGACAATTTTTAAATTGTGCACCCTTCAATTATGAACAGCAAAGTGTATTTCTTTAAAAAAAAAAAGAAGACAATTTTCATAAACTGAAAAATATCATTTTATTTTTTTAAAATAGGAAATCCCATGTGATTGAAAACAGTAAAACAAAATTACACACATGACAAATTCAAAGAAATACGAACCAAGAACAGTCATAACTGAGGCATAATATCATACTTATAACTTTGGTTCTTTGTTTTGCATCATAAATATTACATGTATTCGCATTGCTGTTTCTTTCTCAACGATTATCTTTATTTGACAAAGACGGTTCGGGTTTTTTTGGTGTTTATTTTTTAGTATCTTCATGAACTAAATACACGTCCATGGTATCATCTTCTATTGGCGCTTCTTCTTTAAAAAATGCGGGTTGTTTGTAAATCTTTTATTACATTTTGCATCGTATATAAAAACACTTATTATTTCGATTTTGTAATTTTTTCGGTTAAAGAACAAGATATACGATTCTGATTATAGCTGATTTTAACCGCGACTTTACGAGAATTTACTGTTCATCCTTCTCAAGTAAATTATAATAAATCGTCCTTAGGATCGTTAGTAATGCAGTTTGTGTATTCTGCTTCTAATTCAATTACCATTGACACAATATTATTGTTGTTATTCTAGAGTGCAAAACTACTCTTAAAACCAAGAGGATAACTGGGGGTGCAAATCTCAGTCGGCAGGAAATAAAGTTTGATGAATTATTTTTTGCTCAAACTTTACTTGCGCCAAATTTATTAATGTGCAACACTTTGATGTAAGAACTGTTTTATAAGAAACACGCACTTAGTTTGTTTATGGTTTACAAAAAAAGACAGTGTGAGGTCCCCAGCTATACACCTCAATATCAGCCATAAACCATGGGTTATTGGAATTTGGTGGGTTTTTTCACCATTGACAATGGCTACCCTACGTTGATGTGTAGTCGACTCAGTATTTCTTTTTAAATAATTTGCTAGCAGGAAATCGAGAAGCAATCAATTACAAGAAAGCTGTGGATGGCATTTACTTCCCTCTGCTGCCTGAAGCGACAATAAACTGCTCCATGGCCCGTGTGTAATGAGGAACTAGCGGTGCGTGAGGCACACTGGGCCAAAACCTCTCCCTCGCCCTTCCCGTCTATTTTTACAGAAAAGATGAAGAAGAGAAACACGGCATCATGCAAAAAGGAAGATGCTACACTAGTCGCTAGTCACGATCAGGTTAAAATTAAATAACTATGGAAGGACTACATTTGTAACCATCATCATGAATTCTCCAACCTGTCATATTTCTCTCTGCTTCTGACTTTGCACACGTTTCGTGAATAAGTACTTACAAAAAATAGTGGTGGTAAACACTTCTTAATTTGTTGGTGTGTTCGGAATCAATAAAAAAACTAATGAATATTAGACTTGTATAACATATTTGATAGTTTCTTTTAATCGGTTAATGCATTTATCTTTACTGTATGTTCGTATCCCTAAGATTTGCAGACACATTCAGCGACGGACGGACGATCTTGTTCGCTGTGGCATTCTTTTTTTTTTTTTTTTCTACTGTTGTTTCTCCCTTAAAACATTGTGTGTAAGATGAATACTTCGGTAATATCAAATCGAGACTTAAACTTACAAAAATGGGGGAAAATTAACAAAAGAACTAATAGCGACAGAACAAAGGAATGCATTTATGGATGGACGAGTCAGGTGAACTGAAGAACCAAATAAAAGACAAGATGATTCCACGACACACGCACTGACATTAAATAAATCTTACATAAGAATCTATGCACGTACGGTGTTGTCAGACAAATTATAAAGTACTTAGCTGTCAATCTGAATCCTTATTAACTACTCCAAACCTTTCCTTTTTATGTTTAAAAATCAGTTTAGCTGTTACAGATACGCTGAAAAAACAGTGATTAAAAAACAGAGAAATAAAAACTACGAAGATTTATGTGTCTTAAAATACACTTAGAATAAACCCAAATACAGTTATATTAACTAGTTTTCTTTTTATCCCCTCCCCTTCAGAAAATGTTTGTTTTTCTTTTATTAAGCACTATTAAAAGTATTTTAAGGAGTTCTCTCTCTTTACTTTTTGTTGTTGTTTTTGTTTGTTTTTTTTGTTTTTTTTTGTGTTTTTTTAGAAAGATATGAAATACACAACGTGTTTCAAAGCCCATATTTACATTTATAACAATTTCAGTCCCCGCTTTCGTTGGTTAACTTTGGATGCAGTGGGGTTTATTTTGTTAAAGAAATAGATGAAGAACGCACCGTCTTCGTGTTTATTTCACAACAACCGAGTAAAACAACGAACAAAACCTATTTAAGATCGTTCTTCTGCAGGAGAAATATGTTCCATGCAAATTGTGCTGATGATAACCAGTCACAGTGGAGAAATGGCTTTTGTAAAAGCAAAGTGAATACACTGGTGGCAGGTAAATGGTCACGACTCCAGTGGACGAATGATGGCCACACCTTGTATAATGGAAAAGATCGTGTTCGACTGGTCCCTTTAATTAAAAAAAAAAAAATGCCACGCTAGCTTGCTCCTCCCCTTTGACCCCACGTGCTAAGGAGCGGTCTTAAAGGAGTGTGTGCTCCGAAGGGCGACATTCAGCGTTATAAAGCCAGCGCGATCGTCTCGAGACTGATAACGGCATCATCCTTCAACAGCAACTGCCAAGCCAACAACTAAAGATGGCGTTCACACTGTGGGCAACTGCTTCCCTCTTAGTTCTA
Organism: Pomacea canaliculata; assembly: GCF_003073045.1. Lineage (NCBI taxonomy): Eukaryota > Metazoa > Mollusca > Gastropoda > Architaenioglossa > Ampullariidae > Pomacea > Pomacea canaliculata. The sequence continues at coordinate 4,941,670 of NC_037599.1, forward strand.
GCGACAACTGTTCGAGCCCAGTTCAACAACGGCTTTGACAACAACGGCGGAAATAATTTCGACAATAACGGAGGAAACGGCTTCGGTGCCCAGAGTCCTCTTGGTGGTCAGTTGGGCAACCAATCTCCCTTTGGTGGTGGGTCTCCATTCGGCACTCAAGCTCCTTTTGGTGCTGGCTCTCCTTTTGGCAATCAGTCTCCTTTTGGCAATCAGTCTCCATTTGGCACTCAGTCTCCATTCGGTGCTCAGAGTCCCTTTGGTTCACCGTTCGGTGGAGGATTCCCCAACATGAATTTCGGTCCTGGGGAGCGACAACTGGACAAGGTAAGTTAAATTTGTTTGACATTTTCAAACTGTTTCACCTTTGCTGATTCTTCTTGCACTGCCATAGTTGATTTAATAGTTTTTTTTTGCATACTTATTTACAAAATCCTCTAAATGCTTACATTATGTAGAAACATATGGATAATTTAATCTTCAGTCGGACACGCTTTTATTTTACAAGACCTGTTTGATGGAAACCATGTTAATAAAAACAGTTATTCGACCAGAAGAGATCATATCTGCCCAATATAAAGAGTCTAGTTGAAGGATTGAGTTCTTTATTCTGAATTTAATTGTGCTTCAGTGGTATATTTTTGACTTACTTCTCTGCCAGTACCCGTCACATACGGTCACGCCTATATTCACATTTCTCAGAGACAATTTTTGAGTCTAAATATTTTGGGTAAGCGTGTTTTAAATTAAGAAAATATATATATATATATATACATGCATATTTACAACCTTGCATAAAATTAATTAAAACGCAAGGTAAAATCCTTTAAATTGATGAAGTGATAGACTAAAAAAATGGTTAGACAAATTTGATTCTTTTATAGAAAACACAGTATAACAGGCATGCGTTTTCATATTTCTATTGATGCTGTTGTTTCAGGACTAATTGCAACCGTGCGTGCTGTAAGCCCCACCTCCGGTGACAGACTTTACTTGACCCTTCGTCAGACTCCTGGAAACCAGGTGACCATCCCCTGCAGCATGTCTAGCTGTCTGTACTATGCCATGCTAAGCTATACCACACTATGTACACACTGTAAAACAAATGTCACACAGTTGATGTTGATGGCGAGCAAGCGGCACTTAAGAAGCAAATGGAAGAAGAAAACTAAACACGAAGATGCAATTCTGAACGATGTTGATTTTTATAAGGAGCTCTTACCAGATTTGTAATTAGTCTCTGATCTGAACACTCAAAATTAACGGATGTGTATTTCGATTTCAGGCATGAATGTCGCAACTATACGTTTGAAGACCAGTGAAATATTCTCCCTTATGTCTTAATTATTTTTCCCCCTTTTAATTCCTTCAGAACCCGTTCCTTCCTTTCCCAAGACCAAACGGAGGTTCAGCAATAAGAGTTTCTGGCTACTTTAGCAAAGGAGGCTATGACACAGGCGTCAACAGCCCCAACTCTCTGCAGGTAAAACACTTGGCAGGAAAGTCTGACGATGCTCTGTATAATCAAATGAGTCTACGGCTCGTACAAGAATAATGTAACAGATCGGCTTTAAAAGCAGCGGAAATTCATGTTCTACAACACCCAAAAAAAATCAGTATATTGCACAAATCAGTAACGGAGGATGGCTCAGAACAAAATAATTTTGAAAATAATCGAGGCAATTTTTTAATTTGGTTTTTGCACGATATCATTTCTTCTTCTTAGTGCCTCTGTTTTCTTCTTCATTGAAATGTCACAGGGTGTGTTCCTGATAGCAGTGGCTAGATACGGCAACACTGAGGGTGGCTGCGTGGCAACTGGCCCCGTGGTGCAGAGAAACACCAACAATCCATTGAATCCCTTCGGCCAGTTCAATCCCTTTAATCAAGGACAGAGATCGTACGTAGACCAGTGTAACTTTGTATGCTCCTGTAGCATCCATGTGCACGCATATGTTTAACGAGCGAGCGCCGGTTCGTGTCCAGTGCAGCCCATCAAGAACAATCCAATGATCACGTTGCTAGAAGGAATAAATACTACTGGCTTAAACTTCCTTCCGCTGTGTCAAATATTAGACCAATAAGTATTCTGGACACCCAGAGTACCTTCTTAAGAAATTATGAATAGAGAGAATCATATATGTAAGCTTCCCTACGCATTTTAACAGTGGTAATAAATCAGTTGCTTGACGCATTTGTGGTTGGATAGAGAAATTTACAAATAAGTTTCTTGACTATAGAGTACCAGAGTACCAGACTAACGGTTGGTGATGTTTTCGTCGACAGTATCGTGTCAGTCAGCACCCTGCTGAGAGCAACAGCCGCAACCAGCAACATCGACGGCGAAATCGACGGACAGAACCTCGATGACCTGTTTGGATCGTCTCTTATCGTAAGTAGCTCGGTTTTCATTTAATTGATGTTGACCTCCGAGAAAGAAGAGAAGGAGAAGAGGGGAGGCACTAAATTTGAGACTAATCATTTACAAACTGTCTTCATGTCAGATATGTGCTTAAACTGTGGCAGTACATCAGATAGCGTTGAGGTTGATGTGTGTCAGAAGTAGACCTTACAGCTTTGACGTAGTATCACCGGTAACCGTAACATTTTACGCCCTCTGAAGCAGTTACTGGTGAGCTCAAGCGGGGTTGAGCGATCGACCGATCAATCAATCTGGCGTGACGACCATCACTGTCAGGGTGTGGACACATCGCAGAGTCGACAGACGCCCAGCAGGCTCTCATGCCTCGCGGCTTTGACCACGTGACGTGCTTTGCAACCTTCTGTTGGAATTCTCCGTTACTCAGTTACCTTTTCTTGATTTGACCCCTGATGATCTCCCGCGACCCCTACTTGTAGACCCCACCTCAAAACCAGTTCCTACTGTGACCACAGTCATGACGTGGCACGCGGTGGTTGGGCGGTAGAATGTAAAGAGTGATGCATCATTTTCATCTCAACCCTTTTTGGGTGGGTCAGATTCGCTGACAGCAGTAATCTCGGCTTCTTTTTCTCTTTCCTCCTCCTTATTCTTTCTTCTTCTCCAACGCAGATCAAGAGCTGGCTAGGAAGCTTAAGACGGAGCCATTACGGAACTGAGTAGTAGGCACAGAACACTCGAGATTATGCGAGAAGAGCGTTCTAGAAGGACTTCGGGTAATTTAAACATTCGGGTCAAGTGAAAACATTCCCCCTTCCAATTCATAGTCGCATTTTATCAATGCTCGTCTTCTCTAGATTTGGTTAATATATTTTCTTTACATTTACATTTTTGCGAACTGGAAAACGCTTACATCAAATGTGCCGTATGTGCGTAATCTGAACACATGAGTTCAATGTATCTGTAATGTACCTGTTATATTGAAGACTCATACACAATTACAAGTTGTGACCAAACGCACGTGTGTGTGTGTGTCCAGGTGTGCGGAGACAGCGAGTGCCGCACCCGGACGATCTGTGCGGCGCCATCGTTCGTGACGGCCTGAGCATCGACGACTACAGCAGCGCGACGGTCGGACGATCTTCAACAGGTTCTCAGCAAGGTATTCTTGGTAGCCCACTGGGTAACCAGCTCGGCGGCTCACTGGGTGGCTCACTGGGCGGCTCACTTGGCAGTCCGCTTGGCAGCCCACTTGGCAACCCACTAGTGGGCTTACCCTCCTCCGGTGGACAGAGCAGGCCATCAGCTACTAATGTCCCCAACTCCCTCGGTGGCTCGCTCTTCTAAACTCGGCATGCGGACTTTTTAATCTGGATGCTTCTTCTATAAACCCGAAGTCAGAATCAACAGGCGCACTTTAAAACCCTGGTTACTTTTAAGAGCTTTTTCTCAATGTGCTTTGCAGGTCTCTGCTTCTACTGGTGTACAGGACACGCAAAGCTATCCTGTCAACTTGCTTAGCAGTATTTGTAACTCTGTCATCTTGCCATTCTGATGAATGGGTATCTGTATTCCCCTCCCCGTTTAACGTTTTGCCATCAGTGCTAGCGAGATTTACAGCTGAAGTGCCACGAACTAAGTTATCTCATGTCCAGCGTGTCAGTGAGTTTGGTAGGACACAGATTGTAGAACGCCATGTTATTTTGTCATTCTGCTTAATAAAAAAAAATTGTCACGCTAATGACCTTTGAAAAATTACTTTGTACATGTTGAATAAATGTAGAGCGTGCTTGCACCCTATACTCGACCTAGTTATTTTTAAATGCAAATCAGAAAAACATTTGTGAAATGAACAGGATATACATATCGACAACAGCTGAAAAGAAAGAATGAGCGAGGACTGCAAATAAATCACATTCGCCACTGCCAGAAAACCACCATTTTAATTGATAATTGTCACACAGCTAGTAATCAGTTTTTCTTCATTCCGTCATATGCACATTATACTATTATACCAAGTGAATATTTAGCAATAGGAATGCGATAAACGATTTCATTCCAAATTACTGGAAAATAATCTCAGCAGATAAGAAAATTATCACCTTACTGAAAAGGTATTAATGCAAATTTAATTATAAATTCCGTGTGTAAAACAAATACAAGCATAAACCTGGGCTCCTTTCGTGCCAACTTATATTCACACAAAAACCCCAAACATAATTATAATACTAAAATAAACAGAACTATACTAGAAAACATGGAAAGAAACAGAGTAGGGGATATGAAATAGACCATCTTGGCGAATTAACACATCGTATTACAACTTGCTTCCTTTATAAGTAGCAGTTTTTCAGAGCCACGAGAAATGCAGACTGTCAGCGTCCGAATAATCCGAACTGTCGCTCATAAGTGTTAACTACCAGCAATGTTGTGAATGGTGTACCAACGTGACGTAGAACACTGTTATTAACGCTCGTTGATCACAGGTACGAATCGGAGCGGATAATTAATTAACGGATGGAAGCTGAAATTTACAGGTTAGTTTTATACCGCCTGTATCTACTGATATCTGAAAAAAACGCAAACCGTCCAGGTTGGTCTTTATCTCCAAAGGTGATCGTGTGACTTGTATCGAGATCAAATCATTAAATGAAATGCCCCAATTAACCTCATAACCACCACTTTAGGACTGAGGCGTCAGTCTGTATCATACTTTATTCCCATCTGAGTGATGAGTTTTGAGTTCTATCTGACACAATCCTGTAAAATACGATGAAGTCACAACGATTTATCACGATCACAGGGCATATAAGTCGCCCACCAGCTGATGTCAAACATCATTTAACTGTCACGGCATTGAGCTTAACTTATGATGCACAAAGTGAACTTGTGCTTGCACAGCTGCCATCTTTGGGAAGAGTGATTATAAAACGAAAGCAGCTACAAAAATCATACATCAAATAAAAGAACAATTTTAGTTAATGGGTCAGTTACAGCAGATTAATCATTATCCTGCCTTAAAATGACGTTAACAACATAATGTTGTCAAACCACAATCCTCAGCAAAGTAGTGTCTCAAGATTTTTTTTTAATCCGCCTGAACATTTTACTAGAGATCATGGTGGCTTGACTGACAATTTCTCAATTCTCTGTGTTTAAGTTTCTATTGTTGTAACACTTTTGTAGCTCTGCACATCTTGATAATGAGAACGCCAAATGAAACACTTAAAAAGCACACCACACTGTCCACAAATGCAAAATTCAAGTGATGGAATTTGCATAAGTCTCTCTCAAACGTATGAGCCCATATATATAAAGAGTCACAAAGTAATCATTCATCTCTAAACACACATGACAATGAGTCTAATATATTAAAAAAGTCACACAGAATCAACAAAAAGTTATTAGCGTTAAGTTTTAAGCACATTTATCAGTGACATGAATCAAAGTAACTTTACCTCTTAAAAATCTTATATGATAAAGGCACATTGTTAACACAAAAGTTAAAACACTGCACAGAAAAATGTGCTAGAAAATTAATCGAATTTAAACATTATTATGATTTACAAATAATACTAGTGCATGAGGGCTGGTATTCAATAGATAAAACTATAAATCGGTGGCGTCAGTCAGGTTGGTTATGAGTTATTAACGTCAGCATTTCAGACCTTTGATTGGTTTTAACTCTCCTTGTACCCTGAAAGTATGACATAAATGACACTACCATTATGCAAAAGAAACAGAGATCAACATGCTAGCCTGAGGTCTTTCAGCCTGTAAGCTGCATGCATGTGACAGACTCATAAGTTGCAACTTGATGTGAATCCCAGCCTCAGCGCTAATAAATCCATAGTCCATGTCAAAATAAACACTTAGCTACAGCATCACAGAATATATAGAACCTCAAGCTACTTCAAGAACTTGTTGATGACATTATCAATGAACCATGTGTCAGTGAAGCGTAAGTGATCAGAATCAGAAGACAAAAAGTGCAGCCGTCCAGTGTCATTCAGCTTCTGCAGACCAAGGCGGTCCTAGAATTAGGACAGCAGAAAAATTAACATTAGTAAATGTTCCTGTCTGCATTTATTAAATAATATATTTAATCACGCTTGTGACTGTCTATTAACTCCTGTGATTAGAAGGAATATGAATTAACAGAATGGTATAACAGTGATGATGTTGAGAAGACTAATGCAGTTATCTTCCTTCCATCCGTCCCCAAAATCTCACACAATTTTATGGTCAGATATGCCTGGGGTTTTGGGGGCTTAACATAGGGGGAAAAAAAAACATATCACAAACTAGACATTAAATATTAAGAAATTTATAAAGCAACAGACATTTTTTACCTCTAGCCAGAGTTTGGTCTGAGTCAGTGGCATTATTTCCTTTGCCTGTCCAGGTACATAGAATCCAAACCACTGCACATACAGGGACATCAATAAAGTAGCAAAATAAAAACCCAATAACTAGTGCCAGTTTTGGTTCACCCTAACTACACACTGAGCCACTGTGCTATCTCACTGCCTTGAGGGGGGGGGGGGCATTGGTGTTTTACGCCGTGTCAGCAGCTAAGGCTATATTACGGCAAGCAGCCAGCCCTGTAAACAGATGCCACGTGCAGAGAAAGAACAGCGTGCCCGAGACGAGAAATGAACTCTGGGCAGCCAACCTTCACTGTATTGGTGACAGGCGCTAACCGTTGCGCCACCGGGCTGCTTCACTGCCTTGAGGTCTGGCCCCAAAACAAATGTGTGAAATGTTGAAGCCTTATCCACCAAGTCAGATGCTATATTCTGCTCAGACTAGACAGATAAGGGAGCCCATCTTTTTTCCTTTTCTGGTATGGTTATCTGGAATGCTTACCCCCTAATGCTTTGTACAGCTATCGTTCTTAAAGTGTTTGCCCTTTAAGCACCCAGCTAGTGGTCCCCTCCCCTTCTCTCATTATCTCCCCTTTGTTCTTTGTGTAACTTTGCCATCTGTCTTTGTCATGTGGCTCTTCTGTTCAAGCAGGCTGAGCAGATTTCAAGGAAATGTACTATTTAAGTATTGTTTTTTTATTATTAAAACTTAAATTATTTCTCATGCAAATACTATATCAGCGTGTCTCTCTTTCAAGTATACTATCCTGACAACATATCCAGCAGACTCCCAAAGCATGCCTCAATCTTCACAGCTGAACTGACTGCCATGCTGACAGCTCTTCAGATGCATCTCCAAAAAAGGAAGGACATAATGTAACGACAATACCTACTAATGTCAGAAAGATTAACCAGGAAAAAGGAGACATTAAATTCCTCTGGTTCCACCCATACAGGAATAAAAGGAAATGAAGAGGCTGATAAACTAGCTATACTAGCTGTAAAACAAATCCCAAAGTCACCACCCTAAGCATCCCTATTTCACCACCCTATTTCATTTATTATTGTTATTTAACATACATTTATCAGTATTAAGACAAAGTGGGTCTTACACTAATGAGTGAAGAAATGAACGAATGAATGAACGAAGCTTTTATTGACTCAGATCACGTGGCCTCAACATTCAGGGGATGAGCACAACTTGTACAATAACATGAAACCTAATGACTATACTATAGTATACCATAATACAGTATAATACACCATCGTAGTAAATATCATCTTTAGCCTACTACAGTGTAGTTAAATATTTCCATTTATTGTCTCAGATAACCATTTGAAACAACAAACAGTCATGAAATAATCTATTCTAAGTGCATAAAAGAAATTTTTTGCAACATTTAGAAAAATAATAAAAACATCTAGCAAGGTTGTTAAGGTGCATAACACTTTTAAACAAAACAGTTAGCATGGAGAATGATCCTTGGGTTCTATGATATGTATAGGCAGAAATTCAAGTCGAAGATATTCTAGATGGGCTTACTGACAAAGGGGGCATTTCAAGTTCTATGCCAAGGCATTCATGTATCTATATCTATGAGTCTTGAGGTCAAAGATTCCCATACAAAGCCTGACTGGGGAATCTCTCAGAATCTTATTTTTAACAAATGAGTGAACATAAGAAGATAACTTACTTACTGCCCATTATGCCGGTCGGCACGTAGGGCAGCATAAGAAGATAAACTGTCCCCTTTTTGGTGGTTGTTTTTTTATCTGTATCATAGATTTTGTTTCTTGTCTACCTTAAATTATGAACACGTCTACAATTTATCAGTCTTTTATGTACATTCACTTCAATATATGAAAAAAAAAAAGACTTACTTCACTTTCCTTTGGGTCCACCATAGTGTCTTGTAGAAACATGACCAATGCCAGATTCTTCAGCTTCAGCAAATTTTCTCTGTAGGAAGGATTCACCACCTCAAGAAATGAAAATGAACCTTCATAATGTCTTTGCTTACTTAACTGCAAAGCACTGATAAGGAAACCAAATCCCATTACACAGGTCAATGAAGTGCATTGCACTCCATTTATATTAATGTTGGTTAAGAGCGAGTTTGACCCTGCTTGATTGTTTGAGAGAGAATTGAGTATGTGTAGTTCAAGATATAAGCATGTTAAATTTAGAGGGTGTGCATTTAAGTTTGTAAACCTTGACTTTTATTAAATGTTCTCTTAAAAAATGTGAGTCGCAATAATCTTTGTGCTAAACAGATCTTTCCAAAAACAGTACCTAAAAATACATACGCACAAAGTCTGTAATGCCTCCATTAAAAAAATACCTTTTCCTGGTTTATGTCTGCAAGAAAGATGCTTTTTTGAACATATTCCTCTTCATTCAGTGGATCATGCCAGTATTCAGCCTGCACAAGACTGACAAAAACATATACACTATGATCAAAGGTACAGACCCCTTTGAAATATTTGTCATTAGTAGGTATATCTCAAAGGCTATAGATATAGGCAACTACATAGCAACATCCACATCTGTATGGAACACAAGATGTCTTTTGTGATACCACAGAAAAGGAGGATATGATTTCTCTCCAAACCAAAGTGAGAATTGCACTGTTCAAAGGCTTATATTTTGTGAACTGAGCAAAGTTATTGATTTAGATTTGAGGAATTACTATCTTGTAATGATTGAAATCCAGTCATTTAAAAATAAATTTGCACTCTGCACTTTGGTGTTAAAGTCTCATAAAAATATCTCTACATCAAAAACAACCAGTCACCAGACATTGTCATTGATAATGAGTATTACATAAGAAAATGGCATCACAGAATTATTCAACAAGTAAAACTTAAACACTTAATACGCAGAGGTAAAAACTACTTACTGATCTTGGACAAATCTGAAACAACAAGTAAGGACACAAACGTTAGTTTATTCCTTGTTACTCCTCGAGGAGCATAGGGCCACAAAGACACAAACATTACACTTTTGTAACATGAAAAATCTAAATTATTAATAATTGAAGCTACTGTAAGTATCATGTTAACTATTCTCTTTTAAGTATTTTGAAACATCATCACCTTAGTCATGCATTCACATTTTCAGAGGCAACAACAAAATTTCAGACTCACGAAGTATAGGCACCGTAATTAAGCATTTCTCTCACAAAATTACACAGGGTGATGTTGTCTCCAGGACACCTGGGAAATCCATAAACACCTGAAAAATCCCAATCACACAAAACACACACATACAATGGATGATTACATGATGCACAAGTGTTATCTCCCTCAAGGAATGAAAAATACATTCATAATATCAGCATTGTCAAACAATGTATCTAAATAAAGTGTTCAAAAAATCAACTTAAACATAAACGTTATTAGCTGTTACGCTTATACAAAAGGTATAATGAGTCTATGCAATTTTGTTTGTAGAAAAAAATTCACCTCCTCAAGAAATTAACATCATGTCAGCTCAACAAGTTGGAGAGAGGTCAAAATAGAAAAGGAGAATTTTCTTAAATGAAGTATGATGGGAAATTATGTGTCTGCCAAAAATGATTTTAGTATCATGACAAAACATTCTTTGCATATCTTTATTTTCTGACTGAACATTTAATATTAAGATAACATCACTAAATATGAAAAGCATCTCGAAAATATTTAATTCAAGCAGCAAAATCATTGTAGCGACATAACTTTATACCTTGGTGCTGGCCGCCAACAGAAATAAGGTTGAACATGGGAGGCGAAGGACAACGCTGTGCCACTGCTCGTCTGCAATGAAGGATGGCTGGTGACAGCACTTTCCTTATGTTGTATTCTTGTATTAAAAGAGTGTTAAAACATTGTTACAAAAATTATTATTCTCAGTTCTTTATACCACATTTCCTAAAACTCATTTCAACAGCGGTTAAAATGCTTACAAAAACTGTCCCCCTTGAGAGAATCCTACAGAGTTGTATCCTGATGCCAGTTTAGTATCATTGTTCAGTTGTTTACATACCACATCCACCTGGTCATTAACGTTCATGAGGAATCCATTTTCCATATCCTGTTAATTAAAAGTGGTTCAGTAAATTTAAAAAAAACTACAAAAATATAACTTGGAGTAGTGAATAAAGCATCAAATTTTGCTAAGATTTTGCTTTCTACCTTTTCCATATCTTGCTCACAGATATGCATGCATAAAGTGCACACGCGTGTGTGTGTTTGTGTAAACATGCTAAAAGAGAAAGAGCAAGAGTACTGCCAACATATAAAAGAAAGCAGAGAGCAGGAAAGAGTGCAGAAGGGTCTTGCAATGTAAATCTGCCATGGTCTTCAATTTTACATGTTCTATTTTGGGAACTACCATGGCTGAGTCAAATGTTCTTTTCTTGTGTGATTTCAACTTTTTTGTACTAGATAAATTTCTGTTAATTTAGTTCCAAGTATTGAAAAGCAAACGCTGAACAAACCTACAAAGATATAACATTCAGACTAACAGACCATTTCGCATAAGCTTTAGAAACTTAAGTACACAAAAATCTTACTTTAATCTATATATGCTTACCTCAACAATACTACTTCCTATCTCAAGTGAGTGAACATAAACACCAGGAATTTGCTTTTCTATGAGGTCTTTGATAGAACCCATTGACAAAGGGTTACAGCAACTGTCACCTGCAAATCATGAGAATCCCATATGGTCGTAGAAATATGCATGATTTGTTAATACCCGAGTCACTTTTATGAATCCATAATGGTTTATTAAGAAAAAAGCATAGGCATCAACACCTTTTACTGATATTAGATTTGTTGTTGTTGTTGTTGTTGTTGTTGTTGTTGTTGTTGAAAATTGAAGATATGTGTACAGTGAAATAAATTACATAGCTTTAGACATATGGAATGCGATGAACTTGTGTCCAAGTTTAATGAATATAGCAACATTTCCCTGTTATGCAGGTACTACATACATGTCCGTTACGATATGTATTGGGCTTCGTTATGAAAGTGGGATTTAAAGATATGTTTACGTGCATAATCATAGAAGTTTTCTTACCCATCCCATGCCAAAGAACAACAGGTACTGTCTGAGATGCAGTTACAATACAGTAGAGAGCCACTATCAGGAACACAGCCGTCTGCTGCTGCGCCATTTTATGATCATGTGACACTATCATTTACAAAAAAAAAAAAAATAAGGACTTATAAAATTCTCTTAAAATTTTATTTTTTACAATCAGATCTAGTTTTCTCGTTAACAGCTTTGTGTTACTTTTTAACTCTGAAAATTAACTTTCACCAAACGACAAATTGCCTCTGGGTCGTTTTCATGTGACGTCATTCCACTTTACTGATTTTTTTTTTGCGAGATCTCTGTACCTAACTAGGTGTTTTCTTATGGAATCCAAAATCTGAAACTAGAGGTACAAACTCGCTTACAAACAGTCCTTGCAAATGTCCCGGTTGTCTTTAAAAATCTGAATACCGTAGGCTCTACTAGGCTGATTCGCATCCGGCAAAGTTAGAGGAAAGGTCCCCCACAGTGCCCCCCCCCCTTTTTTTTCGACGTTCTTTGACGGGGACGACACCATCAATGTCATCGGCACGTGTCCCGCTTTCGCCCCCGAAACGCCTGGTCACCTTACGTATTGTCATTATGTAATTACTGTATTTTGCGTCATTAAAATGACGCAAGCAAGAGAGGCCATATATTTACATTTGTCATTTCTTTTTAACATTCGATAACGAAGTAAATGTTTCTAGCACCATAGAGAAATTTTCTAGACAATGCGTGAGCCGAGCGGACGGGATCAAGTCGAACACGTGCTCTGCGTTCCGCACTCTCGATCGCCTGTGAGACTCTGAGAAAAACCGTTCGCGCTTTTTAAAATGGCGGCTCCTAGCAAAGCAGAGGATCTAATAATGCTGATGGAAATGTTTGACGATGACACCGATGACGACGACGACACTGATGACGAAATAATACTGGAAACAATCGATCGCAGCTTCAAGCAAGTTTTATTTTCAGCGGCATCCCTTTGTGGACGAAATAGGAAAATGCCCACAAGAACTGAAGATTATGTGGAAAGAAATGAACACGAGTACTGTGAAGGAGAATCTCAGCAGCATTTTCGAATGAACAGAGTAGATTTTGAAGTAAGTAGTTCCACAATTTCTATAGTGCTTATGTTTCAAAGAAATAGTATACTGTATAAAATATAATGCGTTTGATTATAAAACACGTAAATACAGGCTGAATTAAGTTATCGTGCTTTTACAGTCTGCGTCCACGTGTTGGAAGGAGGAGCATAACATGATAGAACAAGTTTGTGCGGAAAACCAGCTTTCAAGTGATGAGAATGCACACACCGAAGGTAAGCATCAACCAAAATACAGTGGCTTTGATGGAATTTTTTTTTTTAATTATAAACATTACATACGAACACAACAGAGCAAGCAATAAAAGACCTGTAGCTAAACTTTCTCAGTGGTTAGAAGATTACGATGTCTGACTTTTGCAGAAGTGAAAAAGAAAATATTCAACATATATTTTAGAATTGTAAATATCTTGTAAACTTTTGCAGAAACTTACAAAATTGTATGCTAAAAAATGTACAAATGTATCAAGGATGATTATCAGCAAACATCTGGTTTTATTTGCACTCATGTAAATATTATACATGTAATACAAATGTAAAATTGAAAAATTTAATGCATGTACATAAATGAAGGGAGAAAAATTTGCAAAACAATGGCTATCCTATAAACAAATTGTTACTTAGACATAAATACTGAATTATATATATCATTTAATGATTATTTAAAATATGTATTTCTTTGCATATGTACATTATTATTGTCAACTGTTTCGTCACTGACAAGAATCCGTAGGTTGCTTTTACAGTCACTCCATTTACAGAACTTTCATTTCTTGTTATGACAGTTCCTTTACTCCATAGTAAACAATTCCATACCCTAAAGGTTTACCGTTTAACAAGGTTCATAAACATATCAGTTGCTAAAGTATATGAAAGTTCTGTCCATCATTTCAGAACTCCAAACATAGTACATAAATTGAAGTGTAAACAGATTATATAAGAGGTGTTCTTTTTGTTATTGTGGTTTTCTTTACAGAAACGAGACAGACTACGCCACAAAAGGCACCGGTCCCTTTGTCATCGGCCGCACAGTCCCCATCAACATCATCGTCTCCATCAGCATCGACCACACAGTCCCAGTATTCAGATTTCTGTGACAGAAGGAGCAGTTGTAAGAAACGCAAAAGAACTGCGGCAGAACCACCACAGTGGTTTCTCGAGTATGCTATTATCCAAAGAAAAAATATGAAGAGCTTGTTGAAAAAGGAATTTCAAGAGAGGAACCTTCTCCTAAAACAGAGGAACAATCTCCTGAATGACAGGAACCGTATCCTAAATGACCAGATTAATATCCTAAAAGAAAGAAATGAGCTTCTTAAGAGCTACATTCAGCAACGTCTACAACCCCGTCCTGGCAGTTTAAAATAAAAAATGAAAAGTACAAATTGTCTTTGTTTTTAAGTACACGTGCGATTTCTTGACGCTTTTCAATACCGCTGGAAGCAGGTCTGTCTTCACACACATCTTGGTAATTACATCATCAACTGTAATGATCTCATTTTCATCGATGCCTCTGTTAAGAATGATAAAAATTGTGTAAAACACAAGCTGCCGCCATGATGATAGGCATAGCCTCAACGACCTGCATGTCTAGAAACTTGAGTTTTCTAAATGTGTGACAATGAAAAAAAAATCCTACAATGGGTTCCTGGTGCACACTGTACTGAAATAGGCAGGTCCAAGTGTAACAAAATATGTTATACATATATATTTTTATGTCATTGTCACAAAACCCTCTCCTTTTGATCTACTTAGATATTAAAGTTAATAACAGTTACTGCTGGTCGAATGAGTCTTTAAAACATTTGTTTTGTCTTCTAAAACTGAGCAAGTATTTTAACGAATAGTGACTAATGGGGGTCTGATCGGCTCTTAAGAACAATCCATTTCGATTGTATTGTCGAACCTTTTGCCAGTGGTAAAGCCCACTGGTGTGATGTTAAGGCAATGGATGCATCAGGTACCGTATTGTGTGGACCTATGTATTATTTGAGCGAGCAGTGATGCATTTGCGCAATGCCAGACACTGTTCCCTGTGCTGTATATACTGGTAATAGTTACGTTCATCACACCATACAATAGGCTGTTACATTGTACTATATAAACAGCTAATAACCACCTTTATCACACATACAATAGGCTGTTGGAAATGAACATCGTACCTTCTTTGGCCCTCTAGTCTTTCCTCTAATCTGTCGAGGTTTTAACATAGTTGTTGACTTAACATTCCTCACTCTGGGGATTTTTCCTATAGAGCCGAGGACTACAACTTGGCTCCTTTAATATCATTTTTCTCTATGTTCAAGTAGTGATATAAATCTTCGTGCACTTGTCCTAATGTTAATGTTTGCAGTCTATATCACTGAATGAAATGTAGATATTGACAATTGAATTGCAATCAAATTATTATATACTGAGCAAATAATTTACGATTACAATTATAAGGGCCCGGAGAGTCCTCTAACCCGGGGTCCGTGCTGGCTCTCGGCGGCACTGGTTGCAGGAGACGTCGCCGACTACGTAGACGCAAAACGGAGTCGCCTTCGAGGTCGACGAAAGCAAAGACGATATTAATTAGAGTTACAGATCGAAAAACGGGGGAACGTTTTAAAAAGTTCTTTTTAGAACCATTCGTATTTCCGAGATTCGGCTGTTATAGAGATGGTTCGGCATCACGTAAGCAAATGTTCCATATTGGAGTTGTCATCAGCGCTTCATTAGACAGTTTTCAGATGAATATTACAATCAATTCATTACCAGACATAAATGATTCACTGGCATTTTAAAAAATTTACCTTATCCGTTGAATAAGGAAACACACCAAAGGCCACTTGTCACCCAAGTGGTGGTGCAAGTGAATATTCGAACTAAATATTAATTAAATCAAACATTGTTCTTTTACTGAACACAATACAAATACCGAGATGTTTTAGAACAAATGCCTCTGGGATTTTTTGTTGTTGTTGTTTTTTTGACACATCCCTAAACTTCAGCGTTAAGGCATTATGAATTGGGTGGTTGTAGCAGGCAGTATTTAATGGGAATCTTGATAGGGTGATCTTCGGATCAGCATCTATAACTATGATCTTGCCTGCTCTGAAGCCAGCCTGCTATTCTGCTAGTAGATCTTCATAATCCCTGGAGTAAATTTGTACAAATATACAAACAAAATTACATTTCAGCAATGTCCATTCTCCACGTTAGCAGATGGCATACACAACACAAGTCAAATCATTTCAAAGAAGAAGCACCAATTTATTCCAGCTTTTTACCTTAACTGTAATTTTTGTTTAAGTTCACTTCAAGCAGCATCAACGAAGCAAACAAAACAGTAACCGACCCATTTGTAAGCGCAAAAGGTAACTACAGAAAACTGGCAGTACATATCATTTTTCTATCAAATATATGACCTCATAAACTTGGTCCAAAAATATGTGTTTATATTTGCAGTACGCAGCTTAATTCTGATGCAGCCTAAGATTAATCATTGTGACCCAAACTGTATTTTCGTTTTTCCAAACTAGAAGCAGAAAGCATGCACAATCAAAAACTGAATTAACATCTTTGTTTTAAGGGCTATGAAAATATTTCTGCCAGCAGAAATAGAAAACAAATTTTCTAAAAAGAAAAAAAAAAGGGAAAGGAAAAAATGTAGCAGGCACTGGATTAGAAAGTGACAAGGATAAGGTATGGCAACTTAAACCCTGATTTCTGTTTTAACATATTTTCTGTCAGATGCAGTTGATTAATGCTTTACAAAAATAACTCATCATTATCATTAAAAATGTCCCATTTGTTGCTACCGTATCAGAAACTTTCTTGATGTCTTCAGAGAAAACTTTTCAAACCGCTCATGAAAAGACGATTACAGTGCACAACAAAAAACAAAACAGAAATGAATGTTATTCTACAGACAAAAACTGAATACAACTGCAGTCATATTGAAAAGCATGAAAGTGCTTAAGGCTCCAGCTGCCAATTTCCAATTCTGCTCCCATCCCCCTACCACCACCCCCCAAAAATGTGTGAATTAGTAAGTGAATATATGTGTAGGAAGTCAGTAAACGATACAAAAAGTACTTCTTTGCACAGCAAGCAAGGTGAATTTCTGCAAGCCTTAAAAGTCGTTATTCGTTCTTTTCATAGTTCCCCCTAAAAAGTCTGGTAAGCCTAAAGACACAACTAAAGAAATGAGCACTCATTTTCCTGCCCGATTTTTTTTGGCCCCTTCATTGGCAAGCCGGTCTGCTGCTTCATTTCCAGGGTTGCCTTTATGACCACGAACGAAAACCTAGAATAGAAAAATATAATTTAGCATTAAAACAAACAATGAAGGTTTGAAGAAAACAGACCACAAAAACACCATGCAATTTTAAGCAAGATTAAACCTGGCAACAAATCCTTACATTTATTTATTATACCTTTAGATCTGACTGTTAAAATATATTTCTGGCAACTGAAGCAAAAATATATATTGAATGACATTTCATACCCATTTTACATTCATTCCTTCCAGTGATTTGTCAAGCTCTTCAAAATCTTCTCGATTGACAACAGGTCCACCAGAAGACAACTTCCAGCCTCTTTTTTTCCACCCCTTTATCCAACTGGTAATGCCTGACGACAATAAACAACAAACATTTTTATCGAAGAATGAGAAAGTCTATATTTATGGAAAACTGATGTGTGTAAAAATACTTATTTTTATACCTATAATTATTACAATACTCCAAGTCCACTTTCTCGGCTGCTTTATCGTTATTATCCAGCAATCTGCTCTATCAACTTATGGACTTTGTTTTTTAAGTACCAGGCACGTTTAAAAAAAAACTTAAGTTGCACACTACAACAGAATCCTAAAAAAAGGGTTGAGATAGTAACTTTGCAATTGTGAAACCATTTAGTGATCCTTTTTTTTTTAATTGTTTTTTGTTGCTTTTAAAAAATGTATGAAGTAACATTATTTAGACTAATGATCAAAGCTGCAACTACAAAGAGTGGCTCATGCTGACTAATGTGAAAAAGTTCAGTTTTCCACATATTTTTCCTGCGGTGTTTTATCCCTTATGTGGGCTTTTGTATGAAAGGCATTTTAACATTTTGGTGATATTTATTACCACTTTAATCGAATCATTCTTTGTAAGCATTAAGCTATTAGAACCACAATAATTATATTTTTAGTGCAAATAAAACATGTTTCATTGAATAACAGACCATTAATAAGGAAATTGCTGTCTGTATGCAGTATTAGATTCTTGATTCCAATCTTCTTGGCCTGTTCCACAGCCACCACAGCAGCCTGAGCAGAACGAAAAAAAACAAACATACTGACAAGTTGCAAAAGAGGTGCCAAATTTATGACATATGATAGAAACATTTTTCTAGCATACATGAAGATCAACCACTGATGCATAAATTCCACCTCTAAAATGCTTAAATTTGTGTAATAATTAAACGATTCACTCTACTGCCAGCTGCCAATACTATAAAGACTGTCATTTATTAGAATCATTTTGACTTTAGACTGAAAAAAGGACCACTGCTACATCTGCTAATGACGTTTACAGTAAGATCCCTTCTGAAAGGTCTTAGCACATGCAAAAATTCAGCCAAAAAAAAAAAAGTCCAAAAACAAAAAGACACATAAAACATTAGAATGGATGGTCAGACAGAATGGATAGATGAGCTGACTTACATGTATCTCTGCTCTGTTGTTTGTCTGCCTTCCTTCCAGGGGCTTGCTGACATTACTGGCAAAAAAAAAAAAAAAAAAATATTATTACAAAAAACAATGAAGTTATCTCATTTAACTAAATAGATGTTTACTTAATAATTGCCCTCCTGAATAATATCTCGTGGTAAAGCATACTGATTGCACAAACCACATCAAAGCATTTACCATAGCACTAACTTACTGGTCATAGATTTTATGACCACAACAAAACAGTTATTCTAATATTTATAGTTCACCTGTTGATCTGTGTTGTTCTCAGCTGAATTTTGGACAAAGGAAATAAGTACTTTAAAAACTTAATTTCTCACTTTGGATTATCTTCACCCCAGAAGACACCAATCCCTGCTACAGCACCAGCTTGCCCATTACGAAACGAAGCACCATCTGTGTACACTGGAGTTCCTTCTTTATCTAAGAAAGGAGTGCCTACACAAATAGGCACAAAACACTCATAAAAATGTTTAAGCAAGTAGATGCTACAGTCAAAGAATCTACTTTACAAGCTAGTCTATCAGACAGCCATCTACTTCTGTATTTTCAAAACAACAACATGGAATATTCCTCCCAGTAAATAAAATTCAAAATGTATTCTTTAATCCGCTAACCTGTAAATGCACCATCAGTCTCAGCCGTGCTACCCGCTGACTTTGATTTCTTCAGGGGTGGCTCACCACTACCAGTTGGAGTCTCATCTGATTTAGAGCGCTTGAGTTTGTCTTTTTCCTGGTCCTTAGATCCTGTAACATTGGACATGTTGCTAGACCTGGCACCTAAAGAGGATGTCAGTCTCTCAATCTGGGTATTTACAGTGCCCAAAGTAAGCAAGATCCCCTCTGCTGTTGAGCGAAGAGCCAAAATTGAAGCTCGTAGCATATTCAATGCTTCACAAACACCAGATGAAGAAGCGTCAAAATCAGATGCTGAGGCGCTAGACTGCTCCGAGGTGAAATAACAGATCTCTGAGGCTGCAGGCAAAATATAGGGAAACAGACTCCTACAAAGCCCATCCACATCTACAGTTAACAGAAAGAAAAAAAAAAAGGAAAAAAAAGTGCTTGATCATGTTGTGAATTGCACTGTCAGTTTCTGGCTCTTCTGTTTTGGATGCATGCACATTAGCTTTTCTATGGTGTCCAAATCTTATTTGATTTAAAATAGAACATCTTATTTAAATAACGCAAAATTTCACTTAATTTCATCAACAAGTGGTGGTGGTAGGGGGTTTAATTTAGTCCTTGTTATTTCTTGAGGAGCATAGGGCCGCTGTACTATTGCGGTTTCTGTAATAGCCTTTTTTTTTTTTACATGAGTGGGTTGTTAGCCCAAAGCAAAAGGCCCAAACTGGAGGGCCAGGGTGCAACATTTTAGTCTGGCCTCTCCCCTGACAGACCTGTTCGGCTTGGTTAGACCTGTTAGGAGCACAAGGCTCCAGCCGACATAGCTCTGTGGATAGAAGAGGCGCACAAGTCACCACACCACTACAAGTAGCACCACTGGTGGTAGGATGGTAGGGGGAGATCCCTGTGATTCTTAGAGACTGCCTCAGACACATTTTTGAATCAACAGTTTTTTAATTTCATAACAAGATACTTATTCCCAAAATTTTAAAAAAATAACTTAATTCTGTTTTTAAAATCCTAACATCTCAAAACTCATATTTATTGGACAACAGATTAATACTAGTGGTATACTCTATAGATCTAGTAGAACTATTTTTTGTTAGCTATCATCTTTAATTTTAGTTTTTAACTTTGCTGTGGTCTGCCTGCTTTTGTAATCATAGTAGTAAATTCCTTACTATGATGGCCAACAACAGAATGATAACATGGCTGCTATGACATGCAAATCATTAGTGGTAAAACATTATTTCACTTTTATCATCATAATGATGGTCAGAAGAAGAAAACAGCTGATAAGGCTGAGGACAATATTTTCAGGGTGTGCACATTAACATACTTTAATGCCAAATCAGCAAATCTAAGGTTATACCATGGCTAGCCGATCTAGCCTGGTAAACAGGTGCCAAAGCCAAGCAAGCAACTAAGACTACATCACAGCATAACAGCAGGCCCTGTAGAGTGTCTAGAAAAGAAGCTACCACTAAACAGTTGAAAGTTATCGTAAATTTCTTATTATAAGCAACGACATTTTTCTTCAGCTTTAAAACCTGCAGCTTAAACAGCGATGCGGCTTATTTGAGAATTTTTCCCAATTCCACCAATTCCAGGAGCATCACACTCTCGTCTTTTCTTAGCTTCTTTGTAACTCAAAATATCATGTTTACCATTCATTAATTTTTCAATGAGTTTAAGTGTTAACTGTTCATTGCATTGTTTGCTGCTCATATTTTAAAATTAAAGCCGCACACAACTGAAGCATACAGATTATTTGCTCAAGAATGCACTCTCATCATGCTGAAAACAAGAGGAAATGCCTATGATGCAGCTGTCAAGTTGAAGACAATCGACCTGGCCATTAAAGTGTGGCTTATAAACCCGTTTGGCTTATTTGTGAATAAAGTAGAGATTTTTTTTTAATTTAGTGGGTGCGGCTTATATACAGGTGCACTCAATATACCGAAATTCACAGTAAAGGTGGTAGAGAATTAGTGGGGAAAATAGCACCAAATAAGATAGCTGAGCCTGAACGAGCCTAAAACATTCTAGTTTTCTACTTCTTTGCTTAAGCATTTATCAAGCATTCATGAAAAGCATGCATGCATACTATACCTGAAGTAATATTATTCACAAAGTCCCAGGCCATTTCTTCTGTCTCGAACTTTTTGAAGACTGGGCCTTTGAATCCTACAGTTTGCTCTTGGCATTCTGGCCTGGTTACAGAAAAATTACGGAGTATTTACGAAAAAAAATTTTTTTTTTTGGACACACATCTTATCATAAATGGCAGTCCTATAATGCAGTGGTGAAACTCCTGTAATCCAGACAAGAAGAACCATGTCATAAATTCATATCTTGCCTCAGAATATTACATCTCTTTGATGTAACATGTGTTTAGTGAGAAGGATGTTATGATTTTCTCTTCCTTAATTATTTTTTCTCTAAAAAGTCAAGACATTAAAACATTTTTCTTTTCAAACAAATCATCTAACTTACCAAAAATGGCTAGTTCTTATTGGCACTATTTTATTGTTATTATAAAGATAAAAAATAATGGTTGTTTACACATTTCTCTTTTACAAAACTACTTACGTGTACATAAGCATGAAACTTTAACAAAACTAGGAGTCAAAGAGTGACCAGCTGTGTTTGCCAACAAGTTAGGATCCTTACCTGGTTTGATGCTATGGTTATATTCAAAGTATATCAAAAATATTATACTTAGAACTTAAAGTTTCCTTTTCCTTTGATTAAGAAAGACCTGACCATATTGTTACAACAGATGTGAATGTGCTTATTATCAACTATGATGGTGGCAGGCAAGGCAGTGTATTTAAATTTTAAAACTAGTTTGTATCAATTTACACCATTACAAAGTACACTTATTGTCTTGAATAATCCCTGTTCCCATGCAACTAACCAACCTATTGGTACTAATGCTGATAAGCTGGCCTTATTAATTTTAAACTTATAAGTTGGGCTATATACATAGAAAATTTACTGAATACAATCACTCCATTTTCACATTTACCAAGGCGTTTCGAATTTTGTATGGTGATGTAATGTGTGTGTGTTTTTAGTTTGTATGCATGTATAGTGTAGGTGTGCTATAGTAGGTATTCTATAATAAGAAAATTTATATGCCCTACACCGAAAAGTAAGCGATCAAGAAGAGTTTTCCTCTCGGTAGTATCAAGCACGTCATGTCATATTATTCTGAGACATGTATAATCACATTCTTAGAAAACAAAGAACTTTATTCTGAGTCGTTGGCTTGATTGTCCTAATCAAGGGGTAGGCACGATAGCTACAGGCGTGAATGTCTTCAACTAAGGTATTGACAGTTATGTAACATTTCTCTAATAAACACTTAAATAAGTATATTTATATGGACCTGCTAAGAGGTATACAAATGTTGCACAAAGTCACAGAAGTCGTCCTTTGTCCTTGCGAATCACAACTTTCGATTTAGAGCCCGCATTACAGGCAAATAAATTATCGACTCTAAAAAGCTAGCTAACCAAAAATGATGATCGAATTACCATGTTTTGTAAACCCCGGGATTTCTTCCCCTTCTTACTGCATAAAAAGGCATATGGACAAAATTGTCTTTTGAAGCTACTACAATTGCCAATAGTGAATGTCAGAGTGCTGTGGTCCTAGCGGAAGTTGCACTATTTCCGGTTGTTCTCTCCCTTTCTGTCGCCGCCATTGAGACAAGGTATCGTGGATGGGACATGCAAAAATATTGTTGCAAATAATTCGCACAGACGGTAACATTACGATTCAGAAAAATTTGCAGAAATGTGATAGCTTGCTGTTTACATGAAAAATTTATTGTTACTGACACTAGATGGCTAGATGCTGGAGAGATCAACTTGGATTTAATGTGCTCACGACTGCTTTTCTGAAGACTGCGTGTTGAATTGTGAACTAAGCTGTGCACCATTCAGTTTGAAAATGTAAATATGTTTAAATAATTCTGTTTCAGATGTATTCGGCGAGCGCTAAAATTATCAAGCCTCATGGCGCAAAGCCTGATGAGTTCGAATCGTCCATCTCTCAGGTAAATTTTAAAGAAATCATCCTAGTTTGAGCAGTAAGTTGTATTTTGCTTCTTACTTATCACTGACATATACATGGGTGTTTGCTTCATATATTTAAGAGAAACTTTTATTAAAAAAAAAACAACTCGTAGCAGGTGATGCTTTTGTTGATAGAACTACCAAAATACGGTCTAACGCTTTTCCTGAATTTACATTTTTGGGGGTTTCCAGGCCCTGCTGGACCTTGAGATGAACAGTGACTTGAAAGCATCTCTTCATGAATTATACATCACAGGGGCAAAGGTAAGTTCTCTGGCAATGTTCGACTGAATAATGGTGACTAGTTTCGGCAAAGGTTTCTAGCCCAATGCCCTAAAGGGCTGTGAACAGTTTACCAACTGGTTTGATATTTAGTTCCACTACTACTTTCCTGCATAAAAGTAAATTTACAAGCCGCATATTCGTTTAAACCTTGGCACCACTAGAGCTTTTGTGGTATGCTGTTTTTAAAATACAGTATTCTTGTTGGTTGCCAGTGATGACCAGTTATCCCTGTCAGATTTTTGAAAGCTGTTGATACATTCAAGTCAGACTGAGGCAGCCTTACCTATGCATTAGTTTTAGATCTATATTTTATCCAAGATTAAAGCAACAATAAGCTTAGGGCGATGGGCCACAATCATTGCTTTGCTGACATGACCCAAGAATAGTAAAATGAATTTTCTTGGGTATTTGGTGTCACTAGAGTAAAAGTAGGCAATCCTTACTGTTATTGCAAAGTTCAAGTTTTTCTATTTCCAAAAATTTGTAGGTTTCTTGGTATAGTATTTACCTGAGAGCAGCAATAATAAAAAAGCATTGTTCACTGACATCATCACCTTAAAATACACCACAATTGTTTTATTATGTAATTTTACTTTTATACCTTGCTTAAAAGGAGTTAAAAAATAGCAGATGAAAGCAACGTTACCATAAAATTAGTCATACAAAGAAGCTTGATAGCTTCAGCATCTTTCTGTTAGTCTTATACTACTCGCGCACCCATCTTGTGATCTTCAGATAATCATTTTATTTTTATGGAGGCGTACAGAAGATATAGAAATTGTTTTAAAGTGGATTGCAACCATTGGTTTTTTTATTATTATTATACGCCCGATCTTGTCTTGCAGAAGTTCTGAGGGCAAGATGCCACTTTTATACACCTTCTCCAACCCGTTCCCTTGTTTCATCCTTTCAGTGGTTTGGGCTTTTGTAGTATGCTGTTGTCAGGTTAATCTTTAAAATACGATGGCTTGTTGGTTGCCAGTGATGAATAAAGTTATCCCTGTCAGATGTGAAATCTGTTGATACATGCACGTCAGACTGAGGCAGCCTTATCTAAGTGTTTGTTCTAAATTGTATTTTATACAAGATTAAAACGACAATAAGTTTTCATCTAGCTTACTTATTCATAGTTTCCATACACTGTTAACCAGGACAGGTGGATAATAGCTCGCAAAATGTATCTTAAGACAACTGTTGTAAAGTTTTTGTTAAGCTTATTGGTATGTGGGTTTGTTTGCAGCATATGCACATATTTAGTCTTGTACTACTCGCGGGTCCGTCATTAGATATACAAACGCTTGTCTGTTTTGGAGGTGTACAGAGAATATAATGGAAACTTGTCTTAACTTGTGGATTGCGAGTATCTTAATAGGCCGGATCTTGTCTTGCAGGAAATAGATGTCCAGGGCAAGAAGGCTATCATCATCATGGTGCCTGTTCCTCAACTAAGGGCATACCAGAAAATCCAGACGCGCTGGGTTCGTGAACTAGAAAAGAAATTTTCTGGAAAACATGTTGTTTTTATTGCTCAGGTTTGTATTTTTACTCGATGTTCTAGGTGTGCATTTGTTGTTTCTAAAATTAATCATTTTGTTAGAAAATAGTCTTATGGTTGACTTTGCGTTAGTATCTCAATCTAATAGTCTAGTTTTCATGATCCAGCCCACTCTTCTCCGTGCTCCCCAAGTCATCCTTGTCCATGACTTTCATTCATGATTGCCACAGTGTGTGTGTAACTTACCTCCATATGGGCAATTGTGCACTGCAGGTTATTATCAGCATACATAATTTAAAGTAGATCATCCTGCGGCCTGTGCTTTTGCATTTTTCCACCTTCAATAATACTAGATTTTTATCTTCTTTTTTTTTTATCAGAGGCGCATCCTTCCTAAACCAACACGTAAAAGCAGAAGGAAGAACAAGCAAAAGCGTCCCAGAAGGTAAGCATTTTTTCTCAATGAATGATAAAGTAGAATGCTGCTTTCGTTCGCATTGTAAAGAATGTAATGTCACCTCCAGGGCAAGAGCAAAGAGTCTTGTTTGGTGATTTTGTTCATAATCAATGGAGGCCACATAAATATCAAGTTAAATCCCAGCACCTTTTTCATGTAGAGTGTGTTGGTTCATGCCTTGATTATATTTTCCAGCTACTGAGATCTCAAACAGTGGTCTCGATTTAATTTCTGGATTATGCTATTGCACGCATTCGCCCTATATTTGCTACATTATCTTTTATATTTAGAGTGATTTTTTGATTGAAAGAAAATTTTGTCTATACTTTTGCTAGTGTGTGCTCTTTTCAAAATCGTTCATTTTGCATAAGGTGCTACGCAACTAGCATTTTGGTCTTTCTTTAGACAGGTGCAGGGTGGATTTTTTGTTGTTTTGTTTTTGTTTTTGTTTTTTTTTTTTGGGCATGGGCACATAACTGTACTGTGTGTGTAAGCATGTACAGTCCCGACTCTATATCTTAAGTACCTTGAGGGAAATCCATTTTACCAGTCTGGCAAGAGCTGGGGTCAGCAATTTCAGGTTTAATTAGTATGGCATTTAGCATTATTTGTATTTGTCTTTCATAGTTTTTAACTGGTTGATCACTTAATTATCTTTAAATTTTTTGCAGCCGAACACTTACCATGGTTCACGATAATATCCTTGAAGACTTGTGCTTTCCAGCTGAGATTGTTGGCAAGAGAATACGTGTCAAGCTGGATGGCTCACGCCTGATCAAGGTTCATTTAGACAAGAACCAACAAACAACAGTAGAACACAAGGTAATTTTCATTGAGGCTGTTAACCATTTCAGAGTTTCAGCGTTCACCTCCAGGGCAAGGGCAAAGTGTCTTGTTCAGTGATTTTGTCCATAATCAATGGAGGTCACATAAATATCAAGTTAATCCCAGCACCTATTAATGTAGAGTGTTGGTTCATGCCTTGCTTACATTTTCCAGCTGCAGAGATTGTTGTATGTAGCTGTTTGTCAGGTTTCAAAATCACCTTCCTCTTTATGAAGGTGAATGAAGCGCAGAGAGGTGGCTGGTAGCCCAGTTGTGAATTACATTTAGCCAGGATATTTACGTTTCAGTAAAAAAACATTGCTGCATCTAGCTTTGTGTGTGGGAGAAAGTTTACTGCTTACTAGTTTTCCACCCACTTGGTTACAGAAGCATTACCCAAACACATTTATGCAAGGAAAGGTTGAATTAATATTGTACTGAAATACCAATGCATGTGTTTTAAATCTTTCAGCCATCTCTTGATATTTTATGTTCCAACATCTTTTGTGTTTCCCATGTCTCAAGGGGCTGCAGTGGGGTAATCATACTTCTTTGACTCATAAAGATTCCTATATATATATAGGCAACAAATCATGATACTGTACTATAACTGAAACACTAAAATAATTTTTTTTTCACCAGCTGGACACCTTTTCTGCTGTCTACAAAAGACTCACAGGCAAAGATGTGATTTTTGAATTCCCCGAGTGGGTTCTTTAAGTCTTGCAGTGACTGTTTTAAAAAAAAAAAGTGAAATAAACACAGTGAGTCTTAAGATCTCTCTTGTTTTTTGTTATGTGCATAATTTTTTTAAAACAAATGTTGCTGTCATATTTTAAAACTTAAACATGTTTGCATTCAGGAAAGCCACTGCTGTGCATAAACATTATCCTCATTTCTTGTTTGAAGGAGTTTAGTACATACAGCTATTAAGACTTCATGTTGAGGCAGGTCTTTGTAAACCAAAGGTTAAACTGGTGAGAATGGGGACCAGCTGAGAAAGGAAGAACCGAAATCTGCAGACTTCCCCTCTTTGCAAAATTGGTGTGGATCAGGTTTTGTTAAGACTGCTGGAGTATGTAAAGGATGGCACAAAGTTTGTGCCTGCTAACATTAATCTGTGTAATTATATATCATATGGTTAAGATCTTGCATGTTAGAGCCAGGAATGCATTCTGAAAAAAATGACGCAAATATATTTAAAAATTTAATAACTTGCACTTCACCTTAAGATATCTGTTACCTTAAAAAGGTGGCAACATAACTGCTATAAAATTTCTAATGTTAGGATCAGGTTACAATGAGTTGCAGTGAATGCTAATTTTCATAAATTAACAAATGTTGCTTTAGAGTATTTGATGCCAGCAAATGTTGAGGTTCAAAAGGGATGGAAAAAAATCTGGAACATTAGTTCGTTTGTTGCATAACATTGTCATCAGACTTTTATATGGCTTATCCAGTCAAGGGTAAAGTGTGAAATACAGTGCCTGGGTCACAAAAATCCTGAACTTGCATGGAAAATTTAATACAAAATGAGCACATAAAACCTCTTCATTTTGCATTATCACCATTTCAATTGCAGATAACTTTTTGAGTTTGTTTTTAACTTGAATGGTCAGCACCTTTTTTAGCAAAAATAAAGGTCATACAAGGGTTACATCAAGGCCCTTATATTCTGCTGGTTACATCCAGCCTTGTCTGCATTCAAGTCTGGCCACTGATGTTTTTAATTTTAAACATAAATTTGAGAACAGCATCTCACACCATTTCCAATTGTGCAAATCATGTAAGATGAAAGTTTTAAAGACTGAGTAATAAAAGCAGAAAGTGATTATCTGATATGAATATAAATAATACTTTGATAGAAGTGCTATCATATAACAGCACCCCTTAACATGTAATTATCAACATTTCAATGTGATCAAATTCTCAGCAACTGAAATCAGGATGGTGCAGATCATATGAGAAATCTTTTAGTCTGATTATTTCATTGTCTTCGATTGGTATCACAGCCTAGTTCAATCATTTTCAAAACAAAAGAGAAATATTCTTAAACATCAAAGAAGATGCGAATACAGCATTTGAAATGCAGGAAGTCACAGCCACAGATCTGATGATGCTACACAGTCATAAGGCAAACTGGTAATTTCCTTTTGTGTTCTTTGGAACTGTGGTTGAAATGATTCTCATTTGCTTAAGCGAAAAAAATCTGTTGTACCCACACTTAAGACTGATTATCTGCCTGCTGATCCAAGATATCACTGGCTTCCAAGTCTGAAGGGTTCTGATCATCCAATCTAAAGTTCACAGCTGAAGCCTGATCCAATGACAGTTTATCAGAGCTGCTAAAGATGGCATCCATATCGGCGATGCTAGCTAAAGATGACAAATTGTTGCCTGGACTGGATCCAGGTGCAGCAAGGCTAGGACAACTGCCACTTGAGTTAACAGGTGATGCTATGGATGGGCCACCCGCTGGCTGGGTGGCAGAGCTTTTTGCTGTTGGGTTGGAAGGGACACCTTGCCTTTGGCCAAGCACTTTGATATAGGTGGCAGGCACCAATCCCGTCTTTTGACCATCCACACTTGCCAAGAGCCAACCTCGTACTTGGGGCTGTTGCTCTGTAAACAAAGGAAACCAATTCAGCGTATGTCTCTTAAACCTACAGTCAAGACAAAAGAAGCACCTGCAAAAAATCTGTCGCATCTACTGGATCAGTGATTGGATTAATTGTGCACGAAAAAATGTTCACAGCACTAGGCTACATTATTACCTAACCTAACTAAAGCTTTAAGAAAGGTGGACAAAAATTTTTTAAATGCAGAAATATCCATTGCATACCTTTTGGTGCTATAATAATATGCTGTCCAGCAGAAAATGATAACTCCTCATCACTACGAGCAGAGAAGTTGTAGAGAGCTTGACCAGCATAGTGGTCAACCTCTCCCTTGGCCCAGCTTTCTTGCTCTGATTAAGGATCAGAATATGGCATAAAATGTAATGAAAACTGCTTATTTACAGCACAGGATGCATCTTTTTTCATTATAACAGAGACTTTATTTTCAATGGTATGCTGGCAAGGTAGACTGATTTGATAACAAGTCAAGAATTGCTCTGCAGTGAATATCCAGAAAGTTATTCTGACATAAAAACAATGAAATACGTTCCTCAATCATGTATTGTTAACATGCAAAGGTAATTAAACAAGTTAATGTTCCAGTTGATATCACTTTAAATATGCCGCATAATTTTCAGGATAATTTTAATAAAACTGTTACGCAGCTTCATGAATATATTAATCATGAACAACTATTAGTGAAAACAATGAGTTTGCACCTTAATAACATAGAAAAGGTTAACCTACGGGAAGAACTTGAGAAAGATGAAATGAGTTTCCAGATCAGCCATGGTCCGCCAAGAATGATTCCAAAGAACATAAAGATGGGCCAGGAGCTTTTCTTTGGGTCACTGTTGGTTCCTGCTGGAACAGCACTAGCTACTTGTTGCACTGCTGCTTTCCACTCTCTCTCTGCTTCCCCAGGAGGGCGTAATCTTAGGAATTCAAGCAGCCGTCTCACAAAATAGCGCAGAGTACGAATGAATGCCAGTGCTGAAAATATCTGCATTAGCTGAGTGCGGAGTCGTGAAAAATTATCTGCAACGCCAATGACTGCTCGAAATGAGCTATAAACAGCCTGAAAAGATGAGTCCAGCATCATTGACACAGAGGTAAAGGCTTGCACGATGCTTTCAATGGACTGGAAAGCAGGTCGTGAGTTTTCTTCTGCAACACGTGCAAAACTGCTTCCAGAAATATCAGTATGTGAGCCAAACCGGTTATAACCATAGGGTCCATAACCTCCAAAACCACTATAGGGACTGTACATTCCCCCGCTATAACCAAATGGTCCACCAAAACTGGAGTAACCCCCATATGATGAACCAAAACGGCTGATGTTGGTGCTAGGGCGTGGTGGCAGAGGAGGTGGTGTGGTTTGTGTGACTGCTGGTGAAGCACCAATTCCTGAAGGTAATGTTATCCCATCAGGTGGTCTGCTGCAAACAAGAAACACATTGTGTCATGGCCTATGCTAGTTAAAAATGAAAAGAAGACGTTTACACAATCCTAGATAACATAATATACTTGATTATGCTGATGTGGATAACAGAACTGACCTTCACATTAGCAAGGTGACCAGACGTTTCGGGGGCGAAAGCTGCCGATGATGGTGTCCTCATCAAAACGCCGAAAAAGTGATTTTTAAGACAGCAAGTGTCCGCCAAATGCGGGACGTTCACTACATTAAGAATATAAACAGGGATTTCAAACATAAACTTTTCTTTCAACAACATTTTCAGTCATTTACTGCTTAAAAAAAAATAGATGATAGGATTTTCAGCATGTTATATGCAAAATTTATCAAGTCATAACTTTAATCACTGAAAATCGTGATTACATGCTATTAGTGTACTTTGGACTGGCTACATCAACTGCACGAATTAGCAAGCCACTAGCAGCATGCTAGTAATTGCGTCACTTCATTCTACGAGAATATTACCACTATTACAATTTGACTTTCCAACCAAGTTCGCAAAGAAACGCTAAAGCAGTCAATTAAGTCACTTTTTATTTTACTAACTTCATTTGAGTTTTGCTCATTTCGGAATCATTCATTTCACAGTTTTCTAAATTAACACGTGGTAAACTTATATTAAAGGAAGGGTATTATAATAGGTTCTCCACATTACCTCGACATGTTGTTTCCGAGCACAGATGACGAATTCTGATGGTTTATTCCTGGTCTTTCCCAAGGCTTCAAGGGAGCCGCCATGTTTCGTCTATGTAAGAGAGATAATCCATCAACAACCAGGATTCTTGAAGGTTGTGCCCCCTTTACCCTCTCTGTCGTGAACCTCTAATGATACGAGATGTTTACAAACACAGAAACCTTTAGCATCACACTTTGTGTGTGCTCACCACGTTTATTACACACGAAATTCCACAATTCCGTGTTGTCAGAAGGCCAGCACCTCCTGGAATTTGTTTACTTCCCAGTTAGTGCAATCTAGAGATAGTATGGGGATTAGCGTTCAGCAGGGACGTATTGCATTTACTTCTCACTATAATCTCATGGTCTATGGGAGTCCAAGAGGGATTTTTTTCATAATGTTCTTTCACTATTTATACAATGCCATTTATAACTATTGAAGGCATTCTATAGCTAAGCAATTTATTCCATAATTATGAATTCATTCTAACTGCCCCCCCCCCAAAAAAAAAACAAAACAAAATACAAAAAAATAATCTCTTTACTCGCCCAGGTAGCATAGGGCAACTAAATTCTATAGCTATAGCATGCATTCTAGCTACGCAACTTAATTCCATAATTTATATGAAGGAATTCTGTTGTAGATTTTATTGAGTAATTATGTTATATAATATATACAATTAAATTGTATGCGGAACAAGATTCGTATGTGATTCACTCCGGTCAGGTAAAAGGTTAATTCGTTTTTATCCTGGATGTATTCATTAACTGCAATCCACATCGTCAGCAAAACGCTATTAAGTTTGAGTTTCCTTCTTTTGTACTGGTAGTGTCGAGGATCCTCCGAAATCAGTGTCATCATTGTCGAGGAAAAAATAACCGCATCCTGCTGGTATCCATCTGTCTCAGCCCAGCTAGTGCTATCTGGGACTGTGCACTGGTGCGATTCAAAAGGTCATGCAGTACGGTTACGTTGCCGTCGTGACCCATAGGTGCCGTCTTGATGCGCACCAAAGGCCTCACTACCACATTCAACACGAGTGGTTCAGCTGTGTGGTGAGAATTATACTCTTCTTCATCACGAGGACAGCGTGTTTTCTTGAGGTCAGCCGCTGGCCATGGTGTTCACAGTAACATTTTCTCTCATTTCCCTTCTTTCTCTGTATGTGTCATCTGATTACAGGGCTGGCTGCTTCGCCGTGATGTAGCCATAGTTGCTGACGGCGTAAAACACAAATCCACCCCCTCTCTCTCCCTTCCCTGACCAGTCCAGAAGAACAAGAAAAAAAAAAAAAATCCCAAGTCTTGTATCTCTTGATCATATAAACTAGTTTAATACTTTAAATTATACCAATTAGATGTAGGTAGACCGGGCTGGAGCCATTTTGTATGTCTATATCTATAGGCATGTCGATCTCACGATTTAAAGGAGAAAAACCCTACTTAATTTTTTTTTTCTACGGTAAGCCAAAAGGGAAGATGTTTTTATTCTTGTCTGTACTCATCATGCATTCTAACCGTACCTGGTTTAACCGACGGCCGTCATTTTTATAGCACTATACTTGTCTATTATACTTAGCAAGGGCCAGTTGCTGTCAACTTTCTTAGTGTGTGGCGGCGTGCTAACTGCACGGCGGGGCTCTCGAGTGCTCTGAGACACCACAAGAATGGTAACTGTTAGTAACTCACTCAACACTAAGGTCGAATAATAATTCATTCAAGGGTCTACGGTGACCTCAGAATGTATACAGGCCCTTGACACGGCGTAGAGTAGGAGATAAAGCAGAAACGAACATGATAATTGGTAAATATTGGCAATGGTTATGCCAGAGTTTAAGAAAAACTGACGTCTTTCTTTTATCTTCTAATATACCCAGTAGTGGTGTGTGTGTGTTGGGGGTGTATATTTATCGCAGACTAGGAGGGACTGAGCATTAGAGAGAGAGAGACATTGTCTCGCGTGAACTCACATGTAACTACGAGGTCTGCGTGAGCCCGGAGGTGGGAGGTGTGTCGACACGCGCGGGGCCACCTTCTGTCAGTTGAAGGAACCAGTATGCGAGTCGTACGTGCTTGCTGCAGGTTAACATGAAATTATGGGACAATGATTACGGGAGCTCTGACACACCACGGTGACTTCAATTCTTTCTTGTAACAGCCAACAGGTAGGGTGTGATCGTCTCGTAACGATATGTGTAGGTGTAACAGTCGAAGCAGTTAATGTTCGTTTGTCCCTAAACTACATTCATTATACTCTATGTATTTTTTTCTAACTGAGCTCATAGATCTTTGCCTTCCAAAATGTCGAAGAGCGCAGGGAATTTGATATATTTCAGAAACTTATACCACGGCTCGTCTGACCTGTGCGGGTCCAAAACTCATGGAAGCACTCCACCCGGTTTTGTGTTTGCTTGGTAAACGACGTTCATAGCTCAACGCTTAGGCAGTTCGTGGACCGCTTTGTCCGCTAGTCTGTATGGTATCGGCGATAAAACGACTTTATGGGGAAGGTTTGCATAGACTCACACCGGGCTTTCGTGAAAACTATTAAGCTGCCATTAGTATTCTTCGAGTACTTCAATGCAGTCCCTGCCGACAAACCTTACTGGAGAGGCTGGACCTGGTGCTAGGATTGAAAAACAAAAACTAACCAACAAACAAGAAAATGTGCGAAAGTAGTACAAAGGAAAGTCATAAGGTAATTTATTTCCATTTGCCATAACGCATCTCTTTTTGATTATTACTCATACTATTGCCACCGTTATCACTGCCGGTACTGCTGCAGTTGTACTACCACCACAACTGCCATTACTGTTAATGCTTTGTATGCTACTACTTCGGCACGATCGACGCTGTTTCTACACAGATATCGGTATTATCTCTAGCTTGATCACCACACCTGCTAACATTGACACAACCCAGAAGGTAATTGTCGTCAAGCACACCTGTCACTAACAAACACCTGTATCAAGCGCTCAGCCGAATCAAAGTAGGAGGAAGGCAGCCATATTACTAGCAAGCGGGAGGAATTAGCACTACTGCCGGGCATGAAAATACTCCAAGAGGTAAGCCCAAGAAGTCTGTTCCGATGTTACCGAGATAGAAAAAAAGTAAAGAAAAGAAATAAAGGCTTTCGTCGTCAACTGTTGTGGCCCTCGTAGACATATAACTCTCCCCAGTCTGCACATGGTGGTTAAAGATTTCGACTGCTGCTACAACTGAGTTAGGAATGCATGTGTCCAGTGGCAGACCACTCGAGTTTTAATACCTTCTCGACGCAGGTCGGCTAATAGAGCCTCGAGCGATTTCAATCATCTCCAAGGGCTACGACATGACATCTGTCTTATCAATCGACTGATTGTTAATCTCCGCTGCTCTCTACATGTGACGTTTGTTAAGTGAGGAGCTTTTAGAAAAGCCAACCATTGAATGAAAGATAGTGAACACTTCTTACTATCTTTGATTGAATGCAATGTTGATCATCATCATTGTATGTGAATAAGTTCACATTAATGCCTTCATTGCGAGCACGGGACCAAATCGTGACGAAAGGAGGTCAAATACCTTTTAGAACTTTACCGCAGGGTTCATCGGAGACGCAGTCCCGGGAAAGAATACAGGGGCGGAGGGGAGAGGTCATATGTAGATCATGTAACAGACGTACGCAGAATCCTGACTGCGCACGCATGCTGCTGACAAATCCTTTTTTTGAAGGATGATTCAAGATGTCAAAGAACTCAAAGGAAAAAAGCACTCGGCGATCCGTGAACTAAACTCCAAAAGAAACAAGCTGCTACTTGCATTTCACCAGTTGACGACAAGCTCGAGCAGTCAAACCGACTCGCAGTTTTTGGTCTGGTGCGAGGGAAGTGCCAGGAGATAGAAACCCAGATTGGCCGAATACTTGGGTACTAAGCTGACCTGTCATTTATTTGTGAGGTGTGCCTTGAGCGAGAAGAGTAATCGTCTCTTTGTGGGAGCTGGTGCGTAGGCAGCCAGGGTTGAGGTTTCTTTGTTGGTTTTTTTTTTCAGTCAAGAAATGTGATCTGCGAAACATTTTGGACATGCGTTTATCGGCGGTGTAAAGTATTATCCTCAAATGTTTCATTGATTGTGTCTTTTTCTGCGTTGTCACGCTTCACACGCACGCACGCACTCGCGATCCATGTACGCAGGAAAATGTGTGCCCCCCCCCCCAAAAAAAAAAAAAGACAGCATGGCTTTGTGGTCACGTGACATATCGAACGTTGCATGACTATGTTTTCTCAGATAAGCAGACGAGTACTAAATATCCTACAGGGTACATCACACTGTTGATTGCTTTTAAACTGTCATGTTTCTAAAACAGTTCGCGTATTGCCTGCACGATAAAACAACCGGGTACTGGTATGCTTTCTCCACCTTTCACCTTTCCAGCAATACTAGCGTGCGCCAACTCTTTACAAAATTAAAGACAATAGACTCTTTTATTCTAGGTGTTCAGTTAAAAGAATAGCAGAAAGAAATGGAAAAACATATTCTTTAGGGTTTTTTTAATTCTTAATTTTTTGAGTGACAAGTTTGAACATTTCTACTTTGTCTCTACAGAATCCACAGGTCTGCACACATCTGCTAAATAAACAGTGAAGTGCGACTGAGGGTAGCAACAGATCGACCCTCCACAGCAATGGTGATAACCCGTCTTGTGATACTATCTCACTATCCAACATTAAAACTGTGTTTCTGGGCGGACAGAAACCGTTAAAGCCAGTTGTTAAATTTTTGGTCGTGATTGTCTTGCCTGCGACAGACTGCCGCCATCTATATGAGACGAACTCAGGAACTCATGAAGTGGAAACCAGATAGTGTCGTGTTTGGTTGGGTCCCTGCACTAACAGCTCAGCATTATGTCTATATGAGTATATGGGGACCAACCATGCCACCAGTTACATGGAGTAGCATGAACAGAGCCTGTGAAGACTGACCACCGCGTGCCAGTGCGAGAAATATAACGCGCTGACACGATTAAGCGACGAGTCTAACAATCTCACGAACGGGTGTCATTCCGGGTACCAACGTACAGGTCCGTAGTCTCTACAACACAGCTATTTCCGCTGGCATCGATTAACCACTATTATCGCCTAAACGCCTTTGTGTGCCTTCTTTATCAATGTCAGCATCACGAAGCTTCTGCCACCTGAGCGCGGTCTGGTCAGCACCTGGCTGTGTCCTTGCCAGTATCGGCGGTTGCATTAGGCGGTGATTTGCTGCTGGTCTGATGGTTTACTGGTCTGCTGGCAAGCGCGTACTCCCCACCATGGTGCGGCGAACGGACACCCAGGAACCTTCTAGTGGTTCCCAGAAGGACAAACGGGCGGTTGGCAGGTATGTGGTTTCCATCAATAGAGACTTTTCTTATGTAACAAAGGTACGTGGCTCTCAGCATATCAGGGTAGTGGAGTGCTCAATTGAACTCTTTCTTATTCTCCTTGTCTTTCTTTCCTTCCTTCTTATTCTGTAATGAGGCGTGCTCTCCTGGTACAACAGGTCGAGGGTTCCCAGATATTCTGGGCGATTGACATCTTGGAGACCAATCTTGGTGCCGCAGAGCGGACCCTCCTTATTTCAATGAGCGCCATAGAGACTAGGTATAAAATACACTCCACTGTCTTTTACAGGAAAGCAGGGACTGACAAAAGCCAGGCACCACAGCTGTGTGGCTGGGCCTCGACACCTGCTCTGGCTTACGATGATGATAACGGTAAAACGTCAGCTTTTGATTTTATTTTTGTCTGGCTTTTCGTCTGTGTTGCTCTGTGTATTTTCCTCACTGCCTGCAAGGGTCTCTTTCTGTCAAATGTTCTTCATTTGCCTGACACATTACCTAGCTGTATATTTCAAAAGTTCATCCTTAGAACACCATTCCGTTCATTCTTCGAAACTTTGCTGTTAAATATAGGATCATTTCCTTTACATACAAATAAACTTCTTACCCATGTCAAAAGATAGTTCCAAATGTTGATGCTGGGTTTTCAAAACAAACAACCCCTTTAATCGACAAACTCGAGGCAATATTTTATGAAGACAAAAATGAGGTAATTAGATACCTAGGTTGTCGAATTCCCTTGGAAATTATTAGGCTTCATTTACAAGGTATTAACAGCGACATCACAATTAACTGCCACGTGTTTCAGTTGCTCTGAGTCTAAACCTTCGACTGTTTACGTGGTTTTCAGATATCATCAGCTGGATGAGAAGAGCGAAAAATGGCGACAACAGACAGGGTGAGTATGGTGAAGAAAATGTGTCAGTTGAGAAAGGTCAAAGTCGGTTTTGTCAGCGGAAAGCGGTAGCGTGTTTCCTTCTTAGTTTATCGCTAGTACTCACCTACAACTTCGCTTTTCACAAATATTCTCCTTCATTTTTGTGACAGATAACAGAAACGGATCGCTCTGCGAGGAGCAGTTCCGTCACGTGTTCGACCTCTGCACAGCCATCGAGGACAAGCAATGTTCGAGCTTCAAATCCTGAACTGCGACCGGCATCCGCGGAACTGCCATAACGGGCCGCAGGCTACCAGCGTTGCCACGGCAACAACCTCCGCGATGTCAACAGTCGATGGGACCTCACAGTCTCCTGAACTAGACAAGGACGAAAACTGCCAAAGTGACGACAAAAGAGCATCGGTTGTAAGGGGAGGTAATGGTAGTGCGGCAAGCATGCGGGAGGAGGGGACGCTGTCTAGGGAGGTCCCTGAGTCTTCACGTGTTCAGGGGAAGAACAACGCCATTAAAGATGGACATCCCTGCAACGACAGCAATGATGATGGTGCGAAAGTCAAAGGTCTTGGTGCAAAATGCAAGGCCGACGCGGCGTTTCTGGACGACGCACGTGTTCCATCTTCGAAAGGTGACTGGAGACGGGAGGAAACAAGAGGGAAGAGCGAGCTCTCAGAAGAACGACTGTGAACTTGAGGAAAACCAGGGTCAGCACGAGTCAGTGACGCGATTACGGTATTCTTGCGCCGAGGAGTCGACATTTAGTGAACAAAGTACATACAAACGTGGCAGCGGCTATAACAATGGTGACATGGACCATCAGACAGCCGACTATGGTCTGAGTCGTACCTCTGCGTCCGTCTATCCTGCTAGTCGTCACCACCAGGCCGTCGGTATCGCGAGGCAGAAACTTCAGCAGCAGCAAGTTGTGGGGACGCGACCTGGAGCTTGGAGCCGCGCGTCATGGTGTTACGCAAGATTATGATCCAGGACTCCCCACCGGACGTGCACTCCCGGGATCCAGAGCAACCCAGTCTCCATCCCAGAGTACCTAGAGTCGTTCCCTTGAGAAACACGACCCGCAAAGTCGAGGTCATGTGAAAGCTGAAACTGCTGCGGGTCATCACTCGGCTGACTCACTATCCAGACAACTCGGCGACGGCCTGACATCAGAGGGCGCAGACGATGCTGCCGTGACCTCACCAACCGGCAGGACATCTGCTGCATCCTATCCCCTCCCGTCATGCATCCGCAGCGCCAACGAGAATGAGCGTTCGCAGATACTTGACCTTTATTGCGATGGTATATCAAGGATAGGCTATTGTTACCATAACGCGCTACACCAGATGACCTCCCTACCCATGACCGACCTCCTTCCTGCAGTGGAACGGAAAATATCGCACTCGTTCCACTCAACGTGAAGTCACCATAGACAACAATAACATCTTTCACCTACAAAATGACCGCTGGCACCAGCACCGGCAGCAGCAGCAACAACAAGAGTGGCGTCAACAGGAATCTCGCACGACTGTTGATGAAGGTAGTCAAGGGTACGAAAGAGAGTCGACTCGGTGAGAGGTCACCACAGATCTTTAGCATTTGACGAGAGTCGAACTGGCGCCGGCAGTGAAACCCGCACTTTTAATACCGAAACAGTATGTATTACACAGTTTGAGTTACTGTAGTTAATGCTCACACTCTAAAGTGCACTCAAGAATATTTTTGAACGATGGATTAAGGGTGGAACCTAAGGCACGCGCATAGCTGGCTTTAAAAAGGGATTTTTTTAAAATTTAATTTAATTTTTTATTTTTTGCCAAGCCTACCTATGTAATCACATATTTAACCTTCCAGTCATATCGTTCAGTTTAGAATATTTTGATTGAACATTGCTAATACACTGGAGCACTGATATTTGATCTCCATTACAGACTGACTTAATTGTGCGGAGTCACCCCCCCCCTTTTTTTTTTCTTGGTCTTGATCATCATGCCAGGCCGTCCTTAAGTGTCTGGACGTAGTTTGCAGTTTAGTTTATCACGTGACATGTTCTCATCTTTGTGAAGTTTCATTACATAAACTCAAATAGTAAGGATCGGCACTGTACACGTGTACATCTTTCTTTATGAAAGCCACTTCTTCTTTATCGTCTTCTTAATCAGCAAAAATAGCCCTTATTTCAGCTAATGACGAATGTTGTAATCTTTTCACTATTTTGACCGTTAAATAAACTTTTTCGTTGTATTGATGTGTTCTGAGACCTCCCTTTTCATAATTATTTTGTTGCAGATTCCAAATTTTCCTAGTTTTCGGCCTCACTATAGTATTTCGCCTCTGCAGCGTGCAAGAGAAATAGCCTTCCGTCGGTTACACGGACACTTGACACAACAGCCGGTAAGACACGTTTGATACAGCAGCCGATAATCCTAACACCTGAAACAGTAGTATTTGGATCACACCTGGCTTAGCAGCCACGAGGTGCATATTACACTTGACACAGCAGCTAGTAAGTAACGGCTACAAGCTGTAATCAGCATATAAAAAAAGTGATTAGCAGGATATTTCATGGAAAACATTTTTCAATATGTTTACGCCTCAAAGATTTTATTCAACTTCTGAGCTCCCACCCAAAATGTTCTCATGTCTGTTTTCTACAGGATGGTTCTGAGACCGTGACAGTCCCATCACCTCGATATGCACCACGAGCTGACCAGAAATACATCCCTTCGCGAACTAGGTCTGCTTGCAGGTGAAAACTCTTCGCTCCATTCCCATCAAATCGCCCAACTCCAAACTTCAAATTTTCAGGGATTTTTTTTTTTCATTTTTTAATTTTTTATGTGAAATAGCCCTCTGTCTCTATGCCTTCAAGTGCTTTTATCACCTCGTGCCGTCACTACTTAGCCTGATAGAAGAACAATTTCTTGAATAGCATGTCACTTGTCTGCAGTTTTATTGTTCATTATTGTTCTTCATTGTTGCGGCAAAAAGTGATAGCCACAAGTTAATAATCAAAATTTTGCAAATCTGTATTATGCGATTTTGACAGTCCGTTGTTGGCAAAGGGAAGTAAGTTCAAGGGGCATAATGTTTCTCCATTCGTCTTTCTTTGCCTATTATTCCTTTCTCTTGAGGTATTCCTACTTAGCTGATGATGATGCAATTTTTTTTATCTCTCATCGTAGATTACTTGGTCAAGTCCTTTCGAGGCGAGATCCAGCACACTACTACAATTAGTCCCCAATGAATAGTACTACATACGGGTCTTCAGAAGTGTCGCCATTTTGACGAAGAAACTAAGACGTCCACGAAGAAACGAACCAAAGGCAGATGTCGACAGGAGTAAGCGGGAGATGGACACATCACTTAACTACGAAATGAAGGAGACCCACAAGCAGATGTCTGGGACACTGAAAAACAATTATCATGATCGCGAGTGTAATGGGAGAGGAATACACTTAATTTATATTCAGCACGGTGGCTATATTACATACGTTCATGAGTAAGTGAGCACCGCGAGTGGAGGAGAAAGAAGAGTGAGTGTGGAAAATAAAGCATTCACGCCTTTCACAAGGATTTCACTAGTCCCCGTAGTTCTTCAAGGGAGCAAATATGTTTTGCGTGGATTGAATCTGAATTTTCGTCAAGAGTTTTCTACCTTCGATCTTCTCTTTTAATCTACTTTTTAACCAGTTTTTCTCTTTCTCCAAGACAAAACTGTTTTTGACACAACACCAACACAAATCTTCTCTTTGTAACGACAGTACATTGGCATTCAGGTGAGGCCTTCATTCGACCATCTTTCAGGGCAGAGTGCGCGGAAGCAGCCGACAAATATAATTGCTGGTTCATACGTGTGTATGAAGGGAGCAGTGCTCACTCGCCTAGCAAGCCGTTGTTTGCGTAAGGATAACACGAGCGACAACTGGCTGACTAATGGTACTCCTTGTCTTGACTTTGATGACAATGACGAGTAGGCCGCAAACGCTTACAACTTCGCCCTTTTGTGTTTCCTGGGAGGGGAGTGGAGGTTCCCCTGTCGCGGTG
This sequence comes from Pomacea canaliculata, assembly GCF_003073045.1. Taxonomy (NCBI): domain Eukaryota; kingdom Metazoa; phylum Mollusca; class Gastropoda; order Architaenioglossa; family Ampullariidae; genus Pomacea; species Pomacea canaliculata. The sequence goes on from NC_037599.1 coordinate 4,983,150, forward strand.
TGGGATCCAGCTCAGGGATTACAAGAACAACTGTAGAATTTTCCGTACGTGCGAGTAGATAATCCCGGACATGAACTCTGTTTCTTCTTCGTCTATACTTCAAACAACATATCAGCTCCCCAATAAACTATACAACTTTGAAACCTACGTGAGTTACTAATACAATTCCATAAGCAATACATGTAACAGAAAAAGATGTCATACCTCGTCTAGGCGAGCTTAATCCACAAGGGGTCAGTATCGCACCGTATCCAGCGTCGATGGACACTACTCTGCTCTACTATACGTAATCTCAACTCTGGACATTTACAACTCATGACTCAGGCACGTCTTCCTCAGTATCCCGGGCCTGAGTACTTTTTAACCAAGGTTATTCGTGCCAAAAAATTCTACGACAAATTAACCCTTTTCCCGCTGACATTCTCATTCATTCTCTCTTGCAGTCCATAAGTAAAATAACCTAGGCACGGACTGGTCCGTGACACATACTCTGGCTTGATCATAACTGTTAAAGCCCAAATTCCTGTCAAAATTAAGGCTACAGAGCTATCCTTTCTTATACCTTCCATCATTTTTTCATTGTTTCAAGTACTTCCAGATATGACAGTGCCCTACCTTCTCACTGTGGGTCCTTTAGTTCTGTAAAAAAATGGAGAGATGTACTCACTAGACAGGCAGGAAGGGATGGGTAGTGAGCTGGTTGATAATGTGTTCTTCCTGCTCATTGCACATTTCTCACCGAGGTTAATGTCTTGCAAACTAAAAGTACGAAACAAATTTTTACAAACCACATTCAATCTCATTTTAAAAGCCTAACCTTCTTAGTGCAGATTTACTAGCAAGTCAGCAAATCTACCCAAGAACACAAATTTGCCCTTTGAAAAGTTTCCAAGCTGAATGTAGAGAAGAACTGTGCTTTCAAAATGACCATGTAGTGACTTTATTATGTTAACCATCAGGCATATCATAATGTAAAGCTTGACAGTCATGTATGCACTTTAAAAAAAAGCATATATTAGAGGGTCTAAATATTTATTGATACAACTGTAAAATTATGAACATTTTAATTCTACACAGTGCATTTAGCAGTAATGTAAACAAGACAGTCATTAATGGTATCACAGTCTTGCAAAATAATGCTTCAAGGACAGTAAATGACAACACAAGATAATATGAGTAGATTTTTTAATGTACTCTCTGATAGGCTTTGGCATCTGGTTTGAAACAATGTAAAAACTTACGCTGAAGAAACAAAACATGAAAAAAATTTTAAGTTTAGCAAGTGTCAATAAGATTTTTGGCTTTTTTAAAATATGAAATTCTTAGGCAGGAAACACTGAAAATAATTTGTCTAAAGCAGAGATTCTTTTTTTCGCAACTGTAACCCCAAAGGGTGTATGTCCGCGGGTATCCCTTGCGTGTAAGTTCGCACATAAAAGTACTTATTTTCATAATGGTGTGTGCTTATTTATGTCGCTGCATACCCTGCATAACCCTTATCGTATCCCTAAGGGTACACATATCACCGGTTGAGAACCTTGGGCTTAAATGACCTTTTGGGAGTTTGATGAGGTGCTACAACAGCAAACAGTATGGAGAAACTATTGTGCATTTTAGACAGCTCATTTATAAGAGCTGACTTGGATAACTAAATTATTTTTTCATTCCTGTAGCAGTTGAAATGAAAAGCTGTCTTGATCACCATTGGGATATTTAAAAATATTTTCTTTGTAATGTGAAGAATTATTCTGTATTTAAATAGCATTTATGATCAACAAAGTTGTGTAAAAGATACAAAGTACTGTACATGCTTATTTTTAGTCTTTGGTTTGTACAAATTTTCAAAATTGTCTGCATCACAGATCATCACCAGTAAAGGCAATTTGTAAAAAAACCCATGCTGCTATTAAAATTATTCTAGATAGGCCTTAAAGCCATGTATGAATAGGCTGTCAAATATATATTGACAACTAAATTATGCGTTCTTGGATATGGTTCCTTTTTTCCTTGCAAAACTGCTCCACTTATTGGAATACAAATGTCTATATAAGCATACAGACAGACACATGGTTGGTAAGCCCTTAAGAAAAAAAAAAATCTTGATAAAAGTCTCGGGGAGAAATTGGAAGTACTATACTGCTGCCATTAAATTATCACAGGCTAATGCTATTTGAAATAAAAGGTAAAATAGTGAAAAAAAACTTGGCAACAAACAAAACAACGATTCTGTTCCACAAACTCTTAAACTTTCTAGAGGTATGACGTATTATTATGAAGCTTTGACTAGAGCTCTACCTGTACAAAATGCAAGCTTAAAATTCTATTCCTATCAAGCAAAATAAGAGTTAAGCAACTATTCATGAAAAATATTTGATCAATTATACATTTGCACTGACTCCATTCAAACTGAAATTTCTACTGTGCATACTAATTTTTGTCTTTCAAAAGCATAAAAACGAGAAAAACAAAAACATACTATTAGGACAAGCATTCCAGTACAAATAATCTAAAAATATCATCAAACATTTATATTGATAAAAGCATCACCCAATAAGCAGCATGTCACTGAGGGTCTTGGAAATAAGATGAAGAAATCTTTGTTAAATCTTGGCTGTACATTATGCTTACAATGTTGCAGTCAGTGCAGACAGCTTAATTATGAACAAATTTTTACATCGCTTATCATAGTTGTAAAGTGAAATGAGGCCAGTGTAAAACCACATGACTTATTAGCAACTTGTTTGCAAAAGGCACAAGTGACCATTTGCTGTTGATGATTCCTACTCCAAAGTCGTCCAGGTCACAAGAACACAAAAATAAGTCCATCACAGATCCAGATCATTTTGCAAAAAGTCTTCTTTTATACCTACTTTAATATGCACAAGTCTACTATGTGGGAATATTTTCACATTTTTACACCATTCCAATGCGCAAGTGTATCCATGCATACACGGGCGCTCATGTTCACAGACACACAGATGCAAAACAAACAGCATCACTTACAAAGTGATAAAACAATAAATCCTGGGCAATATGCAGCATCAGTATTTGGGGTAAAAAATCATTAAAAAAAATTTGACAATAATAGCCATAAGTATAAGCATCCATCTCATTCTCTTGATCAGCTTATTTCAGTTCACTTACTAGTAAAAAAAAAAAAGTGTTGTCAGACATGGACCAAGCACAAATGTGCACCTATTATTCAGCCTTTGGTCAGGAAATAGTCACTACTGCTCGTCTTTTTCGTTAGCATCAATATTCTTTGCTGTCTCAAGTTTTTCAGGCTCTGTCTTTATCTCTTTTGCCTCCATTATGTCGGGGACTTCTTAAGGCTGGTGGGCTCTGTGGTCCTCTCCCAGCCCTCTCATCATTAGCATCATCATCATCACCATCATCTACAACATTGGCCAGTGGAATCTCTGCTTCTGGGTGCTCTTCAGTTAGCCATCTAATAAAAGGTGAACAGAAAGAAAATTTCACAAATATTTAATTATTCTGCGTCTCAAAGTCTGAAAATTAAAAGGTAACCTTCAAAGTGGAAATCTGGTGACCCATTAAAAAATTTCCTTTTAGATTAAAATGAACAAATAAATGTTCGCCATGTTAATCGGACTAAAAGGCAACCTTGCATTGATTAGAAAAGGTTAACAATTTTACACCAAGAAACAGCACTCAGTCTACCTGTATATCCCACACACATATATTATGGTCATTGTTTTATCAATTTTGCAGACTAACACAATGTAAATGCTTGTCTGCGGCATCCATGATGTATATTATTCTCATAATAATTATACATTGTCAGCATTTTAAATCCTTTAACTTTAAATCTAGATGGTTTCTTCCTTTTTTGGATTATGCATTGATTTAAAAAATATGTTCAGCTGAGACACATATACTTGACTCCTTATGTGTGTAAGTGTGTCTGTGGGTTAAAATGGGCGCCTGCAGAGATTTTTTTAAGTTATCCATATAAAACAAACAAAAGGGTTAGGATATAGATTTATCTTACTTTCCCCATGGGAAGACAAAGCTTTCCTTTTCAGACACTCTTACAACAATGCATTGCAGCTTCCAGACATCTTCAGGACCAGGATTGCTGAGACCAACAATCACTTTTTCTAGTGACCCCAGGTCAACAGCTTCAATGGTAAAAGTGTCAGTCTGCAGACAGATATTATTTCTCTTTCAGTCATTCTGGTTTTACATTGTCACCCACTCCAGTACTCTATTTTGTTCAAGTTCTTTCCTCTCTGTGTCTTATGGCCAACACTTGAATTTACAAAAGTTGTTAATGCAGTCTTCTTAAAACATTATTTAAAAGTTTTATGTACATAATATCATCAGTTAATAAACAAATCCATAAGCCTGATCATTATGATGTATAAAGAATGGCTATTTTCCTTCCGCTCACCTGTCCTGTCTGGAACTTTGCATGCTCCTCAAGATTGTGCTTGAGTTCCCTACGACCAGAGTCACCCAGGCTGCCCACAAGTGTAACGTACACATCTTCTACTGTGCTATCTTCATCTGCCTCCGTCACCGTCTTCACCAAGTATTTGTATTCTTTTGATGGGAAATGCAAAAAAAACTTTACCAGATCACAAGAAAAAGACAGGTCTTGAAAGTTTTGAAAAGAGAAAAGAAGGGTTCTATACCTATCAACAACAGCTACAACACTTGTCCATGTATCTTGACTTCAGCTTTTTTCCTTGAATTACATTTAAGAATTGCTGTCGGTGTTGAAAGATGTGCTCTCAGTAGAAAGGATTTACGTTAATAATTTTCTGCATAAATATTCATTTGTAAGAGCATTGATACATAATTTTAATCTCTCTTGAAGTGACAAAATAACATACTAAATTTTAAAAACACTAATTATTTCTTGTTATGTTTGAAGGAAATCGTGGTAAATACATACTAGCTAATGGTTTCTCATTAGGGCGCACAACTGGGGCTTCAAAGACAATGTCACCATGCTTCTCACGAAATGAGAGCCACCGTCTTACTGGAAACTCAAGCACTTCTTGCGTAATATCGTTGGTCAAGACGACCTATGTTTAACATAATGCAGATCCATCAAAGATGTTTGACAGGAGTGTGCTGGGGAGGACTTGGGGCTTCCAACAGCATGACATTCTTTCAAACATCTAGTATACGTAAGGCCCTCATGTAAGTGTTGGCAAACAAGCAAACAGACATTTGTACTATTCTTGCACATAAGTCTAATGTAGAATACTGATCCTCTGGTTAAGTGGTTGAGTCCTTTAATGTGAAGGACCTATCAATTCTGTGTGTACATCAGCAACAATTACATCATACTGAAATAAAGTGTAGGAAGGCAGAAGCTGATGTATATATCTTCACAAACATACATAAATGATCACAAATGAACACATTGTTTGCCTCTCTTATTCAGAAGCATTAGTACAAATAACATTATATATATATAAAACGTGAATAAAGAACACAATATTTCTGGTGCATTCTTGTTGAACCAGTTACCTTCTCCACTCTCCAGCCATCAGTCATCCCCCTGTTGTCATGCTGCAGACGTATTTTCTGGATCTTTCCAATTTCTTCTGGCTCCAGCCAGATCTGACAACAATCAGAAGAAAACCCTTTATTTTCTATCAGTCTGATGAGAAAACAATATGGCTATAAGAGAAAATCAGTCAAGCTATTCATGCATCAAGCACAGTTATTAACTGTACTTTTATTCATGCAGTGAGAATGGTGAATTTGCTTTTGACAAAAAATTAAACAAAAATACATAAATGATAAGACAATAAAGAAATAATGAGAATAATTTTTCAATAATAATCATTAAAACAAAAAGTCTAATGTAGTCCAGAAGTAACCAAGCCATGAAACTCAAAATAATTTCAAACATTCTTAGATGTGATTTATAAAATACAACGATGAAACATTTTTATCAGATCCATTATGACCCGAAGCAATGTGTAACAGCTTACATTGAATTTATCAGTCTTGCCCTGCTGAAAGCAACTCCTGTCATCAGACTTGAGAGGAAGTGCCCCTGAGCTGCCTTTGTCTCCATAAACAGTCAGAGACACGCTGGCATCTGTGCCACTGCCTTCTTCAGCACTTGTCACAACCTGCACTTGCCAGTCTCCTGTAGTCATGATTATTTCAAGAAATCTTACTTTATTTTTACATGGTACAAAATCTTACTCCGACTCTTATTGATGTAAGTATGATAAGTCATACTTATTATCTATGAAATTTGGACTCCAATCAGCATTGTTTTCCACAGTTGGCTGTAACAACCCTTTAAAAAACACCCAACTATGTGATGTTTTACATGTTTGTGCTACCAATTTGAAGTCCCCATGCATGATGGATAATCCTCCTATTTATCAATACATTATAAATATTACAGTACAGAGACTCACAATCTACATCCTCCTCTGAAATTTAAATGGTAATTTTTAAGTTTATTTCAATGACCTTGAAGTAAATCTTTGGCATTACCCAGTAAACAAGTTATATATCTGTAAACATGTTGTCATTCTTTAATCCATGATGTTATGTAACACCCAAAAGATCTGATGAATAATTACAGAATTGATACCACTGATTACTTGTAAAAAGATGAAGAATCAAACCTGCAGGTAAACTGTTTACTGGTTCTGGTTCGTCACTGACCACACCTGTTAGTGGCAGTTCTCTTTCTGTTGCTCCATCACCCTTTCCTTCATCTAGCCATCTGCAGAAAAAATTGCTAGTGCAGTTACTCTTAATTTATACTGTTGTATTTGTTCTTTACTAATATAAGCTTACATGCCTCAGAGCCAGAACCAGAAATTAATGTGGTCTGTGCAGTCACCATGCAGATACAGGTTCATACTTTTCTTATGTTTCATACTTTGTTTGGATCTGTGTCTAATGGGCTGATCAATGTTATTTTATCCATCTGTATATCACAAGAAAGCAAGAAGTACCCTTCAAACTTTGTGAACTAAATGGATTCATTTTTTTTATTTTGTGAGGGGCTGACTTGCAGTTAGGATTAAAATGTTTATCAAATTTATAGTAAACACCATGGCCACATTTGTAGGACTGAACTTAAAGAATCTCCTCTAACACAGGCACTATGGGTCATATGGTGATGAATTAACCAGACGAAGTGAATTACATAACACCCCATTACACCCATAGCATCACTAAAAGACATGCAAGCTGCACTCTTTCTGTATCTCTCTTCACACACCACGGTGGCAGAAACAATAGACACTTCTGATGTGCAGATTAAGGACTTGTTTCAAACTTACTTCTCACAGTTGAAAACATATTTCTCCTTGCCATTTGCTGATTCCCTGATGGTTATTTGGTCCAGATACCATCCTGACCCAGCCCCATTTCCATCATGGCTGACCAATACCTTCTGCAGCTTTCCAAGGTCCACTGCCTCAATTATGAACACATCTCTCTGTCACATAGGAAATAAGCAATTTTAGTGATTTAGTCCACAGCAGGGTGTGGATGGGCGGCCCGGTGGCGCAACGGTTAGCGCTGTTAGCGCCTGTCACCAATACAGTGAAGTTGCTGCCCTGAGTTCATTTCTCGTCTCGGCATGCTGTTCTTTCTCTGCACGTGGCATCTGTTACAGGGCTGGCCGCCCTCCGCCAAGACGGTCCCAAGCCTGAAAAAGGAGAGGTTGGGCGTGGCCAGCACCCCACCCCGTAAAACAATCCTTGCTACCAAAACATCGACAACAGTTAAGACTGTAGTCGATGGCCTATGCCCCAGGAGGGGCGAAGGGCTTTAAAAAAAAAAAAAAGGGTGTGGATGGAGTGATAGAAGGCAAAAACAATGGCAAACAAATTCATATTCAAATGTAAATTTAAGATGTGCATAGCAAAATGCAGCACACCAGACAAAAATGTCACAGGTCTTGCAAAGACAGTCATGCTATTAGCAGTATATGAAAATTCAAACCTGATTTCTCTCAAATGCTTTGAGATTTGAAGTGGAACCATGCAAGTGTCGCTTCCCTGTGTCTCCTCGTTGGCCATATATTTCCAGAAAGATATTGGCTTCTGTTTCAGCTTGATTCTTATCACCAGTGAACACCTCGACATAGTACTGAATAACTGGGAAAAAAGTTTTAAATGTAACAGAAATCAAAAACCTGTGCCAATATTTCATTTGATACTGAGTGAAATGAAACTTTTTAATGACACCATGGGAAAAACATTCACTTAATTATTTGCATTGTACGAAACAGACAAGGACTGCCCAGTGTAAAGGACAGAAATGTGTGAAACTGTCAACTGGTTTTCTCTAAATAAACTAGGATATCAAAGTGATTGTCCTTTGTCTTGTGGTATGGACTGTTACACAAAATAAGATTGCAACCATGCATGCACACCTAGTAATGTTAACCAGACATACACCATGACAAAGGCATGTAGTATCACTTACTCGGCAGCATCTTGGCTCTGTCTGCTGTGTAGACTGGAAATTCTTGCCAGTGATCATGGTCTTCATCCAGACGTATCCACTGTTTAGCTTCAAATACATACTGTTTACTGTTAGCCACGTTCTCAAGTTTAATCTGCAAGCAAACAGAGTTGGACTCATCAGCATCCACACAAGGATGGGGTAATAATAATAATATGTTTATTTATATAGCTCTTTTTCCCTAAAGGTGGGCTCAATGCACTTTACTAAAAAGAAAAACAAACAAACAAAAAGCATAATAAGAATGGATGTTGGTCTCAAAAACAGTTGTATCAGCATCAGTCAGATTAGTCTGAGCGGCATATTTCACTGAGCTTCCTGGAGATACATGATGACAGTCATTGCAGACTGGTCTGTACTCTAGGCAAAGCTTGCTGTGATTGATCGACATTGTGAAGAGCTGGAGGAAGGCAGAGTTTGATGGAGACACTGCTGATACACTGATCTCAAATCTAAGTAATGACAATTCAGCCAGTTAGGCGAAGAGACATCACTCTCCGCCCAATCCTTCCCTGCTTTGCCAATGAAGAACCTGAAAAGGCAGCGCACTAAAAACTTAAAAAGTCAACACTATCAAAACAACAGTTCATGAAGAAGTTTAAAGGGACTACTGGAAGAATGAACAATGACCTTCTGAGTCAACATTGATAACTATGAAGTGTAAACCATCCACTCACTCACCAAACCACTCCTACACACACACAGAGAAACAAGGATAACAGAATTTATGAGGAAATACTAATATCAGAACCAAGCAGAGGGATTTAGCCCTCTTAAATAAGCAGCAAATCCTTAGGACGGCATCTCGTATCCTAACTATTCCTAGTCATGTGTTGGCGAGTGAGTTCTCACTTCTGCGGTCTGGTCGCTGATACGCTGTACAGGTATGTCGAACGAACCATTACCGAAACTCGTTCATTCCGCGTGCCATTTACTTCTTCAATTCCACTAGCTGTGATGATGATGTGTCAGCCTGAGGTGACCTTGTGCGGGGTGCCCACTGAACCTCCTGTTGCTGTGTTACTATATGAGTGGGTGTGTGTGCACATGTGTGTGTGTATGTCACCAGAATCTATTCCCTTTAATCTCCTACATAATCTTCCCTCTAGTGTGCTGGCGTGTCATCATACCTGTAATTGCCCTTGCGGATTAATAAAGTTGTATTGTATTGTATTGTTAAGCTAAAAGAAAACTCTGTTTTCAGCACCACTTTAGCACTTTTCCTATATTGCCTCAGTAAAAAGCTAGATAGATTACCATGGGTAATGAAATATCTCAGTGCCTACCCGTTCCAAAAACCAGGTTGGAGCCAGTGTAAAGTTTGAGTACCAGGACATTTGATCTCCATCATCTGCAAATCCCACTCGAAGCTTGTAAGGTTTTCCAATATCTGTGTTAGTCCCAACCTGAGGCAAACACATTACATAAGCTGTTATACATGATCATATAGAAAATTCTGAACTAGGCATTTTGCTCTTGGCAACAATTGTGTAGACAGCACTAAAACATCATTTCAAACCTCAAATTCCTGTGTCTGGCCTTCTATCAGATGGAAACGTTCATCTTCACCGTCTCCAAGAATCATAGCTTCTGTCCGTCCTTTGTCTCCATACAGCACAAGCGCTACAGATGAATGTGTGCCCTGTCCCACCTCATGCCCTGTCGATGTCCACACTCTCCATATGTGTGCTAAGAAAACAAAAATCATGGAATTGTTAGCCACATATATGTTTGCAGTATCTTATACTCTGAAAATCATCTAGAAAATTAGTCTGTAGCATTGTTACCAAAGTCTTTAGCTATACAGAGAATAATGTGCAACACTATAAGCCTTCAACAATAATTCTAACTTAAAGCTTTTTTAAAAAATGTCTTTTTTGTTACATAAGCAGGATACAGAGAAATAAGTAATAAAAGAATTTCATGGAATGTTTCCTAAGGATTATTTCTGAAGACCTTTTTCTTTTGGCGGTGAAGGTTGACGAGGACTCTTTGGCTTTTGTGCTGGGGATACAACAGAGGGAGGTAAATCTGGAGTACGTGCTGGCTTGTCCTTAAGATGCAACGTCCTCTCAGTCCGACCATCATCTTTACCTGCATCTAGCCATCTTGAAAGAAATTGAAAAAAAAATATATCAAGCAAGTAGTTTTTGACATTAGCAATCTTTGATACAGTGAGTTCTATAGTCTGATGAAATCAGTTGATCACTCACCTGTTGCAGTGGAACTCAAAGGGCCCTTGTCCATCTGGTGTGACCACCACTTGCTTTAGAAACCATCCTTCACCTGCAAGCAGTTGCAGTAAGTAAAACAATTTAAAGATTGCACATCGGACATCTCTGACGTGAACTGACAGAAGATGGAAAGCAGGGACATGAAAGCAGCATGAAGATTCACTAAAAATCCTTTATTATTGACAAAGTCTTCAAAGTTCGAAACTGCAAAGGTTTATCAGACATTCTGGCAGCATGATGGCATAAAAGGACATACATGTAACATGCAAATTCAAATGTATTAGTGACAAACTCTTTAAAGCATCACTGTCATTCATTTTAGATTATGACAGCAAGATATGGCTAAGAATTAATTTTCTGATCACCAATTGATTGTGAACAGTATATATACCTGCTTTCGCTTGACTGTGTCCAATAACTATTTTTTCTAAAGTTAGCAGAGTCACAGCTTCCAGCTCAAAGACATCAGTCTATAAAACAAAATAATTGAATGCAAAAAGCTGCATTAATCTGCAGTGATATGGCACACATTAATATGCTTTATTGCTATCAACCTTCTTTTCATAATCTTAGGTAAATAATAATAATGGAACACAAACCAGATTTGTCAGACAAAGAAGTCACCTTTTATTATTCAGTGTGAAGTGTATTTAAAATCTACTTGCTAATGATGCCTTTATCTATTTCTGTGATAGGAAAGATGCAATAACTGCTACAGTATATTGTGTGGAAAGTATCTGAATCTACTTATCCCAAATACTTGCTAGTACCTGATTGCGCTGGAACATCTTGCTGTTTGTGAGAGACTTACGAAGATGTCTTTTGCCTGTACTCCCCATGTGACCATGCAGCTCAATATAAATGTCTGCTTTTGTCTCAGCATTTTCCACATCTCCAGTGACTACAGACACTCTGTATTTTATCACTGAAAATACACACATACATGTAGTACGCACATACACACACAGGCACATATGATAGATGTAAGATGGGAGCTGCACACAAACTCCGCAAGAGTTGTTTTGAAAACATGTGGTTACTGATCTTAATTGATAGCTTCATTTATAGGACTTTTTTTCATTAAAATGCTAACAGTGCTGTCTTTATAACAACTTTTGTTCACATTTATTTAGGTTTAGTTAATGAAATACCTATTTCAAACACACTCATGAACTATAAAAGGCAATACAAGTACTCAGAAAAGGATGAGCACCACAGTACCTTGGAAGACATGAACTGCAGGCCAGACCACAGGGAACTCAAACCAGCCATCTCTTGAGTCACTGACATTGAGAGAGGTGTTCAAGTTGGAAGAGAAGTTGTCTTTGGTGTCCATGTCCTCAAATTTCACCTTTAATACAAATCACATAGTGAAATTATTAATGTAGTCTAGCTCTTGTGATACCCACAACATTTCGGGGGTTATTACACCATATTTTTATTTTGACTTGGAATTATCTGAGTATTATCACGTGATTATCTTTTGCCCAATAAGTGTGTGTCTCATCTGCTTCCAGATGTACCAAGCTTTCTTTTGAGGCAGGAAGTGAAGCAGTAAGGCAGACAAAGGCAATGATCAGTTCTGCCTCAACAGTTTTTATCCTAATCCAGGTTTGTAAGAACTATCCTTAGATTTAAATATGTAAAGTTATGGGCTGAGTAGGTGTGGTGCATTTGTGTGGTTATACAATTGCTGTGCCTAAGATGACTGTGGATTTTTATAGGAAGAAAGAAATATTATTCTCATGTAGCATGCCAAACAAAGGATGTAGAGAAAACTGTATCATAAAGTAAAATCTTAGGGGTAAATAACCACAGAACTATAAAATGAAGGGCTGATAATGGCATCTGTGTACTTTCTCAATATGGCTTTTAAGAAATGGAAATCCAGCATGTTTTAGTCTGTGCATATTGGCAATTCAATCACACCTTGTCTATTTCTTTTTTTTTTCTTTTTTTTTTTTTTCCTTTCTTTTCTTCAGCTTCCAACTAAAGGGAGATCACAACATGAGGAAATTTCGCAAAAGCATGTACGTAATGACTCTCAAAGACATCATGCAAACAAAAAAAAATTGTAAAGAAAGAAACTCGATGTGCTTAAATATGGTATGTGCCTGATATTGTGTGTATGATAACTGGCTCAATATTTTTGATGTTCTGCACACAGAATGATTAATCAAGCAATACTGTGTAAGATGATAGAAGAAAAATCACAGGAGAAATTCTGTTTAAAGAAGAAGATAAAATAAAAGTATGCATCAATTAGTGACTTACACTGATTTCTCTCCTAGCTAAGGCATCAAAAGCTACAATTGTTTGAGGAAGTACTTTCATACTATAGCATCCAATTGCAATATATTTGAATCACTGATTATACCACAACATACCCTTGCAATATGTAGTGTCTTGTATGATAAGATGTCAGCAAAACCCAACCTGACTTTAAACAAGTCTCCAATATCCTGGGCAAGATGCACCTGAAAAGTCATTAATATATTAAAAAATACAACATATGTTTGTAAACAATATTGAAATCAATGTTTGCAAGAGGTTAATGTCTATAAATAAACCTAGACTTAATAGACAAAAGAAATTAATCATGACATCAAATAAAAATAACCTGCACATCATCATTAAAGAAAAACAAATTGCTCACCAAAATCATCTGAAAACATACCTCTGCTGTGTCAGTCTGGCCTGGTTGGAAAGGATGGCTGCGTGTGGAGTGAAACCTCAAAGGTGAGCTCTCCCCTTTGGCACCACACATGACAAGCACCAGGTCTGACACATCTCCCTCTGGTGGCTCTTCACTGCTGGTTATATTCACAGACCAGTGGCCAGCTAAAATTCCAGACAGAACACCGAGAATGAAAGAAGGTAATTTTCCTCAGTTCTACATTTTTACCAATATATCAAATGCAATTGAATGAATGAATGGAATATGTACAATTTCAAATTAGTTAAAATTTTTGTGTATTTGTGTCTTCTGTGTTTGTCTTTTGTTACTTGTCTGCATAGTTGTTTCTCCTTCCTTCCTCTATGTTCTGTCTATGTCTCCTACTTGTCTTAAGTGCTGCAAGCATGATTTCATGAGCATGATTATGTGCGATATAAATCACACATTATTTTTACAGTAGACTGACATTATAATAATTTTTAAATTGATCATAATAATCTTCTGTGTAAACTGGTGCTCACATACAAGTATATATATATATGTGTTTGATTGTGAAGAGATTTGTATGTAAAACACACAGAAACATACCACTGACAGGAAGATCATCATTCTGCTCAGCAGGAATAGCAACTGGTGATGGCCAAGTGGCACTGACAAATATCGTTACCTCCACATCCTCTGATCGATGGTCGTCATCCCCAATGCACCTGTCAGGCAAATGTAATTTTAATCATAACGACTATCCAGCGTGTTAGATTCCTAGAATAATACTGTTTAATGACAGCATTCCTTTTTTGAAATTAATTTGCATGAATTCAAAATCAATAAAGAAAATTTTAACAATATTTAGCACATAAACTTTTTATTTTGTAATATTTGCTTGCAATCTGAAGTTAAAAAGCATAAATGCTGCCCACAGAAGATGTTAGATATATTTTGACAAAAGTTAGTCACACATACTTGTTCCAGTTAAAGACATGGATCAAAGATGCATATACACCAGCCTTGACCTTGACTTGATCCAACTGCCAAGAATCCCCAGGACCTTTTGTCACTGTAATCTTTTCTATGTCACCAAGGTCAACTGCTTCTACGATGAACACATCTGTCTAAAAACAAATTATACCAAAGAAAAACTTATTAAGTATTTATGCCAATTGTTTTTAAGTAACAGACTGACTGATCTGATAAAATTAATTTAACTCAATTCTAATCTATAAAGAAACATATTTAAGGGACATAATTTAACAGTGACTCAATATATTCCACTTTAAATACTGCAGCTCCATTCCCTCAGCAATCAATATTTAGTGAGTAAAAATTAAAAAATCAAAATGACAAGACCATAAGAAAAGCCTCTGATTGGCAGCATGAGATGCACCCTTTTGAAATTTTGATTTCAGAACATCAGAATTGCATCAAACTGCCTTAATGTAATGATCCGATTCTTAATAAGTTTCTTTTTTTGTTTGATGCATCTAAGACCATATACAGCTTCCCTCACATGCAGCAAACCCATCTTCAAAAATGCCTCACACCATTTATCCTTACAATGTAAAATTTAGCAAGAAAATTAAAAAAAAAACATGTACTTTTCCATTCTGGAAAGGGGTTTTATTTCTGGAACTTTTGAGCAGACGGCGACGACCACTTTCTCCATTTTTGCCAAAGATGTTGATGAAAACGCTGGACTTTGTTCCTGCATCTTTTGTGTTTGCAGTGTACACCTGAACCTCATACTGCACCACTGTTTATACATATCAAAACATGCTTACAATAAACAAAAAAGAAACACAACAAAAAAAAACCCCAAATATTTTTAACTACAAATGTAATTTTCTTTCAGGATACTCATATGTGGTGAGAGAAACGTGTTCTCATAACATATATATATATAAATTTTCAAGAACCACGCCAGCTGCATTTTAACTCTTTTGTGCACATATGGCCTACTATCTGTAGCTGCACCTTACACAAGTAATACATGTACATACTGCTGACTATTACCCACACAAATATTAGAAATATAAACTGGGGTAAAAAATCAATATAATTATATAAGCTAAAGTATTCCAATCACATTTATCTCCATTAGGCCATAAAGGAAACAACTTTGAAAGGAAGTTAGGAACTTTTTACAACCCTCTTCTCTGCATAACCCTTTATAAAGAAAACTTGAAAATCCCGCTAGAAATACCTCATTCATTTAGGATTTATAACAAAAGAGCCCTTTCAGGATGGTTTGGCATAGGAATAGTTGATTTCTGCTTAATTTTTACTTTTCTTACAGGTCTGTTTTGTTGTTCTATCTCGTTTAGTTGTTTTTTTTTAACAGCATATTTTCCTGAGTAACTAGTTCCGTCCTATTCTTGTGTTGTAAATGAGTTAAGATGTTCACAGACCTGACAGGAAAGGCTTTTCCAGGTGAAGAGTGGGAACTTCTAGAGTGACATCTCCTCCAACCATTCCAATCCAGCGAGAGAAGTTAAAACGCAGCACTTGCTTTGTGTCAGAATCCTCTAAATTGACCTTTATGAAACAGAAATAACTTCATAAGAAAAATACTTAATCTTTAGTGTTAGCACTTAATCTGCTGGCTTTCTTCCTACTGCAAAATCCAATCATTTGCACACATAACCTATAGCACAAATGAATTTATTGAGGTTGGTAAGATACAGATAAAGGTGAGAGTCATTATTAACCCTGCAAATTAATGGAAGCATTATCATTCCAATGAAATCAATGAAGTTAAAAGATAAAAGCAAAATAAGAAAAAGTAACAGCAAAAAATGTTCACAGGTGTTCAGAGTACAGCCTAACACTACTATACTAAGTGTAATGTGTGGGTTAGTTTTAGAATTGAAAGCAGTCAATAAATATAAAAGAAATCCAATGAAAGATTCTGTACCCATTCCACCATCCAGACAGGATTGTCATCATCTTCTCTTCCAGCACACACTCTTAGTTTCTGAACTTCTCCTATGTCTCCGATCTGCAGATCCTGTTGCAAAATTTACTTGTGCTTAAATATCATTCATGCATTCCATATTTCAGCTTGAATGAGATTAGTGAGCATGGTGTACAAAAATGTACCTGAGTAGGTATAAATGATTATATTTGTGTATATTGGTGTATGTAGGCATGACTCTGTGCTTATTTGAGCATGTTGGCATGAACCTGCTTGTGAATATCTGTGCATGGTGTCACGAATCTATGTTTATGTAGATTTGTACATGTACTCAATTATATAGTTGATTATAATTTTAACACACATAACTCACTCTGAATTCGTCAATGTGACCAAGCAGGAAAAGATCACGTGTCTCATCTTGCAGCTCAATTGGACCTCGGACTCCATGGGAGCCAAATACTGTGACAGAAACCTGCTCTGGCAAAGAGACAGCTGGCAAACTTGCATCCA
Source organism: Pomacea canaliculata (assembly GCF_003073045.1). Lineage (NCBI taxonomy): Eukaryota > Metazoa > Mollusca > Gastropoda > Architaenioglossa > Ampullariidae > Pomacea > Pomacea canaliculata. Next base: position 4,999,969 of record NC_037599.1, read on the forward strand.
GTCTGTCCTCTGCTGCCATCTTGACTTTGCATGTCCATACACCTCCTGATAAAAACCTTGTTTGCATGTAACTTATATCAAACTAATCTATGCGTTCAAGTACCTGTATTCTGAGGGGAGACCTCAAGTTTATACTACCAGAATTTGAAGTCCCAAGGATTTAATGCAGGGAGGAATGAACTTCAAAACTCACAACAGGAGAAAATAAAAATAAATGAACATCACAACTTATGGATAAAGCTCGTTTCCTAAAAATCATCTTTGGTTAATCAAGAGTATTTCTTTATTTTGGAAAAATTGCTTATTATAACAAATAAATAATTGGAAAATTGTATTTCACCATTTTCTTAATGTCTGAAACTTACTTGAAGGCACTTTGGATCCAGAATCTGAGGGAATAATTGAGCCACAAGGAATAAGTTCTCGCACAAGTTTGCGGTCTTCACATCCAGAGTCCAGCCACCTAGAGACGTAAATTGTTTGTTGTAACATAATGAAGAGAAATAGAGAAATTTGCATACATGATTACTTACATGCTTAAATATGTACATGTATGTATCCATGCATGCACACACTCTCTCTCCTCAACACACTAATATATACATACACATACACTGATACACGCACACCCACATACCCATATTCACATGCAAACACAATATAAGATACTCATGAAACAAATCTAATTGATGTTTCATTCCACTTAATTATAACTAGCTTTATCATATAATACTTTTATAATGTAACTTCAACCACATTTGCAAATGTTCCAACCTGTTGCAATCAAAGATAATCTCTGCTCTTTTGTCAAGGGCTGGAGCATTGATGGCATGAACAGTAATTTGTTTGCAGAACCAGCCACAACCTCGCCCACTCTCATTATGACCAATCATTATCTTTGTTACATTGCCAAGGTACAAAGTCTTTATCTCAAAACTGTCAGTCTGGAAACAGATTAATAAGCATAATCTTTTTTTTTTTTTACAACAAAAGTCAGGTGTAAATAAAGTGAAACAAATATTTCTATTTCCATTTCTTAAAAAAAAAGTCTGACATTAACATGGCTAAAGAAATCTATTGATACAACATGAGTCCACTTTTGATTACAATTTTTAAATGATAAAAAAAACAGAAAACAATATAGAACTCTTTAAAATGTAAACACCCCTTAAATTTGAAATTGATTGTTCATCATGAAAAACAAGATGAAACAAAACGCATCACAACCTGTCCTCTTCGGAAGGGCTCTCCATGAGATTTAGAGTCTGACAGAATTTCTCCCCCGTATCTCCCCATTGTCCAATCAAGGTGCAAAATATCTCAGCATCTGTTTCTGCCCTTGGCTGATTTCCTGTTACAACTGTGACTAGATAGGTTGTTTCTGCAAGATAACATTTCATAAAGTTTCATAATAAGGAGGAAGAAAGATATGATTAGATCCACCAAGCAGCTATAGAATGTTCAAAGCAACAAATCAAACCGCAATGCACATGCTCTTTTGGTTATTGTTTCATCCAAAACTGAAAGGGAATGGTTTAAAATCTTTAAATGATACCTCAGAATATAATGACGCAGCAAAAAATAAAGATCATTACTGTCTGTGTGAGTTACCTGGAAGTGGTGCTATGTCTGGTCTGATCGCAGGCAGCTCAGTGCAGCCTTCAGGGTTTTTCAGAGAGGATTCTACTCTAATGCTGTTGTCAAAGTGAAACTCTTGATTTGTATCAAGATCCTTCAGCTTCATCTACAAAAACACATTGATTTATGATTTATACTCTGTAGTCAGAATATAGTTCACATGACAAGATATCTTCTTGTAGCTTTAAACTGTTAGCTGCAGTTATTATTAATGATGCTTATGGTCTGTCCTGTTTAACATAAAGAACAATAAACAATAACTTTATCTAACAGTTCCAAGGCAGAAGTTTAAGATGACTTTCATGAATACTGTACAAATAGCAGGCACTTCGTCAAAACAGAATGCAAAAAATTTAAAATAGACATTTAAGCTTAAGATGATCACCTACTCGTTCCATAATCCACAGAGATCTGCCTGTGCCTTCTGCAAATATAAGCCTGACTTTAAACAGTTGTCCAATGCTCCCAGCATCAATCTGCACAATGGATGTATCACAAATCTATAAATGCCAATTCTACAACAATATTTAACAGATTATTTTCAAGTATAGGTTTTCAGTCTCCACAAGCCCATAAAATTTCAGTATGCCTGAAATATTCCATTCAAAGGTACAATATTGAAAACAACAGTTCACACTTACAGAAGTGCATTTGCATGAAGTTTCCTGCACTTTTTGCTCCTGTTTGCCTGTTAAACTAAAAAGATCGACTAATTCACTAAATGAGCTTTTTGTTCATACAATGCTTGGACTCATTAAGGTTTTACTGCACGAAACCTTTTGGTTACCTTCACTTTCACAGCAGAGCCTGGGTTAAATGAAGTATTCTTGTTGAGATGAATGGGTTCTGTGTGTCCATTAGTTCCATACAGTATCAACAAGACCTGCTCTTTAGTGCCTGCATCTCCCTCTTGCCCTGTCCATACAGATGCTTCCCAATGGCCATGACTTTCGATGGGGTCATGACCCAGCACCCGATGGACTACATCATCTGTGATTAACGATGCTACCTGCAGTTCTGCAACAACCAAGGTGTTATAGAATATTAGCACCTACAAAGTATCATATTCTGGGAAAAGAGTCATTGTGAGCATGGGAAGGAGTATAGATGGCTGCAAATTAAGAATGCTATGTACAAAATGAGAATGCTAAGTATAAATTCCCATCTCACAATACAGCAACCACACCACTCAAATGTTATGTCAAGGATCAATTAGACATTAAAGTATTTAAGTATAACCATTGCATAAACCAAAAAAATATCATTTACCTTTGATGTGCACTTCTTTGGAATTGTTTCGCGCATCATCAAGCCAACAGTTAAAGTCAAAGATTGCCTCCTCCAATCCTGAAATGCTCTCCATCACTGTGATTCGCTCAACATACCACTTTTTGGCTGCACACAAATACAGGAGACAAAACCTATTTAGAAATGCTTCTTCTTGGGAGTAGTTTTTGTTATCATAGCTTCTGAAAGTCTCCTGACAGAAAGAACATGAAAGAATTAACAGCTGTCAAATACCTCTTCTAAAACCCAAAAGTAAGGAGAGGCCAAGGATGTCATTTACAAGTGACTGCTTTTCTTAATCTCTCCTTCACATATTTTTTATTGATTCTCTTTCTCTCTCTTTCTCCCTCTCTCACACAGACCCCACCACCCTTACACACATATGTAACCATGTCACCTACCATACAGCATCACTCGTGCACACTTTACAAAGATAACACTTAATGTATACCCATAAGTTTGTTGGTATCTTTATTATGGTGAATATTTGCTCACCACCTGTAGCTACTGTTGCTACAACCACCTAAAAGGAAAAACTCTAAACAAAATTTACTCTCCAATAGGACTGCTGGCTGGATGGCAATCCACTGGTGGTGCTGTGACATTTCTTTCCAAGCCTCCCTCAGACTTGTGTCTCTCACCACACATCCCCCTTGCCTTTTATGCTCACCAAAAGGGTTAATGTGCAATGGGTGACTGGCTGTATTGAAGGACAGTGCCATTGCACCTTATACCTAGTCCACTCCCCAACCTCCCTTCAGTAATCTGCCCTCTAATCCACCCCCTTCCATAAACACACATATGCAAGCATGGTGCCAATTTTCCAACCTATGCTCACCTCTGTTATTTCCATGGAAGACTAGACGCAGACTCTTCAATGTTCCAACAGAGACAGCCTCAAGCATGTAGACATCTATTTTTCCAGACATCATTCTGTCTGCAGGGTTTGATACTGTACACTGCAAGGTTTGCTGTCCTGTGTCACCATTGCTCCCTATCAAAGTGACCGATATGTTGCCTCCAGATGCAGCTGCTGACTTCTGCCGGCCAGTCTGAACCATGATCATGTAGCGAAGAACTGTGAAGACAAAGCAGCTATAATTGCAGAATGGAAGAATAAGTATTAGATCAAGAAATAAAGAAAATCTCACCAAATAAATTAAATGATATTGAGACATTTATGCTGAAGACGATCAATGAGACAAAATTTGCCATCATGTAAGTACCTGGGACAGGTGCTGCACCTGGTGACATCACAGCACATTCTCGATGCAGCTGTCCATCATCACGATCAGCAGCCAGCCAGCGATTGATAGGAAAAAAGTACTCCTCATCTGTTAAAGTATCCACCATTTTGACCTAAAGTGACATAACATTAGTGGTAAGGTTACTAACTGTGGCGATGGAGATATCTTGGTGCACTAGCAATATCATCATCATCAGCAGCAGCAGCAGCAGAAACAAGATTGAAAGTTTAGAAATGAAAATCGCAAGACCAAGGCATTTCATCAAACACAGAGATCAAAAAGAAGCTGATGGTTTGTTTGCTTTCTTAAGCATCACCTCTGAGAGTATAGTACTGAAGGCAAAAGCAGAAGATCATGAGCTCTTCTATCTAAAGAATTTAGTCATCACTTACATAGTCCACATGCCAGCGATGGTCTGAGCTTTTGTTGTCAAGCCCAATACGAATTTTGGTAATTTCTCCAATTTTACCCAGCTTGATCTGAAAGAGTTCAATCAAGAATTGTACATAGCCCTACTGATGATCATAGAAGATAACATTTTTAAAAATGATTTTCACAATTTTAATTTGTTATCAACTCCTATATTCATCCATTTAATAATAAAAAACCTTTATTCTGACCAAAGCAAAGTCAAGGTAAAATTTATCACTAAATGTAATTATTGAAAAATGCATTAGAATGCTATCACTAATATCATTAAAATTAATTTACACATATTTACTATTTATTGGTGTGAATAAATGAGGACTAAAAATGTTCCAGGGACATGGTGGAAATCAACATGTTATTTTGATACACAACAGATAGGCATAGTGGCCATTACCATCATCATTAAAAAATTAAAATGAGCCAAGTAACCAAAATATAGAGAAAGAGGAATGTGTCTGCTTCTTTAATATAAAACAATTTACATACTTGGTCCTGTACAGCGTTCCTATTAGTATTTGACAAATATATGTAATATTTTATTCTTTTTATTTTACAGAATTTTTTTCAAGAACAGATTTCTATAAAAACAGCAAAATGTACAAAGTAGATCACACACCCTGAACTCTGACTCTTTACCACGCAAGAAGTAATCAGAGGAGAGGCTGTCATCCCCTAGTGGCAATGGAGGGTCGTTCCCTTGACCCCATAGACTGTTAAGTAGACTGGGGTACTTGTAGCTGCCCCATCCACATCACTGGTCTTGACTAGTACCTTCCATTCTCCAGCTGTTTTATCAAATTAAAAAAAAATTTTAAGTTTCAAAGCTACAAAAAAAAAAAAAATCTACATTTTCCTGCTAGTAAACAGACTCATATTGCATATTCTGTACAATTATGGGGCAAGATCTACAAAATGAAAAAAGGCATTTTGGATGTGTTTGCATGCATGCATATGTGTGTGTGTTTTTTTTATGAATTACATGTAATGAATACATGAATTACACATTAAGCTAAAAAGAAACACTTACAGAGCTTTGATCTATGTGTGTAGGTAGAATGTTATGTAAAATTCAATGTAGATCTTGCTATAAGAAGAAAGTATAAAATAATAGTGTAGAAAAGCTTACTACTGTCATTTCTGCTCTTCAAAGGAGCAACATGAAGCATGTCTGGGACACCTGCACAACACATTCTTTATTAGCAGCTGTTTCATTCACTTTTTCTTCATAGCCTTTCTAGTGCATGAGAAGGGCTCATGCATCAAAAGAGGTTTAATTTCTCAAAAACTGGTCTTGGCAATAATTTACTTTTATCACCATACTAAAAATAAAGGTTATTCCAAAGGTTATCGTAAACCGGTCTATTTTTGGTTGCATACAACATCATTTCCTGAAACCTTTGCTATCAGAAAATAGAAAATCTACAAATACATACCAATATGCCTCAGTTCCCTCTCTATTTTGCCATCATCCTCACCCCTGTCAAGCCAGCGCATACAGGGAAAGGTAAATCTACCACCTTCTGCCTTCTTGACTTTTACCACCACCTGGTCAAGAAACCATCCAGCTCCAGGACCTTTGCCATCATGACCTATGACCACAGACTTCAGATCTCCCAGATCAACTGCCTCTATGTTAAATTTATCTTCCTGTGACAGATAAGAATGTTTGCAAATTATGATTTCTTTGTCTCTGCCATGCAGTAATAGATGTAATAATTTTTTAAAAACCCTAGATATCTAACACAGCTTTTAAAGGATAAAGCTTCACATTTTGAAAATGCATTTGTGTCTTCCACATATAAGGAATACACAAAAAAATATTTTGTCTATATTTTACACTCACCTGACCCTGTCTGAATGCTCTTCTCTTGCCTTGTGGTGTGTACAGAATGCGTTTACCAGAGTCACCTCTTGTTCCTTTCAAAGTGATATACACTGTGGAATCAGTTCCGCCAGCCCAATGGTCTCCCGTAAGTGTTGTCACTTCATAGTGAAAAGCTAAAAGACAGTAAAAAAAAGTTACACAAGAGACATATATTCCATATAACATTTAGTTTTTAGAAAATCAAACTTCTAATGTTATAAAAGCATGGTCTCAAGAAGACACAGAATGTATACAAGCAAGGAAATGAAGCCTCACCAGGAAAGACAGGGTTACGGTCCTTGACGACTGCAAGTTCTCTCACTAATTCATGGTCATCCATATCTCGTGAGAACCAGCAGTCAAATCTGAACTCCAGAGTCTGACTAGTTGCTTTGTCACGTAGTTTGACCTGAATGATATATCAAATGGGCTACAAATTGTGCATTGCAAATTAAACTAAAATAAAGATTTTGCTCTTAACAAATGCTCCTAAATTTAGGACAGGTGGAATATGCAAATATGCAAAAAATAAAATGTAATTAAGTAAACAAAATTAAGTTAGCATAAATATTTCAGGTTGCCATCACAAAGTAATCTTTGAGAGTAAAAATTGACAAAAGCTCTTACTTCTTCCAGATGCCAAGCTTTCCAGGACTTTGTATCTTCCCTGTTTACTCTTAACTTGTAGATTTCGCCAATATTTCCTGTTGCAATCTATAAAATTAAAAAGTAAACAGGGATCCTTTTACTCAAAGGACCTCAACAGTGGCTGACCAAATAACACAATAACACAGATAAGATAAACAATCTTTCTTTACAATTTTGTAAAAAATTAATTCCTTACAAACTCGTGAGATTGTCAGGTTGTCTTTATAAAAAGTAAATTATGAAATCTTGATCAGTGTATAAAGTATAACTCTTACAGTGTTAGAGAGACTAGAATGAGCTTTAAACATGCCTACTCAAAAAGAATTTAAAATTCTTTTAAGATATCTGTGTTATTTTTCGTTCTATAAACTGTGAAAAACAGACACAAGAATCTAAAGGAACATATCTTAATGCACTTTCAAACATTCACAGTCATGAAATAGTAGATGAATGTAGCACTGAGATCATTTTCCAAGTCATACTAGCCTCAAATTCATCAATATTGCCAGGTTCAAAAAGCTGAGACAGTTTACTAGGAGCAAACAACTCAATGTCTTTGGAGCTGCCTTTACTGCCATAAACTGCTATTGACACTTTTCCTCCATTGGCAGGTGATGAATCATCTGCTGTTTTGACCCAGAGCTGATATTCTCCTTCTGAATGTACAGATTCAAAAGTATTTACCATGGGTGATAAATGAAAAATAGTCCACGAAAGATTGCATTGTTAAAAAAATGTTCTCATACTCAAATATATGTTAAAGAATCTATTAAATTGTTACAATTTCATAATAAACAACACCTCTGCCTCACCCAACTTCTTTCCTGTCTCCCTATCCTGCTTTTTTTCATAAGCCAGTCCCTTGAAAACATTGACATCCTTATCCTTTTCTTTTTTAAAGCATGCCTCTACAAGTAGCCCTACTAGTGATGTTGTAAATATACACGGCACTCACTAGACTCTTGTGGTTTTTCTCCAGGAAATAATTCTACTTTTGTCTTGTAGTCATCTTTACCAGCATCAAGCCATCTGAAAGAATTTTCAAGAAATTAAACTCTCAGCGTGTCCCTTGTGATGCTCAGGTACTTTCACAATGCAAACATTGTACAGCATCAGAAAATGATGAAACATTTTAAATTACCATACCAAAATCCAACTCCTAAGTGTAAATGATGAAGAAAATGATATTTCATTCATTGAAGTTTTACCTGTTGCATGGAAAATACACCTGAAGACTGTTTGCCTTGTCTGACTCAGAAACTGTTATGTCAGACAGGTACCAGCGCTCACCAGCTTGAGAGCCTCTGTGTAGCACCACTACTTTTTTCAGCATTCCTAAGGAAACTGCCTCCACCACAAACATGTCCACCTGTATGCCACAACATTCAGCACACAAAATTTGGTCAAATGTATTACATTCATCATGAATGTCTACAGAAATTTTTACTAAATAGCCCTAGTATTAACATATCGATTATGTCTTGTTAACTGTACACTTAATTTAAACTGTCTTTAAATGCAGCAGAAAGAACAATACTAATGCAGTTTGTTGATTCAAAAGCAAGCCTATTTCCGAAAATTACCTTTCCTCGAGTAAAGGGTTTGCCTTCTGACTTAGATTTGTATAATCTGCGTTTTCCAGTGTCCCCTCTTTCTCCAAAGATTGTTATAAAAACTTCTGCTTCTGTCTCAGCATCTGCTATATCTCCAGTCTGTACTTTGACCTGGTACTGATGCACTAGAATTTCAAACATAATAAAGTACATGCACTGAAACATTTACTCTAAATTATAGCTATAATAGCTGCAATACATACAAATTTCATTTCACTAACCACACAGCCCACAGGATGGGGACCTCATCACTCTTGTGTGGTCGGAAGATGTATTATTTATGAATCTGTGGTCTTCTCTATGTTCTCAAATACATGTATTTCTAGTATAAATAATCAAAGAGTTAATATGCCTGTCTGCCATATTAGATTAGATCACTTAAAAAGGTCTCGAGCGGCTGCTGAAACATACACCGTTAATGTTCCAAGTTTTCTAGAAATCTAAGTAATAATAATTGCAAAACTGAAAGCCATTCTTTGGTGTATCTTCAGTTCACGTCTCTCGCACACACACTCTAACGGGAAGAGAGAGAGAAATAGAGCTATGCTAGTCTAGAAGATCAAAGTTCAAGAAGAGTAAGTTTCTATTTTGAAAAAAGAGTGTTTTTTGAATACGGAAGGGCAGATGTAATTGTGCGTAATATTTTATCGATAAAAGGACTTAAAGGGTCAAGAGAAAGACCTGTGTGAGAATCTTTAAAAGGCCTTTCGGCGAAAAATTCAATATAAAAGGACTTAAAAGGACCTTGCAAGGACCTGGGAACCCTGCCACACAACTGGGGTACCTCATACTGTAAACATGTATAAATAACTACTTCATACACATTACAAACAGTATATTCAATGTAGACACATGAGTTACTGTGGAAGCCATATGCTGAAATATCATGAGCACAAATAAGAGAAATAATAGAACAGAAGCTGGAATGTCATCACTAGTTCTCTCTCTTCTTTACTCTCTCTTTCCCCACTTCTGATAATTCCTACCTCTACTCTTGTCTCCTCCTGTGTACTGAATGAATGTGTGTCAAGAATGAATAAAAGGTGTGTGTAAAACAACAAATAAAAAAAGAAGTTTTACTTTATAAGACTTAAAAAGAAAGTTAACATCTTTTTACATTTAGTTAAAAAAAAATTCTGCAGTCAGCATACACCACCACCACCACCACCACCACCGCCACCAATCACCACCACCAACCCACACACACACCTGGCAGTGGTTGTTTTCCTGCAAATGAAACTGGCAATTCCCTCCAGACATCATTATCATCATGAACACGGGACAGCCACCGATGCACATCAAACTTGAGGCTATCCCCCTTCACTTGATCAATCATTTTCATCTGCAGACAGAGACAAATTTCCAGTGTAAAACAGGAATGAAAACTCCATGCTAACATTGCATACTGAATCAATCAAAGGAAAAAAACGTAACTTCAGCATTCAGACTTTGAACAGAGATTTTAGATGTTTGCTTCAAATCTCACAATTTCTCCACTTACAAATTTAAAAACTATTCATGAAAAAATATACATCCATTGTTCCTCTTACAAATCTCTTCTGAACATCTCACCTTTTCCAGAAACCACTGAGCTCTAAATATCTTTTCTGACAATCCTATGCGGATCTTGTATAATTCACCTGTCTTGGCTGGATCAATGTGGATCTGAAAGCATGAGTTAACTGTAGCAAAATATGTTTATCAATGAAGCATTGAATATGATGTGGGGCAGCTTAAATAAGATAGTTAAGGGAGACCTTTGATGCAGCTTTACATGCCAAGAATGTAATAGAAACAAATGCATAAAAAAAAATGAATGCATGCAAAATCTGATGACTTTTTAGGATAAAATATCTTAAGATTAATATTATGCTTTACCACATAAAAGCCTTTATGCACACACACACATTTCAAACAGTTTACAGGCCATCTATTCCAGATGAAGCAAAATCACTTTTATGGTCACTGTCAACATTATCAATAAAACATTCACGTTTCTGCTAGTTGTCAAAGCTAATAAATATATATACCACAAAGACTTTTGTCAGCACATACATGGCAGAAATTTAACTGCAAAATGTCTTACTCATCACCACAATCATTGTCATGAAGATGGTATGATCTTCTGTTGGGAAAGGGGCAGAGAGTAAAAGGCACAGCAGAGTGATGTATCTTACTTTAAACTCATCTGTGATGCCTGGAGAAAATACACCATCAGCACCATCCCCAAGAAGAATGGGCCCATCAAAACCTCTATCACCATAGGCAAACAAGATGACAGTATCAAGACACCTCATGTCATCATCGGCACCAGTTGTTACTTGAACCTTCCAGTCACCAGCTGTCAAAGTGACACAACAATCAGATACCATCATTAAACAGTACAGAATGTAAAGCCATAACCTTTTGGTCATTAGGGGCAAGATAATAGAAAGTAATGCCATACATAACCTATAGAAATATGACTGTGTAAAAGCTACAAAATTTTCTGCTGACTGAAACTAGGGGAGGGGGCAGGTCTTGGGATCAGTTTGCTTAACACTGCACTTGCTCTTTAAGACTACCAATATGTGCTTTTCCAGCTGATGTGTCAACATGGAAATTCTTCGTCAAATTAATATTCCGGAGGAAAAAATCTTGCAACTTGTGTTTCTACGAGCAAAAGGCAAAATGCTATAGAACATTGGCATTTTAAGTTGGAACGCTACTGGTGAGGAATTTCAGGTGTAGATGGGTAAAGAATGCTGTGCCACAAATGGGTATCAAGCCAGCTAATGTGCACAACTCCACCCTCAGATCATAGTGCTCCAACCACTCAGCTATCTGCTTCCTCTATTAGATCATATACAAGACTCAAAAACTTCAAATAACATTAATGACAAAATTTAAAACTTTGTTTTGCTGAACCTGAAGGTTTATTTCATTAACACTTCTCATTAATAATTTCTTAACTGATTTTGAAAAAACAAAGCAAGTGACCTTCTTCAGAAAGGAGGCATATGTCACAAGATTGATAAATAGTTCTAACTGTGATCCCCATAAGTTTTTTCCCCTCAGTTATACATAAACGTAATTATCTGACTTTCCTGATCTGCTTTTTCAAATATTTAAAGAGTTTGTACCCTGTGGTTTCTCATCTGGTGGTTCAGTCTTCTGTCTCTCAACAACTTCTGGAGCAGGTTCTGGGAAACATTTCATTTAAAAACATCACATCAGCTGTAACCCCATCTTTCAAACACAAAACACACAACACTGAGAAAACTATTTTTAAAAAAGTATTGTGCATTATTTCAGTGATACTTCACTTGTCATTTATTTGTTAAAAAAGGCAAATGTTGTCTGACCACTTATATTCACTTGTTGGGAAGTGAGATACGTATTAGAGAGAGTCTCCTTAGAGTAAGGAGTTTTAGATATCCATTCATCAGGTGGGTCAGCTGGAGTAAATTCTCTTGCCACACCTCTATCAAGCCACCAAGTAGGTGTGCCTTAGAAATTGGTATTTTAACTACCTAGCTATTTGCTTCCCATATGCACATCATCAAATTAACTACAAATAGGTGACATTTTTAACAAAAGTCATATGCTTTTTATATTGTCAATAATTATTGTCAATTTTTACTACCTACTCCAATATATTTTAAATTCTTTTAATTAGTCCAGCTACCCCCACCAGCATAGTGTGGCACTTGTTTTATTCTGAAAGACCTGAGTGCATTAAGTGTTGATGTATTTTTGTGTGGTAGAAATATTTTTCTATACCAGCTGTGCAAGGAATTTTGAGTGAACTTCAGTAAATTACTGCTTTTGCCAATTTTTTGTTTTTCTTTTTTTTTTTTAAAGAATTTGTGTATGTGTGTGTTTATTTTTAGAAGAGTATTTAATCTTCAGATCTGCATTTGATCAATACATCTATATTGATATATCCACACTCATGGATGATCAGATATGTGGAACATACACTGAGCCATAAGGAGAAGTTCAAGGATACAAGAAGACAGAGGACTACATTAGAAAAGAATATGATGATAGGGAAAAAAGAAGAATAATAAGTTTGTTAGCTTTTAAGTATCAACTTCTAATTTATTCATACTATAATTTGCACACCAAGCTTTTACTCCATATACAACATGAACAAGTCAAACCCTAACGAGAAGAGAGAATTCCAGTTTAGTTTTTACAATGGAAGTTGCTCTTTTAGTTTTGAGTGATACTATCTTTCTTTTATGGATTATGTATGTGAATGATTGTGGTCTGTATTATTTTAGAAGGGGGACTGTTAATTGCATTTTTTTAACTGCATGCAGCTATTCTGGTCATAGTATTCTTTAATTCTCCATTTTGAAAATTCATATGTGATCTTACCTGTTGCTGGCTTAGTGTCTGATTCTGGTAAAAGAGAAAAAAAAATAGCAACAATGTTACAAAATAAGACACCAACACTTTAGCAAAGCATCTGAACTTGGTCACCTTAAATTTATTTTCTTTCAAAACAGAAGATATAACACTCTCATAAACTTCTCACTGGAGTAATATCTACAGTATCATTAAAGCAATAGTTTTTTATGCTTACATGTGTTGGCTGCATGTACATAGGCTGCCATAAGAATTTTGTTTTGTTTTTTTGAGGTACAAATATTTGTGTGTGCATGTGTGACTATAGCAGTTGATCAAAGAAATAATTTTCATCAAGAAGTGTACTTGATATTTTATTGTAGAAGTCACAGCCCATTTTGTACTTCAGTAAGGATTTTGTAGAATATTTACGGTTTAATTGGTGTTTGGCAGGATAAGTGCAAACGAATTGAAAGAGAATAAAAAGAGGCAAAGTGCATTTTGGGAAGACCACAAAACAGTATATTGTCAAGGTGTGATTAATCAGGTACATCTCACTTTCAGCAGTCAGAGATGAAACAACAAAGCAGAATTGCCAGAAGTTAAGCAGGACATCTCTCAAGAATATGAGGAAGTGAAAGATACAAGCAGCACTTTGGTCCATTTAAAGTCATAGCAAATCGCCCTTGTGAGATAGGGAAGATACAATTTTACAATGCTGACAATCTATCAATATGGTGCTATTTTTTATTTCGTATGGGAAAAAAGTATTTTAAAAACACATGAATCAGAAGCACATGTTTATATATCATCATACCAAAATATCTTATTAAATTATCGTAACTATATGTTGTATTCTGGTGGTGGCACAGTGTTAACAGGATGTCTCAAAAAAGATTATACATAGGAATTAATTAACTCTTCCAAAACAAATCACACATAATAAAGCAAAACCATTTAATTTTGACACAATTATAAACCATTACTTGAATATTATATAAAAATAACACATTTAAAATTTTATTTTTATTTGTGTTGGAGCTTTTTTGAGACACCTATTACAAAAAAATCTGTAAAGGCACTCTCAAGAGTAAAGGAAATTTATCACAGAAACAAATGAAAGCTTTTTTAAAGTTAGTCTAAATGCCTATATATTGTAAACATAATTATAAATTCAATGGAACACCAGCAAGTTGAAATGATAAGGGTCACAGTATTGACTGTACACCAAAAATATGTTAAACGTGGAGAAGTATACATGTTTTATTTACACCAGTAACACCATGCCTAAAAAATAAGTCAGCTTGCAAGGCAGAGCAAATGACAACAAAAAGAAATAGGAAAAAGAAAAGTTTGTTTCAAATTAATTCCCATAGATCTCACACACACACATGTACATATGGACATGCACATGCATACATACATGAACAGACCATACTGACTGTTAATTAGTATTATGACTAAGCTGCCAGTTCATGAATTACAGTATGTTACTGAGTCCCTCTGAATTGTCAATTAAGAGCTTTCTCTATATAATAAAAGCCAAAGATATGGCAAATTTACAAAATTCCACCACCAGAAAATATCATGCAAAAATAAATTTGTGTAAAAATCTATAAATCTTGCAAGTTACATGCGTGTAAAAATACAAAGGCACCAGCACAGTCCATGCCATAAAAATGTCTCATAATTTGCACAATTATATTAAATACATACATTTTAAAAATTTCTTTAAGACTAAAAGGAAACAATCTTCAAGTCCAACCACTAGAGAGACTTACCGTAAATTATGCACTCTATAGGTAAATTGCTTTTTTAAAAAAGCTTATTTGAAATCTCACATAAATGTTAAAAAAACAGCATTTAAATACCTGTTAATAGAGAGATCAATATGATTAAGGCACACAAACAAGTCTGGGTTTTTATGCATTAAGCTTTAAAGAGATTAAAGCAAAAATCAGCACCATGCAGAAAAAGGTTATAGCCGTAAGGAGTGTTGAAGCAAAGTTTGGGTTAAGAAGTGGCACCTTCACCTACCCTTCACATGCAAAATGCGCTCAACTTTTCGGTCTTCCTTTCCTGAGTCTAGCCACCTGAGGATTGCAAGAAAGTTCTCAATAAGTAAAAACAATGTTGCTAGAACCAGTGAAAAAATAGTGGCATATTCATCAAGTCCCCACTGTTAGGAATCTAGAAACGTGAATACATGTCACAAGAACAAAAATATGTCTCATGCTTAAGCTGAGGTGAATTTTTTTCATAATGAATGGGTAAAACTCAGTGTAAGATACTATTTCCTCATCTCTGGATGAATATATATACCTCTGCTATTTTCCAAGGTAAACACCAACAGGCACCAACGGAGGACAACGGTTAAAACTGCAATATTATGTTTGTACACAAACTCTCTGTGTCCCATAAAGATGATCAGTTGTTGGGTGGGTATAATAAGTTGCAGTAATAGTGGTGTATGCATGTTTGTACAAACACAGACATACATATTCTCTCTCTCTGTATCCCTCAACTGTGATCTGTTGTTGGGAGGTTATGATGAGCTGAAGCAATTGGTGTATGCATGTTTGACCTGATTAATATATGGTCCCAGTTTTTTGAATGGATGAGGCGTTCACAACATAGTTTCCATGTACAATCCTGACATCTGTAGTGTTAACTAAATTCTGATCTTTTTTGGCGTATATCTCAAGAACAGAATGGGTGTATCCATCCAGACTCTGTGAAATATTATTTTGAACTGAGCTTTACACAATCATTATTAAAAAAATGTACACCCCACTATAGTGCGTTCAAACATTTTTATGTGTTCACAAGCAAATCTGTGTGCATAAAAATAATTATAAAAGCATTTTTTAAAATTAGAAGAAATTCAAAGCTAGTCAAAGCTATGCTGCATTAAGAAAAACAACAGAATTGCTGTAGATCTCACTTTTTGCAAGGAAATGTGTATTGACTACCACTCTTTCCCTCTTTGACAACAATGTTTTCCAAGTACCAGCCATCGCCAGCTTTGGTACTGTCATGACCAATCAGACATTGTGACAAATGTCCAAGGCTGACTGCCTCAACCTCAAACACATCCACCTGCACAGAACAAGGCAAACCTGTCTACAAAGAGGCCATCTTGCAACATCACAGCAAAGGCTGCTAGTGAAATGATTTGGAAATGGAAAAATGTATCATGCTGGCCATGAGTAAGCAAAGGTAAGGATGTACAAACCAAAGTGGGTCATGAAATAATACCGTCAACAGTAGATATCTCTACAATGCTATTCCAACACATCAGTAATTTTGAATAGCAATCAACTGAACTTCTCAATAGACTTCTCAATAAACTTCAAAACTTAAATGAATATTCTTTTCCATTTTAGAGCAGCAGCTACCCTTGACATCAAGAATCTTGCAAGGTAGTTGCAGTTGTTTATATCTTTACAGTCTGCCTGACCAATGGGAGATATTTACATATAGCTATCTTGCCCTTCACAGTTAGCCAGCCTGGAATTGGTTTCCCACCCCTTACACAAGTTAAAATTTCACCAAGTCATGAAGTACCTTTCCTGTTTAGTGCCTTCTTTTTGAGAAGGAAAACTGATTAACGCAACAGCCCTTTATATACTTCATAAATTAAATCACTCATCAAGATAGGACCTTAATAGTATGATGAAGATGATTTTAAGAATCAAATACAAAAATGGAAAAGTGAATATTTTGAGATATTTAGTGATAGCTTGAAGAGCACACATGTATTAGTCAAAAACTATTCATGAATTTCACTGCCTCCCATGCCTGCCACATCTTTCACCAAAATAATTTCAGTTTAGTAAGCAGATCCATCACCGTTCTATGAAATAAAATAACAGGAGGAGTTTAGCCAAATGATTTAAAAGCAAAATGTTCTATAACCCACTTGATCTCGCTGGAATGGAATCTTGTTATTTGACTTATGCAAGATACGCTTTCCCCAGTCACCATGTTCCCCAAATACATTCAAGTAGATCTGAGCCTTTGTATCAGCATTCTCTTCTTTTCCTGTGTACACCATGACCTCATATTTGCGAACTGAAACAATTTATCCATAGAGATTAGAAGAAATGTCACCATTTCCCATTTGATGATTAATAACTGGGAAAGTCAATGACAAGGGTAGCTGTAAAACTATTAATCCCAAAATATGATACTGAGACATTTCTATTAAAAAAAAACTAAAACAAAAATGGTTCTGTTTCTTTGAAGATTACACATTTTTCACCTTTAACCCCAGACACTTTTTAAGCCAAGCCGCTGTGCCCCAAAGGAGCACCAATCTAACACTGCTTATCCAAAATAAAGACAGTTCAAGGAACTTACTTTTTCAGCTTTGGCTGTAAGGAAGAAAAAGCAATACCTGGAAGTACTTCTTTGCCTTTGTTGACTACCGGCAGCTCTCGCATGGTGTCTCCATCTTCATATTGTAGAGAAAGCCAGCGGTTGAACTTAAATATCAGCTCATTCTTTCCATTCAGATCAGTCATCTTGACACTCCCAACTTTCCATGCAGGAGAGCGAGACGTACTTTTAGGAAGAAGCTCTAGACGCACCTTGTACACCTGACCTACCTTGAGAAGATTGGTCTGAAGAAGAAATAACAATATAAAGATCATTTTTTATTTTTTTAAAACACACTAAAAAGTGAAATGAAATGCTAATGGCATTTCATAAACACCCCCCAACACACATATGGACATACACACAACCAACCTTAAATTCATCGGTGTTGCCAGCACGGAAGGCTGGTCCATTCTTGACAGGTGGTTCCAAGTTGATTGGCCCAGAACTACCTTTGTCCCCATACACCACCAGTACAACATCCCCATGCTCAAGATTTTCAATTGTGTCTACTGTCACTTTCCAATCTCCGTCTATAACATAAGCGTAAAAAAGTATAGTTGAATATACACTGAACTTTTAAGAATTTCAAAGCTCTCAGCAACTTTTTTTCACAGGAAAGAATAAACCATACTTCTTTAAGCAATAAATCTATGTCTCACTGTGTCCCAAATTGGTCTACCCCTAAATAATGTCACATAGTCACCATAATCTTTTTCCCAAATCGTGATTTAACAAAAAAAAAACTTACGTATGATCTCCTCTTTCTTCTTTTTTGATTCTACTTCCAGCTGCTCTTTGGGAACCCCAACTGTTTTATATCACAGATAAACAGTCAGGTAACCAGCATACAGCTAATTATTTGTATTTCACAGATACAAAAAGGAACTGCTCAAAACTGTGACAAAAATCGTCTTATACTAATGTTACATTGGAATGCCATGTCACTTTTGGTTGACATTTTCGTTTATCTTCTGGCACATCTTGTCAGATTCCAAGTATGTTTGTGCCCAATGTTAGGTTAATTAAAAAACAGTTAAGGCCATACATACACTCAACAACTTCTGGGAAAAGCCAGACATTACTGACGCCAGTGTCCACAGTAGGGCGTACTTCTCCTTTGGGTGTTAGACCAAGGAAAATGCCACGCTGTATCTTAGACTGGAGAGTGATGTAGCCTTTGTCTTTATGTTTTGTCACTATAAAATGGGAGTTCTCATCTCGTCCACCCTGAAAACATTTTTCGCAAAGCATGAATGATTATGTGCAAAATTTGCTTTATTGGAAGAAAGGATGAATCTACAAATGTGCAAGAGTTTTTGGGTTGTATGTACAACATTTGTTTTCACTGTGGGGAGTGGGTGGGGGAAGTAATGGTATGGGTATGTGGTAAAGAGAATTTCAAATATTCATCAGGTGTCATACTTAACTTCTATAAAAAAAATCAACAGGTTAAACTTTCTTATTGTAGTACAAACCTGGCAGTCGATTTTTCCATCAAATAATCGAAGGAACTTTTCTGGGTAGACCATACTCTCAAACAGACAAACCCACCTTGATCAATTTTGTGCACTCGAAAGTGACTTGGTCGGCCGCATTTGCCTCTGCCAGACACATCGAGGTCATGATCCACACTCACTGCTTGGGTGTTGGATGTCCGCAGCATAATCACTCCATGTTGGCGTAAAATACCCTGAAAAATTACATCCGTGCTTATAGAATTTCCTTACTACAAATACAACATCAACTGGCATTTATGTCCATGCTCTGAAACAGCTCATAGTATTCGCTTACTACAAACAAAGCATCATCTGACATTTAAAGAGGAAAGAAAATATGCAACATTGTTGCATTTCAAGTTCCACAGAACATCAATCACAAATAATAACCTAAACAAAATTTGTAATACAAAATAAAGCTTCTTAAGGAACGAACCTGAAATCCATCTAAAGTTAACAAAGTCTAAGGCAATAACATGCACCTTGCAGTATACATGGAAGTGTTTTCCAGGGTCATGATCAAGAATGCCCCGAGGATCTCCAAGTTTTCCTGATTCAAGAAGAGAAACAAACTGCAGAGGACTCTTCACTCCTTCCAACATCACAGTGAGATTGCTTTGTACATGTATTCGGAACTCACAGTATGGACCTCCACGACCCTAATATACAATCACACAATGACTGGCTGATTAATGTCTTCAGGATTACATGTGTGCCTTTTTAAAAGCAAAGTATTAAAATTATGCAGTGAACTGCCTAAGTTTTTCATAAACTCAAAGGACTGCCAGGTACAGAAAACCAACATCTTACACTGCTGCTTTCCCAAGCAGACAATGCAAAAGAACGTCGGAATTTTAAAAAAAAATCATTTACTGAAAATTATATACAATTTAAATGTTCCAGAAATAGGCAAACAATGATAAACTGTTACAGTTAACTTCCTTGTTAGCATCTGATTTTGCTTTAATGTTTCCCTACACACGACAGTACAAGAGAAGTCAGTGCCAAAATTCATCCACCAAACTTCATCTTTTGCTCCCCTTTTTCACATTCTCTCTCCCTTTTTTCATGGCTTAACAGTCTCCCTAAGTTAAACAACACTACTGAAAAGCTTCTTAATCACAATGACAATACAAATAAATAACATCAGTCTGTTATCACTTACATGTCCAACCACTTTGCCATTATCAATAGCTAAGTGAAAGTTTGAATTTAGTTGACTTGTAAATATGCGAATCATTGGTTTCTTGGATGAGACTGAAAAAAGTTGCTGCAAAAACAAACAAAAAAAGGCCAATATAGTACCTGACAAATAGTTCAACCTTAGAAGACCTTTTCACTTCACAGCTGTGGCTAATCTAGTTACTGATACAAACCAAAAAAAATCACCAAAATTTAACTTCAAAACATAAAATCAAATTTTAATTTGGACAAACTGGGAAAAAATAAGTTATAAAAAAATACTTTTGAAATATATTTTAAGAGCAAATGCTCTATAACTTATTAATATTTAGCATGATTGTGATTATAGATTTTTCCAGGAGAGTTCCATCAACTTTTCTGATTCTGTGTGTGACCAGCTGATTGAGATGACCTTTCATTGTTTCAGCCATGTGAATTCTGACCACTGCTATTTGCTAATAAGTGTAGATCATATGTGTCTGCATTATTATTGTATGTGGGCTTGTCTGGTGGAGCAATTATGAATGGTGGGATAGTTGATTGTTGTTGTGTTGTTCTAACCCTTGGTTTCCTATAAGAGCTGCCACTAATTGCCCTCTGGGGTAAATAAAGTATGAGCATAACTTGTGAAGATGACTGCAGTTATACAAAACAAAATCAGGTTTATGAAATTATAAGGTTAAATGCATGCAAGTTCACAAAAACACTACAAAATGTCACTTTGGGAAACCAAATTTTTGTGTGCTTACCTCCAGGATCAGCTCTTTCTCCAAGTCCATCAACTGTGCCATCTACTTTGATGCGAAGTGCTTTGCCCGTAACCAAGGAAAACAACATTATTTGGTTCTTGTTTTCAAATTTCCATTTCTCAATCTCCCACTGTAAAGAATTTGTGAACAAATTTTGTTTCCAAAGTCATGATATGATTTAAAAAAAAACTTTATTTGTCCTTAAGGAATTAGTGTTTACTTTCTCAGTGAAGACTATCTCCACCAGAAGAAAGAAGGTTAATTTAATTTTTTAAAGTCCAAATCTCTCTTTTCCCTCCCAGCTCTCTTCATCTCTCTCTATATATGTCACTCTTATGTATCTTCATCCGTATCCCCACTGCATGCATACAGATGCGATCACATGTTTTCACACACATACATACAATTACATATACAAGCAAACTATTCACTATAATGTCC
The DNA here is from genome assembly GCF_003073045.1 of Pomacea canaliculata. Taxonomy (NCBI): domain Eukaryota; kingdom Metazoa; phylum Mollusca; class Gastropoda; order Architaenioglossa; family Ampullariidae; genus Pomacea; species Pomacea canaliculata. Next base: position 5,021,281 of record NC_037599.1, read on the forward strand.
TGGAAAATCCAAAAAGAACATTCCAGGAAATGACAGGTAAACAGTAATCTGCATTACAATTTGTAATCTGTATTTGTTAACTTGCACAATTCCAGTGGCTGGGTCTAAAACTGACCTATAACAGGCTAACTTACATTTCTTTTTGCAAGGATGTCATCCATGTATCCATCCTGCATGCTCAGTTCTCGAACAATCTTTCCATCATCTTCTCCCTCATCAAGCCACCTATAGTAGAGTCAAATGCTATAAGCCTTCATCTGCATTCCGACTCATGCATGCGCTCATGACAGCACACATGCCTTTAGCACTATAAATTCTTCTGCTGATTTACTCATTTTCATCAAGTTTGTATGTGTTTGGTCTTTACAAGTACAGCATTACATTGGGTATCCAAGTGTTAGTTTCTCTTGTGTCGTGATATGCCCAAAAGGGACATTACAAGTATAAACTTTCCATCCTTTAAAACACAGAAAAATCTGTTTGTTATGGTTCCTTGCTTTCATTTACCTACAAAAAGCATGCATGCCACAATATGGCATCTAGCCTGTATTTAGCTACATATATAATGGCTGGCAGTAATACTTGCCTGTTACAGTGGAAGACACTTGTCTCATGAGGTTTGGCATCAGATTCTGAGATAACTATTTTTTCAAGAAACCATCCATCACCTGCCCAAACAAGATTCGACAATAACTCAACTTGAAGCCTGACAACATTCCCCCTCCCCACCAAAAAAAAAACACAGTACCTTTGATTTGGTAAACTTTATAAACTGTACATCTCAAGATCATGTACTATGAGAGAAAATGATACCTGGACTTGTCCCATCATGACCAACAATGACTCGCTTTAGTTTCCCAAGAGAAACTGCCTCAATTGTGAAATGATCCACCTGTAAATAAATTTTTTAAATTAATATTTTTTTAAAAAATCCAAAAGTACTATTTATTTCTTCTTTATGCTAAACTCAATATGAATTTATAGTCATGATTAATACAGAATAGTAGAAAATTATTTATATCTGTGATAAACTTTCATCATCATCATCCATTCCTTGACTGGTACCAGCTGATCCCCAACAGGGCTAGCCCACTGGTACTTGCTGTCAGGAGGATCTGACTAGATGCAACAGTGGCTATTGTGCACCATCTTGGTTGGTCTTGGGCAGCAGTGAGCAGTTCTTGCATGGATCAGTCAGTCCATTACCTCATATTAGTCATTCAATTCTTCCACTGTCTACATCAGAAGCGCCACCCTCCACAGTTCCCTGGAGGGCTGTTTTCAAAAGATTGCTTAGCCAGATGACATGGCCAAACCAGACTAACTTGCACACATTTTACTGTGGCTGGTAGGGTTACCTGGGGCCCCACAAGTGTGGTGACCATGCTTCAGTCAAAATCACTGGATTTGGATGCTTTGTAAGAGTGAGTACAAGTCTTCTTAAGCCTTTAGTTTTGAATGCTTAGATCCATCTTTCCATCTTGGTAAGCAAGGTACAAGTATCATAACCATACAGCATGATGAAGACAATGATGTACAAGTATCATAAATATACAGCAAGATGGCGACAACGAGAGACTTGAGCAGGCTGTCCAGGCTCATAAGGCGTTATACTTTTGCTGTCCTATATTCTGTTGAGCTTGGCCATTGCTGCTGTCACTGTTGTGATCCTTGCTGTGCCTGATGGTGCTGACCCTCATTTTGCTCTTGTTAGTGCTGATCTCCATCCTTTATGTACTTTCACTATCAGTCTGTGAGGTCTTGCAGCTCAGTGCTATTGTTCTTCATCGGGTCAATGTTATTTGCAAAGTGCAAGTTGCACAGGGGTCTCCCACCAATGGAGACGGAGGTGCAGTGGTTGTGGAGAGTTTCTCGTATGATGTTTTCCAGAAAGATGTTAAACAGCACAAATGAAAGAGGGCAGCACTTTTAACACCCACTGTTGTCAGATCTCCGACCTGGTCGTTGAGCTGCGCCTTTGTACAATGCTCTGATAGTTTGAATAAGACCTTCCATTTTGATATTAACACATTAATAATTTTTTTTTAATATTTACTAATCACCACTCATCTGTGATATTGAGGACTATCTCTGACTCAAAAAAAAAACCCAAACAAAAATAAGTCTGACTTAAAAAAAAAATTGTGTTTACTTATTTGTATTTCTGTGTATATGCAGGTGGTATGCATGTCCAAAGAATAATAAGACCAACAATCCTTCAAATGCAAGAATGAAGCAGCACAAATATCCTAGTGGCAAGCATTTTCTATTTTTCCAAGCATCATTACATTAATGGTTCATACAGTCCAGAAGAGAAAGATCACTAACCTGTCCTTTTCGGAAGACCTTGTCTTTAAAGGGAGAGTAAAGCTGCCTAACACCTGTGTCTCCGCGCTCACCATAGATGGTGAGATACACATTAGCATCTGTTCCACCATTCCACAGATCTCCAGTGACCACAGCAACATCATATTTGATCACTAGAATCAATTTATGACAAACAGAAGAATACTATTAGCTGTTGCATAACATTTCATATTGAATCTGGTATGTATTATACAAATATTTTCAAAAGATCTTTGTTTGAATTTTTGTGCATGTACAGCTTCATTATTATGCTTCCTCTCTCATATCACTCACTGTCATTCACACACACACACACATGATTTATATGGTTGGGAGGACTTACCTGGCAGATTTGGATCACCACGACGAACAACTGGCAGTTCTCGACATATCTCATGATCATCCTCATCCCTAGCTAGCCAGCGTTTGACTGTGAAGATAAGTTCCTCATTGGTGTCTTTGTCTATCATACGCACTTCATCACACATCCACCCAGGAAAGCTTCCGGTGTTGTCATGAGCAATGCGTATCTTGTAAATCTCACCAATGGCACCAACATTTATCTGTAAAAAATATCTTTTCCCTTATGTTTCTACAAAATTATTTTTCAAATGTTTGCGTCAAAATTACTTGAAATATATGAAAACTCCTTTAATTTGATTTTATTCTACTAAGAATGTTTCATGGCAATACCAAAATATTAACCACTGGCATCTGGCAAAGAGAACCCCTTTCCTCAAATGTTATAGTTAAGGAAACTTTATATCCTCTTCTATGTTAAATCTCCTATTAAATGTTCACATAAAAACCTGCATGTACAAATAAAAATATGCATACCTACATATAAACCTACATACATAAGAAGCCCTGAGTGTGGGTCTGAATGTGTAAATTTATCTGAGAACACACACACACACACAAGCATATTTAAGGGTTCGTTAAACATATTCTTTTCCTGACCAAGGAGTAACTTCTGAAATAAATCATTTGAAGTCTCATATTAACCTACATTGTTTCAATTTCTAGCTTCTCTGATGAATGAGAAAACTCAATTTTTCACAGAGACACTAAACAGAAATTATCACTAGGGTGTGCAGACTAAATAGGCTTTGTTGACATCGAAAACATTGCCCCACCTCTGTTTCATTAAACAGGTCACCCAGAGTTACGCTCCATCATTAGCCCCTTCCTAACACCTAAAAGAAAATGTCTTCATGACACATAATATAATTTTGAAGAGCAACACAAGAATGTTAAGCTGTCGGTCCTCATGAAAAAAAGGTGCTTTTGGATCTCCAGATTTACAAGTCTCTTATCAGCACTGTCAGGACGTATTCTATGATTTTTTTCATTATGTGATCTGAGTAAGTCAAGGGCTGTAAGAATCTAATTCAGGACAGGACAGTGCTACATGCACTATTATGATGACAACAGGTAGCTTAAGAAGATCACCAGGGAGACAAAATGCTTAGTAAACTCTACTGAGGATACAAACATTAATCTTACTCCATTGAGAACCATAACCCATCCTTGATGAATATCTACTTTTTGGCCCTCCCACATGTGCTTTTTCACAACAGGTTACTTTTTCCTCAGGTGCCAATAATAATAAATTACAGATGTTTTCACTTCCATATGACAGGTATAATTAAAAACATTTATCAGGTCTAAAATAATTTCCTTAAAGGTATGTTATCTTCCCCCCGTCTCCTAAGAATGTTAATGTTAAAACAAACAAGTGGGAAGAGATACAAATATGTAAGGCACAAAATATCTGATGAAACTAAAAGGGATCTCTTTTTGTTTGAAGTAACTTTAGTTTATTGTGCCTTATGATATCAAAATATAAGAACTGACACCCAAATCTTTCTCTAATCTTCAACTCTAAATCTTAAATCTTATTACAGATCCTTTGATTTGACTTTTCCTTTAACACTGTTGCAGGAGAATGAAATAGAATCTGGCAGTTTCCTAAGAGACATCAATGAGAAATGTGGTATAACCCTTAATGGAAAGACTAAACGTGGATGGGCAAATTTTGGATGAAAGGGGCACATTGGGCTTGTGTGAAGAAATCAGATATGTGACAATCCTGACCGGGACACTATACCATTCATAATTACTATAAGGTTTGCTAGAAATTTCATCACAATTTGGGTCACAGCATCGATCATGATCATGGCCACAGTCAACACATGTAGTTTAAAGCTTAAGAAAATGTAAGTGACAGTACACCAAACTTGACAGCCCTTACCACTTCCCCTGACCTCACTTGAATCATTTTTGAATGCTTAGTTTTCCTTTCCTTTCTTCTTTAGTTGGCAGCTAGCTAGCTGGCATTTGGAACACTTAACGTCTCCAAACTGATATTTAATGCACATTTATAAACCACGGTTCATCGTATACAGTTTTTCATTTCATTTATATTTTTTTATTTATTGGCTATAAGCCCAGGGGGCATTTTTAGCCAAAACTTCAGATAATAACAATCACACAATAACAATCTCATATGTGCAACAGATGGTGACATTTGATTTCCAGACAATTGGTGGATCAGGGAGACATGGAGATGTTGAATATTCTTGTCTGGTTAAATGAAGGTAGTAAAATGATTGTTTTTATTTAGTTCTTGTTATGATAACAAATTAGTAGGATAAACATTAAATTGTTCTTAGAAATCTGTATGCTCAATGTCCTGCAATTCTGTAAGATTTTATATTTATTTCGGGGGGTTAATTCTTTCAGAAGCAGCTATTTTTACAATAAGTGACATGCAGTGAATTTTAACTTCAATATTCAAGTAGTTTGCACTGCATTTGACTAACCACAAAAAATAAAGGTGATTGACATTATATAGTTTCTTTTACAGAATATGCATGAGAAAAAAATTCATGAGTAACCATGAACAGGTGAAAAGGAAAAAATGCACACTTTGACTTGAATCCAAGTGTTGCTCAGTAGGTGTGCCCTTTAGAAAACCTAGGTCAAGAGTCACTTTCCTTATCTCAAACTCTTTGCAGTACACCCACCCAAACAGACCCCCTTCCCTCCACCACCACTCTTTAGCATTGCACCAAGGCTTTGACATAAAATAAAAACGTGTAGGTTTCTTTGAACACCAGAACCATGCCTATCAAAAGAATTGGAGGCCTGAAAAAGTGTTTGTGCAGCACACTGGTAATGACACTTGCTTCTTTCATTCATGACCTTCTCAAATAAAGCATGAATGATAAAAGTATTCAAGTTTACAGTTCTGCCGTTCCTCCAAACTCTGCTAGCAGTGCATTCACGAGTGTATTACTGGACTGCTAGCAGACAATTTTTGCAGTTAACTACTAAATCGAGGCATGCTGCTACAAAGCTTCCGGTTTAGTCATATATTTTTTTAGACTAGCTGAGACTAAGAGCGAAGAACTTCACAAGAGGCTAAGCATTGGTCTTGGCAGACAGACAGCAATTTACCTATAAACACATCATTGGTGCATTCATACAAAAATGGGTAGCAATTCACACAGAATCTGATCCCTATTTCCTTATCATGACTTCAGCAAAGTTTGAGTAAGGGTTTAGATTCTTTACTTTATTTTTTGAAATACTGGAATTTCTAGCCATTATCATGGTGAATGTGTGTGAAAGATGATAATTTATTATAAATATTTCATTCACAGATTTTAGAAGTTTAAAAAAGGGAAACAAAAAAGGAGAATATACTCCAAAGACAGAAATGCACAAATCTACACATGTAAACTGTAAGAAGCCAGGGTGCAAAACAGTATAGATAAATTACCAGCTTATATAGGACAGTAAACATCCTATGTAATTTGAACGCAGATAGCATTGTAAGTGCATACACACACACTCCTAAGGACAAGAATGAACAAGTAACATATGTAAGAATGTACGAAGAGTTAACAACAAGTCAGTTACGATTGCAAAGGAGGGTGTGGAAAAGGACACATCATGGGAAAGGTTTAAAGGATTGTATTTTCAATAGTGGGTAGGTGGCAGATATGGAAAGGGAGAGAGTTCCATTGTTTCACTGCACAATGGCTAAAAATCCTGTGGCTGTATGTTGTTCTGGCGACGGGAAAAGTAAGAAGACGATCATCAGACGAGGAGCGAAGTTGTCTAACATAAGGGAAGAGCAGTTCAGAGAAATAATCAGGGCAGGTGCCCGCAAAGATATTAAAACACACCACAGACAGTTTGTACTGGATGCAAGAACAGATGGGTAGCCAGTTCAGAAAACTTTAGTTTCTTGAAAATTCTGCAAAGAGGAAATTCAACTTACGTCGAATTCATCAATGTGGCCACTCTGAAAATGTTGTCCATCCCCAAAGCCAAGAGGAAGTAGAGAGCTAGAGCCTTTGTGCCCATACACAGTCAAGGTTACCTGTGCTGTTGTTCCTGCTGTGGATAGTTCATTGGTAGTTATCCACACTTTCCAACGACCCTCTGAAATAGAAAAGGTAGTTATGCTCATTACATTTACTGTGGCACTGAAATAAGCCTTTGAATCTCTTTTGATTGCTAAGTCCAATAGAGTGTATGTCATATGAATCTCCGCAATGAAATCTAATGCATTCTATATTTTATGAAGCGCCAAAAAAAAAAAAAACCTACAAGAATGATCTTTCTCTCTCTCTCTCTCACACACACACAAATGTATCCATTCAAAAAAATTTTGTTCTACTTACTAGTGTTCAGCATGCGATCACGACGATCTCTCATTTTGTTGGCAACAAAATCACCAGTGTTAAGACGACTTCTTGTGTGTTTTAGTGGCTGGCCAGCTGGTGGGCGAGGTTCAAAAAACTCCCCCACCATATATCGGAATGGCTCTTTTCCACCAGCAATCAACACTTCTGGTCCATTGAACAGTTGTGCCAAACCAGACACCTATATAAAAAGTTGTACTAAAATCTTAATATATTTCCATGGGGTTATTGTTCTGCTCCCCATTCATCAGATTCAGACTTACACTAACAAGCATTGTGATGATATTTAAATTCTTTCCTCTTAACTAAGTATTCAGATTTCCACTCATAAGCATTAACTGATAATTTTTAAAATTCCTTCCTTACCACTCAGTTTCTTGCTTAAAAATAAACTAACCCCAAAGCAGTGATTACATTAACTATCATTATTTTGTAAATAAGAGAGACAGAGAAAAGAAAAAAGATATTCTAAAAAGGAAAGAAAGAAGTGAAGGATAGAAAATACATTAGAATGAGGATACATAAAAATTCTTAAAATAATTTTGTTCTATGTCTAACCAGCTAGTCATGTTCTGTCCCAAATCTGATTTTAAATTAAAAGAAAACAAACTTAAGGTTTCACTTACTCTGCGTCCTTCCATTGTGTACAATGTGTGTATGGCTGAGCCAAACATATCGCTCAAGTCCGACATGATCTGATCAAAATTCTGAGCTGTTCTCCTGTTGATCAGCAAAATATGTTGCTGTTTAGGATCTCCATTACGAAGCACAGTAATTTTTTTTGGCAAAGAGCGGTTGTATTCATAAGCCATGCGATGTTCACGAGCATAACGTGCTTTCTTCACACGTGGGGGATCTTCAATGTCAGGGTCATGAAGCAAGGCATTAAGATTTCTTTGGCCACTAGGAGGCTTATTGTAGCTCCAGCGGACACGAGGGATCAGTCTGTTTAAATCTAACCCTTCAGCTCTGTGTCTGTAGGTTGAGCATATGTAATGACCATTATTTTCCAGCTCATCAATAAGTCGGATGGCATCATTCCCATGTGGTGTAAAAATACTTCTCACGCCATAAGGCAAGTCTTGCATCTTGCTGGACAATTCTTGATACAATGTCTCCAGTCTTCGATATCGTCCAGGATGTATTGCAATTTTTATCTTGTCTGTCCTAAGATCTCCATCTTTGTAAAAGTAGCATGTTTTGGCCATAATAGGATCAAGTAACGTTCTTCTGAAAGACTGTCCACTTGGTGAGGACCGCAGCTTTACTTTTGATGCCATTTTTTTTTTTTTAATGTTTGGTTTTAGTCTGACAGATTAGAATTATTCTTCATACTTCTGCTCAGCAATTTTCACAGTTTGTAGATATCACTATCTGATGCCTATACCGTTCATTCTTCATGACATACCTTTTAAAACAGAAAAATATATATAAGTCTAGCTTCAATGGTTGAAAATGATGATAGGCATACAGAAATATAAAGATGCAGATTCATTTTGTTTGTTTTGGGCTTTGTGCAATAAAAAAGAAAATACATTATGGAAATAGAAAAAAAAAAAGGGAGACAGATGAAACAAGATGTTATTACTCTCTCCATCTACATAACACTAAAAGCAAGCAGTATATATTCCCGTATATTCCTATATGTATAATAAACTTTCCAAAAAGAGCGAATTCATATATTTTCTACACAACACGTTATGCAATTTGTCACAAAAATCACATTTTATAGATCATTTTGTTTGATATTTACATGCATATTATCCCTGTTCTCGCTCGCAGAAGAAACATTTATATATATAATAAATAAGATTGAATAGGTAATAAATAAGAAACCTTTCTTGTGATGTCAGAAACAGAATTAACTGAAAAGACGAAAAGAGTTAGTATGTCAGGAAAGCTATTGATGTACATCGTTACGCAAGTGTAAACACGTAGGAGATTACCTCTAACGTAAATCCCTCTACACTTTGAATGAGCAACACAACTTGTAATCCCATAGAACAGACTGCTCAGATTTTTAAGATCGCACTTGCACCAACGAGGTCGTTTCCAACCACGTGATACAAACTTCCGTTTCGAATCGACGAATGCCACGCACCACAGCAAAAACTGATTATTAGACTGTGTATCATTAAAATTAAGATTCTTGTCTTCTACATATGTACATAATTTAAAGAAATTATGAAAATATTTATTATCTTTAATTATATCGCTTTGTATCTCTGGTTTTGGAAAGCGCACAATCAACCGCGGGAGTTTTGGTTTTTTTTTTCGTCTTAAAGGGAAATAATTGTTGAGATGGTAACCACACAGAGTTATAGACCATAGAATTGTTTACTTGACCACGACGAGCGCACTTTTTTCTCTCGATCTCTCTCGAGCGGGGAAGGGAAAGGAAGTTGGGGGTGTCCGATGAGCGTTTCTTAAAAACGTTCTTATAGTTTCTAAAGATTTTAAAATTAAAAATGCCAAGAAGCAAAAATAATTTATCAGTGGTGATTAGAAGCCAGCAGAATAATACAATTATTTATGATTGTATGAATATCTGGATCACACAATTATTGTTTGTCTTACATTATTTGTTTCGCTCTCGTTCGCTTTCTTTCTTATAAGCACACAGACATACAACGAACGTCATATTTTCATTGAAATACAATCATACAACAATATGACAAACAGCATGTAGAAAAGACTGTTCAAAAAAGCTTTTTCTTTATTCTATGTATAAATGTACAAAATAAAAAATAACTATCATATTGTACATATCTACAAAAAGTCATAGCGTTAACCGTAAGAATTAAAGAGTTAAAGTACACCGGTTCTATAACCATGTACTCGTAAGTTTTAATGATCGAAGGAACACAGCACCATAGCTGTAAGGAGATATAAAATATTTAGTTTGCGTAGACACATTTGACTTTTGAATTCATTTTGTTGCAAAACCGTTTCTTCTCTGTGATTCTCCGATACGTGTGGATAATGTGGAAGACAGAATAAAAACTACAGCAAAGTTAGTGACAGCGTTTATAAATAAACAATTCTTTCACAGGACAGATGGATGCTTTAGGATAAGAATAATAAAAAAAAAAACACAAGCCAACGAAGTACTTCAGCCGGCAAAAGTTATGGAATGAAAACAATAACATAGACTATATTTTTGTCATCATCAATGACATCGTTTCTCTGTTATCAGCTGTCAAGCAACAACAATATTCAGTTAATGGCAGGGTATGAACTTTTCTAGTAAACATTATGTTTATACTCGTCTAACATTTGCGCAGGCACGCACGAACACTCACACATCACATACAAGCAGACATTGAATGATTGGTAGTTTTAATTGTTGCCTTTTATCTTCTCTTCTCTACCTACATAATTGTATATCTGCTCAATAATGTCACAAAAACATTGTCATCTGTACTATGTCTGAAAGTGTGACGAAGCTTTAACTTCTTGGAAACTCTACCAAGCACTCTAGTATATAGTATACACATCACCACAACACGTAACTGTAATAACAGCCAAAGCAACTGCGGGGAAAGCACAGCATTTGTATAGTAATGACTCTTTTTACTCAGCTCTAATCTTCTAAATACCACCACTCAACACTTTTAAGGTGTCTCACGCCAAAAAGTTTGTCATTTATTTACATGAGGAAACACTCGTCTTTGGCAGACTTGAGTTTGTAAATAACTGTTAAGCCATGATGGATTGAGAGCTGCGCAAACAAGTACATTTTTTAAAACCTCGCCATTATATTCATATAACAAATTTTTTTCTTAGGTGCAAACAAGTACAAACATAATAAATATACAAAAATTCTATGAAGTAGAAATGCAACTCGCCTTGTATGTACATATCAAAGCTGACATATACACCTGTAACTGCCGTACACTGAGGGGCGCCGGAAGATGATTATTTTAGATTGAAAGCAACTGAAATCTGTCTCTACCCTCCCCCTCTTCTCTTATACATGCCTAGCCTTCTAACCCTCATGTAACCATTATATCGTTTCTCAAACCTCATCTTGGCATCTTTACCTGAACAAACACATATTCCATTTTGTAAACATAATTTTAGCATGCATAGGACAGGAGAGCAAGCAACCATTACAAAAATATCCAGAGGTTGTTGGTTTTTTTAAGGATGTTTAGAAAAAATGTTTACATGGGTGAATCAACAATGTTAACCGTCGGTGTGCGAAACAAACCAGAGAAGCACCGGCCAGTAAACGATCTTCATGCCTGACGTACTCTCCAGTCAAAGACACGTGCTGTTGGCCATCCTGTCAGTGTCTCGGCATAGGACGAGCGGACAGGGTAGAGCTGCTGTAGCCATGGTTCTGTTTTACAGTAATAATAATGAACCTACATCATCATCATCAATTTATACATTCTTTCGTTTGTTCATTTATCCATTCATCCATTTATCCTTCAGTGATATCATGGTTCAGGGTAAATAGGAGACGTGAACAGCGCATGGACTCCGTTAAACAGTTCAAGAAGCTGTTAAGCTGCTTGCAAATACTAAAGTCAATCAAACAGATGCTTTTTCAGCTGATGTGATGTAAAAATAATGTCTAATAATATTTAGAAAATAACAGCCAGTTTGGATTTAAGTTAGGGGTGCCCAATCTACGGCCCGCTCATTTTAACCAGACACAACACCATTTCATTTTTAATTTCAAAATTCTTGCAAAACCTAGAAAAGGATGGGCATTTTTTTCAAACTGAGGAGAAAGAAAAATTTTAAAAAAAACTTCCTTTCGTCCGGCCCACCATATAGTAGCTTACTCTCAATACTTTATACACAAACAGTTGCCTGTATTACTTACAAGTGTCCCGCCCACTTGATAGGCAGCATAGTACTTCTTCTTGGCATCTTGCGAACGAGGCAGAGGGAGGGTCTCGGCGTGCACGTAGTCATCCATCATCTAGTTGACATCAGACAGAGCTTGCAGCTTACAACAGGACTAGCCATCATAATTATTCTCTCAGAGATTTGAACTCAAAGTAGGAAGTGAAGTTTACAGACAAACCAATGAAACGATTTGAAGGTTTAGAAACTTTTGTGTTTTTCAGATTTGGGCTGCGGGGAAGAGAGACTTTAATCCCAGAAAAATTAAAGGTACTAGAGGATGGCTCACATTTTAGCTTATTTACAGAGGATATTGGCAGGAGCCTCACTAGTTGGTCATTCGTGTTCAATCTCTTGATGAACATTAGGGATGATAAAACGTTTGTCAAGCTATGAGCAGTTGAGCTGTCCTTCAGGCTTTAAGCTCTTGGCTCCTGGCTATTTACATATTCATCCACATTATGCACCTGGTACCCTGGCTACTTACATATTCATCGACATATCTGACGGGTTCGGACACGTAGCTCCAGCGACGCATGTCACGTGGGGGCATCTCGTAGGGTCGCGGTCCCTCCATCCACACTCGGGGCAGCTTGACCACACTGGTGTCTAGACTGCCCACACCCACAGTGCTGCTGCGGCTAGACTTCCTGCACAAAGCGCACCTGTTGGTACAAGAGAGGGAAGAGAACTCTACTTCCACATCTCAGCATGCTATTAATCTCTTGTTTCCGTGAGTGAGTGAGCGCGTGCATAGCAGGTGATGTAACAAGCACTCACATACAGTCTTTACCTGTCTTTGCTGCACGAAGTACAAAAGCAGAATACGCAGAGAATCACCGTTAGTATAATGAGACAACCAATGACGCTGCAGCAGATGATCAGAACGTCTGAAAACAAAACAAGTCCCATGATCAGAAGGTATAAAAACATAAAATATCGCAGGATTAGAATGTCTGAAAGCACGTCACGTGATCAGCAGGTCTGAAAACAACATCAACAACAAAAATAGCATGACACGTGATCAGCACATATATCTATCTCTAGTCCTGGTGATGGTGAACATCATCTTGAAGCAAATTGTTTCTGCTGTAAAATAACTCACCTTTCCCATTCACTCCGCAGGTGCTGCCTAAATACCAGTCTGGACATCTGCAAACGACACTACAAACGACATTGCAAAAAGACATATCTATACAGATGCCCAAGCACGTCTTAGTGCTATGCAACCACAACAGCGAAAGTCCACTTCGGGGGTAGCTACCACGACGTTCACACAGCCAACACAATGGACATACTCGTGTCAGTGTCTAACACTATGTCCTTACAGTGAGCACTAGGCTTACAGCTTACACTCCCAACCTACACATGGCGGCCTCTAAGCTTTAACATGGACAATCCACATTTTTTTTGTTGCAAGATACCCCTACCTGCATTTTGTGCTTCCTGTTCCGTCTCTTTGACACGTGCCGTTGTTTTCGCAGCCACAGGATTCTAGAACCCCAAAAAGGATAAATTTTTTTAAATCCCTATAGTACTCGTTTTCTTTTCTTTTTTTTTTTCTTTCTTTTTTTTTTTTTATTGGATGAACTGATCGATTTACTTGTTACGTGAATAAAACTTAAAAACTCCTGCACTTACATTTCACGTAAATGAAAACTGACTGGTTGTATTATGGTATCCTTATGCATTCACATAAAATATTTGCTTTACTGATAGACAACTGGTTAACAGGCTGATTGGCTAAAACATATATTGATCTGTCGACCAATTTATTAATATTGTCTACAATATATAACATTGTCATTTACTAAATCTGCTTTATCCCAAAGTGCTGTATCTTTCCTTTTTTGCAAGAAACGTAACCAGCTTAGGATAGAGTTAGCATCCCTTTGAACATAGACAGATATCCCAGAATAGTCACAAGGACCAACCAATGCAGGTCTCTCCTGGTGTGATGCTGACCGCAGGCGACACATCATCAAACCCCGCGCGGCACGCGCACTGGAAGGACGCCAGACTGTGAAAGCAGTCAGCATTGGCGGCACAGTAGTTGTGATTCTTGTCCACACAATGGCTGAACTCTGGGATGAAAACAAAAAGACAGAAGATAAGATAAACTATCTGTACACGTGCAGTTTACAGTGAAGAACATTCCAATTGTGCGAGTGTAGTGCTTTCTCTCTCATCTGTGGACACACCACGGAACTCATTTCAGTGCCATCACGCAATGCCATGCTTGGTCCCTGTACTCGATTACTTCTCATTTACAGTTGGATATATGTGCATACTTATAATATGCAATGTCCAGGAGCCATAGTTATGAAGCGAGGGTAAGGCGTTGCCTGGAAGTGTCTTGTTTCCCAAGTCTCCGGGGTAAAACAACACCTGCGGGGTCTGGACATCGCTTTATAACTTCGGAAATAATTGTCCTCGCTTCATAGCTACGGCCCCTGGATGAAACACTTCAGCCACCCTGTACTTTAAAAAACTATATGTCTGTTGCAGAAAATGTGTTTCTATACGCATTAATTACAACGAAATTTATTTACAGGATGAGTGTTTCGATATGCACGACTTCGACAAAATTAACAAAGGTTTGAGCTAGATGAGACCACCCGTATTATATCAACCTATCTTTGACAACTTTTTATTTAAGTCGCTGGTAGACATAACTCAGAGGTTTCTGACCCATGATTGGCTGAAGGAAGGTGGCCATGGTGCCGTTGTTGCCGAGCACTAGACTGGTGTCGGTGATCTTGATGAGGGAATCAGTCGTGTCGACGTAGGCTGCGTCCACAATGCCTTTGTTGTAGGCGGCCATCAAGTCTTCTCGTTTAGGGTTGAACGCTGAGGTGACAGCTAGCTCCCACTTCACTGTCACCCGCTTCGTGTTCAGGTTACGGGAAATAGAAGTCACGTATACATCCAGAACACCCCTTGTTCCTTGCGATATAAGTGCTTTCATAACCTGAAAGTAAACTCATGAATGAAAGGCAATTTCTTCACAACTTATCTTTCAAGCATATTCACCCACCCACACCTCACTTATCCCAAGCATGTATTTATTACTTGACTAGTTGCCGCGTACTGCTGGTCACGAAACTTTCTGAGCATATAGTGTATCTGAGCATAATCAAATAATATTACCTTTTTAATGACAATATTATAAAAAAATCTTGACTGGCCTTTTCGCCTAATCATTGATTCTTCCAGTACTAAGACGTGTGCTTACCACTTGACGAACAGCGTTGGCCAAATTCTTGAAATCTTGCCCATTTTTGTCCAAGAGTTTCTCAGAGAACCTGTCAACAAAGCTGATCTCTCCTTGGAAAAATTGTGCCGCTGAAAGCAAATAAATAAGTTTTAATTTACATATATATTGTCTGCTTTGTAATGGCTTTCTTCGTGCTCCTCTTCTGTGGGTTAGACTTGTTGTTGTTGTTGTTGTTGTTGTTGTTGTTGTTGTTGTTGTTGTTGTTGTTACAAAAGTTACAAATTGGTCTAAATTACACATCTACATTAAAGATGGTTCTTCTCTTTACAAGTAAAGCTTGGCTGGACAAGAACACTGATGGATAGAGCAGAACTTACCAACGCAATTTCCTGTGTCCGGTTGCCTCAGATAGCCGTTCAAACACCCGCAGTATCCAGGTTCTAGGCACCTCTCGAAGCCAGACACCTGGCAGCCGCTGTTGGAAATGACGTCACAGGGAACTGGCGCCGCCTGCAGGACTGGCGACACGCTGTTGGCACCGCTGCGCGCGTCTGGCATGACGTCATTGGCCTGCAGGGCGTCCTGACGAAGGGCGAAGCTTGTCACAACCTCCACGTCCTCGCGCGTGGCAGATTCAAAGAGAACATCTTCAGGGACGTCGAAGGGGCTCTTTGTTCTCTCGAGGTCATCGCGCAGGGTCACCTGGCCGGCCGTTCCTGAAAGTAAGCATGCCGCTGTCAAAGATGAGCGGCTGGTGTTCGTGTCAACACATCCTCGACAACACTCGTGATTGTGGTTGCATCAAACGAGCTGTGATCTCTGGAGAAAACATGCCGAAGCATCCAAACTCCTTACCTGGACTAATCTCACCTGTCTTGAGTGACGTAAATGTGGATTTATCTTATTCGCAGGAGAAATCAATTTTCATCTTTGTGAAAAATCGGAGTCGTATGGTTATGTCACGTAGGATTGTCAACATACCTAATTCCCATAATCTAAGCAAATAATGTCCTCCTTTATGCGGGATACAGCCTTCAAACATTGACACGAGAGTCATGTCGCCAAGGCAGGTAAAGCAAACGGTTGAGCTGCGAGTGCAAGTGCAAGTGCCATGTAGTTAGGTGCACTCAGCTTATGTATCATCTGAGAGCACACCTCTTTGTGGACACAAGGGAAAGTTGTGATTCTTGAAGGTTTGCGTGTCTCCAAAACGGAAGGGCGCCGTTTGCTTTCACTTTGGGAACTGGTATCGTGTAAGGAATGAACCACATGATCATTTTTAAAAAAAGCCCATTACTGTCAGCAAGTTTAACATAAGCAATATTCTTTGTCGCGTTGTAGAGAGTCATTGCCATGTTCAAGTCAGCTATTAATACATGTACTTTACAATCATACTTCCTGTCTTAACAATTCTTTTTATATAAGGGTTTGTCATTATAAAGACAGACTTGTGGGTCCGCAATTACCTTCCCTAATGGCGGGGATCTCTGGAATAGAACGAAAGGATGTTGATGTTAATAAAACAAAAACAAAATTACTGAAGTCATCGATTGATTAAATAAAAAGACCGTGTGCAGAAATATTGCCCCGAAAATGGACGTAGCTTGTCTCTGCTCCATTTCCGCTTTAGGAAATCCTCACATGGTCGCCATATGAAGCTGTTTGCAATTGCTGTTATGTACACGCCCCACATGTCGCGCACAAACAATGTTGCTATGTACACAACTCCAATGGCAGCCACAAACAATGGAAGATCAATGAGACGCCTGCTGTAAATGTTTGGAGTGGGAAAACAGCGTTCTTGAAGAGATTCTGAGATTTTTAAGAGAAGTTTAGTGAGAGTTCACTACAAGCTCACTTCCGGCATACCAAAGGATTGGTGAAAATATCAAGTCGGTTGTTTGTTGCAGTTTTTGTGCCCGACTTTAAAGCCGCCAAGCGGAAGTGAACAACCACGTGTTTATTTAAATCTTCGATGCTTTAGGCTCACTGAAGTTATTTCGAGCTTTGGTGAGAGCGTTAATAAATGCCAAGCCCTGACATGGAATTTGCAAGAGAAGGAACAGGAGTAAGTTTCGAAGTACCGCCAAGAGTGACATGGAATTAGTACACAGGAAGATCGGAGGATCCAAAGGAAAAGAAGACAGAGTCTTTTGTGGTATGGACTTCGACAAGAGAAATGTCCAAAGCTGAACATGTATGCTAAAATGTTTGTTTGGGGTTTTTTGAAAGTCAAATTAATTACCTTAAATCAGCATTTTAAACAAGCGACTCAGATAGTTCAACCAATGCATGAGAGAAATGTTCACTGGAAAGGGGTGCGTTAAATAACAATAACAACATTTGTGTAGGTCGTTTCATCTCAAATGGCTTTTTACAAAAAATAAAAAAACAAAATATAAATGGAAGAATGAGGATGTGATCGTCTTGTGTAGTAAAAGGGTATTGGATGCTTCGGTGAATGTCGGGTAGCAAAGTAGGTGTTAGTTCCGGGTAGTAATGTCGGGATGGTGGAGTCCGTGTAGCTAAGAGGATTGTTGGAAAATATTTATGAACTTTTGTTCTTTTTCTTAACCTAACACCTTTCTTCCTTTTTTTTTTCTTTTGTTCTTTCTTTCAACTTGCTTCATGGACATGAAAACGTTAAATAGGTCATTAGCCTTAAACTGTTGCCAATGGTTTTCTGAAGGAAAACATCGTCCACAGAAATGCCAGGCTGGCCTGTAGGGTGGTAACGAGCATGCCATACAATGACACTGGGTGCTCCACAGTCTCGGCGTTTGAAGGCCTGAAGGCTCGTCTGTTTGTTTGCTGTTGATCGTGCTAGAAGCGAGTCGCCCATCGCCGCTCTGTTTTGCACATGCGCGGGAATCTTCCAAGACGGCGTGGCGCGGTGTTAGCGCAGGAAGCCGCGACTTGTGGGCGTGATCCTCCGTTTGATACACACGGAACAGCGCGTAACCTAATGAAAGCACCTGCCGTTAAAATACCACTAGCGCCACCTGGCGGATATGAAGTAGGGGTTGCGGGCAGCAGCCGGCCAGGAACATGTAAGCAGGCATCAGACGTGCTGATACACTTTTCTCTTTGCTTGTCTTGTTCACCTGACACACAAACACACACACTGCCTGTCACCTCTCCCCACCCTTTATTTTCCCGTTTTCTCGGCACCACCTTAAAATCAATCACTAGTTAAACCTGAAGCTAGACTAAATCCACAAAAAAGCGAAAGCAAAAAGAAAAAAAAATCTCCCCGTTTTCTTTCCTGTTGCAATATTCCGTCTGTCTGCTTCCCCTTCCACGAGCCCCTCCCCAATACCTCCGTGTCCCACTCAGTGATGTCACAAACATTCTCGAAGTGGAGGTCCTCGACGTCTGTAACGATCTGTGCATTCTTTTGTGGTCGGGGCTGAATTCTTTCTCCCTCGGTGGTCATCAGCATAACTGGTCCCTTAGGACCAAAAGGCTTCGAACCACCAGTGAACTCACGTCAGGTCTGACCTCTCCTTTTTAACATCGACTAGCGCTGGCCTCTTAAACTTCTTGTCTTTCTCCATCACAAGGCAAGAGGTCCGAAGGATGCAGTTTTTAAAGTCCGTTACACTGTGTAGATGTAGTGTACAAAAAAACTTAGAAGTTCGTTTAATTTACCGTGTGTGCCGGGCTCAGATTTCACGAAGCTTACAGCAACTGTTGTTGCTGGCACGGAGCAACAACAAACCAACCTAAAGCAATTTTGGCAAGTGTCATTGGGAATGGGGGTAACTTCCTTTCCTGACATTTTTGCTGTCGTCGTTCCCTGTCGTGACCGTTGAAACATATTTATGTTTAAAAGATGGAATTTAACCACTGCAAACTTCAGACTTTCCCTGTATCTGAACCAGATCCACACACGTCAGTTCCGAAGTCGCTCAAACTGATTCTTGACCGAACGGCCCTGTGTTTACTTTTTGCACCGTTCGTTTGTCAGTCTGGCCCCAGAATATCTACAGTTCTCATTCAGCAACTTACAATTTCTTCCGAAAGTTCATCCATCAAGGTAAAGTCATACAAGGGGTACGTTTATGCTGTAATGACAACAACCAACATGAGACCTGAGAATGTATTTTCATCGGGCGCATCCATATTGAAACAGGCGTCAACGATCTGTCCTGGCTGTGTACATGTTTGATGTCTCGCACCTTCCGAGCGCAAGTAGTTTACTCCATAATATTTCGGAAGATTGATGTCTATAACCCGATAGTTTAAACAGTAAAATTATTGTTGACACTAATGGATGTTTAGTTGATTTTTCACTACTGATGAATGGAGGCAGCGAGTGAGTGAAAGAACTGATCTTCAACACTTCCCAATGTCCTCCATACCTCAGTCGATCTATTTTTTGAGGCATCACTCTCACTTTCTTTCCATACCTCGCTTCCTAGGCACGCACTTAGTCCCTCCCAAAGACTTCAATAATCTTTGTGGTCCTTCCGCCTTCTGACAGACCGTCACGTACTTTAGCGACTCCTTTACAAAAGAGCGTACATCGTGCGCTTCTCGTGCCTCCTGCCTCTTTTTTTCAGTTAAAAAGACACACCCACGAGAAAAAAACAAACAAACAAAAAAGACACAGGCACAAGAAGACCACGAGACACGCTCTTTTCTAAATCTCACGACCCACGATTTACCGATTTTCCAGAATGTTTTTGTTATGTCACACTTACATTTGTTTTATGTAACACAACAGAAAACTGTTACAAAGTAGTGTTTTGAGTGTCGAAAGCCAGAAGCTACAAAAAGTTGGCCGGCTTGTGAATGATACAGAAAGCCTAATTTATGAGTATATTTCAGAAATCACCTATATCCTGTTAAAAATGCATGTTGTTAAAAAACTCTGCAAGTATGTGTCTCTTGATTATCAAAAGGTAGACAACAACAGGTGGGGTAGGACACGAGAGGATTTTCCTTATACACATGTTTAGATAATTAATTTTTTCTTAGGTTTTGTAGATTTGCAGTTACAAAAAAATATTCCTTTGAGTAAAAGAGAAGTCTTTTAAATACTTGTATTTTTTGTATACTTTAAAATAGTTCAATTCAATATATGAGGTTAATGTGGTACACGCGTAAACAAAGGGTTAAATTCTTAAATGTTTTATGGAATTCTAACATCTACAAAATGCTGTGAAAGTAGGGATTGTTAGTTTACACAGTTTCTAGTCACAAATATAGTATTTTTATGTAGCAAATTTTATCATCTTAAACTAAAAATATATGCTTTTACAATTCTGCGAAAATGCATTTTTAGACAATATTTTCTTCTAGAACCTCCTGTAATAAATAGTTCTTTAGTAAAACATATTGCAACAATATAAATATGCGTTCGTTTAAAATAAACCTAGAACACTGTAAAATCCAAATTGTATGTTTTGCTAAAGCAATGTAGATTATGGTTTCTAGCATACGTGCCTGCCAATAATACTCTTCCTCTTTTTTTCTAAAGCACTGGGAAACCAAAAATAATTCTAAATTTACCAATGCCGAAAACTTTTGACCTCAGCAACCTATATATTCAACTAGTTTTCTCCTGAGCAGCAAATTCACTTACCTGTTAGAAGAACGCAGCCAAAAACTGCCAGGTAAAAATGCATGTTGTGAATCATTAGACACAGAGGTGGAGATGTCGGCAGTTCCCTGTCGGTGGTCAGGCAAGTCACGGCCTGCTACCTGTCCTTCGTGACAATTGCTTTTTCTCACGAAGATTCGACCAGGACTTCACCTGTAGTGCCCTCAGCCTCAGTCGTGAGCAATGAATCAACTTCCTATCAGAGGCGACAGCTGGAAGAGGGTAGGGGGCTACTCCTGCTTGAGTTTGACCTCAACTTTTTTTCTGCCAATGTGATCTGAGGCTTCAGGTAATATTCTACACTCTTGTCAAATGTGACTCCTTTGCTACACACCTCCCACCAAAATAAATAAATAAAAATTATTCAGAGTAAGACTGGAAGATGCGTGTATTATCACCGTGAGCGGGCTAAGATCCATTGGCTAACTTCATACATACAAACGTATCCACGTATGCAGACCAAGAGGGTAGAAGGGGAAGATGAGAGATTGGACTGCTGAAGTCTGGGTCTAGGATTCTGTTCGAGCCTGTGACTGTAGGTGTACACCGCAGGCCAGACGAGAAGGAAGTTGACCTGTGACCGCTCCCGCTGCATCTACCACTCTCAGCAGCCCGGGACAGGCTTGGCCCGTTCGGGGCGACTGTTTGCTAATGTGACGAGGGAGTCTAGCATCCTGCTTGAGTAAACACGGAGAGGGCTTTTTTTCTTTTTCTCTTTCCCTTACTTCTTCTTTGTGAAGCCTGCTTCGCCATTTTTGGGGAGAGGTGGGCTCACAACTTCGCTCTCGTCAAAGCTCGAGACACACACAGAACTGCATGTTGTCAACCTCGCCATTAGTCCTGATCCTTCTAGGAAAGTCAACAACTTAAAGGTTATCAATAACAATGATGACAACGATGAAAATGATGTATTTATCTCTTATTTGTAAACAAATACGACAAGAAGACGTACGAACACGCGCGCACGCACGCACAGGCACACAAAGAGGGACAGAGTGGTGAGCTGTATTTAATGTCATCAAGGTAACACACACACACGGTATTCTGGTCACGACCCCATCGGGCAACACTTACAAATGGGGCAAAGCATGGTATTAGCACAGCTACACAGAACACTAAGCCATCTCCATCAGCAACTGCCATCAACCAGCAAAACTACGAGCAATAACTTGTAGTCAACACGGATGAGATGTGTCACCTACAGAAAGACATCACACAGCTAGCATCCTAGTATCTTTTCAAAGGTCTCGGAGAAAAAAAAATGATCTCGACAAAGCAAGAGCTATTTTAGAGGGAGGATGGCGATTGGGTGGTTGGTTGCGTGGTTTCTTTTTTAAATTTCTATCCCTTTTTAATGAGCGAACATATGTATTTCTAATGATATAAGACTGGGTTCCTGAGTCCCTATGTGATAAATCCAGTTTCTTGATTAGTGGCTTAGTTTTGTCGCGAATCGTGCTCATTATGTCAGAATTACAAAATTACATTATCATGAAGTCAAGGAGGGAGGAGAGATAGAGGTTCGTTGTATCCAAACGTAAGCCCAAGTTTCAGTTTTAGTGTCAATGGACCACAGCATTGTCTGGATGTGAAAGGTACCACAACAAGAAAGGACGGAAAGAAACAGTTGGAGAAAACGAGGACGAACTTCCAAAGCTAACGAGCCTTTGTTTAAGGAGCTGTCCAACTTGGTCCATCTGCCAAATGGCGGTGGCATTATGCCCAGTGGCGTTTGCTGAAGGGATATGCATGTGCACCGTCTCACTCTCTCAGAAAAAAATTGTATTTAGGAAAGTTCAGAGGTTAGCCATGTCCTGCTGCACCTTCGTTATCACGTCCAGCCAGATGGCCTTGTGGTTACCACCATTAGTGTTGAAAGATGTTAAGTCTGTTACAGAAACCGATATGATACAGGTGGACAAGATCTTATTCTGATGATACCGGTTGGGGACAGGGGGATATGCGATTTGTTGTTTTACGCCAGTCTTCACTATCTTGGAGACAGGCCACCGGACCACCCTGATGATATAGGTACACAAGATGCTTAGTCTGATACAGGTAGCTGTTCTGGCGGCTTTCCTTCCTTGTATTTTTTATTCGTCTTTCTGGCCAAAGGGTTGCCATTTCCTCAATCTGACGGATGAGTAGACTAACCATCTACTCGTGCGAGTTCCTGTGTGTGTGAAGCACAGAAAGAGAAAGTGAGAATAGTACAGAGTTTTATGTGCAAGCAAGTCTCTTGTACCACGGATCGGCGGCTAATTTCTGGCAGTTACTTCTTGTAATCAGCAAAGTTCACGAAGACCTTTCAACACGACCTTGGGAAACAAGGGCACTGTACTGCTGCAGTTTGGTTGGCCGAGGTCGCCTTAGTCGCCCAAATCTTCCTTGGCCTCTAGTAATCTTTTTTTTCTTCTAACCTTTCGTGTTTATTCAAAGGACCGTCAGACTCCACGAAAGCTCTCTCTCACACACACGGTGCTTGTATTTACACACGTGCACTATTATTGTGGCTTATCCTTCCGTATAATAATGAAGGCATGTTATAATATTTTCTGGGGATAAACACACACACACATCAAACGGGTGAGAAAAGTAAGAGATGAGATTAAAAAAAGTTGCTGGACAGAACATGATCGTTTTTTTTAAATCGTGGCTTTGCTTTAAACACGCATGCACGCACGCACACACAGAAGCACATGCGTAACTTCCACGCACACTGCCTGTCTCAGTGCCTACAGACACATCCAGCCCTTCTCTGTGCGGGAGTTCTTGATGCCTGGTGAATGTGCTCTGGACCACTCATTTGGAAGGCAACAGGCAAACGCAAATCCTAGACAGCAAACACTAGCAAATCTGTCACACTGCATGCCCCTTGTGCCTCCAGGTAGGCTCTCTCCTCTTGACACCTGTCCCTATACGTAAACTTGGCGCAGTTCCTGCTCTGTTGCTCGGTTCTTGCTCGCTGGTACGCAGTCTGTCGCTTTACCAGTGATGTGACACATCTGACATTTCTTTGGGGTGAGGAGGTCTACATACCGAGGGGGGTGTGTGTGTTGGTGGGTGGGTATGACGTAGCATCAAGACACAAGGACACTTTTACACCCTTACAGTGGATGTAGCTGTGGCCCGGAACTGCGATTTGAGAACAAAGTTTGAGACATGAGTCCAAATCTGATCAGAGGTGGATACTCAGTTCTCCGTCAAATATTCTCGTTTGACGCTTTTTTTTTAATGAAAGCTGTGTTCGTTACAATTTTGGAGTGTTTTAATCAGTGTCCTTCCGAAAAAAAAATTAGTTTGTCTTACGCCTGACTTCCGACATATATTATCGTTCCAGTCGGTACGTGCACCTCTTGAAGAAACTTCGCAGTTCCAACGTCAGCTCGAGCTAGGCCTTTTAACATGGTCGTTTAGTATGGTCACCTCCACGTCAAAAACAAGGCAAGGCTGGCCAGATTCATCCACCAGGCAAATAATATTTTTGGTACACCACTTTCTGACTTGCGCTTTCATGCGGTCAAAAAGATGACATCCCATCAGACAGCACACACCCTCTCCACTCCAGCTTTCAGCTGTTACCCTGGGCAGGCGCTACAAAGTGCCACGTGAGCGTAAAATGCCTATACCTAACCTGATGTCCTTCGTGCCAGCAGCCATCACCATCCCAAATAAAAAGCACAAGGACTCGTAGGCCTATGTTGTCCTGTATTACCTGGCATTTTTCTCAGGGTAGCTAACGCGTGTGGTGTAGGTGTTAAATATCGTTCTACGGGTGTATAAGTTTATATATATACTATATGTTATGCTTGTATTTAATGATTTGTGAGCAGAAGAAGAATTTCTGTCTTGGACAGACAAGGCGTAGGGCCGACCCATCAAGTTTAAAAGCAGCCCTGCACGCTTTCACCGGTCTAAGAGAGACAACTCCCAAAATGAGAAAAATTTCTTGATCTGCCGAGTTCTTTCCCTTACTCCTGTTTGGCTGGGACATTCACACAGGCAAAGCAGCCTTGAACGCGTTAACCGGTCTAAGGGAGACAACTCCCAAAATGAGAAAAATTCTGGATCTGCTGAGTTCTTTCCCTTACTCCTCTTGCGCTGAGACATGTGGAAAGATACAGTGTCATAATCATGATTTCCAAATAAACCCTAGTATTACTAACGGTATTCCTATACTCGTTTTCTTGAAATGTTAAGAAAATATAACTGTCAAAGCAAAAAATAATAAATTACTTTAAGCACTAATCTTCTGTAAATTAATGCCATGTGAGTGAAATTACAAAAGCACTAAAAGTCGTCAGAAATAGGTCAAGTTGCACAAATACGTTCGCACGCATGTTATTATCCATCTCTAGAAATATCAACAGTTTGTTGCCTTTCCTACTCCTATTTCTTCAGGTGGCTTTGACCTTGAAAATCAAAGGAAAATGCATGGACAATGTAGACATCAAATAGAAGAGTTTGGAAAGAACTCTAAAATACTAAAACAAAACAAACCTAAAATTTAACAACAAAAAGTATGTATGTTATAAAAAGAAACCACCCACATGCTTTAAGTTCTTCAACATCTTTTATTTTTTTTTCTTTCTTTCACACAAAAGTAAAAATAATGTAATATGCATCACTAATATTTAGTGATTTAGTGAGCAACATCTAAACGCATTGACACAGGTCAACAGTGCAGTGCATTTGCCTTGCCTGAGCGAATTGGTGCTTAATTCATTGTTACTTGTGCCACCTTCGTTAAGATTACCTTTTATCATCTATATAAACTCTTACTTTAGAAACATAAAGCACTTGCCATACTATATTTCAAGCTTTAATATTCCATTGAATATAACAAAATACAAAGTTTAAATCTTCTCTAACAATTTAATTGCTAACTACCTCCCCCAAAAATTAAAAGAATAAGTGATTTATAAACAAAGCTATCATCAAATATTGTGGGAAAAACTGAGCATCCACTTGCACATGAAATTCTTAACAATTTTCCTTTCAAGTATTAAAAGTAATTTTTTATACCAGGTCTAACAAGCCATGAGAGACATCCATACATACGAAAAAAAAAACACACACACACCAATCATAGACACACTAACATACATCACACACACAAACACACCCATGCAAAAACATGATGCTCTGATTCGTATATCTTGACTGCTGAATGTTGCTTGCTGGATCCATTGCATGCCAGACTGACAAGGTCTTAAGACAAAGCTGCACAGACTAAAGACTAGTCTAAGCCTGACAACTCTCTTTGATGGTGATAAAGCAAAAGATCTGAGCATCTCATGTAGAACAATGAACAGCTTCTGAATGGTCTAGCTGGAGACTTTAGGAGATACAAATTCTAAATGGCATAAGCTGAAAAAAAGTGTGAACAAAATCTTGTATATTGTAAGCATGCAACGTTCATCTTTATATCATAACTGATGTCAAATCCTCAAGATCACTGTGTGCAGTTTGAAGCATTCTTATATCTCTTCTTCACTTCTTTGCTGGGTAATGTTTGACAAATACAGCTCATGTGCTCCACCTTTTTCTGTAGCTGAGCTGTGAAATAGAACATGACAAAAACTGGTCCTTTAGGAAACAGCACATGCCATAAACACTGTGTCAAAAGCATGTTTTCATTGTAGGCACTCTGCAGTCTCTCTGCAGTTAATCTCTCTACTTTTGACACAAGGAGCACCTTCCTTCGTGTTACTTTCTGAAGTACTGCCTTGAGAAACATCTTTCAGATGCTCAATGAAATGCAGTTAGGTACGCTTAGAAGGCTTCAGTTCATCAAAGCAGGGGCGTAAAAAGATATGGGGCTTCATTTTCTGTGGATCATATCCCTCATGGCCCTGCCAAAACAAAAATAAATAAAAAATACATGAATATCTACTAATACGAATCACACAGAGCCAACTCATCAGAACTTGTAAATTTACACCTTTTTGACAACTACTTCATTAAGATATGCACTCTTTCAAATCTACAATTCCACTCTTCCTGAGAGTTGAATACCTATGATAAAGTATCCAGACAGTTGATTATCTTTAGGTAAATAAGAGATTTTCTAATACTCGATCACATTTACATACCTTGGACCAGTCGTAGCTGGAAGCGTAGGCAAAGATATTTCCTTGAGCATTAAAGTTACAAGTTGTAATGGGCTGGTCAAATTGTTCTGATGTCTTTAGCTTTGTGCGGGCATCTTTGTCCCAGAAACTGAAACGGCCATCAGAGCCAACTGTGGCTAATGTCCCATGGACAGGATGAAAAGCAATGTCGTTCACCTAATAATGCACATTAGAAAACAAATTTTAACGACTATGCCAATCTTATCCAAGTAAAAATTGTGTCCTTCTTTACACAGAAGTAAAAAGAAAAACAAGAAAAAAACAGCACTTAAGAAAAAGAATGAAACAGGGACAGCATACGAGGACAGGAAAACAAACAACATATGAACTATAAAAGAATAAACAATGGTACTAAACAAAGAATAAAATCAAATACAGAAAACACAAAGAGGAATCAAATAAAAAAAACAAGATCTGACCGTAACATGAAATTGCAAAAGGAATGGTGTGAAAAAGGACTAGCATGGTGGGAAAGGTTGTTAGGAGTAATGTTTACGGAAGAGGTGAGTTTTCAGTGAACGTTTAAAGGATTCAATAGTGGGCAGATGGTGGATAAAGAAAAGGAGAGAGTTTCATTGTTTCGCTTCACAATTACTAAAAATCCTGTGGCCATATGTTGTTGTCCTGGATGCAGGAAGAGTAAGAAGATGTAGGCAATGAGTCATGTACATGAAAACAAAAGCAAGAAAAATATAAATGAATTTACTAGTCTAAAATATACGAAATTTCAATCTGGGCAGGATTTAGACCAGATTTACATCTGATTTCTATTTCACATAAACTGGTCAACTCACAGCATAAATATCCTGAACATTGTTGGTAGTTCCATTTGACCGATGGCACTTGAAGGTAAAGTTGTCTTTGGGGTTTGTGGCATTGACATACTGAATGGCCACTCTACCCTCAATGCTGCCCAGAGCAAAGCCTGTTGGGGCGTTACTTTTTTTGTCTAGAAAAATGCTGACACACCGATGCTAAAAGGAAAATTTGTGGAAAGATTAAATGCAGTCAAGACTATTTATGTCCTCCATCACACATGCACACAAAGGTAGAGGTACAGTTTTCATATCCCAAAAACAAATATTAAGTCTCAATAAAAACCAAAACCAAAAAGAAAACATTTTTGAAGCATAAGATTCCTTCACTGGTTAAAAAAGTATCAAATACACAATGAAGACAGTGGTCAGAGAAAAACACTAATTCACGGTAATGCCTTGAAGCACGATTAAATAAATCAGTGCATATTTCATTTCAGCTATTCCGCCATTAATGTCTTTGATCTATATCCTCTAATTAAATCAAATTTACTTAACATGGCTTTCTAGAGCTTTCTGTGGTGTTAAAAAAATCCATGAAGCCTATTTCACCTGATATTTTAGAGGAGATTCCATTCGTTTAAATTCCTGAGGCTGATTTTCAAGTTGATATATGATAAGTCCACGACCTGCTGTTCCAACTACTGCCATAGGGTATTTCTGTGGACCATATAAAGATAAATATAATATAGTGGTTGTGCACTCTAGTTGTAAAAACAATCCTCAGATAATGCAACAACTAAATATAAATAGTTGATTTAAATAAAATAGTGAAAGGCATGGATTGCTATGAAATCTGGTTCACAAAATTGTCCTGAACATTAAGCAATTTACTCATTTCACAGCAGGTAAAAACCTCTTAACTATGAACTTTTTAATAGCAGTTATAGGTGAAGAATGGGGAAAAAACAAACTTTTTTATAGAATTGCACAACCAAGCATCTCATATTTTATATTAGCTCGCCAGCTTTATGCACAGTAAAAAGTGTGACTTCTTGTAAGCTTACTGCAGAGTTTCATTATGCAGTTATTATTATGCTTGTACAATATGTTGGTACTCTCTAAATGTTTCCACTTTTCTCATGTTATAACGTGTCAAGTAATCTCAAGTTCACATTAATCTTTCTTACACATAATTTATTAACTGATTCTCCCTCTCCCTCATTTCCACTCATCACTCACCACATCTGCACAGTAGCATCTCTCTGGGAGGCTAACAGTTAGAATAGGATTAGCTGATCTTGTGTCCCAAAACTGTAATAGCATAGGTCACCATTAACAATTAACATTATCAATGAAAAATATAAAGATTACTAACAAAATATAAACAGTTATAAAGTTTAATGAAGTACATAAAAACTTTTCAAAATATTTTATTCCCCATAAATGCAATACAAAATATATGTAAGGGCATCCACATCTACAAGAAGAAAAAGTGCTGATGCCCTTTTTAAATTTATATTACCCCTGATCCATTTTATATCATTACCCACTGATTTTATCATAATACCCACTGATCCATTTTACTATATCATCTATTGATCCATTTACTAGACAAGCAAAGACAGAGAGAGGGAGAAAGGAATAAGAGCGAGCATGCATGAATTATAAATCTCTTATTATGAGCTAATGACTTCCATCACAACACTAGCTCACCTTCAAAGTCTTGTCCCAACTGCCTGTCATAAGACAGCTGTAGTTCTGTGCCTTAATCCAGTGAACAGTTTTCACTGGAGCATCATGCTGCAATAAAGCAATTCATAAACTGTGACAAAAGCTAACAAATATTTTTCAATGCAATCTAATGTATATGTATATCACAATAATATCCCTTCCAATTTGAAAACCCGTCCTTCGCATATGATTGGTAATAAATGATGGATTTAAGCGCAATGCACAGCACAAGAAAGACTATCAACGAAAGTCAATAAAAAGGAAACATACAGGTCAACAGATGACGCCATAAGTGAAAACAACCCCAGTCACAGCGTGTTAAGGAAATTTAAAAGTTGTAAATAACACTTACATAGTCACTGATCTCGCAATATTGCTGCAAATATGTATAATTCTATTACCTATTTTCATTTTTATTATATTTCTTTGTTCTTCGTTATTTGGCAGTTTCTTGGTTGGGTGGATGTGAAAGAATGATAAATGTGTGCATATTGTAGTGTTGCAGTAAAAAATAATATTCGTTGCGACATGCCTACAACTATCATAGACTGGGTACGATCAGTCAGATAGGACCAGAACAAGCTTGAAACTGTCCCAGAGGGGTCAAAAGTAAATAAAAAACTGGAGAAGTACATAATGGTCTAGCACCAACAGTAGGATGATGTGATTATGTCGCAAGCAGATAGTTAAGCCCTTCACCACCTGCAGCAATGCCATCAGGTCAAATGATTCTCAACATAGGCCAACTGAAATGGTTCAGGGGCTGGACAAGCATTTTAAGTATTCTGGACAGAAAAAGAATACTGGAATTATCATGATAGTTTATGATATTGTTTTGAGACTGGGCACCTTCAGAAGTGGGTTGATGATGGTATGCTTAAACAACACAGATACAGCACCAGTCAACAAAGAGTGACTGATAATGCTAGTGATATATGAAATTAAGTCGAGGCACTCATTCAGAGAAAATTCAGGATCAGGTCAAGAGAGCAAGATTTCTCTGGAGAGTTTGTGATGGTCTCCCTGACCTGGGACTGAGTGACAAGCACAGACTCTATTAAAGATTTCCAAAGAAAAAAAGGGTTGTTAAAATGTTGTTTCAGTCATGCTCTGATGGTGTCAGTTTTTTCCAGAAAATATTTAGATAACATATCTGGCCGTGGTTCAAGAATTGTAGTAGGCAGAGTGGAGGCATCTTTGAACTACAAGGATATTTAGATATCTGATATATGTTGGTAACATAAAGAAAAAAAAATCACTCAATTAAATACCATATATTATAATTTTTTTTTTAAACAGCGCACGATCCATGGGATATTCTATATTCATCAACAGTTTTCAATTTCTTCTAATTGCTCAGCAACAGAAATAAAGAACATATTGAAGTTTCTTGAAGTTTGTACACAAAAGAAACATTTCTAGAGCAATCCAAAGTGTTTGCCAAGCAACATAAATATTCCCTGAGTGGATATGCATTTTTGGCTTATATACACACCTGAGCTACTTGAACAAACTGATTGCTGTTTAAATCCCATAATTTTGCAGTTTTGTCACAAGATGCTGTAAAAACCTTTGTCCCATCCTGGAAAAGAAAACAAGCACTATTGCATCTCATAACAAAGATGGATTTTTTCACTCACATAAAGTTAGACTATAAAAATAGAAATATTAGTGAAATGTGTCTTATCAAAATGAATTAACAATGATACAAATTTTGTCATGCGCTACTAAAGTACAGTTCTGATATATTAAGTGCATAGATATATGGGTGGATGTATATGCACATGTAGGCAAGCATGTGCTGCAGGGGATTATGGGGGGGTGTTTGAGGCTGAGCCAGCAACTAAGACTGTATCACAGCAAAGAAGTTAGCCCTGTAAGCAATCATGTGTTGCAGTGGATGACTAGGTGACTATATGGATCATTTATGTATATTTTTTTTCAACAATTCACTCCTTAAATTTAGAATGCAAAATCAACACCAAATACAAGCGCCAGGATATTGTCTAGCATGACTTTTTCTTACATCACTCCAGTCTACGTCTAAAACTGGTCCTGCATGTGTCTGCTGTGCCTTGGGGATTGTCTGGCCACTCTGCTGCACCTCCCAACAGCTGACCTGAAGCGAGTCATAAATATGGGGTGTCAATGCACTGTCTAGACTGAGCAGCATGTCTTAAAGCTATTTAAAGCATTAATTATTTTCACCTGTGAATCAAGCATCGCAACAACAATCACTACCTTGTTATCCCAACTGCTGGCAATAAGAAAAGTGGATGGCAAAACACCAGGGCTGAACTTGACACAGCTGACACTGTCATCAGGAGGTGAAGTCACCTGGTGGAAAAAATGCAAGCTGGAGAATGAAATCTTGGGGACACATCAGTGAAATAATTTTTTTTTAAGTTGATACTACGTTACTTACATGGGAAATGTATTACTTAGGCAGCACACGTGAAATCATGTTGAGGTGAATGACCATAAGTGTTACATAAATTTTATTGAACAGAGTGAAGCGGAGCACAGCAGATTGAACAAATGGGAGTGTGATCTGTTGTTTATGAACTGGCCATAAGATATTTTAGTTGTTATACATTGGCTAAAATCTGGCCTTGCTGGTAAAGCTCGTGGCATCAGGTGTCTCGCGAGTACCGCATTTATTGCTTACTTCTATGTCTTTCATGGGATTAGTGTTTGCAGTAGTGGTACTCCCAAAAACACTTGTCGGACCAAATGATGTTCCTCCAAATAAACTCATCTTGGACGTAATCTGGAATTATAAAAAGCCATAAGAATACAATAACATTCTGGCTCTGTAAACGGTTTAGCCTTTTATCTCACAGTAAAATTCCACATCTGAGGATAAAACTGCATGAGATACAGTGTGAATAAAATTTGACTCCGACAGCGACACAAATTATTATGCCAGTCAAGGTTTACCTTGTTTCACTTTCAACGGGGGTCTAAACAATCAAAAATAAGAAATATGTTAAAGCAATATATCGTTCGCGAATATAGGATAACAGAAAACTGAAAGTTGTGCAATGTTTGTGATCTGCGACAAGTTGTTCGAGTATATAAATTAACCACTCACTATCACAGAGCACAAGTTGTAACTGGTTCTCGCTAAATACGCAAAACTGTAACTGTTTATGAACACATCAAAAACAATTACGCACTGTTACCTTTTTAAAGTATGAGACCTGGTAATACTTTTTTTTCAATCCCTTAAAATGACAGGCACCCGTTTCACGCTGCGTGCGCGGTTCTTACTACAGACCGGAAGTAAACTCAAGCGTCCATACGTGATTCTAAAAATAGGCATCCACATGGCAGGCAGCGCAAGTAAGCCGAGGAAGTTGTTTCCTTTATCTCAACTAGTAAGGTGATTTGGAGCTGTGTCAAAATCAAAGCTAATATTGTTATATCTGCAGTAGTTAATGTTAGAAGCTCAGCTATTTGATGCATGTGTGTTCTGTTTTAGGCATTGTGTCTAAGAAGTGCATTTATGAAAATTGCATTTTTTTTATTAGTGGCTTAATTATAATTGGAATTAAGATGCTCGGCTTTGTGAAGTGTGTGGAGAACTCCATGCTGACAGTGGACGAGGGGGCAAAAGGATATTCTTATTCCCTCAGTTTATTTTTTGAGAACGGCTGCCCCCATGTTCCTATGCCACTGTTTATGCCATAGTACTTAGTTGTATGCGCAAGCAGTTTTGTCCAACCTCTTTTAAAAATAAACTGAGATGTAATTTCAAATTTCACTAAAATTTCAGTTGTTCAGCAATCGATCAGCTATAAGCAATACTATGGGTAACACATCAGCGTTCTTTTTCAATTTATCAAGGGAAAGTAAAACGTATAATTCATAAATTTGAATTTCAGTTCAATGAAGCACTGGAAACATATTTTCTATCTGTGAACTCTCATGCATACAAAATACAAACATCACAAATTCGAAACACTTTTTTTGTAAAATCCAGTTCACAAACGTTCGTAATTCAACAACCATTATCAATACTATTTTTATTTTAATGATTGATACATATTTCATTTATGGCAAATTTGCTGTAAATTTAATAAAGATAGGCTTCCATCCATTAAAGTTTTCAAACATTTATTTTAAATTGCATCACAGAATTTCAGGCACTACTGCCATAAAGAAAAAAAAAAACTGGTGAACTTGAAGAAAATGAAATCAACATTAAGTATCATATAAACTGCTGTACATTTTTTAAAAAAAAAGCACCATGAAAATGTCCACAAAAACTGTGTATAATTTTATACAGCACTAACATTCTTTCGCATCCAATGCTTTATTTTTATTCAAAAGGCACAGCTATGTGTAAATTCGTTTTATATAGCTGCAGTTCATCTGGAAATAAAGAACCGTAAGCATTATTAGCCATCCAAGCAGTCGTACTAAAGGTTACACAGAACCACATCAGCAACGCCGCTAAGGAACTGCTAGCGGAAGAACATGCTATCTTCAGACCACATAGACACAGTTGAGCAGATCTTCAACTGTTGCATCTGCAGCATCAACGTGACCTCTACCACAACTTCACTGACCTTTAAAAGGCGTTCGACAGAGTCTGGCACAAGGTCCTATAGCAAGTAATGTGAAAATTTAACATCGAAGAAGGCCTTATTCAAGTCATCGGTTCATATAACAGTTCAACGAGTGCAGTACTGCTGGATAACCAAATATGAGCTTACTTTCCCACCACAGTAGGCGTACATCAAGGATGTCTCCTATCACCGGTGCTGTTTAATATACAAGACCTCACCAGCAGACTTTCCGAATGCATACCAGCACTGAAAAGAGCAAAGTTATGATCAATAGCAACGGCAAAGCAGAGATCTTTATGAACGGTTACACCTCGAAGGGGTAAGCAGCTTCAAGTACTTGGGAACCTCCCTCTCCAAGGAAAGCAGCTCCACGCCAATTTCCACATCAGGATCGCAACAGCAGCAGCGGCGATGGCTAAGCTAGTTAGGATCTGGTATAGTCATGATCAAGTTCACTACCAGGTACAATCTGCACGAATCCCTGGTAAAACTGATCCTGCTCTACAGATGTGACGCGTGGACTCTGGTCACCGACATGGAAAGAATCCAGGCATTCGAGACCAAGTGCCTGAGGAAGGCTGCTCCTAATCTCATACAGAGAACATATAACCAATGACAGGTTACGAAATAAGATTTACAGACTCGTAGGACACCAGGAGCCTATACTTTCAACAGTCAAATGATTAAAGGTGGTTTTCTTTGGTCATGCGACCCCTCACAGCACCTTGGAGGATAGTCGAACGCCGCGGTAGCCAGAGAAAGAACTGACACGATCGTCAATGACTGGGCTGGTCGTCCCGTATGTACAGGACCTGCTCACTGTCGCCCAAAATAGGCAAGAGTGGCGGGCCGTCGGCTGCCACGTCAAGGGCAACTGACCGCTTGCTCTAATATCCATTCACACATGCAACAGAGACACTCAAAGAGTAAATACAGTCGCACACTACGCCAGCGTACAGTCTGGTTAGGATAAATCAACATTAAAATTATCTTGCTGCCAATACCTATTTAAAGGTCGTATGTATATTCACGTTTATTTCTTAAAAAGCGCAGAAAATAATAAAATCCTGCTAAAGGACATGCTTTTTATTTGATACCCTATGTCTTATCTGGCTAGAAGCAGGGTACAAGGCAACAAACTCTGCAACACCATTCCACAAGGTAAGTGAAGGGGTAATACAAGCCTCTTCAGGACTAATCTCCACTGGCCTGAAATATACATCTCATCGAAGTAACAATGGACATCATGCAAACCATAGACCAGGTTGCAAGGACACAACCATATACCTGTAAATATTTGGCATTCATATACTAAGAACATTCTTTTAAGCCATGCCCACTGTATATGTTGACTTTAATTTAAATGGTCATTAAATTCATACAGTGATGAACTCATGGTGTAATTAACACCATCGCAGACATTTCTTCATGATTTGGCAGTGATCGCATCAAAAATTCTCCGCACACACTGACAAATAGCCTGTGCTTGATCCTGAAATGAAAGGGAATCATAAAGAATTTAATGAAAAGCATAAAGTGAACTTTTACATGTACAACCACCATAACAACAAAGTGAAACATTTATATTGTACTATATTTATTTTATACCAAATATAACTATTTTTCTATGGATTATGGTTGCAGACAAATATAATAAGAACTGGGCCAACAGAAATAAAATACTATAGGATATGTAGTACAAGCATAGGACTGTGAATCAAATATACATATCAACCCAAGAATGAGAGTGCACAAAAAACAATCCAAAACAGCCACAAACAAACCTCAGTATGACACTGGAAAACATAGCAGTTGAAGACCGTCTTTCCCACCTGCCCTATCTTCAACGCAATGTTTGGTTTTCCAAAACCATCTGTGTAATGGATCAACTGGGAAATAGTATGGAGAGGATGTCTCTGCATCACTTCCTAAATGCAAAATTGAAATATTTTGTTCGCAGTATTTTGAATTGAAGAGTGCAACTTTCAACTTAAAGCTATCAAAAGCAGAAAAAAGTGTCTTTAAAATTTTGGGGAAAACTTCGACTTTGAAAGATTAAAATACCGCGTATTGGCATCTTAACAAGATACAAATAACTGAATGTCATTTGCCATTTTGCTGAACGTAATTGGCTTATATAACAGGTTATGATCATTTCTCTGAATCAGAATACATATAGATGTCTACTGTAAAATTTAAAAAAAAAAAAAAGTTGAACAATAATATAAATTCAAACACTAATAAGTTTAAATACAAAATATATAAATAATAAAAGAGGACAATAATAAGTTACATGAAAATTTATATAATAACATGTTTACAAAATCTTGTCATTCAAAAACTGTGTATATCTAGCTGCCTACCTGACCAGACGTATCCAAAACTTTTATTCCATATCGTGATACATTTATTATGACTTTGTCATCTTCTGAGACAAGCAGTTTAAGTTTGCCTTCAATCTGAAACACAAATTATAATCTAACTATTTATGGTGTAACATAATAAATAAAAACTCCATCAGTAGTAGAGCGCTGAAGGACTTAAAATAGCTCTATAACCAGCAAAAGTTATAATTATTCAAAAACATTGTGGATTCTGCTAGCGCATACATTTACTAAATCATAAAACTGCATGTTTCACAGATATACCAGATCTGAAATTTTGCTTTAAAAATACTTTTTTCAATCAAACATTTACCTGTTTTTCTTCAATGTAGTCTACAAGCTGAGCTTCTGTGTCTCGTCGTGTTGAATTTAAGCCACTTATCTCCACGACTGATCCCACATAAAATAATTTGAAGTGAACCTTCTGGTGTAAAATTCTATCCACTGTTTCTTTACCATCTTTGGTTAAATTTTCTGTGCTAGATTCACTCTGAAAAAGATGTCCATTGGTCAAGTATTATTACAAAAATTATGAGTGTTGCTTCCTTTCGCACAATTATTCCCCGCACCCTCCACACACACGCGCGCGCTCCATCCTTTTTTTAAAAAAAACCAATGTCATGTTTTTTATCAAAAGATCTAAAGTCTCATTCTGCAAAGCTGCATTAAGCGATTTCGTCAGGCTGCTCTACGACGTTTTCTTTAATATGTTGTAATGCTATTCTCTTATCCCAATAAAATCACCCCTCCTACACCACCCCCTCAAAGAAAAACGCCCTGCAGTTTGCAGCTTTTTTTTTTTTTTTTGGTGGATGCTTGTCACCAGACGTAAGTATGTTGTCAGCTTTATGTACAATAATTTTGATGGTGTGTTAAACACATTTTTTGCGTTAGGGTGCAGAATTGAAGGTGCTTTGGATTTCGTGTTTATAAACATTTTCCTATTTCATTACTGGAATGTTTCATATTGCCGTTCTTACCATCTGCGTATCTTCAGAAGTTCCAGTCGGCGCATTACGAGTTTTTACTTTTTTAAACATTTTTTTATTTTATACTTTCAGTCTTCTTCGCGTAAAAAAATGTATAAATCTACATATTTTCGTCTAGTTTCTAGCTCAAGCGTGTGGTTGACCCCAAAAGCGGAAATAATAACTGCAAACTGGATTATGTCGTGGATACATTTTTTAAAAATACGATTTAAGTAATATAAAAATTATCTGTCTTTAGTTTAGTTTATTATTCCAAAAACTATAAAACTGATATCAAGGAGAGAATTTTATAATCGTATATGAACAGTTACTACCGACTCCTCCACCGATCCACATTTTGTTTAACTCTACAGTTTGTCTGAGGGACACTTCCGTTTTTGAGAAACTTCGGCGGACTGCAAGACCACATTGCATTCACCATGGGATGCGAAGATGAAGTTATCCGCATAGGAAAAAAACTTGAAAAGCTTATCAACAGTGATACGTCAGTAAGTCTTAGAAAATATAACATTAGTGCATTATGGATCTGCTCAGTTCAAAATGACGTTCACAACACACACTACATTTTAGTAACATTGGTTTTACTATGATGATTTATCTCAGTGCATTTGAAATTTATAGAAAAGCTTGTGTTGGCACTAATTTTTTTTTTTTTGGTAACCGATGACTGTGTCGTATATATTGCATTCAAAACACTTCAGAACTAGTTCAGTTTTACCCTAAAGTGGAAAAATAGTTGCTGTACATGGACGTCAAATACAACAATGATGTGGGTATAAAGTCTTATTGTGTCAGCTTCCAAACTACACTTCACTTTTGTCGAATTAGTTGCAGAATTCAATTACTTAGGTTCGACAAAAAAGTGGAATAGTGAATATTATAAATTATTTTAGCCAATTAAGTCAGTTATAATGCAGACCAGTTCCAAGAACATTGTGCTGTAGTTGTACAGAAACCTCAGGCTTTAAAGAAAGAAAATAAATTAGGGAACATATAGCTTAAATAAGACTTAGTTGAGAGGAAGTGAAATGTTTTTTGCTTGTCCTTTTGATAATAAAGACATTGTAAGATATTTTGCATATTTATTTTATTTTCATAACCAATCTTCTAATTTTTATGTCATAAAATATGCTTATGTAATGACTTGCATTGTGATTTTGTTTGTTTGTTTTTTTGTTATCACACTAGACTTTCTGGCAGATTGTTTAGTGTTAATGAAGTGTAATGCCCTGAATTTCCCTCTGGTATAAAAATTTTTTATCTTAAGACTGTAC
Organism: Pomacea canaliculata; assembly: GCF_003073045.1. NCBI lineage: Eukaryota > Metazoa > Mollusca > Gastropoda > Architaenioglossa > Ampullariidae > Pomacea > Pomacea canaliculata. The sequence continues at coordinate 5,059,874 of NC_037599.1, forward strand.
TGGCATAGTTAATATCTATATTTACTGCACCATGTTTTTATCTTTTATGGTGAACTCACTATTATTTACAATTTCTTCTAAGATCTCTCACTTGAAAATAAAATTGTTTCAGGATCATTCATCTGCACTTGACTTGTTAAAGGCTCTTCGTGATTTAAAAATGACTCTTGATGTCTTGCAGGTAATTAGAACTATTGACTATTTATTTACATGTATGCAAACTATCACAAATTTTTTTTAAAACTTTTTGATACAGGTACATTTAGATATCAAAGTTATGGCAGCCTTTGCATAACTTGTCGAAGGGAAATATACAGAAAACGTATAAGGAATGAAAAGTAAAAATTTGGTTTTTGAATGAGCCCCAAAATGTTAATGCCACCAAAAAAAAAAAAAAAAAAAAAAATTGGTGGCACAGTGGATGCTGATGTACTTGGTTCCAGTGGAATCATTTCATTTTAAATGTTCCAATAGGTTGTAATTGATTTTTGCAGAATATACATTTTTTGCTACAGTAAAAAGTGTCAGATTAAATATTATTTGCTGTATGTCATTCACTTAGTGTCAGAACATTTTAACTGGCTTCTTCTTTTATGTAAATAATACTATTTTACAGAAAACACGAATTGGCATGACTGTAAACAATCTTCGAAAGGCCAGCAACAGTGATGATGTGGTCTCCCTTTCTAAAACACTCATCAAAAATTGGAAAAAGCTCCTACCAGGGGGTATTAACAGAAGCATAACAATTTCTTCTCTTCTGAATGATGTCAGAACAATAAAAGATTAAAACTTGAAGTTTAATTGATTTAAATGATCTTTCAGTCATCTTGAGCATGAGAAGGCAGTAATAAAGTACTCTTTGGAAGTGTGTATTTTTTCCGACACACACACACGCAAAGGGAAGTAAATCCTGTTGGATTTCTATCAAAATATAAATATTTATCTCCCTTTGTTTATACTGTTTTAGGCAACATATTCATGACGTATATTTTTTTCATAGCAAACTGCCTGGATAGAGTTACAAATAGTTTTGTACTAATTTATCATATTGCTTAATTAGAAATATCTTAATATAAGTTATTGATTATGCTGTACTCTGTATCATATAAGTGCATGTGAACCACTTGTGCATACTGTGCATTTGTAATATGTAGCAGTGAATACATCTATGGAATTAAGACAATAATAGTATAATTTTAACGTAGTGCATATTTGCAGTCTCATTCTTCAGGATTTTAGTAAATTCTTTAGCGCCCTTGTCGTTTACTAGATTGCAGTATTTTTAAGTGACAGTATGGGAGTAGCATAGTTCCTATCAATTCCTTACAGGCCAGTGCAAGTGCAAAATTATTTTAAATTGTGTCCATATCAAGATACCTAGTCCCCAAATATGAGCAAATTTCACTACTCAATTACCAAGATAAAAACATCTTTAAACACTATTATTATCACCTTGTTTGGAAAAGAGAGATTAAGACTTCAGGTTCCATGTCACAAGAACAGGCTTGCTGTTATTGCAATGCATACTCCAAAGACCATGGCAGACACTGCACTGGATATTTGAGAGAGTGGGAGGTTTAATGGAGCTATTCACTTCAGAAATTCTGTCTTTTGGAATGTTCTTTGAAAGGCACGTGTGCTTTGATTTTTTTAATTTTTAGATGGAGGCAGTCAAGGAGGAATGAGTCGACAGTCATCTACCTCCTCACTTTCTCGAAGCAACAGCTCACAAAGAATGGACGACGGGGGAGAGAGCGGGGATGGAAATTCTCAACCCCCACTTGGCATGAATGACAGAGATGAGAAGCAAACAGCAGGATCTGTAACAGCATCAGTAACACAGGATGCTGTCAGGTTGAAATGCCGGGAGCTGCTAGCTGCAGCACTTAAAGCTGGAGGTTGGTTACTGTGAAACAGTATTAGATAAGTATGCACAGGATTATTAGAAGTGATGACATTACTGCATGAACAGGTTGTAAACTGTCATATATAGAGTTTTATTTGTCATGTGTGCATGAGAAGAGAGATTATGCATGATGGATTGGGTTTTATCTGAACAAGTGTGTTTCAGAAATGGAAGAAGGGGGAGGTGATCCAGAAAAACTAGCAGCCAGCATTGAAGATGGTATCCTTTCAAATGACAGTGATTTAAATTTTAAACATTCATACTTTCTGCTTGATCCTTTTTTCCCAACAAATCTTAAAATCGTTTATCAGTTTTTAGTGATTTTTGGTCACAATATGGGACTCATAAAGCTTCTTTTTCTAAACTTGGTTGTATGCAATTACATATATGTCGACCTCTTGTGAATATATCCTAAATTCTTATTTTTCTGTGTGGCATGTATTTTCTTAACTGCGTGCAGCAATATTTCTTGAATTTAAAAATACAGACATAAAATATAAGAATAGAGTCCGAAGTCGAGTGGCCAATTTGAAAGACTCACGGAACCCACAACTCCGCCAGAATGTCCTGATTGGTCTTATCTCCCCAGAAAAGATAGCAGCAATGACAGCTGAGGTAAGCAGTTAGAGAAGAGGCATCACAAATAAATTTGCTGACAGATGGTGCATTATGCAGATTTCTAACTCTTCAGCACAGTTATCTTTATATGATGTGCAATCAGAAATTTGAAGGCAGTTTCATGATTTTATGTTTTATCATCCTGTTGTATAAAAGTGTGTATAAAATAATGGACAAGCTTTTGACTTCCCATTGAATGTGAAGAATGAGACTCGGTGCACAAAATCTAATGCGTTTGGCACTAGTGACTGGGTAAATGGGTGTTGTTTTGCTGAGGATATATTTGTAGATCTTTTTGCATTGTTAATGTACATTGCCTGTTTCTGAATCTGAACTAATGATTTGTGATTCCATACCTGTAGCAGCTCTATACCTGTACCTGACCTAGTATGTGTGCGTGTTTCTTGTCTACTTCAATGTCAGGAAAAGTTGTAAAACTGTTGAGTATAAATTTTGCTGCAAAGATTTTGTCTTTATTGACTACACCAGTTCTGTTCCAAAAAGTGACATTGGCAAGCAATTTGTTGACAGGAGATGGCCAGTGATGAGATGAAACAACTCAGAGCAAAGCTGACCAAAGAAGCCATTAATGACCACCAGATGGCCAAGACAGGAGGAACATGCACAGACCTATTTAAGTGTGGTAAATGTGGCAAGAGTAACTGCACATACAATCAGGTATGCTTTACTGGCAAAAGCCTGAATTGAAATTTTTAAAATTTTTGCATAGTTGTATGTTGTTATTTGTATTAAAACTGCTGTCATTACTTATTAAAAATGTGAAATTAGGTTAATTAAGATAATGAGACGATGAATTTATCCCCTTGAATGTTATTTTCCTTTGAGTTTAAAGTACACACCTCTAACAAACTACCATTTTAATACACAACTAGCTTCTCAACTATTTTTATTTTGAATTTTTTTTTAAATCTTACATTTTTATTTTTTGATAAGAATGGAATGACAGCTGCGTTAATAATTTTTTTTTCAGGTCCAGACAAGAAGTGCAGATGAACCTATGACAACATTTGTTCTTTGTAATATGTGTGGTCATCGATGGAAGGTGAGAAGTGCAAGCTATTTGAAAGCATGAAAGGTTTTTTTTGTGTGTGTGTGTGAATATGAAAGATCATGCTGATCTATTAATAGAGTTATTTTGTCCTGATCTTTGTACCTAAAGATCTCTGCTATGCAGAGACCATAGCTTGAGAGGATTGCACAGTCTGTTTCATTATGTCTTGTCTTCTATTGTTGTTTCAGTTTTGCTGATGAGTGAATGAACTTCATCATTGTTTACTCCTGGGTTCTTTTAATGAGGCCAGCTGTTTGTGTCAACGCCATCATCAGTCTGCATGAACATCTTCACAGTGTCACCTCATTGTGCAACAGAAAAAGACTGCAAGCTCTGGAGTTCACTGAATCTCCTTGGTGTTGTACATCGCCAACAGGCTAGTGTGATAACTATTGGCAGCAGCATGTTGAATGGAAGCTTGGCAAATAGTCAAGTTTGAGCAGGACAGAAATTGTATGATGGCAGTCACAAAAGGGCTGAAAACTGTACTGAGACGAGACACGAGAGAGATTAATACTTCTGTTTTAACTGTGAGGTCTTACACATTAATCCGTTGCCAGAAATTTAATTATTTATAAAGTCTATAGTTGAAGTTATTGCTATAAAAAATGGTAAATCTTTAGACAGTTTTGCTGCAATATGTGTTGAGAACAGAAAAAATATGCCTTTTAGTCTAAGATCCAGTGTGTGATCTTTATTCATCACCTGTTTCTACTATTATAAACCGCTGGTTTTCAACACATTTCTTGAAAGTCACCTCTTGAAAACAAGCATAATGATGCTAATAAATGTAAAAAAAACTTTTTTTTACATCAAGATTATATATGTCTGATAAATTTGCCCACATTGTGATCATCACATTTTCAAAGTTTCTTGTCTGCACTCAGTTTACATTTCCAGAAATAGTTCTCTGCACAGGAAATCACAAACCAAAGAGATCATTATGTGTGGCCATACAATTCTGCGGTTCTAGAAACTTATGAAGGTTTTGCACAAGTTAGTGTAAAAATTGCCATCTTCTATGACGAATTTTCTGGCTGCTTAGTAGTGGTGCGTCTGGTGGTCTTGATATTAGTTGAGTCCCTTAGGCTTTGTATAGTTAAAGGAAGATGGTCAGTTTGAAAATGTTAAGCTTAAGATTTAAAGAATTACGTCCCTTTGTGAATCGATCCTTGGACATTGTTTGATGCATACTACAGCACAACTTGGTGTAAGAAGATTTTTGCCACATCTCCGAAGAGTTTTAATAAATTAAACTGCTGCACCATTGTTAAAGATATGATAGAGTACTGTTTTTATGCTTTCTGCATACATTGTGATAAAATCAGCAATTTTTTTCAGACATTTCACAACACTTCCTTTGAAGAAACTCATCCACAGAGGTGCAACACCTGCAGCTTTAAATTTAACCCCACCCTTAGCAAAAAATAAATGTGCTAGGCATAACAATACACTGTGCTTTGTTCATGCTAATAGTATTTTTGTGCTGCAGTTGTGCCCCTTAGAGAATGCAACCTTTCTTTAAATGTATGTATTTCTTGCAGCAATAATGTGTTTATGGTTGTGGGCTGCAATCTGTTATGAATTTTTCATTTTAGAGGCTGTGCATGAGAAAGATTGAGGGAATACTACATCAATCACTGTTACAGTGCTTTTCCTAATCTCGTATGTTTTGGGGTTTTTGTTTTTGTTTTTTTTGTTTTTTTATTTTTCCACCCTCTCCTCTGGTAATACCATCTAGATGAAAGTTTGAGGGTTTCTTGTTGGTTTTTATGACACTGTCTCACATCAGAGGCTGCTTGTAATGTTATTATGGTTTGGACTGTTGTACACCATGGATAAGATCACTGCCATGATTTCAGAAACTTGTGTTTGCTGAAATATTCACTCTCTGCAGACTAGTCATGTGAAAGGGAGGCTAAAATGTCATTATAGTCCAGGATTTGTTGCCCCAGTTTTGGTGGGGTGGGTTGTGTTTTTTTTTTGTTTGTTTGTTTGGTTGTTTTTTTTGTTGTTTGTTTTTTTGTTTTTTTTTGTTTTTTTTTTTTTTTTGGCTTTGATTTGTGGTGGGAGGGGGGGGAAGACCTAACTCTTGGCAGCTAGTCGGTTCACAAAGGTATTCTTTTGTTTTGTATGTGTTTGTAATAGGATTTCCTTTCATGTAGCTTGTATTTTTCATTTCTAGGACTTTGACTTGACACCTTCCTTTCTGTGTGGCCACATAATGCAAAATGATTAACAGCACTTTATGGAAATAGCAGTCTATGACACAAAGAAAATTAATATGTGGGAAGAAATTTATAAATTATTATGTAATAGACCAGTCTGCAAGATCTTAAGAATGACAGAAAATTACAAAGTTCCTCTTTGACTTTGTTAGAACTTATTGCTTATATTAACTAAAATCTGGCATGATATTGTATATTCTATCTGAAAGATGATTAATGTAGCCTTTGTAGATAGTGCATGGTAGCAACAATTGTAAAGCCCCTCCTGGCCTAAACAAGAGGGTTAGAGTTAACAGCCTTCTCTCTCAAACTCTAATTGCTCAAGGCATTCACAGTAAGAGTAAAAAGATTACTTTGGAATATGTTTGCTAATCAAAAATCTTACTGTGTCATGTTAATTCTTATAAATGTTAGCATCTTTGGATTTTTATTAAACTTGCTCCCTTTTGCTTGGACATGTTAAGAATTATGAAATAAGGCAGTTTTGGATGGTCAGGTTGGAGAATAAAAATGGAAATGCTACTGGCAAATTTTAAGCATGTGTGTAAATTTCTCTGTGTTGTACCAATGAGAGAAAGTGTGAAGGGGCGAATAATTAACTGTTTTACATACAGTCATCAGCGAAAGCTGCTATCAACCCCTTTCCTGGGTTCAGCTCTTGTCTCGGGCACGCTGTTCTTTCTCTGCATGATGTGGCATCTGTTTACAGGACTGGCTGCCGTGATATAGCCTTAGTTGCTGGCTCAATGTAGAACAATTCCCCCCCCCCCAACTATTATCAAGCCTGCCCTGTACACATAGGGAGTTAAAGAATAGAAAAAGGTTTGAAAAGCAATGAAAGATGACTAGAAGATTCCTGAAAATGTGAATTGAGAACTAAACATGTTTGTGTTGAAATTTAACTTGATGAATTGACCACACCCATTTACTACCAGTATCATCAGATAAGACTTGATGAAATTGAATTTACTTAAAATTTGTGTCTGACAACAGATCCAAACAAACTGCTGGTCTACACGGAGGTGGCACCTCGTGATTCACACATCATCGAAGGCCATAGCACAGAAGAGATCAGAGGCTCCTTTGGGCGTGAGGGGAGGTGCAAAAGGCTGGGCAGCTTCGTGCATGTACAGACTATGGCTGCAGCAAGGTAGTTTTCGTGCGTATAGGCTTGGCCAAGCGGGTGTGGGAGATGCTGGAGCTGTCATTTTAACATTGTGCCAGACCCTAAACTGACTTGTCACCTTCTCTGCAGTGTTGCCACATATTGTAATGTCATGCGGTGGCCCTAACGAGCCTGAAAGTGAAACGCCATTTAGATATTCCCCCAAATTCACAGATAATCAACTAAACATATTTCATGATGAGCATGATCTCCTTGTTGTACAAAGCTCACTCGGCTGTCAGAAGAAGCAGCGGTGACTGGCCTGACAATCAGCATCAAGATGGACGTTATTTCAAGTCGACAACAAGCAAGAAGCCCCACTTCAACTACATGGGGAATGTATTAAAAACCGTGTGCTCACTCACCTTCAGCGTTGATGTAAAGATAACCTGAACTTAAAATATATCAAGGTTTCAAAAAAAATCAGATAATGTTATGCAACACTTTTATTTTTATAAGAAAGATGTCACATTGCAGTGACAAAAGTTACTTGAAAAGCAACATCAATGTCTTTTTTGTTCAACAACATAATAATCCCCAATTTTGTTCAAGTTTTGTGAAGATCTTGAATGTGCTACATTTCTCTTGAATCATCTAGATAAGAAATTCAGCACATACACAAAGTTGAAACAAGGCAGCTATGTACAGCTTATTTGCTGCCGAGGTTTAGTCGTAAAACCAGAGTCTACAAGACCTAGCTTCGTCTGGCGGTAAGCCACGCCCGTGTGGACACAGCTATGTATGTACACGATTATTTTAGCAGCATAAATGGGAACCGCCAGAACTCATGCTTAATTTAAATAATTTTCTGTTTCGTTACTTAAGTCTTCTTTTTTTCCCCGCAGTTATCGCAGCTTTTATTCTCTTTTATCGTTCATCCTTGCTCTAGCTTATTGATGGTGTTACCAATGGAGTGTTGGCCTCTCGCTTCTCATTGGCAGGCTATGTTCATCACCACTGGCTGAGAGAATCTGTGGAGCCGAGGTCAGTGCTGTTAACCGGAAACAGTTTATACCATGTCATGGTGTGCGTGCTTAAATCCAGTGCGTCCAGGCGTACCACTGCTTCTCCCAGGCTCTGCTTTCGCTCGAAATTTCGCGGCCGCTCCCATACGACGATCTAGAAAGATGTTAAGTGAGACATTAGCACAGGTCCTTTTGGTCTCATTGCAGGACATCGCTGTCCACTCACATCTCTCACACACGCACACGCACACGCACGCCGAGCGCTCGATCTGAGCACAAATGATGCTAGGGTCGTGACAGAAAACTTAAATTGTTTGCCTCTGTAACACTAGCCTTCTGTGAATAGCGAGCCACGTACCCGCATGTGTCGCCCGTGGACATTGCAAGCTGAGTACTTGATCTTCCGCCGGAAGACTGGGTCAGTGGTCGCCTTTACCACGTGTGTCTTCTTCTTCTGAATCGTTTTCTGGCCCTCCACCAAGTAGGTCTTGACATAAGTGTCTGCGGCGGCATAGGAAAGGATGGGGTGTAGGTGGGTACACGTACAAAACATATTATTTAGAAAGGTCGCTGATCTCGGTTTCCATTGTAATAACATCCTCTAGAGGTCAGAGTTCACACAATATGCCTATTGCCACTGTTTTATTATGTTTCTTAGACCACCTCACCTCCACACCATTAACGCGATCTGTTCATTAATATCACAGAAGATTATGAGATAATCCTCATAAGTAAACAAAAACTATAAAACAACTAGGCATAATCTTTTGTTGGTACGCCGTTTTGAATCTCAATGGACAAAGTAGTGAGGTGTTTCAGCTGGTAAGCTGTCAAAGAAAGAATAGAAAAAGTGGTCTAGACAACCTCTACGAAGAGAACAAGCTTTAAAAAAAAGCTGACCTGGCAGAGGGATGTTGCCAGGTCGCTGAAGACCTTTCACGCAGATGATGTCTACCTCCAATTGTCCTTTCGACACGTTGAATCCTACTTTGATGTCCCCGCAGACCAGTGTTTCTGCAACAGACAAAGTTTTATTACTACTATGAACGTCGATGTATGGATACGAACGTGAGCACGTGAGTCATCGTGCATGCTACTTCTAATGGCATCTAAATTGTGTGCACCATGATTGTCGCTGCTGCCAAAATAATGGTTGAAACAGTATCAGATTATCAGGACCAGCAATTCTACTTCGTTTTCTGTCCGTGTCAAACACAACACCGAGCTGCTGCTAGGTTTGGACCGGAAATGACGCCACTAACCGTTGGATGGCCGCGGAGGAACCTGACCAGGACCAAGAATGGATGTAATGTCGTCTCCCTCTGGAGCTGGCCTATCTGGTGTTATTGGCGTTGGACTGAAAGAAAAGGTCGAAAGTTACAACATTCGAATCTTGGTGCTTATAATAATTTGTGTCAGTCTGTCAGAAGCAAGCTGTTTTCCACGACTCTACATGCAGACGCGAGTTATGCGGCTGTGTGCAGCAGTAAACAAGTCGAATAGGTTACAGTAAAGAGAGTTAAATGTAATTGCTTTATTGTTTTAAAAAGCGACTACCACTACTTTGTAACCGAGGTCCTAACAAGTTGATCAGTCGCCGTCACAATTCTTCAAGAGTGCGTGTTATATTGCCACTGAGGGTGCACAGCCTTGTTTCGGGAGGAACCGAAGCCATTCTAAGCTAATTACTTTTCCTGGATCACTGCCCGGAAAATCAATGCCATAATTTGGCAAGTTGGAGCCAAAAGAGTTAACTTGGCCGCGCGTCTGAAACATACGGACGGAGCAATCTAGTCGTGGGATACGAAACGATATCGATTGAAGAGCAGACCTGGAAGTCTAATCTAATGACTTACATCGCCTTTATTCTCAACACTATTCTTTAACTTCGGCTTTCAAGAAAAATGTTGTTATATGTTGCGACTGTATTTTGAGGCAAGGTTCTTAGAGCTCCGTTATTTTTCGGAGAATATCGGATATTTTCATATGTATGCGTATGGTAGGCGATGCAGATGAGATGTCTTCAAATGCTTTTAACAGAAAAGTGACATCTCACGATTTTAAAAGATAGATGGCCACGAGAACACTAGTCCCATGGGATGAGTACCTGTAAAGATCCTCGTCGCTGCTGTCGTCGGACAGAAAGAAGGAGGAAGAACTATTGGCGCGACTGAGCGGGCGGGGTGGTGCCAACAAATCCATTGTGTCTGTAAACAGTCAATCGTACACAAGGAATTAAGTGAAAAGGGTTTAGTTAAAACAACTTCATGCCTTTCATGAACGAGAAAAGAAAATGTAGACAGCAAAGTGCGCGCGTGTAGGAGAGAGGGATCGATGTGAGACACGAAAAAAAAAAAGTATAAGACGTTAGAAAGTTATGGCGATTTTTTTTTCTGCTTTAATGTACATTATGTGCTACGCAAATGTGACAAAAGCCTTAGGACTAAAGCTTAAATATGGCCGAATGTTTGACCAACTGTGACGAAGTTTTTACATGAGGGCTATAAAAAATCTTGGTAAAATGTTTGTCCATATTTGTCCGATTAAGAATGACATTTAGAGCCCACCCCCACGCATACACGAATTATTTGCATCTGTAACTAATGAAATATATCATTAGAAAAGAGGACAGTGTCATGAATGTTTTGTAAAAGAAAGAAGAGCTGGAAACGGCTGTTCACGCACATGACGTCCGTCTTTGCACACCAGGGCTCGTGTCCGCCATGTTGCCGTCTGTCGCGGACTGCTGGCGAGCCACATCCCCTGGAGAACTTTCATCTGACCCTGGAGAGAAAAAGGTCAGGGGGTCAGCGTCGTCGAAATTGAATTATGACATCCCTGCAAAATCCAAGGCTTGTTTTTAAAGTACAGCTGATATCGATTGTTCATACTTTCGAAAACGAGAATGGATTACTTTTTCCCCTGATCCGTTCTCACTTTTTTTGGGGGGGGGTTTCTTCTTTACAAACGATGGAACTAGAGTTTCGTCCAATCAGAATTAGCACAGAGAGAGAGAGAGATTACAGACAGAATATTAGAATAGGTTATGTTTTTCTGTGAGTTTTTGTGTTTGCTTTCAAGAACGCATAATGCTCCGCTGCTCGTTTAAGGACGCGGAGTAATATCGGGAATGAGGCGTGTGTTTTCGAGAAGATCTGCATGATATCTGAGTCATTCCCTTCTATGCTTATCATAAATACATATATATTTTCTGTGCCATATTAACTGAGCTGACAGGAGGCTTTTCCTATCACACATCATCGACTTCATTAACCCCGCAAACAGATGATAGTTTACCATTGATTCATTAGCATACAGCCATACACCATGCATGACGCACCCGCGTTAGTCTGCTACAGCACCTGTGTGTCAGCTGGTGCCCTCTACCAGCTATACTACATCAGAGATCTCTGACTGTGTTAACGTACAACAACGCTCCATGGTCGCTACCCTGATTGAAAGTCGGGTACTTACCACCTTCTTTGCGGTCGGAGAGAGACAAGGAGTTGGATACGCGGGACATGCGGCTCTTCGCTCGGCGTCTTGTCGTTTTCGCTCCTTTGGCGGCATCTGTCTGTGCTGCACGTGCAAAAGGGAAAAAAGAAAAGAGATGAAGGACAAGATATAGGACTGCAATGCAAGTGCGAGAGTGAGCATGAACAACAGAACGAACAAAAACCCAAACAAGTTGATGGTAATATCGTCAGATGCGCCAAAGACCACTGAGGTCTAAAAGAATGATGATGATCATGATGACGATGATGATGATGATGATGATGGAAAGCGATGTGGCAGTACCATTTGTCAAGTGGAAGGCTGAATGACACGTAGTTGTTGGCGAAGAGCCCCGCCCTGTAAAAATAAAAAAAACAAAACATGTGCAGTCAGCAGAACTGTTGAAGATACTGATTTGATATTGAAAATATCGTTCATAAGTAAATATATTGAATACATGTATCTCGCTACATTTGTATCCCCCTTCAAACACGAATCCAGACCTACCCGAGTTGGTTCCTCCTTGCGACGAGTCACGTGACGGGTCTTGCGCCTCAAGGCTGCGCGCGACGTCGCTTGCGTCATAGAAGGAGCTGGAGCGCGAGCTGGCGGGAGAGTTAATGGCTGTCAGGCACCGTGGACGAGGCAAAGGCGGCGAGTTGTCGTCGTGGTCGTGAAGGCTGCACCAGGTGGCGTTCGAGTAGCGCGGAAGATCCCGGAGGTCAAGGAGAACCTCCCCGAGAAACACGTCCCCCCTCTCTTCCCGACTCCACAAAGTGAGTTCGAGGCATCGAGCCACAAGCTGCACGACATAAGAGAAAGACATCGTACCACGCTTCCCGGAAAATAAAACATGGTCTTAAATTAATTTTTGCTCCAAAAGAGGTATTAGGGCTTATTTTCGGGGAATGTTTTATTAAGTACGAACATTTACATTTATTCTGATACCGTCATGCCATTTCTTTTAAAGGGGAGGTAACCGTTCTATGGGTGAAGACGAAGGGTTGGGCAGCACTGTCCACTCTAATAAAACCTAGATACAGCGCATATTTCCTTAGATGACACTCGCAGACGATTACATGAGCCTTCAATCTAATCAGAACAAATTTATGCTGGATTAAAACGAACCTCCCGGCACAAAGTGCAATCCCATAAAAGTATGTCATCAAACCCGGCAACAAACCTCCGTAATGGTGAAGCAGTCGTAGACAAAAGTTTGCTCCCACTTCGGGTGGCACGTGTTACCGTAAATCTCAGTTTTCAGGGTTTCTCTTGACCTGCGAACATTTTAGAATATTTTCGGCATGAATGATCACAACAAAACGATAGTGACTACAAGCACAGCTCGTGAAGCCATATTGCAGAACCGAAATATAAAACATGACCTGGAGGAGTTGGGACAGGATGACATTGGAAACGTTCACTGTTTTACTTTTCGTGTTCCTGTTTTGTTTTTCCCTTTTCAGTCAAGCAGTCATTCTTTCGTTCATTTTTTCTCGCTCTTTCCTGCCTTCGCACTCACCCATTTTCCGGCAGGAGACGTAAGAGTACGAAGGGTGATGGCAAGTGCTGACGCGCTCCCTCTGGCTCCGCCCTCCCACACGTGGTGCTGTTATGCTCCGCCCTGGTGCGCATGTGCTCTGTAGCCAGCTCTTCCGCCACGTTGTGGGCGTTACGACGTTTTTCTGCAGGCCCCGCCTCCGGTAAACTAAGGTCTCGTGCCATTGTGACATTGACATACAAGATGGACGTTGGAGGATCGTACTCCACAGAGAAATACAGTTCTCCGTTCATGTGACGTGATTCACGACCTATTTCTGCCTGATCAAATCAGAAAAAAAAAGAACTTACGGACAAGAATTCGAAGCGATGATATGTATTGCAAGAAGACAGAAGGTGGGGAAACAATGAGAAAAACTGTATCCTAAACAGAGCCATGATTAACATCCTGGGCTTCTTCTTTAGCGAGCGCCACCACACACACACACACGATAGAGAGAGGATGTGAGACTACACCTATATAAACACCATCTACACACCGGAGTTCTGGGCAACAGACGTCGCTTCATGGTGATGCCAGCAGTAGGCGAGTCTGAGGGGTGGTTGAGGGAGTGGGTGGGACTGTCTGAGGAAGGTATGACAACAAACGGCGAGCTGGAGCGACTACTGCACACCTCCATGTCGGAGTTTCGGCTGCAGCTTCTGGAACTAACAACCACACAGCAGATGATGAAATACAGCTTCAATGGACTCTACACATTCTTTTTAGGTTCTGATATGGCCTTCCTTCGTTTCACTAGTCTGTTATTTTTTGTCTCTCTCGCTAAAGTAAAACACAGATTTCTCGCTCTGCGTTTTAAATAACCTCACATTTAAATTTTTCCGATAAATATGTCCGTTTGTGCTGGAATTTTTTGAAGGGGAGGTCAGCGGTATCGATCTGACGGAAGCACGTGAGACTCATGAGACAGTAACTCAATAAATAAATAAATAATAAAATAAAAGTGTTACAACACAAATCTCTTCTCTTAGCATGCCCCTCAGGACCAGCATTCTTTCAGTACCATAATGGTTGTCGACATTTAAGCCTCAAAGATGCTTCTATACATCTACACTGATTACAGGTCACCAGGTTGTCTACAACACTCACCCGGACACATTTCTGGGGACAGTTAGAACGTGCACGGTGTCAGAGGTCGTGGCCTTGAGAACAGACTGTGCGCGCTCGTATGTTGCGTCGATAAGGGGATGTCCATTCCACTCCATCACTTGATCACCTACATCAAATTTTAAACCAGTATTGAAAAGGCTAAACATGGTGCTTTTGTTACAAAAAACGCCAGCAGTTACCCTGTTGCATGGAATGTTATCAAACTCCGCTATCTAGTCAAACAGTTTGATTACATGGGCTCTATTATAGGACAAAAACAGTTTTTAATTGCAAGCAAATTGGTTTGGCAGAAGCTGCGGATCGTAGACAGCCAGTATCAGAGACAAATGGCCTTGTGTGTTAAACCTTCTATCATTCCAAAATAGTCGACGGTGAAACATTCACACCCTTACAGCAGGCTTCAACTGATCGTTGCTATGGTTACCTTGTTGGAGTCCGGCACGCTGGGCGGGACTGCCTGCTGCCACAGTTCTGAGGACAGTTATCAGCCCTCCACTTCCGTCTTGCAGACCTCCCATCAGCTGAACGCCGAACCTTTCTGGTAAAAAAAAAAAAAAATAAGAGAATTTCAACTGATTTACGTGGAGGCAGGACTGCTTTACTAATATTCCACTAAAGCACTTTTTATTTGACTATTTTAAAGACACGGAATACAGACAATGATACTGTCTGGTTGATTTTAATCTCCATATCTCACCTCCATCTTGTCTCCTTCTTTGGCTCACATATTTACTTCTTGAAAGTGCGTTATTTCAATATTTTATTAAAATATTACTTAAGACTTTGTATTGTCAACATAATATATAATAACATCAATATGAAATGTCGAAATCAAAACATTCATAAGCATCCCTATAGCCGACATTCAGCCACACATTCACATCGCCATCTACTGTTTCACTCACCAGGAAAGGACTTCCCCGGTTTCTGCAACAGGGTGTGCACAAGCAGGCCACTCAGCTCCCACGTCTCCTTCTGCTGGACAGCGGCTCCCCCTACTGTCGGGGACGTATCCGCGGAGCGCGCGCAGAAAAGAGCAAAACTGACCTCCGGCGACGCTCTGGAACTACGGCGGGAGAGGGACGCTTCGCCCGGTAGAGAAATGGCGGAAGGCGAAGGCGGCCCTCGCGTTTGCACGTCCGCCAGCAGCTGACCTGGGGTCACTTGTACTGCCACCTTTGATGGAGATCTCTTGGGAGAAGGACGCCGCGCCGGCGCACTGTTGCGTACAGGGGTTGGAGAGCTGGCCGAGGGGCGACGTTTGTGTGGCCTGGGACTCGCCGTGGGTGAGGCGGCGGGTGACTTCTGGGCGGAGACTCGTCGGGACAAGGACGTGTTGGCGCTGCGAGGCGACGACGTCGAAGACTCGCCGACGTTGGTCGGGACAGCTGCCAAATGCGTGAGAGAGCGCAGCGTCGGCAAATCGTCAGCCTTGGGTGCGGGATTGGGTTGACTTTTGGCAACCTTCGGGTTCCCTGCCACCGTCGTCAGGTTGGTGTTCTGTTTCGAAACGCGAAAATCCGCGGACAAACGAGGTTTTGGGTCGGGAAGGTGCTGATCTTTGTGTCTTTCGTTGAGTGCTTCTTCGCTTTTGAACTTGTGCTTCCCGCCGACATGGAACTTCGGCGAGCTTTTCTTCCTCGTTGCCCAGAGAGCGCTGTTTTACGTCGAGCTGGCGTCTTTCTTTGCCGTCCGGTTTTACACTGGAGCTGAAGGACTGCCCGTAGTCCTCGCTTCCCAAGAAACTGTGCGCGGCGCTGTCGAAGGAACGGTAACTGACACTGCAGGCCGGCGAGGTGTAGTCGCTGTCGGACAGGCTGGAACTTGTCTGTGGGAGACCGCTGTTTCCGACCTTGTTGCCCGGATGGAAACCCGTTTGGTGGAACGCTTTCCGTCTCGTACCCGCGTCGACGCTACCGGAACCAGGCGCTCCAGTCTCCGTGGAGGAATTATAAAACTGTTGAGGTTGGCTGCTCTCCACACTTGACCTCGCGTCGTCGAAGTCAGACGACGACTTGTGCAGATATCGCAAGGCCGCCAGCTTCGGACCCGCAGCTCTCACCTCGCGAGAACACCCGAGATCCGAAGCTTCTTTGGATGAGCGCTTGGGAACCCGTAGCTGGCTCCCCTGCTTATGTCCATCCTGTTTATCTCCATTTGGCTTTCCTTCCTGACGGTCAGCGTGACCTGGGGATGCAGCCACTGTGCCCTGACCTCCAGATGGCGCGGTGGAGAATCTTTGGATGCATTGCCTTTTACTGACCGCCTTCTCATTCTCTTCTCCTGTCGTCGCTGACGAGACATTTTTCTCTCACGCATTATGTCGTCGATGTTTTCTTCTTCGTCATCGTCATGATCGTCTGCAGGTCGTCGATGATAGGAAAATCCTCCTTGGAGGGAAGTTGCCGGAAGGCTGCCCCGCCTGCGAGGCGGTCTTGCGCCATCTTGGTGCAGGGCATTCGACGGTGCTCTGTCCCGCTGCTTTATCTGGGAGTCGCTCACGTGGCATGATGGGATGTTTTCAATCTCGCTGTCACCACGATCACAGCCACTGCTCTACATGAAAAACAAAACAGTTAGCTCTCGCAGCATCCGGTGATGGCTAGCAAAGGAGATACTGTTGCCTGGATTTTGAATCAGTCAAGAGAATATTTTTGTTTCACTTTGCTCTTATTTGATTTGGGTTTTTTTTCCTATTGAAGGTTTCGTTCATAATGCAGTTTATTATACAGTGGCTCTGGAGCACTGGGGAAAGGGGAGAAGGAGGTTTAGCAACAATTGAAACATGACAGGGTACAAACATACAGACATTTTTAGAACATTTTTTAATGTAAGCCAAACACTCTCTCTCTCGTTCTCTCACGGTTTCATGTGCATCCCTTAGCATTTTTGACCAAGGATTAATCAGGAAAGGCAATATGAGAATTTAAAACAATTCAAAAAAAAAAAAAAGAGAGAACAAATGAGAATCCGATTACCAGGTAATAATCCATACCATAATTCTTCACAAGAAAGAGGCATTTTTTGTATAAATTCATTTATATATTTTTTGTAGAAAAGGAAAATTAAATGCGTGTTTTAAATGCATTTCTTGGGGTTTCAGGAGTCTGATTACACGTTGCCACAACAACTCTTTAAGTCCGTTTTATTTTGTCGGCTTGCGTGTCTGGACTTTTGCGTGAGCTCACCTGAAAGTCGCTCATGCACGATTCAGTGTTGTCATGGCGACCCTCCAGCTTTTTTCGTAAGACGTCCGTGGTGGTTCCCAGAGGTGAAAGGCTTTCATGGCGACGCTGACCCCGTGACCCGTGATACCACCCTCCAGTACGGCACACCATGTCACGCTTGAGCTGGCACAGACGGCAGACCCACGCCTGCCCAGTCGTCTGAAGACAGGAAGACTCCAGCATTAAGTAAAGTTTTAAAACCGACAAGAAGGCATGTTGAGTACGGTTTAAATCAAGAACTTCAGTTCTCTGGTTGCTAAACAAACTTGTAAAAAAAAAAAAATGTTTTTTAAAGCAAATATGTCAGGTCGAGAAAAATAAAGTAAGAAAAGAGAATAATGTTCACGGCAGGTGGTCTTAAATTTCCGAGGGAATAGCTTCGCAAAAAGAAATCAATAGAACAGTGTTCCCTCAAGACGTTTGAGACTTCAACCAAAAAAACAAACAAACAAACAAAAAACAAAATTGTTGACGCATCAGCTACCTCTCCAGAGTGTGAACGTGTGGGTGTGTAGGTTCCGCAGCGACCGCACACACGCTTCCGACAGTAACTGCACGTGCGTCCAGCGCCCTCAGACATCCGGGTCTTAAAGCAGAGGCGGCACAGCCGGCCAGTCGTCAGGCGCCAGCGCCCGGCTCGCTCCGACTTGCAGCTCTTCACTTCCTGTTCCGCTGCCACCATTTCTTCCTGAATTCGCCTGCAGATGTCAACGGAGAGAGCTGCACGAACCGTACGCGTGTGTGCGTGTGAGAGAGAGTGAGAGGTGCGTGCGTTTGAGCAAATGGGGAAACTTATCAAGAAAATGAGAATGGTATAGAATTCAACAAAGTGCGATGAAACGACGATTGAAGAATCCAGTTCCCACTACCCGATTATAGCATTTCGACAGGCAGTCTAGATCCTAACTTGAAAAGGTGTTGTCGAGCCTTTCCGTGCAGTTAACAACTGCCCTACGTGACACCTATGTGTCATGTGACACAGGTCAAACACGATGTTTGTTTCTCTCTAGATCCGTTAAAGGGCATCATCATCATCATCATGGTTGACACCTTAGTCATGTTGTACTCCATCCGTTTTCTCCCAACTGCTGTGAAGAACCATGAGGTAGTACAAACGACCGACTTTACCCCGAACTCTAACGATGACATGTAAATAAGGCAAACTCTCGAAACAAAACTGGTTCTTAGCAAGAAAAGTTTAGTGTTTTGGAGAGATGAAGATTTCAAATCACGTGACAACAATCCAGCGTCATTGCGACTAAAATTAAAAATGCAAAAGTTTGAAAACAAAACTTCGCTTAAAACAGCAAAAATTCTCACAAAATGTTTGTTAAAGTATTGATTAAAAGCAGAAACTTGAAGTGCACACATTTGCGCTGTGAACTTGAAACTAAAAAAAAAAAAACCAAACAAACAAATAATAATAAAAAAAAAACCCTGGAAAAAGTGGTTGAAATCTTAATCTCTGAGGCCATGTGGTCGAGTTCATGAAGCATCACGAAAAACAGCTTCAAGCTTCGTGAGTAGCCAGAGTTATATCTCACTTGACTCGCTCTTGCTCTTGGTGCTCGAACTGTTCCTGCCGTTTGATGACGTCAGCCAAAATCTGCAGCTCCTCGGGGGTCAGGTGAGAGAGGTCGGGGGAAGGAGGGTTGACAGGTGGGGGGCTTGACGGGCGCTGTACCATGTTGCCCCCCAGCACCTGTAGACAAAAGAATGCACGTGACACCAAGACAACTGTGGCGCTGAACCAAGCGACTGGCCACACGGCCTGGGATTACGGGTGGGGAGCAAACGCATCTGACGTATGATGTACGAACTGAAATGATCAATCTTCCAAAGTCGAGAGAGAGAAAGAGCGAGAATAGAAGGAGTTACCCCACCGATTTTCGAGTCGTTCTTTTTTTATTATTCATTTTCTTCGCATTGACTCTTTGCTCTGTCTTCGCTAAACCTTTTTCTTTCTTTCTCTCTTCGATATCTCGCCTCCCAAAAACATCTTGACAGTCGAAGAGTTGGGCTCACAAGATGCTTTAAAAAAAATAAATAAATAAATAAATAAAAAAAATAAAAATAAAAATCTATAAACTAGCAAGAATATTTGCCTTTGAGTTCAAAAAATAAATAAATCCCTCTCAAATCACCAAAACGTTTTCACCTTTTTAAAAAGCGAAGACATCATGAATTTGCTTTGAGGCCGACGATGAGAATGTGTCATCTTGTTCTTCTGTTGTTGACCTTTGTCCACATTGTGTCTCCGGAAGTTTCAGATACTGCCTAGAGCAGAAAAAAAATTAACGGTTGTTATGGCGAAACAGGTATCTTATCTATGTTTACACATGCAGGTAGGAATAGCGTGCTTGAAGTGTGCAAAGCCGGAAACGAAAAGACACTAAGAGGAATAATTAACGAGACTTAGGAATATCTGTGAAATGATTCTGAGTACACAAAGATAACGGTTGCTATCGCAGTCATCATGTGTGTGCTTAGTATGCTCAAATGACAAAATAAAGTGACCTGAGTTGACTTTCTATGACAAAAATCTAACCCCCACCCTAGCCTCTTCTGTCATGTTACATCTGTTGATCAATGCATACCCAGAGTAGTAGCGCAATGAACGCACGCACAGACGCGCCTATGACATGTGAACATACACAGAGCCAAAGAGCGACACAGAGAGGAAAAGACTTTTCCAGAAAGCTGTGTAATGGAGGTTTCACGCCAGGGTAACCTATTTTCATTAGCAAGAAAATGTCAGCGTAGACATAATGACACATCATGTGAGGACGATACCAAAAGCTAGTGTAGAAAAAAAAGTGTCTGTAGCAGGCATAACAAAAACTAAAAACACCAAATTGTGACGACATACGAGGTGAACGGGTCTAGGTAAAAAATAAAGACATTTTGGAAGAAGAGGTTCAAAACTCAAAAAAAAGAAGTATTTGATTGACATTGCCAGCAGCGGCGAGTAAAGACGGGGAGACAGGAAGGGGAGAGCAAATAAACATAAAAAGGCATAATAATACAACATAAAACGCAGAAGTGGCAGCCGGGTATGGCAGCAACAGATGCAGCAGCCCACTTTATTACAACTGCAGACTGCAGGACAGGAATATTGATGTATGACCATAGTCCAGTTGGCGGAGATTTAGACCCAAAACTAATTGTAACACAGGCTCTTTGGACGAAACATAAGCAGAAGAACGTCCTTTGCACAATATAATAATTATAAATCATTCGTCTTCTGCATAAGTGCGTAGTTTTTATGAAAGAACGCTCTATCGTGGAGTGACATTATCGTTCTATCATAACTTTTCGCTTGCTAACGCTGCTTGTATGGTTCCCGTCCTTTTCTCAAAAAAAAAAAAAAATACATGAAACGTGGAGTACTATGTTTATTAATTATTTTATTCTTTGAATCCATCAGGTGATAAATAAATCAGGTAAATAAATAGTGTTAGAGGTAAACAGCTCTACGAAGTTCGCGTTCTATTATTGGGAGTATAGTTCATTTTGTTCACAAGCCCACCCAACTATTAGTCATGTAAATCTGCGTCAACATACTTGTTCCGCCTGACAGTACCCTCGTCACCCACGCTCGGTAGGAAAGACCTCAGACGTGACGACGCTAGGGGGCGGACAAGAACAGGTACCGCAACCAGCAACATCGCCGCTCACATTATGCATCGCCTGATCAAGAACAGACCACTGAATGGCGGCTGCTGTGCCACAGGTGGCGCCTTGCGATCGATGCCCACCTGGAGGGTGGGGTAGGGACAGGTAGCACGAGGAGTCATGTCTCCTTCTTTACCCCACCCCCAATACACTAAAGCGCCTTGGATTTCAGGATGTAAACAAGATGCTGTTCACACCTTTCTCTATGAAAGTGATGAACAAGCCAGGTCTGCAGGATAATATCTTATTTCGTTGGAAGATGAAATCTAGTAGAGAGGATGGGGAGGGGGGTGATAAAAAAAAGGTAGTCTGATGAATTCTTTAGGTGTGGAGACGATGAGGAATGTTAGAGAACTGGAGGGATTGGAGAGAGGGAAAGAGGGAGCGAAAGGCCAATGACTCTGATCCGTTTCTCAGTTTCTCAGATGCACGCGAGGTGGGCGTGCAACGACAAACGGCGGTCCGAGGACGATCCATTTGCAAGTGTGTCAGGATGACGGAGACGGCAAGACGGGTAGGTCACACGAGAGGCATCTACGAACTTTTTAACTAAAAATTGCTCTGCAGTGAGTCACCGTACGGCTGTCACGTGACACCAATCTCGTCTTAATCACACGGTGGCGGTGTTCGAAATCGCCAGTGAATCCGACTGATGTCCGTGACAACCTGGCGTCGACACAACTAAGGCGACGCTACGCTAATTCCCAGAAGCTTCTGGGTACCCAGAAATATAAGCTAACTGAGGGGAACTGATAACTCAAACTTCCCTATAAGCACAAACAATAATAATTAGACAAATTTCCAGCAACGGACTTGAAAGCGCTGGGAAAATCTCCATTCTGGACGGTCCCGATAGCCCAGAGATCAAACACTCGTTTTTCGTCAATACATTGAGCATCTAAGGTAAAAGGTTCAGATATCGTAACAAAAAAAGTAGATTTTTATTAGTTGAAGTAGACGACATTATAATTCTAGAGTCTAGACATATCAAACACAATCTCTAGTAATGGAGTAGGCACCATGTCGATCAGAACCATGGACATCGGTTCCAGCACACATCAGAAGGCACACAAGCGCAGGACTCTGTGAAAAAGTTTGTCGACTACTAATATAAAATAGCTGCCTGTTTGGACCAGCTTCAGTTAGCTGGATTGTTCACCTGACCACTTGTACTCTCGTTATCATGTTGAGTCCAACCTGAATGTAACTGCCTCCAGAAGCGACTTCACTTCTATATCGAGCGGTTTGGGCGACACACGAGAAACCGCTCGTAACATCCTTCAGGAAAGAATGTTTAGTGCAGCCACACACAAATACAATCGCTAAGATCTTTTTCTAGTGCAAGTGGCCACTATTAACATCCCCAGGGCAAAAATGTTTAGCGAGGACACGGCAAGATCAGCAAAGTGCGAGTGAACTCCGCTCACAAGCAGCATTGTCTCACACCAAGCACCATCAAACTTCATTCAAGAGATGAGCCATTCCTCAAAGTCTAAAAATAAAATACTTTTGGATGGTACATTATCCCTTTGGACAAACATATCCTCGGGTTATATTTTCCTCTAAATTATCGGTTGATAACAACAGCTTGTCGAACAGGAAATCGCTGAATTGGAAAGCGGCAGACTGGGCGCCACCAACGACAAGAGCATAATGCCGAGGAGCTTGAGAAATTGATCTCATGTGATCCATTCTCGAACTCCTGTGATCCCTTTAATCCTCTCCTTCGGAGTCACGGAAAGGTCTCTCGACTCAAATCGTGCGAGAACCGTCCTGTAGCTGCCATGATATTTCTTACTGCAAAAATCAACTTCTCTCGACAAGCCAATAAACAAGACAAAGACGTAAATTTTTTGGGGTGGTGTAGGGATAGGGACGGGCTTTTTTGGAGGGTTTTTTTTTTTTAATGGGGAAGGGGGAGGACATGTCGGGAGGTAGTTACATACTTGTTTGGGCTCGTGTGTGAAATTAACATCTTGGCTAAACATCTGAATTAGGCGTGTTTGACTTTAAACGCCAACGACTGAAGGTTGTAGTTTCTTCTTCAGTGAAATCGTATTCCACGTTCCCTTGGCGTGCGTTGCCACGGCAACGAAACGGAGATTTGACAGGAAACAGGTTGCATGATAGCTGTTTGGGTGAGACGGCCGCTAGGCGCTATACAGGCTGGATTACTCCGCGCTGAGGTCAGCAGTTCCGCCAGAGGACAGCTGGTGTGCAAGGTAACATGAGATGTCGAGAAGTTTTTTTTTTTTGTGTGTGTGTTGTTGTTGTTCAGGGAGGGATCCGAGATGAACTGTCGTCTAGGCAACAGTGTAAGTCTTAGCCGGGCCCCGTCGATGGGACCAGGTGAGCGATCTGTGATGAGTCATTACTGTTTACCTGCGATGTGCGTGGCTGTCGCCGTGTGCGGGGCGTTGCGCATATACCAAGGTATATGTCTACCTGTCTAGTGATGGCAGGATGCGACTGAAGGTAAACGCACAGGGTAGAGAAGAGTGTAGACTGTACCTGGCCAAATCATTTTCACCTTGCGCGCTCTTGTCACTAACTGCTGGTGATAATCTTCAGCAAAGCGAAGATGGTGGAGTGATGTAATACATTCCAATCAAGTCCTTCTAAGGTGTTCACACAGCAACTCCGATAACCCACATAGTTAAATACTTAAATGAAAACAAAGCGTATAAACTAAAGCACATTTAGCATTTAAGTAGAAGAAAAAGCACAAAGGCGCGCACACACACACTCATACACACAAGGACACACACACGCGCGCATACATGCACACATTGTAGAAAATTTAATTATATACATAAAACAAAACCCCACTCCAAATAAATGACTAATGTAACAGTGGTATCCAGCTATCAATTAAGTAAACATACACTGAGAACTTGGCTGAGCAGCACTCACGAGCAAACGATATAGCTGGAAACAAACCCATCATCAGCAGCAACAAACATCTATGGCCTCACCAGTGACCCCGTCTTACCACGAACTCTGGTGGCAAGCTGACAACTAGCAAGAAAAGCAAAAAGGCTCAGTAGCAGCTAGCTTTCCATCAAAAACTTTATTTTCGTCTTAAATAAATCTGGCTTTATTATGATTTTTATCATTGGGTGTATTTTCATATGAGGTATTTTTTGCTGTAAAGAACAACAATTTTGAGTTCCTTGTATCACACTGCTAGGCATTGACAGCTGACGTGTGATTACTATCCTACATATTATTTAATATCACCATAGCACTTACAATAAAAGCTCAGACCTTCCTACCCGCCCACTCGCGCACTTTTGGGCCTTAATTTAATATCCACTTACAGTTCTTCACCATTGTGTTTCCTCGGTGAAGTAACCATAGCTCATGAAAAACACCGAGCACTTGTAGACACCATCACGGAATGGCGGCGACTGTAAGGCTCAACCAGTAATTTTATTGCACCTTTGAAGCCGGCGAAGTACAAGGTGCAACCAGGCAAACGCTCAGACCATCGCCTTTCAAGCTTGCGGACGACGTGCACGCAACAAAAACATTAACTTTTTTTTAATGTCCACGAGCACCCTGCTGTAACAGGTTCAGGATTTTTTTAATGTCCAAGAAGAGAGTTGCAATAATCTAGTTTAGACAGAACAAATGATCAGATGAGAATTTTGGTGATTGAGATGGACAGAGTATGAAGAATGGAGCTGACCTTTCGGAGCCCATAGTAAGTAGCATGACAAATGTGAGAAAGATGTTCATCAAGAGACATGTCAGCAGACATTATGTAACATAATTCACGCACTGAAGTAACAAAAGCAACATCAGCATCGTCCTACCCGAATAGAGACAGGCAATGAAGGGTAAACTCTGGCTCTCCTCTGAAGACATTAGAAAACGCCTTAAGCCGCATCTCTTTACAATGCTGCCACAAATGAAGACAGACTGTAAAATGATATTGCATCCCCCCTCCCAAAAAACAAAAAATCCAGATAATACAAATAAATATACGGTTGACCTCGACGATGATGATAGCAATATCTGACAGCGACGGTGAGACTAAGAGTAGAAATGTCTTTTCTGACACCTCTAGTCATTCGAGAACTTCAACTTTTAATGGCTTCGCTTGTAATCCACCCTCTATTGTGACTTGCATGCTCATATTCCAGCTCAGAAATCCTCTGATAGACTGTAGCAAAGCATCACTGAGATGCAGCACTGGCCTTTCGGGGATCGGCTTTCCCATAAATCCACATCCAAAATGGCGCCCAAGTCCACTCGTAGCGCAGTTAGCAGACGAAGCTCGCATTTCAGATTCTTTCTTTCGCTGCCGGATCCCATGGCGACTACCGTCTTTCGCTCCTAATGCGCAGAGAATGTCCGCAGACGGCAAGTGCTTCCTTCTCAGTGCTTCTTTAACATGTTTTCTTTTTCCTCGAATGTCATAAAAGCAATCATACCGGCTGAGAGAGAAAGGTTTCAGGCCGCATTTATCTTCAAGCACGAGACATTTTGCCCTTTTCAGATTGAAAGTTCTAGATTCTGCTATCTCAATCGTTTTCATTCTGCTAATATATGTCAGAGTGTTTGCAGAGCTGGTCATAAACTATAAACCAGATTAGTTTAAAAAAATTATCGGTTATTAAGCTGAAATGTCAGTCCTGGTGACAGTTACAGATCACCCAGCAACTTTGCTAATCAAACTTTTACAAATTAGTTATGCTGTTTAAATTATATTACAAGTTTAGAGACAGAAGCCATGCTCAGAATCAAAGAGGCAGTAAACAAGAAACAAAATATTGAAAGTGTCTTCCTTTTTTACACATCAGAGTCGTTACACATTAAGCTCATCTCTCGCCACCTTCGGAAATGAGATTTTCGCACATCGAGGCGCCAGGTGTCTGCTGTTATTTCCTGATGGCTGCCAAGTGCCAATTAATCATCCTTAGTTGGGAAGCTTCGGGAAGTTTGGGTAAGAAACAGACACATTACACAAGTGTCAGCCATATCTCGAGCTGAGTGGTCATCTGATGAGATGGTTTTGATAATCGCATCAATTAATTTAAAATCGCACTTAATGGAAAACTTCACGTGCTTACTGACTTTTGAATGGTATCATGTGCAACAAAAATATCAAGCACATACATACATAGAGAGAGAAACTGAACATTGACTAGGCCATCCTCTCGTTTCAAGGAGGAGCGTTGGGGAAAAAACTTCAACAGAACATACAATTTAAACGGTAAGGATTTTAAATTTCACGAGTGAGATTTTAAAAAGAGGTAGGGTCCACCTTTTCACTTTTTTAAAGCAAATGTAATTCTGTGCTTTTCTTATAACTACAAATCAAAAACATGACGAAGAAGCATATGGCAATCATGTCTAAGCCACAGATACAAAATAAACACTCATGGACGCGCACGCGGACACACACACACACAGAGGCTGGCATAATAAAATCGGAAGTTATGATAACACAAACTCGGAATACCTCAACCAAACCTTATCAAAGCATCTCCTAGACCAATGTGTTTAATATCTGCAATAAAACTTCTTCCAGTTTTATCCTCCTACGCAGCTTCCCGCTTTGATAGATTTTAGCTTTGTATTCCCCTCCATTAGTCGCTTTCTCTCTCTCGGGTTCATGTTATCCATTTTTTCCGAAATGTCAAATGGAAATCTAAGTTTCCATTATCTGCTCTCAACGCCCATTCCATTGTAAGCACCATGGTGTTCCCATGTGTTTGGTGGACGGTTTTCCTGTATGTGTAATTTTTTTTTACTTGGTTTTTCGTACAGTTGTGCTTCAGAAAAACATCCGTTTGCCATCAGTGTGCTTGCCTGTCTCCTGATTTAGTTCCCTGCTGAGTTTTCTTGTCTGCTAACCTACCACCACCAGAAAGTTAAATTTTAAAGGTTCGCGTATGAATCGTCGTATAAACTAGTAAACCACACATCGGATTCGATCAACAGCTTTTCAAACAGCCAGCATACGTTCCAAACTTTTATAATTGTATTTAAAAAAATTTTTGCATAATTTATTTTCATCAAAAACTGCTCAGCTGTCTTATCATTCATTCTGCGTAAATTCACTCAGGATTTATTTGTTTGCGTAAATTAGACGATGTGGTGCCTCGCCGGCGATGTTAGATGTAAGTGAAGACGATCCGGAACATATGTGCGACTATCGGCTTTAATATTCTTCTCTGTCAGAACCTAGAAAACACTTATGTACAAACTGTGTCGAAAATTGTGTGTGCAGTCAGCAAGCACAGCTCCTGGTGTCAAGGCTAAAAATAGCTCCAGCATGTGCAGCTGTTTGGTCAGAAAATCTATTTTTATCACTCCCATCTCACCACCAGCTTCCACTGACAGGTATACAATCGGTGTTGATACATTTATATTTAACAACTGTAAATGAATATGTGCAGGTGTGCGTATAATTACATTTTTTACACTTTATGTCTTATTTTTTATTTAATTTATGTTATTAGGAGCTGAATCACGCTAATGTGTCGGGTTGACTAAGTAGATGACAAATCGTCACCTTTACTTCTGTTCATGATTAGCAAGTCTTATTTCTTTATTTCTTATTTTTCTGAAGACAAGCGCTTGTTGCAATCTGTAAGAGGGCAATCTTCCTTCGTATGCATCGCCTGTTAAAATTATTTTTACACATTCTGATTTAAGAGAGAACTGGGAAATATTTTCTTAAGCTCGCATCGATATTAACGGCTCAAACGGCATACAAAATAAGTTCTACTCGCTGCACATAACAAGAACCATAAGTTTCAATGCAGGTCATGCAATTAAAACAAGAAACACGGTTAATAGATTTTTCTGTGATGTTAGAAGAGGATGACATGGGAAAAGCCATGTTGGCAGGTGGGTAGCGACAACAAGCACACCTCGTCTACTGACGTCAGAGCTTCCCCTCGTTCCCTCCGACAGAACAGGTACAGGTGATCTTATCGCGGTTCAAGTCTGCGGTCAATACTTTCACATGACAGCATAGTCTTGCCATTAAAAAAAAAAAAACTAATAAAATAAATTAATTACTACCTATAAACAATTCCATATACATTTGTTGGCTGAGATCATGTCTAGTTAGATCACTCACTACACAGCAGCAACAACAACAGCAGCCATATGTGCACGAGCACCCACCTTTGTATAGGGAAGACATTCATTCACCTTCACAACAAGTACACATACACATGGAGGAAACCAGAGTAGCTAGAGAAAAGCAACCCTGTATACAGGTGTCGCACATCCAGAGAGAGGTAAGATGGAGACGACATAAACACTCACTAACCATGATTCCTCCCTGTCGTGTTGACGGGCATTTATACACTGCCCCAGAAGGCAATTCATAATTCATTTAGTTTAAAGTGTGCTATTTGAAATGGGTAGCCATCATAACTGTTTTGTGGTACTGCATTGAAAACGAAAGCTACTCACATAAATATGACAGGTACAGTATCAGCAGTGTTTGAAGGGAAAAACATTTCTGAAAAAACCAAACGTCCGCCACGAAATAGCTTAGTGATGTTAGTATATTTTCGACAAGACTGCTGCTAGAATTATATATTACCGTAGATAGTACAGACAACAGAACTGTGCAATAATGTCATGTGACACCCTCAGTTTTATTTGAGGAATAAAGAAGGTCGAGATTGGAATCTTGCTTTCTTTTATCAAAGGACATTTTTTGAAGGTGGTGTTAAGTCCTCACGGAATTCTGGATCGTCTCACTATAGCGAAATCAATATGCACATCTTGAAAAATGCATTATCCTGTGTACAAAAAATATCAGACAAAAACTACTGGTATCGATTTCAATTTTAACACACCCAATTAATAAATGGATGGTTTGGAGACAGGTTGCACGGAAATATGAAAGAGGAGGGAGAAACAGAGACCTGTTCATAACATACACACACAGACCATCGAATGTTATGAATGTTAGTGTGGACGTTGCAGTATGAAGATTAAAATTAAAGGTACCACACATGCACACACTTTGTCTCTCAAAACTGCTGCGAGCTAACTGAAATATTCGAAGCAAACACTCTGGACAAGTTAATGTAACGCCTAATGAGAACATGTTTTCTATACGTTGGACAAACAATAGAAGTCATTGAAGATGCATTTCTAATATGTTGGAGATAAGATTAAGTAAAGGCGTGTGTATATCTAATATGTTAAAGCTATTTGCTCCAGTGAATGTGTCCATGCTTCTGCTGTCTTGCGGAGATGAGATCAGTTTCTTATAGGTTAGGCAACCTGTTATTATTCTGCTGTCGTGGAGACAGGCTTTTATGTCAGTGAGAAATTATTTTCTATGGACGCGGGAATCAAGTTTCTTGATTAGTAAACAGTTGGACTGTTGTGTCAAAATAGCAGGTGGGTAGAGCAGTGGGTTGGTGTCGCGTTTAAGGTCGGGTTCCCATAAACACTGCCCGAACAGGTAAGGTATCTCCAGTACCCAGGTAGGAAAGTGGAATGAGAGATTGAATGACACGTATTAATCGAATGGTGTGGATTTTGAGGGAATATGATTCGCATATCGCGCATCGAACAGTGTAGATCGTTAGGCAGGTGAGAACTTTGCGACTTGTCCGCACTTTAGTAATTATAGGCCGATGAGGATCAAAAGACCAGGTGTTCGGGCCGGACAGGTAGGTTAATCTCAAGTAAGGAAAGGATTCCAGAGCTGGGCGACTGTCTCGTGCTAGCGGTGATGGGGGATTGGTTGTATTTTATGTAGACAGGTGAGTGATGAGATTGTGAGAGTGACCGACTAATCGTGAACCACGGATAGTCTAAACCGGCAATTTAACATCGTGATGAACCGAGAATCGCTGCTTCGCCACAAAACATACTCATCAGAGCGAGAGAGACATTGATTCCATCAAGTCTTGTTTATCAAGTATTAAGTCTGTTATCACAAGTCGACCACCACCAGACAGAAGCAGTGGTATAGAGATTAGCTAAGAAGTATGCAGCCCACAGAGTGTGGAGAAGAGTGACCTCTAACCTTGCAAATCGTCTTTCTACTCTTGGCAGAGAGATGCGTTGTCTGGTATCAAAGCTAGGTGCTGGTTCTACTCTGGTGATAGGAAGGGATTGCACACTGGTGCAAGGGGTGAGCGCTCGTCCCAACTCATTACAAAGCATGTCTCATATCTTAGTGCAAGGGAGAGCTGTTCCAGACAAAGAAGATCAACGGTCAGTGGATCACCATCGGGAAGGTCAGACCGAGGACAATTGTGCACCATAAACAAAGGACATTTCTATTTAGCAAGGGACAATTGTTCGAGACAAAGAAGGACAATTTTGTGCCATACCACCAAGGACCATTCTACTCCACGCAGCAAAGTCAATTCAGTCGAGCTAAGTGGTGTGACCTGTGGAGCGTGCGAATGTATATATGAATGAGTGTGGTGTATAATGAGTGGTAGTTAAAAGTTCTTTCGTGTCACAAGATACCTGGATTAGTGGTGGGAAGATAGGATTTAACTGGGCACCCTAGATAATTAGCCAGGATAGGAATTTACATACATTGTCTCTTTCGTTGTTGATGTTAGTGATTTGTGTAAACTCGACATTTTTTAAAATCAATAATTAACTTGTTTTCACTAAATTGCGTCGTGTTTGTTTATTGGAGATGTGTGCTGGGAGCTTGAGCTGTTATGAAATTAATAATTAGCAATTTAGCGAAAGTACATTGCGCACAGGTATATGTCGGCGTGGATGGCAGAGTAGTCGAGAGAGTAGTTAATTTTTCGAATATCAAAATTCTATTATTATGATTACTGAAAGCAGATTAATCATATTTTATAATATTTTTTCTTGTAATAGGCTTTATCCAATCAGAAAAAATGTTGCACCTCAGGAGTCTTTCATCAACTATAACTTCACTTTACACAGTACCCTTAATGTCTCATCAATAAATGTCATAAAGCCACTGTGATCGGTTTACGCACAGCGACCAAACATAACCTATGACCTTCCTTTTCCCCTTAACAAAAAGCACGGAGATCTTGAAATTTATCTTATGGACCTTCTCTCGATGTATGTACCCTCATTAAACACGCACCCCACTCGCCTGTCTGCGAACTGTTCCATGGGAGGTCACATCACGTGGCCTTCGTGAACTGTTATCGACGTCAGTAACATCAAACTATTTAACACTTACTCTGTACTGATTTTCAACTGCTTGTTTCATCTAATGGATAACAAAACATTAAAATAAGATGCTCTTGAGAACAATGAACAAACTGTACGGCATTCCATGTATATATATATATTCGATAGGACGATATATGTATATATCAACACACTATACACTTACGTCATCCTTTATACAACTTTAACTTGTTGTTGTTGTTGTTGTTGTTGTTGTTGTTGTTGTTGTTGTTGTTGAAAGGAACTAATTCAGTGATTTTGTAAAGATCTAAAATCATCTACACATCTATTGCCCTGTAACTCCATTGACATCTTCATTTTATATTTATATCTTTGTGTGTACTCTCTTGTAACACAATGATCTCGCGGGAAGTCATGCATTGTACACTGTACAAGTGGAAAATAAACTTACCACGACTGTACACATAAACCCCCGGCGATGAACAGGTGAGCAGCCGCAGGCACAGGCCAGCCTCTCATAAGTCGCTGGAAAACCTCATTGCACTCGCCACTTCTCCGCGAAATGGAACGAAAATGTGAAAGCACAACGATAAGGGCAGTCGTTGCGGGAGTCCAATCTTTTCCAAATGTGTTTTGGCAGATCGCGGCTGTCACGTGTCGTCTGTCATAAAGCTGCGAAGACGCCGGTCCCTCGTGCACCTGACTGTCGTCTGCTCGTCACCTCGCGAGAGTTCGCGTGCGAAGACCGCGGTCTCGGCGAGGTTTCGGCTAACCACTCCTTCCAATCGTTGCCAGCAAAATGAAACTATTTTTCAAACCGAACTGCGTCCGCTCCTACTCCCACATTGCGGCTGATAACATCATCAGCGCCAAGACCACTCCGCTAGCTTGCAGTGACGGATAGCACCAGCAGCAGGGTCGGGGTGTGTGGGGTGTGTGGGGTACGGATGGGGTAGGAGGAGGAGGAGAAGGCAACCAGACCCCGTGACGTCAGCGACGGGCAACGCCAAGCATATGGTCTGGCGCGTTTGTCAACGGACAGCCACGTTGGACAAACCACTTTCTGTTGTCACCTGGTTATACATGCAGAGGCCGACCTCATGGAGCGAGGCTTAGCATCATGTCGACACAGAGGAGGCAGCCCCTTCTCTTGGCTGCGTTAAAACACTATTGATCTGTTTCTAGGTGGGTCATCGCTTGGGGGTCTCTTAAGTGCTGAACAGCTGGTATACCCCCAACCCCACCACCCCACCACCACCCCACCACACACACACACCTAACTTCTTCCACCTCCCTTATTTTCTCGCTCTCTCGCTGCTTGCTCC
Source organism: Pomacea canaliculata (assembly GCF_003073045.1). Lineage (NCBI taxonomy): Eukaryota > Metazoa > Mollusca > Gastropoda > Architaenioglossa > Ampullariidae > Pomacea > Pomacea canaliculata. The sequence goes on from NC_037599.1 coordinate 5,092,355, forward strand.
CTCCCTTGACATCTCTGTCAGCCTGGAGTGTTTTTGACAAACAATTATTTTCAGTACCGCCAGCTATATTGTGTTTTTCTAGCTCTCCTGCGCACTTCTAATGACGGACTTAGAATGCAATAAAAGATCAAATACCACAATTTTCAGAAAATTAGGGGTGTCTCTCGGCAGATCTTTATCGTTAGTTTGACGGTATTTTACGAGAGCTGCACACCCTATATTTGAGCGTCTCTTCTCTCCTGCGTCCTTCCTCCCTCTCTCTTCCTGCGTTCGATTGTGTGTATGTGTGCGAGCGTGCACGTTCGTATACGTCAGAACTAGCTAGTCACGTTTTTTTAGTGTCTGGGAAAAAATCGTTTGGTTTCTGTTGACGTCACAGGGGTTTATTTGTTGTCTAAACGGTGTTCCGTTGTTTTGTCAAACGTTCTCATTCATTCTCTTCTCGAGTGGGTAGTTTAAAAACACTGAGTCACCAATGACGCAAACAAGCGCTCGTGCACACGCACACATACACACTATCTCTTTGAAACAAATGCACGACCATACCATCTCTCCTGTCGCTCCCAAGCCTTACGAGCATGCTTCCCTCCTCTCTCTGTGTGAGAGAGAACATGTGGAAGATTGCTGAGGGGGAGGGGGACCGACAAGCACGCACACACGTACGCGGACATTGAGCTTGATTGGCCAGTCAGCCAGTAGTTGGGGGCGGGGGTTGGAGTGAGGAAGGTCGGCTTGCCAGCTTGTCGTGGAGATGTTTAACTCTTAATGAAGAGCGTTCGTACAAGCTGTTTCCTGGGTACAGAATAAACTTCTTGGCCATTCAATAGTTCGATCGTTCAGTTCAATCCCACTGGAGCAGAAACATGCATTTTATGGTCTAGTCTTTGTCTAACACGTTTATTTATCATTCAGTTGCCACCGATTGCAACCTTTGCCACACACGCACACATATATTTATATAAACAAAAACATGAATAAAAGAAAGAAGACGAATAAAAGAAAAGCCTAGAAACTCAAAGTACTTTAGTTTTTTATTCACTTTTTTATGTACCTATCATGCATAAATTTATGTATATAGTTGCTTATTTTTTAATTATCTAATTATGATGTGTGATTGATCGTATGTTGTTTATCTATTATTTGATGATGCATGTCCACCAGACCCCAGAGCAGATTTCACTGGTTTTTTACAGTCAAGTCTGTACGGATATGTTAAACATGTCTGTGTTTTGAGAAGCCCTGAGCAGCTCAACGCCCAGGAGAAAGTAAAGATTAATCTACAGAGCCTGAAAGAACTGACAATCGCCAGCATGCGCGCGCGCACGCAAACACGTAAGTTCACTAATATTCAAATTAATGAAATATTCCACATATTCGGAAATTGGAACAGAAGACATTGGAAAACTGGAGTTCAGCTCCTCAGTAGGTTAATCTTCTGCTCACAGAATATTATCACAACTGAAGTGCTCGTCAAATGTAATGATGATGCTGAACAAGCTTTGAAAAGATGACAGCTGACAGTTAGTCATTCCATTAGTCCTAGCGCCTTGCCATGCACCTGGCTCCTGAGTCTTGGCAACATCAACATTTCATATATTCAGCTATCTCCGAATACTCTGGACAAAAACGTCCAAACCATCTACTAGAAATCAATACTTCAACACCAAGACACAAAAGAAAGCAGGTCAGTGTTGGTCAACTTTGATGGAACATGATCAGAATTTGAGCAAATGTGAAGAAAAAAATAAATCTACCATCGTTTCCAAGAGCGTTAAATATTTATTCGTTCGTTCATTCATTCGTTCGTTCCTATTACGCCTTGGAGTGTAGTGTTGCAACAACGCTTTTCCTTCAGTTCCCGATTGCAACAAAGGTTTTCCAGTTTTGTCTTACAGAGCTGCCCTACTTCGTATTCAGTATTTCTACATCTGCCTCAGCTGTTCGGCGCCATATTGTTGTTTTTGGTCTTCCTCTCTTTCTTTATGGACCGTAGTTATGAATCAACGGCAAGCCGTTGCCTGGGGGCAAGGTGATGATCTCAAGGAAGCAGGTCTTGTTTCCCAACTTATAAAGCGGTGTCCAGACCCCGCAGATGATGTTTGACCCCTGAAGCAGGGCTGAAGATGCATTGGGGTTAAAAAAAATACTGTCTATGGGGTCTAGGCATCGCATTGTAATTACGAAAACAAGACTTTTTCGTTTGTTCCCGACTTTGCGCAGGAGGAAACGACTTGTTCTTGCTTTTTAATTACGGTGCATGGTGTCCAGACAAGTTCTGCTTTTATTGTGGAGCTGTCTTCTCACATTGAGACAATAGAGCGAAGTGAACACTGCCAGATAAATGAACTAAACATCCTTTTCTTCCTGTCCTTTCGTGCGTTCGTTCGTGCGCGTGCTTGTGTGTGTGTGTGCGTCTATCTCTCTCTTCCTGGCTCCCCACGTCCCCCATAAAACCGCCTTAAGTCTGTCTTTCTATTCCTGCAATAACCGTTTTATCTCGTCTGCCTGCAAGTAAAGAAGTTTCTAGCTTTTAAAGTGATTCACCTCTGTCATTTCATCTGGCACACGTTAAACGACTGTTTCTATGTTCATTGTCACTAAAGCCATCGCGTCTAGCTCACAGCAGCTGCGGCGGCATTTTCTTTTTTTTTAATCCCCAAATGAACAAAAGCAAATTACAATTTAAACTTTGGTGTTTTAAATCTGGTTTCTTATGTGTATGCACTGTTCTGTCTCCCATGCACTTTACTGCTCTGTAATGAGAGTGCCAGCGTTTGCGAGGAACCTATAATTATGTTTGTGTCTGTATCCGTTGATGCCTTGCATGTGCAGGTACGTTTGTCTACGTGTGTTCTTATAATAGCTTATATCTGTTTGAGACAGTGCACATAGGCCGTAGCAGCTCTTAATATGCTTAAACAGATGATGCTTACAAGGCTATTCTTTAAGCGTTTTCAGGCGTTAATCTTAAAAGTAATCTTTTGGTGACCTTTCCACAAACTCGCTTCTTACATACACACCACATTCCATTGCTTCGCATTCTCAGTAGTACATATCCCACAATAGATCTCAGTTTGAAAATAACAATTGCATTTTATATAAATACCCTATATATATATTATTTTGATATATGAATTGTAAAGGATATGTTATGTATCGTGATGGATACATGCAGATGGATGGATTAGGAACTCTGGAGAATACTTTCTTTCCATCTTCCTGTTCTCCCTTTCTCCGTCCAATGTGTTTCTTATCAGAAAGTTAAAGTACAGCAACAGTCGATTCACGTCACTGCCAGGAGTCTGAATATTTCTCCCTTCCTTCACTTTCTTGCCACTGTATCCATGAACGGAAATTGTGCACCAAAGCTACCTGCGAGTTAGAATAGTCTAGAATCCACATCCCCGTGTTGCAGGGATGGTTAGCCAGCTATTAGCCTGACATTTGAGACCGCCTAGAAATCCTGCTGTATGGGAGATAAATGACACGATGCGCTTTGTCCATCGATTGGAGGAGGATTATCTCCTGCCGCAAAGAAACGCATTTAACTTATGCCTGACACTAACTCCCACAAGAATTGGGCTTCACGATGACCTGGATTCTGAAGGACAAAGAGGGGGGTGAAATCCAACAGCCATAGCTGGTTCTTTGAAAAATACACTTTCCATTTTCTAATCCTGTATACTCGAGAACAAGTGAAGAATTCAGGGAAATATAATGCAACATTGTATAAAAATGCGCCAATATTCGTTTATGTGGACAGCAGAATTTTTTGTCCTTTGTTGGGTGCTTATTTGTGTATAACCAGTCGGTACTGGAGCAGAATAAGTACGGTTATAAAGCATGAACGACTTCTATCAACTAAGGCTACATGAGAAGTATAGTGAATCTTCCTGCTGTCTTCTGCTTCCAGTTTTGTATGGAGAAAAAAAAAGGATCACGAATCTCACCACCGATGGGATGTCCCGCTGTGTAAGTTGTCGGACTTGGCTGCAATTTGAAACGTGCTGAAATGAGTATAGAGTGGATGACTAATGTGATAATTACTGTTGTTTTATTTTAGGTCAGAGACTGCTATATCACAGTAAACTATTCCAGTCCTTTACAGGGATACTACACTCAGGGTGGTAGGTAACGGGAGCGAAATCTGAACTCAGGACTGTGTCGAGGGGCATATTACCGTTGCCACACCGGGCTGCCTCCCTAATATTGGACCGGAATCGTGAAAGACATTTCTTGAGCCGTGCAGTCATATCTTGAGGGAGAGAGACAAGATTCATCAAAGGTTCATCAAATGCGACTCTTTTGGCTTGGAGAGCAAAATCAGTTCCCGAGCTTGCAGCGTCACACCGCGTGGGTCTTGGTTATTGCTGATAAGATTACAATCTTCCTGGGAAACTTGTTCAGTGATGTGTCGAGTGTGTCTTGTTCGCAGCTGATTACACGTAGCAGCCATTCTCCAGGCAGACTCATTCACTGCGTCATCCAGCAAGCTGTCTTTATTCACAGCTGTTGCATCGCGATGTTTTGTTAGCTTCAGACAAGTCCCATAATTCTTTGATTACATCTCTCTCTCTCTGACACACACACGCGCGCGCAGATAGAACTTGTGGAAGGAAAGTTAGTGTTCCACGTTAACATTTACTTTTATTAATGTACTTTTCAGTTACCACAAGCTGAGACTCAACCTAAAATTAATATAAAGTTTCCCTCATCCCCTAGCGCTCCAAAAATTAAGTGCCGCCTTCGGCCATGACCACCAAGATCTGTTGCCCGGGTTCACCTTTACACGTGCCACACTCGGTTCAAAGACGTTCTCAGACAAAGTTCATCAACCTGACCTCTTCACTGCCTGCTGTGTAAACTGGATGATGTGCTGGGGGCGCGTGCATTATCGCAGCAGGAGAAGGCCACGTGACCGCTGCACACTTTTATGTTGCGCAGCAGGTGGTTGCAACACCACCATCAGCCTGCCATCAAAAGCAGTCGCACTAATAGCATCAGTGTTAGTAGAAGTAGTTGTTGCTGCAGTTCCAGTAGAAGTAGCAGCAGCAGTATGGCTGGCACCACAGTACAAATATCCTCGCAGGATATACATGCAGTTGACGTTGCAGAACCCAGCAACAATATCAGAAACAAAGTTACCTCTGTCGTTGTTACACTTGCAGTACACTTGCTCCCGCAATAACATTATCAATAATACTTGTAGGTCAGACGAAGCTGATCCTGATGATCACCGATAGTTCCTTTTGTTGTTGCAACTGTTGCAGTCGTCATCTGTGGGTAGAAGGCGGGTGACAAGATTCTCTTTTAAGCAAAGACACGTTCTTCGCCTTAAGAACCAGACTGCACTTTAAAAAATAGAAAGAAAAAGCTTTTGTCGTGGCTTCCTCCCAAGGGAATATCACTCATTCACTTTGAAATGTCACAGAGTTAGGAACAGTAGCTTCCCAGCAGTGACACCACCCAAGTATATTTACTCTCCCAAAATAGTCGCCACATATTCTGTGCCTCCTCCTGTGCATAAGCTGGATCCCAAGTAATTATCTCCCGTTTTCCCATTTTCCGTTGGGTTTTATTTTCTCTCCACGTTTTTTATCCTTGTCTTCTCTCCCCATCCCCACCCCACCTCTGTTTCCTTTGTGTGTGTGTGGGGGGGGGGGACTTTTTTCTATTTTGACGAGAGGGAAAGGTGAGATCAGCTTAGGAGGTCTGTAGGCACATTTCATGTTACTCTTTATTCCAGATTGCTTTCATCGAGACTCAGTGCACTCGCAACATCTTTACAGAAGAAACATTTATGTAATACCGTATCTTTTAATCGCCTGTGTACTTCGTTCAGCACCATCAGTAGCTGTGGATCGTGTGCGGATATACTCTAAGTTCACTGTTAGGCTTGGGCTAGTTATGAGACCACTAAAAAGTTTAGAATGGTCTTTTGATCACAGGAAGCTTTAGTGATCATTTCAAAACGTCCTACTACTTTATTCTTTCTCTCTCACACACACACACAGACATTTCAATAAATATAGCATGCTCATATTTTATGCCAAATTTGCCGCAGAACCTGGTGGACTGTGATGTAGACACCCTAGTTGGAAACATTAAAGAGGTGCTAATGTCAACAGTCCAGGAGGTTCTAGGCTAGGGCCTTGGTTTTCAAACTGTCGTACGTATGACGAGCGGTCCGCGAGCACCATGCGCCAAAATAAAAGAATGTTTTTTTGTTTTTTTTACGGGGTCTGTATGTTCGCTGTCATTGATGAAGCTTTCTTTATTTTCCGTTATCATATCGAGTTAGAGCTCATGCATATTACTCTATTTCTTTACTCTCCATCGCGAGTGCGCGCGCACACACACACACACACGAGCGCTCTATCCCGCGATGAAAACAGAAAGCTAAAATGTTTTTTTTTATATTAATGTTATTAATTAACTCTCTCGATATCAAAATATTTTGTAGGTAGCAATATAGCGAAGTTTCCTTCTGACATTTTCAAATCAGACTTCCTATGGCTAGAATTACTCTAGCCTTTACTTTTAGTTAACATCTGAATGCAACTTTCGTGTGGCCATGGCTTAAGTAGAACATCTACAGATAGAACGAGTGAGCTAGGCCAAGGCAGTTGTGTATAATTCATGAAGTACTGGGCGCCTTCCATTTACAGAATGAGGCTTGCCATTGCTGGAGCGACCCTTAGATTAACAGATCATAGACATTTGCCTGCTTAATATGAAGTGCAGCTTTACAGCAGACAGGAAAAACAAAATCGAATTTAAGGATTGCTACACCTTACTGTTTATTCAATAAGGGTTTCTGTGGTCTTATCGTTAAGAGGGATGTGGGCTTAGTTCAAGAAGGCAAGAAAGCTTCTCTTTTTCACGTGTGTGTGAGCGCAAAGACAGAAAAGTAGGAAAAGTGAGAATGACTGAGAAGTTGAGACAAAGAGAAAGTAGGGGTGTTATGAGTGAACCACATTCATGCTTACTTATAACAATAAATGTTTACAGTTCATTAGTAAAAAAAAAATCCCACCAAAAAGGAAGATTACCAGTCATCTAGACAGGTAAAAAAAGGCGACTGCTACTACTAAAGTGAATTTATGTAAAGCATTTCCCTACTTAGCAGAAGGCTTAATGTGATTTACAAGAGAAAGGCTAATACACAGAGTAAGAGACAAAATGCACATAACACAAGTACGGACACAGTCCAATACGTCAGCAAACAAACTCATAGGGGCACATTAAAAGATATAAACAAGATAGTAAAAACCTGCACATAAAGCGTGTCCGAGAAGCACGAGTTGTACATAATGATGTAATTTTTTATAGTGTGTGACAAAGCCAGGCTCTCTGAACATTACAAACATAGAAACAGCTATCTCTCTCTCTGTGAAGTTAATGGGAATGCCAGATCGTTCTTCTGTCAGATGACATTAATAGACCAAGATGTCGATGAAATCGGAAAGTTAATTATTTGACAAGAGAAGAAGAAATCAATAATCAGAAATACAGATCAAATCATCAAAATAATGTTCACATGATCACAAAGCAGATATTGCAGCAAAGTGTTGAAGCAAGTCACTGTTTGGAACTGATGAAAACTCGATCACAGGAACGACTGTGATGGTGTTAGCAAGAGAAGATGATAAAAGAGGAGAGAACTGATATCAAGACAGGGAAAACAAAAGGCTTCACTACATACGGCAATTGTGGTATAATTTAGGCATGATTAATGTACAGATAAAGATTGCTTAAATATTAACAATAGGCAACAACAGTGGATCATGGATATTTTGTTGAGACAAATAAAAATCATGTAATATAGTTTCAGTTATTTTTGTCAATCTTTGACAAATACATTGACAAAACCATCTTTCTTACTTTTCGCCAGGCACTAATCACACATAAAAATAACATCAGCTATGTTGAAGGCAGCCATTCAATAAAAAATGTTTAGAAATGTTGCCCGTTATCTGTGATTTGCAGAAAAAGCACAGATTTACTTTGCAGTTCCAGCAATGCAGGTGGTTATTCTTGTCCCTTTTAAGATTTTCTTGCTTGCAGTTCTTGCAGAACATCAAGCGGTCTTTCGCATCTGGTGTCACCTCTAGCTGAGCCCGTATCATCAGTAATGCCTGAAAACAGAATTGTGAAAAGCCCACATGTAAGCCATTATGCGCTAGTACTTGCACAACATGCTAAACACACCAAGAAAGTAGTTGTGTGTATATATATATATAAATAATTATAGATGTATATTATGTATACTGATGACCTATACCAAAGGAGTTCCACAATATATTCTCCGAAATATAAATATGACTACAGTTTCATTACAGAACAGGCTCACAATTCAATACAGAATGTTTTCCGTTAAACATGTAACAAAGAAACTATAGGTACATTATTATTTAGTATTCAAGAAAGGCAGACCAAAGTACTTAAAATAATCAGCCTTGATGCACTGTGCATTTTAAGGGCCTCAGGAATGACCTTGCCAAGGAACAGTAATGAAACCAGGCAGATCAACAATCATCAATGTTCACAATTTCTTCATGGAAAATATTCCTCGTTAAGTCCTTATGAATTCCATAGCAGTAGCACAATATGTACAAGTGTAATTTGCAATTTGATTTTGAAATGAGCAGACCTGTACAGAACTAGACAGATGATTCTGGGAAGAATTAACAGATCAGTACAAAATAACGAAAATGCTTAATTGTTTGTATGTGTCCACAAACTTTACTCTGCAACCTATAGATGTGACATAAACCTACAGATTTGGAAAAATCTTTATAGTGCTGTTTGGTGTTGTAAGACTAAGGGTAAATTTGCATGATGGAAATGGTAACATCTCCTGTGGCATTTGGGCACTTAGTAAATTAAGGTCATAATTAATTTATAATGCTTGCAGCACCATTCTTCTGTCCTAAGAGTCTAAAAACAATATAAAGTTCCTGAAAATATTGGAAAAGAATTTATGCAACAAATCAATTACAATCAATCAATTACATATCTACTACTTCAGTGTTTAGTAAATCAGCCGATGCAATGTAAATAAAATATGTTTGAACTTGCATCAGGTAGTTGGCGCCTGTGAGCAGTAGGGACCGGTATGATGACTCCTTGCACACTGCACCCTGTGGTATTAAAGTGACTGTAGCCATCACAAGGTTTTCCACAAAGCCAGCAAAATGCTTGCCCACAACGGCATGTCATGTAATTGCATCTGAAACAGTTGCCAAATGTTACAGTTTAGCACCTACAGCAAACATTGGCAGCTCAATTTTCTATCGCACAAACATATATGGCACATATTCAAGCTGATTCGGAAAAATATTCTTCTCTGGATATTCAGGTGATTGTTATATGCAGTTTAATGGGTTTAAACTTTGAGGCAATAATAATAATAGATTAATAGACACCATTACCCTCCATTTTTTTCCACCATCATATGACATCTTGGACAGCGTACAGTCTTCTTCTTTATTTCTTCTTCCGATCTTGCCTCCTCCATCATTTTCTTCTTCATCTCCCTAAACTTCTTCAAAGCAGTGTATCCCCAGATTGAAGCCGTTTCTCTTTCTCCTGCAGAACATCCTCTTCAGATTGACATGGAGTACCCTGTAAGAAAAAAAAAACTTAAAATACTCATAGATAGGGTGGCAGTGAGTTAGTTCTTCATTTTAATTTTTTTAAATCAACCCAGTCATAATCTCTGAGATATCCAAGAAGACAATTAGTAGCAATTTCAAAGTAAATACCAACTGATGAATTCAGTTGCTATCAACAAGATACCAATGGTTCATATTTTCCTAAACTTACAAGTTCATGTTATAGCTTGACTCTATGTTGGCAGATGAATTATTTCTATCACAAGAGCAGCGCACTTTACATTCTCAAAGTTTCTGTTTATAATTTGTCCTTTTTAATGTATTTTTTCATTTAAAGGAAAACAAGTGCTTGAAACCCTGATGCACTGATGGGAAGTGGTTAAAATATTTTGAGCAAACCCTGATTAAAAAAAAATAATACTATACTAACTATAGTAGCTAAAATATCTCTTAATTGCCTGACAACAGCAATAATGACCAAGCTGAAACATAGAATATAAAGGAGCAGCAACATCTGCCATTATACCTCACCCAACAAAGAGTCAAGTACCTTTTGTTATGTCTAATCCTCTGTCTAGTCTTCTGCATAAAAACAGCTGTGACCCACATATCAGACCTTAAAAAGAAGGCTGAAAGCTTCGAGATGAAGTACTTCCAGAAACTTCTGAACACTGTGACATAAGGAGCCCTTCATTTCCATAATCAAAAAGCTGTCATGGTTTGGCTATAGGCAATATGAAAGCAGGCACAACCCAAAAGCATCAAAGAGTAGACTCATCTAGATATCCATAACCTGTTCAATCAAGAAAAGCCTACTTCATCTCCATGATAATATGTCAAGGGACTGAACTTGCTTGAAAATCTTTTTCTTTAAAGAAAGTCAGTGATGGCAGTTTTGTTTGGCTTGGTCTCCTAAAGCTTCAGATTATGTAAATATATCTAATCAAGGTGCATCTATGTTTTTTCATATGAGTTGCTGTTGTTGCATATCCTCCACAAGAGAAGGAAATCATGGTGTTATGATTATTAAACTTCTTTTTCTCATACCCTCCCTTGTACCTCAGATTTGCAATTCCAGAATATAATGTCATGTGCTGCAGGAGACCTGTGGAGTTTTATCTCAAAGCTAGCCTCCAAATGAGACAAAAATAGGCAAATGAGAACACTATATTTGATATGGGGAATTTGTGAGATCAACTTATTGCAAAATTTTAGAATTTGTCAGATAAACAGATTGCAACTTTTTAAAAAGCCATTCACATGGACCTTTACCTGATGCCATGCGCGCTCACACTGCGTGCAAAAACTGTAAAAACAGGAAAGGCAGAAGCCTAGGTGAAGACTTAACTCTGCCTCACTGATTACGATGCTCTTGCAGCGAGGGCAGTAGGTTATATCATTCATCTCATCTAATGTCTTCTGAAATGAAAAAAACCCACATTATTTTCAGATTGACACACACACACACTTATTTAACTCACTTGACACAGGCTGTTGACTGCGTCGTTCTGACCACTGTTGTGTTAATAGGCAATGAGCAACGGTTGCACTAAGACTATATAATATATAGTCATCAGCTGTAAAAAAAAAAAAAGTGTGGGGGGGGACTAGACTGGCATTTATGTTCTGTCTGTAGCCCACATATAGCACATTAAAGCAGATAAAATCTGCCCTCTCTGGACTGAACATCTGCACAGAACTGAATTCAAAAGCTTGACAGGTGTAAAATGTTTAATAAAATTGTGATTTTGAATGGTAGAAATTATTTGCTATTATAACTGTATAAACACATACCCGCTGTTACAAAATTTTTAAGCTTGGTAAGCAAGTGTCAGGATACTTCTGGAATAAGACAGGCTGGTGTATTTTATTATGATCTGTTCTAGTTTTATGAGATATAATGAGCCTCTATGCTCAGTGGACATTACAACACAATAGTAAATCCCTCAAAATACACTATCCTAACATTAACAAGTTTTTATCTTTAAAGAATATTTTGGTTTAGAGAATTACTTAATAAATCTGTGTAATGCTTTTAGATCCAATTTAATAAAATTTATGTTAGGCTGCCAAAAATTCTCTATTCAGCAATTTAGATATAGTAATATTCCTAGATATTTTAAGAACATGTCTGTTGTATAATCTAGATGAGGTAGGTGACGAATTTCATTATATGTTTCAGTGTGCTCACCTTTTCTTTGCTGCTTCCTGTATATTTTGTGTGTCACCTAAATATATATCAGTTTCACCAGTTGATAACTATAAAATCTAAGAGTATATTTATTAACTTAAGTAAATTTATCTGAATGGCATTATCACTGTTGAAGTAATTTTATATATATATTTAGTATCATATATTTATCTATATCTTTTGTTGCATAATGTCACCATCTATTGTACATGTGAAATATTTATTGTGTGATGTATATCTTATCTGATGTTACGGCTAAAAATGCTACCTGGGCTTAAAGCCAATGAAATAAAATGAAAATGAAATGAGAGAATTATATTTTAAAGCACATGATCTGGTTGTAGTGCTGTTTAGGAAAGTCAAGTTTCTGGATTGCTCCTCTTGTTTATAATACTTTAAAACCACCTCTTCCCTGCGTTTCTTATTTGTTCAGTATGGATCGCCTGACATTAATTAACGCAAATTTATTGTTGCTCTTCTTGTTAGAATACCTGCTAACATATCCAGACAAAACTATAAATCAGTGTCATGCTAACCAAGCTTGCAGGCAGTGCTGGTGGCGAAATTCAAAGGGCCACACCCACCTATAGGTGGTCATTCCCTGCTAATATATTTAAAACTGATTTTCTAAATGGGACAACTTTGAGCAAAGTAAAATAAATGAAAACTTTGCTTCCTAAATCATACATACTTGAACAGAGAGAGTCTCCCAGCGAATATATAGTTTGGGAGACAGAACTGTCTGCAGAACATCGGGAGGGATAACAGTCTCACATTTAGAGGCTGGACACCTGAAAGTCAAATCAAATTTCAAAGTTTAAAAATGACACTGTTTAGACCTTCTGTGTGCAAGTAAAGTTTCTGGACCAGTGGAGTCATTAGGTGATTGCACAGGGCACTCTGTTTTAACATGACTGGTTATTGAAGGGCTGTTTTAGCAATCATCCACAGATATGCGTTAGCAATCATTATATTTCCAAACTCTAATGACTTTGAACTTCAAAATATGCTTGCATCTAACAATCTTAACAATGCTGTCATGCTCCAGCTAACATAAATACATAAAAATGAAGAGAACCCAGCAATTATTTTGAAACTCACTTGAGTAGACTGATGGTGCCTTCTGTAACATGCATGTTACAGTGCATTGCCAGACAGTCAGAGCAGAAGTGGTGAAAACAGGGTGTAAGACGAAAAAACTGTGATCCAAGCTTCTCTTCAAAACACAGTCCACACTCCTGCATTGACTGGAAAAATCTGACTGCTGCCTTGTGATTGCTGTATCTGTAAATTTCATGATAAACATGACAGGAAAAAAAAAACAGGAAAACAATTTAGAGAGATATATATATATACACAATAAAAATGATTTTTGCTTTATTGTTCTGTAAATAAGATGCATCACTAAATGTATGTAGCTGAATGTTGATTTGAAAATGTTAGCATGTTTAAAATATGTCCACTTTTTCAAAACAAATAAACAATTAAATTATTATCACCAGTCTTTCTTGTACACCATACTCATTTTTTGCATGGCATACAACTTAATTTTAGAAACATCAGAATTATTGATGCTTTAATACTGCCTTGCTTCCTGAACTCCATTTGAATAGGAAGACTCATTCTTTCACTCTCTGATGTATTTTTTTTCATGGTTGGTTGTATTTATGTAATGACTTGTTAAACTGCACAAAAACCATTTGCCTTCTAAACTTACTGTAGCATAGTGTGAACTGCTTCTCCCAGATCAAAGCAATCAATGACAACTCGCTTGTCCTCCACGTCATCATCAGAGCTTTCTGCTGGCATCAGCACAATGCTGTCTTCAATACCAAGAAAACTGAAATCAATTGTAATGTTACTGGTTGACTACATTACAACAGATCTTCTCACGTATTGTATGTATATATACTGAAAGTCTCTTTTGAGAAGTAGTAATTCTTTGGACTGTTTCCCCAAAATTCACTAAAGGATATACAGGTGTGATTGTACATTGCAAAGGACATATCTGGGAAACAAAATCAACTAATGCATACAGACCAACAAGTGAGTCCATCATTGGAGTGCCAACATCAGCCACCTGTGGTTTAATTACTTAGCAGTGGTAGCTATGGCAAGGCAATATTTGGCATATATTCAAATTCTCTTGGATCTTAGAGAGAGGAACTAAGTCATTCAATAGGATAACTGGAGCTTAAGCATGAGCATACTGTAAAGTCTCTTTTTCAAGCCAGTCAACCCATGTGAAAACAATAGGAATGCCTCGGTTGTCTTCCCACAGTCTGTCCAGATGCTTGCAAAGGAGTGAAAGCTGATTTCCACTGAGCCAGATGGAAGATACTGTGAAAGATGGGGGACTGTGAGATGGATAGTCTGATGGAAATGTCAGATCAAGAGTCAGTGGAGGAAGGAACTGGACTTTAAAAGATCCTGACCATTTTTGACCTGAAAATAAGAAACAATGATATAGAACTGTTATGGTGCAATTGTTTGGCCCATGAACTAGTTTTTGACTCATAAGTTTCTTAAATCAGTAATCTGGCACACCTGTGCCTGTTATCCACAACCATGTAAATATCTTAGTTATAGTGGTGTCCCCTTGCCTAACTAGCTGTATGGGGCAGAGCTGTGTTGTATTTTTGTCTTATCTGACATCTTCCTCATGTTGGACTTGTGACTGTGTATGTGTTTTTAACAGGCCTACATTCATGCATGTAGAATATGGTGCCTCTTCCATTTTGGTGGCTACATTTCCTTTTTAATATGCAGACTTCATGTTCGGCACAGTTCAGCGAGCTTTATGTCTGCAGGACCTTTGTTAATCACTGAATTTTTGTGTGCTGGGGATCATTCATGTACCAGTGCCATGGATGCTGTCTTTTGGATGCGCTATTTGGAGTAGTATTTGCTGTGGAGTGTATTCTAGCATGTATGACATGTTTGATAATTGGCCTGCGGATTGTGTCTGTGTGTTGTGTGTAGGTGCTGTCCTTTGGCATGGAGTACAGTCATTTTGTTCTGAAGTCACACCATCTGTCATCTGTGAAGCGCCTTGAGCTTGTTTAGAAAGGAGGATTAGGTGCTATACAAGTGAATTCTTGTTATTATTATCTTGCCAGTCCTGGGCAAAAAAATTTTTATCTTAATTTTATTACTTGGAAATAAGTGGATCAGATCATTGCTTAAAGCATCTACTGTAACACATCAAGACTTACCTGAGAGGGTTCGTTCTAGGCTAATGCCTTGACCCAACTGTGGAGGTCCATCAGCAGCAGATGCCCCTTGTTCATCAATACTTGGTGTGTCACCTGTAGGTATCCAGATGTCTACTTGGCATTCTTTAACATTCATCTCAAATGGGACTTTTGCCTTCCAAACACAACAAATGTGTAATATATCACAGGGATATTACAGAACTTTTGTGGTTCAAATAGCATCTATTTCACAACAGAGATTGGGTTTCTAAAATTTTGCAAGCAGAATACTCTTTGCGATAAAAACAAAAACACTAGTTAGCATGCAAAATATATATATAGCTTAATAGAAATTTAAAAATACACACAGACACATAGAACAATATTAGTAAGCACAGTTGGTACACAATATTAGATCACCTCAGGGTTGAACACTTGTAAGATACCTGTATAACATACTGCCCACTGCCACAGCTATCTGGTTCACTGAGCACGCAGATTCTCTCTTCAATGTCCCCTTCAAAAATAGACTGCAGTGCAATAATCTGAAGACATATTAATGAACTTTATTTCCTTTCACAGAAGGCTTCAGGTGCAAAAAATAGAAAATTCCACACATCTGATATTGCTTTTAAACTTAGTTTGCTCAAAATAAAATCTTAAAATAGTGTGTATATATATATTTCCGTATGTGTGTGTGAGAGAGAGAAGGGTGAGTGTATGTGAATGTGTGTCTGCACACTCTTGTTCATCAGGGTAACAAAATTTGAGAAGATATGAGAAAAACAGAGAGAGAAGAGAGCCAGGAAACTATAAAACAAGTGAGACAGATTGACATGCAAAATCATGTCATGAAAAAAGAATGAAACTGAGATGAAGGGTAACTGACCAATTTGACCATTTACCAATTCAATCAAATCAATTCACACACACACGAGCTGAATTCACCACTGATCTCACTCAACCACTGATGACAGAAGTTACCAGAAAGTTAAATCATCGGTAACTTGGAAATTATATGCAGCAGCATATATTAATATTCTTACACTTTACAAAGTCAATATAAATACATTGATTAAATACTCTTTGTTTAAACTTAACACTTACAAATCGATATAAATATATATAAATTAACTCAATCTTAAAATAACAGAGTTTATAAAGCGCATTTGATTCTAGAGGTGAGCTTGAAGTAGTAGGCGGTGAGACATCACAATCACACCCAGAAGCACTCATGCAGAGATTGGAGTATGATATAAGGGAGAAAAAAAAAAAACACCACCCAGTCAAGGTAGATGGGTTGGTATTTCCAAAAGAGAAAGGTTGAAAGTCAAAACCATAGACCATACAAAGCATACAGAGAGACAGGGGCATTTCAAATACGTATATAGGGTCAGAGAAGGAGAATGAATAAGGATGGCCAAATTTATCTTGTCTGATAAGTGGGATGGTGAGAAAACTGGCATGAGCAAAGCGAATAATAATAAAGTACACTATGGCAATCTCTAAATCGATGCGAGCTCGGTGCACAGAAGTGTTGTGATATGATTTTCGCCTGCTACGGGTCGATTCGACCATTTACTGATTTTACAGCTGTACGTACGCCTCGATGGCTTTTTTAAATGAAAAATGCGAAGATATGAGAATAAGTGGATAACTGATGTATAATGACATAATTAGGATTCTAGTTCTTTTTCTCTTTCTCTCTCGCAATATTAAGCGACTCGCATTAACCAAGGATGAGAAAAAAACTAGTACATTCAAATTCACTTATTTCGTGGCTTAATTATTATCGCATATATGATGATTTGGTGGAATCGACTATAAGCAGTGATCAAATCAACTTGGAGCGGGGAATAAACTATACACGGGCTGTGGTCGAATTGGCAAGTGGTTGAATCGACCGGTGCCCCGGAAAACAATTAATAATGTGAGCAACTCTCGATTATCGGGATCTTGGGGGAAAACTAACATTTATAAAATGACCAACCAATAATTACCTCGTCTTTTTGTTCCACAAAATTGCCTTCGTAGATGGCTAAGCTGATACCGTCATTTTCTGTATGGGCCATGGATGCTGGTACTCATGCAGCTGGAAGTCGTACCTTTGGGGACAGGTAACACACAGGTGATGGGGATGCAGGCGTCGTTGGCAACGCGGTCGAAGGGCGTCTTGTAGCCGCTACAAGTCAAATCAGCTTGTTCAAGTAAATTTTTTCACACGGTGAATAGCATTGCATCAACAAATCCGTTTAAAGAGTGCGCGATGTGTGCCCTAAAGTATTACTTCCTCGCCTGCAATCGTGGATTGTGCAATACATCGCTCCGTTTACATTCCAACATTTTCAATTACCCTCACGGGGGAAAAAAGTTTCGGACGGTCTATATCTAGGAAAAATCTTTTCGACGATCAAATCAACAGAAGTGTTGTAGATATAAACGTTTTGTTTCTTTTTTTTAATGATTATAACAGTGGCAATGTTTGTGTTGCACTCTACATCTATTTCGTGTTGTTATCTTGGACAGACGACCGCTTAAATTAGGAACAGGTGCACCTACAGAAACAGGTAATACGAATTTTTTTTTTTAATGATCTAGTTCCGATCGAGTGCAATAGAAACAATCTCGAATAAATTATTCAAAAAAGCAGATATATTCTTATTACTGCTGTAAGTTAACATTGTGCCCATAATAGAGCCATTGCGCTTGATCGCCTCCAACGCTTTAATTATTGCAGGTAGTTGCTCGACCATTTCCCAACCGCTATACATGCAGGTGTTTCCGTCCCCACGTACCGTTAGGAGCCGAATTCTTGTCAAGCAAAGTACAGTTTAAACTTATAGTGTCCTCTGTTCTCAGCCACCAAAAAAAAAAAAAAAAAAAAAAACAAAACCATGCCCAAAGCACTGTGCCTCTGCCAAACATAGTTTTTGACCGATTAACCATACATGACAGGAATATTCATGCTGATT
Organism: Pomacea canaliculata; assembly: GCF_003073045.1. Lineage (NCBI taxonomy): Eukaryota > Metazoa > Mollusca > Gastropoda > Architaenioglossa > Ampullariidae > Pomacea > Pomacea canaliculata. The sequence goes on from NC_037599.1 coordinate 5,110,329, forward strand.
TTGCTGAAGATATGACAAAAGGTAGATTTGCACATAATCATCAACTTCCACCACAAACGCTGCAATTTGATATATGATGTGAATGTGTGCATGCTTAAGGACATTGTCTGTATATGTGTGTGCATACATCCTATACTGATGAAACTTTAATTCTTGTTAAAAGATTTTCAGGGATGTTAATTATTGTCTCAGTGTACACTTACATAAAATTTGCTTGAAAGCAAGTATACGTCTGCAATGACAATGTTGTGAAGAAGAGTTATTAATTTTTGCACCATAGGAACAATTGTTCTAAGTGTTTAGTTTGTTCCTGATTATTTCCATGTATATATCCACATTATCCAAGAAGGGGTCATCATAGCAAACTTTATCTCCCCAATTGGCTGCGGTAACATGATAGTCTCCCTTGAGACTTACTTGCACTCGTCTTATCTATACTGGCCACGTTTATCTTATGTTTTCCAAACAAGTTAAAAATAACACATGATTGATTGCTTTTCTTTGCTGCCTATATACAGTATGAAATCTTTCTAGCTCCTGCCTTTATAAACAGATGGAATAAGTTTTTTGCGGTCACTGTAAGAAATCAACATCTCAGCCCAAAGAGCTATTATGTGCTACGGCGCAACTAAACGGAACCAGAAGAATGTTACAGGAATAATAACACATTTAAAGACTGTAAATCCTTAACGTCTATGTCAAACCTACATCCCAGCAAATGATGTCTGCTTGTCCCTGGGTCTGCGAGCAAGGTACAGTCGGTACGGATATTATTTGGTATTCAGTCATACCATGTTCAGTGTATCAAAGAAAACAAAATAAAAGAAAATAAACGGTCCATAAGAAAGTGGGCATAACCTGGAGAACTCCAGTAGTCAAATTCAGTACTTTTGCCATCTCCCTTTGCTATACTCGTTTGCTATACAGGACCCTGACTTGCAAAAGTCAAGCGGTGTAGGCTGATCTGGTTTGACAATGACATGTGATCCAGCACGACACTTTGTCTAAGACTGTCTTTCAAGTTGGAGGGTGGCGGACGACGTGGTGGCCAGAGGAAGAGCTGGCTTATGAGTGGACTGGTCCAGGTTCTCTGGACTGGCCGTCCTGGGCTTGGCTACTGGGTATTGTAAGTTGCCATGTGCTTCCTGAAACGACCGGTCTGCAAACTTCCAACAAAATAAATAAATAAATAAAAGAAAGAGGGAGATAAGGGAGAAGGACAGCCGTTATCGATCATCATAAAAAGCGGCGACAATAAGAACATTAATTTCAGGCTTAATACCTCACCAGATACTTTCACCTAGTAAAAATTGTGCAGCAGAGGGTACATGATGGTGATAGGAGTAGAAAGATTACGTCTTGTCGGCAGTACCTGTCTCCGTATTAGTACACCTAAGCTCAATTTTCTGTACATGTACCTCCATCGACAAGGTCCCTCATAGTTCTACGCTTACCACAGACCTTTGACCTGTTCTTTTCTCGTGCGAAACTTGCCTGAAGGGTTTTATTCTTCGTCGCACGCCAGGGGAAAGGTCAAGCTGACCCCAGCAACAGGTGGCACGTACACGTCACATATGTGACACGCTGGCGTGATACACGTCTTGAAGAGAAGCTGTGCGTTGTTCGAGTTAACAAGAATGTTTGGTTACCATCAGAATCTCGTGATTTTCTCTGGCACGGTCGATCTTAGGTTTATTCTCTTTTGTTCTGTACTTAACTCTGTTTGTTTGTTTTTTAATTGTTCATTCTTTCCTTCCTTTCTTCTATTTCAAAGTATTGTATTACTCGATCTTAGCATTATTTCGACAAATTATCAGTTAAAATTTTATTTTAACAGTGTCATCAATTCTAGAAAATTTGAAAAAATTGTTTAATCCTTTAAATTATCTTGACAAATCGCATCATAACAGCCTTTTTGTTTTTGAAATTAGAAACAATAGGTGAAAACCTGATTTGGTCCTGCCAAACAGTCGTATCAGAAAATAGCGTAAGCAGAGGTCAAGGAACTATAAGATATGGTTTGTTTTGGTGTAGTTTATCGTTGTTATTCTTGTACTCCATCAAAAACTGTGTCGCCTCAACGTGCAATTAATGTGCGTAATAATCAGAACAAGTAACATCGATCTATACGCTAGAGGCCGTTTGCTATAAATATTGGGTTAACTTTACCTCAGGGTTAGTTATAAGGACATTTGCAGAGTCCTGTAACTGGAAGCAGGCGCAGACCTATATCTAGGAGACAGGTAGATAATCGAGATCTCTGATATCTCAGTTAGAGGTTCTCGTCTAGCGCACTGTTCACACAGTACCGTGGTAGGACGTACAGGTAGAGCAAACACTGGTATTGATACCTCTGGCTCATGACTGTACGGTCTATCTAACTATATACACTGTTACGATCAGGCCATGTCAGGTGGTAGGCTGCAAGAGAATTATGAGCGGTCAATGTCAGTGTCACGTGTGTGCCAAACTAGAGACGTCATTTAACGTCTCTGGCCAAACAGACCACTCCATCAACCTTTACAGATCTCTGATAAGTCTTTTGTAAGCAAAAGTGACATTGCTGGCTGTTTGGCTTGTACTGCGCACTACGTAAGACACGTACGCACTGGCCTATATTGAGGTCAGTATATAATGGAAAGAAGCTACATAACCATGTTTAAACAATTACCACGTCAAAAAAAAAATAAATAAATAAATAAAAAATAAAAAAGCAGGAACACGTACATACACATATCGCTTTCACCAGTACAAGAAACAAAGATCGAAGAATTGTGTGTGTGTTTTGGGGGGTGGGGGTGGGGACGTGAGAAATTGTGGAAAGGGCTCTGCTGTACCGGAGTACGCGAAATAGATTGTAAAGAGTCGTTTGACTGTTGACTGCCAAAGTTGTGTGTGAAGGTCATAGAAAACCCATTGATTTTGAGGTCAACGTTCGAGGCATTGGAAATTGTTTGTCAATATATATTTGCAATGGGAATTTTATATAGGCTCTTCGGAGGTACCATTGGAAGCTTTCATCACTTTAATGCGCCATTTAAAAAAGTTCATAATGCCCACTTTGAAAGCTTCGAATATGGTCGACTCACAAGACGAATTTACACGTACAAGGATGCACAATCAATCTATGCAAGAAAGTCAACTGTGTAAAATCTACATATAAAGATAACGCGCATCTTTCAAACAAAAATGCGCGTGAATCTCTTTTGTTTTTGTTTTTTTTGTCTCTGTCCCTGACTCTCGGATCCCCATTCTCATCCATCAGGCAACCGAACTCAATCTGCCAAACACGAATTAACAGACTGTCACGTCTTTCCTATAATGCTGTCACAAAAGTCAAGGCAAGAGGGGATCGAGTGACCTCGACAATTGTATAACCACGAAACTTGTGTTATACGGTTGTACGAATTAACAGCTAGGAAGAACCCCACTTTTTCATAATAACAGAGAACGGACAATACCATGTTTCCTCTCGTGTTGCTTGTACAACAAGTTAACAGTTTTTGAATATAAATATCTTATATACACATAAAATGTATAATAAGCGTGGAACATTTACACAACCGTCCTGTAGTGTCCGCGAGCTGCGCGTTACCACTACCACGCGTTTCCCCCGTGGCCAAGGCTTTCATGTCACGTGCTTGTAAATGGCGTGGCTCGAAGGGAGTTCCAGTACGTTTCCGGAATAAGAGATTTTTCGTTTGTCGTTCCACTCTTTGTCGTTCCACTCTGTACAATTTTCACCAAATCAAATAATCTTACAGTAGGTATTATTACGGAGAATGAATGAGGAGATAATATAAATAAATAATCCAGCCTGAATATGCCCACCAAGTTCCTCCTGTACCAAACAAAAAAGAGGATGTATATTTGAATTATTCATGAGATTCCTTATAAGGCAGGTCGCTCCTTCTTGGATCCTCGAAAGGGGCGCTGTCCCTTTGGACGTTTTTCATTGGTTGTTTGTCAAACACAGTTTCCGAGCACAGCTGTGTGAAGGCCGTTTCGTTCTTGTGGCTTTCGCTGGATGGATGTGTACAAAAGTTGACTGGCTTTCTTTTGCCATTAGCTGAAAAGTTGCTCAATCATGTACACCCGTGCGACGATCTGCGCTAAGGGCGCTGCTTTTATCCGTTTAAATAGATGCACATCTATTGCTGTTGTTGCGACACAAAGCCAACTAAATCAGAGGTCAGTTTCGTCTGCATCAAATACCAGCTTGGAAAAATTATTTCCTCGCTTTCAAAGTTTCTCCAAACGCCATATCGGTCCAGATGCAGCAGAACAGTCAGAAATGCTTCAGTGCCTTGGTTTAAAGGTAAGATTTCTTCCCTCTTCACTTTGCGAAGATCACTCGAACTTGACTAGTGCGAAGCACGCGATGTTAAAACGCGGTCACTGATTTTTTTTTTTAATTTGTTGACACGAGCAGCTGTGCTCGGTTGCATTCAGAGGGCGTACCCATGCAGATAGCTTCGTTATGGTTGGAATAGTGGACACAGTTTTAAACCACTCAAAGAGTGCCAGTTAATGTCTTTCAGTCGGTGTGCATCTATAGATTTCTAGCAGGCAAGACCTACGTCGACCAGTGGAATATATATGTATACTGTGCTGTACGAGGAATGCGGACTGACGTCAGATGTCAATAACCAGGCTTTGTTTTAGGGGCAGATATATGTTGATTTGTGTTAGGGATATAAAGCCGCTTACGTGTGTTAAATAATTTCATATCTTGGCATTGCTTAAATGTTGAGTACTTGAAGCCTTCCACAAAATAGCAGAATTTTCTTTTTTGTACATTACCATCTCAGAATTATTAAAAAGTTTAAAAAGGTCCTGCAGAATATTTCAGCTACATTGCAGCAGGTACATTTATGCAGCTTGTAAAAGAAACAAATTTCCCTAGTTGCGCTAGACAGCACCAACTACATTCCAATAGCTGAACCAGTGATCAGCACTGATCCCAAAAGACTGCTAATAATATTTGATGAAAGTACCTTAAATAACCATCACATTAAAATATTTCAAAGTGTTACTTTGCTTCCAACAGTTTTGTAGTAACTGCTAATCTCAAAGAAACTAACAAAACATAAATGGGCATGTACATTTACTGTATCTAAATTAACTAATTAAACTGTAGCTATAGCAAAGAAGACTAATTGGATCAGCGTTGTTGGCATAGAACAACATCCACACATTTCTGCAAATTTGCTGCTCCCTGCCTCCAACCCCTTGCCCCCATGTAAAAAATTGGTCAAACAGCGATCGATTTATTAGGCCCTTAAAGAGAGAGAGGCATATGATTTATTTACATAAAAATTTATGTTTCAGGATCTGGAAGAATTGATTAGAAAGACGGTACCTAGTTCCATATTGCTTGACCGAGACCTGAAATTAGAAGAACCTGTTGGTAAGCACTACAATGATGTGGCAGTTTTCTTTAGTGTCATAACTTTTAGGGAGTAAATGTTACATGCACACATTTTCTAGCTTATCACAAAGTCCTGCAGCTCTGGTCATTGCTTTAAAAAGGTCCATTATTGAAGGGTTTGTTAATTTTCCTCCTTAATCCCTTGAAAGAAAGGTTTTATTGATGTTGCATCACTCCGGTGAAGAGTGACCATTAAAATGCAACAGGATCCTTGGTGTATTTCTCCTTTTCATGTTTGTGATACTGGCTACTCTTGACAAGACTTCAGCAGATTACCATAGAGATGATATAAAATGATATGCAACTGCTTGGTAGAGGCAAGATGTGCTGGGTGTCAGAAGTGTACATGATGCTACACTCATATAGCTTGCAATGTATGTGGGTGAATTGGGGATTACTTATAGATGTAGGTAACGTGACTCCTTTAATGCCAGATTTCTAATGCCTCCTTTATTAGACAGTGCAAGACATTGAAATACATCTTTTCCATTGCTACCGTCTAGAAGCCAATTCAGTACAGAATCATACTTTTTGCTGACTGTTGCACAATATTCCACATCTTAAACTGTCTTGTTAGATACTTTTAGTATTGTTATTAATATAAGGAAAGTCTGTGTGCTTAGATTGAATAATTCTGTAAACCTGCCACTTCAAATGAATAAAATAATTTAAATTATTCATTAATTGTATTAAATTCTTTATGACACTTTATTATGCTGTTTGATACACTATATTGAAGCCATTTGGCTCCATGTTACTGCATGAGCTATGCTATCACCTGAATGTAGCAGCCAATTGACCTGAATCAATATAGATTTCTTCATTTATTAAAGCTTGGATCTTAAATAAGAGACAAGTAATTGCTGTTATGGATTTCAGGACACAGCTATATTGATATCACTATGAGAATTACAGAATGGATGATCTAGGTTAATGCTGTAAGAGAAGGAGAGAGATAAGCACAAAATCATAAGGATAGCTTAGTGAATATTCTGATACTCTGAATGACGATGCAAACTATTTGGTATAAAAATCTAGGTTGTGGGAACTTTCCATGTGCACTTTTTTGTTGTTGAGTGAAGGACTCATTACTAGAATGGGTACTGAGGATACACCTATAGGTAGAGTCTATCAGTTTTTTGAGTTACTAATCAATGTTCTTATTTCAAAGATTGTAGAAGACAAATGATAACACCTCACAAAAAGTACATATGACTATGAAAATATGGTATACGTCATCTTTGTCTCCAACTGTCACATTCTGTGATGCCTGTCTTCTTGTCTTTCTTCCACTTTCTCGTGTCTTTTTTCTTGTACTTCAATCTAATTGTTCACACTTCCTAAAGACACTCATACAAACTGATTCAAAAGTACATCAAATGAAGATGTATGCTTTTTTCTCTCTCTCTTGCACACATACTTGCACATGTGTGCAAACACATACACACATATGCTAGATAACAGATTTGTCAGGAAATCAGGTCAGGGAAGCTGCGCACTAAGTTTCTGGGTTAATAGAACAAAAAGAGCAGCAGCAAGATGCCAGAGGCTGGGGAAGACTGTGTGGGGATGGATATCATGCCTGGTGCTCTGCCAGGCCAACATCGTTTTTAAGTGACAGCATGTGGGAAGTTGAAGGGGAAGGGGGCCTGAGCAGATAATGGTTGTTTTTTTGTCTTACATAAAGGTAAAGTGCAGTTGTAAGAGGAATCTTTTACTGTCATTTGTGTGTTATTGGTGTGCTATGCAAAATGTATATGCAAGAATAATACATAAACTATATGCTGTACTTGGAATAAGAATGCTCTCGTGCACAAGCATGTTATATTATGTCCACAGGCATATATTAGCATAAGCGTTATACTTCATCCACAAAGATATGCACAGTCAAAATGCAAACACACAATATAAGAAAGCAAACTGAAAAGAGATTTACCTAACAAAATAACTTTTCACCCTGAAGGTCAAAACCCTGTTAACAACAAAAGTTTAAATAGTGAAACTTTCCCCAGACTTTTTGTTTACTTCAGTTTGTATGTCTTTTAGGCGAGCATGAATTACTCAAGCAGGCTGACCATCTTGGATCAAAGAACAAGCTGTGGAGAACTTACATAGGCATGGGATACCATGGCACTCTCACACCTCCAACTATCATTCGAAACATGTTTGAGAACCCAGGATGGTAAGAATGTCTTCTTTTCATGTTTAGTGAGTGTGTGCAGTGAAGCACAGAATGAGAAATGTGCATGTTTATATATGTAAATGTTTACTGCACCTTCCTCTTCACCTTATACAAGGAGGAGGATTTTTATCTCCTGTATTGTCTTTGTTACATGCTTAGTCAGATTCTATAAAATTAATTGCTCAGTCTGAAAAAAAAATGTTGCAGAAAGTTACTACAAACTGTCAGAGTGGGAAACGGTACATATAACTTAACTCTCACATTGCAGGACAACACAGTATACCCCATACCAAGCAGAGATAGCACAAGGACGCTTGGAGAGTCTGCTGAACTTTCAGACAATGGTGGCAGACTTGTCTGGTCTCGATGTCTCCAATGCTTCCCTGCTGGATGAAGGAACAGCAGCAGCAGAAGCTATGAATCTTTGTTACAGGTGCTTATAGTGCTGAGTAGTTGCTAATAGAGGCAAAGCATCCAATCCAAGCTATGGTTAAGCATATGCTGGCATGTGTGCAAAAAAAGAAAGCTACAAAAGACCTAGAGTTGCTTCGGCTTCATGGTTAAAAAGTGGATGAAATTTTAATGTCCATATAGTGGTGTCAAGATAATGTTAGGAGTCTTAAAAAGCTGTTTTAAAAAAAAAATTAAGCTTTAAAAATTTTCCCTTTCGCTGAAATATTAAAAGGCCTTTTTTGAGCTCTTTGTTCATAATTCAATTTACAATTTTTTTCTTCTTTTAAAATATCTGTTTAAATGGTCTCTAGCAGTGCTTGAAATGATGCACACATGCACACATTATTTATTTTTAATGCTTTGTAGAAGTAATTTTAATGAGTTAAGTGGAATTCCAATGTTCTGTTTTTGCTAAATCACTGTTGCATAACTTATATAAATCATTCTTTGGCAGACATGTGAAAAGACCAAAGTTTTTTGTTGATCATCGGTGCCATCCTCAAACAATAATGGTTACAAAGACACGAGCAAGGTATGTGAAACCTGTTTATATTTTCCTCCAAGCTTAGGTGAGATCTCAAAGTAATGTTATCAATTTAAGAAATAGCTAATGATTAATTTTATATTTAATGACATTGATATTTCAGTGACCTTTTCTCTTAAATATTTTTCCGCACTCAAGCAGTTTATTCTTTTGAAATAGACTGTTACAGAAACAAACTTCTTTTCAACAAATTGTTTATACAACTCTGTAGTGGACAGAATAAGAAGAAAGTGTAAGAGTCATTGCTCCTCCTTTAAAGACTGAAAATACAGGCGCCATCATACAAGTTTAAATGGTTAAATGTTTTAATTTTCTTATGAACCCAGGAACTGTTACACAAGAATTATTTTTGCAATGTATTTAATAGACTAGCCCTTGAGATTAAAGATGGAAGATAAAGACCTTCAGCACATTTGTCCCTCATTGTGATAGTGCCCTTGGAATCACAGTGGTGGAGGCAGACTGGAAACAGGTTGATCTCTCAGGCCGTGATTTCTGTGGTGCTTTAGTTCAGTATCCAGACACCGATGGGCACATCAGTGACTTTTCACAATTTGTGGTCAAGGCACATGAAAATGGGGTAAGTAGTAGAAGCATCCTTGCTGGTTGTGGAAGATATCACATAATCTGTCCAGTATTTTGTAAGGAGCAATTAATGCTCAACTTGATAATAAGCATCCAAGTGATGAATTATGAAGATATTTATTACTAGTTTATCTGTACAGTATTTGTACAGATAATGCTGAACATAAATCTAAGCCTTTGAGTGATGTTTGTGATGGCACTAAGCTTAAATTTAAGCATGTGGTTGATACTTATCTGCTTCTTACAGGTGATGTCTAGTAAACTTTGAGTTTGTGTGTGTATATGTGCATGCATAGGTGTAATCTCAGATTTCATGCACACAAGCAATAGGCTGTGTTTGGTAGGTATATGTTACTCTGGAGCATGTTTACTTTTGATAATTATTTTCTGCAGTCAACAAAATGATCAACAAAAAACTTTGGTCTCTTCACATGTCTGGCAAAGAATGATTTATTTTTAAGGTGCCACTGTCATCTGAAAAATTGCACCATACATATTCTACGCAAAACAAATGTGGACAACACTATTTGAGAAAGTAGCCTATGAGAGTGAAAAAGAGAGAGAGAAAGGGGTGTGTGCAGCAGAGTGATAGGGAAGAAGAAGAAAGCAAGTGACAGATGTGGACAACCCATTTTATCTTCCCCTTCACACGAACATTGGTGAGCTAGCAGCTCATCATGTTAGGGGACATCAAGAATACATTTGTGCAATTTTGCTTCTCCGACCCCCTGCATGAATACACTTTACTTACATGAAGTGATCATAGTTAACAATAAAATCAAAGCTGGTTGCTACTTAAAAACAAAAAGTGTTTACAAAAATTATCTTTATAAAAGATTGAGAATATGTCTCTTGTCTTTATTTGTACATTGAGTTTTTCTCTGTTATATGCATTGTATCTTTTACATCCTGTACGAGTATGTTGCTATTTCCAGTGGCAGCTTGCTATCTTAAGTCTGACTTCATTATAATAATGCATTATGTTTAGACTCTGGTGGTTGGGGCGACAGACTTGCTTGCAATGACCATCCTGCAGCCTCCAGGTGAAATAGGAATGGACATTGCTGTAGGTACAAACCAACGTTTTGGAGTACCTTTAGGATATGGTGGGCCACATGCTGGCTTCTTAGCATGCAAAGAAATGTTCCTTCGAACCATGCCAGGCCGGATTGTTGGAATAACAAGAGATGCCCAAGGTCGCCCAGCTCTTCGCCTCACTTTGCAGACGCGCGAACAACATATTCGACGTGATAAAGCTACCAGCAATATCTGTACTGCACAGGTGTAGTACATTTTTAGGTTTTATGTACATATCTATGCATATTGTTTAACTTGACATTGTCATCGTTTACTAGTGGTGTTAATGTCTCTAGTGAGGTATATTGTCCATGATTAAGTGAACAGGATAAATGGCATCATTACAATTTTGTTAAAGCAAAGCAAAAAATAATTTTAGATTTAAAAGATAATTAAGATTTAAAAATAATTATTAAAATTATATTGATTTTATAGAAACTGTGCTTGCAGGCACTTTTGGCTAACATGTCTGCAATGTATGCTATTTATCATGGCCCCGATGGACTGCGGCAAATTGGCACTCGCGTACACAATGGAGCACTCATTTTGGCTGAAGGTATTATTTCTGACAACTAGAGTTTACACCCTTTATATGGTGTTAATTGTGTTTATTCTTTGTGTGTGTACCATTGACTCAGTAAATGCACCTCATTCATGCATGATGTCTACCACTGAGAATGCATAAATGTGCTAATCTATGGGAATTGCTGTCATAGTAACAAAACTTGGATTGAAAATGTATTTTTAGGGAAAAAGTTGCCTTTTATTTGTATATTGATATATATATCTTCTAGAATTTGGCACAAACTCCCTTTTCAAGTGGCAAATCTACATCATATAAGTGATTTTGGCTTTATCTCCTGTAACCTGTTAGGTATCAAGCGTGCGGGTCACACCTTAAAGTCCAAGACGTTTTTTGATACTGTCAAATTCCAGCCAGCCACAAGCCAACAAGATATCAGAAAGAAGGCAGAAGCTAAGGAAATAAATATCCGTTACTTTGATGATGGCTGTGTATGTGTTAAATTCAGTTTATTTTATTCTTCCCACTTTTATCATTCTTGTTGGTGTTTTTTTACCAGTTGATATGCAGTAAACATCAGCACATGGTGAAATGGTAGTTTGAACAGTGGAAGAGATACATTTCAATAATTTCTGTGGCTTTATCTTTGTTTTTGTAGTATTTACTTCAGACATGAATGCAATTAAATGCATTAAAATTCCTAATGTAAAATGCTGCAAAGGAGTATACTAAAAGGATCATTGTTTCTTCTTTCAGGTATCCATTGCCCTTGATGAAACAGTTGACCATCAAGATCTTGATGACCTCTTTGAAATTATTGGATGCCCAGTCACTCTCGTGAGTTTCTTGTTTCTTCAAATCAGCAAATACAACTTATTCCTGTAGAGATATAACCTGAAAATGTTCACAAAACTAGGATAAAAATTACAGATATTTGAGATGTCTTCTGCTACCCAGTATTGTAAGTGCCATTACTCACACTGAAAAAATGTTATTCTCCAAATATATAAAAGCAAATAACTCTTCATCAGCTGTTAACATCACAAGAATTCCTGCAGAGTAGGGAAATTTTTAAGATAGTTACAAGGCATTGTCTTTGTGCTGTTGTGAGGGCATTGATGATAGGTCATTCGATAGAATGATGAAACTCAGAGTTCTGTAGGCTAATGTAGGCGAGATTATGCATTTTGTGAGCATTTTATTTCAAGTCAATAAGGATTATATTTCTTGTGTAGTGAAAGCCTTTTAGAATGTTATGCTCCTCATTCTTGCATAGTTTGATGAATCAACAAAGGTTATTGTATTTTGCGATGGTGAAACCTGAACATCTGATATCCAGAATGTGATAAACTGCACTTTTTATTTCAGAATGACATAGCATGTGAACTGGGCCCGACACCCAGTACCAGTTTACTCAAAACTGCATTCTGCCGTACATCCAAGTATTTGACTCATCCTATATTCAACACCTATCATTCAGAGACACAACTGGTGCGATACATGAAATACTTGGAGAACAAAGATCTGTCCCTTGTACATTCCATGATCTCACTAGGCTCCTGTACTATGAAGCTTAACAGCACCACGGAAATGGTGGTTAGTAAATATTTCTACATGCAATATTTTGATTTTTTTTTTCTATGCACTATTATTGTATACTATTCATAAATCGATAAAATAAGTAGTCTTTTGTCGAAGTACTTTTTATTTGAGAACTAATAAAAGCAAAACTTGAAATATCACAGGCTTGATTTTGAAAGATATTATGTCCTTTAAAGGCTTATTACTTTCCTCATCTTTTAATGCTTGCAGCCCTGCACAAAGAAGGAGTTTTCTGATCTACATCCTTTTGTACCCACTGAGCAGGCGCTTGGTTATCATGAGATGCTGGATGAACTAAAAAAGATGCTCTGCGAAATTACTGGATATGATGATATTTCTTTTCAGCCCAACAGGTGAATATCTACACAGTAACTATGTGGCTTAAGTTGATGTTTGGATAAAGCATCTTTTTTTTTTTTGTGATACCTTTAAAATACCTTATAAAAAAAACAAAAAAGTACAGTGATACCTCGGTTCTCGAACATAATTCGTTCCGGGAGGATGGTTGAGAACCAAATTGTTCGAGAACCGAAGCAATGAAACCCATAGGAAATAATGGAAACTGGATTAATTCGTTCCAAGCCCTAGAAAATGCCTATTTACTGGTCTAATTTGTATATAATATGTAGAAAAACATGAGTCTCAACAAGAAATAAGAAATAAAAGTGTATTTATTAAAACAAAACAAAAAAAATAAATAAAATGTACTGTACAGTACAGTACAGTACAGTACAGTAAATTGTGTTTCATTTACTGTACCTGTACCAAACTTTATGGCAGGAGGGAATGAATGTGGAGGGAGGAGGGAAGGGGGATGTTTATTGTTTTGAAGGGGAGTCCTCTTCAATAAAAACAGAGGGTAACTGCTCTTCGGGTGTTTCTGTTCTCTGTATCTTTTGCTGAGGAGAATCAGAATCTTGCTCTGCAGTTGCTTGTCTGATTTCTTTACTGAAGAATTTGTCAATTGTTTGCTGTTTTTTTCTCCTTTGCAAAATTTTGCGGAAAGTGGACATAACATTGTCATTAAAAATGTTAACTGCTCTATTTGCTACCACTTTATCAGGGTGATGTTCAACAAAATTTGCGATTTCTGCCCATTTTGCACACATTTCATGACTCTCTCCACAAAAACGTCACACTCTCTCTCTGCACTCACACTGATGACGCAAGCAAGGCGCGCTGGGCCGAATGAACGCCATTCGGCTCAACTCGGCTCATCTCGGACGTTCGAATGTTCGAATTCCAAATATTTGTTCGGATTCCAAGACAAAATTTTCTCGAATTTCCTGGTCGAATACCGATTTGGTCGAAAGTCAAGGCGTTTGAGAACCGAGGTATCACTGTAATTTGCTTTTATGTTTATAAAATTTTTTATTTATTTCACTGTTGTATTCTGCATGTCATATGTAATTGCTATGACAATGAAAAGTAAGAGTTTTTTTTTAAAACACATAGTTCATAAAAGTGAGTAAGCTTTCTTCTGATGTCAAGAAAGCTTATTTTTCATAGGCTGTGGATTAAAGCAGGGTTCTTTTCAGTGGAGCCCAAGGAGAGTATGCAGGCTTGCGCTGCATCATGGCTTATCATGAGGCTCGAGGAGAGAAACAAAGAAATGTAAGTGATTTTCCTTTTCTGTTGTATACCTGTGTCTGGAAAATAATCAGAAAATACTTGAATGCATTCTCTCTCTTTCTCTGAAGTACACACACACACATGTATATTTTCATGAAATGGAAATCATCTTAAATTAAGATACACTTTTCACATAAAATAATGCACATTCATACATGCACTGGTATATATATATTGCATGCACATACAAATGCTTAAATTTATATGATATTCTAGGAAAAGCAGTACAGATAATATAAAAATAGAAGAATTATCTTTATGTGTGTGTATATATATATATAAACACATACAGGTATTATAATTGTATGTTTGAGTGTTTATTTGGGTCTTTGAGCACTTTCCTTTGTACTTGTAATGTATTTTGATAAAAGGATAATTTTTGCAGCTTATTGTGCTCTTAATGAATTCCTATCAGTGTGTAAAATAACAAGTATTACAAATAAGAAAGAGACAGCCTGTAGAAACAACATTTCCTTTTGTCATATAGTTATTGCATTTGTGAAGCTTTGACTGTGAAGTTCACCATGTGGGCATTATCTTCCACAGGTATGCATTATCCCTGTGTCGGCTCATGGCACCAACCCAGCAAGTGCTCAGCTGGCTGGCATGAAGATTCAAGCCATCAATGTAGATAGCAGGGGAGCTGTGGACATGAGTCACATGACTAAAATGGTAAGAGAGGTTTGAACAATGTAAGTATTATTAAGTGATAAAAGAAAAAAGGTAGCCCTGATGACAGATTTGAGGATTAGACTTTTTTGCTCAGTATAATTAACTTCTTAAACTTCGTTACTGATATGTCTGCAGAATGTACATAAATGTATGTGTATTTTACTAATTACTGAAAATGAATAGATTTATGTTGCAGCATTAAGATGTATTTTTATGTTGCAGGTGGAAAAGTACAAAAATGAGCTCGCCTGTCTGATGATTACATATCCATCTACACATGGTGTTTTTGACCCTGACATAAGGTGATTACTTTTTGACTATTGTACACTAGACTGGCTGATAAAGTGCATATTTCGTGGACTATTTTGCTGTTCATGGACATTAGCCTTTCACCCATGAGTAAGATTTTCCTTATTTGGGTAAAGAACCAGGTGGTTAAGTTGCCACAACTGGAAAACTAATTGCCACTGAAGAGGTCAGGTTACTAACTGGTATTTTAGGAATTCCTGATAAAGGGTGTCATTGCATATGCAATATCTTAGTCAGACATAAAGTATATAAAATCAAACTTTATAATTTTTACCCTTACAATGTATCTATTTAGTGATTGCTGATCAGCTCTGCATAAATCTGGTTAACAAAACATAAAGCAAATGCAATGTGAGAAGTCACAAATATGTATCGAATCCTGTGAAATAGAAATAATTTAAAGCTTTTCAGGAAGGGAGTTTTTGTGCTATCCATTGTATAAGTACTGTGTACTACTTATAGCTAGTGACCTTTATTACAGGCACAAAACAAAAAGAACAAACAAACCATAGTTAATGTAATTTGCAAGTGGATCTGGAGACTGCGCTTAACATACACAGCTCCAGTGGTGTACAGAACACTAATTTTGTTTAATTTTACAGCTAACAGTTGACATCTTATGTAGAATTAATTTACAAAATATATTTCCAGAGTACTTTGCGAAATGGTACACCATTATGGTGGCCAGGTATTTCTGGATGGTGCCAACATGAATGCACAGGTAAGTTGCAGAATTGTGTTTCTTTTTTTGGTTGCTTGCCTCTTAAGTAGTATGTGCAGATTAGACTGAAGCACTCTTTTAGAAACATAAAAGCTTGGTCCTTCGTTGTTTAAAAAGCAAATTAAAAAGGACACCCCTTAAATTCATTGATGGTCTTAGTTCTTGATGCGTCCTTACCTAATTATGTTGGTAAATTGGACAGGTGGGAATCTGTCGGCCTGGTGATTATGGGTCAGACTGTTCACATCTCAACCTGCACAAAACATTCTGCATTCCTCATGGTGGTGGAGGTCCTGGGGCAGGTCCTATTGGAGTGTGAGTACATAGTGGGTATTTGACTGCATGCACATCTTTGTCATTGCCAAAAAAATATCCCTTTGATGATTATGATAAACTCATATTCATACACACAATGCTATTTATAAAATCAAGTGTAGGCACAATGCATCTTTATTTTCTGTCTGTTCAACAGAGATAGAAATTTTTGTTTATTGAGAGCTCATCAACTAAACAAAGCAATAAACATGAGCATGTACACATTCCAGAATGCTGTTGTTATATTGAAAGATGAGCACGTGTAAAGGAAAGAATCTATGTATGGATGAGTATGCACACATGGCAACAGATGTCAGATTTTACCATCCTGACATCTATGCATTGAATCTTTTACCTTCCTATTCACCTACAACACATTATGCACACCTTTTTCAATTTACATAACCAACAGGTGTCCTTATTGTTTACTTACTACCCCACAGCAGTAGATCAACCCATGCATTTAAATTTCTTAACTTTTTGTTGAGTACAGTAAAAAACATCTGACACCTTTCCTCCCAACACATTGTGTTGTTCCTCCTCCTGGAACTTTTGGACCTGGCTCTGCATCATTTGGAATGGTTTCTTCTGCACAATATGGATCTAGCTCAATCCTCCCTATCTCCTGGGCTTACATCAAAATGATGGGGTCCCAAGGATTGCGCAGAGCTTCTCAAGTGGCCATTCTGAATGCCAACTACATGAGTCGAAGACTTAGTGGATACTATAACACCCTCTACACCAATGATAATGGTATGCACAATTTATAGTTCATTACTTTTATGGGCAAATAGATAGCCAAGTGGTTAGAGTGCTGGTGTCTGAACCGAGAGGCATGCCTGTTCGATACCCATGTAGCGCAGCTCAGTTCCCCTCATTGGCCCAGCTGGTGGGAATGGGTACCTGACTCCAAAGAATGTTGGGGAGGGTAAGGCAGTGAGGGAGAAGAGATGTAAGACATAAAGTTGTCCTTACAATCTGAATAAGGTCGAGGGATGACTTTTACCTTTTATGAAAAAAAAACAAGATTTATTTTTTTCAGTCCTTTGTTTCTATGGTCTCATGAAGTTTTCTGTGACTCCAGGGACATTTTTTCACATTTAGCCTAAAAAAATATCAAAAGTAATTACAAAAGATACATTTTTGCATGTCTCTGTTATGCCATATATGCATATTAACGCGGTGACAAGAATCTGTATCCACCCTACGGTGGCAAAGAAAAACTGTGTACATGAAAACCTGTGAACAGGGTATGGTGATGACTTTCTATTTACTTTCTATTTCAAGGTTGTTTTCTTTCTAAAATATTACCATGACAATGTCAACCTGTTCACAGAATATTGTTGCAATGAGATAATATAAACACGTTTTCATGATGGCTTTATATTCATTTAGTTAGTTTAGTTTATTCCTTGTTGCTCCTTATATTCATTTAATATTATTAAAATGTGATGCTGTCTACAGGTTACTGTGCACATGAGTTTATCATTGACTGTCGACCATTCAAGAAAACTGCCAATATTGATGCCACGGATATTGCCAAACGCCTGCAAGATTATGGTATGGCCTTTCTAGGTTCTTTCTTTTTAGGGTTTTGTTTGTAAGGTGGGGGATGGGGGGTAGCCACATTAAATTAGTTCTTGTATGATAGGATCCAGTGGAGCAGACAGCTTTCAGATTTATTTTAAAAAAAAAGAGTAAATATGTATATGATTATAGTTTAAATAACTGTGTGATGTGTTTATGCTATAATAATCACTTTAAATCCAGTAAATGGTCATGACTGTCATTAAAGTTCCATTTTGGCAGCAAACATTATGGATGTATCTTTAATAATGTAATTTATGTATCTCTTAACAGGATTTCATGCACCAACATTATCTTGGCCAGTTTCGGGTACTCTGATGATAGAACCTACAGAATCAGAGGACAAGGCAGAGCTTGACAGATTGTGTGATGCCTTGATAGGTAAGCTGCTTGTACGTTCCTGTCTTGGAATGGGTATGAAATTTTCCTTTTACTTGTACCTCATTGTCATAAACCATCCTGGTTCAAGGCCAGAGCAACATATCGGAGGCAGGTAGGATAATTATAGGTGGGTAGTGGTCAGTAAAACAGTAAAGGGAAGCCTTTCAATCTGTTTTTACGACTTGACATGTTGCGCTGATGGATGCAGTCGATCGAGGACCAGGGATGAGGGGTAGGTCATAGGTATTTCATGGTATAGCGTGATAGGCTGTAGTTTCTTTAGTATAATATTGATAGCGCCAGGACCGGGTGGATTTTTTTCTTGGGGTCACATGGTTACAGGCCTATATAGTTTAGGGTAGATGTGTAGTCAGGTCCTTTTCCAGTTTCTCCATCAGGGACTACTGTCTCTGAGTACCATAGCTACTGAAAGCAGTAAGTCTGTTGGAGGAGGCCCGTTCCACGAGAGCGCAATGGGCTAGTTACTGGCACTTCTATTGTGTGACCTTTGAAGTGGGAGATAAGGGTTGCCATCCTCACAGAGGAGAAGAAGGGTATGCTGCATTGGAATATCAGTAACAGCAACACTGCCACATATTTTCTGGAGGTAGTGGCTGGCAGAATATGTCTGTGTTACCCTGGAATTCTTGGTTGTCTAGAGCCAGTACCGGACAGCTGTTGCTTAAGATCTTCCCTACAGTTGCTGTTCGCTGCCTATGGTAACCAGAGAAGGCAGCAAATCAAGTGAGTTAGGGACAGTGTGTCTGAAAGCTAACCTTTGTCTTTGTCGCCATTGTTGTCTGGGGCAACTGTGAACAACCAGAGGATCTTCTCTGCCAGAAGGACAGTGTTGTGCCAAGGCAATTCTGTTGCCATCTGCTACTGGTTGTCGCGGGATTAATGAGTCATGAGGACAGTTGTACTGCCCAGCTGCATATGTCCTGGGGACATGGGGTAAATCGCTCACCCTGACATGGGACTCGTATTCAGATGCAGGGGAAGTGTTCCTTTTGTACCTACTTGAATTTTACTGGTCTAATGATGTGATATTATTCAATCAAATTTTTCTTTTTTGTGTTAAGAATAATTTCTTATTACTTGTAAAACTATGCTGTCAGGTGTTGGTTGCGCACGCAAGTGGGGAGGAAGTATTTGAGTGAGGTGTGCGGACGTGTGAAATCTGAGAGTGATTGTGTGAGTCAGGTGTTAAGTGAGCCAGCAGTGTCCCCTTTCCCCTCAGGCTATTTAGTCTATCCCTTCTCCCTGCAGTTTCGTCACACTCATATGCGCATGTACATGCATACATTCATCTACTTGGTCAATTATTTCTGTAATTTAACAGTATAAACAAATATAACAATTCCATTTTGCAGCAATCAGAAAGGAGATTCAGGATGTTGAAGAAGGAAAACTAGACATTGAATGTAATCCTTTGAAGGCAAGTTGACTGTAGATTAGTTAAACTTTTGTTGGTAAATTTAATGGAAATTTACTCTCCCATGTTATTCAGAATGTCAGATATCCTGAAAACTCTAAAACTAGAAGACATAAGATAAATCATAGCAAATATTGCAATGTTATTTAAAGGTATATTGTTGAAATGCTGGAACAAAATAGTTTAATATCATTTTGATATCTACCTGTTGATTTCTGGATTCAGATGGCTCCACATCCTCTAAGTGACATCATTTCCAGCACTTGGAAACGGCCATATTCTCGGGAAATGGGAGCTTTTCCAGCTGTGAGTTAAATCCATTGACACAGCTTATGCCATCTGGACTATTTTTCTTTTTCTAAAATCCATTTTTGTTTCAAATATTTTGCTTAGTTCATTACAAGAAAAAGAATCATTCAAATCCAAGCAAATGGCTCTTTTCCTGTTCATGATACTTTATCCATATTCTAATACCATATCATGGATTTCATTTCTGTTTGAAAATGTTGGGGCCTAATGTATTAAATATGTGAAGCTCAAGATTATGGAAAAAAGGCTATGCTTATGATGGTAAACCAAATAGTATAAAGTGTCAGGATGTTGTCTCCATTCCTGGACTTCAGCAAAAGAGACAATGTGGCATGCCCTTGTTTATATTTTACAATTCTGTTTGTAACAGTGTATTTTTTTTCTCTAGTCCCAAACTTTGGCTATTGTCCTGCTTTTTACATTAGACCCTTGACCTTTGAAAACTTGAATCTTCTAGGTGGTAGGGGTGGGGGAGGTTGATTTTAGACATTTTTATCTTATATGAACCCAGTTATTTGGGGTGGGGAGAGGGAAAGGAAAACTTGGATGCATTTGTGACTTAAGTTTGCACCCTAAAGTACATTCTCTTTCAGAAGTTCTTGCACTTTAAATAATTAGATAACAATTATGTTGCCCCCCAAATTAAAGTTATTTAAAAAAGTTAAATCTTTTTCTCCCTCCTCTTTAGCCATTTGTGACACCAGTCAACAAGTTCTGGCCAACAGTTGCACGGATTGATGATATCTTTGGTGATCAGAATCTGGTCTGCACTTGTCCATCTGTCACATCTTACAGCAGTGATGAGAATGGAGTTGAAGAGCAAGCACTTGGATAAACTACTTTTGACCTATCAGCATGACATTATTCCTTAAAGAACTGAAGGGCAAAACAGGAAAAGGAGGGAGATGTGAATATACTTGTTTTTAAAACATGTCCTAATTTGTTTACTGTGATTAAAGAACATTTTGTAACAACCTTTAAAATTTCCTTAAGAAATTGCAATGATTTACATTAAATGAAAATGTGAGTAGACTGAAGGATTCTTTAACAATTTGGCTTTAGTGTCTTGACCATGAGTTTTTATTAAAAACTGTATACAGGTAGGAAAAAATATATATTTTGGAGACTGCCTGTGCCAAGTGAAGACAAAAACAAAACAAAAAGTGTTAGCAGCAAACTGAAACAAGGCTGAATTCCTTTTCATTGTATATACATATATATAGCAAAAGAAATAACATGACCCCAAATGAGTACAGTATATTTTGTACAGCAGGTAAAAGAAACATTTAAGGTGAATCACTGCCAGTTTGATGGTTTGGCATATGTTAATGTTTTTTTCCTTACAGTTTTATGTAATTTAAATTTTTGTTGGGACATCACCACAGTCCTGTTTATCATCCATGGTTTTCGTGATTTGTTTCTGTGAAAGTGGGTGACAGTAATGCAAAATAATGCATGATTTTAATGATGTATGGCCTATGTGTATGCCTGAGAATGAGATGTGACAGCTTTATAAAACCCTTACTTAGCTGTGAAGTTTTTGTATGCATATATTTGCATAACCTTTTGGTTAAAAAAAACCCGTCAACAAGGTGACAATGTGTGTGTGTGTGTGCATGCTGTGAGGCGTGTGTGCATTTCTACTGTTTGTTATCAACAGTTTTTTTGAGCTAAATGTAAGAATTTCGGGGCTTGCAATTTCAACCAACTTGTAATTCCACATCATAGAAAATTTCAAGGCAGATTGCAGATCTAATCCAATTTGTGTATACAATTTTTTTTCTACATTTTTTAATTGGATTATACATAACCATAACAGGTCCTAAAATTTATTGATATCATTTTATGATGAAGCAAGGACATCTTTTAAACTATTATTTACCTCTGCCTTTTGGTGAAGTTGATATTGTGTTAAACTCCACAAAACCATTATCTACATTTTTGCTCATTTTTCCTGGCATTTACAACCATTCATAGCTACAATGTACAGTTAGTTCGATCATGGGAAAAACTTTTTGGTAGTGGCCTTCTAGTCAAAATGCATTGTAAGATTATCATCCATAACAATCTGGAACTGCATCTAAAATGATATCCAAACAGGATTGTTTAAACAGATATTTTGTACTACTTCAAGACTATTATTTGTGCAATGTTACCTATGTTTTGTTTCGTTTATATTAAGTGCTGCTTAAATAAACTGACAATCACGGGCCAGTTAATATGAAAAAAGTATTAAACATAATATTACATATGTATTATTATAAGTTCTTATCACTTTACAAAAATGCTGTTGTGAAAAGAAATTGATCTGAGAACTATTCATTTTTGGTAAGGTAACAGACTGCTAAAATATTATATATTTCTAATATTTCATTCAGAGGAGCTCTTAATTCTCATTCAAAGAGGTCAGTTTGATGTTGGTAGGAATAGACTTGTTACTTTATATTTTAATGCTGAAATTCTAAAAACAAATATTGTGACCATGATTCTGTCCTTCATATTTTATGTGCAATGGTCCAGACATGCTACACGAATAAATTCAGATTTTCTTTTGGGTGTGCTATTTTAATCGGTGCAGTGAAATTCTTACCTGTTATCTGTATTATTTACTGACACTACAGTTGACACTGCATGACAGTTTTAAAGCATGATGGCAATAAAGGGGCTGGTCAACTTAAAAACTGCTATGAGTTAACTCATGACTGATAACAGAAATCGCTAATTCGGTCTATACCAGAGCAAAGAGAAATGTGACGAGCGACACAGCTCAGTCAGCATTTTATCAAAAATTGATGCTGCTCCATGCAGCGGTTAAATTCAAACTGAACTTCAAGATAACTCATCTTGCAACAACCTAATCAACTTCCTCCTACTGTCAAGACATTCAACAAGGCCAAAATAAGCTCACGAATATATACACGTCCATGATAAGATCGTACCCAGGCGCCGATGTACATATATAGGCAGCGAGTAACCTTGCTTTAACGAGCCTGAAACCAAAATGCCACTTGATCACCTCCCGAGTTCGCTTTGACTTGAAGAAGCTGTATGTCCCAAAGATTGCGCTCACAAATGATATCCTATATGAGTGTATATCCATGGACGTGTAATACAAGTTCGTGCTCTATTTCATTGTGATCGATGGTGAAAGTCAAAGAAAACCCGAAGCAGCTTTTAAATACAGAGCACTAAAACTACATCAGAAAAGGGATGAAGACCACTAAAGAGAATTGAATCGAGAACCAATGTCAGATCATAAAGTACGGAATGGCACCTGTGACAAAATCCCCATCTCGCAGAAATATAAATGTATGCTCCATGCGATGAGAGTGACAGCCCTTACCGGAACAGCAGGTTATAATGGCGGCAATATGCGGCGTGATCTACAAAACGTTTTAACTCCTGTGGTTATCCAACATTTCCAGTTATAAAAGCAAAGTACTCTAGGTTTGTTAATTTGTGTTTTTATATTTCAATGTCTTTTTCTTTACATACCAACAATGTGCATTTTAGAAAGGTCCGTGTCTTTCGTCTCCGGATGCTTCAGATTTAAAACATCTCACTTTTAACTCAGCCAAGTTCTTTCTGTTTCTCCAAGTAGACAAATCGTTAATTCAAGTTTTTTCAAGCGAGAAAATAAAAATTTTATAGTAATTAAATTTGTTTCAATATTAGATGATGTAAAATGTTATGTTTTGTTCATAAGCAGTTCTGAAATCCCTGCGGGCGAAGTTTCACAGAGTTTAGAAGTGGTAGGGACTGGCTTATTTAGCCTATTCCTCGCATCCTATTAACGTTAAAATCACTGTAATATAGTTTGTGTCTGAGTTGTTTATATTTTATTCAACAAAACTGTGAAATAGATATGTATGTTTTGAAATGTTACATGAAATTCATAAAGCTATTCAAATTCGGTGCATGTTTAATGTTAGCTTGAAGTGAGTTCAAATTATCAACTATAAAAAATAAAGATCGAAGACGATTGTCTTTTTTTTATGAACAGGCACCAGATCACATTGAAATATTTCAAATGTGGATACACAAGTGCTTTGTACAGTTTCAAACAATTTCTCCCTATCCAAATAATTAAATATTCTTCTTTCCAACCATTTGATTTTCCTGCCTACTACTCATTTGATGAGCATATCAAAAAATAACTTACAATCGAAATGGGAATCTAAGTCTTTCTCTTCACTGCATACTATTATCTGAATCTCCTCATCCATCCTAATTTTACATCGCACTACTTCAAGATGTATTTCTAATTCATCTTGACAACATTTCCATGAATTCTAATTTGACTAACCACTGACCATATTATCTGAAACTTTACATAAAATACTTGGTAAACTTAATAGTCTATAATTACCAGGATCAGACTTCACATCTAAAAAGTTATTGCCTCTGCTATCTTCCAATCTGGTAAATCCCAGGAACAAATTGTGCGATACTCCATTCTTTCAGAATATAAAGTCAGGACCTTGAGATTTGTAAAATTTAAATCTTCAATTTTTCTTTTATGGCTAAAAATGTTAAGAATGCTCCCATGAATAAAAGTCTTGTGTCATAAAAGGTTTGCTATTAAATTTCTCCTGTGTAAAAATGCTAGCAAAACAACTCATTTAGAGTTTCTGCCAATAAGCTGACATTCCTCAAAGAACTGATTCCTGTACTCGCATTCCTTTCTTTTTAACATATTTCTTTTTTTTTTTTTTTTTTTGTTGTAGGGTTCTTTAGCTATCTTTAGCTTTTCTATTATTTTCATTATCTTTTTGAGTTTTCCTAATTAACTTTGTACAACAATTCGACAGAAGAGTTTAGATAACAAGTAAACATCTTTTCAGCAAGACTGCTTTCAGTGTGTAAACAATTTAATTGTGCAGTCTTATTACAGTTTTAAAGAAAAGTGGCAAAGTAAAAACAATGGCCCAATAAATGACATCATGAGGTAGAAGAAGAATTCATGACACTATAATTTAGAAATAAGCAAAAATGCAAATTTAAGCTTATGTTGCACTCTTGTGTAACATATAAATTCTCACGAAATATAGTAAATCTCCGATTTCCTATTGAGCTTTATAAATTCTTTGTTATTAAACATAAAATATCAACAATGGAAAATTTGGAAACGGTTTTTAATAAATTGCTACAAATGAATAACAGTGGCAAAAATCATTCTTTTGTCTGATTCAGATATTAACATTATAAATGGCATCCATTTTGGGAGGTGGGTTACCACCACTGTCCCTCCAGGATGTTTTGGAAAACTCAGGCCGCCTTGTAGATAAATTCTTACAAGATGATCGCAGCTACTTGGATTTGTCTGAACAACTGCAAGTCCATTCCCACAGTAAGGAGTTTTATTTTAACATGTTTCATTATCTGTTAAAACTTATTGCTTTGTGTGTACAACAAAACTATTTATAGTAGGACTGAGATGTCCAGAATGAGATGTTTGGTCCATATTTTTTGTACCTATGTTTTCTGTCATAAGATAAAGTCTTGACTATACAATACTTTTGTTCAAAATTTTTATTGCAAAACTGAAAGGCACTTCTGTTGCTTCCCATTTAGACCAACCAAACTCAAGTGGTCTTCATGACTTCGACTACCCCAGTTTGATAGAAGCTGGTTTGGGACTAGAGGCTTTGCCTGAAGTCACCAGTGTCAAACGACTACCTCTTCCACCTGAACTCACAGAACAGTTTGATCGTATCCTTTATATCAAATTAGAGCCTTAGTTTTTAGCATCTTGCAAACATAACATACATAAAATTTTGTATTCCATGTATATAATCACATGAATGTGTGGATGAATCTCCTGTCTCAACCCAAGAAAACCTTTGTTAGATATGTTCCTTATCTGAACACTAGGGATGCAGTGCAACTGCATGATGGGACTGTTTCCAGAAATAGAACGTGCCTTTCTCACCATTGACAGTGACATATTTGTGTGGAAATATGAAGATGGGTGAGATTTCTTGCATATTGACTTCTGTTCAGTTTTACTAAGGTTTCCGGGGAGTGTATAGCCTAGTGGTTAGAGCACGTCAAAGGCGTCTACGTCAACTGGTTTGGTAACCATGTGACACAGCATATCAGTTGGTGTGTTGACCTCTCTGTGGAATGCGTATCAGATTCTGTAGAAGTTTGGGTTGGGTAAGGTAGAGAGGGAGAGGAAGTGACCGCTGTCCTCACAAAGAACTATTGCAAGTGAAGAATCTAATCCCTCACTTTCCTTTTGGAAGGTCCCAGAACTACCTAACCCCCCTCCCCCCCCCAAAAAAAAAAAAACCCAACCTTTTTTGTTCTTCTCTCACCTCAACTATCCCAAGAAAGAATTAGTAGTAGTTTACTGCATGTGTACTTCAGAGTGTGGGAGGGTCATCTCAGAGTGAGGTCCCTTCACCTAACTGCCATGAGGGGGCTGCGCTCTGTCATATTTTTGTCTTATCTGAAGTCTTTGTGTTCAGCTTGTTGGTGTGTTTTTGATGTGCCTATGTGCCTACCATCATGCATTTGGTAGATTTTATTCCATTTTGACATGGAGGCTTCGTTATTGGCACAGTTCATGTGACTGTGGCTTCAGTTCTATTTGACCTCTGTTGATCAGTAGACTGTTGTGTTTGTTAGGGCTCCTTCATCATTCCGCTGTTACTTGGGCTGTATGTTGGGTGTAATGCTTCAGGCTGCATCTGCTATAGAGGTGTCTTTCTGCATATTTCCTGTGTGGACAGCAGAATGTTGTTTATACTGTATGTTCATACTACACATTAGCATTGTTTACACAGTCTGCACCATTTACGTCATTCTGTTGTCAGCTCATTTTGACTTCACACCACCTTCAGTGAAGTGCCTTGAGCTTGCCCAACAGGCAAGGATATGGTGCTGTAAGAACCAACCTTTACTTTACTTTATATACAACCAAAAACCTATGCTTCTTGGACATGCTTTGTGTTTCAGGTTTTTCTGTCTTGTTGATGCTTTTGACTTGCTATCTGTTTGGTTACAGACTGTGTCCATCGTTGTGTATAAGCCTTTCTCTTGTAAAGTGCATTGAACCTTCTGCTAACAAAGAAAATGCACTATATCTTCTTCTTCCTATTCACCCCTAGTGGAGCATAGGGCCGTTGTGCTTGTGCTTCATTTGCGGTTTCTGTAGCAAGGGATGTTTTACGGTGTGGGGTTGCTATGCCCAACCCTCCTCCATCATCCGTGCTTGGGACCAGCAGGTTCTCCAGGGGCTTACCAAGTGGAGTTAATGCACTATATA
Source organism: Pomacea canaliculata (assembly GCF_003073045.1). Taxonomy (NCBI): domain Eukaryota; kingdom Metazoa; phylum Mollusca; class Gastropoda; order Architaenioglossa; family Ampullariidae; genus Pomacea; species Pomacea canaliculata. Next base: position 5,137,360 of record NC_037599.1, read on the forward strand.
AATGCATTTATTATTATTATTATCTGTACCAATATTAAATAAAATTTGTTAAATTTGATCTCAGTACGTTTGTGTGTTGATATCTTCATGCTTTATCAGGTATTTATTTCCTAATGTAACTGTTTGCAGGGGTGACCTGGCCTACTTTGATGGGCTAAACGAAACTATTCTCAGTGTTGCCCTCATAAAACCCAAACCTAGTAAGTAGGAGATTTTTTCCTCCCTGTGTAATACAGGCAGACATAATGTTTAGTCATGTACCTCCGAATATATATCTTTCATTTTGATCACATTGCAGACAACAGGCCACAAATGGTAATTTTTATATTGTTTTGATCTTGAGTGAAACAAAGTGGAGAAGTTGTTTCATCGAAAACCCTCAACACTTCTTTTATTCTTTGCTTGAGTGCTGGGTGCATGAATTGCACTCAAATACATTATGTACATATCCTTAATGTCTATCTGTTTTTAGTTACAAGTTAATAAATAGGTTAAATTTCATATATATTGAATGCTATTAAGTAGTTTGAATGATATTTGTTCAAGGGATATTTCAACCTCATATTCAGCACCTTTTGTGTCTGGCCACACCAGTCGATATTGTATTGCTTGGGGTCAGCTTCTCCAAGTTTCATGATGGTCAGTGTGTTGAATTATTCAGTATTCAGGTGATGAATGTAATGGAAAGCATAGGCAGGTGTGTGTGGATGAAATCATGTGCATTGTGCATATTGTCATATGTAAATTTGTGCATCTGTTGTATAACAATTTTCTTTTTAACTTTGTCACACGGGCAACATTTTTCTGTGACAACATAGATGAACTTGTGCACTGATATGAGATTGTATTCTGACAGTTTATGGTTTGATTTGACTGAGCAGAAGTGGACTAGGAATATGGCATATTGTATTTTTAATGATGTAGTGTTTTGGGATGTGGTGAAGTTAAGGGAAAAATGTTACAAGCATTCATTAAACAGTTATGTTTCAAACCCATTGTCATGTCATATGAATTAAAACCAGGTGAAGGGGGAGAAGGAAGTAGAGGTGAAATGCATCTTCTTCCCGAGCCGTTGTACTCCATTCCTACAGACAATACATTTATCACTGCAATCACTGGCACTGACCAGGGAAGAATATTTATGGCTGGGAAAGATGGAGCTCTGTACGAATTAATTTATCAGGTAAATTGTTTGCAAATGTTTCTGATATCATGCGATTTGTATTGCTAAAAATGAAATTTTTACCGTTAAAGCATTTATTTTGGTAAAGGCTTTATATTTTCATTTATGGTGTCATTATCTAGGACCCTTGTATATTATTCAACAGGCAGAAGATGGGTGGTTCAGTCGTAAATGTCGCAAGGTGTGCCATTCAACTAGTTCCCTGTCATTCCTGGTGCCCTCGTTTCTAAATTTCTCCTTCAGCCAAGATGGTCAGTGGTCATTTGTTTCTGCTATTTATGTAGTTTATCATTCTCAAAACATGTGAGAAGTTTTTTTTCCAGAGATGTTTATTGCCATCTTTCAAAGACTAAACTGTTAAAAGTTTTCGTGAAATTTTTCCAGTTTAGTTTCTGTAGCTTAAAAGCCAAACTTCCATCCAAATCTGCAGCTATGGTCAGTATAGTACTAAGTAGATTGCATATGAAATATTGATGCTAAGTTGGAGTTGCCAGCCTCTCACACATGCAGGCAGTCCTAACCTTAGCAAACCATTTCTTCGCAGCTTTTTTCACAACCCAGTCCCATTCATCACCGTCACTGCGTCTACTTGTTGGGCTAGAAAGAAACAGTGATGCCTGACTGCTAGGGTAGTTGCTACCTGTGACTTTTATTATGTGTGCTTGTTGGACCAGAAGGAGGTAATTAGTGCAGACTGCTAGGCATCGCATGTACTCCTGACATCCACACTTGGGTTGAACCCATTTTTACCTGCTGGAAAGTTTTGTTTTTTTTCTCGCTGCAGATCCTTTGGTTCAGATCAGCATAGACAACTCAAGACATATTTTGTATGGACGTACACAGAAGGGCAGCATACAGGTCTGTTTTTCTTCATTTTTTAAAAATAAATTTAATAAACTGATAACATATCCACTACTTTTGTTTTGAAATGATTTTATTTTTGTAAGATTCTAGTTGATGACACTGTCATACATATTGAGTGAGCGGCGCTCTTGGAACATTCCAGGCCTCCTCACATTTTTTTTTTCTTAAAGTAAAACCTGAGACCTTATGGAAAAAATTATTTATAGTACATTTCAACTAAAGTGTATTTGTAAAAAGAAATAAAAACTTATTTTATAGTTCCCCCAATCCTCCCTAGGACAAGTATCGCATGGTATTTTTGAGGGTGATATTAAAGCTATCTTCTTTTGGTATTCATGATGCTGTTTGGTCCTTGTTTCGATGCTGTCTCATCATATTTCTCATGTCTACAGAACTACTTACCTTGAACTTTGTAGGATTTGTACCATTTGTCATCATTTCACCACCTATGCAACTAAAACTCTTTAATCTTTGTCTTTGTGCTCTTGAGGATTGACTATTATAATGCTCTTTTGGCTGGCATTTCCAAGTATCTTCTTGACAGACTTCAAAGGATCCAGAATAATCATGTCGCCTCATCTGCAGACTATCTAGATAAGACCATATATCACCCATCATTTGCTGTCTTCACTGGCTGCCAATCGCTAATCATATAGTCTACAAACTTTTCATGTTGATTTACTCCTCAATTTTTGGCACTGGTCCTTGGCAACTTTCTGAACTTACTCCCATCTGTACGGCCGCATGACATTGTTGCTCATCTTCTGACGCCAAGCTTTGAATCCCACTAGCTAAGACAGAATTATGGACACAAATTTTTTTCTACCAAGCCCCATTAACTGAGAAGGGATTACCTGTCAGCCTTTAACATTCTGATCCTTTTACCACCTTTAAGTGTAAACTTAAGATGCATCTTCTCAGAACAACAACTGCTGTGATCTGGTCCTGATCATGAGCATGCATAACAGGTGTCTGTAATTTATGTATGAGCAGGCGTCTGTTGTAGAAGAATGTCTGTTATATGTGAATATGGTTGCGTGGTTTTTGGTGATTCCATCTGTATATCCTTTCTGTAAAGCAGGTCATTGGAAAAGTGCTATATAAATCTTCATTATTATTATTATAATATTTGTATTCATCATTTTCTGGCATTCATACATGTTGCTTTTTGCAGGTATATGACCTTGGTCAGAATGGAGAGGGCATGAGTCGTGTGGCATCTATTTCTCAACATACAATTCTTAACAGTGCTGCACTCATTGCTAGGTTAGCAGTTCAGTTCTTATGTGTTGGTAGATTTTTATATTTAACCTTTTAAATTTACTTTTGTGATCTGTAAAGTCATTCCTTGAGCTAGATTTTGGCCAAGTTCTTACATGCAGGATAATCTCTGATGGGCTTAAGTGGCTAACTTTGTAAGCTTCTGCATCTCTCCATCTGTCTTGCTGTTCCTGATAACTGACACTGGCTTTCCAACATAACTGTTCATCAGCTGGTGTCAGTCAAGGGGTGAATGTATGAATAAAATTAGAGACAAATGTGTTGACACTTTGGGTTGCAGGACAGTGGAAAAATCTAACTTCAAATCTATTGTACATATCTCGGCTGTGACAAGTGATGAGTCTGCAAATATTCATCTGATTGCTGTGACACAATCAGGTATGTGTTTTCTTTCATTGTTATGATGTTTGGCAAACTGAAACTGAAAATGAAGATGTTAATGTGGAAATGATTTTGGTGCTAGGAAATGATTTATATCTGTTAACAGCGTAAACTAACAGGTACCTCATGACGTTCATTAAGGGAAAGACAATAAAACCCTTAACTCTTTCCATATGATTGGTTTTTGCAGCAGCAAACATCACAGCTACAGTGTTTTGCACACTGTAATGCCAACTTGCTAGTGTTACAAAACACATCACACTGTGCATAAATAAATGACTATATAAGGGGAAAAACTGTTGGCTTCTTCAGGGGTTGTTTTACTTTTAGGAGCTGGGCAGTTTAGTGGCACAGCAGTTAGCGCCTGTCACCAATACAGTGAAGGTTGGCTGTCCTGGGTTTAGCTCTCGTCTCGGACGTGTTGTTCTTTCTCTTCATGTGGCATCTGTTTACACAGCTGGCTTCCTTGCAGTGATGTAGCTGTTAGATGCTGGTTTGGCGTAAAACACCAATTCCCCTAACCCTAACCCCTTCCTTTTAGGAGCTAAATTAGTCAACCAATCAGGTATTTCTTTGTGTTTGAAAGTAGGCAGTGAGTCAGTTGGTCAAGACCCATGCTTGAAACAGTTGCCAGTTACTCAATTTGACATGGATTTGTACTTCAACAGCCAAAAATGACAATATAATAGTAATATTTGAAGTCTATTATTATTATTATATAATAATATATTGTAGTAAAATATTTAGTTGTTTGGCACTTTGTGTTTATATATATATATTTGTGTAAATAATTTTTTAAAAATTCTTCTTTGTAACCTACTTTCATGACAAGAGCTGTCCATTTCATTTAAATTTAGTGCATGAAAATAAAAGCTAAATAACAGAAAATACATACATTCCAGTCTAGCAGTACTGACAGTATAAGTATATTGCAAACACCAGTCACCTTTGACCAATCTGCCAGCTGACTCAATGCATAGCAGACATCAAGCATAGTTGGTTAGGATCTTTGTGTATTAATCTGAATAGTTTCCCAGTAAAGTATGGTAGATGTTTCCTTTTCAGTTTAGCTTATTTGAATATCTGATGTTTTGGACCACTTTTTCCTGTGGCCTCTTATCTGCTACTCAGTAACATTTGTCTTGATGTTCTCTACTGTGCAGGGGTGCGATTGTACTTCACTACATCACCTTTTGGCTCTCAGTGCATGTCGCCATCCATGTTAAGCCTTGTCCATGTGCGCTTGCCTCCAGGATTTTCAGCAGGTGCTATCACACAGAGGCCCACAAATGTCCATACGGCATATCACAGTCATGGTCTGTATTGTCATAATTAATCTGATGTAGTTTTTTTAATCATTCACAGTGTTAAAATCTCAACTCAACTTGGCCTTCATATCTGCTGTTAGGAAGGTGTGTGTGTGTGGAGTATATGCATATGTATATGTTATTGCTAACATGAGCACTATTTTGAATTGCTCCTGGGGATCAATAAAGTTGTATTGTAGTAAATAAACCATACTTTGCTGGGATTTGTTTTATAATTTCTTTGTTATTTCCATTTTCAGTGACATGATCTATAGTGGGTTGAGAGACATGGTATACATAAAGTTTATTTTTGATGTGGTTAAATAAAATCATATGGTACTGCAGTGCCTAGCCCAATCGGAATTAATTTTGAAATCATTTTTCTTAGGTACATTGCTCCTCATGTCCAGTCAGAATGAGGACAGTGATATGCTGTGGGTCATCAACAGTGATTCTTTCCCCTTTCAGAAGCAGTTGATGGAAACCCATGTAAGATGGTCAAACCTTGGAAGCTTGTGTTTCTTTACTCTGTCTTCTAAAAAAAATGCTTAGCATATTTTTTGACATAGCTTTGTTTGATTCTTGCCTGTGATGTTCAGAATGAGGTCTGTTAATTGCAGGTCATTGCACTATACATAATACAAGATATCATGCAAGATATTTATTTAAAAAAAGCAACTTTAGCAACAACTGTTTTCTAGTCAGACTAGTGTGATTTGTTTTCCTATTCGAAGTAACTTGGTTTGTTGTTGGCCTGTCTTATTAGACATCTCTGCTGGTGGATGGCAGAACGTGGACCATGGGTGAGATTAGGAGACCTGAAATAAAAGCGCAAATACCACCAGGAACAGTGCAACGCCCTGATCCACCTGTGGTGGTAACCCAGCACATAGAGCCTGCACGCACTTTCATTATTCTCACAGCACAGGTGAAAGTGTTGATTCTGTAGATTACCTGGGTGACAAATATCAGAACACAGATTTAACCTCTTTCTCCGTATTTCAGTATTTAAATTCATGTATCTTGTGAATGAAAGTGCATTATTTGTGAGGGCTTAAGGATTTTTTTTTTAATATATATAATGAAACCAATCCAAGTCATTTGTTGCATTTTGGTGGGCTTTAAATGAAGCCTGATGATTGTCTTCCTACTCTTCCTGTCACCAGAACAACAACTACATGGCTACAGGTTTTTTTAAGGTGACCAGACGTTTCGGGGGCGAAAGCGGGACACGTGCCGATGATGGTGTCGTCACCGTCAAAGAACGCCGAAAAAAGTGATTTTTAAAGACAACCGGACATTTAATGGACTTGCCAGAAAGCTTGGGCTTTTCCCTTCAAAAGCGGGACTGTCCCGCCTAAAGCGACGTGTCACACGTGCAGCGAAACAATACCTACGATTGAATCCTTTAAATGTGCACTGAAAATGCATCTCTTCCGTAAACATTACTCCTAACACTCTTTCCCATCATGCTAGTCCTTTTTCATACTGTTCCCTGCTTGTCTTTCTTTTGCAATATCATGTTACTCTCTTGTTCTTTTTATTTGGTTCCTCTTTGTTTTCTGTATTTGATTTTATTCTTCATTAGTACTGTTGTTTATTCTTTTATAGTTCATATGTTATTTTTTTCCTGTCCCTCGTTTGCTGTCCTCGTCATGTTCTTGTTCTTAGGTGCTAAGACCATGCTCCATAGGAGTGGGAGTATGCGCTTTACAAATTTTGCATTTACAGTCAAATCTCGCTACTATGCCACTCTCGGTATTATACCACTTTTGCTCGGTCCTGGCTATAAATTCAATGCAAAATAAATTTACTATGCCTCCACCTACTCTCGCTACTATGCCACTATTGTGTGATTTTTAAAGGGCACAAATTGTGAAATTCCGCGCAGTGCTCGATTATTATACTGTATGGTAGTGTGGGACATCGCAGTTAGGTGGGATGGAACATAGCATGCACACAGGGATGGTGGAGGCTGCCGATGGAGGGTGGTCGCTGGCTGGGTGACAGCCCCGTGACGGGGAGAGCGGGAGGGGGTATACTAGCGACAGGATGCAGGTGCGCGGATGTGGTTGGGAGGGGTGTAGGATGAAGAGGTGAGGGGGAGAATGAGAGGAGACAGCTAGCGCCAGCCGACGATTCTTGATAGCTTTGGACTGACGGGTAACTTGAAAAATAAAGCCGTTTTTACGAACCCTCGTTATTATGCCACTCTCGCTACTATGCCACTTTTTCTCGGTCCCGGAAGGTGGCATAGTAGCGAGATTTGACTGTATTATTATTATTAAGCCAGCTGAGATTTGACCTTCGTCATGTAATTTTGGTAAAAGACAAAATGCAAAGCAGGACACTATGTACATCAGGTGATCAATTAGAAATGGGTGTGATTTAGGGCTCTCACATTATGCGGAAACTTCGACCAGTGGAGCAACTGCGGCAGCTTTTGATTGACTGTGGTGGTCCTGATGCTGAAGAGGTCAAAGCATTTTTCAGACTTCACAAGGTGAGGCAAAAAGAAGACAGTGCTATATCTACCTTAAATACCCTGCCTGAGACATAGTTAAGGATCAGTAGGCTTGTTGTTTATTCACAAATTTTGCAAATAGTGTTTAAACATAAGTACTCAGTTCTCCATTTCTGAAAGACTTTAATAAGTAATGATTTTTGTCCCCACTCCCCAATAATGTAGAGCAGACCTGGGCAAGGGCAATGATTTCTAAGCTCTCTGCCCTTAAATAGAATTATGGTCTGTCCATCTGACATGCAATATTTTTATCCTATTCTTGGGTTCTTCAGCTAGATCAAGCATGTGCTACTTGTTTGGTACTGGCCTGTTCACGTAGTCCCACAGAGCAGCAAGTAAGTGAAGAATGTCTGACTTTATTTATTAATATTTTTTTTAAATTAAATTTTCTGAAAAGGACATTTATTTTAGTCACAGAATTAATGTTTTAAAGAATTATGTCTTTGTATACCTATCTGATGTTGAGATAGAAAATTCTGCCTGGTTATTCACAAGGTGGTGAATTGTTCTTTTTTTTTTATGTCAAATGGTATTGTCTTTCTCATACTAACTTGTTGTGCTATAGAAATGTTCCAAAGGCAGGTCACTAGTTTTTGCTTTGTCCAAATGCCCAGCATTACACCTGTGTTGATCTGTGGATATGTTGCAGGTTGCTGACTGGGCACGCATGGCTTTCTTTATGTACGGAGGGGAGGCTCAGTATAACTTTGGGTCTCAGGCTCTGCCCTTCAACCAGCTACCATTGGCTCAACATCTTTTGCTGGTGGTAAGGACGTATAAAGGGATGTTTACTTTTGAATTTGTGGAACATGAAAGATGATAGTCAGCTGTGACTAGGCCATACCATCTGCCACGAAGTCATTTCTTCTTTACCAAACAACCCAACTTTTAGGAGCTCTGGAGCTACTACTTTTTACCAGCCCTTGCCGCTAGAATCCAGTTGTTTCTCCCCTAGACTGTTATAATAAGTTCTGCTATGCTACACACATTCTTCACTGTTGTCACACTCTTTAGCCTGCTTATTGCTTGGCTATACTCGGCAACTGTTCGCCCGAGCAAATACTCACTTGCTCTGCATGATGTGCTACTGCGGGTCATTGCATCATGGCGAGATTTGTGCAGGATGATGGTCAGAGGCTCTTGGGCTTGCATTTGAAGGGAACCCTACCTCGTGTCTGTGATTGTCAACGAACCACCAATTGCTTCTGTGCAATTGGACATCTGACCAATTGCCCAAGGAGACCACATGGTGGATGCCTATTACCATATCCCCATCAACTGCTTCAGTGTTTTCACCACTTTCCTTTGTTGCCCTTCTTTCAGATCTGTCTGCTGCCCAATGGGCCTTTAATTCCTTGTGGCCATCCAGCTTCTCCTTGACTACTTGGTTTCTGTCTACCTTGATGACATTCTTCGTTGACAGCCTCTGGCAAGACAAGAATGTTTGCCTCTGGTGGCTGAAGGACTTGGGTAGCCTGGTCAGCTTCCACAAGCTGGACTTGCATTTCTCTCATCTAGGAATGCATTTCCAGACCTGACATTTCCTCCCTTTCTTCAGGCGAATTGGCAGTGGTTGTACCAACACCAGCACATCTTGGAGATAAAAGCTGTCTTGCTTTAATGCAAGGAAGTTCAAATATTGTCCTGCAATTCCTCAGTGGTCACTTGCAATGCCAAGGAAGAACTTGTTCTCCTCTCCTGTGCTGGTTGGTGTGGAAAATTTGGATGTTGAGTGAGGATCACAAGATTCATCTCCATGTGACACGTTCCTGGCCATTTAAATGTGCTGGTGGATTCTATGAGCTGCAGCCTTCAGAGCTGCCCCACAGAATGTTGCATCTCTTCACCAACCTTGTCCTTCTTGATCAAGACTGTCATTAATGATGCTTGTGAATGTCTGGGTGATGGCTGCAAGCTTAGCATTCTGATATAATGACCTTCATCAGGCGGCACTCAGATTTTACTTTTGGAGCATTCTGCCTCATAATCTGTCTGCATCTAGTTAGTCCTATCTTGGCCACACAGCTCACTGCAGCCTAACGTTACTGTTGTTGGGTCAGCAACTGGTTTGGAAGAGCCCACTTCCTGATAGTCGAGTTGTCTGGTAATCTTAAAGAAGGAATGAAATTTTCTTTGTAAATTCTTTCTTCAGTACTTACCAGATGACCTGACACAAATACCATTCTACCCTTCCCTGCGCCTGCATGGGGAGGTTAAAAAAAAAAGGCTGCTCGATGCTCTTTTGCAGAACTTAGTATAGTGGTCTAGTGTTAAAGTATCTGGGTTTGGTGGGGCTTATGGCAGCAAGGGCCACTAACCCCACTGACCAGGGGCAATATTTCATTTGGTTAAAGAGCTTTTGTAGCCCCTAAATGCCTACTAGTTGGGTCATCTGGTAACTATTGAAGAAAGTTTATAAAGGAAATTTTATTTTTGTTTCATTTGCTTCAACTTGTAAGTTCATTACCATTGTTGATTTAATTAGATTTTAGTGCTGGAAGACAAGCATTTCTGATTTAGTGTATGCATGTACATGAGCATTTGTGTGTGTACTTGTGCATGCATGTGTTTTTACAGGTGCACATGTGTATTCATATCAACGAAATGTTTTCGTTTAGTCCAGGGTGTCTAATATCTATAATGTAAGGGAAAGTACATGATAGGGCAAGATACCAACATTTAAAAGTCTGGACATTCAGGACTTGTAATTGCCTTACTGTGGTGAATTTCTTTGGAGGAAATATAAACATATATTAAATAAAACCTAATTCAAGACATCAATTATATGTTTTCATAAACATACTTTTCGAAAGTGGTGACATCTAAAAATATGGGAATGAAAATCTGTTTTGAAAAGGCATGTGCTAGCAGTCACTGTGATTTGAAATTGTGGATGCCCAATCCTTGCAAATGGGCTCTTTTTCTTTAGGTTTGACAATTACAAGCTGAGAATATTAGTAGGTATTAGGCGTGAAGCATTTTAAAAGTGGATGATCTCAGTTAGCAATCTATGAATGCCAGAATTTCTCTCATTCTTTTTTTTCTTGTTTTGTTGTGATGGTAGGCAATAGCCTAAGCAGCACTGTGATGTTCACTCCTGGTGGTCTGTCAGCCATGACTCCCATGCCAGGTGAGTTTTGGTCATTTCAGTGGTGCACAAAAGAGTAGGAAGCATAAGAAATTGTGGTTTAAAAAACTAATAGTTATACCTGTGTCATTTATCCTGTTTTTCTGAAAACTAGATATACAGTTTTGATTGTTTAAGAGAATTGCATGTGTGGTTCCCCTAGTCAAGATAGAATTTATAATCTCATTTATTGTCAGGGATTGTAAGATCTTTTAGCTAAGAAGTAATGTGGTATTTAAGTTTTCTGTTATAGAAAGCTATTCACATAACATACATAATTCTTACTTTTAAAGCTCACGGATATTTCTTTCAGGCATCATGCCTGCTCACATGTCTACACCCATGGCCTATAGTACACCACTTCATCAGGCAACCATTGGCCCTGTACCAGGTGGTGTTCAAGAGGTCATTTATTCTGGGAAACACAATGGCATCTATATTTACCTTGCTCGGATTCTCAGGTAAGGAGCATTTTTAATCAATTTAGAAATTTTTAATCAAATATTTTATGGAATACAGGAGTGTTACACACTTTTATTTAATTCACTATGTATGTTTTGTGTTCAGTGGAATTTTACCCACTTACCATTGTCCTCAAGGTTTAAAAGTTTCATCAATTACTCATTTCCAGTGATAATGCAGTATTAAATCATTTACAGCAGGCCACAAATAGTAAAATAATTAAATTTTTATTTTTAATTTTGTAAGCTAAATTAGGGATAATTGCTGCTCTGGGACTTGCAAATTATAGGTTGTCTCCCCTAATTCGGCCTGTAAGAAAGAAATAAAGTTAGAAAGTAAAACGAAAAAAATTGATAAACCCCAACACTCAGAACCATGCATCTATATATTTGCTGTTAAAGTTCCTATGTGTTTTACACAACAACAACAACAACAACAACAAAAAAACCCCAGTAAACACTGGCATGCAGAAAGTGTGTAGAAATAGAATGCTGCACCTCAGTCTCAGTCAGCCGGATGCTAGATTAGCAATCGTCACACTGCAGTGACACTAGACCCTCTGGCGAGAGAGAGAGAACACAGATGGGTGGAACCACAACACAAAGAAAAAGCATCTACAGCAGAAGAGGAAAAAGCATCAGGAGAAATTATTGTTGGAGTCCAAGGAGTATTAGTGATCGAAAGAACACTGTGATAAAGATCGACAGCAAAAAAAAAAAAAAGAAAAATTTCAAAAAGTCCCCGAAGTTTAAAATAAAGTAAAAGAATTTTTTTTTTAATAAACTTTATTTGAAATGTGCTAGAAAGGGTACAATAATTTTTTCCTTAAGTGTCGGGATTTTCTTTAATACATATAACTTAAAATATAAAAGTGTGAGGGGCACTCTTGGAACTTGGAACACTCTGGAGCTCCTCACACTCTTATATTTTAAGTTATATGTATTAAAGAAAATCCTCACTGAGCATAGAGATTAACATTTTTCAGAATCTGTTGTTTGTGGGAGAGGTGTAGGTGGGTAATTATGCCAGTATTTTAATGCTGCTTCAAACTTTGCATATGCTTCTGTGCAAATCCATAGGCCTTTCTGGGACACACCTGTTACTGTGGAACTATCATGCCAGACACCCCAGGGGACGACAGTTTATGTAAGTGTTTCCTGGTAACAGATAGGACATTCTAAGTACTTGATTATCAAGACTTAAGACACAAGACTTTGATTTGGGCATCCATGGCATCCAATGGGATCATAAGTTTACCCTTACCAAAAACATTAAAAAGGGTTGTGGGCATTTAAATGTGGGTATCTCAGAACATAGATACACATTAATGACAAGTAATTACGAATAACATAGCAGATTGTGGCGAACCCTAAAGAAGTGCCATAGCCTAGTTTTCACAGGAGTCAGTATTGTAGGACAGCATTTTGCATGCTTATTGAAAACTTAAGAAAGGCAGTTTAGCAGATTAATACCTTAAACTTAACTTTAGTGTGAATGATCTGTTCATTTTAATGAGTGCACAGACGTGAGCAATAAAATGAGCGAGATAGAGAAGAGTGGAATAGAGAAAAGATGTGGCATTGTGTGTGCTTCTTTGACTGTTATGTTGCACACTCATTCACTGCCCCAACCACCTCTTATACATAAAAAGTCAAGCTGCTTATCTTATTCTGACTGCTGAGGTGTTCTGGATTTTTAAAAAAGTCTCAGGCAGCCATATTGTTCCTTATTGTCTACAGCTCACAAGCAACTACAGCAGTGAACAGCTGACAGAAGCCCTGGAGCTAGTTCGTGACTTGTCTGATTTTGTGGATTTTAACTCCAAGTTTGATGCTGGTGGTCCCTCAGATCTGTAAGTCTATGTTCGATGTCAAGCACTGCAAACTTAGTAGAAAAATTAACCACTAGTAACCCTGCCTCTTGCTCCGCCCATTGATGATGCATGGTACACGTGACCCAGTCTGAGATAAACAAAACTGCCATAAAACTCTGGTGATCATTTTTATCCCATTAACAAAGAGTGCACATTTTTTTTTCTCTCTCTCTTTTTTAAGAAGCTACATTCTTGATGTCAAACTTTTAAGGCCATAGAACTTGTGAGATTGACAATTGGGTTGTTATGCAAGCCTCATCCGGTCAGTGGGACATCAAATTCACATGACAATTGGAGCCACTGCAATTTTTTACATACTGGGGTTAAATTATTCGACTTTAACTGGTGCAAACTTAAAAGGTATAGTTGTTGACCATACACTCTATCCTAAGTTGCCATCTGGTCGATGGCAAAGTTTTATCAATCTGAGATATTTCTGCTTGTCATGATACGGTCCATTTTCAAGCCTTTCATGTAACCTAGAATTGGTGTTGCACAAACCCCAAGTGCATCTTTTTACCATGATTGTTTCGCTGAAACAATGACAATGACTGTCGTGAGAGAAAGAAATCTAAAGAAAACACTTTATTCTGTTGACTTTAATTTGGAAGTAGAGTGGTGGAAGGGGAAGCATTTTAAGTGAAAGAAAAATAAGCCAAAGCTTCTTTAGGTATTATTAGGTTGTATGGCTAGGCTGAACAGCACTGGTCTTGTCAACAGAATGTCTCCTGCACACATTCCTGCAAGACTTCGCTTTGGTGATGGAGGGCTAGATGAGCACACAAGAAAGAAACTTCAGGGTAACAATGGACTTTAACTGACCAACATATGGAAGGAAATTATTGTTCACATTGTCATTTCTTTTACCATTACATGCCCTCATTTGGGAAAAAGGAAGATGTATTGTTTATATAAAGCAAGAACTTGGTAAACATGTGGACTGCATGTTGTAAATCAAAGGTTTTTTAGAATCAAAATTCTGCAATACATGATTGTTTAGAAATTTCATTTTTTGTGATGTCTTGAAAATATGTTCAGGCAACATTTTATCCATCTTTCTACCTTTTATCTGTCATTCACATAATAATATTCCTTGTCAGCTGAAGCTCAGCGTGTAGAAAAGATCTCCCTGCAACATGTTCAGGAACTGCTGCATCGTGTGGAGGAGGTATTGGGCCTGTGGCGTGTTCTGCTGGACCATCAGCTCCATTTGCTTGCTGCCGGGCTATCCCAGGTGAGAGTATGTCAGTGCAGGTGGTGGAGGAATGGAATTTTCTAGTTTGGTTTTATTCCTTCATGCAACTCTCTCGGAAGACATTAATTTTTAAATTGAAGGTTTGTTGCTCTTGTTTGTTGGATTCCAACTTTTATGCTTTGTGAAAATTGGAATTCCTTGTGTTTTATGAAGGAAAGTCATGATCAAAATTGTAATTGCTTTTGACTGAAGAAGCATAAGCAGAATCTGCTGCCTGCCATTTTTGAAACAAAGGAACAGCTTATGTGACTTTGAATAGAAACTGCAGTTCAAGGTTTTTAGCTTTTAACTTTCACCTATCTGTCTGTAATTGCCTGGGACTTCGAGGATTTCCCCAAGCTCATACAAAGCAAACTTTGTTGCATGTATTTTTGATTATATTATTTTAATTACATGTTTTGTGATTAAGAGCAGTTTGGTCATAATAATATATGATTAACTCAGAGTTGTTTACTGGTGTGCAGGATCAGCAAAACCAGCTGCGGTCACTCACTTTCAAAACGCTGGTTTTAAGTGGCAAAGAGGTGAGGACTGCATGAAACTGTGTATTTGTTGTGAAATGATAGTAAAACGATTTCCCTATCCTGTGAGAACAACTTTCTTACTCATCATGTCAGTTGACTAGCCACTTTGGGGTGAACACTAATAAAGGGGTGTTCCATATTCTTTTTGTGCAATACCCTATATTACATGTGCTGGACAAGACAACCTTCTGTGAACTGTGAGAACTGATTTTAACACTTTGAGAAATATGTGTTATACAGTAGAATCGTTGCTTAGCAATTTTGACTCTGTAATTAAAGAAAAAATGAATGCTATGTAAAGGTTGAAATTGCACCCATTTGTCATGTCACTGTTAAAATTAATTGTTGCATCAAGCTCATGCACCCCAATTCTGTTGACACTCTGTTGGTTTGTTTTGTTTTTTGTTTTTTGCTGCTTGCACTGGGGTGAATGGAAATGTTTTTAAAAAATTTTTCTTTCACTGTTTATGATAATGTTAAGTTATGTTAGTATAGCCTATTTCTCATTTTAACAGGTATGTGCCTCCCTTGTTACCTGCCTTATCAACCGTTATCTGGATGACAATGCAACTGTGGATGCCATTAGCAGCCGCCTGCGGGAAGTCTGTCCATCTCTGTACAGTATGGATGATGCTACTTGCTCCAAGGTATGGACAACTTTTTTTTTTTTTGTTTTGGAAAAGGTTTGTTAAATAATTATGTCTGTCTTATCTTTTTTTCATCTTAATGCCACCTCTCTTTAATGATGATGCTATTTTTTTCTTGGAAAAGCTTTTAAAATGTCATCTGTTTTGTCCATCTTAACTATGGCTACATCTCTGAAGAACCTTGAACTTGGCTGAGACAATTGTTGTTTATGAGACTGAACTAATAGTTTTTTATTATTTGCTGTGAAATGACTTTCCTTTTGGGGAACTGTTGGAAGACCCTTGATACCTGAAATTGAAAATGTTTGCATGAATAGGCAAATGAGCTTCTGCAGGCAGCTCGTTTCATTCAAGATCGAAATGAACGGAGACGCCATCTCCAGGAGTCATTGCGGGTAAGCTTACTACTGAAGCAACAGCAGTGTATGAATTTAATTCAATTCAATTCAATACAACTTTATTCATCCACAAGAATTAGCCACACTAGAGGGAAGAATGATCTGGCGACATACACACACACATGTGCACACACACCCACTAATACAGTACACAGCAACAGGAGGTTCAGTGGGCACCCACATCACCTCAGACGGACACATCATCACACTAAATTTAAAAAGTCTCGCGGAATGAACGAGTTACGGTAACGGTTTGTTCGACTTGAAGTACCAGAAGCAAGCCTTTAAAAGCACAAATGCCACATGTTTCTTTATATGATTTATACTAGAAACACAAGTTCTAACTACCAGCTGATTAGTAATTGAGTGTCTCATCTTTAGCTGACAGGCAGGTGTCTTATCCCTTTTTTTTAACCCTCAGTCTCACATATTTTTATAGATGGATGTCCTCTGGATCACAGTCAACTAAAATTCTCAACTGGTGTTGCTTTAATGTCTAATGATAATGTTGTTGTGGCATATTTTACATAATTGTATTAACTTATCATTTTAATTTATAATCAAGATGCTTGCTGTTGTTGCTCACTCTCCCCCTTGAAATGGGGCTAGACCTAATAATAAAAAGTTTGAGTGTTTGCAGTCCTAGAAATATACACATTACAAAAACATATATATTGTTTGGACCACTGCATTATTGCTGCTATTTTTAATCATCAAAATGTGTTAGTGTACAGTATGAGGTATTACTAATTAGGTATTTGAGGGAGGAATGCAAGTCATAGAAACACTTGTACACTGTTATGGCTGTCATATTTGACAAGACTGGATATTATCGGGCTGTGAAAAGTGAAATTAAACTTCTGAGCAGATTGGGAAAAAAAAAAAAGAGATACCCCGAAGAGAAAAAAGCTATGCTAAGAACCGGAGGTCGATGCATGCATATATAAAAAATAATGCTTTATTCTCTGCAGCTCCTGAAGGCAGTAGCACAACCCTTACAGTTGACTGTGGTTTGTAACCAGCTGGCAGCAGTAGGCCATTACACAGGCATTGTGGAGCTGTGTTTGGCAGAGGCTAAAAAGTGTGACCCACATGACCTTGCCCAGCATTTCTACACTCAAGGTGAACAGCCTGAGGATGGACAAGGCATGCAAGCATATATCCACAGGTACATAAAATGATTATGTTCATGCACCCTATTTACAAGGTGACTTAACCATTTGTTGTGCTGCATTTTGGTACTGCTTTTCATGTGTAGTGCTATGTGTGTAGCTCCAGTGGCATGATTGCAGAGAGAGCATTAATCTGTAGATACACTTTCTTAGTCCTTATAACCATAACTCTAGCGCATGTTTGCTTTTTGAAATGACTGCTTTCTGTTTTTAAAGAGACTGTTGCTTCTGATTTTGGATAGAATGGAATGTTACAAGTGCATCACAGAGACACTTGGGTATCTGTGGAGTGCTGCTGCAACTGTCCCCCAATCTCCGTCTATGCCAAAGACGCCAGGTCCACCTCCTCAGCATGACCCCAGCCACATGGCCATTGAGCAAGCAGACCAGCATGTATGTACAGATCTGTTCCTTTTCTCATCTTTGCCTCATTTATTCCTTTAACTTTAAAAAAATCAAGAGATATATATAGAATGTAGGCACAGATCTTATTCTTTGAAATAATAACTCATTTTAACTTCTGTATGTTCTATCCTGCTTATGCTTATTTTCTTGCTGCTTTCATCTGAAATTTTTTTATGCCAACATGCTTTCCTCTCTATTCAATCACCATGTGTTGTTTCCAGAGAGAAGAAGTTTTTCAACTGTGTTTGAAGTCCACAGATATGCTTTTCCACTCTGCCTTGTATGACTGGCTTTTTGCCACCAATCGCTTGGAAAAATTATTAGAGGTATGTGGTACAACAGTAGGTCTTTTATAATTTCCCAGTAATCACAACCATTTTATGCACATTCTTGTTATTTTGGTCACACAAAACAAGGCCAGCAGATCGTGGACCTCATAAGAAGTGGAATGTCATGTTTTTGCTGGATACCATCCATTCTTTTATTTGGGGCATTTACAGTTTTCTGACGTTGATAAAATGAAGGTCTTTAAAATGGTGGAATCCCCATCTATGGCCACTTAAAACTTTTTGCAGAGAAGTCTCTTTTATTATTTCCCTTGTCATGTATTATTTAACACAAAATTTGAAACACATACAGATTGGCACACCTTATCTTGAAGCCTACCTTAAGCGTCGATCGACACAGTCTACAGACAAGGTGGCTGCCTTGGATTTGCTGTGGAAACACTATGAAAAAAACAGCAATTTTATGGCTGCAGCTCACATCCTGGCTCAACTGGCACAGCGTCATGGGCAAGTCTGAGTTCTTTTGGTTTGATACAGATAGGTGGAAGGAGAGTGTAGACTTTTCATATAGTTGTAACTTGGAGAGAGGGTTTTTTTTTTTAATACTGTTTCCTTTGGGAATAATCACTCTCAGTGCTTGCATCATTACAATTAAAAAAAATGAAATTGTATGCATACTGACAATAGGAATGTATTTATTGTTAGGGATCTTGACTGAAGCTAGGGCAGTCTTTGTTAAGAAAAAGGAGATTATCTGCCATCCTGCTGTAAATTCCTTCAGCTCACCAGTTGCATTATCTTTTGAAATCTGTTGTTGATAATGGAACTGAAAAGTTGTGACTTTGCTGCATCCCAAGGCTGTGTTCTTTTTTTGTGTTGATCAGTAGTCTGTGATAAGGGCTGTACTTAAAAGTAACATTAGTTTAAATTTTGATGTGGGTAAGTTGAGGCTCAGTAGTCTGGTGTTTAATATGCATGACTTTAGAATATGGCCCATTTGCGGGTTGCTCAGGCCTGTAACTGAAAAACTTCTGTGGTTGATTGATCAAGGAGACCTAAAGGTAGCAGGAGAGGGTTAGGATCCATCTTACACATGACATCTCCTAGTAATGGGGAACCACTTAAAGTTTATGAGTTACTACACATAGTAGCCTATGGGGGCTTTATCTTTTTACCTTAGCTGAACACAGTTCATTAATGTTGGCATGCCTTGCTATACTGTTACTAAAGAACGGACCTGACACTGACCCGGCGTCTGGAGTACTTGTCACGTGCTATAATGTGTGCTAAGTCAGCAACAACTCTGAGTGGCACTACACACAGTGGGGAGTTTCTGCATGAACTGGAAGAGAAAATGGAAGTAGGTGGTAGTTAGCTGATACAGTATAGAAATTAGACCTTACATTCGTATTGGTGGATGTTGTAAGATGCTAGTAAATTGCACTTTTTTTAACGTCTTTGACATCAATGTTATTTCACAAGTGAGGGAAGGGTGGGGAAGCGAAGGCAAGGTGAGCAAGTAGCTATGCTCTTATCAAATCGCATTCACTTCACTAATGATACACTTGTCAGTTACCGAATTGATTTCAAAGAAGTGAGAGATCCAATGTTGACAGTAAAACCGGAGAAGAGTTGCAAAATAAAGGGCCAAAGAAATACCAGAAATTAATGCTGCTTTACGTAATAGAACAACAATAGGTAAAACATATTGTACATAAATACAGTTTGAAAAATAATCATTTGCTCCCAAGGAAAAACTTGTAATCAGTATCTAATGAGATGCAACATATCTCATAACATTCTCATAACATTTGACTAAAGTGAAATCAGCAGGAAGTTGGCAAGTCTGTTAAAGTTGTCTGCTCATTGAGATGCTTTGTTTTTTTTTTTCAAAGTATATTTCAGAACAGCATTAAAAAAATACTTTGCCTTTTGTCACAAAAACTGGTAACATCATGGAAGACAAAAAGGTGAAAATTACCTGGTAGAATCTTATCAAAGGCTTAGCAACTTCAGCAGGTGGCATAACACCAGGCTGACAATAATGCTTTTTGCACAAGTGGATTTTGCGCCTTGCATTGATTAGAGGTGCACAATTCATTCTTTGCAAGCAGATATTTCATTAACACCTGCAAGTAAGACTGGAATTTCCAAAGTTTGTATATCTTGCTTCAATATCTATTTTAAAAAAATGCTAACTATTCTGTCTTTAAGGATAAGTGGTACTAGTATTTAGTTGAGTATTGTCATCCAAGCAGTGTTATTTCTCCTCTTTTTTTTTTTTTTTCTTACAGGTAGCGCGTCTGCAGCTGCAGGTGCAACAAGCTCTGCAACGAATGAGAGATGGTGCCAAACCCTTAAGCCATCAGGCTGATATTAGAGATGCCATTGAGAAGCTGCAAGCTGATCTTCATGACATCACAACGGTAATGTCTACACTGTAATATGTCCAGCTGTCTTTGTCACCATGGTTGTTATCACCTTCTCAGTCTTTCAAAATAAAAATATGAGAATGCAAAACATTAACATTTTGTAGATAATTAGTGTGAAGATATTCAGTAATAAATGTGTGCGTTGGTTTAGACATTTAGATCATTTATTGTTTTACATGCAAGTTTAAAATGTTTTTACACTCCTACAGTTGTATGAAGAGTTTGCTGACCGCTTTGACCTTTGGGAGTGCAAGTTGGCTATTGTGCATTGTGCAAATCTTTATGACAGTGCTCTTATAGAAAACTTGTGGCAAAACATTATCTCTAAAGGTGAGTTTCCAGGGACACAAAATTTTGGTTACATACATAAGCCAGCATTTACAATCTTAACTTGACAGATAATAGTGGTCATTATTTTCATGAACGTGTTTTTGCTTTTAATCAGTTTTTCAAAGTTTATATATTTTCCTTAAAGATATGTATATCTTAGAAAGATGTGTATAATGTTAGCATGACCCTTGACCCTGTCAGTGAAGATAGATTTTTGTCACTGCTTTTACCATGTGGTCAACAGAATTATTAATTCCTGGAGGAATAAAATCAATGGACCAATTAACCAGTGTTAGTGAGCGACTTGTCAGCATAATGCGGAATTATGTCTCTGCCGAACGCTACTTTCCTCTTGGTATGTGATTTCTTTATTTCAAAAATTAAAAAAATTATATGCACTTGCAAAATACGTTTGATTTGTTTGTAATAGTATCATGTGCCAAATCTTTGATAACTAACAAAAGGGCATGTTCTTGTCTCCTGTTAGGGGAAAAGGTTAAGACATCTAGCAATAATTGTGAAGTGTACTCAAGCACTGACAAATCTTGCGCACAATTCTAGTCAAGGATGTGCATTTGTATAGTTCTCTTTTGAAACAGTATTGGTAGATATTTTTGTGCACAAATTTTTATTAGATTTATTTTACAGCCTTCATAGTTCGACATCTAGAAACACATAGTTGCGAAATAGGCATTGATCTTCGCTGGGTCTTCCTTGCTATGCTGAATATTGGCGTCTCACCAACACGACTTCTGGAACTCTATGACAGACTTTTCAAGTCAAGGGTAAGTAATCGTCTGTTTCAGCATAGATTTGATTTATTTGATTCAATTAGGAAATGAGTTCACTGATTAGTTTTAACATGAAAGTCCTATGTTTGCCCACTAAATGAGACTAGGTTCAATCTTCATCATGATGGCATTCATCAGCTGTATCTCGGTGGTGGGAATTTAATAAAAAAAAAATAAATCTATGTTCTTCCCATGACCAGAAACTGGTACTTAAAGGGATTCTAAAGGCAAAATAAAACTGCTTAGAATCGCGTAAAGAGTAGGATACATTTGAATCTCGTCTATTTATATGTGTGTTCATGTGGAAAATGTTGAAGGTTTTTAGTAGAATGTTGTGTTTAGTAAGAGAAATTACATGGGACTCTTTTTTGGCTTCCACGAAGTCTCGTTCTCCGTCACGTGACCCTATGACGTGTGGTTTCCATAGTGAGAACCATGCCTCGAGAATGTGCTGCACCCGATTGCCACGAAAAGATGGGAAAAGAGTCAAAATTTTCTTTTCATCAGTTTCCGAAAGACAGAGCCTTACAAACAGAGTGCGTCATATGAATAAACAGACAACAAATCTTCGCAATGATACAGACACTTCTTGTCAGAGACTGACGTCACAAGAAGACTCGGACATCACAAGAAGACTCTTCTGCTTGACCATCTCGGGAAGCTATCGATTTTACTCGGCGGAAAGACACAAGGGTCGATTTCACTGGATTTTTTCAATTTTTATAAACATCGGCAACCGCAGTAGTGCTAATAAGTGGTAATTAAGTGAGAAACGAATCCTTTATTTCTCCTGTATTGCTCTCGTGTTCTGTAATTGTAACTAAATATATTTTTGAAACGTTTGACCGTCGCCAGAGCCTTATCACAAGCCTTGAGCATCCCTTTAAAGAAGTCCACAATGCTATATGTCAGGCCAAGGTGAAATCTTAGAATTTGATGTGAGCAAGACCAAAGAGATTATCTTTGATTTCTGTCAGAATTCTCTTCCAAGTCTCATCCTCGACAAAAAGATGGAAATTGTCTCTACATTTAAATACCTAGACATCATCTTTGATATGAAACTTTACCAGGATCCCAACACTTAAGCTGTCGGGAAGAAGGCTCAACAGCACCTTTTCCATCTCCAGAAGCTGAAGCCTTTCTCTGTCTTCCAGAAATTTCTTCAGCTATTTTATACATCCCAAATAGAGAAAGTGGTGTCCTCGTTTATCTGTTTTTACCAGTTTATTAGTGCAGCTTATGTCATGTTGTATCCACCAGCTCAAAAGCTATCAGGACAGCTCAGAGGCTCTTCAGACTCTGTATAACAGGCAGACACTTCTTAAAGTGTCTGAAATTCTTGGTGATGAAAGGCATGTCCTGTCAGGAGAATTTTTGTTAAACTTTTATTGGGCCGCCAATTCTGTGTACCTGTATGCAGGACCAACAGATTGAGGCTGTCTTTTGTTGTTTTGGCGTGTGACTTCTGATTATAACTGTTTGCTGTGATATAGTCCTAGTTGCTGGCACGGCATTAAATGCAGACAAACAGATTATTCCTGTGTAAATAAATGAAGCCCCTATGTAAGTTATGTATGTTATAGTATTGTTGGAGTGCTTCCATATAGAGATGCTGTGTAAATAAATGAAGCCCCTATGTAAGACTGGACCATGAATGTATCAAAGTCTATTTGGTGCAGTGGATATAAATATGTTATGGTATTGTTGGAGTGCTTCCATATAGAGATGCTCTAATTGCCCATGTGATAAATAGTCTTAACTTTAATATAAGTTCTACTTTTGCTTTTTAGGCCCAAAGCACATACCTTGCATAGACAGAAAAGTTAATAAATCTCATATGTAAAGCAGTATATTTCTAGCAATCATTTCAGGGATCTGGTTAATATGTGAACTTTGTTTCAGGATCCTTTTTGGCAGACTGTAGGCCAGCCTTTACATCTGCTGGCAGTGCTTCACTCTCTACTGTCTTACCTAGCAGAGAACCCCTCACGCATTCCTTCATCTGATAGGCATGCATTATCTTTTTAATATCTTAAAAAAAGCAACTCCAATAAAGATCTTTGTATTAGTTAATTGTAAGAATAAAATGATTCCTTAGAGCAGCTGTTGAGTATATTTAGTGTGGTAGACCAGATCTCAGAATAGTTCCATTTTTATAATCTTTCAAAGTAAGGATTTACTGGTTCATATAACTATGTCGTGTGTTTCTGTCTCCAGGCGACGCTTCAATTTGGTATGCCTAGATGCTGTGGCCAGCTACCTGATAGAGCTTCAGGCCAATAGTAGTGACAGCAGTGTGCGGCGCCTTATCGCTCAGTTCAAGGCAGTACAAGCACAGCTTGAACGCATGTAATGGACATTTAATTGCCCCAAATGGAGAAAGCAATGTAGATGAATCAAAAGCAGTCTTTAGGGGTGGGGCAGTGATTTTGGGATAACATCCTGCTTAAAATTTATTCAGAAACTGGAGAATAAGTTGCTGCCCAGGAAGGTTTTCCCAGACATGAAGTGATAGGCTGCTGATGATGTTGGTTACAGAATGGACTAATGCCAGAACCAATACATAACCACCCTGTGCTGTGTATGTGGGACTATGGTCACTGGTGCTTCTCTGAGATGAAATTACATGTGTTGAAGTCCATTACCCTTATTTACTGAAACACTTTTAGAACTTTTATGCCATTTGCAGCAAAGAGGTCCCCCTTATTTAAGTGAAAAGGCGCCTAAACATGTGGATGTTTGCATGGAGTATTGAGATTGTCATGATTGCTGTGCTTGTGACAGTGTTCTCATGTGATGTGTTTCAGTCTTAGAACCATTTGTATACACAGTTGAAGACTGCTTTTATCTGCAGCTGCCAAAAGTTGCTATTTCTTTGTCCCCTGGAATTCATAAAAAAGGACGTCAGAAAATGTAATATTGATGTGCTCACTGTAAGAATGCATTGTGACTGGAAAAAATGTTGATATACCATATTTTATGACAAGTGTGCTTAAGTGATTGGTACCAAACATGTTTTCCCCTTGTCAAAAGTGAATCAGTTATTTTAAAAGGCAATGTTTACTTTTTTTTAAAATATATTTTTACTGTGTTGTTCAAAGATGCTTAATAACCAAATGTTACACTACTGATCTTTAAAGAAAATTTAACATCCTGCTTATTCTTCTTAATTTTTGTAGCAATGAACTTACACAGGACATTTAATGAAACTGACAAACAGTTGCATGTAAGTCAATCAGCTTGTTTATTTAGAAAGACTCAACTGTTCCTCAGCTTCCAAAATATTTTTTTGCTCACTTGTGCGCAGCAGGATATATATATTTGCTGTTGTTTTCCTGTTGCTGCTTATTCTGGCAGTAAAAGTACTCTTTCTTGCATACTAGCTCACCAAGCCCTAAATGGGTCAAGCTTTGTCCAGATGTTGATGGCCATCAGTACATCACACCAAAAGTGCTTATGGACTGCATCAGTACAGTCTACTGATTTGAAACGTGGACAACTTGTTTTGAATCAACCATGTTCTGCTGATGTATCAGGGTTTCTAATCTGGTCTGAATTCCAGTGGGCCATCATTTGTCTTTGAATGTCCTGTGCCTCCTGCACTTGAGCTTCTGTACAATAGTCCTATGTATATAACAGATGCACACATTTAAATACATCTGGACATTTCTGTATTCCACATGCACTGTTTACACAAAAACATTAAAAAACTTTTATGTTAAACTATTTTTGGTAAATGTGTTAATTCTAAAATTGCAGAACTTTTAATTCTTGGTCATTACGATAACAATATAAACAAAATCTGACATCCTGGATGAGTTAACCTGAGAGGAAATTTTCTAAAATCCACCCTTTTTGATGGTTCTTGTTGATGTTTCTAGATGGTAAATAAAAGTGTTCTATTAAAAAAAAAGTCATACCCCAAGAAATATTTGTGCAAGGTTTCTCAGACGTGAATTAGGACATGCAGCAAACCTCAGCATACATTCCACTACCGGTAGAGCTGTAATCTCTGAAATGATAAATTTTGATTGAATGTTAGAAAGCCATTAAATATTTAACTTATAAATAAAATACAGTGAAGCTCAAAGTTACAGCAAAAGGTTTCACGTTTGGGGCTCACTCTGATCAAAATGATCCTTATCTTGATGGTTCGTTCATTTCTTTCATGGAGCAGACAGTGGAAGTAGTGACTAGCTGGGGCGTCTAGAGGCTGCAAGACTATAACAATTTACCTGGTCAGTAATGGGAAAATTCCAGCAATAGGTACCTATTTTTCAAGAAAGGCTAAAGGCAGCAGAAGGCATTAAATGGTACTGGTGAGTGACTAATTTAACGAAGAAGTGCTACCTGACTGAGACTCTGGCGTCACCAGATAGATAAGGGTTGTTATCGCTGAGAGGACTGTATCTTCATTGGAGCTGCAACAAAAGTGTCATTAGCATGGTTGTTAACTGCGCAAGTAATAGTTTTTTATGTTCCAAGTGCTATCAGAAGATCCAACTGATTTCGAATTTACATTTAAACTCCATTCATTCATTGTGAAAGAAGACACATGGCTTTCTACAATAAAGTCTCCAAAATTATCTAGGCTACTGTCCACTTTCTCACATTGATACCTTTTCCAAGAACATGCAAGGAAGACATCACCTCCAGATACAGATCTTCCTAAAAACAAATTAATCATCATGCAATCTCAAACTGCAAACAATGATGCAATAGGCCCAAATGACAAGACTTACCTTGACAGACACTTTATTATCATAGCAACACCATCATTCTTCAGGATGTGATCCTTGTTTTGTTCATCTGAAATTAAAATATGAATCCACTAAAACTGAATGCTTTGCATCTTCCAAACTTTTGTAAAGAAATCTTTTAAGTCTTCTTTATTCAAAAAATAGCTTGCATCAAAGCTGATTGATGTCATCTTAAATTGCTGCTGTCTGTGCAAACGAAATTCTCCTGTAAATTTTTGAAATATCACACTTTTTTTTTTTGCTGCCAATATTTCAGGGAAAATAATGACCGCTGCCTGCTAAACAATCAGTAGCCATTACACATGCCACTCTCCACTTTCACAAATTCAAATATAGATGCTGCCAGAGTAAGGTATGTGAAGATTTTTTTATGTAAAACAATTTAAGTAAATTTATATTCCATACACACAAATTTAATACCTAAGCAGCAATTGCATAATCCTCCTAGGCCAAACTCGACCAGCTTTTCATCTTGTTCTTCAAGTGCATCTGGAAATAAAGTACCACTCAATAATATAATTTAGGCAAACAGCATCCATATACAGATTGTTTTCATGCACTGTGTTGCTCACCTAATGCATTTTACTTAATATGATAAGAGCTAATTGGGGAAAGGGCCTTGTATAAGTCTAGATTTTAGTTTTCTCTCATAAAAGGGCTCAATCCTAAGAGGATCAAATGTACAATAAACTGCAGAATGCATGTATTGATATTTTAACCCCAATCTACCTCTGATCCACAAAAGCCTTTTATTTGTTAGATGATGTTGAAGAAACATTACTTATTTTTATTTATTTGCAATTTGTAGTCTAGTATCCTATATCTGACATACCAATTTTGCTTCACCCAAATTATAAACTACTGAACAGTTGTCTTTAATGCCCATGTACTCTTCCTCACTGCCATAACTCTCTAAGGACTTAGACCATCAGCTAAATTGACAGATGATCGACATCATTACAGCGACTCTCACTTCGGATGCCAGCGCTCTAACAACTCGGCTATTCCCAAAATAAAATAATCAGTATGAGGCCCCAGATGCGAATCTTTCTTAAGCATCCTTACCCAAAAATAAATCGATGACATTAAGCTGTCTCATGAAATCATAGTTGATTGGATCATAGGCAAAGTTAGCCAAATTCGCAAGAACCTGCTGTTTGCTGTCTGCAACAATGATTATAAGTTTTCATGTCAGTATAAGCCTGAACAGTAGTTCCACCCACCTCACAAAGATGAAGTTAATGTCATTAAAAATATCTCTCTCTTCTACACGCACACATACAAAAAGAAAAAGCGCAGTTAATGTCTGATGTCACTAGTATTACCACGAACTTGTATTACCTATACACATCCATGGTATAACTGCAAGTCGCAGATAAAAACACCATCTTGGAAACGGCTAAACTGCAGATGTGATGATAATGTAGCATACATACCCTCGTCCTGTGTATCTTGATATTCAGAAACAAGAGACTGCAAAAAGCTAAACCGACCAACTCCATCGGGGCCTGTTTTCTTTTCCAAATAATCCTTGGTGCTGAACATCATGAAGCACGCGACAAGATAATAATAGTTCAATCTTAAGCTACCCAGACAACATTCATACTTTAAAACATTCTTTGGAGTCGGGCCATATGCAGAATACTTTCTAATCTTAAGGTCATGAATGAGTAGCAATAACTGAACAGTTGTGTTACTGCTGTGTTTGATTGCCATTAAAACTATTTAACCACAAGAGATATATAGTTTTATTATAACACTAAAACGATTCATTGCACGAAAGTCACAGAAAGCTGCTGTATTGTTGACAAATACCGACATCTATGATCCATTTTGTAAAGACAAAATGGCGGAAAAATCTGCCACCCAAACACAGGCGCAAGTGAAAATCGGACACTACATTCTAGGTGAAACACTTGGAGTTGGTACATTTGGAAAAGTGAAAAGTAAGTTTAAAATATATTTTGATTTCCTCAAAGACTCTAATGCATGCTTTCGAAGAACTAAGCGAGTTATGCCCGACATACGATGAGCGTAGGAGGGTTGTTTACTATAGAGGTCATAGCCTAGAGCCCTAGAATTACGTGGATCCGCATGGCGTTGTCCTTTGAGGGCGTGACAAGAGACAGTTCAGCTCTTATTTTTTTGCTGAATAAAAAATAATAACAACTCAGTTATGCACGGAAAAATGTGAGCAGGTACTAAATGGGAAGCATGTTTACAGTTTTAGACTTCCATATGTATCCACTAATTTAGTCTACACTCCTCATAAAGATATTGTTGATTAAAAAATCCGTTATTACAATAATACAATAAGATGTTATGTTAGTTTGTAGCACATATTTAAAACACCGCAACGTATGGCTCAGTATGCATCAAAAATAAAATGTTGATTTGCTGAACATGCAAAATCAACAAGGCTGTACATGATGTCAATTTCTTTTGCATGTAACATGCCTGATACATTTTCAGTCGATGTTCAGATCTGACAGACAGTATGGTGTTAAATTGACTGTTACTGTTAGAAATAAATAGTAAGTGTTAACCCTTCACCGTTAGCCTCCCCTCCCCCTCCAAAAAAACCAACAAAACAACAACCACCAAACAAACAAAAAACAAATATAAGCAGAATGATAATCTTTGCTCTTTTTATTTAAATTTTTTTTAAAAGTTCGTGTTTGCGCATGAGCAGGCTTATAATAAAAGAGATTTGATTGTTATTTGGCTCACTCTTGATAATGGGTTGCTATTTCTTTTTTAAGTTGCTACACATCAGCTGACGGGACATAAGGTTGCAGTGAAGATTCTCAATCGACAAAAGATCAAAAGCCTTGATGTAGTTGGTAAAATTCGACGAGAAATTCAGAATCTCAAGTTGTTTCGTCACCCACATATAATAAAATTGTAAGTTGTTTATTAGAAACTTGTTGATAGTTTTTTTTGCAATTTTAAAAATCTAGAGGACACTCTTAGTCTTGTATTTGTTCTTGACTTTGAAAAAATCTTTTTGTTTGACTATTAATGGCATACAAATTGCTATGTCCATTTCTGTAATAATGCAAAGAATTCATGGTATTTAACAGGAGATAAATGTATATATCATCTCTCATTATCTCTCTCAGACACACTACACATGACCTGCTGTGTCCATTATGTAAAACAAATGAAGAAAATGAAGTTCGCTTTGTTTTTTGTTGTAAAGCCCTACAGCATTTTAGAGTAAGATTCATTCAAAGAAAATGGTATATCAGCCCAACAAATTTAAAATGAGTTGTTACTGACCTGATCAAATGAAACAGTTGTCAAAAATTTGGCATTATATCTTTTCTATGCTTTTCAATTTAGGAAGTCTACAGTAGAAGATTAATCTATGTGGCTAAGTAACTTTTGAAGGCATTGTTTGCAATTCTAGCTTTTATATCCATGTATTAATGTATGTAATATTGTATTATCTTTCTTGTTAACTCCTCCTTCTGAAAGGGCAATGGCCCTTAAACAAATGATTCAATTCAATTTTCTATCTCACACACACACACACACACACACAGAGAAAGTGAGAGAGAGGAATGTTGCACAAGATATTTTTTTGGCCTAATGATTTTATTGCATCAGATACCAAGTGATCAGCACACCAACAGACATATTCATGGTGATGGAATATGTATCAGGGGGAGAGCTCTTTGACTACATTGTCAAGCATGGCAGGGTAAGGGCATGTCATTTGTTACTTTCTTTCCTTAATTATGTTTGTTTCTCTTAAAAAAATCTAGCAAACATCATGTCTAGTATGTTCATAAATCAATAAGAACTACATGTGACATTGTAAGCTTATCTTTGGTTCTAAAGTATCATCAAGCGATCTTGTTAAATATCTGGAATAGTTGGTATAGGTCTTTTGACCTCTAGTGTAAAGTGTGAACTCAAACACATATCAATAGCACTGGTAATAGTGCTAATAGCAGAAAATGCTTGATATTTCAAATAATGCATAATAAAAAACATTTTCAGTTCAGGGTTCAGGCATAGCATGTTTAGTGAATTTAGATGGTGGCCTAATTAGCATAATAAAAGATTTTACTGATCTACTAGATTCACTATTACAGGTTAAGATGATGGTGCACACTTCTGTTTATAGGGGAATATAATTGATTAGTCTTCCTGGATTGTGAACTAATTTATTTTTGCTATAAATCAATTTTGGTAGCATCTAATCCATGCCAGTCTAAAGCTATAAATTTTCCATGTGGAAATACAGGCAAAAACTTGTGTAGGTTTAAGATTCAGAGATATTTAACCTTTTTTTTTTTTTAAATCCATGTAGAAAGTGTGATAGTTTTAGGAGATTTGTTGTCCTTTTTTGTTCTGTTAATCTGGCATTGGATCACTGATCACATTGCATGAGTGTATTTGGCTAGTTTTTGTATGGGGTTTTCATGTTAGTGGCTGTAGTAGCTCTTCCTTCTTTTCCTGGTAAAAAACAATGTAGATTTTGCTGGTATTTCCTATCTTCTTCAAAGTTTATTAAAAATCGTTCAAAAACTTAAATCTTTTATATAGCAGTACAAAACATCTGTAAGCCATTAGCTATTATACATGGATTCCTGTGAATAACATTTTGAGATTATGTATATGTATACATTGTGTGTATTTGTAGTGTGGTAGGGAGAGGAAGAAGTGCGGGAAGAGATATTGATAAATATATGATTTAATTATTTTATCACTTTAATGTCATGATGTAAAAGTAGTTGAAGCTATTAATATATATTTGTGTGTGTATTTATATATAAGATTCTTACTAAATTTGGTGCCAAACTTAAGATATAAACTTAAATCTGTATAATTATTTAAATGCCTGCAACCAATGTCTTCATATATTTATTTTTGTTGCCTGCCCGAAATATTATCCTTTGTGCTAAATTGGTGTGTAGAATTGCTAGTGGCAGAGCATAATGTGTTTATTGTGTGTATATGCAACATGTACTTCCTGAGGAAAAGTTGCTTGCTGGCTGCTGCTGCGCAGATCAGCTAGATAGCTCAGACTAAAGAGCAAATGATTAAGCATCTGATTAAAAACATACATTTTAAATGTGTAAAGAAAATTCCATGCAGGCCTATGCCCTACTGGGGGTGATTAGGAAAAAGAAAGAAAATTCCAAAATAATATTAATGATAGATATAGTATTAAATGTGATTCATATGTGATTGACACTAGATTGTATATTGTTGATCTCTAGCGTAAATTTGTATTTCTGTGACACTCCTTTTCCTGGAATCGTATTGATGATGTCTGCATTTTGACATGGTTCATTTGGCTTGTAATTTTTCAGTAAGCTTTTTTTTTTTTTTTTAGTACTTTTCATTTAATTGTAACATAAATTCTTCTTGCAAAAATGAAGTTCATCTGTTATTTTCATATCTTCATTTAAATCTTAACTGTTTGCTCTGCTTTGCAGGATATATGTTCATGTTTCATGTGATATTTGCTTATTGTAGGAGAGAACAGAAAAATGGCAAATGAATTGCTCAATAAATTATGATTTGTTATTATAAATGGTACTGGTTGCAATGTTGATGAAACTACATCATGTCTACCATATCTTAACTGAAAATTTGAAGCAAATTGCATTGAGTTCTTTCTTTGCAGCCAAATTCTTTGATGGCTTATGTACTAATCTTTCAGTAAGCATTAGAAATGTGTTACACATGCAGTTTCTTAATTTTGTTATCTCTCATTTACCGTGTTAGCAAAACTTTTGAGATATGATTTAGCTGAATCTCAGCTCAAGATCTTGAGCAGTTCATTTGTATTCTGTGGGACTCTCTGTGCTTTTGCCTTATGCTTTTAAGGGAAATGTTGCCCAGCGTTGTCAATTTATTTACCTTCTCTGCACTGAATAATACTTTTCTTTTTGTGTCTCAAGTCAGGAAAATTGTGCAGTGATGGCAGGGGATTTTATCTTCGTGATTACCAGACAACACATCCTCCTAGAACACCTGATGGGGGTGGGTGATAGGTGGGAAGAGCAATAAAGCTATTTATTTTGACAGATGAGGGTGCTCTGCACCCAAGTAATTGAACAATTCTTAGGTTGTAGTAAGTTTATCTGTGTTTTCTAGTATGTGTTGTTGTAGGCACCCAGGTTTCTTTGTACTAGGAAATGTGACCTTGTTTACTGTATATTGCAGCAGCACCTTTCATTTATTTCCCCTCACCTTCCCCCTCTCAGTTGTGAATATATAGGTGGTAATTACAAAATGTTCACATCTAGTGGAGTTTAGTGAATGAGTATCTGGAGCCAGGAGTTAAAAAAAAATATCTGTACATATCAAATGTTTGCAAAAGTGAAAACAAAATGATTGCGGGGAAATGGAATGGGCAATTATAAATTAGATTGCAAGAATATCAAGCATTTGAATGCTAAAATTTTATTAGAAATGGGTCTTAATACTGTGGTTATTGAAGTGGGTGCATGTGGTTTTTATGAGGAGCTTTTAGTAACTACTATCACAAAATTTGAGATAGTATTCTTGGGATATAAAAATGTCAAAGATTTTTTTCTGCATTACGTAATGCTGTAATCACAGTATGCATGCAGAGGTTTCATGCAAAAAGTATTATCAAGCAGCACAACATTGAATTAAAGTCTTGCAGCTCTGTAAGTGAGAGAATCATAAGAGAACATGCTCTGTTTTCCTTTTTAAGGCAAGGACTTGAGGGGGACATCGTATGTGTGCACGTGTCCAACAGAAACCAGTGCTTCAGTGAGGAGGGGCTTCTAGCCTGCATAAGCCTTGCTGACTAAATGGCTTATTCTCCTTTTCCATGTAGGTGCTAGCAGCAGATACGGAGGATTTTGCAAGGTGTCCGGCGTCTTATCTCTGTTTTGCAGTTGGTGAGTGATGGCTCACGCACTTTCCACTTTCAGCTGAGTGAGCCAGAAGCTCGCAAGTTCTTCCAGCAGATCATCTCAGGGGTAGACTACTGCCATCGACATATGGTTGTGCACCGAGACCTTAAGCCAGAAAACCTCCTTCTGGACAACCAGTGTGGTGTCAAGATTGCTGACTTTGGTAAGATACAATTTTCTGCAGCATGATGCATGAGTGTATGTATGACTAATTTTACATATGTATTTGTATGTGTTCTTTGTCTGCAGCAAGCTTTTATATTTATTTTTTAATGATGATTTATTTTCATCTGCAGTTTTATTTCATGTCATTTAGAGGGTTTTCTTTATATTCTTTAAAAGTTGAATGTTCATTTTTGGCAGAGTAATGCTATTTTCACTGAACATGTCACACCACTTCTTCACTCTCTTCGTTGGATGCCAATTAAAGGGAGAATAGACTACAAGCTCTCAACTCTATGCTATAGATTCTTTGAAGGCTCCTCCCACAACTACTTTACTGAAATCTTGTTTGTCCACACCTGCCCGAAACCGTTGCTCCTCATCAGACTCCCGCTTTCTATCCCTCCCTCCCACAAAGTCACATACTGTTTATATCCCTTCATACCTTCATCTTTTGCTTTACGTTCTACTCTTGTACCTCATCTTTATGTTGTTCAGTGTGCCTATACCTCACTGTCCACTGGCTGTTATCTTTCATTTATCATTATTGGTCTACGCAGAGAGTGCGATTAATCTTGGTCATGATACTGCTCATTAAATGATCACATTATTATTATTATTTAAAATTGCCCAAGCCCAGGAAATGTACACGGAGCATGGCCAAAACACCATTAGAAGGTGACAGAATTCAATGTTTGCCTGGACAGCAACCCAGAATTGCATGTTTGTAGAAGAGGATTGTCACATGTACATCATGGTGTTGCAATGACAGGTCTGTCCAATATGATGCACGATGGTGAATTTTTGAGGACAAGTTGTGGGTCACCAAATTATGCAGCTCCGGAGGTGATTAGTGGCAAGTAAGTGCTGTTTTCAAACTTTTTGAAGAGTTGGCTGCTGTGTCATGGTGGTATACAGCTGTATGCAGATTTCATTTCTTGATTCCTAACACAGACATACAATTCTTAGCATATGTAAACATATTCAGTTTATGATTTTATATTTTCGCTTGTAAATGTATGTACACAGATGTACATGACATTCATACACACCCACATACTGACAAATTCAAAGTCACATGAATAAACACGGTTAATTCAATACATATCACCAGGTTCTGGAATGTTAACCTATTTTTATGTTGCAGACTTTATGCAGGCCCTGAGGTTGACATCTGGAGCTGTGGGGTCATTTTGTACGCTCTTCTTTGTGGCACAGTGAGCACCCGAGAACTTGTCTTCTTCCCTTGTATTTTGCAGCATTTGTAAGATTCTTAAAGAATAAAAATCATTTTTGAATGAAACAGATACCTTTTCATATTTAGATGATGGTCTTTCTTGCCCTTCTTCTTCACTGGCACAGTGCTGACACTGAAGACTGTTAATGTTCTTTACTCTGGTTTCAGCTCCCATTTGATGATGAACATGTTCCAACTCTTTTTAGGAAAATCAAATGTACGTACATTTTTTTGTGGGTAGATATGACTATTAAGAGAAAAAGGTAAATAAAAATAATGAAAGCTACCATATTGATATCAATAGTATTAATGAAGCAACTTTTCTGTAAAAAGGTAATTTTGGAAAACTTTCTTATATGTGTTCTTTGATATCTTTTCTTGGGGTCTTGTAACACTATTTGTATAATATCCATAAAGTTTAACTCATGTTTCTTATATTATAATTATAAATGTAAAGGAAACAATTAAAGAAGTAAGAGTTTTTAGTATGGTACAAAATAATGGTTTGAATTGTAGGTTACTAAATCAGAAAATAATAAAATGTTTATTTAATACTATGACATGAAATTGATGCTTAGTAAAAAAAAAATCACATTTGTATAGAAGGTTAAGTATTTGAGTTAGCTTAATCCAGTGTACTCCTTCCTACATGATCACATATAGATCTTACTGAGGTTAGTCTTAAAGAAGTTATCTCAGAGAATGTGTATGTCTTAGTGTGTTGGTGCATGTATATGTGTGTGCTGTCACACATTTGCATGTGCTTATATGTTTGCATGAATCTTCATTCATTTCTATGCACATAGTTTTTTTTTCCCTGATTCTGATCACTGGTCTCTGTGCCACAGCTGGGATATTTGCCATTCCTGATTACTTGAAGAAAGAGGTTGTGAGTTTATTATGCCACATGCTTCAAGTTGATCCTCTCAAAAGAGCAACCATCAAAGACATAAGGTCTTGCATATAGTTTTTATTTTTCTTAATGTGTGTTGTACATGTGCGTGTGCATTTTAGGGAGACATTGGCAACAGTCAAAGACTAGTAGACATGTGAAATGGCTGTGCGATTGAAAGTTATGGTATTTTTCAGGAGATAAGATTTCTCTTTTTAACCCCTTTTGATTTAGATCTTAAATAAGCACATTTAGACAAATCTTAAATAAGCACATTAGACAAATCTTAAATTAATGATTAAGGTTAAAAAAAATATTCAGCTCTCTATAACAAAAGTCAGAAACCTTATGTTTTGAAGGCCAATAATAACTCCATATTTGGTCTTTTGGATGTGTGTCTTACAGAGACCATGACTGGTTTAAGAAAGACTTGCCTGCTTACCTGTTCCCCTCCCCTCATGATCAGGATGCATCTATAGTTGATTTAGAAGTTGTTTATGAGATCTGTGAGGTAAGTTTTTTCTAAACTGCTTAACATGTGCCTCTTTCAAAGATATATATTAATCATTTCCATACAGAATATTTTTGTGTTAGAAGACATTTTTTTTTTAGGGATGTAAATTGGTTTCTTTTATATTAAATGTAGCTTGCTGAAACATAATTATGTGTCTGAATTATACGGTAGTGTATATATATATGTGTGTGTTTTGGGAGAGGTGTGGAGGGATGCACATGTGCATATATATGTATGCATTCATATGCAGTTGTAAATATGCATGTGCATATATTTATATACAGCTCAAGCATGTGTACATGGGAGCTATATGACTGTTACAGAAATTCAAAGTTGAGGAGCGTGAAGTACACATGGCCTTACTTAGTGGAGATCCTCATGACCAGCTGAACATCGCTTATCACCTCATCATTGACAACAAACGCTTAGCTAATGAGAGTGAGTATCTCTGCATGAAGTTGAGTAGATATTGCTGTCTGCTGTCTGTGATGCGTAGAGGTCTCAAGAAGTGATTCACAAACAAACCTTTAACACATTCACTCTCCTATACACATATATTTTCTTCCATAAATGTGCACATATATTTTGATTTATATGTATTAGCATTTTTCTCATGTAAGCATGTATAACAGATTCACATATACTGCAGACAAATATTCTTACCCTGTCTTTTGTGTAAAATCGAATCCTTGGTAGATTGCTTTATGTGTTGATCCTAATTTCTATCTGCTCTTGGTTGGTGTTCTCTTTTTGAAAATGCATGCTGAGGTGACATGAGCCATAACATGTGACGTTCCCTGTTGGCAAAGTGTACTGAATGTTAACTGATGCTTGTGTTGCAGCTCCGGAGTACAGAGACTTTTACCTTGCATCCAGCCCTCCCCCTGAGTCCTTCATGGTGAGATTTGGTTTATTTAGGACAGTTAATTGTACATATTCTGAAAGTGGCCAGATGAGAACAAGTAAAGACTGACTCAAGTGCAATTTTTCACATGCCTATGTTATTTCATTACATGACCATACACAATTGTCACTATCTATTCCTACAACTTTTATTGTGTGTTTCCAAAGTCTGACCTTTTCATGTGTTTCTTTCTTATCTGCCTTCCTTTTTATCTCCCTTTGCTGTTCCTTGATTATCTTTGTTAATAATCTTCAAATTTGCTTGTGTTACTGTGGCGAAGGGATCTTTTTGTAGGTCCCAGTCATTTGTCCAATTCTTTGTCCAATTTCAAACATGAATAATACCATTTTCAGTTGCAGAATTTTTTGTTTTTGATTGAGTGCTTACCAGATGATATGGATAGTTTGGTTATTTGCATATAGTCAGATCATCTAGTGCAGTGTAAAGAAGAAACAAAATCTCTTTTTTGTAGCAAATAATTGCCTTGCTAAATCTGAATGAATAACTGTGACATCACTGTCTTGCATGAATGTCACTGTTTTGAATTTTTATGCATAGGCATGAGTGTTGATGGCTGAAGAAGTGCTTACTCAAATTTAGCTGATCAGGTATTTTGTATTCAGCTAAATCCAGTCATTGAAAAGATCTTACAATCTTTTGATTGCTAAATTTTAGTATTTTGGGTGGAAGAGTAGAGTGGGTTGCTTCATTTTACATGAAGAGTAAATCTTTTCTATTGGTGCCTGTGTATGATTGTAGAATATTTTTGAGTCATTCGTTTTAAAGTAAATGAATTTATTTTCAGACTATGAGTCCACTTCGTCCCCACCCAGAAAGGATGCCAGGTTAACCCATTTTGACACAATTTTGAGTAGCAGTTTGTTTTCTTGAATTTTTTATTTCCTTGGAAGCCATGGCTTTCCAGTGCCTTTCTTCTTTCCTATATATTTTAAGGTTGGTTCAATATAGCAGCTTGCAGTACAAGTCTAAAACATACTGTAGTTCATTTTAAAATTCTGACCCCAAATGATACTTGGTTAAGTGGTTAAAAGAAGCTCTTGAACTTAGTAGCCCTTTTGTAATGTGGAATATAGCATTTTATAGGAGGGCTTGTATTGGAATCTTCTTGTGTTAACTTTAGAGCATAATCTTTTGTAGAAAAAGGTAAAGACTTATGTAATCATAATACTGTAACATCCTCTAATTTGCATTTGCTTTGCTTCAGAGATGAAAGATGTGTCTCACACCTTGGATCCCATTAATTCTGGAAACCCACGGCCTCTGACAACACCTGCCAAAAAGGCCAAGTGGCATTTGGGTGAGAACTTGAAAGATCTCTTAACGACTTTAATATCAGTTTGCTTAAAAAGTTTTTTCACTTGCTGTGTACCAAAGGTTAAAGTCTTTATTACTAATCACTTTGAATGCCTCTCTCATAAAATGAGAAATATTCTGAACTGTTGTCCAAGTTTCAAATAAACTTTTTTTTACTTTGTGTTACTTTTGAAAGAGTTCTGCAGTGCTACAATAAAATCTAACAGTTAATGTAAGGTTTTAAAATTACTTTGTATGAAACCATTCTAGTTTTGCAGTTGCAGCCAAAGATCTTTTTTAAAAAATAATGTTTTTATTCACTTTCTTTAAATTTCATGAAGGTTCCCCATTTTAGCTCAAGAGATATAAGTTCTACATAACTTCATGCCAGAAAGTTAGTGATTCAGAAATAGGCAAAAAATTTTGAGTTAAGGCTAAAAAAAAATTATATATATATAAGGGTGTAGTTTTACAGTTGTTTATGCTTGAGCTTGTATAATAACATCAAGATTACTGTGTCACAGGTATTCGCTCTCAAAGCAAGCCACAGGATATTATGCATGAGGTTTTTCGAGCCATGAAGACCTTGAACTATGTAAGGAACTGCTGAATGTATCTTCTCCTGTTTCCTATAGTCCTTCTTTCTGCCAGTCTTGTATTTCTTTCTTTTTTAATTTTATTTCATTTAGTGGATTTCAGTACTAATACTAAATTTAAAAACTGGAGTGCCAGAAATTTTTCATTAACATCCTTTTGTTTTTTAACTTTGTGACTGATCTTGTTACAGTGTGTGTTATGAGCAGCTAGACATTGTTTACCCATTTGTTTTACAGGAGTGGAAAATACTCAACCCTTACCATGTGAGAGTTCGTCGGAAAAATCCAGTGACTGGAAAATTTGTAAGTCCATACTTATTTTTTTTTTCTTGGAAGCATTGCAGTTAATTTTGAAAGTCATTTTAACTCACTGTGATCACTTCGGCAAGCTGCAGCTGGTGGCTCGCCTTGTTTAAGAAGTCACACCATACTTGTGCTGAAGTGCTTTTATTATTTCTTTATTCGAGAGCAGTTAACAGTAAAAAAAAAAAAAAATCTCATTTTAAAGCTGAATCATTTTTCTACGAGTTACTTTTCTGGGTTTGTATGACAAGACATATGGTCTGTTTCAAATTCAGATCCTTTGTGGTAAAGTGAGTGAAACATGGGAGAATATGTGGTTAGATGTTCCCCCTATTTTCTGTCAGTTTGGTCACCAAAGTCAGTCGAGTGACTGTGTATCTTGTAATTTTCCTGGTTCTGGATCATATGTATTCACATGAAAAAAAGTTTACTTGTTTGTATTAATAACTGGACCTTTATACATATATACCAAGTTTTCGCTATGGCTCTACTTCATACCACTTCCTAAAGATACAACAGTTCATTTCTGTTAAATGTGATATTTAAGACTAATACAAAATTATATTTTTGTAACATAGCATGACCAAATAGCAGTGTCTAAATTTGGGCTGATGGAAATTGATATCTTGAGAATAATACAATACAACTTTATTGATCTCCATGGGCAATTCAAGATAGTACTCATACTGAAAATAGTATATGCAAATACATGATATAAGAGAAATAATATAAATGTACATGTGGAAATAGTGTTTCACTCACACACACATTCTCACTCCCGCACACACGCACATTCCCAACAATAGCAGTTACAGTGGGTGACCCCAGGCCAACTCAGGCTAGTACAAGATCATGGCCAGTAGAGTTTATCAAGTGAATGGCATGTGGAGTGAATGAGTTGTGGGCACTACTTCTAAAACATATCTAGATGGAAGACTGGTTGCCAGAGCTGTTTGGTCAGAAGATCTTTTTTGTGATTCTATATTTGTGCAGAGTAAGATGAATCTGCAATTGTACCAGGTAGATCAGAAATCTTATCTCCTTGACTTCAAAAGTTTGACGGGCTTACCTGAACCTGGAGAGGAAGAGTCAGAAGACCCACGGCCACCTATCTCTCGATCTGATCATTCCATGGACGAAAAAATGGATACAGATGAAGATGCCCCCATGCCGCACTGTACTCTTGAGTTTTTTGAAATGTGTGCGAACTTGATTACAGCACTGGCCCGTTGAAAGGTCACCAGGCAGTCTGCTGTCAACAAAGCATTCTCATGCTGTTAGTCTCTTTTGGTGAGGAGAGGTGTGTATGTCCCTGTGCATCCTAATGGACTCTAACCTTGTTTGTCTTTCATTCTACATTAGAAGTAGCAAGCTAGCCAAGGTCAACCACCTGGTAACATTACAATTTCTGGAAATTTGAAATTTTTACTATTGCTCTTCAGCCGCAAGAAAGAAAGCTCATGCATTGCCATTACGCATTCTGAACAAGGAGGACAACTGAAATGAAGAACTGCTTCTTCACAGCTGCTTTTTTTTTTTTGCCAGTCTGCCAAGGAAACTATCATTATCTGATGTTGCATTTTTATATTTTATGCTTCTCAATATTTTTTGGAACTTAATATGTTGTTAGAGAGGCATTCATTTCATTTTCTACCTCTGCCATAGTGTATGCAGTGATGCTGTTTGTAAACATGATGCTGTAGTCTTGTTTCAGCCAAAATCAAGCTTGTGATTTATGCATGTTTAAACTAAATGAAATAATATGTTTTATGATTTGTGGGAAAAAACTCCAAGAAATGAATTGCAACTTTCAGCCATACCATGCTTGATCTGGAGGTTCTGAAAAGTCTTCTCTATGCTACCATTAGGTAGGAGGGACCTACAGTTTTTGTTGCCTGTAACCTCAAGCAATTTCCAGCTGCACATCCACATTGGAGTTAAGCTGGCTGGGTGGAGTGGGGAAGAATTAGTGAATTTAGTGAATTTAAAATAGTGTTATAATCAGTTGCCATTGAGAAAGACAAAAGATCCAGTTCATTGTGAGGTGGGAGGGAAAATTAGTCATCTGTCTATAGAAGCAACTAGTCCTCACAATGATCCTCTACAATTTACCCATCGCACAATGCTGCTCGGGCTCATCACTTCACCCTCTGGCACATGGAGTCTTCAGATACTTATACATGTACTAGGGTTTTGTTCATTTACTTTAAGCTCTTCTTTTAACGCTGCTGTATATCACAAGCTCTTTTAAAATTATTATTCATTAAGATATTGCCTTGCAAGTCTTTGTTTTTTCTTGTTAAGTCATCCACAAACCATTAGAATAAAAAAGTCAGCTGCAGTACATACTGTCCGCTTTTATTCTAACTTTTGACTAATGGCAGTGTTTGATACAAATCATCCTAGTAATGTCCTCAAAGGTTTTCTTTTGATTAGACTTCCATTGAGGGTCTCATTTTAAAATTTCTGATTGTCTTATGCTGATATATAAGAAAAGCTAACCTTGTAATCAATATAAATAAACATAAGAGATACCTAATTCACATCAGATAAGTGTGTGTCTAGTTTTTCTAGTCTTTTAGTCATAATGCTGAATAGACTGAGCAGGTCACTTTGGGGGAGTTTGTAGCCGAGTGGGTTAGAGTACTGGAGTCTCAATCCCAGAGGTGTATTGGTTTGATACCCATGTGGCACAGCAAACTATCCGTCAGTTTCACTTGCAGAGAATAGGTTACCAGATAAAACAGTATTGGGAAAAGCAGCCCCCTAAAAAATCTCTAACACCTTACCCCCACCACCATAGGACTTCAACAATATCAAGGGATGATCTTTACCTTCATTCAAACTTTTAGGAAACCATACCATTTCTCAGAAGAACATTAAATCCACAATAAAAAATGCCACCACTTGTTCTTAAGACATTTCAAGAGTTGAAAACTTCACTATGCTGAAGCAGTTATTTCATGCAGTTGTGGAAAGTATTCTAAGCTTTTGTGTCACAGTCTAGTTGTCTATACTAATTAAAAAGTAGAAGATGAGATAAAGGAAATTGTCAAACCTGCCATCTCCCTCATGGCCCTGACTTGTTTAGTCTGGAAATCTGTCCTGGTTACATCCATTTTCGCCAACCAACCATTTGAGGTTCTGCTCTAAGTCAGACATTTTAGAACTTTGAAAACTAGAACTTGCTGTGACAGTTATTCCATGCAAACAGCGTAGCCTTTGATAGGTGTTATTCGCTCGTATTTAATGTCTGCATGTCTGCTGTCTTGTAATGTGACATCACAAATAATCCGATGCATGTGCATAAAATAAACTTATTTCCAGGGTACTACTTGCTTTCAAAAGGTAGCAGAGCAGAACCAAAATATTTGGACGTTAAAAAAAATGACTACCATCTCAAATTGATATATCTAAAAAGCTCCGTATGTGCTAGTAGTTGAAAAGCTGAACACAATGGTCTGAGGCATTATGGTCTTACTGTTGAGTTGAAAATTGATTTGCTTAGTTTCATTACAATTCTGATGCAGGCTTTTAATCGTTTCATATTCTTGCTAACTGCAATGATTTGGAAGAGGTTTTTTTTTCTGAAAGGCACTGATGTGTAGTCAGCCAGATGGCCAGTGTCCATGTAGGAGCTGCATAATTTTTAAAATATGACAACTAGTACTGTACTGCCATTGTCACAAAAATTGTGTTTGGCGCTTATTGTTGGGTTCTGTCATCTACATTACAAATGGGAAAGTATACTGTTACAGATGTTCCCAAATCCCATATTGATATCCATTAATTTTAAGTTGCCCATCAGTTACCATGATTTAATGAAATTGTAATCATGGAGTTGAAAATGTGCAAAAAACATCTGAATGAGAGAACCTGTAGGCAAGATGAAGGTTTAGCTTGATCTTGATTTTGCCATATTAGATATGAACCTGATAGTATTAAGTGCTTGGAGGCTTTTGAGAGAAATCACAGGCTTCATTTGTCTTTAATGCTGACAGGAAATGATTAAACTGTGATCAATGGTGCTTTTTCTTCACTGATTAGCCAGCTGAAAATGTTCATCAGGACATCTCAGCTTGAGCAGCAATGTCAGTATTGATTATATATATATCATAAACTGAGAGCTTATTGTAAGCAGGTGTGTTGTGTAGAGTGGAACAAAAAAGCGATTCCTTGTAGAAACATGTACCAGAAGGGTCTAGAATGCAGAGTGAATATAGTTTTTAGGTTGAACCTTAGTGTTGTGTTTCACAGCAGATTGTTTGGTTATGTGCTTTTTTTTGTTGTTGTTCAGCTTTTGTCCTCAGCAAGGCTGCTGCTTGTAACTATCTTAGTTTGTCAGAGACACATTTATACAAAATGAACACAGGTTTGTACACAATTTTGTAATCAGATATTTAATGCATGCAAGAGATGATTTCATCACAGCAAATTTTTTACTTGGATCCAGTGGGGAAAGGGACTTTTCATAGCAGTAGATTGTATTCTTTATTCACGAGTTCAGTACTGGCCAAGTGAATTTGCCTAACATTTTTCATTGTCCCAGTAGTGTCATCATCTTATGATGTAAATGTGGATCTACTGTTCTGATTTTACAATCCTTGTAATGTTTTGTGCTTCTCCCAGTTTTGTACAAAATGTTTCCCAGTCTTGACTTTTGAAATGGATTTTGTTTGAAAGTTTAAACCGAATGAAGGAAAAAGACTGTATTTTGATCTGTGTAATTTTAAAGAGAGGCAGTTTTAATGCAATTGTAGATTTGCATATATTCTATAATGATAAAATATTAACAAATTCAGCAATTTCTTTTATGAAGCATTCTTCATTTTACATTTATAGATCACCTTATAATTTGTCTCTTTATTTTCAGTTGCCTCTAAGATGCTTTATTCTATCAATACACAGATCATGCAAATGAATGTATCCATGTGCACTCTCTCTTGCTCTTGCTAAACCAAAATCTGCATACCCAGTTCTGTCTTAAAACTATTTTTAATGTTAATCCAGACACGAACTTGTCTCAGTTTTTTTTTCAAACATAGGAACACAAAACAGACCCTTGCTGAAAACACTGCCATTTTGTTGTCAAGATTCCAGTGGATAGTGCAGAATCCAGAATAGACTATGTGTTCATTTATGTGATGCATTTCTATTGTGAAGAAGGTGGGAAAACCTACAGTCCAGGGGTAAATCAGATGACAGAAAGAGTACATCCTCATAGCTTGAAACAACCACCATAACATTTCAATACTATTTTTCTTGACTGATCTTTTGCTAAAGAATTAAATTTGAAAAGGAGATTCTCTCCATTGGTCTAACATAGCAAATATAACATTTTTTCAAAAAATATATTAGACTTCAGTCATATTATACTGTGCTCAGCATTGGAGAACAATATCCTGGTTTGAGCCCAAGAGACCAGTGACTAGTGAACTCCACTCCCCTAGAAGTGATTGGAAGATGGAGCTGTAGTTTACTGCCTTTTCAGTCATTGGGTTTTGGGACCTGCATCTTTTTGACAAGATGTTGCTTTAAACAGCACTCTTGAAAACATTTTTTTTGGTCTTTTAAGCATTATGATGTAGTAAACACAGGTACTAATGCCATTCAAACAAATTATTTTCTTCACCTGTTTAATAAATAAAGGCTGTACGAGTGCCAGTTGCCAAGCAACCTCTATGGTTGGATTTTAAAGTCTAATGGCTCAATGCTGCAGACTAAACAAACACACACACAAAGGAAAGCATCTGGTTTGCTTGCTCTGTTTTATTTCTCTTTACAGAGAAGACACCAAAATCTGCTAACCTCACCCCCCTTATGCACCCAGAATTACTTTTGAAAACTGTGAGATTCCAAGACAAATATCTGCAATGGGTCTGCTATGTATACA
This sequence comes from Pomacea canaliculata, assembly GCF_003073045.1. NCBI lineage: Eukaryota > Metazoa > Mollusca > Gastropoda > Architaenioglossa > Ampullariidae > Pomacea > Pomacea canaliculata. Next base: position 5,182,086 of record NC_037599.1, read on the forward strand.
ACCATTTAAGTCTTGCAAAATGCACAAGTTCTTTATCACCGTGAGCAAGAAAACAAAATCAAGCCTTTGTACACATCTTTTGTCTTGCACACACTAGGTAAACCACTGTACAGAGATCATGATATCTAATCTTCGACCTCGAAAGCCCACCTTTTGTAACAACTCTCCCTTCACCGACCCAAGCATGTACACCTTAGCATACAAATGTCTCATTCATATATGCTAACATGCACACAAACACACACTAAACTGGGCATGTTCATATTTTCTGATCGATCTTTCAGAAGCTGTCCAGCAAAAGAAGCAGCTATTTAAAAACCATCAAAGTTTCTTTGTTCTATCCTTACCTTTCCACAACATTAGGCAAAAGGATAGAAAAGCCATCTTAAGTAAGATTCAAGCAACACAAAAATGTATGTCTTAGAGTACAATGTGGGCAATAGTTGAGGTTTTCCTGTGGATGAACTGCCCAGCCTTCACTTTGACTTCTAAGCTTTTGAAATGCAAAATAAGTGATTTGGTCATGGTATGAACTGGAATTATTTAATATAATATACACCTAAACTGTTAATGCACTGATAAAATGTTTTAAGAAAACAAAAATATGGCTTGAAAAAGAAATCTGAAATTATTTCTACCACAAAGTATGCACTAGCATCCCAAGCAAGACTGGAAAGTATGCTTACAATATGCAGCAACAGTCTTTAGTCATTTCAGTATTTACTAACAGACAGACAAGTGTACCTATAAATCTAGTACAGTAATCTCGATGCTGAAACCAGTTTTCAGTTCACACAGGGTCAATTCTAAGAACATGCACCTGGTTATTACCTGCATACAATCACAACTATTCATGTCTGCTTCCCAGTAAACATTTAATATTGCATGTACACATATTGGTGACATCTGTTCTGGCAAGCATTCAGTTCCATGCATGAACAAATAACAATGAAGCAGAAAGCCCAAGATGATCAGGAGCCAGAATGCCTATTCACATGAGAGATTGCAAGAGATAAGATTTTGTTTCACATGTAATGAATGCTTTGTTTTCATACACAGTTTTTGAGAAGAGAGAAAAACTAGTTCCAGCTTACACCTTTGCTTAACATTTTATTCAATGACATATCTGTTCATATAGTATATGCAAAGAATAAAGTGTCAAAGTTTCAACAAGTCTACATGGAAACAGATATGCTAGGATAACTCTACATGCACTCTGGTAAAAATAAAAAAAATGTCCTCGCTCTCCTTAGCACACATGCAGAACACAAATTAGTTTGAAATATTGAGTAAATATTCTGAAAATTCCATCTTTAAAAAAATTAATATGATCTTATGTTCATTGTTGAATGGTACAAGAGCAGAACTGATTTTACTCTTGCCTTGATACATTTTTGAAGAACGAACTGTGTTTTGCTTTCCTTTCAACCCAGCACACCACGAGCTGCTTATGTACTGTGTTTCTTGCCCTATGAGGTTGGTTTTATGTTCCACACAGAGTGAAGCTGGAACAAACCAGTAGTAATGAAAAAATCCAATGACAAATATTTTCCCATCTAAATGATTTTAAATGACACCTCTTCTCCAAAGACAAGACATTTTTCAAAGCAATCTCTAAACAGTTAATAGTCCTGTAAGGAAAATTCTATTCATAAATTCTAACTGCAAATGAAATTGAAATAATATGTGTGCCTACAACTTATTCCCACAGTAGCCTTTTCCATCCCTGCAAAGTTGTACCATTACTCAACTCCCTCTGAATAAACAGTTGCAGCTGACACCTGTCACAGATTTCCTGGTTCTCGGCCAACTAAGTTTTCCCACATCTGAGATTTTACAGCGGCGGATGAAATTTCTGGCATTATATTATAAAACCTTTATTTTTTAACTGTATCATCAAACTGCTCCAAATAATTTAAAAATGATAAGATTAAAATTCAAACTGTTCAAAGAATTAAAACTTCTGAAATGACCTCACACAAAACTATCAGTTCTTTAACTTTTCCTCATGATTTTCCGTTTCAATCTTTTAATGCATCTAGTACTTCAGCAGTAACACAGTTTCAATCTGTGACTGTTACACGTTACATCTTGCTCATTGCAAACTGATGACTTACAAAAGAAGACGACGGTTTATCAATGCAAATGAGTAACAAAACGGTAAGCAGCCATTACTTTGTTCTGTTGGCTCATACCAGTTCTCACAAATCACAAAAACTTGGATAATAGGTTAAAAACAAATGTATCACATTGTCTCCCCCTACCCCCAATCCCTCATCTTTCCTTTGATGCATCCAACAGTTTAAAGCTGAACTTTGACCTATCAAATGTTACCATCCCTAGTAAAAGTATAGCAATTAACTTATACAAAATACTTGGCAAATATCCAAAGCAACAGATCACCTTAAATGTGATCCAAGATCTCTGTTATGCAGATGGAAAACTTATTTGCGCCGGAAAACTAAAGGTCTACAGCAACATAATCATGGCAGTGTAAATAGAATGTAGCATTAAAAATAAAAAATCCCAAACTTGCAATTTGTAATATTCTGAGTTGATCAAGACAGATGATCAGGACCTTGGAGGAAATGCCAGATAGATTAAGTTCAAAATAGTCTGAGCTAAAAAGCTGCCACTTTTTTTGGTTGTGTCCATTGCTGCATCTGGAACAGCATTTTATCCTCCAATATTTTGTTTTTAAAAATAAACTGTCTTATTTGTTCACTCGTCGTATGTTCTGCCAAGGACCTCAAAGGGTAGGCCAGCAGATGCGTGTAACACTGAAGTGATCAACTATGTAACACTGTCACTACCACAGACTTGCCAGGCTTATCTCCAACTATAGGACTTGATGCTAGTAGTTAGCTGAAGGTCTGCATTCCTCAACAGGAGGTTTTGATTTTTGCAGGCTTGGCTTTGTGCAGTTGGTATTTCCTCACAAATCAGATGATTAGATAACTGAACTGCATTGCGAATGACCATCTTTGCTCAAGTAGCTGCTGGTCACAAGACCTGGCTAGCTGCACTCTGGCTGAGGTAGATGACTGCACCTACAAAGTTGACACCAGCTGCGATGACAAAGACAGGGAACCACCGACCATGAGACTGTGTGACAAGCTCTGCTGTCAAAGGGCCGCACATTATTCCCGGAATAGTGGCCTGTTGAAGACATTAACATTATACTGAGCCCAAATGTTGCACTTGTTTTAGCATACTAAACAGAAGTATTCCTGATTAAGCTACTTCAATTGAAATTACCACACATTAACTAGGTAAAAAATAGTGAACAAAAGCTTCTGTACCATGGGGATAATCATCAGCAGGAGGATGTAATCAAAGCATAGTAAAATTTATGCCTTTTTCCTGAGAAGAAAACTTTACCCATACAATGTTCACAGCCTAAGTGTTTAGTTAAATAAAAACTAAAGCACAGCTTGCTAAAAGCCCTACCATTTCATGACCTTCAAGGTAATGCAAAAACAAAAAGCTTAATTTAAAAGATGCATATCTGTTTCCAGAGGCCTACAATATTTAATCTTGCCAATAAAGAACTGTTTACCTACATTTTCAAATCCTTATACTGAAGTCCTTAATCATCAGAAAATGACCTGCAATGTAATAATAAAAAAGTAAACACACCAATACATGGACTCACCAGAGTGTTAGAGATCGCAAAAGTGATGCCTGCATGATTTGGGGCCACCTCTGGGTGATTGCTCAAGTGACCTGATGAGTTGCAGGCACTTAGCCCCAAGGAGAGAGAAACAAAGCTGAAACAAGACAAAGACATACTAGGCTCCACTGATGTAAATTGTAAATTAAGAGAAGCACAAAGTTTTGAACTGGATGTTGGGTGCACATAATACAAAAGAGCATCATGCCACGCAAAATTACAATTTGCACATCACAATTTTCCAGTGTCAAGAAGCAAAATGTTTACCAAATACACTCACACATGGACATTTGCTCACAAGCACCCACATACATCATATGCACACATTCAGTTACACACCCATACTTCTATCATCCTATCACCAAAAAAACAAAACAACAACAAACAAACAAAACAAACTTACAAAACAGCTAGAGGCAAATTATTGACAGCACTGAAAAAAAGTATGAACAGGCCAGGACCCAGAAGTCCTACAGATGTCATCAGTCGTCTTACTGACAACACTGTCCATTTGTGAGCAATTAATGAGTCCGCAAAGTGTCCAGCAGCTGTGAAAAGAAAAACTGCCTATTAGAATACTGTGTACAATTGTGAATACCTTCTACAAGTAGCTTAGCTATCGTCTCTTCTATCTGCTCTGTCACTGTTAGCAAACTGGTTGTTTCAATGTACATACTGCTTTTCCTGAAAGCTATCAAGATCATTAACTTTGATGACACACTGCTTAACTTGTAAATTTTTTGGATAATCATGAAGGCTAAGAGCAGGAAGATGATACAATCAGTTTCAATTCATTTAAAACGATTCACAGCAAATATGAAAAGTAAAAATCGGGTACTCTGAACAGCAACTTAACCACAGTGAGCAGCTTAAATATAGCCCTGCCTCCTTTTTGGTACAGTCCTACAAATTTTAAGTGGGCAGCTTCATATATTGTGTTCTCTTCCTATTATCAAAGAATACACACCCTTTCAATAACATGCTTATAATGTTTCTCATTTCCAATTCCCCACCACCTTCTGTAAGTTTGTTTTTAATAAATCATCAAGAACCCACTCATGCTTCTAAGTAGAGTTTAAAAGAGCCAAAGACTTTTGTTTTGCCCATGAGATGATGGCAAGATAGTGTGATAAAACTGATTACAAATCTCTCTCTTCTTAACTGCAAAAATTGTGAGATTTCTTGCCACAGTATTAAGAAGTTTATAACTGCGTTAAAAAAAGGCAAAAACCAAGAGAGAAACAAGGCATACATACCCACTCCAACAAGCGAATTCATGATGTAAGGCACAGCAGTAAACATAATGTGACTATTACTGGCACCCAGACTGCGTGTCAGGTAAGTTGGCAGCCACTGCATGATGATGTAATTGGACCAGTTCATTGAGAAGTGGGCCAGATACACAGACCACAATGGCCAGTGACAGACAAATTCTGTCCACCTCACATTTGTGTTGTTCACCTAAAATATTACATGAAAAAATAGTCACCATCCTCACTACCTTGTCTAAGTAGTTTTTATTATATCCAATGGACACTGTTCTTAGCTTATATCTCACTAAATATTGTTAGTTATACATTTAATGTTTTTTATAGCAGACAGACGGATGGGTAAATCTTCTTCTTACAACATGAATCCATATAGTTTTAAAATACATGCACCCATGTTGGTAACATGGGTAATCTTTAACATTTCTACTTCTTGTGGCTAATCGCCCCCTGATAGAGCATAGGGCCACACCTACACCACGCCAAATTGTGTTACATTTGCGGTTTCTGTGGCATTCTGTGCAGGGTGGGGTTGCTAGCCCCATGCCCAACCCTCCTCCTTCATACGGTCTTGGGACCGGCAGGTTACCCGGGGATTTTCTACGTGAAATTTTTAACATATTTAGCAGAATGAGACTTACTTGGCATTGTGAGAGAAATGAAATTTTTGAGTAACTGAGAGAAAGTGCATATATTTTCTGTTTCATTATGATGTAAAGTTCTATTCTGCTAATTTTACAAATATACTATTTTAATTTTTAGCTGTTTTAATATTTTCTTGCCATATACATACCTTGGGAGGTTCTACAAACTCCTCCTCTAAATCAAGAGTGCTTCGCTTCTCTGTATACATCATGAGCCATACAAGCAGCCAAAGCAAGCCTCCTATCCCAAAAACGTAGAACATCCACTGCCAGGGTAGGTGAGGGCACAACTGAAGACAGAAGTCAAATAAGCTGTAGGTGCATATCATAAAACAAATTAAAGTGCTTTAAACAGCACAGTAAAACACTTTGTCGGCCTCACTGAAGTCATTTAATACATTCCATTCTTGAAAGTTAAACAAAATTAAACCTCTGTAATTCCAAAATACTTCAATCTCTTGTTTTATTTTCATTTTTCTAAAGAAAAATATATGCATACACAGAGAGTGGCATCAACTTACCACTGCAGCCACAGTCTGCCCTATTGAACCAAAAGCCACCAGGTACCCAAATGCTCTAGAACGTTCCTCTCCAGGAATGGCATGGGAAAATATGTGGAATATAGTTGGAAGACCTGTAAAATTGTTTGCATGCTTGCTTTAGAAAAACTGCTGTTAAATATGTATTTAGAAAAGGAGTGGGCTTTAACAGATCTGGTTCTCTGTAATTATGTCTGATCATAGCATTGTCTACGTAAGAAACACAAACACACACATAAAATTACTGGCAAAACTGATTTGTTGGTATTCTACATCTAATGTTGCTTGAAGGAAATAATTTTTTTTATTGAAACAGGTCAACCACAGTGGGCCAAAACATTCTTTGAAGTTCTCTGCCATAGGTATATATATATTTCAGAAGTTTGAGTACACATAGTATAAAATCCCTGCAATCATAAGAAATTTGTTGCATGTTTTAACAGACTTGTCACTCCAAACTAGACCTCAAGAGTAGTAAGGAAATCTGGGAAACTTTGGATCTGTCAAGTGTTTGCATCAACTGACAGTAGAAAGCTACACAATTAAAGAAAAAAGAAATAAAGACCAGTTAGCATTGGATCATCCTGAAGTATATGTTTACAAAAGAGACATAAATAAATAATGTGAAGCATAAATATGAGCATGTGAATGCCTAAATTATACCCAATGATAAATAAAGCGTTAAACTTCATTGAGAAATATTTCATATTTCAATTAATACAAAATCCATTAAAATTATGTAATTTTCAGTCCATATTTAAGAAAACATGAAATTTTATTTCAGAGGGCAATTGGAGACAGTAGATGCAAAGCAGGTAACTAACAAAGTATGCATTTTATTATCAGGTACCAATTAAAAAAATCTTAACTACTTCTTATATTCTCAAAGATATCCCTTGAAGCAAAGAAAAGAAATTCTTATCTCTAAGAGTCTTAGTCTTAATAAGACTGCCTACAACTTAAATGAGCATATTTTGAACTATAACTTATGGACATTATATAGAATACATATATGGTTATAATGCACAGACATTGTATACAATGTAGATATGGATATTGCATGTAATGCATGGATAGTTATTGTATGTAAGGCATGGATAGATACTGTATATAGGGCATGGACAGAGATTGTATTCTCAATATTCAACTTTGGAATAGTGAAAGCTGCTAAGCCATACTATTATCCTTTCCAATGTATTAGCCAGATCCCAAAGCAGCTACCACTGACTCTACTTGTTCTCTCCCTTATCTTTTCATGCATTGACTAGTGGAACTTTCTTCTTGCTGGCCTTCCAGATTCTTCCGAAATCCATAAATCCAATAATGTTCAAAACATTGCTATCCATCTCATTTTCTGTAAGAAGAAAAATGATCACCCCGTTCTTCTTCTTACTGCACTCCACTTGCTTCCATTTTCTAAATGCATTCAAGATAAAGTCAACATCCTCTGTTATAAGTGTGTCAATGGCTTTGCCCCTACACTTGGCCTTTTCTGTATCTTACCTACAACGAATTGCCACTCATATTTGCCAGAAACATTTTCTCTCTTCTTTCAAAATCTCTCTTAAAACTTTTTTTTCCTCCCACAGTGCATGCATGTGTGTGTGTGTGTCAGAGACATATAAGTTCTTGTATGTGTATGGCAGGAGCTGCTGTAGTAAGAATGGGCACTTTAAAACCACCTTTTATCTTCCAGCCTACGTGCATAGAAACCAGATATATTTCATTTTTCTGCATCTCTTTTGTGCACTACATGTTTTTGCTACAAATTAACCAAAACACTTACCAACACCCTCTCCAAGGCCTAAAAGAACTCGAGAGAAAATGAGCGCATGTATGGAATGTGCCCACAATGGTACCACAATGGTTGACAATGACCACAACAACACAGCAATTGTTAGCACACGCTTGCCTCCATATCGCTTTGCAGCACTTCCACCAATCACCTACACAAATATACAAGACCCAGTAAAAGATTTTCAAACAAGAAATTAATGCTATGGCATCAACAATCATATGCAAATAATAAAGAAAGATTATTCTCTCTCATCTGATTTCTCTTTTCCTCTTACACCATTAACAACGAAATCAACATTACTGGTTAGTTATGTTAATGAAAAGCACTGATGAGTGATCTACACTTCCAACCCTGGAAGATAAAACAATGAAATTTCGCTTGATCCTGAAATTGGATGATTGGCGTTAAAAGCAAGATTTTTGTACAATCCAAAAACTAAATAAAAACAGATTAATTATAACCATCAATCAGTAACCCCTTTCATAATATTAACGACTCACCTGGCTACTCATATACCCGACTGCAAAGGAGGAAAGTACCCATCCCTGGCCGTGCAGATCCCATTTGAACTCATCAGCCATCGGAACAATAGCTATCGGCATAATGACCCGATCCGCCGAATTGATGAAATTGGCCATCGAGCAGAGTGCAATAATGCGTGATGGTTTAGTCAGCATGTTTTAAAATAATTGTTGAAACAAATGACGAGAAACGGAGTACTTGTTCGTTAATATCGTGAGTTGAAATTTTAACTGGTCCTTCTAAACAGACATAAGCTGCTATCGGACACTCACTCATCCCATTACACTTGTCAAGCTTTTGACAACAAGAAAAATGAAGCATTCACATACACTAGACATCTGTCAGCATCTTGGCAAAACTATGATTAGACTCTTAACTTCTTCTCTACTTGACCGACGTGGCAAAAGTATCGGCGACGCCATTTTCTAACAAGTTAGCAACAAAATACTAGCACCATTATTCGTCTGGTTTTATTTCTTTCACCTTTATGTTTGAACGATACATAATATTTTATTACCAGCAAAATTTGAGATAACAAAATAATATTTTGTCCCTTTGGTGGATTATTGTCGTTTCGTGAAATTGTTTAGGACGCAAGAGGTAATTTTCTATCGGATATAATGATTGGCGTATACTTTTCAGTCGGTCCAATAAGACTACAGATGCCATTTTAAATTCTTCAGTAGTCACACATTGTTATTTCTTCGAAAAAGACAAGTATAGTAAAAGTGTTCAGCTAAATTCAAGTCAATACCAAACAAACCTTTTGTTCACGTAGCCACAAGGGAAATGACACTCTACAAATTCTATCATTATTTATTAAGAAGCTTTCCCAACAAGGGCAGGGCACTGATCGAATTATTAGACTTGCAGAAGTCCGGCAGGTACGTCCTTTCTGTAATCATTTCGTGGTGACTGAAGGTATAATTTCAACGGGAAATGAAAGGCGTTTTATGGTTAACCTTAAATCCATTAAAATCTTTTGCTGTAGCGTCTATTTTCTTAAATTCCTTGGTCTGGAATCAATGTCTTGCTTTAATTACTATGCCTTGGATGCAGCCTGGGCGGGTTCTGCCAGGCGAACTAATATATACATGTATAGGCAGTCGCTTGTAGGGTACAGAGAGGGGACGCAAGAATGCCCTTTTTTTTAAAAAGCGATGAAAAGTGTTGGGGAAAAACATCATTTTCATAGAATGACATTTGCAAGAAACGTTTCCTCCATTTGTGGATTGACCACCCGATCGCGTTTCTCTGTACATGCATTAATACATGAAAGCGCCATCATCTGAGGGCATGTGAAGGTGCCGCGGTTGAAGTAATCAGCGGTGAAGTGGCGGGTAAGCCTGACGAGAGGGGATGGGGACAGGTGGTGTACCCGGGCCCGCGGCTGTGAAGGGGGCCTGGCCTTGATCAGTGGATTTTGTTTTCTTCTTTTTCTTTTAAAGAAAGATTGGCACAACATTCTTCACTCTGGGGATTTCTTTATGGATCCTTTAAATGTCATTTTTCTTCATTTACCAACCACTCACGTGTAAACTACTCTATGCTCAAGTAGTGATGTAGATCCAAGTGCACTCGTCTTAATGTTTGCTGTCGACGTTTCTGAATGAAATGTAGATATTGACAATCGACATAGATTACAATTATAAGGGACCCTGAGAAATCGTCTACTCCTTGGTCCGTGCTGGCAACGCGTGGGTTTGTTTAGTTTTGTTGTTGTTGTTGTTGTTGTTGTTGTTGTTGTTGTTGTTGTTGTTTATGATAACTGTTTTATACTCAATATTTGTTTCACTTTGAATCAGAGGACCCTTCGCTAATGTCACGATCTCATTGTCAGTTCATTAGCTCTTCATCGGTATCTTATCGTGTAATTAAGTGAATCAATTACGTTAGTTGATGGTAGAATTACACAGGAATGTAGCATTTCTCGTGAAGTATCTAAAGTTAAACACTGTACGGTTTGAAGATATTTAATATGGCGTCCAACTAGAGACAAAAACGTTTTCAGTTGAAACGAAATCAATCATTAAAATTAGGCAACATTAAGACCACAGTAAAACAGTCGTTGAATATTTCCTTAACGAACAGCAACTTCTTGCGATTAAGAAAAAAAAAATCTGGATTTTTTTGAGTACCTATTTCTGAGTTTTGCTTTTTTTAAAAAAAAAACAACCCTAATAAACCAGTTATTCTTAGTCCCTACTGGATGTATAAAGCTATTGTAAAGTTAAATTCACAAAACAATCGCTTTTATAAAGCGAAAAGAAAGTGTTTTTTTTTTTTAAAAGGGAAACACTCGTGAACTGTTTTATACTCAATATTTGTTTCACTTTCAATCAGAGGACACTTAGATAATGTCACGATCTCATTGTCAGTTCATTAGAGTATTAAAGCGTTCAGTAAACAAACATCAAGTTGGAGTCTTATTAAGTAATGCCTAAGATTGAAGGGAGAAGAATTTTTAAGCCGAGGTCTACAGTAGAAGAGAAAGCAGGATGGAACAAAAAAAAAAAAAAAAACAACAAAAAACTTAGCGATACCAGCATCACCTTCACGTCGTCCGTCCGAAATCAAGGATTCATCGTTACTTCAGACAGTACCCGATAAAAACAAGTTACAGCTGTCAGTTTGCCTATTGTGAGCTATGTAAGATCAGCGCCATCCGCCACATTCTCTGTAAACGCGCTGCGGCCATTCTTGTCTGTGCGTTTTGTCCATCTTTTACTTGATTATTAATTTTTAATTAATTGCTTGCATGCACGCTGTCCCGCTCGTACCTTATTATCTTAACCGCAGAGTTGTCTACCTCCTCTTACTTTATGTCAGACAGAGGTAAAATGTTCATGGAGAAATAAATGCAGGTTTGTCTGCCACAAATGTTTTTCTGCACTCGCACGTTCTTCATCGGTATCTTATCGTGTAATTAAGTGAATCAGTTACGTTAGTTGATGGTAGAATTACACAGGAGATTTAGCATTTCTCGTGAAGTATCTAAACACTGTACGGTTTGAAGATATTTAATATGGCGTCCAACTAGAGGCAAAAACGTTTTCAGTTGAAACGAAATCAATCATTAAAATTAGGCAACATTAAGGCCACATTAAAACAGTCGTTGAATATTTTCTTAACCAACAGCAACTTGTTGCGATTAAGAATAAAATCTGGATCTTTTTTGAGTGCCTATTTCTGAGTTTTGGTGTTTTTCTTTAAACTAATAAACCGGTCATTCTTAGTCCCTACTGGATGTCTAAAGCTACTGTAAAGTTAAATTCAAAAAACAATCGCATTTTAGTTTGACGTAGCTTTTTTAAAGTGAAAAGAAAGTTGTTTTTTTTTAAAAGGGAAACACGCGTGAAGAATCCGCGTCGCCGTTTTGGCGAATGAAAGGAACAGATTCATAAATCTCAACTGCTTCGAGAATTAGATCTAGACTCGCACGGATGCGTAGTAACGGTTTAAAGCTTATTCTTCTTTATTAAAAAGTCTAGTTAAATATCATTTTCCTTCAAATTGTTGGTAAAAGTATTATCTGTTTGCAAGCGGTCAGACGCGCTTTCTGCCATCGCTGATGATGGAATGTAGAAAGCAGCGTGCTACTCTCTCCTTCTCTCACACTGATCAGCTGTTTTTTAAACTAAAAATGATTAATGGGAACTAATAAAATGATCTTGACACTATAAACTAAGCTGATATAGGTGGTTTTATTAGTGAACGATATTTCATCGTGAAACGGCTTGCAAACAACTCTCTCGAATAATAGCACTGTCAGGGAGTTAGGATCAATCTTAGTCAATGTAATTAGATCATGATTTGTTTGGTTTATCTATCTACAGTTATTTATAATGTAAAATATAATAATAATTATCTCTTTTATTGTCATACTAAAACTATGTTTCTGTCCCTTTTTAGACATCAACAATAGACAGCATATTATTTTGTACTTTTGACTACATTGAAAGTCCGTTTCAACCGTTTGACAAACGCATTGGGAGATCTGAGATCTCTTACACTTTCATTCCCCGAAGGCTGCCCTGCATATCTTGTACAAAACTTCGCTGCACAAGTGGTACTTAGGGCTAGGAAACGAGATCATGTCACTCCTCGCCTTCGTTTTCTTCTCTGGCTACCCATCCACTCGCGCATTCAGTACAAACTGTCCGTGCAAAGTTTTAATTTCTTTGCAGGCTCCAGCCCTGACTACCTGAACTTCTTCCCTCCCACTACCCACATCTCGGTCAGACAATTACGCTCTGTATCTGATGACCGTATGCGAACTTTCCATGTCATCATAACTACAATATATCGACACATTTTTTTAAAAACTACAGCCCATTATATTAAGTCTTTTACAGTTTACATCTATTTTCACCAGTCACATTAAGCCATGAACTGGGTTTGCTTCTGAAGTTAAGATAATAAGAACCCCTCGTCCTTTTTCCCCATCTTCCTTAAAAATAGTGTTTAATACATGATGTACACAAGTCCAGGTATAAAAGCATTTTAGTGATGGATTAAATTATAGCTCATAAGATTTACTCCTAACATAATGAAAACACAATCTCTCTCCCTCTTTGGATGTGATTCTCCCCTTGGTCACAATAAAATATGCTGTCACAGGATTTTTACTTACTGTGCATCAAAACATTGGCGCTTTCTTCTTTTTTTGATATCCACCACGTACCCACAATTGAATAGTATAAACGTGCATTAAAACAATCAGTTCCACAACCATTTCGTAACAGAAGTCTACACTATGCTAGTCCATGTTGTAACCCTTTCTGTCAGTTTTTTCGTCTATTGAATAGCCCTCTTCCTCCGCATATTCTCAAAACTCTCAACTCTTGCTGTTTCTTCCTTCCTTCCTTTCTTTCTTTCTTTCTTTCTTTCTTTCTTTCTTTCTTTCTTTCTTTCTTTCTTTCTTTCTTTCGCCCTTTCTTTCTTTCTTTCTTTCGCCCTTTCTTTCTTTCTTTCTTTCGCCCTTTCTTTCTTTCTTTCTTTCTTTCTTTCTTTCTTTCTTTCTTTCTTTCTTTCTTTCTTTCTTTCTTTCTTTCTTTCTTTCTTTCGTTCGCCCTTGGTCTGTTACATGGCGAAACATTTGAGTAAAGGTCGCCAGTACAACGAGGATAGGGTGTCGTGCGTTCACATATTCTCTGGGCACTATTTTTTTTTTTTTTTTTTTTTGCAACCATTTGCAGGATCGGAACTGTGCCGTTATGGGGTTAGTTGCTAGTTTGTCGTCGCAAAAACATCATCACCATAATTTCTACATCCACGATCTATTTTCTCCTGCTGACAGTATCATCCCACCCGATCAATACTCATACAACCAACAACTGATGACGGCAACAACAATAGTAATAAATCCCTCATTGAATATGTTTCATCATCTGTGGCAGGTAGTTCAGCCTATGCGAGTTCCTTGCTTTCTAAATGGTCGTCAAAGTTGCGCGTGAACGAGAAGATGGACGACGAGAATACAGAGTCACTAGGGCTCCTTAGCCAGGTGAAGCTGTTGTTGTGGAAGAACTTCCTGCTACTGACGCGCAGGCCTTGCTTGACCATCGCCGAGATAATACTACCGATGCTGGGAGCTGTGATTATGAACCTTTTTCGAGAGGTAAAAAATGTTTATGAACTTTATACAAATGGTTAAAACACAATAACATACAATAAACAAAAAAGATACCTGCCGAATGTTTTCAAATAAACTGCAGTCTTTTCCCACAGCAAAATTAGAAAGGTTGCAGTTCATTTAGTTGTGCATTGGTTATACACAACACAAGCTCGGATTATGAAGTTGTCATTGCTTGCAGTAAGCATTCAACAGTTCACTTCTTGAGCATTGTGTAAGAACTGAAAACATGTTCTACTTTAAGTCGGGCGAATAGGGTTGGGCTTAAGTCGATAACAGATACTCTGCAACAAATATTTGATTAATATCGTTAAAATAATGTCTGTGTTTTTGTGTAGTTGCAGATTTACGCATCATCACACGCGTATAGAAGAATGAAACATTTAAAAAAATGCTTGGACTAAAATGGAATGAATTTATTCCATCGGGGATTTACTGACAGTTTTATTTTACTTACTCTAACTATGTAACACTTTACTTTTTTTCAATGTTTTATAAGTCGTAGTGCACTGTACGTACCTGTAAAATGTGATAACATGTGCTGAGAATTCTGTACAGATGGTGAAATTCGGCAAGAATTTAATTTCTTGAAATGCTGTTTGGCATCTTCGATGAATCTGTCGTTCTATGTCCAGGTGGTTACACCAGTCAATCACGAAAATCCGTTGACCTGGCCACCTATGCCTATAACTTTGAGTTTTGGAGATCTGGCCTTTAGCGCAACGGTATTGTACGCTCCGAACACGTCGCTGGTGAACTCTCTAATGGAGGATATCAATGAAACATTTGCTAAAGATTCTTTAGAGGGTAAAGTTGTGGCATGGAATCGCGTGTCTACTTTCTGGTCTGATCTCCCGCCTGGCCTATCCTTTGATATGTATAGCACCCCATAAAAACCCCAACTTAATAAACATTCAGCAATAAAACACAAAAACGCCCACAAAAAACAAACAGAAGAACCCTTCTCAGCAGCAATTTCAATATTTTTTCGACGCAGTAGATTTCTAATAGCTACTTACTGATCTGCATTTCCTCCCCACTTAATTCTGATTATCGATGACTATTTTGCTTTTAAGATATTTTAGCTGAAAATACTATGGGATGTTGGCATGTAACTGCACTTGTCACCTGAACGCCTTTTGATGTATCTTGCATTTACACTGCTGTTTCAGAGAAGAACTAATAAGCGCTTCTTGTTGTCGCCTCTTCTGGCAGCTAGATGATCACGTCTTCTTTAAAATGATTTTCTTGATATTTTGAACGATATGACTTGGAAAAAAGGGGCGGATGGTCGTTGAAACAATTTAACAAATTATGTCATTTTATTTGTTAATTTAAATTTCTTTTCCTTTTTCAAAAGAAATATTTGTCACAAAAGTACCTCTAAACATTTCCTGACTTTAAAATTTGTTTGTATTGCTGATAGGTTGATCAGGTGGCGATTGTAGCTATGAATAACTATATATAGTTGTCTTTTTCATTGCAAGCGTACATTGAGTAGGACTTTGAGACCTGTTGTCATTTCCTTGTTAACCGTATTACAATTGTGAATTTGCCCAATGCAGCGAAGGTCTTGGGTTTTGCCTCCGAATCGGATTTACGGACCTATTTCGTTCAGAACAAAACTCGATCAGATGATATCCCCCTCGCCGTCATTTTTGACGTTAGCAGCAGCGCCAGCAGTTGGCCGCCCACGGTCACATATAAGATCCGTCCCCGTATAGTCGAAGACGCCGACTGGAACACGAAACATCCTTCACTCATAAAGGATTTCACGCCCGTCAACAGTAGAAATGAGTGTAAGGAATCATCATCATTTTCATCATCGTCGTCGTCAGTCGTCATCGTCAATCATCGTCGTCTCTTATAGTCGTCTTCGTCGTCATTAGTTCATACAGCCAAGCTGCTTTCTCCTCATTTTCCTTTTTATCATCCTCATACAAATGTTTTCTTCATGGACAAAATAATCTAAAGAAAGATTGGTTTCTTTCCAGATATCTCGACTGGTTTCGTCTATCTCCAGCACTTGATTGGCATGTCGATCATTAAGAAATGGAAGCCTGATCCTGTGTTAAATGTTTCTTATTGGCTGATAAACAGAATGCCGTTTCCACCATACAAAGAAGACAAGATGGCTATGCTAATTGACATAGTGTACCCAAATCTTATGCTGATTTTCATTTTGATCTCCGTTGTCACCATGGTCAGGGAAGTTGTGCTCGAGAAGGAAGAAAAGCTCAAGGTAACAAATAAAGACTGCGACGGTGTATTTTGAATCCTCAGATTGGGTATATGAATACTGGGTGGGTGGTTGAAACCACTATCCTTAAACAAATAGGCAAGAGATCCAGCTGAGGACTGTGTGCGTGATAGAGACATATTTCAGCTACTTATCCCTGACATATACATGTATGTCACAAGAAACATTTAATTGTGACCTTTCACCCCCTACATGATATCGAAGTTTATTTCTGTTATTGACAAAAGATTTGAAATCGACATTCAACAATTACGGACAGTAATCTGACAGTAACCATTATAAGGTCAGTTTTTTCATCGCTCATAAAGATGAAATGATCGATCAGCAACTGTTATGAAGTCTATTATGAACATCTCTTAACAGATTGCATTGGGTGGAGCTCATGTAACATGATTATGGGGACGACATCCATAACAAGATTAGACAAACTGGCTGTAGCATATATAAAGCAACACACCAGCGAAAAAATTTTGAGAGAAAAAAACAAAAAGTATGGGAAATATATTGTTTGGTAGACACCACTAGCAGCCATAGAACGTAATGATGACGTATACTGATCTAGATCATCAAAATATGTGTCCTCATGGCTGCTTACGAGGCTTTAATGAAACGTTAAACATCTACTTAAACGGACTATCTTTGCGGAAAAAGGGCAAAAGGACACCAAGGATTCAACTATACTTTATTTTTATCTCGTATGTATGTACGCATCGATTTTTATCTATTTTTTCAACCCCCTTCTCTCTCTTTCCCTCCCTAGTTTGAAAGTTTTTGAAGAGATGCCAGAAAAATCATTTGTTTCAGGAGTTTATGAAGGTGATGGGCGTGACCGAGACTGCTATCTGGATGGCCTGGTTCCTGCAGTTCTTCCTCTACCTCATGGTGGCGAGTGTCGCAGACGTTATTTTCTTGTGCGTCGGCGTCGGGGTGGAGACGCCTGCGTTGCCTTATAGTAGTCCCTCGCTTATCTTAGTCTTCTTCATGTGCTACAGCGTATGTGTCATTCTGTTCTCCTTCTTCATCTCCACCCTTGTCAGTCAAGGTGAGAAAGTAAACCCCCAAAACACATCTCAGCACTTAAACACCTTGAGAACAAATGTCGATATTAATAACAACCTCTGTATTGAGGATTATATTATTACCCAGTTTGCAAACTAGTTGTGGGTTCCGTGTTCATCACCAGGGTAAGTCAATTGGTAAAGAAGGGAAATCAAGAGAAACGTCTCGTCTTTGTATTTACGACACACTGTCCAACTGTTCCTTTATCCAAGGGCATCTTACCCACAGATTTATAACTGCGATCTAAGAAGCAAAGCAACATTTGCGGAGTTCAGACTCCACTTAACAGCTACGGAGACAAAACACTTGTTCTTGATTTATCCAGGATAATGACTTCACTTCATGAGCATTACTCTTTGACTGATGTCTAATATTTTGGATGATGCCAGTGTTCAGAAGTAAACATTAATATTTAGACGATGACTAATCAGTAATTCTTAGAGAACGCGAAGTTGAATTATATATTCAGCAGAAGAATACATAGTTAGTTCTTCAGAAGCTTGAATATAAAAGTTGTTGATGAATGCATTTGTTTTCATTGGAGAAATGTTTCGCTGCTGCCAAATCCCAACCTACAAATTGGGTCTGTTTCTGTTAGTCCATCAGACTGTTGTTGTCAGTAGAGGTCAGTAATCACAATATTATCATACCCACTACATTCTATTGGGGAGATGTATTTTAGCAGAGATCATAATCATTTTAGCATGCATCGACAGTCAGCACGGCAAAGGGTGCACTGACTGATTACCTTGGTTTGTGTTTCACTTTAGCCAACATCGGGGCGGCGATAGCTGGTTTGGTATTCTTTCTCACCTTTCTTCCTGCATCTCTCGCCGATACTTCTGACCCCACAATGACGAACCAAAAACTGGCCTTGTGTCTTTTCTTCAACACCGCCATGGCCTTAGGATTGAAGGTTATCTCCTATCACGAGTCCACAGGTATCGGTTGACGGTATTTTTTTGCCTCTTGTCCTCGGTACATTTACAGCAAGTTGTTAGGACATTAAACATTCATGATGTCTATCTGAAGTGAAACAAGTATCAAAGTGAGCGTATGTGAGAGCGTGTCAGCGTGTGTGCATTTTGAAACTGTCACTTTTGTTCACTTTTCAGAATTTTATATACAAAATCCGGTACACGTGCGTGCTATGTAGTAGGATACAAAGCTATTTTATCGTAGTACACTTATATTAGGCATTGTGTTTTTATTCAGAATTGTAAACAATTTTACAGGAAGAAGTGCGGGACTCTTTAATAGTTTGATAATGGCATATTTACTTAAGTGACAAAGTTAGCATCAAGGCTTAAATATTGACTTCATAAACTGCATGAAAAGAGGAGTCACACAGCACAAACTTTTTAGGGAGCTTTTGTAGAATACAAAGTTGAATAACAAACCATTGGGTCGTGAATTTATGTACATTTGTGTGGCAATGCGGACATTGACTTTCTATAACATTTATCTTTGTTTAAATAAAAGGAAGAAACACTAACATTGTTGGTATTCTTAGTAAAAAATATACTTGTATTTACTTGTAGAAGGATGGGAGTCTAATAGATTGTTCTCAAATCATATTTATAAAAAAGCCATTAAAGGAATTTGTAGATATTGAAATTGTAAACATTATCGCATTGATCGCTCATTCTCTCATCTAAGATGTTATGCAGTAAGTTTAACGTATATATCTACTATTTAACAAAAGCAGGTGTTTGGGTTTTTGCTTTTGATTGTCATGTCAGTGTTCTTTAGTTACGTGGCATGACCCAGTTTTTATGAATAGAGGGTGTCTATGGAAATATGTATTTGTAAATTAAAAATGGTAATCGCGTGCTTGCGCGCTCGCTCGCGCTAAAGAGAGAGACAGAGAGAGAAAATTAGACCTGCCATGTCTGCGGCCCATCTTAGAACCAGGTGCTTCAATTCATTACTTTACAGGCCTTGGGATGAAATGGAGCAATGTCGCCGAAGCCACTGGGTTTCATTCCATCCTCTTAATGCTACTCCTAGACACATTAATCTTCGCTGTTCTTGCTTGGTACATCAGTAATGTTCATCCAGGAGAATATGGAGTAGCGCGACCCTGGTATTTTCCTTGCCAAGTAAGGCTTCTTTCAAATGAAAAACAAAATGCAACATTTCTGTCCCAATCTTCATATCACGTCTAATATTAAGTTGATATCGATATTCAGCTGGTTGCGATTGATCAAGTCTGATTGCTATGTTGTGCCCGTGTTGTAATACTCACGAAAATCAAATATGAGGCCAGGCTATGATTTATTTGAATATGTACATATGAATACTTGCAGTTTGCATTACAAAAAAGATATTCGTTATGTTTAAATTTATTTTTTGTTTCAGGAAAGAGCGAATTTTTTTCTTATTGTAAGTTTTAACGTAGCGGAATGCTCTTCCCCCATTAATTTTAAAGGCATCTACCGCAATAACAAAATAATGAAAAGTAAACTTGCTTGCATCGTGAATACAGAGATCGTACTGGTGTGGAGAGGAGACAGAACCTTCGTCCCCTGAGGAGCTGTCAGATACCGGAGATCCCACCTATTTCGAGAGTGAACCCCCTGGTTTAACTGTAGGGGTACAAGTTCTACATCTAAGGAAGGCAAGTAAACCCCGCGATTTCCTTTGGCTCATCCCTGCTCCACATTTTGTTTCCTTCCTGATTTTGCTGTTATTTATTTTCTGAACGATCGAAGAAGGAATTGAGATAGCAACGGCTACAGGACAGCGTTAAACGCAGTCTACATTGTAATGTACACAGGTATTCTCTGGACCGTTCGTGGCAGTCAAAGACGTTTCACTGACCATGTTTGAAGGGCATATAACAGTTTTGCTTGGACATAACGGAGCTGGCAAGACGACTACCATGTCCATGCTGACTGGTTAGTGTTTTATAAATGCAAGTTTCAGTCATTAGTATAGTTGACTTCTGAGTACAAATACTCGCAAAACAAACAAACAAGCAAAAACACACACACGTATACATATACTGTATCTGGAACTGTTTAGACGTCATACTTCTTACTCATGAGCCTCTGTATATTTCAGGTTTTATACCGCCAACGTCTGGCACTGCCTACGTTAACGGCTACGACATTCGTACGAACTTTGTCAGCGCGAGACGATACCTGGGATTGTGTCCTCAGTACAACATCCTTTTCAAGTCTCTCACTATTGAAGAGCATCTTAAGTTCTTTGCTCTGGTTTGTGCCTTGTTATTCAGTTTCTTTTCCTTCTTTACGAAGTAATGAAGCAAATGCTGAACTATAAAATAGTTGTCTTTTATGAAAGTTTTAAAACCAAAATTATAATCCTTTGACGGTTTTTCAGACTTGCTTCAATAATATCTAGTTTCTTTGCGTTATATTATTGAAGTCATATCTATTTCAACTTCTCAATTAACAGCTTCAGCTATCTGGGTTGCACCTTATCCAGGTAAAACATCTGCAGCAATATCAATTGCTAGGCTGAACAAGATTTGGCGTATAAATGCCATCAGACTCGACATGAAATTTTGCTCTTACTTCTCACAGGGTGACCAGCATTAATCCACTGGTACAGGTTAAAATAATGAACCAATAAATGACCAACGTGTATGTTTTACACACACACATATATATAAGTGTTTACATGCTTTTTGTGCATTTTCGTTTTAGTTTTTGTAAACCGCGATAGTCACACTCTTGCTAGGATACCCCGACGACGACGACGAAGACGATGATGACGACGAGAAGAATGAGGATAAAAAAATTGATCATATTGTACAATTTAGGGTTATAGTAGCGCAAAGAATTCTCCTTTCTCGCAAATATTTGTTTGTGTGTAGCTCAAGGGCTGTCGTGAAAAAGACGTGCCCTCTATTGTGATAAGATCTGCTGAAGAAGTGGGACTGAATAGTAGGTTGAAAGATTATGCGGATAAACTGTCAGGTGGACAGATGCGTAAACTGTGTATCGCCATCGCTCTCATCGGAGGATCAAAGGTAAAGACAAACCGAAACATTTCTATGGCGCCAGCATACACGCAAGCACGGCCCAAGCACGTTTACACGTATATCCCATTTAATGTACAAATTGTAAGGTAATCTTTTCTTTTAGTCTTTCTTTTTCTACTCCATACGTGCACAATGTGTAGATTAGATGGGTCTCCTCTGTGGTCGCGAAGAGTCTTTCTATGCGTGGTTGTGTCTTTATAACACGTGTGGATGTCGGCTGGCGACTGTGGTCTGTCTGTGCCAGGTCGTAATTCTGGACGAACCTTCATCCGGCATGGATCCATCCGCTCGCAGACAAATGTGGGAAGTGCTGCAGAGGAACCGAGAAGGCCGAACCATGCTCCTGACCACGCACTACATGGACGAGGCGGACGCTCTTGGCGACAGGATAGCCATCATGGCCAAAGGAGTTGTGAAGTGTTGTGGAACGACTATGTTCCTGAGGTCAATATACGGTGAGATTTTCTCAGACCTTTCCAGCTTAAACTTTCCGGCATGTCCGGTGTCAATTATTCTGTTCACATGCTGTTAGAAATCTGTAAGTCCATGCAGACAAGTCTTCCTACATTTGTATACGCTAAAATCCACATTCAACAGTTTTTTTATAGGCTTTAGATAAATCTGCCGAAGAACTTTATACTAATATGTTAGGTTGCATAGGTTATAGATGGTTATCGCAAGATTCACTCGACCAAGGAAGTGCAATGGGAACAGCAGGTGAAACCCATTAAATACAGGGCTAAATATACCTTTGTAATAAACACCTCAAGTGATAAAACATCTTCTCGCTACTTTATATTACGTTAAGAGATCATTTCAAAGAAATCTAAATAAACTTGAAGAATGGTGTAAAGTCAGTTTTGTTCCATGGTCGTTTGAGTCCCCTTTTCTGTGGATGAAAGTGTCAAAACTACCCACTTACACTTTCACAAACTTTTGTGTCAAGCAAAAGAGATTAAACCTCTTCTTTAACCCTGCTTACAGACTGATGTTTACGCTGCCAGACTCCGATCACCAGCACTGATATGTGATGCACATGCGATTGCTGCTTAAGATGAAATTTATTGCCTTTTTTCACGACACGTAGGGGCCGGCTATCACCTAATCATTGTGAAGAATCCTGGCTGTGTCACGGAAGCTGTGACGTCTGCCATTCAAGGACAAATCGAGAATGCGGAGCTGGAAGGGCAAGCTGGGGCAGAACTAACGTACCTGCTGCCAAAGGATCAGTCATCAAAGTTTGTGCAGTTGTTCAGCATGATTGAATATAAGAGCGGATCACTTGGCATATCGAGTTTCGGAGTCACTGCTACAACAATGGAAGAAATTTTCCTCAAGTAAGTTTGCTTATACTGGTTTTTCTACCAGAACAAAAGAAAAATTGATTTTCATTAACTTATTCATTCGTTCTTTTCCTTCCTTTCTTTGGATAAGGTTTGCTACAAATCATTCAGTGTTGTTAGTACTTGCCTTGTTTGTTTCAGAGTTGGTATCGATGAAACTCCGAGGCGTTCAACCTTAAAAAGTGTAACTGAGTCGGAAACATCTATAGATTCATCAGAAATTATATCGTCAGATATATCGTCAGATATATCGTCAGAGGAAGATGAAAGGGACACGAGCTATGTGGGTGAGTATGGTGGGACCTGTAACCTTATGTTGTACGCTAATTTCTTCTGCTTCTTCACCTAAAGTGTCATAAGTGGTTCAAACTGATTAGTTTTTTTTCTTGAGTTAGCACTTTAGTTCAAACTTTAATACAACAGAGTGTTTGATGTATTCGAGTATAATGTATACAGTACTATAAAAACAAAGCAAACTCTGATCACTGTCACTCTTCATCTAAACCTCTTCCTCAACTTTTGCCTCCTCAGCATTAGAGCGGAGTTATAAACGCCTGACCTATCCCCACCTGCAGCTGTCGAGGTTCTACGGGATGTTCGTTAAGAAGGCCATTACAAGCCAACGTCACCCTAAGATGACTCTCGCCCAGATGGTCTTGCCAATACTTCTTGTGGTGCTTGTTCTCCGTTCAAAGGTTCAAAGGATATTTCTTTGCTTTTATTAATCTGACTTTTAATTTGTCTATCTTTATGTGTTGTTAACTGTTAAGACCTTAAAACGTTCTCGCCAATCACATTGTCTCACATCATTTAGCAACAGTTTTGCTATACAATTCAACTGTTTCGGCGCATTTTGTACCGGAAATACGAGGAAAACCACGAGCATTTTAACCTTGTTCTAAAAAAAAAAAATATTAAGATAATGCCAGTCAGGTTTTTCCTTGGGTTGTAACGTGACTTCATGACCATATTTGTATCCATTTTTGAAACATTCTATGAAAATTTTAACTTCAGGGTGAAGATGAAAGTGAACTCCAGCCTTCCTTGAGGCTGAATCTGGATGTCTTTACCAAGACAACCGTTGTCTATTCCTCGGGACATCCCCCTTCAACGCACACGACAAATTTAGGCAATTCCTACAGCTCTCTTTTTGACAAGGATAAAACACTTAAAAAGGCTGACAAGAATATTACCTTGTATTTCCTAGACCAAGCCAAAGAGCTTGAACGGGAGGGTTACGTGAAACAATTGATCATTGGTGGAGAATTTCGGCCCGTCGAAAAGTCGGAGGAGGTTGAGATCACTGCGTGGTACAGCGGTCAGCAATTTCACGCGCTGCCCATTTCCGTGGCACACGTTATCAACGCTTTTGCCCGAGTGGTAAGTGTCTTGGTGAATAGAGAAGTGACTACTTTTGTGCAGCTTTCAACGTTTTAGAAGTTCTCAAGATTTGAATTTTGCTGGTTGTTCGTTGGATTTCAAGAAAATGTTTTTTTATAGCATTATTCTATGCTCGTTGCATATTATCGTGTCAGATGAGCTCTGTAGTTCATAGCAGACACAGACACCACACACACGACTCCAACAAACGTGTCGTTGCAATTATTAACCGACATCAGATTTTTGTCTAGCTGCACTGGTTATAAAGTTGTCCATGTTACGAAGCTTCTCCTCGCAGAATCTAAATTTGAATCGCTCATGTTTCAACCAGGTCACTGGCGACAAAAGTCGCACGATCAACACTTTCAACCATCCTTTGCCGCCTACTGATGAGGCTAAGGAAAAGGGAGATTTATTGGGTGCCATTGCGTCTGGTTTTATACTCGCCTTTACAATGCTGTTCGGGATGTCTTTCCTGACGGCCGCAGCTGCTTATTTTCCAATTGCAGAGCGGCAAACAAGCGCGAAACATGTACAAATTGTCAGTGGAGTTGACCCATTTTCTTTCTGGTTGTCGGCCTTTACATGGGACTACATCGTCATCCTGATTGTAAACCTGTTTCTACTGATAACCATTGTAGCGTACCAGGTAATTTTCGTTTAGCATGTAAGACAGTGTAGTTTCAGTTCATTGTTTATTGTATATTCACAGAAATTATGACATCCACCCCCCCCCCCTTAAACTCGCACTCGTGGCATGGCAACTTTATGTACTCTATGTACAAAGTTGCTGAAAAAGCTTAGTCTGACTAGGACTGCGTGTATACACATTTTCCCACATAAGCAAATGTTACGCGATATGTTTTTGGCTGTGTTGCATGCCTTTCTTTAAATTTAAACAGATTTGAAAAAATACCATCTTTTCTTTGTCATCTTCTGTGTACAGAGGGTATAGTTGTGAAATACTTTGATCGATGTCGTCTGCTTTTTTATTTTCACGTCAAAAGTGTCGTGCACTTGTATTTATGTTTGTGTCGGCAAGCAAATCACAAGACGTGCATCTTTAGAGATTCGAGTACCTAAATGCGACCTGGTAATGTCGGGTAGCTTGCTGTTGTGACAGGTGGATACGTTCAAGGAGGGCAGTAACCTGGCAGTGTTGTGGCTAGTGATGATGACGTACGGCTTGGCCGTTCTACCATACTCCTACATCCTCCACTTTCTCTTTTTAGTCCCTACCACCGGCTTTGTTGTGCTGCTGAACATTACCTTTATGACAGGTGAGATGGTGATCATGACATGATTAGAAATCGATATTTCAGCCACAGGCAAACTCACTGCGCTAAACAAGATTAGGAAATAGTCACTAAGATGGAGAATGAAGAACAAAGCGAAGACTCGCTGCGTTCCAGTGAAGGGCGACGACTGTAGATTTAATACTAATAACTCCAGAGAATAAGTGGTAGTGACATCCGGAAAATAGTGAGAGTATAGTCGGAAATATGGATAATGTTAAGAAATGCTATTATATGAAACTGCAAAAAAAA
Source organism: Pomacea canaliculata (assembly GCF_003073045.1). Classification (NCBI taxonomy): domain Eukaryota; kingdom Metazoa; phylum Mollusca; class Gastropoda; order Architaenioglossa; family Ampullariidae; genus Pomacea; species Pomacea canaliculata. The sequence continues at coordinate 5,207,766 of NC_037599.1, forward strand.
AAAGGTGATCGTCACTTCAGTTTATTCACTGCAACTCGAGGTCGCTGCCGAAGCAAGTGAAGCATGGAAAAGTGGAAGCAGCCAATAGATCCAAACAGTTTGCACTTGAAAATAACATTATATACAATCCAGCTACAAAACAGAAAAGTGGAGAAAACACAAAAGAAGCACATGTAAACATGAAAGTACAACACAAATCAAAATATGACCACAATACAAAACCAAGGAAAGTCTGCTAGGCGAAGGGACAGAACTTGCGATAGTTTACCCGTTTTTATGCTGTACTTTCTAGTTACTTGCTGATTGTGTGCTAGTCTTTTTCTCAAAATATCTTACATCAAACAACTTTATAAGAAAAGTTTTATTAAGATAAAAACTAACGTTCACGACTTGAAAGTATTATGGAGGATTTAATGAAGTGCGTGCCTTTAAATCTTTTTATTCTGTCACCACTAAAAGGATTGGTTACCATCAGTATGAGCTTCCTGTTCCATATACCTGGAATGGACATACCGGGAAGCGATACGATGGAAAACATATTCAGGATATTGTTTCCACACTTCTGCTTTGGCTTCAGCATTCTTTCGATGTATGTTAATAAATTCACCCTCAACCTTTGCAAAAATGTTAACGTTACAACATGTCCGGAAACGCAAAGCCCTTGTTGCAAAGGTGGGCATAAATATTAGTTTGGTTGTTGTTGTTATTATTATAATATTAAGCTGTATAGTCTCTTACAGTTAACAAAAACACTCACAATAGCAAATATAAGGGAAACAAAATGACTTTTTCTGAAGGTAGATAATTGCATTATATCTTCTTTCAATTTCTAGTCTCTTAACAAGTTTATTAATAATATTGCTCGATGAAAGCAAACCGATATAAATAATTTCGAAGTGGTTAAGTGCTGAAATATAACTGCGATCCTGTGTAGACCACTGTCAAAAGACCTGCTTTCCGCATGAAGAGAATTACCTGGCCCTTTCCTACCCAGCCGTAGGAACCAACGTCGTGTGTATGCTGGTTCAGGGTATAACCTTCTTCGCACTTTTACTTGTATTGGAATCACAGATTCCACAGAAACTTGGGTACTGCTTGAAGTGTAAGTATTGACACCGGGAAGTAGACATATCTCTAATGGCTAGTATTGTAGCTGCTTTTTAGCTGTTTTAGCTGTTTTACAACTGAGCTTTTAAACTGTGCTTTTTCAATCACATAGTGCACTCAAACATTGACTGGAGATTAGTGAAAATTTTGACTTTTTTGCTGGCAGGATGAAGAATAAGCGTGAGTGTGCTTAGCTAGCGTTCCTTTTGTTGATTCTCTACGAACAATTTACGAAAGAGTTCCGACAGACTTTGAGTATGTTCTTCCTCTTCCTCGCTTACCTCAGCTAGTTCTGCTGGTGTCGACGCACCATCTGCCGACGAAGACTTTGACGTCAAGAACGAACGATTGCGAGTATCATCGGGCGAGGCTGATGGAGAGACGCTGGTGTTGAACAATATCTACAAACAGTACGGGCCTGTCGTGGTGGTGAACCACGTCTTTCTCGGGGTGGCCGAGCAAGAATGCTTCGGGCTGCTCGGCCAAAATGGGGCTGGCAAAAGCACCACCTTTAAGTTGATCACATGTGACACGATGCTGACTAGCGGAGACATCTTCGTCCAAAAATACAGCGTCAAGACAGACTTCAGGAGGTAGGGTTATGGTTCAAATCTGCTTATTTACTGATGTGGATATAATACACTGCAGATATACAATGTAGCAGCTTTGACTACACCACTACATAACTTTAGGAAAGGCTGGATCCCAGGTTTCGACTTACTGGACAGTAAGTTGTGATAAATAATGCAGACGTCAAGTCAGGTTTGGCTTAATGATTTCTGGGAGACGAAAGAAGAGCCTGTCATAATCGTACTGACTGTAAGCATTGTTCGTGTCTTTTGGTGCAGCTAGAAAACTGTTTGCTTTTGTATAAAAATCAAATGGACTTTTTAGTTTTAAAAACCTTTATGTTTATTCCGAAACCCCTCGGTTTCATTGGCTTCGGATCTGACGCTTCTTTATGCAAACTCCGTGACTGAATATGGATGTTTTTAGGTGCAAAGCTGCTTAGGTTATTGCCCTCAGGTCGACTCACTGATAGGACACCTGACTGCGCGGGAGACTCTATACATGTTTGCACGTTTGCGGGGAGTGCCTTCTGCTTCTATTCCTCCCCTGGTGAAAAGTCTTCTTTCCATTGTCTTTCTAAGCGAATACGCAGATAAGATGTGCGGCAACTACAGGTGAGCGAATAGAGACTGAAATTGGAAGGTATTTTTCTATTGATTGCCCTATTTTAAAGTTGGATTGACCTGTACGAACTACTTTTTTTCATAATCATTTTATATATATATATATAAGCATGTGTGTCACAACTCAGCCAGACAAATGCTCGTTCTTTCAACACACAACAAAACGATTGCCTGAGGCTGTCCACATCTTGTTCATTTCGCTGTCGCGTGGCCTTGCTTTCAATCTAACAATAACAATAATGCAGATTTGAGCTGAATTTTTATCACTGTACAGTAGACTTGATGCGCTTTATAAATATTTTCGAAATTTAATGCACTTCAAGCAAACAGTCAAGCAAATACAAAATGTACAGTCAGACCTCGATAAGTCGAATTCAAAGGGACTCGAAAAAAAAAAATCGACTTACGGAGTTTTCGAGTTAGGGAAAATGGCGTAATAGGCGCAGGTATTTGGCCGGGAACTAACAATTAGTTCGATAGGGAGGTTTTCGACTTAGGGAAGGTCAACTTATCGAGGCCCGATAATACACATACTGAGACAGATCAAAATATGTCAGCAAGCAACCGCTACAGACACACCAACAGACAAAAGACGGCAAAATATGCCCAGGAAGCATTCCAAGGGTTCGGTATAGGAAAAGGCTAGTAAAGTGCGAGCAGGAAAAGGTGAGTTTGAGAAGATATCTGTTCAGATCTTTGATTTGAGGTAGCGCTTGGAAACCAGCAGAAAATACGGAGCTATCATTACTCATTACCTTGACTCCAGAGATCTGTAGATTTCCCGATATGCCGAGTAGTAACACATTCCAACGGCGACATAGACGTGACACTAAAATGGTATCCTCTTTGGTAACTTCAAAGAACATAACGGTCGATTGCGACTCCCACAATGATGAGTGGCATAACGGCTGCAACAAGAGTAAAAAAACAACAACAAATCTCCCAATTCTGTTCAACGTTCTTAAAAATGTCTAGGCTGGTCCAGCTCCCAAACCATTTCTCCAGCCGCAATCAACTTGTGCCATTTTTATCAGTCTGAAAAACAGTCCACTGAGAGTGATGAATGAATAACTATATGTTTGTGACATAGATCACATCTCCTTACTGTCCATGGCAGATCTGCTCGGCGTCTGATACACTCGATATAGTGTATCGTTCTCTAGCGCCATCATAGTACTTTCGGTCTCTGCTATTATTACGAATTAGTACCGGTCTTACCGACTAATTGCACTCAGACTTTGGTAGTCGTCGACACTACATCTTTGCCTGCTCCATTGAAGTACAGGATGCCTAAAGACTCTGTTCTTGGGCTACATTTTATTAACCAAACACGTTGAGCCTCTGGGGTTAAGCAAATCCTGTGTCTCTCCATCGTCCGAAATTTGTGTTATCTTTCTATCTATCTATTCCTCTTCGTGCATCAGGTTGCACATAAGGCCTGGACCAGAGTCCGCCACCGATGTCGATCGGCTGAAACCCGCTCCAGGTGGCCCATGTCCAGCCCTTTCCTTAAATCTCCCTTTTCACTGTTCTTCTCAAGTTTCCTAAAGGTGGCCTCGTTTATTTTGTTGGACTGTCTGGAGTCCATCGTAGGGCGACTGTCACCTGCACTCTACAGTGCCTTTCAGACGAGGAAGACAACTAAATAAAAACACCGACAACATTTTAAATTTTAAAATAAATATAATTTGAAGTTAAAAAACACAAAACAAATCCAAATTTCCCAACCCACAGTTCGAACACTTCCACTGTCACAACACATGTAATGTTCCTTCCGACTATTCAATTCCCCACAAAGTCTCCAGTTGAAAATGACACCAAGTCTCCACTTCAATATAACACAAATTTTCCACTTCTAAGTAACACAAATATATCCACTTGAAAGTAACACAAAGTATCCACTGACACCGATGCTCTTCCTGAAGATATTTCTAATTCAACGCCGGTCGGCGAACCCCAGGAGGATATGATGAATAAACGAAGAACAAACAACAAAAGTGAAAAAAACACAGTAACTTTAACAGGTTCAATGCTACCCTACGATACAAATCTGGTAACTTCTAAGTCTGTTCAGGACTTGTTAAATAACATACAAATCTGATCAAGATTTGTACCCAGTCCAGTCAGGAGTACAACACCAATTCGGTTCAAGACTTGTTGCAAACTAAACGTCCGCTCCAGACGCACTGATAGCACCAAGGAGACTGTTACTTCTCCCCATTCCCGTCAAAAAAACAAAAACAAAAACAAAAAAACAACACTCAGTCACACAGTCACACAACACACATCCAAAACACCACAACACTCTTTCCTTTGATCTTCGAACTAAAACAACCCATGAACACCAATTGATTAAAAAGACCGGCCGGACATCCCTGCATGGCGCGGCACGTCTCAGACTGTTGACACTAACAGCGCAGTAATTGCTGTCTTTCACACCTCCCACTTGCAGTTACTTTTCCCTGTCCCCTTCCAGCCTAAAAATAAAATAAAATAAAACCACAGCAGGTTTTTGAAAGTGACTCTGGAGAGGTCTGCTGTCTGCTGGTGGAGCACATGTCCAATCCATCGCCAACGCCTTTGTTGAACGTGCTTGGTGATGGACTCGGTTTCAGTTCTTCGGTGCAGTTCTTCGTTGGTGATGGTATATAGCCAATAGATGTTAAATATGCGCCTGAGGCATCTGTTTTGGAAGACGTCAAGCTTGTTACTGATGGTTTTGGTCATCTTCCATGATTCTGATCCGTAAAGGAGGGTGCTGATCACATTTGACTTGAAGATTCTCAGCTTGATCTTCTGGCTGATGTTTTTTGCCTTCCATGTGCTCCTGAGTGAGGCGAAGGCCTGGCTGCCTTTCGCCAGTCGGGCTCGAATCTCCACCTCTGCATCCCCGGTGTTTGAAATTCTGGACCCAAGATAGGTGAAACTGTCAACTTCCTCAATCTCTTCTCAATTTAGTTTGATGCTGTGTTGGACTCTGACATTCACTCTCATTTGTTTTATCTTTGGCTCATAATTATCTCTTGAGTTTCACATTAATGCCATCTATAATTCCATCTTCCTTGAGCTTCTCAAGATCAGCCATTTGACCATTTCTGTCTCCATTGAAAGCCTTCCAATCTGGCTTCAAACCCCATCTCTTTTATAATTATCTTGTTCTTAGACGGTAAGAGCATGCTCCTTAGAAGTGTGAGAACTGACAAAAATACCTGCAAGTGATATATGTTGTAGTGGTGGGAACAAACGAAAGTTGTGCACAGCTGCTGCTCTGATTGGCAACCCGCCCGTCGTCCTGCTGGACGAACCTTCGGCAGGTGTGGACCCTGCTGCTCGCCGCCAGCTGTGGACAGTTTTGTCAGGTGTGCGAGCCAGTGGTCGCACTCTGGTTCTTACCTCTCACAGGTGAATGCTTGTTGTGAAACAATGCTCTTTCTCTCTGTATCATGTTTGAGTCAGTAAATCAATGAGTTAACATCAACGTAGTTGAGAGTGTGCGCAAAAAAACATCATTGATTGATTGACTAAACGAAAATATATACTGTCTATAAATATATAATATTGTGTGTGTTTTAGTTAGTTACATGTTGCTATCATGCTGCAGTCAAGATAATACATTGTAAACGTTTGTCTCATCTATCACTGCCACATCAACCAACATTTCAAAAAGAAAAGATAAACTTCGATGTAAAACTTTTCCGTCTTTGGTATGTATAACCCATTGAACAACTTAAAAAAAGACTTCTTGTAATGTTAGCATTTGACGAAGAAAATCTGGTGTTTTGTTTTTTTTCAAGAGGAAAGAAAAACACCATTTTTCAATAAGCTTATTTGTTGGCGATGACATTTATACGATATCTTTATTGAAAGAAAAACACCGTGTGCGGGAAGCCCTCTACTAGAATTTATCCCTGAACTTAAAAAATCCATTAAATACCATTGTGAATGAGTGTGACTTGTTAGGTCCAAACTTTTGCTATTTCAGCATGGAAGAGACCGAGGCCCTGTGCACGCGGCTTGCCATCATGGTGAACGGCCAGTTTAAATGTCTTGGCTCGCCACAACATCTAAAATCAAAATTCGCCCAGGGTTTTTTGCTGAAAGTTAAGGTGGACTCTGAATCAGAGGATGATTCTCAGAACGTGATAGACTACGTCTTAAGCACAATCCCAGATACAGAGACACTTGACGAAAAAGACCTCTACATAACATTTAAGGTGGGTTTATCTTTTGCTAACACTGGTTGATTAGTGTATGAATGACTTGCTGATTAGTTGTCTTCTTCGAGTGACCATACGCTGAACTCGATGTTTGGAGTCTGGGGCTAAAGACGCCATATGTTGCTCCCGCCAGCCGCGCTGGAACCAGTTGCACACATTTGCCCGTCAGAGATGTCATCCACCTAGTATGACGGTGCAGCGGCGTCACGTCAAAAATCTGGTCTTTCACAATGGACAAGAACTTGCTCTCAATAACAAAGATATCATCCCAGCTTTGCCGAACTAGTAACCCTGTGAAAAAATCTGCAAAATGGTTCACAAAATGTAATTCTTGGCTACATGCTTATCTCTTTTTATCCTGTATGTGATGTCCGCAAACAAATACCCTAAGTTTCGGATTATAAGCCACTTAATTCCCCCCCCCCCTAAGGTTTAAACCCTGCAACTAAACAGCGATGCAGGTTGTTTGTGGATTTTTCAGATTCCAATTAACGTATTGATGAGGTCCTGTTACTATGTTAACCGTTCACGTTCATGGTATATGAAGATTCTTTGTTACAAACGATCACATATCCACAAGAATAAAGAGAAAAGGACTTACAAACATCTTGACTAGAAAGACGCAAAATAAAGGTGTGTGCACGTCTCAAGATCTTCGAGACCTGCAAAGACAGGACTGCATGGAAAGGCAGACACAAGCAGAATGATATGTGGAAATTAAAAAAAAACTAAAACAACTCAGATCACAAAAAAGAAAATAACAGTCTAAGAGCAGACAATTGATTTGTGTGCCCTATTAATCATCAAAGCTTAGGGACTAATAGTAACGATAAAATGCACTTTCGAGAACACACTTTTAGTGAACGGTCCATACCGTAGTGGTTGAGGGAGTAGCCAATGGAGTGTGAGACGCGGCGATAAATTCCTCATTCCCGGGGCACGCCATCAAGCAGCCAAGCTCAACCCAGGTCTTTCCCATGACAGCCAGAGTTTTCTAATTACTAGTACAACGGAGCACTGGCAACCTTCTCTAAGTTGAGCTCATTAACCATGAACTTACCATCGAGGGAAACTACATAGATCCATTTTTATGTAATATTTATCAAAAAGAAAAAAGTGCTTTGAGTAAAAACCAGTATAGCCATGGATAGTCATGTACTGTTGTACACTCCTTTTGCAGGTCAATAACACCAACATCCTGGTTTCCGAACTGTTTTCTGCCATGGAGCAGTGTAAGCAGATGGGTCACATCGAGGATTACGCTATCCACCAAACGACCCTGGAGGAGATTTTTCTTGCTTTTGTCAGTATGCAGCATCCTAATCGTGAGGTTAAGGGTGGAGTTTGTAGCTGTTTGTGTTCTTGTTGTCCTTAGCATTCTTTTCCTATTGTCAACTTCGATGTGGTAGATGTGCTTCACGGAGGAGAAAACCCTGGACACAGCATAGATTTCTATACTTTAACAGTGGACTTTCAAACTGGAACATCTTGACCAGAATCGGAACAAATGATAACTGGAAAAAGTTGAGCTCTGTATGCCAGTTTCAGAAGTCATAACAATAGACACCTCATTTTCTCGGGAGACTCATGGACTAATATTACCTATAGATACTGTACAGAGCACTTGTGAATTTCAACCTACTCTCAGTCGAGGCCGAAATGGAAAACGCTACAGTGTTACTTACCACTGACAAGAATGCCATGAGCGCATTTGAATATTAAAAAGAGTAATTGATCAAACTAATCTCCAGAGGATATGAGACCAAATATGTGTTCGTGCCCGCGATTGTTTAATTTATTGAGCTTTAATGTTCGGTAGTTATTTGTAATTTTTAAGATATGTTTATCTTCTTCTGTTGGAAATTAAAAGGTTCCACACATTTCTTGCCTCTCTGTTATTTACATATATAAATATAATCTCTTTATAGTCAAGTGTTTTTGCCCACGACTATGACTGCAAACCAAGCTTAATAAATATATTAAACAGCAATCTTTTCTGATTAGAAGACAGTTTTTTTTATAATGCGTTATGCTCTAATCAGACACTTTTCTAAATCTTTAGAAATTCACTATTATTATTATTATTATTATTATTATTATTATTATTATTATTATTATTATTATTATTATTAAAATTAAACAGAGAAGTTGGTTGCACAGTCTTCCAGTCCTCTAGACAGTTGAACACCAATCGTAGGTATTTCCGTGACGGTCAATGGTGCCGACAAGGACTAACCATACACTGCCGATCTCTCTCACACAATGGGTTTTTGCTCCCACCACGTACGCTATCTCTACAGATGACCACTCGTTCCCTGACATCCGGCCCTCTTGTTCCTCTGTTCCTAACTTCTATAGAAACTATCCCAGCAGTGCTGGTGTGCATAAGCAAACTTAAACATGAACTTAAGCTTACGTTCACTCACTTAAGTATAGGGAAAATCGGTGGACACAAGAAAACTTAAGTCCGCTAAGTACAAATTTAATCTCTTGCTTAACTTTAAGATTGCTATCCCCCAGGCACAATTAATTCCTTATTTAGTTGAGTCGGGCAACGTAAGTTTTCTTTGTTTGAAGACGGAATTAAAGAATATAGCAACGAGGCGACTGTGTTTAAGAATGATATTTAGACGATGTCTGAGGAGAGAATGTACATTTCGTGACTTGCAAAATTTTCGTGCTATATATTACGGCGTTGAGTTGTATGTAAAATGGTGAGGGTGTTTTTTTTCCCTCATAGATCAGAATATGCAATGGAAGATGATTTAGAACACATGCTTTCCATTTTTTCCTTTTTTGTCCTTTCTGCTTATCAAATTCGTGCATGTAGTAATCGTGATAATATAGCCTAGATAGAGTATATAGGTGGAAGTGTTTGTGTTGAAAAAAGAAACACACAGAGTACTGTTTTGTCCTTATTGTAAGTGTAACATGGTTTGATTTATTCTGACTCACCCCTTAATTGTTGTTAGGCGGTCACCCCCAGCCTGCACATGTGTGTGTACGGGTAGGGGGATGCAGGTAGGGCAGTCCAATATACTACTATAAATGTACTTTCAGAACAGTTCACAGCACACGCAAATTGTTGGTGCAAATACCTCACGAATACATTGCTTTACTTCTTATCAAAGATCGAGTGGTCCACCCGATGTGCTGCTTTTAGAACTGTACTTTAATTGTAACTTGTAAGTGCGATTGCCTTGTTGAAATAATTATAGCAGTCCCAGTCTTTTGGTCAGATTTTCCATTCAATTTAGCAAAGCTTTCTATATAAATACATATGATATCTTCGTAAAAGTTCGTTTTTTTAATTTTTATTTTTTATCATATATCGTTTTAATCACACAATGATTATATCTACAAGGGACTTAATATCTACAAGGCTTATATCTACAAGGGACGCAATTGATATTCTAGTTATTCCCCTTAGGCAAGGGGCTGTACCGCTGAACACGCTATGACTTCGCCAAGAAACAATAGTCTTTACTCTGTTACTGCTATTTACTCATGTCTTTTCTTTGTTATTAAATACAAAATATTTCTAATAAAGTCATATTCTTTTCAATAGGAGACTTAAATGTACAAATAACTATTTTTTTTTAAATACAGTTTTTTTTTCTTAATCATTGTGTGAGAATCATCACGAACTTTGGCTACAAGCTTATCTGCTGCGAGCACGTCTTGGTGCTGGCTGTCGATTGTATGAACTGTATGTAGAATATTGATATATTCAACGCAATGAACGACGATTCAGAAGATGAAATACCGGACCTCATCCCTGCAGATACCAAGAAAGTACCCATCACTATCATAACAGGATTTCTAGGTGAGGTTTAGTTAGTGATTAGTACAAAATAATAGTCTACATTAATACTGAACATATATAACCGCTTCAAATAATTTGTAGGTTATATGGGCTTGAAAATTATTTCATTGATTTTATAACAGATCCTGTGATTAGAAAATAATTTTTAATTTAAATCTTTAATTTCTTTTACTAATTTTACCTCACTCCATTCACGCACTAAAATGATTTCTCAAGATGCAAAAGTAGCTTATTGTCGAATCTGAATTTGTGATTCTATGAAAAAAGAAATATTTTCAAATTATTGGTGTTGTAATAAACACATGGAATTTAAGAAATTTGAGTTTTTGTTCTGACAGGTGCCGGAAAAACAACCCTTCTCAATTACATTCTGAGAGAGCAGCATGGTAAAAAGATTGCTGTGATTTTGAATGAGTTTGGAGAAGGTATCTGTTGTTCATTTCCGTTTGTTTTAATTTTACTATATGCATGTGTATGTCTTTGTTCATGTAGAAAAGTGTGTGTGTGTGAGACCTGTTAAAGAGCAATTTGGACCACATCTTTGATTGATTACATCTGTAGAAGCCCCTCCAGAATAGTCTAGCTTTATTTTTTATATCTTATTTACATTCTAACAGTGCAGTTTTTAATAGTCTCCTGACATATGACTATCTTAGCTATAACGGAGTTTTTATTAGCTTGTCTTTTAATTCACTGAAATGTTGTAAGTGGATGTAAATGTACAAAGGAGTGGGTCCAAATGACAACCTGTTTGCATTAAATTATGTTCAAAAGTACTTAATTTTGTTTCTACTAGATTTGTACTAGATATTAATGAATTTTCTGCAGGTGACTCCATTGAGAAGTCCATGTCTGTTGGTCAGGAAGGATCTCTCTTTGAGGAATGGTTAGAACTTCGTAATGGTTGTCTCTGCTGCTCAGTCAAGTAAGAAGAAACAGGAAAACAGTCAGCCTATTACACCTAGAACAGCACAAGCTAGGAAATTGTAGTTTGATACAGGGAATATTTTGACATTTAGTGCATATTTATATAATTTGCTGCTGCTTCTCCGCTGATGGTGAAACATTAATATATGTCCTGCAACTACTACACTGCGAAACAAGTTTTTTGCAGTATAGAAGATGATTGATCTTAATCTTGTCATCCTCTGATAATCTTATTGATATATATTTAAGTAACTCTTAAAGATATACACATAACTCTGAGTAAATGTTGAATTTATGATACAGAGACAGTGGTGTGAAGGCTTTAGAGAATCTGATGAGTAAACGTGGAAAATTTGACTACATATTGCTGGAGACGACAGGACTAGCCGATCCAGGTAAATATAAAGCAATAGTTGAAATTATGATAAAAACAGTTTTGAAGCATCTTTAATTATTACACAGATTACTTTTGGGGCATCTTTAGTTATTACTGTCCACTTGCAGAAAAATATCAAATGACACAATGAAAAACTTTCTTTGGGATTTGTTTATTTTTGTCTAATAAAATGTAATATCTTATTTAATTGCTTATGTGGAATTGTTTGAATTTACCTCTAAACTACACATTTTTGTAACCGTTTGTAATTCAGTTTTGACTATGCTTCCTTAATCAGTGATTGTGAATTGCAGGACCAATAGCCTCTATGTTCTGGCTGGATGAAGAATTATGTAGCGACATTTTCCTGGATGGTAATTAGAGAATGAGTAATTTTAGTGGCAGAAAAAAGAGCAATAATTTTAGGTTGATAACACAATCCTTAGAGGAGCACATTCTCTTCCTTGAAGCTTTTTTTTCTGTTTTTGTTACTCGTATCTAACAATTATATCATATCATTTGGTCAATTAAATTAAAAAGGAATAGGTTATTTCTATTTTTTGACTCTTTGTGTAATTTTGCTAATATACAATTTAAATAGAAGACATGAAATTCTGCAAAATGTTAAAATACTACAGCCATAGTATTGCCTTGTATATAATTATATACACTGTATAATGTTGGTGTGATGTTTATTGCATTTAGAATCAGATATCCTCATTACTTAGAATTATCCCTTCCTTTATTCATTCATCATGAATAAATGCTTAATCACATGAACTAAATATCTAAAACCTGTTCCTTTGTTGGTTTTTATCCCCTCTTTATGGAACTTATAGTACTTTGATAGCAAACCGTGCCAAAAGTAAACACAAAATTTTAGATAGCAAATTGTAGCTGAAATGAGATTGCCAGTCTGCTGGAAGTTCTTATTTGATTGTGTGCCTCTTATGCATATTAGCAACTTTTCTTGTCATCATTAAAAGCTCATTGTGATTTTTTATTATGAGATGTATCACAGGAAAAAACAGGTTTTGTCAATTAATGGTCAGCAAAAGTGGACCTTAGTTATTACTTCAAATTTTGGAATATTCATGAAGAGTGCAGGACATCACAATGCTTTTTCAGACCCCATAGATGTGTCTTTTTTATTTTTCAGGTATAGTTGCCATGGTTGATGCAAAGTACTGTGAAAAGGTAAAACTATTCTCTGACAGTTTCATTTTCTCTTAATAATTATTGATGAATATAAATCTGTAAATATTTATGAATAACCCTGTATCTTAAACAGAGTTTTTTGCTATAATATTTGGTTCTGATACACAATGCTTTTATTGTGCTAAAATATTTTCTTTGCCACTTATCTCCACATTTACTGTTTGTTCCATAATTGCTCTTTGTGTCTTCCATGTTTGTCTGTTATTACTTGTTTGTTCAATTGTTTCTCTTTGTCTTTCAAATGCTATCCATGTCTTCTACTGGTCTCAGGTGCTGAGTGCGTGCTCCTTCATGAACATGATTATGTGGAATATAAATCACATATTTTTTTATTATTATTACTTTTCATTAACCAGTTACATTAATCAGTAACCAATTAAGGCCACTCATGTTGTCATTTAAAACAGTAAATTTAAAAAAAAAATTTGTTCCCTAGAAATGGTTCCAAGAGAGTTCCCTCTTCTAGGAAGGCTGAAATAAATACAAGAATGAAAGAATTTTAAGACTTTTTATATACTATTTAGTTATGATTCATTGTATGCTATAGCTTATAGTGAAATATTGTCTTCTCTTCTTGACTAAGCAACTAAAAGAAATGAAGTCTGATGGATCAGTCAATGAAACACAAAGGTAGGTGTTGATATCTATCATTCCATAACATCACCTTTTCCAACCAAAATCAAGAGCTAATTTCATTTATTTTGAGACATTTCCACTCGCACTTGGATGACATCGAAAACACATATAAACCAGATTTAGTGGTATGGAGTGTCCAATGTTATTATGATTATTATTAACAATAATAATGCAACTATAAATATTTTATCATATTTTAATGGTCATAGTTATTTCTGAGCAGGAATTTTATTTAAGGCAGGTGGCTTTGGCTGATGTCATAATTGTCAACAAGACAGATCTTGTGACAGCACAAGAGATGGACAGGCTGTGCCAAGAAATAAGGTTGGTGACAAAGAGACAAACAAGAGCAAATGAAGTGTTTCTGAAGCTAGTGCAGAGCAAAATGTTTAATCCTTAACTTGCAGATTCATGGAAAATCAATTTACTGTTCATCATTATCGTATGGGCCTCAAGAAATTTTTTAGTTCAGTTAATTAAAGCTGTAATTGCTGTAGTGCTATATGCTATAATCATAATTTTAAGCATAACCCATTATTAAAAAATAATATATATGGTTGCTTTATCTGTTGCTCACTTTTTTATGATGAGAGTCTGTTGAGTTACATTAAAAAAGAAAAGGATAATTGCCAAATTTTTGTTTCGCTCTGTAGAAATGGCTTCCAGACTGACATCAAATACGTGAAAGAGAGGTTAAGAGAAAAAGCTGAATTCAGTTTTAGTATGTCTAATTTTTTTTCAGATCTATTAACAGTTTTGCCAGACTTCATAGAACAAGTTATGCTATGTAAGTGGTGATATTTTTAAAAAGAAAACGTATCACTGTACTTTAAAACTTTTAATTTGTTTTATTTGCTTTCTCACCTCCTCCCATGTTCAAAATGGAAGAAACTAAAAATGTTTTCATGCAGAAAGACAAGCATATATAACAGCCTCTTTCATATCTCTCGCTCTCTTACACACAAAGCAAGAGAGGAAAAGAAAATTGTAAACAAATACAAGAAAACACCATAGTTCAAGCAGAATAACCCATGATTAGGGTATCTATTTTGCATCATTTTAATAAAAATTATCATGACATTTAATTTTAGGGTTGATCTGAACATAATTCTGGACATCAATGCCTACAGCGGAAAGGAAGAATCTAGGTATGTTTATGTTTAGAAGTCCTTTTTTTTATTATAATTTACAAATGTTTAATCTTGATACTTGCTGGAGGTGCTGTTCAGCTTGCATTAAAAAAGACATTGCCTCACTTAGTACACAAAGTAGTATTAACTTTAGCACCTCTCTGTGCAGCAAGCAAAAGAAAAAACATTTTTCTATGTGAAAGATAAAAAGGGGTTTACTCTTTTTTTAAAATACTTTTCTGCTGACCCTTTATCAAACTGTTTTTGGGTCTTTTGAATTAGAACAGAACTTCAGATCTAGCCCTCTTGATAGAATATAATTGCCATTTAAAATTAATAAAATTGGCCATGTTGTGTCTATGGTCTTTTACTTGGTTATCATCAGTATTATATTTTCTTATCTCTGCATTCTCATTTTGTTCCTTTGCTATCGTTTACAAATGTTGTAATTTCTCACAGCATGGAAGACATTTTCACTCAGAGAGGTTTTTCTGAAACAGATGTGCATGTTATTGAAAAGGTGAGATAGAAATGGAACCTATGGCTATATATATATATTCAATGTGTCATGGCGAAATGATTCGGGAAAATAACTTATAAATCATTAAGTTTGTTTTTACAAAGTCACTGTACAGTCAGTAGATCAGCATCATTCTAGACTTAAAGTAATTAAGTTTTATAACGACTGTCAGAATAGTCGATGACAGTATTCGTAATAGTTTGCCAAGAAAATGGTGAGAAGTTTGTAGCAAAGATATTTCGATCTGTTTTAAAAACTGCTAAAAAATTACTACGTGGACATTTTCTGTCTTAGAGTGTCACGACAGTCACGGTGGAAGTGACTGGGAATCTAAGCAGAGACAAGCTGGATAATTTTCTACAAAGACTGCTTTGGGAAAAGTCTGTTTGCAATCCTGATGGAGTGCCAGTGGACATTCTGCGTCTCAAGGTAATCTTGTAGCTGAGTTTTGCTTTGTTTTTAAGATCATAAATCAGTTGTTGATGTATGATTTGTAATGACTGCAACATTTAGTGGCAGACATAGATTTATTCATTTATTCACTTTGTTTATTCATGATTTCTTTGGTGTTTTTTGTGGTAGAAGTGGAAAACGATTAGAGATTAAAAAGAATAGAAATTAAGGCTGCATTTGTATCGATTTATATATTTTACCTTTTTACCTTACCCATGAACTCCAGAAAGTACAGAAATCTGCTGCACTTCTGGTGCTTAGAGCTAGGAAACGGGACCATGTCACTCCTTTCCATCATTTCTGCACCGGCTACCCATCCGCTCACACATTCAGTACAAACTATCCGTGCTGTGTTTTAATTTCTTTGCAGGCTCCTGCCCTAACTATTTTTTTGAACTTCTCTTCCCCTGCATCCCAACCAGACAATTCCGCTCTTCTTCTGGTGGCCGTATCCTAACTATTCCTGTCACCAGAACATACGGTCACCGGAGTTTTAGTTACTGTGTAGCAAAAGATTGGAACCCTCTCCCCTTCCATATCCGCCACTTACCAACCATTGAATTCTTTAAATATGCAGTACTAGTCCATCTGCAAACTTCCCTGCTCGTCTTTCTCTGAAGAACCACGATATCCTCTGCTCATGTTACCTGATTCCTCATTGCTTTTTCTATATTTTTCTTTTATTAGTCTTCTTTTGTCAGTCATCAGTACTGTTGTTTCTCCTCCCGTATGTATGTTGGTATGTTTTCAATGTCTCATTCTTGTCTCAAGTGCTAAGAGCACGCTCTGCACTGTACCGCTTTCATATTGGATGTAACTTTGAGTTGATGGTGTAAAGGGGTATAGAAAAGTAAGGAAAAGAAGGGTACTGACCCCAAGTGTCCATCACTGTCCCAGGGAGTAATTTCGGTGCCTGGTGAGACGCAGCGCCTGATCGTGCAGGCTGTGTATGAGCTGTATGACCTGCATCCTACTACGGCCTGGCAAGATGAGCCCAGGGTCAACAGATTTGTCTTCATAGGTGAGTTGTCAGTATGGTGAAGTTTGAGTTATAGGAAAGAGAGCATATACAAGTGTGCAGTCTGCGTCACTTTATTAGATCAAGATCTCTATCACTTCAGCTACTTCCTTAATGTTACTCCCATGCACATGCCTGAACATTGGCTTTCTTGAGACAGTATACAAAACATTGTTCTTACCTAAGCAGCAGCATTTTTAATGAACTTTTTAATAGGACTAATATGTATAAGTGTGAGAGAGAGATGCTTCTTAACAGCTGAAGAAGAGTCATAATTATGACTTTAATATTTCAGGAAGGAACTTGAACCACATTGTCCTTCAGCAGTCTCTAGAGTCATGTATGACTACGTGACATATTGACAAGAAGACCACACTATTCATACAGGACTTATTGGAAATGAATTATGATAAAAAAAATTAATACATTTTGGAGGGAAGGTTGCATAAACAAGCCTGCTTGCTCATGGTTTGACTTTCTGTGGTGTAGTCTGTAAGAGTATTAATGTTGTTAGAATAAGCAGTGTTCTACTTGACAGATGCACTCACACATGAGGGGTGGGATATTGATTATGAAATTGAAACATTTTAAACAAAGAGTGTGCGTGTTCCTTGTGGTTGCATACCAGTATGAGACTTTCCATGAATTTATATTTTTTTTCTGAAAGGTTATCAACAATTAAAGAAACTTATGCCCAGATGCAATCTGTAGTTTGCAATGTTTTCGCTGTGAGATTGAGGCTTGCCAATAAATATTTTAAATAAAACTCTCTTTCGCCTTTCTGTCTCTCATGCATAAGACCTTGAGCACGAAGTAGGAATATATATCTGACCATATACTTGTATGTGCACTGATGTGTAGTACACTAAACACTTTCAGAGACATATATTTGTGCTGCACCAAAAGATGTATGTTTATAAGAGTTTAATTGAATCAGGGGATCAGCTAGATTACAATATGGATGCATTATATGCATTTGGAACTGGAATGCCAGCCGTGCTAGTTAACACATCTATGTAAATGTTTTTTGTGCTTTTATGCTCACCTACTTCAGTCGTGGGCCATGGCATACGCTGAATAAAGTCAAAGTCTCTTTTATGCTGCCTGTATAGAAATTTCATCCAATTTGAGACCTCATGTGACGTTTAATGGAACTAAGCAGGTTGGCAGGGAACAGGAAATAAACGGTCACGTGACACATTCCAAAAATAAAACCAATATGGCGGTTATAAGCAAAATGGGAGCACTTCTTTGCATAATACTTCTGCTGGGACTACATTATCCAGGACTGTCGAACTGCACGTTGGCCCAAAAGGTTAGTAGGGCAACTCTTTGCAGCTCCTCAACAGCGACGTGCAACAAGACGATGCACGTCGACACCAAAAGCCGTCGCGCCCGCAACGTTTTCTCGAACCTGTGGAAAAAGCTGACCAGGAAAGGGGAGGAGTCGGACGAGTGGAACGTGTCCCCAGAGGAAGGCGCCGAGATTTTTAGGCAGTACTACGAATGTCTGAAAAAACGCGTGGCGGAAGGGAAGGCCTTGCAGAGCGGCAAACTGATGCCAGTCCACGCCTTCCTTGTACTCGGTGGCGAGACTGTTACAATGACTTGTCTTGTATGGTGAGATCACCTTCTTTATCGTTTCTTTACAAACTCCCCCCACACACACACACAGAGGGAAATATAGTACTGGCTAAACGAAAGTTCAGGTAAACAGAACGACCAGTCCAGAAATAAAGCGGTCAAGCTCGATCACGTCATTTTGTCCCCTTTCTCAAATGACGTAAGAATATCACGTGCTTCCTGTGCAGCATGAGGCCAGACCAGCACAAGCGATCCCAGCTTGCTGTCTGGCAGCACGTGCGCCGCTCTGACTCCTCGTTTGGTCCCGTGATACCTGACGGCGAGAGGGTCACCATAACCAGTATGAGCTCCCTGATCATCAAGGAAACCAGGGTGGAGGATGCCGGCCAGTACACGTGTCTGGATCGGAGCGAGTTTGCGGCTGTCTACCAGGTTGACATTCTTATGAAGGAACGGCGAAAGATGGTAACGTTTAAAAAACTTATCGGCTAGTCCTCATAGTCACAACCACTGGTTATTGTGGGTGATGTGGATTTAGATAACTATAATAATAATGATGATGATGCAAATATAACGCATTTCCCCGCTTTGTAGTGAACTCAATGTGCTTGAACAGAATAAGTTACACGACCAAAAAAAAAAAAAAAACAACAACAAACAAAAAACAAACAAAAAAAAAACCAAAAAACAACAACAACAAAATGAACCACAGCATAGCAAAACTGAACTAAGGTAAGTTTCGATTTAACAAGAGTTTTCGGGTTACTGTCACACTTGACTGATAAAGCCTTTGCACAGACAGGAATCGGAACAGCTTTTGCAACAAGGTGCACTTTGAAATGTATACTTTTATTTACTTTGAAATGTATACAATACCTACGCTGTCCTGCGAAAGGTTCGCCTTGGAAGTCGTCGGCAGGGCGACATCTACCTGCCCTCTCATAACCTCGTTGTGCTGACCACGTGGGCGGCCTGGGGAGAGTGTGACACGTGCGACGATGTGGGGTACAGACGGCGGCGTGGAACATGCGTGGTCAAGGTAGTCTTAGCTGGAAAACAACTAAAGAGGCAGTCTTTCTTTAATTCCGTTTTTGTGTTGGTATCATTGACTCATATTGAAAAAAGATGCACCTTTAGTTTCTTTGAAAAAAAAAAATGATAGAGGCATGAGTTGTAAACTGCAAATTGCCTGCAAGAAAGAATGGCCAGGAAAAGGGACGGAAGAGGGAGAGAAGAAAAAGATTATAATCATAATGAAATTTTTTCGGTATTTTAGTATTATCGGTTACGCGCATGCTGACAACATTACTGGCCAGATTAAAGTTAAGTTTTTCTCCTCCTCCCCTCCGCTGCATTCACAAACAGAAGCTGTATGCACATCAACCAGTGAAGCCGAATGACTTTCCCCTGATGACTCTGTTCCCGGAGGGAGTACCTTGCCGCTCCACCGCTGTCCCTGTCCAGTTGCGCTTCATGCGAGTCATACGCCATCGCTTAGAGGAAACCTTGGTGGACAAGTGTAACGTGACCTGTCCCACCCAGCCACCCCCGGTGATCATCAAGGACAGCGAGGGAAATCCCATCGAGCTCCTAGAGGGAGAGTACCAGTCATTCGGCGAGAAGGTTTCGATTCCCAAAACCACCAAGCGGAAGGTGCTCTATGAACCAGAGGGGACGCATCTTGTGCTGACGTGTACCAGGTAGGAGTCGCTTTGACCGGCACACAACAGGTTAGCTGGTGCACATGAAACATACATCGGACTAACACTGCTCAGACCTGTGAACTAGTTAACTAGCTCAACAGTAAACCACCTCGTTTTTTGACTCTTGTGACGACAGTGACATTGAGAGCGACCGCGAATTCGCCAAAGAGAAGGGCGTGCGGTGGATGCGGGGCAAGACGCGAGTGGATCCCCTCACCACCCGACGTAGGACGAGAGGACGAGTGTGGGTGGACAGCGCTAACAGACTGCACATCAAGCAACTCATGCTGTCCGACACCGCCGTCTACAAGTGAGCTCCCTGACCCCCATACCGTTGTCTGCTAGGTCAAGTCATCACGGGACCTTTTGTAGGTGACATTCTATGATAAGTACAGGCTCAAATCGTCGAATCGGTAGTAGGAGGGTCGTACTTCAGTGGTAATAAATAGAGTGGGTTATATTTATATCCTTAATAAATAAACCGTTTGGTACTTTAGTGACAAGAAATAAGACGGTCGCATGTTCCATTTTGTTGTCTTGCTTCTCGACAACGTCAGTTTCTGGCTTCCAGCTGCTGGGAACGAATGCAGCACCTGGTGGCCATCAAGGTGCTGGTAGTAGACAGCATGAACCGGTACCTGAGGGACTACATCACGTACGGGGGTCTGGGATTCACCGTCGTCGGCTGCCTTGTGTCGTGCTGCTGCGTGCTGCAGTCCAAGTCCAAAAAAACTGCCAAGTGATGTAGGCACAGCATGCAGGTCATGAGTCGCATTGTTCCTCCCAGTAAAGATATTGCGTCAGGGGCAAAGGTCGCTTTGTTGTTGCCCCGATGAAGGTCGCCTGTGAGAAAAGGAGCGAACATGCGTGCAAGAGAGCAAGTGAGAGATACACGTAGTTGTCGACTTACGAGTGAGTTGCGTTGTGACTGACTGCTCGTAAATCGATTTGGATGTAAGTCGGTCTTCGTCATACTTTTTCAGTACATTAATGCGTTAAAATGTTGTGAGTTTTGATCTTAACTCAGTACATAATTATACATTAATTATTATATAATACATTAATATACATTGATGACTATAATTTAGCGACAACGCAAATAATCAGTAATCAGTATTGCATAACAAACATTACTTAGCATTAGTGTAACAAGCATTTCACGAAATCAGTCCACAACTTCTATCATCTATCGATCAACTTTGACAATCTTTTTATAAATAATAGTAATAAATACTACATTTGTACAGCTCCTTTTTCATGCATTCATTTCTTCCCATGGTGCAACATTTTTGATGCCCTAGAGAATATTGCAGTTTCTTCTTTCCAAAAGTAACAGTGATGACCCCTTACCAGTGTCAGAGGCTTCAGCAAGTGTAGATAAATAATAAGTAACAACAAGTTAATGACAAACCAGAGAGAAATGGCTCATCCACTAAGTACAACGCCACTTGTAAGAAGGTGACCTGCGAGCAGCGGGTACAGAAAGCTGTATCAGAGGCTGATAACTCCTGAAACACGCGTGCTACGATGGCGTTGAAATGATGATAGTGGAGTTCAAAGAGCACACTCGTGACCATCTACCGTATCTACTATCCTAACAGTGCATGATTTCCTCCTTCCTCTCACGGGCACGGTTAATGAACTTGTATTTCAACACGATGTAAGCTGGGAGATGTCCGGGACGGCTACAACATCATTGTAAGTACTACGGCACAAGTGCGCGGCAGGTTATAGCCAAACAGGTTGTGCAGCAACTAGTCGCTTCCTTTCGACTGTGTAAGGGAGATGTTTAAGGTTCAGGGTTTGGCATGATTCGTGTCATCTTTATGGCGTCCCTGGACATGCGCCATTTTCTTCTCTGAGCAGTTCGCAAAAGTATGTACGTACGAATCTGTGGTGGAAACCTGAACGTTTAGCCTGTCGTAAGTGACCCGCTGCATATTTTATTTGTTTCTATTTCTTATCTGCCTCATAAAAACATTTTCAGTGGGAGACAGAGATGCAGATAAATCGAAATGCGAAAATTTAGTGTGAAAATACAATACTAGAGATAATGGAAAGAGTATCACTTCGTGGAGCAATGACAAGAGGAGGATTAGTTTCGGTAAGTTGAAGTGTTCTTTAAAATTTGTTTAATAATATGATATTAAAAGTGACGGAAGTATTGTTTCACTGATGTATCCCTCATGGTGTGCCCTCGCTTCTCTACCTGTCACTGAATGCCTAAAATATAAAAAAAAATAGCCACTGCAAAAATGCCTTTCCAGGAATGTGCCACTAGAGATGAATTTAAAAACTGCAGTGAACGTACAAAGATGCAAGTCTGAACAAACAAACGGTGTCATTTTGGCCGAGAGACTGTTTTTGGGCTTGACCTTTGCCTTTCCTGTCCAGTCTTATCTTACCTCGTGTCCTATAGGAAGAGCCACGGACATCCACAGCGTTGATTGAAGCGCTTATCGCTCAGAAGTAATAAAGTTGTAGTGGATTGTCTAGAATTGATATAACATAGTTTTAATTGATGAAACGTAAATGTGAAACGCCTAGACAGGCCCTAGAGAAATCATCTAACCAATTATGTTCTACAGAGTGAAATTCGAACTGAGATTCTTCTTAAGTAAACATCTAGAGTACGTTTTTGGGATTTGAAACAAAATTCCGACAGTTTGTGCCATGTATATCAGGTTTGGCGGGGTCGTCGATGTAGCATTGCGTATCTTACTGACGTTTCTTTCATGGGGCATTAAAACTCCGAAAAGCAGTAGACATCGATCTTGAGCTTCTATTCTTTTTTTTTTTTTTTTTTAAAATAGGAATAAGCTGACCAAACGCCGTCACCATGGAGAACGTGAGCGCATATCATTCCAACGCGACACTCAAGGCAGTGGATGCTGTCTTCATCATTCTGACTAACATCACCTCCTTCACATCCATAGTCTGCTGCTTAGCGGTTATCGCCTTTTACTGGAAGTGGCCACATCTGCGCACCACACCTCGGAAGCTGCTGCTTCATCTTTGCCTCGCGAACTTCGTGCAATGTTTTGGAAGCATGCTTCAGGTAAGACATGAGAGACAACGGATTAGGTGGCAAAAGACACTGAGGAGGCAAGAATGTGAATATCGTTCACAGTCAACATGAAGTTTGCCCCTCCACCAAAGCCGAGCATTTTCCTCCGCCAGTGTAAGCGGTGAACTTCCAGTTTATCACACGCGCGAGCACACGTATTTTATACTCGGTATGACAATAGCATGCAAGAAATAGCACGCATGTTCACCTCATTACATGGGCCCCTGCGCCCAATAGATAAACGTAAGAACACCTGGTTATCTAGTGCAACACATCACCTAGAAGATGTAGCGATAGTTTACAATAAAACTTTGTGAACCATGATGACACTCTAGACGGCAATATGGTACACATGATAAGCTACTCCATAAATTAGGAAACATTTAGGTAACTCCAGCAGCATATATTTTATGTGTACTTAATTTTAAGAAAGTGTTGGTACGTCTATGCGGCGAGAGAGAGAGACGGAGGGAAGGAAAGTCCTCTCGCTGCATGCGTGCGCACCATTTGTTTTTTGAAACGACAAAGCTCGTCATTGTCATGTTTTGTGATTCTTGTCGCAGGCGTTAACATACTTCCAAAGTCTTAAGTTCCCTGATGAACGAGATTTGATCTGTGAGAGTGCTGCCTCCATTTCTGTGATGGGTCAAGTGGCTAGCGCAATGTGGACCTGCGCAATCACTGTTCACCTTTTTATTGCGATCACTCTGAGGGCAGTCGATCTCGCCGACAAGCTTGTCATCATCTTCTACATTTTTGGCTGGGGTGTGCCATGTGAGTTGTCTTCTCAGATTTTGTATTCCATTAGTGCTCCCCCCTTTTGACAGAAGGGTTAGGTAAATATGCATTTAACATGCCTGCTGGCCCGACTGTCAGTGAAAAGTCGAGACATTCAGCCACTACAGTTTATGTGCCGACCAGCAACTTTCACGGTTTTAAACCAACGCACTTTGAAAATAAGTTTTTAAAATTAGAAGAGTTGTAAACAAAACCACGATACTAAGCTTGTAATCCTGTCAATCCCTTGGTAACGTCAAATTAAAAAAAAAAAAAAAAGCCAAGAAAAAATTAAACTTGAATAGCAGATGAATGGGTTGTCGTAGCTTTAGTTCATTATATTTATTGGTGGTTAGGAACTTCTATTGATCTTGAACGACCGTGGGTTAGGACCTGAGCGAATTGTTATTGCAGATGATTAGCTCAACCTTCACGAACACCATTCCTACAAATAAGTCTGCACACACAAAAGCACAACTAGTGTGTTAATAGATTAATATGACCTTTATGTTTTATAGTGATGGTGGCCATAAGCGCAGGCATTGCAGACGTGTATGGTTACGATATCACGGACATTTTGTACTTCGACCACCCGACGGTGTGCTGGATCAGCGACAAGGTGACCAACAAGCTCGACTGGTACCTCATCACCATAGAGGGCTGGGTCATCGCTACATACTTCATCACCACTCTCCTTTTCAATGTCATCAACTTCTCTGTAATTTGCAAGGTAAGCTGCATTAGATACCGGCTGTTGCTAACTGGAGGCACGAGTTAGAAATTCGTTCCCTAACCTTTCCAGGTCGTGTGGGAGCGAGATGTATGTTATAGACCTAACTTTTCTTGGGGCCAGCTTTATGTAAGGGCAGTGCCCCCTCCCTCTCTGCCTTACTTTCCCCAACCCTCTATGGAGTCAGGTACTGAGGGAAATTCGCTGCGTCACATGGGTATCGAACAAGCGTGCCTCTGGTCCAACTACTGGGCTACAGTTGCTTGCGGGTAAAAATGCCCCTCGGCACTCCTGGAGTTCTGGCAAGCTATTTTCATTGGTAGATAGAACTGCTTAATAATTGTTTGTCTGTTTCTTGGATTCTCGTTTCAATTTTAACCGTTTTTACCCGCAGACTACTCGTGTGAATCCAAGTCCTGAGGCCAGAGGGAACTACAATGGAAGACATGGCCGCGCAGTCGGCCACCCGTAAAATGCGATACATTCCACTCATATACTGTTTTCTGCGGATGTGGGGGACAGGACATCTACTTTTCACGGAGTATCCAGCCGTCAGACATATGCGTGCCTTTGACTGGCTCCTTGTGATCAGAGTAGGTGAACAGCCCTATGATAATAGCAGAACAGCAGTGTTGTTGTTAGGGTAGATGTTTAGCACGGTTTTACATTTCGTCACATGGCTTTAAATTATGTTGCATCACTCCTTTCAAAGTAAAAACGGAAAAAATGGTTCACTGCCTTTATTATTTTGTTGTTCTTTTAGGCATTTGGTGATAACGCTCAAGGACTGGCCAACTTCCTGCTCTTCTGTTTCACGACAATCCAGATTCGTCTCCGGATGTACCGAGCGGCCAGGATGTGCTTCTCTTGCTTCGGACTGTGGTGCAGGAAACAGAGGAGGAGACTGGCAGACGACAAATGGCTGCCACGTCCCATTGTGCGCATGCGCGTCATGAAGACGGCGAAACGCCGATCTGTCGATGGCAGCGACTTGGATATTTCGGGAATTTCTCTGGACTTGCCCACGCAGGAAGAGCTGGATGAGATTATTAAGCACACCGAAGACGAGGTACTTTTTCAACGATAAAGTGAATGACAACTTCACCGTCCAAAGTCCGGGAATACCTCTCTCCCTTGTGACAGTTTTACTCATAACTCGTACTGGGCAGGACTTCGTTGGTCCCAGTTTTTGCGGGCCTTCACGCGAACACTGACGTGAATGACTGCCGGAGTTGTTTTTGGAAGAAAGAACGAATAACCACTGGACGATTTTCGCTTCCTTTCTGCTAATAAGAACTAAGTGAGGAAAGTAATTTGTCTTGTCAGGCAAATACGACAGAAATACAAAAACATTTAAACAATTTAAAATTTTTAATGGATAGTTTTAATATTTAAAAAAATTAGAAATGTTTATAAAATACTTTCAATGACAGTTTTATTGCACAATAATCCTGAGGCACCAAGTGAAGCAATTTACTTGTGAGGTAAAATAAAAGCAATACTGTTATGATATCAAGGAACATTTTGAAAAGTCTCCTCAAACGCTCCTTGATAATAAGTTGCATTTGCAGTAGAACATGACTTGAAAATGTGCATTCTGTTCAAGTAGTATTAGAATATAAAAATATGAATCACAACACATTTCAGGAACCAAAAATATCACAAATATCCTCTATAACCTGAGGCATGCTGGAATCACCAGAATTTCACTGTGTTTTCATGTTTTGCTTTTACTTCCCGAGGCTCCACCGAATTCTGTATCAGTTGTAACTTGGTGTAAAAGCGTAAAACATCTGTGTTAGCACGCACACAGTCGCCTGTAAAACCAACAACTCGGAGTCCCTCTAGACTTTTGGCTCTTGACAATGCCACATAGGCCTGACCACACTCAAAAACTTTGGACAGGGAGATTTCCACGCAGTCAAGAGTCATGCCCTGTCAAAACCATAGTAGGAAAACAATGACAAGCTAGCAGTAGACTTAAAACTCTGGTTTCAAATAATTAAGAAAAGTTCTCAAATAAATAAATGCTGCAACATTAAAACCAAAACAAGATTTTAAAAATCTTGGGGAAAAAACCTGTGACAAAGACCACTCAAACCAGAATACATTTAACTATTTACACAGCTAAAATCACTGACCTGGCTTTTGTGTATGGAGATAGCCCAAGCTAATTTAAGTGGTATTTGTTTCCGAGTCACCATTAATCCTCCACCCATTCTGAATGTCCATCTTGCAAGTTTGATTGTTTCATGCAAACCGCAGGCAAATTTGACAATGGGTAAACCTTCAAAAATAAATGACAAAATCAAAACTGAAAAAAAAAAAAAAGGACCCAACAAAAAAACCCCTTTTGATCAAGATAACTTATTTGTCACAAAGAAACTAAATATATCGATAGAAAGAACGAACCTCATAAGTAACATGCTGAATATTGTTTTACTAATAGCAGTCACAATAGGGAGTGACTAAAGGTCACTTGTTAAACATAAACATGCGATAATAAAGATGCAAGTACAAATACATATGAATTATTATTTGAACTACATTAGGAAACAGTTTTACCTTCCACACCAGGCTCAAAACCAGTGACTATGCCACGTGCTCCATTTACAAGACCTCGCTGAACATCAAGGTTTTTACAAAGTAAAACCTTTAATAAAAAAAGAAAAAATAATTCAGCATCATAACAGTCCACATTTTATTTAAGTAGAGCATATAAAGACCCTGATGCAACAACAGACTGGTCTGAGTGAAAATACAGCGACATTGAAAATCTACATGCCAAACAAGAAATACCTTTCTCACACATGATGTCCCTAGGCTGATGTGTCCTTACCTGAGCTCCACATTTAAGCTCTATGGTGCTGCTCGCGGGACACAGTTTATCTAGGGACTGCTTATATACCATTTCAGAGTCAGTTGCAGCAAATGTTCGCGAGGCACCTGCATGAAAACCATTTCTATTCAGTTTGGAAACTTCAAAACTGAGGCACTCTGTTCATAAATAATTAACAAGTCAATAAATAGGACTTGTATACTTTGACTGTTTAAAAGAATTGAGAACAGCTTTCAAGGTACTCAATTTGCTTCATGATGTTTATTCAAATTTTGGTAGATTATACTTGATCACATTTGTGTAAAATATCAAGTGCAGTTAATTACAGTCATCTTATTATCTCGCAATCGTAATGATACCCTTGCCAAACCTGTCATTCCCTTTAATGTTCCACCCAATCTGTTGGTAGTACTTAAGTTTAAACTGTTATGGGTATGATATGTTTGATACCCAGAGTTTAGGCCTGAAGAGACCAAACTGGTCTTGACACTAATTTTTGGTTTTGCTTGAGTGTTGAAAAAAAAAAAAAAAAAAAAAAAAACCCCAAAAAACAAACAAGAGATCCGCATTGAACACAATGACTAAAGACAAATAATACACATTTGGTTACCATTCTTGTGAATAAACAAAAAAGGTTAGAATGAGCAAACGACTTGAGAAAAGCTCTAATAATTATAATGAAACGCTTATACAGTACTTTTCCAAAATAATTTGCTTGGAGTGCTTCACAACAAGAAAGCTACAAACAGAGCAGTTTTAAATAACTTGCACACTAACATCCACACACACATGTACTCATTTAACAGATACACCCACAGAGTAAAAACACATTATACCAGTCTGGACATGGAAGGGTGAAGTCATTGATTTTGAAAAGAGCATGTCTTAAGTCTGGACTTGAAGGTGTCAAAGAATCAGTGTGCCGAAGGAGATGGCGGAGAATTAGTGTTTTACGCCAAGCCAGCAACTAAGGCTATATCTCGGCAAGACAGCCAGCCATGTAAACAGATGCCACATGCACAGAAAGGACAGTGTGCCCAATATGAGAGCTGAATCCAGGAGCATGCAGAAGGGTAATTTGTTCCAAGTTAATGGGGCTTGATAAGAATAAGATCTCTATTTGGGTGGACAAAGGTCTAGTAAACAATAAGTGGAAGCATACTTTCCTTGTGAATACTAGATTACAAGATGCTTTTGTTACTTATGATGGGTTGTATGCTAAGGCCAAATTCTGGAGCAGAAGTAAGGACTACAAACTATTCTAATGGCTGGCTATGCTAGTTTACAAGATGATCATGCATTGCAAGTCAGCAGCGAAATAGCTTTTATTGCAAACTCAGTAAATTCATCACACACATAATGCTGCATGATGGGACTCATCTATATATAAATACCCTCTTCATGTCACCACACTCCCATTTCACTGAAATTGTTGGATAGGTGGCAACAAAATAACAAGTGTATACTAAATTTATGTGAAGGGGGTAGGGCTGGGAATGAGCGTTTTACACTGAGCCAGCAACTAAGGCTATATATTATGGCAAAGCAGCCAACACTGTAAACAGATGCCATATAAATTTTTGTGAAAATAAAGCCCTTAGCTACTCTACTAAAAATGGTGAACTCATAAAATTATTTTAATAATGTATATTATTATCTACATATACCAGGATTGATACAAGTATAAAAGATTAATTACAAATAATTGTGTAGGACAGAAAAAGAAACTCAAATGTATTTTAGTATTAAAATGCCCAAAACAGGCCAAAGGTTAAGCTATACAGTCAGATGACATACCTTCCAGGCCTTTAAGCTTATGTTGATTAATACTTTCAACATCTTCTTTGTGTGTACAAAGCTGTGTTGCCAGAAGGCCATTGCACTCCACTTTATTTCTTGAGGTCTTCATGAGTGTTTCAGTGACATATGATGGACATCTAAGACAAAAATTATTATTCTTTGTGATTAAACTTGCACACTTTTTAGAAATCCTTGCATATATCTTTCAGTAATAAAAGGCATCACATGGTTAAAAAATTCAGATGACAAGTTCACAAATACCACTAAGTCAAACATAATTTACAACACCATACTTTTTGGACAATAGGGAAAAATCGCTTTTGTTTAGGAGTGAAAAAAAAAAATCTCAAAATTATGAATGCTTTTTAAAAATGTAAACAAAATATTTGTCAGCCATGCAACTTACAAGCCAAGACGGACACTTTGAAGAACTTTTATAAAATGAGAATCTGACTGCCGATGAACTTCTTTCAACTCAAGTGTTGTCTGAATACATTTATGCCACGCAGAAGTCTGCAACAACCACAGTCATGACCAAAGTACTCAACTGATTAATCTTTTATATATCAATCCTGGCATCTGTTATGTTGTTGCAAAGATGATCTCTAAAATGCTCAAGGCTGGTGAAAGGTTATTTGCAGTCAGATGATACACCTTCCACATCTCTTTCATGGGGTCTCTAAAAGAATTAGTGTTCAGAACAATCTTTGCAAACAGCTTGGGATTGGTCTTTCTATAGTCTCACCTATGATAAAAGAATGAACAAGAAAATTTCTGTTACAATTTTATTAGTAGGGTTTCTAAGCAAAATTATTTATAATCATTTATAAGCAAAATAATATAAAAAACCCTTTTCAAATAGGAGTGGGTGGGTGGGGTTTAACACGATTGAAAAAAAACAAAACAAACTACTTAATAACATTATCTCTAAAAATGTTGGCTGAATATTCCTCACCTGAAAACAGAAGCGGGCTTTGTTGCTACCTTTGGCAACAGGAGGAAGCTGAAGAAAGTCGCCGGATACAATCAGCTGAATGCCCCCAAATGGCTGATCTGACTTGCGAACATTTCTGAATAAAGATGTAAACAGTGACAAATCAGACTGAAACCAATAAAGTTTATCAAGTGGATGATACATGCATGCCACAAGTTTGCTTGCATATACCCACACAATCTTACCTGGCAACAGCTTCCAGTTTTTCAAAGTAGTCACCATCTACCATAGATATTTCATCAATAATGAGATGATGACAGCGCCTCCAATGCTGTGCCACTTGCTGCCGTGATGCTAACTCTACACACTGGGTCAAGTCCCCTTTGCCTGAGCCGATCCCTATATAGTTAGAGAAGAAAAATGATTATCCGGTAAATAATGCTTCATTGGTATTTCATCAAAAGAGCCACTCCCATTATCTTTTTATTCTTTTCATATTTCATAAATGTATTGCTGTATCACGCCTGAGGTAAGGAAAAGATGTGTTTACAATATGGCATTTTAAAATGCCGCTGAAGACCCAAAGGTGCTGCTTTGACATTCTTTTTGAACCATTGCTGGGTTTAAAGGTATTTGAATAAGCTGAGTTTGATGCACAATATTATTTCACACAGTCCGAGTGCGCACTCTTGTTCTGGAGATACAAGCCTGCAAACATTAAAATTTACAAAAAAATCCTGCTCCCAAATGTGGGTAAATGATAACTCACCTTGGTTCTCAAGATACACATCCACAAATAATATTCACCATGCACAGAAGGCCAAGCTTGTGACATCATGACTATTCTGGGATGAGCCTAATTAACAAATGATTCCAGCTTTACCTCTTGTGATGGTATCCTTGACAGTGTAAACATATCTGACGACCTGTGCATGGTGATCTTTGAGGATTGTAGCTTAAGAAATGAGGGTGGTATTCAGTTTGAAAAATAATATTTTGTATTAAGAAAATTGTTTTGATGTCAAGGGAAACAAGGTCCTGACTTCTTTCCAAAACTCGTGTGAGAACAAAGGTTTGCATTTCATGAATGGAACAATTTTCATTTTGATTGTGGGAACTAGCATCTTATAACCAACAGAGCCCACAAATCTGAAAATTATGTTTCACTCAGGTTAGCATTAACATTAAAATATCCAACACATAGTATTTACCTGCAAAGGCATGAAGTGTGGTGCCACCAATGTGACAGGCTGCAACACCTGTGCTAGCTGTAATATAGGTGTGGTGTGGAGGCAAGGCTCCTGAAAAATTGTTTAAATGTGATTAAAAAGTTGTTAATTTATTCCTTCTTTACCTATGTGAAATAAACACATTCTAACATCTTTTACATGGAGACTGGTGTTTTATGCTGAGCCAGCAATTAAGGCTTTATCATGGTAAAGCAAGGTTTGCAAACAGGTGCCAACATTCAATTTACTATTGACAGGTGTTTGCAGTTGCACTACCAGACCATATCTCCAGCTGTGAAGTATATGTTTAAAATAACAGAAGTGAAGGCATGTACCCAGACACATGTACAACAAAAATACATTAGCACACACCAATGTTTCAATTGCAGTTCATTCTGGTGATGACGCAAACTATTTGCTACACCAGTCCTACAGTCCAAACGCTAAATGACTAGTAGCATCAAAAACAGATGCTGACCTGACCCACCACATAAGCACCTTTTATTGTAAGAGATGGCTTCGTTTCAGAGTAATGTCACCTTTGACCTGCCATTGCACGATAAACAGACTTTTTGCTTACATACCAATGATGCGTTTAAGCAGGAATGACTTCCCAGTCCCAGCACTTCCAGTGAAGAATATGTTACGGCCTCGTAACACTGCTTCTAGCACCGACATCTGCTCCTTATTCAATTTCACTGGCTGGACTATAATTTTGGAAGGACTGATGTTATTACAGACTTTCTGTTTCTTGCTGATAGTAGTTTTGTTTGCTGCAGATTCTGCTGGCAAGTTCTCTTGGCCTTCAGAAGGCACAAACTTTCTCTTTACTCCACCTGAGCTCAAAGTAGTGGAAAGTGT
Source organism: Pomacea canaliculata (assembly GCF_003073045.1). Classification (NCBI taxonomy): domain Eukaryota; kingdom Metazoa; phylum Mollusca; class Gastropoda; order Architaenioglossa; family Ampullariidae; genus Pomacea; species Pomacea canaliculata. Next base: position 5,239,911 of record NC_037599.1, read on the forward strand.
ATTTGCCTCATTTCTACCTCTGTTGGCAGTTTGTGCAAGTTGCAGATCCTTGATTGTGAGTGGTGATATTTCAGTGAATGCCCGGGGTTCCTCTGATAACATACGTTGTCTCTGGGATACAAATCCTTTCTCACGAAGCACTTCTAGCTTTGTCTGGAAATTAAAATTTTGTAATGATTAAAAAGTGAGCAGACTGGTGAATATTGGTATACAAATAAAAAACATGCATAATTTATAACATTGTATTTTTAAGAATGAATAGTGGTTTAAACATAAGGAAACTGCAGTTAATTTTGCAATTACTATCATAAACCAAGTTTAATATACTGTCTCTTAATAATGGCATCTCTAAATATTTTGTATTGTCACAAAGGAAGAATAAGCAATTTCATGGATGGCCAAAGTGATGCAAGTAAGAAATTTGCTGTATTCAGACACTCCTTTGCTTTTGTCAATCTCTAGTATTATGACTATTACTTGAAACTCTAAACTCTTTAAATGTAGAGTCGACAATACTTAAAGACCTCCAAGTCACTTTCCAAAAGAATAGTTGATCAATTACCATATGCTAGATGCAGCAAACATATACTAACACTAACATGTTCCATTTAAATGTATCTGAAGGAAATGCAGGCAGTAAGAGATTTAAAAAAAGGTACTTGCAACCTTCTTCTGAAATTAAAGCAACTGATAAATAAGGCTAAAGCAAGTCAGAAAATCCTTATATACAAAAGGAAAAATAAAATGATCTCTGATGCATTAGCATGCACTTAAGGTAGAATTGGATAAAGTTCTTGACACCTGCAGGGTCTTCAGGAAGACTGCTAGCTTATCTGGGGGGCAATTAGAGATCAAAAGCTGTAGTCGTTGATCTGGCAGTCTGATTGTGGCTTTTCCATCTTTCATAAATTTTTTGTGCACAACCACTTCACGAATACACATGTGCATCACCTGTCATGAAAAGTAGTAACATTTTACACAATATTCTCCTGTTTTAGAAAGGGAAAATCTACAAATATAGCATTTTTATAAAATTTTAAAAAGTCATTGCACAATTGACATACATCTGCCCAAATTTATCAGGGAGTTGAGCAGCAGCAACATTTAATGAACTAATTTCCAAAATGATATGCACACATTTTATAGACATTATAGAATTGTTAAAAAACACAGTTTTCAGACATACTAATACTTTTCATCTGTTAATGTTATAAAAAGAAAACAAAATTAGTTCACCACTTCTTAACTAGTAATCCCAAGAAGCTGAAAAAGAAAATGATTACTGACCTTTTTAGGTAGATCTAAAAAGAGCTGCAGCTCTTTAAACTCATCACGCCCTAGTGTGAGAGTCACATTCTTGTGCTGTGTTTTCTTTATGATACTACCTGTTCCAGAGACCTCTTCCAATGACACAGAGCACACAATGCTGCCATTCTGCATGATGCTTGAAACCTTAAGAGAAACAGTGAGAGTGCAATAAGCAAACATGGATGAAGATATATTTGTATACATGTGTCAGGGCTTCTGCTTATGAAAAAATTGCATACAGTACGCATTAAAAGTTCTGAGGACTCCTTTAATTTTCGTCAATGGGGTCCCGTTCAAATTTGGGCAAAGAACAGGGACCCTTAAAAATCTGAAGAAGGGGTATCCCAGTGCAGTATCCCAGCCAAAGCCAGGCTCTCTGCGTATTACAAAAACACAACACAGATAAAATTCCTATGGCTCTCTTTGAAGTTAATGGGAATACAAAATCAGATCGGTATGAAGATACGCAAATTAACTCATTCTCTCGCTCTTGTTGTTAGTCTCAACACAATAATTTTCACATGCTATTGAAGTCTTAAATTTGAATGTCTGACACCAACACAGTCTTTTTAATGTTGTTGACTTTCAAAGAATCAATTATTTTAGTTCTTGAAAAGCAGAATGTCTCTAGCTTGATATAAAAAATATCGGCTTGTACTAGTGAAAATATATAAATACTTAATCACTTTCTGAATCGAAAGCTACAGCATCGATCTTTTTTCTTCTTCTTGCTCCTAATCACCCCCAGTGGAGAATAGGGCCGCAAAGCTACAGCATCAATAAAATTGTATTGTTTTAACTAACGTAGTACCATGAGCTTATTTTCACTTAAGTCTAAAACTGTTTCGGTTCCTCTGTCCATTAACACTGAGTATGGAAGGTCGGGAACAAGGGTAAGTACCATGCAAGTAACTTCTAAAAATGACGTTACTTTAGTTTATGCCTCTTAGTTTTCAGAATACGGCTACATGAACTTTAACATTAAATGTAACATTGTACAACTCACCTCTTTACCTGGTCTTGTTAACCGCCTAGAACAATTTTGTTATCTCACAGCGATGTCGTGGCAGTATCTGTTTTTAATCACCTATGATATTCATAGGACGGTATCTTGCAGTACACTCTTTTCACTGTTCCTTGTCTGTACACTCTTTTCACTGTTCCTTGTCTTATCGTTATCTTCAGAGGCAGAGTAAACAAAGATTTAAGATTTCACAAGCTATTCTGTTTTTCTCAATGTCTCTCTGAAACAATAAATATTTCTATTGCCTCTCGTCTACGAAGTGTCTAAAAGGAGAAGAGCAGAAACACTCGACAACCGTATCCGAAATCAATAGTAAATACGAAAAACATGAAATGTTTTAAAATGAAATCTAGACAAATACAATTATAGCAGTAAACTGACGTTCCGCAAAGTACATAATTCAGATGGACATCAAAGTCTCACAGCGTCCTAGACAATATCCATTTGAACTCATGTGTTCCCGTACAAGATAACCAATACAATTCTTTCTTTCTACAAGCCGAACGAATCAACCAATGGACAGTCAGGTTAATGGACACAGGAAGTAGAAGCATCAGCTGGTAAGGGAAGAGTACCCACGGGCTGTGAGTGTACCATTGAGATCTGACTAAATTTTTTTTAATTCCCCTACTTCTGACTTTATAAGTGCTGTCAGTGTAACAAACAGTGCCCAGAAATCCGGTTCCCTTAAAGATGCTTTTGAGCATTCAGCTTTAAATACCGTTAAATTTTGCGTTGGCAAAATTGTACTGTTAATAATAACAATAAAAACATATATGATGCTTTCAGTGTTAAACGACAAAGCTACACTCAACAAGGAAAAAAAAAAACCAAACTCACAGAACAATGACTCACCCGGTGATAACAATCACAAAAATTATGTAATATTCAGAATAGGATAAACCTCATAATCATATATTAATCACATTCGAGGTTTGCAAGTCAGTCTGCTAACAAACACACCCCCATTCAATTAATGCTTTTGTTTTAGTCGTGTTTCTTTTTTCTTTAGATCAAGGCTATATTATAAAAAGCATAACTTTTGTTTATTGTGTTATCCTCGTAAATAAAAATTTGTCTTTTGTCTCTGTCTCTAACGTCCCTGTCATTGTAATTTTGTGAAGAATCGCATCTTAAGCATTGGTGTGTGTGTTGGGGTATATTCATGCCCCCTCAGTATTTTTTAAGGGGGCGAGTGCCCACTCTCCCCCCTTCCTACGCTACTGCAATCCAGCAAAAAGTACACACAGAAAAATTTCGTGAATTTCATATGCTGGACTTAAATGATTGAACTTGCTGCCATTCTCATTTTGAACCATTCACCTGTTCCAAATTTCAAGAGTGTTAATGACCTTTCTTGTTCTAGAAATAACTCTTGCAGTAACTTCTTTTTCATTTAAGATGTGTTTACTGTGTGTGTGGTGTGTATTTTTCATGCACCTGTGTTTTTTTATTGAGAGAGAAAGAGAGTACCCTTCCCCTATCAGTTGTATTACTTATGCATGACCTGATAATGTGAAGCATGGAAAGCCTGGCCACTTTGCAGGGATTACATGCTAAACATTCTTCTTCTTATTATTTGTCTCTTGCTAGACAAGTGCGTGTGAGATCTGATTTTTGTAACTAATGATTATAATGTAATGAACATATTTAAAATTAATTTCTGTTTGTCACATAAGCTTTATTTAAATATTTATGCCTTCGGTGGAGGACAAAAAGGAAGTTATTGAATTATCCTTAGATAAACATTTGTTTAGAAATAATATTTTGTAAATAGTATTAAGACATTCTGATGACTTCTTTTGTTATAAAATATTGTCTATGCTGTTGTAAAATTCAGCAGGAGATATTTTGTATAACATTTGTGCAGCCATGACATCATTTGGCTGGAAGCGGAAGGCTGGGTCATCCATTGTAAAGGCTGCTTCAGTCACTTTTGAAAAAGAATCAAAAGATGAAGGGCTGGACAATGAAGTAACTCGAGGAGAAGTAGACTGGTTAACTTTAATGCCTAAACGTCGTTTAATATGTCTTGAAGATGCTAAAGCCAAAAGCCAACGACTTATGGAAGAAGGGGCTATACTTGCTCAAGCAGAAAGGTTTCATATTCCACTGTGTTTTTATTAGTCTTTATTTGTGTATTTGAAGATGAGGTGATTTTTCACATGCTTCTTAATTTCTTCTAAGTAAATAGCTGTTACACATACTTTATAATTATCCACCAAATGAAGTAAAAAAAAAAACCAGCTTATATTGCTTGATGCTGAACTGTTTTCAAACACATAGCTGAGAAGAAGAGCAGAAATAAAAGGAAAGAATTATTTGAAGATAGTGTGTTTAAATATAAGGAATAAGAAATAAAAAGCAGGAAGCACCAACTTTAAAGAGGTTGCTTGATTAAATGCCGCTCTTGTGGTCAGTAAATACCTTTTAAACAGTTTTAAGTTAGAGAAGGCTCAAAAGAAATATTTTGTATGATGTTAGAAATTGTATTAACTGTTATAAGTTGTAACATACTGCATCAAGGAGTTTGCCCAATTTTGCAGATACTGGGAGGCTATCAAGAAATGGGATGAAGGACTATTGCTGTCACCAGAAAACAGCAGAATGTTAGACATGAAAGCCCAGGTACTGAAAATGTGCTGCTTTGGGTTGTTTCCATTCTTTTTACACAGTGATAAGAAAATGCTAATTCAACACACAGAACATGATTGGCACTTATTTGCATTATGTGGGTTTCAGATATGGCTCATTATTAGAACCCCTTGTCTTGCATGGTTATTCCTTTTCAAAACTATGTGTTATTATTTTCATAACTCTGTATTCTTATTATTTTAACTGTATATTGTTCTTATTTTCAGGCTCTGATGGCTGTAGGGGAAGTATTTCCAGCAGTACAAGCCGCTGAATATGCTGTTAAATTAGATCCAACTTGGTGGGAGGCAAGACAAACATTAGGAAGAGCTCTGCTTAATATGGGAGAAGTAAACCTTGTGAGTACTTCGGAATGAGTAAAACTATAGGTTAAATAACATCTTAATAAGTACAGGCCAGTATTAAATCTTTCTTGTCAAAGCTTGTTGCAAAATTGTCACGGAAGAGCTGCAGAATCATCAGAAAAAAATTTAAATGATCTAAATATCAAAATGGGATAATGAGAAAAGTTATTGTGTATGATTGATTGTCATAAGCTTATTGTGTCCTAATCACACTTTTTCACTTTGCTGTTGTTGCTGACAGGCAGTGCGCACTTTTTGCAAGGCCGTCATGCTGAATCCATCTGATAGCGAACTTTGGCAGGCTGACTTGCTTTGGGCATGCTCCATCAGAGATCGCATGCAATTTTGTCAACATTCTTCAGCTACCAAGGCTACAGAAAAGGGTGTGCCAGGGAAAGAAGAATTTTCTTGCACAGTTAAACTTGTGCCATTAGATGAAGACTCTTCTGATGGTTCTGAAGTGCTGCCTGTGGTGCCTATGAGTGTTAGGACCGGTAGGAATATGAACAATGAGGAGATCACAGAGAATGGGCAGCTTACCTTGTTGAATGTACCCCCTAACTATGTGCACCTAAGAGGATAGTCTGCATTCATGAAAAGCTGGTGGATTGTGGTTCGTAAGTCATTTATTTGTTTGAAGTGTTTCTGTACTGAATTCTTATTAAATGGAATGAAGGTTGCATGCTGATTGTGGATTGTTGTGAAATAGGTACTTTATATGACTGTTTTCTTGCAGGCTGTGACGAGGATGAAAACAGGTTGGACATGATAGCTTTATTCTTTTGCGAAGATGTTGAAAGTAATTTGAGTGAGGTTACACTTCTTGTAAAATGCATTTTGAAAACTTTGTACAGGTATGGTAATAAATGATGACTAGATGAAACTTGATCATAGTTATATATAGGAGGAAGAATTATGAGTGGATTTTGACAAGAGATGTTGTCTGGAACTGCAGTATATTTGAAGAAGCGGATGGAAACGAGATTTCTGAGATTTGTAGGTTATGAAGATGGATTGTGCCTTCTCTATCAGAACCACATGGAATAAAGATGTGTGGTAGAAACTTATCCAGGTACTTTAGCTGTGGACCAGAGGTACCAGGCTGATCCCAAGTTAAAGGGTAAAGGTAAAAATGAGCCTGTAACCGTTTGCTTGATGGGGAGTTAGGCGTTAGGGATTGGATTTATCTCAGGCAAGGTTTTTGTAATACTATTTATTTATATTTCAATATAATTTATAATTTAAAAAGTCCGTCTTGTGTTTCAACGGACCGTCTGGCTGACGATCTTAACTACGGCTTATATTTAAGTCAGGGTTTATATCAAGAACATTCTGAAAAATCATTCCAAAGCATTTTTCGGGCTAGGTCTTTTTATCGAGGAAACACGGTATTATCTTTGCACAAAAAAAGAAGAAAGAAAAACAGCCCAAACCTCTACAAAATGTCACCTGAAGCCCGCACTCAGTGTTGACAGGTATTCATTGATGGCGGCAGACAAAGTCGCCTTGTGTCAACATCCTGAAGACAAAGCAGGTGTGACCAGAAACACGGTCGCCAGTTAGGGATTGGGGAAGGGAGATTGGTGGGAGGGTCTAATCGCAGCCACAGAAGAGAGCATTTGGATGGTTTTATGTCGTTACTTGCATCCTGGGTACAACAAAGTCCTAAAAAGAGATATTCTGCAGACAAGTGGCCTTGAGGCACTTTGAGAGATCGCATTTTGTCTGTTTGCAGCGACTAAAGTGTTGTGTACATAAACGTAACATGTAGACAGATCGACGTTAAGGGATGATGAACTTAAGGTATTCCATAATGTTATAAAGTCTCTGGATGTTGTGTATTTGATGAAACAAAAGGGGTTGGTATGGGAACTGGAGGAGCAAGCGAGGGGAACGCAGAAAACAGAAACATGATGTCGATTGATTTCCATTATTTAGTGGCTTCTTAGTCCTGGGTCAATGACCGCTCAGCGATGAATAACTGTCGGCACTATTCCCAGCGAGCCATGACGTGGGTAGGCTGTCCCCACTTCACTACACACTGCCTTCCCAGTATGATGTCAAATTATGAGGAAATGAATGTTAAAAAAAAATCTATGCCCTCGTCAATACATTTTATAATTCTCAGTTACAGCAGAAATAATACTGCATTACAAACAACAATAACGTAGAATATTGGGAATCATTTCCCTTTCTTTCAGAACTTTTCCCCTAATTTTTGTGCTGGGTCAGAGATGCCCCAGGCTCCATTTCTCTTGCGGCCTTTCTCTTCCTGAGCACTTCGCTACTCATGTTCACTGCTCATGCGCAGCAGACACCGGAAGTGAGGATCAATACGTCTTTAAGAACTAAGAGTTAACGGAATAAACCATCTCACACAGAAGCCCTGATATAAGTCACATACACAGTCTTTAAAAGTTTCTCAGTCCCCGCTAGATGAACGAGCCGGAGAAGTTTATTAATGCATTGTTTACTGGAAAATAATTATAGGGCTCTTCAGTCATGTTCATAAACTGTGCCAGAACTTGGACAGTACAACAAGCGCGCGCGCGCACACACGGAAGTTTCGCATTTCGAAATGAACCTTGAAAGCTCTTAAGATTTTATCCATTCTGAGATTGAACACGTTTAAAAACCAGACAAGAACGTTCAGCAGGAGCACCTTTATGTTTTTTATTGATTGCTGTAGTGCAGTGTTACCCAAGAAACAATTCCTTGCCAGTAGAAGGACACGTCATCGATAGCTGGACGTCACGAAGACCGATGTCGGGAAGGATGTGGGTAGGTGGGTAGATGGTTAACTCACTAAATAAATTTCGTGTTACCAAGAGTGAAATATTCACGGTGATTTGTGAAACAATATCCGAGGATTTTGCATAAAAAAAGCAAACACACAGTTATCTCCCATTAATGATGAGCGCGTGTTTTTCCTCTGCACGTGAAGCCCACGTTCTGAAGCTATCGATGGGCTCCCTGATACACAAAGACTAAGTTCAAATACCTGCAGAATAATATTACAGATGAACACATATGGACAAATGCATGGGCACACAAAGACGTCGAGTGCTCGCGCATTCGCCGGGCGGGGAGGGGGAAATCAAAGATTAGGAAAAAAAACCCAAACAAAAAAACAACGGTGGTGTTAGCGGACGTGAAATACTCCAGGAAATGAAATAATTATTTTCGATGAAAGGATTTTGTTGTTGTTGTTGTAAAAAGTAGTTTCTACTTAGACTGTAAATCGAAGCTCCATACAGACCACCCACGTAGAGCACACTGGTGTGAATTGCTTTATCAGCTCCAGCAGATTACCTAAGTGATTCTTTTCTTCGCTATCTACTCATCCTCCCTCTTCAAACGCTTAAAAGTTAACTCGAGCGTTCAGCGAAAATTGCTGGAGATGGAGCATAAAGTATCACAAAACATATTCCGGTGGTATTTTATAACCAAAAAGCATGAGAAATGTTATATTACTGGTGGGGTTTTTTTTTTTCTTACTCACACCTGGATTTGTCAAGAAAACAGAAAGTGACGACTGCTACAAATAGTACTTACACACAGCGAAACTCTCCAGTGTAGGAGAGTCATTTTCTCCTGCTTTCCTAAGGCCAGGTGAGAATGGCGATGTTTGAAGATTTAAATCTTTAAAATTGACCGTAACTACGTACGATGACGACGACGACGACGATGACGACGATGATGATGATGATGATGACAGCGATCAACAAAATGAGAACTTTAGGGGGGAGTGCAAAATGCACCAAAAAAGCGCGTTCGCAAAGTGACAAAACGAGTTCGAATTTTAAATGACTAACAACCTCTTTATTCCAGATGTTGTAGATGCTTTGTAAAAGGTGTAAAAGTGGGCTAACCCTCCTTCTCTCTCTCACACACACCATAGCTGTTTCTGACGCAGGCAGGAGCGTTCCATGCTATTCATCTGGATTTTGTCCTTGATTGACTAAGCGCCCTACTGTGCTGAAGAATCCATATTCGCCATGGAATTAAAATGGACAAAGTGTGGTGCTCTCACAATTTTCAAACTATAATTTGCTTCATTCAACCAACCTGCGGACTGAAACCGGGTGGAGGCTCAAATTTAGTCACATGACTTCACAAGGCCTGGTCCTAATTTTAACTGTTGCATCCGAGAAGATACTTATCAGCAGGTATGGCTCACTAACAAAACACGACTCCACGTTCCACTTCTGTCTGTTCGATGGGATCGTACACAATACCTCAGCTCAAGTACCTAGTTTCGATAATTTGTCTCCAATGCCATCTCAATGCCATACAAATCACGCGTGCGACTGCTAATGAGCAGTCAGGAACTAAACAAATACACAGGATAGAAAAACCCCTGAGAACCCGAAAGAAACCATCGACGGTCAGCCTTGTAGACACGTGTCACATTCTGAGATATGTTTGTCAGGGTCGAGATCCGAACCCGATCCCACACAAATCTCCATGTCAACAGTCGGTTAAAGCTCGTACAAGGTACTCTACTTTGGACCCGTTTTAAAGTACCATTATAGGATGCATCGCTGGTGATAATATAAGAAATTTATTTGGAGCCTGACTTCCGCTTTGAGTATGAGCAAATAATAACTTTAAAAATTAGTAAAAGTACAATATCGAGTGCGGTACTTTACCCGTGCTAATGAGCTTCTACCAGTGTGGGTTAAGAAGATGCTGCCTGATCCGACATTCTCGTATTGTAACCTCGATGACTGGCCTAACCGGAAGGCACGCTTTCGATTGAGAGGTAAGTGGTGTTCTGTGTACCCTGGACGTCAGCGCCAGGGTGAGTGTACTCGAGTTCGTGCACTTTATTTTGGTTCAACGCATGTAACCTGGCTTCGGATTACAACAGCTTGTGCTGTGCATGCCCCTTTGCTATGAAAAGACTTCGGGTGCTTAATCGCTTCTTCATTCGAAGTTCCTTGGTGCAAGCTGAGTCCAAAGAGGTTTCAATGTGCCCCTGCATGTCTTCAAGAAAACCATCTGGAAGGGTATCAGACGATCAAGTGGAATTTTTCGGAGAGATGAAATATGCTTGGCATAGTAAATAGTGCGAGGACCTTTTTGGTTTTAGCTCCTGCATTAAAATAATTCGTCTCAACTGTTGTAGGCTAAAAACTAACCCGTAATGTACTTGTTGTCACGTGACTAGTGTGTGGTCAGATATGACAAACGGAAATCTTGGTAGTTTTGGGTTTGGTGATTCTCTATACTTCTCTACTACCAAGAGGCATAAAATTCCATGTTCTGCCTGACTGCACAGAGAGGGAGGGAAGGAGGGGAAGGAAAGCATTTTTAACGGCATTCTGTGAAGAGGTTGTGGCGGTCACAGACTCCACTATAACAGAGCAAATGAGAGCACCTCAGTCTACGGTCGAAGAGCTGGAATTGTTCACAGTTGATCGTGGCTACACCTATGGAAACCAGCCTCCCCTGTCAGCCTTATTTCGCTCTGCTCCACTCACTCTTCTCCATACACCTTTGCTGAGCAACGGGGATCAAGGCTGACTGAACGAATGTGAGAAAAAGTCAATTTTCCCAATGAGGTCAGCCATCAGACAATGGCGGGGTCTTTGTCCAGGTATGTGCGCAATCAGGTGTATCCAATAAGGGAGAGCCACTCGTGTAGCTTACAGCAAAACACCATCAGCACAGATTCGACATCGGGCATTTTATTTCCACACTAAATCCTCAAGGCATGATTGCATAATCTGAAACGATAGAATAATACAGATAAAACCTTTTTAGAGTAAATCAGTTTCTCATTTAGTATATTAATAAACCCTCGCAGAAAACACAGACAATCAAGAACAGACATATCATCAATGGAAGGCTCCTCGACCTGTGATTTGTATGCTCGACTTCGCACAGTTCCAGGTTCAATGTTCGCTCGAGCCACTCATCTGTGATATGTGTAACTCACGATTTTTCATAAAAAGAAAGGTCGATCATTCTGTTAATTTTTTCTTATAAGTAGAAAGATAAGTTTAGAGAACATAGAATAATGTATGAATAATTAATAAGCGATTTTTAAAATGGGAAGAAATAAAACAAATGGTTCTTCCTTTGCAAAATATTATGAAGGAAAGGAAAGATGTAAACGATAAAAAGTACGACTAGGACACACGTGGAGAAATAAAAAGGAAATATCTGGCAGGTAAGAAGAGGTAGAATGAAAAAGAATACAGTTAGCTCCATCTGCTCCACTCACTAGGAGGTCGCTGGCGTCCGAACCTGGAGGCGAGCGCTGATTCGATCCTCGGGAGTGGCACAGCAAGTTTCCCTCAGTCGACTCAAGAGTGGATATCTGGCACCATAAAGCTCTGGGGAGAGAAGAGTGTGGTTTTAACACGAAACTGGGTTCGGCAGCAGCACACCTTGTCAGTTATATCTGAAAGTCTATGATGCGTCCAGTTAAATGTATTTCAGATGCAGACCTTTCTTCAGCAAATATGTATATTTTTCACTTTATTTGTCTCTTTTCCGGTCGGCTACTCTTTGTTTCTTCTATTCATTTATTTCTTTAGTCGTAATGTCATAATTTTGTTAGTACTCGAATCTTCATTAGTGAGGAAAAAGGTGTTTTTTAAACAATTTATCCGGATCAGGTTCTAACAGGTAAGAGAGGCGAACAAGCAAATGGCAGAGAAAGTAAGAAAGAGATAGAGGGAGAGAGCAAGAAAGAAAGAGTTGCGTGGCTGTTGGCACCACAGCAATATTTATCTCTTCACTCCAAGAAACAGCGATGAAAATTAAACACATTCAAAATCAGTCGTTACAATGAGTGCTCAAATAGCGGAAAAGGATTCTCAGGTCACCACGCATTCACACCTGAAAGGTGTATGACGACAAGCGAGGGCAGGCTATAAATTGTTTCATCTCAGTTGCATAACATGCAGACAGCAGCAAGTTCGTGACTGCGCGCGACAACTAACATAAGTGTTACGTGCAGAAACGCACCCCTTCTCCCACCCGTTATCCAGCAGGGTAGGTCTCGTGCGTTTGTAACAGCTGTTTTGGTTGGCGGATCTGGTTGCCCGAGACGCTGGTGACCGACAGAGAGAGCGCGAACTGGTCGTGCAAACCTCCCGCTCCCTCCTCCTTTGCCGCATCATTTCGGGTTGCCAAGAAAACAACAGCCCCTCACAAAAAACAAACCCAAACAAGCAAAACAGCAGAGAATGAACGGCCGTGAAATGCCGGACGTGGTGTGGACAGTTCCTAATGGAGCCTCGGCCACCTTCTGCTCACCGTTTCCAGCGCCAGCTCCAGGCACTCCGCGAGCACAGCTCGTGCAGTGAGGCAAACAGTTGCCTTTTGAACATCTCTTGAAAATTATGCCTGTCAGCACAGCTTCGCGAAGCATGCTAACCCCACGAGTACAATTGTGATTAAATGTGTATTATCCACTGTCTGAATATGCACTGCAGCAACCCGTGGTATTAAACACATTGCACGATCGCCATTTACACCGACATCTAGTTTCGCTTTCCGTGTTGAGAGGAGGCCGAGGTTTTGAAAGAATTTGAAGCATCTGCCTCCCATGTTTGAATGCTGTGGAGTTTCGTAACTGAAAAAGGGAAATCCGATAGTCTTCTGAAGAGCAGTGGCACACAGGATCTCTGCAACCGTAGATACAGGAAACTAACCATTCCGAAACTCAGGTGCGATGTTCTTCAAAGGTCTTATTACAAGCATGGCTGTTCTTCTCACCATAGGAAGATCATACACAGGTGAGTGGGAAGGAAGAGTTTTATTTCTGATATCGCTTTCCTTACGTCTGATCTTTAGTAGCTTAATCCTTTATAAAATAACGATCATCATCATCCTCATCGTCATCATCATCTCTTTCTTAATACTCTGCTGTCATTTTGTCATTCTCTTCTCCCTCCTTTGTCTCACCTCTTTCGCTGTTTGCTTGCTCTTCTATTATTATTATTATTTTTGTATACGTTTCAGCCTTTTCACTTAATTTTTTTGTCTCCGTCTCTCGTTAGACACTCCTCGTCTCCAAAACTGAATGTCAGAGAAGTTCAATGGGAACACCATTGCTCTCCTTCCTTCTTGTGGCCATGCTATTGGATACGTAAATATTTATCACTTGGCAATATTAATGTGCTTTCACAGAATACCGTGGTCCCAGATATGGCCACGATAAACATTGTAAAAAGGCTCGAAATTCTCGAGAAAGAAATATTGGCAACGCTTTGAGAACTCTTTGTAAGGCCAAGCACACATCATACACTCCATTTGATATGTTGTCAGCGGACTTTGAGCTCCCAATAAAACCACTAAATCTTACTCGCAGGTTCCCCTTTGTTAATAAGGTTTTTACCTCATTCATTACCTCTTGAGGCAATAAATCACATGTGGTATTTTAAACCTTTCAGACCATTTTTTGTGCTGCTTTTTTTTTCAAAAACTAATAAGGTAGTTTTGCTGTGTAGACAATGATCTTGCAGCTCTAAAATCACCTGACAGTTTCATCATTTATAGATTATTGACAACAATCAATCAGTTTTAGTTGAGTAAGATGATGCAAATAGAACTGCAAAAAAGAACTTTTATCTCTCTTACACAAAAGTTAAATAAACTGACCTACAAACACATTATTATGATTTTCTATGAAAACATTAAGTCGCTATTGCTGTCAGTAACCACATTGGTGGTTTGCAAAACGATTACTAACATGCAAACATGCCTCGAGCTTCATAATAAGAGATTTATCGACGTGAAGTAATCGTGACAAATGATAGTTCTACAACTTTTGAAAGATGTAAAAAAAAAAAAACCCAACAAAAAGAAAAACAAATCGCTAATCGTTCTATGATGTGCTTACCATGTGTCTTGTAACAACTGGTTTGCTCCAAATTAATGTGATTTATTTTCTGTTTGCTCTGTGTTTTTATTATTCTATTAAAATTTTATTAATTACTCTGTTAAAATGCAATTATAATATTATTTACAGTAAAGGTTCAATAATTTACTTCACGGGTAAAGCCGAGACAGATATTTCAACAATCTTGTTTTCCTTGTATTATGTTTGTGCACGCCTGATTCCCATTCACCGAATAACTTTTAGACATAATAGGCAAATATTTGCCTGAGTTATCTAGCCCGGAGATAAAAATCTTATTGAACAGCAATTCTCTCCGTGTGAGAGCTGGTGGGGAAAACAACAGCCTTGATGTCCTTGTTTGCGACAGTCGTCCGGAAGTAGCGACAGCCGACAACAGGTCGCGCCCCTGGTGAATGGCCGCGCTCTCGTCTGCTATGATTCTTTTTTTCACCCGGCATGAAAACGGACGTGGCCCAATCTCACATCCTGTAGTCTCAGGAGTGGGTTGGTATCCATACATCTCTCCCACAGTCACACATCGGCTGGATATGTTAGTGCCACTTTCATTTTATCACAAAGGAAGAAAAGAAGAAGCGGTTGAAATTTCAAACAATTAAAAAAAAAAAAACTGTAAGTTTAAAAAGAAATTCCAATTCTCGTCTTGAAAATGTTTTGGGGGCATTTCAATGAAATGAATGTCTGATCTCTGCGCAAATGTCCTTTGAATTATTTATTCCCGGATTAGGTGTAATAGCTAGGGAATTAGAAAATGTGATTATGATGTTTTTTCCATTCATTTCCTCACAAAATAAAAAAAAATAATTTAAGCGACATTGAATGGCGTGAAATCGATGCGAATGGTTTCCCTTTCTTACATTGACTGATGCCATTGGACAACTAACCACAATCGGTGCTGAATGCTGTTGCTGTGGATGTCACACTAGACAACAGGAGCCTCCCCTGCCCCCAACTCGCGCCTACCTCCTCTCCCCTCACCTTCGTCCTTCATCTTTGTCTGATTCAAACAACCATCCACCTTCTGACTTAACAGTGCACAGGGATCCAATATCCTAATGGATGCTCGAAAGCATTGCCGTATTAAACAGTCTTTATTCAGCATTTCCTCTCTCTTTCTCCTTTCTTTTTTTTTTTTTTTTTTTTTTGCTTTGTTAGAGTTACTTCCGCAAAATCTGTTTTGACAGACCATGTAATTTACATACCTTTAGCGACTTGATAAGACGGCGGTTTGCATCGTGCTGTGGCAAAACAAAAAAAACAAAACAAAACAAAACCCTGCTTTTGCGTGAGTTGTTGTCATAGCTGTTGATAAGGTTGGCATTGCTTTGGTAGCAGGCGGATTTCGACTGACAGTTTTCTGATAGGTCAAGGCAAGCAATTACTGAATTGCAGCTGGCCGATTCCTACGCCTACAGGTATTCATGGCTGAGCTTGAGATACTGCGAATGAATTAGCAGCCATGCAACAAGGAGAAAGAATGTAAAAATGACTGGCTGTACATGGAAGGTGGTGGCAGTGGGAAGAATGGTGGTGTAGGGCATCCTGATGGAAACATGAATGCTTTGTTTAGAAGTCAGTATTGCTCAAGAATGACTCTCATAAGGGGTTTGTACTTTTTTGTGCTGTAGAAACTATATGGATTCTGTTATTTTTTACAGATATATTTAAAAAAATTTAATTATTTTTTTTAAAATTAGTTATTTTTTTTATTTAATTCAAACTTTATTTTCACGAACTAGCATCCGACTCGTGTCCCGCGTCAAGCGACGTGTCCTATGGGAGCAGCTGTTATTATTACCACTCGGAGTCCAAGACCTGGGACATGGCCCAGAAGGCCTGTGAAGCTGAAGGAGGCGTGCTTACTTCCCTTAACTCCGAAACGGAAGTTGAAAAAGTGCTGGACGGCATCCGTGATATGGGCAAGAGGTAGTGTGAACTGGTGACCTTTAATGCAATAACTGTTAACCAATATATTTCATTTTGAATGCTTACGTCAGGGTTACCATCAATGAATTCCTTAGACCCATCCTTCATTTATTGTTAGGGTAGCTTTCGTTGTGTGTGTGTGTGAGGGAGAGAGAGAGAGATTTATACTACAGCCTAGCGGGCATTCAACACAGAAAAATACACACATGCGCACACGCGCACACGCACACAATGATTATAACAGCAGGGATAAGGCATTTTTCAAATACTTCATTCATAATTTATTTTCTTTCCTTGTATCCCTCCATCATCATTTTATATTTTACTTTGGTTCTTAGAGAATCAGTTGCAGACTACTGGATTGGGTTGACTAATCAAGGATGGTGGAGAGTACAGGTGGTGTGATGACACCCTGCTAAACAATGAGAAAATAGAAGGAAGATAAATCGTCGTCACTGGCGGACGGGGATGTGTGTCTGCGGACTCCAGCGACTCCAACTGGAACAGCGGCAACGTTTTGTACCTGAGGAACTGCAGTCTGAGCTATGCCTATGTGTGCGAGGTGAACTCAAGTAAGTTTACAGAACGCATGCGTGTGCGAGATGTCAAAGGTCATCACAAGCGTGTGTGTTTGTGTATGGTGGTGGTGGGAGGAATAATGTTGCAACTAAAGATGACAGGTAAGTGTCACAGGAGATCACACCTGCGAGGTGACAAATAGGTATGTGATGTGAATGAGTAAACGAGTCATTTTAACGATTTTATGCTGCTGTACTTTGTTATGCTTCCAGTGTATTTATTTGTTATTTATCTCCCTGATGATGTACACAATTTTTTCTTTAGGAAGGGGGAGGGTAAACGCGTATCATAAACCTATATTGTTAGTGGAATCCCTGTATTATATACATTAAGTTGGGTATTGCAAAACAAAACAAAGCAAAACATAAAAGAGGCGGAGGAAGCTATATTAGATTTCACAAATAAGCATGTATCTAAGCGAGTTGAAAATAGTGAACAAATGAATGAATGAGGCAATAATTCAATGAATCACTATTTATCGCAGAGGCAATATTGTTTATGTCGATAAAAGTAGAAACAAAGATTAATGAAATAATCCTGCGACACGAAGAAGGAAAAGAAAAATCAGAAGAAGGAAGAAAGAAAGAAAAAGAAGAAGAAAGACAGAACACGAAAAAATGAAGAAGGAAAAACGGCCTTTGACATCGCTGCTTCCCAAATACTCCAACAATCATTGTCTTTATCGTGCCCACCTACAAGCACAGTACTGCCACTTCTAGAACACCAGCACGTGATCAAACGTGAAAGCTTCAGACCACGGCCTTGTGTCACGTGCTTCATACCACGTGTTGCTCTTTGCCTTGTGATCTTCTATCTAACACGTGTGCTAGAAGCTGTTGCAACTTGTCTGTGCCTGCAGCTGCTGCAGTCTGGAGTCCCTGGGGCTCGTGGAGCAAGTGCAGCGCCACCTGTGGTTTCGGCATCAGAACGAGGTCTCGCAATTGCACCGCAGGGTCGCGGTGGTCTACAGCCAAGTGTTCTGGGACATCGAGCGAACAGGAGCAATGCCAAGCGCCAGACTGCCCAGCGTCCGGTAGGGTTCATCATGGTCTGTTCTTGTCATCACCTCATTTCATGTCACCAGCCTCCTTCATCTGTTAAAATATCTGACGCATCATGGGAACGAAACTCGCGCCATGGAGAACATGCAGCCCAAGATTTCTTACATTATTCACATACAAACGACCCTAACCCTAATAGCCTCTAACCCAATGTTCAACTTCCATGGACTATGCAGTGTAGTTGAGGCTGACTGCTGCTCACATTCACCTCGGAACAGCCTCCAGACGCAATCCGATAGGCAAACGGTTTTCATTGAAGGAAATATCTTGGAAGACAACGAAAGATGAAGAGAAAGATAAGAAGAAACTTCAGTAGAGCTCGTTTGTGACGGATTCTGTGATTGCATCCACGAATTCAGATCCCGTCGATCACCGATGCACACCTGATAAGATTTCTAGCGGTGTCACGTGGACGTTGTTAAGAGCCAGCCATTATCACCCAACGGCCTACTTACTGGCAAAGTGGTTTGTGTAACAAGGGTTTCATGACATGTAAATGATATCAACAACTGGGTAAAAGACAACACCCGTTTTCTATTTTCTGTTTGAATGAACTAGCACGTGCGGCAGCCATCAGGACCAGTCGATCAGCAATCTCACCGATACTCCATTAAGGCGCAGAGTCTCGTTACTGCTTGAGTTCACACGAGCCAAGGAGGGAATGGAATAGAGGGGCAGGAAATCTTTCCGTCTGGTAGAGAATTCTTCGATGGGTATAACCAGCTGTTTTAGAAGTCCAGAGAAAAGTAGTTATGTGGTTGATAGGAAGGTGTCAAAAAATAAAAGGAATTCGGCGAAGTCCCGCTATCGTGAGTGCCAGGTGAAGACAGAAATGTTGATGTATCCATTCGTTCACCTCCATTCATTCATTTTGGTGCATTTTCCTCCTTCTTTTACTTTCCGCTGTCAACAATAGGAGTACAACAATTGAAACGTATAATGGATAACACTTCTTTCTTTCATTCCCATCACCATCAGTGACCTTCTGGGATATAAATCTCTATAACAAAGAATATATGACCAGCAGATACTACGAACAGCCATGTGAGATGCTCTTTTCTTGCCTCTTTAAGGCTACACTGGTCTGTATTACATGCCCGTTCAAAACTACACCCATCTTCTCTACTGATTCTTTATGACTTATTTTTGTTACATCTTTAAGGCTACATTCTTCACCATTGTCGCCCTGTTGAACACAAGCACTCGTGGTTACACACGCATCTGATAGTCTGTCTGCATGTCAGCGTGTTTAATTTTTCTCGCACGTGGATAATCACATGATGAGTAGTTGAGTAGACATTAAAAAAAAAACAACCGAAGAAAGCGATAGCATACAAACATAATTTCAGACAACTGAAATTAATCGCAAGATTAATACGACCCGCTTAGTGTCAACATGAGTTCACTGTAATCACCTTCAGGGGTCATTACCGGATCGCTCGCGGCAAGATTTTATGGGTGTGGGCATCCGTGGGCAGGGCTAGAAAAAACACACTTAAAGGGGTGTGCCGACAAAGGCCTTATACAGTCAGCTACCCACTCTCCGATATAAATGCTTTTACCTGTTAATATTTTTATGTCGCTGTTGAACGAGTCTCCCACTGACCAACTAATTGTTTTTATCGGTCGTTATTTGCTAGGGGCTTGGAACTACAAGAGGCTGCACTCTCTCTCTTTCTCTCCCCTATGCACATAAACTAAAAATATTATGTTTACAGAAAGCAATGTTTTTGGATCATCCCACATCCGTAAAACAATGGACAAATCATTATTTTGTAATTTGAACATGATTGTCTGTCACTGAGTGCAGAGTAATTGTGGGTCCACTACACCTCAATGTTAATAACAGATTTGACTTTGTATGTCTCGTGGTCTTGAAAGAACAGAGTACTAAAACGTGTTTTAACATTACGACTTCATTATCTGGATCCTTAGAACAGAACATTCCTTTTGAAAAAGAAATATTTTGTCAAATAAAATTGCTTTCTTTGACGTGGGGCCTAAGAGGGGTTAAAAGTTACTCGTTCATGCCTGCATAAAAAGTTGATGTTTATTGACTATTTTTTCCGTGTTCTTTAAGTGCACAAATGAAAAGCGTTTAACTCTGATGAGATTCTCTCGTCAAGTTGTGTTCTCAATGCCGAGGAATCAATGGACGCAGTTGGCTGTGAGAAAACATCGGCTACGGTTACAATACAATGTTAGTGCAGTCTGGGCTACACAGTCTCACGGCTATCGACACCTCCCATAGAGCCTGCAAATGTCTTCCCTGCAGTTCCTCCTCCTCTCTCTTCCCATTCCTTTCATCCTCTGGGTGAAGGCATCCTCCTCCTCCTCCATCGTCCATCGCCGTTGCCTTTAACAGCAACACAACCACCACCTTATTTTCCCTCCTTCATTTTATCTTCTTCGACCCACTACATTAACCTGTTCGCTGACCTCACGTGTTCAGAAACCGTGAAGAAGGATGGTTCTATTCAATTGTTCCTCTACTGACCGAGAGCAGAAAACGAGTGTTACAGAAGGCAAATTTCAGCAGATGTGATGGAATAAAGGATAAATGCATACAATATCCAGAGAAACAATGGTTTTAAGCAGATGTGGAGACGGCTTCAGATTTCACTCTACTTTCTTAGTCTTTTGTCTCCCTTTTCTTAGCTTTTTCGCTTTTCTCTTCTCTTTTTGCTATTCTCCCCTGGAGTTACCGACGATTTTGTTAAAAATTCGGAAATTTACAAATTTAGATGCAATGTAATGTAAACTTTGACTTGTATTGTTTATTTCTGGTTTCAGATTCAACATGGAGCACATGGACGGCATGGAGCGCGTGCTCCGTTACGTGTGGGCAAGGTCAAAAGTCGAGATCTCGCTCCTGCGGAAATTCTACCCTGGAAAACCAATCATGCCCCGGAAATAATAATGAGACAACAAACTGTCAGATTCAGAGCTGTCCAGGTGAGACGGATTCCTTGTTGTTTAAGGATCTCTGGTATCTTGAAGAAGACGAAGAATTATTTATGATTGAAGGGTAAAGATTGGTGATTGAAGATTGGCGATCCATAATAAAGAAGGCAATTGGACAAGTGTGCCACTATTTTTCTTTTCATAAACAGACGATGCCTGGGAATGAAATATGAGCTGCGTGGGGAGTATTTTTCTTGTTTGGGTACGATTCAGCGTAAGATACTTATTTTATTTATGGGCAAATACCTTCCTTGTGTTCTCTAGATACACCACACAAACATCACCATGCAGAGTAGAGGTCAACAAAGTCAACACCACTGATGTCAGGATTAGACGTGTTTATGTTTTACTGTGAAGGCCACAGATGTCAGGATTTATATTTACATGCATATATTTATACTGTGAAGACCTCAACTATTAGGAGAGCATGGACTATACGCTTATTAGACGTATCTGTGTACAGACTTCTACCAATGCATCGTTATGTTTGTAGCATGTACTAAAGAGCAGTATTCACCAAGATTTGGAGAACAGTATCTTACCTTGAGCTTAACCAAGTTATTAGCAAAAACTGTGCACTCTACAGACCTTTAAAACTTGCGTAAATATTCACAATTTCTCAGGCATTTGGTGAACATGAAATACATTGAAAACGCTTAAAGACTTTTTCCAAAATCAATCTGTACAGAGTGGTCGGACTGGGGCTCGTGGGGAAGCTGCAGCGAAACCTGCGGGGAAGGGGAGAGAACCCGGCCTCGATCGTGTACCACGGGCGATAACAAAGACTGCAGCGGCACCCAAGAAGACAAGGAAGCCTGTAATTTAGGCCAGTGTTCCGGTAAGCCGAGTTATCCCACCTGCATTTGCTTTTTACGTGCGCTTCTGTGTGTGTGGACACGCGTATGGGCAGGCGATACGAATGCTGAGACAAACAACTGATCTCTACTTGCCTGTTTCAGTAAGTATTAACTATTTATTCCGGGTGTTTTCAGGTCACGTGACAGCGGGGAGGTGGGCAGAGTGGAGTCCATGGACATCGTGTAGCAGCACGTGCGGCAAGGGTAACCGCACGCGAACGAGGTCTTGTGTCCAGGAAGACGGCACGCCATCTAGCGGCTGCAATGGTCCGCAGTCCTCGGTGGTAACCTGTGTCCCACAATGCCCAGGTCAGACAATACACATTCTTGCTATTCCAGTACAACCACGCTGCCAACACATAGATAACTATCACAGTTATATCGTATTTTGCTTGTGTAAGTAATGTGTACAATACTTTCTTCCTTTAGACTTGTATACATGAGTCTGTGTGTCTGCAGAGGACGGAAGAGGTTTCCGTTAGTACAAATTTAAGTAGGTTTTGTAAAGCAGTGTATGTTTTGGTTGAGGACTGTGATATACAAGCCATCATCAGCAGCAGCATCATCAGCAGCAGCACGGTTGTATTAATCGCACATAGCTTTTCTCATGATCCTGCTTTTTCTTTACTGTTTCCTTACTTTGTGCATAATCGTGACCTTTGACTCCCTTCTTCGTGTGTTCAGGTCTCAGTAAAGCTGAGTTTGTGCAAGCCATACAGTCTGATCTAGACGATGAGACGACCCGCAAAGCCATGGCCTGGGCCAAAGAGACTTCCAAGAGGAGAGAAAACGTCTTCAACACCAAGGGCGTCAGGGATTACAGAATTACTGGTCACGTGATTCAGACCTTCTCGGTGTCGTCGAAGGTTCGCTGTGCTATGAAATGCCTGAGCTTCGACTCTTGCGGCTCGTTCAACTACGAATACAACTCCGATGGGAATGGACTGCACACATGTCAGATAAACTCAGCGTCGAGTGAAGTGGCCAAAGCCAACTTGCAAAAGCAACCAGGATACATCTTCTACGACTACTCCATGTTCACTCCATTTCAAGTGAACGGCAACTGAATGTGTGATACCCGGGTACAGCAGGTTTCGTTTGTGTGTGTGCATCAAGTGAACTTACTCTCTACAGTTGGCTCGAACACATATCCCACGTATTCTGTTGGATCATCTAGAAACTCTCATCTGTATATCCATTGCGAGATCGAGTTGCCCTTAAACTATCGGCCTCCCTAAGTTTGCTAGAAGTTTCTCGATGTCAAGAATAAGGTACCGGAGACAAGACATGTTAAAGTCTTGCCAGTTGCAAGGAGAAGCGTGGATATCGATTGATTGATTAATTAATGGATGGATGGAAGATAGGCCAAGAACGTGCGGCTGAAAGTTTCCTTTTTCAAGGACGTTGTGAAAAGAAAGGCGGGATAGGGGTGATGTACCCCTTTTCCCGCCTTCTTTACTTTGCTCCAACGTCCAACCCAGGAGGAGGACTGTCCACATCCGGACAAGTAATTCCGGAGCGGTGTAACAGGAAGTCAGAGACTGTGGTTAAGAGCCGGATGTTGAGGGAGTGGCGGCGCTTAAAGGCGCTAATCGAACGTCGCTCGATCTCACGTCAGTGTGAATAACGGCCCCTGAAAGACGCAGACTCTCGTGAAACAACAGACACCACGAGACTTTCCTCACGTGCCTCATGCTCACCACTCCGCCTGTCCACCCGCATTCTAGACGTCTACCTTTCTGTACATAACAAGAAAGCTACCCAGTTTCCACAAACACTTATGCAGCTAGCATCAAAAGAAACAATTTCCGTGCAAGCAACACACTTTCAACATCCGCCATTATCTTCGGTGAATTAACGATAACAGTCTCCTGTCCTTGAAGCAGCAAATCCCTCAGGCTGTGGTCTGTGCAGTTTCATCTAAGCACGGGTGTGAAGCCTGTAACTAACGCTAGATCGTCAGTCGTGTGTTTTACCATAGAAGAACACGTGACTAGTGTGATGACGTCATGATTGTGCGCGGCTCACGGCAGGGCTGTGGTTGGCTGTCTTACTCGCGATGAACTCATAATAAACGAGTAAGCACTAGTCACGCTCAGTGGTTTCCGTTCTGACGACTTCGTGTCTATTTTGTTGTGTTTATCGCTTTTGAGAAAGTCCCGGGGTCAGCGGATTCAACTTCGCACTTAATAAATCACACCGTCGACTGAACACTTCTGTGACAAACCTCCATTGACTAAAGTGAATGCCGTAGGACTTGTTTGGCGATGGATACTATCTAAGGAAAACACTCTCGTCCCCAATTCAAGAATGTTTGTTCCAAATGACAGACAAAATTACGATGACCCCGGTGAGAGGGCAAAAGAGTGAAGGGAGAAAGCTGTTGAGGGCAAATAGGGGCACTGTGCCCTAGTTCGACTCGTATCAACGAGACAATCGACACTGTGATTTGTGACAAACACACTAGTCTGGACATGTGACAGTTGTTGGAGAACTGAATGCCTTAATAGTAACATTATTCGGAAAGGCTCCATAAATTGTTTAGATGCTCAAGACATTTTCTAGGAAGAAAAAATGCCCAACCAAACAACGGAATTTAGAAGACAACAACACTTAGAAGTATGTGTTCTTAGTCGATATACGAGCAGAGCAGAAAAAACTAGCTTACAATCTGCGGTGATATGGTTTCCATCACACGAGGCAAATAGGACATTCCTCGTGCGGTCGCAGACTAGCTGCCCAGCTGGTGTTGCAGATTAGGTGACCTAGAAAATAGGCAGCCATGTGTAAAGGCTAACACCAGTGTAAAAATATTTTCTGATCAAACAGCTGAATTCATTAGGAGACAATGATTCCAGAAATCGGAACAAAACAAACAAACAAACCAAAAAATAAATTAAAAAAAAAAATAATCGTTTACGAGACCTCAACCGTAAGCATCGCCATTCTCAGCGAGGTTTTGGAAAGAGGTCAAGAGGTCATTTTCTACGACATTAGCTGCAGCCTTCATTGTCTCCAGCAGCCAGAATTTAGGTCAATAGCCACTTGCTTTTCGAAAAGAAACATTCGCTATACATTTTTATCAAATGAAAAGCATTTCACATATAGGCCTTACATTTATGTGATCTAAGCTCTCTACCGTTGGTTGCACCCTTGACTGTGTAAACAGATTTAACTTCATCTTTGATTGCACGTGCTTGACCTCTTTCTGTGGCTTCCTTCCGAGGGGCGTATCGAAGGCTGTTATTTATTACAAGTTTGGGAAATATTATTTTGTTTTGATTTTGATCTTGATATTTTAAATAAGTGCACCACACTAGGCCCATAATTTCTGAAGTTCATCTTTAATTTCGACGACACCGGTTATCAACCGCTACATGTTATGTGTGTCGGGAACCCGTTGTAGTCACAGTGTCACCCAGTTAGAACACATTGCACGTGTGCCCCGCACTGCACGCTCTTTTTACCTCGTAGCCAGAGTGGAAAGAGAGGCTCCAGTCGAGTCTTTTTGGAAATAACAGTACAAAAAGGAAGAGAGACTTGTGGAAGAAAGAAAGAAAAGACAGGGAAAGAAGGCAGGGCAAAAAGAGTTTTCATAATCATGACTGGGGGCATTCAACACCAAATGTACAGCAAACAAATACGCAAATTAAAAAAATTACATAATTAAAATGGTATATACTACACATATACACATAAAGCAAGAGTAAAAATAACATCAAACAGATATCGTTTATGTAGTATGAACTAAAAATAGGCGTGTATAATTTCTAAAAATGTCTGCTCTTCTGTTAATAAAAAAATATTATGTCTACGACTTGTTTGTTACGTCATCTAATGAATGAATGAAAAAATGACAGAAAGGAATAAATTTATTTTAAAAAATGAAAAAAGAGAGTGAACAGGAAAACTAAATGACACACGAAAGAAAGTTATTGCTCGTTTAAAGTGTCAGAGATGGTTAAAGGAGATATAGGAGAGAGGGTCACGCTTCAGGCTGGTCTTTGTAATGGTGAACCACTTACCATTACTAATACTAAGGACTAGGAATTTTATCATGTTATCTTAAGAAAGAATACTTTTCTGAGGTGAGTGCTTGCATCAACACAGAAGTTTAACAGCATCACAGAAGCAAAGAGCACCACACCATACAGGACGATCTTCCCTCCTGCGAAGAGCGAGGTCGAGGCGGAACTGTAACACCGACATTCCTCAACAACAAGTGTGACAGACATAAACCATCATTAGCTTTCATCTTGAGCTTATCTTGAGCCTGAAATAACTTTAGTAGGGGTGACAGATGTTAGAATGAAGCGATCCTTTTTTGAGGTAGAGGGGAAATGGAAGGTGGGAGGTCTTTTTTAATCGCCTAGTTTATCTTTTGCCTGTTGATTTCAAAACGTCTCAATTATTTCTAATCTCCAATGTATACACTACTTAACTCTATTTATATATCTGTGTAACTACTGATAGAGTTATATCTCACCTGCTATAAATTTAAACCTGGAAATGACGAAATACCTTTATATAAAGTCTGTCTCTGTCTGCAAGAGCGTGGAAAAAAACCCACACATGAAGAGAGGAGGGGTTAAAAAAGAGTGATGAACGGAGGTAGGGGAGAACGAAGAAGGAATAGATGAGTTACAATGTATATCGGTGCGAACACTTTGAGTTGGGTTACATGTGTAGTAAAGGTGGCCTCTCTCTGCTTGTTTGTCCACGTCGATGGCTCAGACAAGAACCGAACAGCTCAGAGGAGGAAGGAAAGAAGGATTTAAATATGACAGATGACTGATCCTTCTTTTTCTTTATATCTTCGACAGAAAATCTATTCCGACCTAAAAGCTGTGTACCACATGTTATGAATGTGAGTTTCGTTCCCAGTGAAGGTAAATCGTTTTCTCAGTCTAATCTAATCTGCGCCGACAACGAGGCTGTAACAGACGCAGGCTGTAAACACTGCTAGAGTAAACAACACTAATCTCGCCACATGCAGACGCCGCTCGTCTGCTAGAGGAGAATTTCAAGAGCTCACGTGACCCTCCTACACGGCGAGAAAGTGCGGCGCATTCCCCCGACCGTACACGCATGCGCAGACACTCAACGTGCACTTGCTGCACGCTCACCATACTCATACAGCGCATGGCGTTTCAGATAACATTTATTTAATCATTGCTGGCAGATTGTGCTCTGAAGTCAGCAACAATCTCAGATATTGTTTCGGAAAATTGCTGTCTGGAGACAACAATGTCAGTCACAGTCTCTTAGACATTGTCACGCCATGAGCAGGGTGTTACAGGTCAAAGTACATGCAAGCATTGGAATAGGAAGTGACAGACTTTAATTTGTGGGCTTAACATAAAAAGCTATGCCTGACAGTAATTGTTTTAAATTTTCATCCTCATGTTTACGTACTCAGTTTCTGCGATCCATGGGCACAACACTGATTTACAAGCTTGAGACTGAGTTGGCGATTGGATATCTGTTAGTTCGAGCTTTGTATCCAAAGTGGTTATTTTCTCTTTAGAATAATCTGATTCCTATTTTCTGTCCTAGGTTCATGCAAATGCTTCTTACTGTCTGTCTGTTGAATGCTGTATTAGAACATGTGTTGTACAGGAACCTGCTGGCTTCCTGGGTTTTAATACAACCACATGTTTCTCCGGAAAAGATAACAATGCAAGCCACACACAGGTTTGTAAACATACAGTAGGTAAGATTCCACACGACGCGTGGACATGCTGGAGCCCGGATGGATCTCAGAAGCAGAATGTTGGTTGGTTGATTAGACAGGAAAGTTCGTCCACCTATATAGCAGGAAATTTGTGATCGTGCATTATTGAAGGAATGATGAAAGATGACCACCCTGTGAACAGGACCCCATCAAGGGAGACAAAAATGTGACGAGATCTTGACCTACGACTTCACGGTTGGGGTCATGACCTTTTGTCTGTCTGTCCCGATAACATTGCACCGCATGACACAACAGGATAAGAATCAAGCACAGAGGTGATGAAGACAGCACACCCACCACTCAATTCTTACAACTGACGAACCACGAAGCAGCCTGTGCTGCTGGTAAGACAATGAGACCACGACACCGAATCCTAGTCTCATGATGACGACAACGACGACATTCAGCAATGATAGGCACACCACATCCTTGTCTACGACATGCCGTAAACATCTTTTTTTTTTTCGTGCAACTGGAGCCCGTATGGCCTGTACCAAACCAGAGAAGATGGAGACAGCAGGAGTTATCAGCCCCAGTGATAGCATCTTGGGGGCGTCTATGGTTAATTAGTCTATGGTCGTCCACGGCTACAGCTGAGACAGCGAAGCAACAGCAGCAGCAGCAGCGGCCCCTATGTCCGTGCGTGTGTGTACAGCCAGGCGGCAAGGCACTGGAACACACCACACGCAGGGCGCGATGCACAACTCACCAAAGAGGTCCGTGAACCCAGTTAACCCTTTTTACCAGTAAAAGCTGTCTCGGATTTCACCCTTGCCGAGTTTTGGAGATGATTACGGTCATGTGTTAGCCTGTGTTGTAGTCCTGACGAGACTTTCCACATTTACTGAGATTACTTTAAAAGATTATATAAGCCACAGGACAAAATTATTCCACGAATGCCACCCTAACATAGCTGCAGACGATCCGGCTATCATTGGAGTATTATGAGTGATAAATGTCTGATTTAACTCAATCAACTCAAACTAATCAGCTTTAAAGCACAAAACCTTTCATATAATTTTAACATAAAAAGAATGAAGAAATTGTGTTACTTCCCGAGTCAAGACAAACGTGCACTTGCGAGGGAAAGAAAAACAAGGTTTGGTAGAATGTTCCAGACAAGTGGTGTCAGGTGGATCATCTCCGGCTAATGTGTTGACTTGAGAATTCACTCATCTGCGGCGATAACCCCGAGTGAAAGGTGAGACGACTACGCGCCCAGAGCCAAGAACTTGTAGCAGACGACACTAGAAGGTGGAGGTAGACCGTGGCAACATCCTTGTGGCTGTGGAGTTATACAACTCTGTGTATATAATTTAAAAAAGTTTCAACAACGGACCTCCACTTGTCAGAATCTGAATTCTTGGAGCAGACGTTGCTGTCGTGTTTGTGATTTCCATGGATAGCAAAAAATATTGGCATTAAATTCAGTTCAGCTTTTGGAATCACGCAGGATACCATCCAGTATTTTGTATCCTGTACCAGCGAAATACAGATGGGAGTCGGATGAGTTTATTGTAATTTATGCCGTGTGATCGACTTTCAACGCTAACAAAGCTTTACAATGTTTAACTCTTCAGTGTCGTTATACTAATTCAGAAAACAAGTCCTGGATATTATTTGGAGTGTTCAGAGTCCCGGATGTAAGTGGAAAAAGGTGTTTGTGTATATCTGACTGGCTTTTCTAGACTAAAACTTTTTCTTCCTTTGGACGTGTCTGCTGAATTCCAGAAAACTATTTTACCACCCCACCAGTCTAACTATAGAAGTTTGTTAAGTGAAACTTGAGAGAAGACAAGAGAGACAACAGCGTCAACACCCAAACGACGATTTATTTGGAGACACCAGCTACACCTAGAGCATTCGCAGACATTTTTACGAGTAGCAAAAAGCACTTCTTCAGTTTGTGTGTTTGGAGCTGGGGATGTACCTGTTATCAGACTGACCGAGTTACCCTCCCGTGACCTGCAAACTGTGACGTGTGACCTGCGAAGATGTGGCCGTCGTCAAGTGTGTCGGTCAAGGGTCACGTGATATCAGTATCCAGCCTCTCGTTCGCGATCTTCGTACTGCTAACGGTTCCCTCCAGTGGATTTGTACTGACAGACGACTTGTTCAACTCGCTGTTCCAGCCTGTGGTGGAGCCCACCTTCAAGGCCAAGGTTGAGACGTTAGGCGCAGTGCTCAAGCGGCACGTGCAACAATTACGATCGACGGAAAACAGACAAGTATGCCTAGTTTTTATTCTTGCAGCCGTAAATAAAATTCCATAATAAATTGATTCAATGGTCAGTCAGGTACCAATTTCTGGTGAACATCTGTTGGTTGGGCAGGGGAGAGGGCAAAGTCCATTACAAGTCCGAACAGGTGTCGAACCTACAATCTTCCACTCCTCAGCTGAGCACACACCCAAACCCACTGAGCATAATTAACCTTGTTTTGCGGCAGGTAGACCTGGTGTTCCTGGTAGACAGCTCTGCTAGCGTGGGTGGCGCCTACTTCAAGGATGAGATCAAGTTTGTCAAGAAGCTTCTGGCCGACTTCACGGTGGACCTCAACACAACGCGCGTGTCCATCATTACGTTCTCGTCACGTGAGAAGGTTGTGCGCCACGTCGACCACCTGACCAACCCTAACGACCAGAACCACAAGTGCTCGCTGTTGATGGAGGAGATCCCCAGGATCAAGTATATCGGTGGGGGCACCTACACCCTCGGGGCGTTTTTGGAAGCAAAGGTGAAGAGGTGTTTACGGACTGTCCGCAGTTTATAATATTCTAGAAACCTCTCCCACAACCTCTACTCAAGACCGATCTATGGAATGATGAGTGCGGTATGTGTGGTGCTTGAAAGAAAGTGTTAATATGGGGAGGGATTGACCGAAGAATATTATTAGAGCAAATTTACTGTTTTCCCATTCACACGCGCTGGTATGTAAAGTTCTGTCCTCTGAGAGGGGTGACTGAGTTCAGTTGACCTGTACTGATCGTTAGGTTTGCAACAGTCGACAGAATAATTCGAATTATTCTTTGCTGTGTGGTAGCAAGCTGGTATGGCGTGGGGAACTAAGTCTACTCATCCTCTGATGGGTAGGGAGGGATACAAGTAAGGGATGCAAGTCTATATTTATGTATGAAGACTGTTTGCCTAAATTTATGCAGGAATACATACATGTGTACTTTGTAAGTGTATTTCCTAAGTATGCCTGCTCTTGCTGTGACCAGAGAGTGCTACTGTCCGCGAGGTCGGACTCAGTCAAGGCCATCTTTTTGATCACCGACGGCTTTTCCAACGGTGGCGACCCACGGCCCGAGGCCCGGCGGCTCAAATCCGAGGGGGTCAAAGTCTTTACCTTCGGCATTCGCAACGGCAACGTGCGGGAACTCTGGGAAATGGCTTCTGAGCCTCGCAATGAAACCTGCTATATCCTCAACTCTTTTGAGGAGTTTGAGGCCTTGGCGCGACGTGCACTTCATTCAGGTAAGTTTGCATCTCACCTGGTGACCGCACGTGCACATCCCATCCCAACCCAGCATGTAGTTATGCTCTGTGAGAAATAAAAGGTCAGTTTGGCTGGGATAGTTTCTTTTTTAAACGACAGTAACCTCAAACTTATCCGTAGATTACTTGGAGGGTGACTTCATTATTCATTGGTTTCGATTTGCCATCCTTGCTGCTAAATTATGAAAATTTTTGTTTGTCACCCTGTCACATATAAGTCATCATTCTCTGTTCTAGAATAGTCTCTAGTAACAATTCATGAATGGATTCCTCCTTACTACTGCCAAATAAGCATCAGAAGAAAACTTCTGTAGCTACAACATGCGAGTGTCCGGAAGCTCTCTCCACCTAAAAGTCGTTTTGTATTTTAGTTTATTTTTATTTTCTTCTACAGATCTTCACTCAGGTACATTCATTCCGCAACCTGCCAAGAAGTGCAGCTACTTGTGCACCAGTGATGGGTACTGTTGCCATGCCAACGCATCGTGCTCCTGCGGTACACATACAGGAAAATACGAATGTCTGTGCAAGCCAGGTTACTATGGTAACGGAGTCGGCAAAGATGGATGCAAACGTACGTGTGTGCTTTCCAATCTGTACAAAGTCTTCTGTTTACGTATAGCTACTCCACATTTTTGAGATCCTTCTCTATTTTTTTCTTCGAAAAGATCTTAGACTTTATCTAGAGGCGTCGATGTCACTTTGTGAAGTACTTTTGATGAATTTTCTTTTCCGAATAATGAGCAGTATTTTCCAAAGCTTTCTCTAAGATCCTTATGTATTTTGCAAATTCTTTTTATCTCAGCTTGCCCACCAGGGACTTATAAGGACTTCCGAGGGTCGGGCGATGTTTCCATCTGTAAACCATGTCCTGATGAGAACCAGGTGACAATAGCTGGAGCAACTCTCGTGCAAGAGTGCAAGTGCAAACGAGGTTTCCGAGATTTCAACTCGTCAGAGTGCACAGGTACATCAGGGCAAGTTCTGTGTTCACGTTCATAACCGTTCTTTACCAACCTGCGGTACAGCAGTGCTGGTGCTGGTGGAGATAGACTGGATGGAGAGAAGTGATTTATTAGTAATAACATTCTTTCCTGTGGTCAGTGTTTAGGTGCCCAGAACTACAGGAGCCCAAGAGCGGCTACTTCGTCAATAAACAGTGCGACAACGTGTTCAACGCTGCCTGCGGCCTTCGCTGCCAGCCGGGATACGAACTGCGTGGTTCCAGCCTCAGGATCTGCCAAGAGGACGGCACGTGGTCGGGTCAAGAGACGGAGTGTGTGTGTAAGTAGTCATGATTGGTGATGGAGGTTGAGCTTGTGGTAGTGAAGGCGGTAAAAGGTCTAGAGATATAAAAAAGTAGTTTCACTGATGAGTGCTAGCGAAAACCCCGACAGATGTTAACAAACTGTATGCTACCCGGCAGTGAAGACCTGTCCTGCGCTGCCGTCGCCCAAGAACGGCCACATGGTCTGCACCACGGACGACTTTAGCTACCCGACCGTGTGCCGTTCACCTGCCAAGCTGGGTATCAGCTCCTGGGCTCACGCAAGCGGTCATGCTTGGCCATCGCTCTGTGGACCGGCATCGCCACACGCTGTAGGGGTAAGCGACGGTCTGATGCTGTTTTGTTAATTTTTGCGGATGACAATGATGATGACGACGACGGTGAAGGCAACAGTGACGACGTCAACAATTGCCACAACTAGAAGAGTTAGCGTCTGAAATTATTTACCAATTTCTTGATTTTTTTAAAGTTAAATTAGCGACAAGTGGGATTTGCGTGTGCTTTACAGAAATCACCTGCGCACCCATTCCCGAAATAAGGGACGGAACCATCCACCCGGCTGCCTGCACCAAAGGGGAGGTAACGTTCGGCACCACATGTCAGTTGTCGTGTTTACGCGGCTACCAACTGCGGGGCCCCAGCACCAAGCAGTGCACCACGGACGGCACGTGGTCCGCCCCCTCCAACGAGCCCAACCAGTGTCTGGGTACGCAGCACGTCTCCCACCCGACCTACCCGGCTCTAGCGTCACCCTCGTGGCATCTTCTTTGGTGTCACAGAAGAACGCGATGTGTGTGTCTGTGTGTCTGTGTGTCTGTGTGTCAATGTGCATGTAGAGGCAGAAGATAATTAGCGGAGGGTAAGGGAAGTGACGATTGTCAGTGGTGATGGTGACTGTGTCAGTAGTAGTAGTAGTAGTAGCTCCAGTAGAAGTAGAACTAGTACTATTGTCCACTAACAGCAATGCTATTGCTACTGTCATCATCTAGACAAGTCACCACCTTTCATTCAGTGTCCGGAAAACATCGAAATGGCAGCAGACGATGACAACGATACAGCGGAAGTGACATGGACCGTTCCGGTGCCGGTGGACAACTCAGGATTTATTCCTGTTCTGACGTCTGATCCTGCAGTGGTCCCCCCAGCGCCGTTTCCCATTGGCATCACCATCGTCACCTACAGCGCCGAGGACCTGTCACAAAACGTCGCCAAGTGCAAGTTCTACGTCCTCGTCCTCGGTAAGCACGTACTGCTTCGATGATGATGATGATGATGATGGTGATGATTATTATTATTATCAGTGCACTATAGTCTCCTGGTATTAGTTTTTATTAAAAGAAAAATGTTAATGAATTTGTTTTGATGTCTGCAGACAACACGCCTCCAAGGGTAGATAAATGCTTCTCCCCCAAGCCAGTTATATCCCATGACAGTCACGGCAACGTCACGTGGGAGGAGCCTATTTTTAGCGACAATTCAGGGAAGGTGACGGAGGTTGAAGCGTCTCACTCGCCGGGCCTCTTCCCCCGTGGACGCACACTCGTGACGTACACAGCCTACGACAGCAGCCGCAACAACAACACGTGCACCCTGGAGATTAATGTTATTGGTGAGCACAGCGCGTGTACATTATTGTTACGTCACTAGTAGGCACAGCGCCTGTACATTACGGCTACGTCACTAGTAGGCACGGAATTTTTTAATGATTTTTATTTTAATAAAATGATTTATTTATCGACATTTGAACTTTTCTCAGCTAACCCTTGCCAGTATCCAGATCCGCCAGCGAACGGAGAGCGGACATGTCGAGAAAGTAAAGAAGGCGTTCACTGCACATTGTCGTGTCTGGATGGCTACGCCTTCGTCGTGGAGCCTGCTCCAGAGTATTTCTGCGCCGACGACAACGGGTGGGGACCGACCGACAAACTGCCATTCCCCGACTGCGCCGGTGAGAAAGCCGTGGTTGCATGGAACGGATTGAGGGAAAGGGTTACTGACGGTTCATGAGTGAGACAAACACCTGACAGTTTGTCCGACATGTCTGACATGACAACCTGGGAAACAAGCTAACTTACAGCTTCATGCAAGCCGACACAACATGTTCCATCGCCGACAACTGACGCAATGACAGACATCAAGAATGAAAGAATAAAATAAAAAGGGATCGGACTTCGTACCTCTCAAGGAAACATCAGTAATGGATGGTGTTGTCAGACTTCACCATCAGTTTGACTCTATTCTTGACCTTCTGCCCTCTAACCTCTGTAACATCAATGTAAACTCTGTAACATGCATCGAGCCTGCTTACAACAATGTATGCAAAAACTTATATTTTCTCAAAGATCGATAACGATGCGCTCTGTCTCTCTCTGGCACAGTTCAGAAGATTTCTAATGAAGTCATACTGCCTGCCTCTGTGACCTTGCGAGGTGACCTGTCATGCGCAGAACACGGTTTCCTTAATCGGGTGGAGCAAAACATCAAAGCACGGGTGAACGACAAGGTATGTCACAATGTGTGAAAAGCCCTTCTAATTTACTTTCCCACAAAATTCCTTTCAGCACTGGAAATGACAATGACAATAATCTATTCATCCTTGCGGAAGTGAGTCTGTCCTTTTGAAACTAGCTTTTCAGTAACAAGTGAAGGAACTCTTTCACTCGAGAAAACTTAAGTCTTACTTGAAAGTGGCTAGAAATTGAGATAGAACTGATTTATTTCAAAGTTTCAAGTATTGTTGACCGATATACAGCTGTCAGCCTTGTGGAGGCAGCTTCAGTTATCGTCATGGTAACAGTGACAATTGTCCGTGGTCGAGGAGACTATGCTGATATATGACAGATTTTATGTCCAGGTCTCTACTTTGTGTGAAGAAAATGTGATCTGTCAGACTGCCGACATTACGACCACATGTGAAGAACATCAAGGTTGTGACTTCATATCATCAGAATAAGATCTGAGTGTGTGTGTGTGAATCTCTGTGTGTGTGTGCGTATGTACGTACGTACATCAGTAAGTGTATACTTTCCCATGTGAGAGTGTGTCCCAGTGTGCGAGGCGTGTTCGTGTCTGTGTGTGTACGCACATGTATATATTTGGAACTTTTTTTCAGACTTCAACAAAATCAACCTTGTCGTCAATGGGCGGCGTCGACGAGCGGTGTCATGGGCAGACAACAAGCACGTGAGGCAGCGAATAGCTTCCCTTAAATTCGACTTCACTTTACAAGGTTTGTGTGTGTGTGGCATTTGATTAAACATTGCTACACTTTTATTTGTTTTCTAATTTCCTTTATCTTGATATAAGTAACTAAAGTATTGTGCGGAGCATTTGCTTAAAAGTTTTCACTAGTGAGAGTAATGTCTAATTTACTGCTGACTGTGGACAGTAGAGTAATGTCTAATTGTTGTACAGCAGATTAGTGAAAGTATACCCTGTTTACTGCTGACTAGGGACAGCAAATTCTACCAATGATACACGGGATGCAATTGAACAACAGAGGTCGCTGTCCGAGTCCATGAAGAGGTTACTTCAGGAACTACAGGGCCAGGCAAAGGTCGGAGAGTTCGACATGTACATCGCCGGCCGCTGGCTTCGATTCTCCGACATGGACTTCGACTTCTTACGTCACAGTTTCCGTTGCCAGGATGGCAGCGTCCTCGTCAACAATACTTGTGGTAAGAAAACAAAAATTTGCAACATTATTTCTGTATTGGCCATACTACTACAACTCCTCAAAAACTATGAAACTGTAGCCACAATCTCTGGAGGTGAGAAGACAGTAAGTAATGTTTTAGTTGAAGGTAATGCTGTAA
Organism: Pomacea canaliculata; assembly: GCF_003073045.1. NCBI lineage: Eukaryota > Metazoa > Mollusca > Gastropoda > Architaenioglossa > Ampullariidae > Pomacea > Pomacea canaliculata. The sequence goes on from NC_037599.1 coordinate 5,275,844, forward strand.
ATTATATCATTTGCAGTGTCCTGCCCACTGGGTATGTTTTACAATGTGGTGACACTGCAGTGTCAAAGCTGTCCTATAAGCACGTACCAGCCGCAGCAAGGACAGTTGTCGTGTCTGGTGTGTCCGGAGAAGACCAGCACATCCACAGCACACGCCAGGAGCCTGCAGGAATGTCGTTGTAAGTGACAGATCCTTGTACTTCTTTAGCTTTTATTACACACGGGACCTACATCCTTCTGTTCTTTTTCGGATTTTAGTTATTCCGTCTGGCTACTTGTCTCTTTCTCTTGTTGCAAATTTCCAGGACCTCGACGGTTTCTGCTATGGGGCATGACACAAGTTCCACGAGTGCCGATGACACTTTTATATTTTAAATTATATATAAAAAAAGAAAATCCATAGACGTAAGAAAAAAGTATTTTACGCCTTTTAGTGCATTTCAAATAAATGTGTTTCACCGTATTTTTAAAAAATTAATTTTTAGTCTTTTTGAATTTCGTTATCGAAATTTTCGTTTTACTTTGTGACTTTATTTTCTTCTTAGAGGAAGAACTACGGGAGATAACTTACAATTATACTTATCCTTGAGCAGCAGTTACCTATCTCCCCTGATTCAGCCTAAAAGGCGTCATACAAAATTAAATAAAAAATATGCTAGTACTTGTGGACTGCTGGAAATGATTTAATATTGAATTGTCACCAGATATGAACAATTGGGGAAATTATAATCATCTAGGACGATGGGAACAGGTGAAAAGTCGATTACAAAATTCCACCAAACACCTACATACATAGTTAACTAAATAAATAAATAATTATTGACTTTTTGAAATAGCTCAGTGCCTGCCGGGTAGCGTGTCCCCGACTGGGTTGGAGCGATGTGAGACGTGTGAGAAGGGTTTCTACCAGCCGCACTACGCACAAACCACGTGCATCCCGTGTCCGGAAGGGTTCACTACGACCAGGAGGGGCGCCAGGGTGCTGGAGCAGTGCAGAGGTACCTAAACGTTGTCTCCCTTGTGGCTGCTCGTTTGTGGCATGTCGTCATCGTTGTAACCTGGGTGCAAACTGTCTTGTATGATGATGATGTCGGTTTGTAATGCGCAGGTATCCATTCAGAAGAATGCTCATTGCGCAGAAAAAAACAAAAGAAAAAAAATATATAAATGAAATATATATGTGGCCAGCATTGTTCATTCATCTTGTATTTTTTTAAATCCTCTGTCATCACCAGAGCTACGGCCGCGGAAGCAGAACTACATGTGGTTGTGTTTAATAAATGAAGGGACAGAAACTTTGCGATTTCTGTCTTTTTGATTGAAACATTATTACTTGATGTGCAATTATAATGATTCATTAATTTTATTTTCGTATTTTTAATGAATTATCACTACGAGTATGACGGTAGTGTTGTGACAGATGACTACACTACGTCTGATTTATTCCATCCTTACATGACATTCGGATATTTACTATTCTTGATCCCTACATTACTTTGATGATTTATTATTATTTCGTGTTGAGGCTGTTTCTTGTGGTTTGATCTACATAAATACTGCGATTTTGTGCAGTTGACGACAAAAATGTCTGTAATTTTTTTATTTACAAACATACGTTGCCGGCCTCGACACCAAAGACTTACTGACACACGCCTCTTCTTTGTTTTCCAGAGCAATGTCCACCAGGTCACGTGTCTAGGTCCGGTCTGTCACCTTGCTACCAGTGTCCACCATCTTCCTTTCAGCCCGACTACGGACAGAGCGTGTGCATCCGCTGTCCTCACGGCTCGACGACCGACCACAGCGCAGCCACGTCCGTCACCGAGTGTCAGGGTAAGTCAGCTGACAGACGATCCTGTCCTTTGACCTTCGGCAATCCTGGAACTAGAAATCTGTTTGAAAGGTCCGATAAAATCTGGAAATGGGTGGCTATAATTATCGGCCCTTTTAATGTTTTTTTCAGTATTATCTGCCCTTTATTATTAATTTACCCACAAAGCATGGAAAATCCATTCTGTTATTTTTTTATCCATTAACATTTTATTTTTTTCAAATTTCGACTCTAGGTTTTGTCTCTTCTTGAGCTACCATTGTTTTATGTTAAACAAATCTTCATACAGCGCCATTAGGCGCCCTCCCTGTCTTTGACCTCCTCCATGTCAGTCTGAACACATTCACTCTCGTCTGTCCTCCTTCCTTCTTCAGGAGATCTGGAACTGCAGAGTGACGACGCCAGTGTCTACCAGAATCAGCAGCAGTTTCTGGAGGCCAGCGAGTGTTTTAACCGCCCCTGCATGAACGGTGGCACGTGCGTTCCCGAAGATGGCGGTCTCTATGTTTGTCAGTGCGCTCTTGGCTTCGAAGGTAAGTCTTCAAAGACAGTGAGATTTTCAGGTCTGTAAATGCATCTTGGAAAATAGACACAGCTGAGAACAAACAGTGTCCGTTTATTATATTTTTCATCGCTTGTTCTTTCTATTGGTTTAAATTAATAGCATTATACGATTGGACGGTATAGAAATCTTTTTTTAAATGGTTGTGTGAGTTGTCTTAAGTGTAAAGATTATTGCATGCTGAGTTTTATTGTTTGTTGACTAATAAACTCTTTTAATGTGCATATCTACTCTCTTGTTCGTCGACTCGTTTGAAATCTTAATGTGTTAAAAAAAAAAAACCAGCCATTGCATGTCAACACTTGTCAGTGTTTGTTGACCGGCGGTTGTGGCTGGGTGTAGTCTTCTACATGTACATCTCTGACCTGAAGAGAAAACCAGACCAGTTGGCAGCCTTGACTCTGCTGATCAACTTTTCAGGTATCTTCTGCCAGACCCAGGTGGACCAGTGCGAGGCCAGGCCCTGTCTGAATGGCGGGGAATGTGCCCCAGGCCGGGGGGATATTTCTGCCAATGCCCTGCAGGGTTTTTAGGTAAACATACAGGTTAATGTAGACAAAAGTTATTTGTAGGCTTACTTCGGGATTTAAAACTTCATAACAGATTTTATTTTCGAGGACTGCATGTTGTGTACTACTCTCCTCACTTTCTACCATTTCTTAAATTTCTTTCTCGACTTCTCCATATTTGGCTTGATTCTGTGTTGTCCGTGCATATTATAATTGTCTATTATATATATATGTATATATGTGTGTTTGTGCGTCTAGGTCAGAAATGCGAGCGTGACATCGATGAGTGTCAGTCAGCGCCGTGTGAAAACGGAGGGACGTGCGTGGATGGTGCGAACTCCTTCACCTGTAACTGTCCCAACGGCTACACAGGTGATCACATGGCCGCCTCTCCTTCCTACACACACACCTACACTGTCTTTCAGAGTTCAACTAGTTTCGTTAAAATAACTTACAGTCTTACACGTTGATCTACGTTGACCCCTGATTACGTGACACGTTCACGTTCCGTCTCTCACACTTTTCTCTTCTCTCCTCGGGTCAGGACAGGTGTGACCTGCGAGACCAACGTCAACGACTGTGCGGGTCAGCCGTGTGTCAATGGAGGCACGTGCCAGGATGACGTCAGCGGCTATCGCTGCACATGCGCGGTGGGGTTCTCGGGCGCCACGTGCGAGATCGAGACGGACGAGTGCCTGTCGTTGCCTTGCGTCAACGGTGGAACCTGTGTGGACAATCCCAGCAACTACACGTGAGCCACACACGTGCATTAGCATGCGAGACCCTCCCTTTCCCCTCTCACTTTTTCCTCTCACTATTTTTTGTTTCTCTCGCACCAGTCAGTACTCTCCCTACTGTCCCAGTCACACACTAAACTAAGCACATTGAAAGACTTTCTACCTTTTATGAAGGCGGAAGAAGCGTGAAGAAGCAACGTATACTGTGCAGAAACAAATAATATGTATTCTAAAGGTTGAAGACAGTAAATTGTACCGAAAAAATAGAGACTTTAAAATAAGAGATAGACAGAGGGACGAGGGAAGGAACAAAGGCAAGGACGAAGGAACAAAGACATAATGGAAACGCCATCATTCGTCCATGACGAGACCTGAAATGAAGCTTGTGACAAAAAGTCACGTGATGTTGCTCATTGTGAGACTGTGGTAGAATGCACGTGGTGGCTTGTATAGTTGTGTAGTTGCTGATGGCGTCTGATGTTGCAGGTGTCTGTGTGTTGCCGGCTACACCGGTACCAGTGTGAACAGGAGATTTTTGAGTGCGCGTCCAACCCTTGTCAGAACGGCGCCAAGTGTGAAGACCTCATCAACAAGTACATCTGCCACTGCAAGGACAGCTATGCTGGTCCTCACTGTGAAATCGGTTCGTATGCTCCTCCTGAATCACCTAGTAATAACACAGAGAACGCGACTGTTACACTCGAACAACAACAATAATAATGAAGGTATGCACACGAATTTAGATAGCTTGAAAAAAAAAACCTTGAAGAAATACTAAAAATGAGAGGAAGACAGATCGATTCGATATTGACACATCCTTTTTTGTAAATCCTCAAGGAATTATATATCTAATAAGCTTCCAATGATGTTTTGTGTAGGACTTCACAATTATCCTTGGAACCGTCCGTCTAGGGTCATCGAAGTTAGGATTAAAGGCCACAAAAGTCACTCAACTAACGCTCACCCAAACTACGAACTCTAACCTCTGATCCTAAAGTAATGTTGTATAAACTCACTGCTCCTCCTATAGTAAATTCCACAGTGTGATTATTAAAATATCTACTCTTCCTGGTAGTAACAGATTTTTGCAAAACATTGTTTGCACAGTTGGGGACAGCAGATGAAGTTGTCATATGTGTATCTCGGTAAAAAAACGGATAGCGTTTTCACTCACTAGGCCTTTAAGTTGTTTCTTTGTATGTTCCACTGTCGGATGGTCTGTTGTCCTGCGAGCACAACACAATGAACTCACCTCCACTCCACGCGGAGACATACGCCAATAATTCTTATTCTTCTTTAAGTGAGAACACATTCGCAGGCAAAGTCTTTACCAAAAAATAAACACTCCAACGAACAACATCATGGCTATTGTAGTGTGGACAGTGACACGTGATTAGAACGAAGCATGGCGCATATTTTGCTTCATCAGTAGCGAACATGGAGTGAATCGTCATCGATGCTTTGTTGGTGATCTCCGCAGAGCTGGATGCGCATTACCAGATGGACTTCCCAGCAACCTTCACGGCGTTCACTGTCAACTACGCCTCCCTGCCCATCAACCGACCCCTCGACGCTCTGACGGTTTCCTTCTGGATGAAATCTGATGACAATGTCAACTATGGCACACCCTTCTCCTACGCCGTCGCCAACATGGACAACGCACTCACACTCACAGATTACAACGGGTTTGCAGTCCTTTCTTAATTTTTTCCTTTTTTGTTATCTACCATCATAAAACCAGTCCTGATGTCTTAACAAACACTATGATGGGAGTTGAAGGGGGAGGAGGTTACAGTAGGAAAGAACTGACATTATGAAGAGTGAAAGAATAGTATCATCATCATCAGCAGTCACGATGACAAGAGAAAGGTGGACTGATTTTGACCACGGAAAGAATGTTATCATGTCCAGGTGTGTAATCATTGTCTGTCTTCTCATTCCAGATTCGTTCTGTATGTCAATGGAGAGAAGAAGGTAACTGATGGAAAAATGAATGATGGCAAGTGGCATCACATTGTGGTCACGTGGGCTTCTGCGCGGGGAATGGAAGCTGTACAAGGACGGCGTTATCTTGGACAGTGGCTCTGATCTGTCGACATCTCGGCCCGTACCCGGTATTAAATGCATTAAGCCTCGTATTAGCATCTATTGTCTTGACCTTTCAGAAAAATGCAAAGGACTCAGGAGAGGGAGTTTTTTTTAACAATCAACACATCAAAAAATTAATACTTCATTGTAAAATCGTCCCATCTACTCCTATTTCAGGCAAAGGTATCTTGGTCATCGGACAAGAGCAGGACTCGCTGGGTGGGGACTTCAGCTCTACTGAGGCTTTCATTGGAACCCTGACCCTATTCAACATGTGGGACCGGGAGCTGCCTCTGTCGGATGTGGAGAATATGATGGTTTCTTGTCAGGATTTTCATGGCAACGTCATTTCCTGGCCAGAGGTACAGAAAGCGATGCATGGAGGGGTCTCAGCGCAGCCCTCTACGTTTTGTCAAGGTAAAGTTTACTGACGTCACTTCCCTCACTGTCCACATGATCCGGAAGGAAAATGCTCCGTACAGCAGATGGCAGTTTGATAAGCGCACACACTTTCACAAAACGAAAACAATATCGTAGGCAAGTGGTATGATCACGGTGATATTTAGAATGATAAAGTGAGCATCACATTGGAGTAAGAATGTTGACAGTTAAGTGATATAAAGATGTTGATATTTGAATGATATATATATATATATTGGCATTTCAGTGGGGCGTATTGACATTTGAGTGGAATGAGAACGTTGACATTATCCAGGTATGAGAACAACGATAAGAAAATATTATCAGAAGACTAATCAGATGTCAATGTTTCCGGTTTTAGACTGTCCTCCGCCGACTGCCCCGGAGTTTGGGTCTGCCGACTTTACTTCCTTGGCTCCGGGCTCGCAGGTGGATTTCTCTTGCAACAGGGGCTTCGAGGTGACTGGCCCTTCATCCAGTCTATGCCTTGTCACGAGTGAATGGAATTCCTGCACCAACTTGTCAACGTGAGCTTCTTTTTCATTTTTCTATGCTAAACAGATCGTCCTACTCAGTGTGGCATGTGAATGGAAGGTGAGTCTTAAAAGACACTTTGTCCAGTTCTGAGCAGACCTTCTAAGATAAAAACCAACAGCAGAACTTAAGCCAAAACCTAACGACTATATGTAGAAACCATGATGTATCCTGTGATGCACAGTTTTCTAGTCTCTGTAGAAAACCTGAATGTAAATTGTAAAATGTGCACTGACTCTCTAGTCCAGCCACCTCACTCTGTATTCAAATTCCAGGTGTGGAGTGCGGTCGTCCGGGTAACATCGCCAACGGGTACGTGGAAGGCACGCGCTACAGTTTTGACAACAGAGTTCGCTACTACTGCAACAAGGGGTTCAAGATTCAAGGCTCTGAAACGCTTTACTGCAATGAAAATGGTATATGGGAAGGAGAAAAACCTACTTGTGCAGGTGTGTATATATGGATTGTACATTATTATATTCCGTTAATCCTTAAATCATTAAATTACCGCAATCAGAAATCACATTCTTTACATCTTAAACAACGCACGGTATGTGTGTGTGTGCACGCACGAGCAGGGGATAGGTGGGGATGGGGATGGGGTTGAGAGTTGTCGTGGTTGAGACCTATGCAAATCCACACCGTACGTCTGGTTATCATCAAATTTGACACATTTTCCCAGGTTCTGTGCCTGCGGTCGCAATTATCAATCGGATATCAGAGGTTTATCTGCTCTTGGAGCTAGTAAGAACCGAGCTTTCTAGTCACAAACAGGCAGAGACTTAGTGGGCAGACAACCACTCGTCCCTTGTCCCTATCACCTCTACCCCTTACATATTGATGAACTCCTCGCAGTAACGATGATCAGACAGAACTAAGCAAAGTCGCCTTGACAGGCCGAAGAGGTTCTGAATGATGTACTTGAGGTCCTGATCATGGTTTGGGTCTGCTCTCATTGGGTCTGCTCTCATGGGGTCTGCTCTCGTTGCCTACAGAAATCACCTGCTCCCTACCCCTGTTGTCCACGAACACGGTACTGAGGATCCCGCAAACCATTTCAAGCCCAGTGAGACGGCCAGTTTCGAGTGCACACCCGGCAACAAGCTTCTGACGAACCACGACACGGTAACGTGCCAGAAGGACGGCACGTGGGACCGTAGCGTGCCCACGTGCGATCCGCAGAAGTGCGGGGCGCCACCGTTGGTCGACCAGGGCCAGCCCGACAGCAGCAATGAGGAGTACAACGTGGGCGAGATCCTCCGCTACAGTTGCGACATCGGGTACACGCTCGACCAAACCGGGCCCAACCCAACAGGCGCCATTTCCTGCTTACCCTCCGGCCAGTGGGAGGAGAACCTCCCCATCTGCCAGCTGGTCCGTTGCGGCGACCCACCGGTGGTCGCTCACGCCACCTACACAGGAAATGAGAGGACCTTCCTGTCTCGCGTGACTTATTCGTGCAAGCCGGGATACAGACTGCAGGGAGACGACACGGTGGAGTGTGTAGAAGATGCAAGCTGGAGTCCTGAGCCGCCGAGTTGCACACCTTGTGAGCTGTGGAGCGCCTCCAGAGATTGTTAACGGCCAGGTAAGACGTGTCACCTACTTGTGGAATTGTGTAGCAATGACATAGACCTCAAACACGGGCTGTGCTCGACACCTACTTTTATTTCTCTTACTCTCAACCGCTAGGAACTCTTTTCTGTGACTGACCAAATCATTCTCCTAACACTGTCCATGTAATCCTAGCTAACCCCCCATACACCTGTCAGCATTCTCGCACTGTCCTCCCATATCAAGACACCCTCGTCTGGACTGCCTGTCGGTCTACACCAAGTCTCCCTAAATTTTCTTTTTCCACCTGGAAAGAACTGTTCTCTCAGTCTCCATTCTCCAGAGACATTGCCATACACATGTGAAATCTCTGTTCAGTCGTTTTTCCCATCCCACACATACATTTATTTAAATTAAAAATGTCTTTTATTATGTTTGTAAGACCTACACATAAAAACTTTACAGAAAATCTGTTTCATGGATGTATACACTCAGACATTCAATGTTTGAGGAGTCACTTAACAGGGTAGATCGTTTTTATCTGAAGGATGTACGGTCTCAAAGATGTCATTGCTATGTCCTCATGGTGACAAGAGTTTCGCTAAGTGTCGGCCTCCTTTGATATGAGCAGGTGGCTGGGGTGGACTACATCTTTAATGCTGTAGTTACCTACAGCTGTAAGTCGGGCTACAAGCTGGTGGGCAACATCCGCCGCCGGTGTAACGAGAGCGGTGAGTGGGAGGGACCCGACCCTGTGTGCAAGCCGGTCAGCTGTGGCCGTCTGACCAACCCGGCCAATGGCAGGGTCCGGGCAACCGTCATCACATTCCAGGCTGAGGCCACGTACGAGTGTGACGAGGGCTACCAATTACAGGTATGTCATTATTCAAATTTTTAGCTAGCGAAAAATATCTTTTTTATACTCCATGGGATCGCAGAAATGGTAAATAATATTAATTCTTGAAAGATGAGCAAATTATTTACGAAAAAACAAAAATTATACAAATAATCAAAGAACCTCAGAGGTTTACTATTTTGTTGGACATTCGCGTCTGTGTCTGGAGGATGTGTGCGTGTGAGAGAGAAACTCAAAGCAATATACCTTCATCTCACATTATCTTTTCATGAATATGGAGAAACAAGTTATTTATGCTTTCTATACAGGGAGATTCAACTCGGACGTGTGGTGAGGATGCCCAGTGGGCAGGGACAGAGCCTGTGTGTGATCCTGTCAGTTGTGGACCTGTGATTGATGTGGACTTCGGCAGCTACAAGGTCCCGCCCAGTACACCTTCGGCGCCAGGGTTGTGTATTCCTGCCAGAGCGGGTACCGTATGGAAGGAGAGAGCACCCTTGTTTGCCAAAGTAACGGCATCTGGTCCGACGAAGCTCCGCAGTGCTTTCCCGTGGAATGTCCGACACCTCCAAAACTCGTGAATGGGTCAACTAAAGTTCAGGGGTTAACCTTTACCAGCAAGGTGTGCTTCTTGTGATTTATTGCAGTTAGTTTTAGACTTTCAAACTGCGTATGTCCTAGCAAAAAGCAAACAAGAGAAGCCAAAACAAAAACAAAAAAAGCAACAACAAATGGGAATAATTGGATATTGTATTTTCAGTCTAGATTCATGTTCTGAGTTCAGGTGCATCCATATTTTAAAAAATGTAAATATGCCCATATATTATAATAACAAACAAAATAGAAACGCAACTAGAACCGTCTCTCTGAAAGCAAATGCATGCAGACATTCTGTTCATTGACCCATCAGTCAATCACCTGTGCAGGTGGAGTATACATGTGACGATGGCTTTGAACTCGACGGACCCTCGGAGCGCACGTGCGGCGCGGACGCGGCTTGGACTGAATCTGACCCCGAGTGCCGACCCGTCATGTGCGAGCCACCGCCGCCTCTAGACAACGGCATCTACGAGTACAAGGATCTGAAGGTATGAGGTTAGAAGAGTGTGGTGGGGTGGGCAGAAGTCGAGGGAAGTGTAACTGCCAGAGGCTTGTGCATGTCGCCTTTACTTCACTCCTTACAGTTGGCGGCGTGAATCAGGTAAAGACAATGTGAGCATTCTGAAATACACCATCCGAAGACAGCTTTAAATAATTAAAGGTGTGCTTTCTAAGCTGAACGGAACTCGTCAGCAGAGACATTGATGTTGAAATATTCTCTTAGTGGTCTCGAAAGTTGTTCTTAATTAAACACCTGTGGGTCCTTTACCTTACATAGTTTCGGAATCTTATCGTGTTATCTACACCGATCCTTTAAAGATGAGCAAAATTTATAGGAACAGAAATAAAATATGGGGACATGATGATATGATGATGACGATGATAGTGAGTATGATCATACGATTTATGGGCGCATCTTTTATGCAAAGTTAGTTGCGAATGGTCATGCAGCCAAGCCCTAGGTTCCTGGCATATGTGTCTGCAGGTTGGGTCCATACTCCGCTACATCTGTAACAGCGGCTACGCCCTCAAAGGCGACGAGGTCAGGCGTTGTCTAGAGGATCTTTCTCTCAGTGGTAGGGAGCCTTTCTGCGAGCGCATCACGTGCCCAAAGCCGGAACCTCTAGAAAACGGACTTCTAATCCTCTCTGATACCACACTGGTCATGGGCACCACCGCCAGGTACAGATGTAACGAAGGCTACCTGCTTCAGGGAGAAGAATCCCGAACGTGTGGCAACAACAGCCAGTTCAGCGGCTCGACGCCATCTTGTAATATCGTCGAGTGCCCCAGCCAACCAGACGTGATCGCCAACGGGCAGGTGACGGGAAGCAGTTTCACTTTCGGCTCCATCATTAGCTACACGCGTGCAACGAGGGCTACCGGCTGGAAGGCGTGGATAGGAGAGCGTGTCGCGCAGACGGGAGTTGGGATCAACCAGTCCCGTCTGTCTCATCGTTGAATGTCCACCCGTGCGAATATCATTCGGCTCTGCGTCCACATCTCAGCGAACTTTTGGCACTAACGTCACCTTCAGTTGCCAGGATGGCTACAAAGTACGGGGCCTTCGGGAACTTACTTGCATGGCCAGCGGCAGGTGGAGCGGAAGCTTTCCTACCTGCACCAAGATCACCTGTCCGTTACCCCGTCTCCTTGAAAACGGACGATTTCGGCTAGTGAACGACACTTACTTGCGTTACCAATGCAACAATGGCTATCGTCTTGAGGGAAGCGAGGATGCCTTTTGTTCCCTCGAAGAGCAGTGGGAACCTGCTCTTCCAGTCTGTAGAATAGTCACGTGCGAGGATCTGTCGTCAGCAGTTTTGCCGTACGGCCGCGTAATTTTCACGTTAGCAAACTTTGGCACCACCGTTCGCTACACCTGTGAGCCAGGGTACCAGCTGATTGGTGTCAGCTCGCGCAGATGCAGCGCTAGTGGAGAGTGGGAAGGGAAACAGCCATATGCCAGCCCGTTTCCTGCCTTTCCCCGGGCAGCCTTCTAAACGGCGCCATTAGCGGCACAAATTTCTCATACAAAGCGGAAGTGACATACGAGTGCAAAGAGGGCTACAACATCGTCGGACCGGCCACGAGAACATGCCAGGAGAATAGGCTATGGACAGGAACGACACCCAGATGTGAAATCGTGGTCTGCCCAAACTTGGAGAAGATCGATGATGGGGTGGTAGCGGTTGTCTCCAACACTTTCGGTGGAACAGTAAGGTATTCATGCTTGTCGGGCTTCTTTCTACGAGGAAATATAGAGCGAACCTGCCTGGCCACCGGTCAATGGTCAGGGACGACCCCAGAGTGTGTGCGCTCTGTCTGTCCAGCGCCGGCAGCCATCGAAAATGGGTTCATCCTGGGCGCTGACTACGGCATCGGGCGCACGATCCAGTTCTTCTGCAATGAAGGCTACAGAACCCTTGGGGTCACCGTGTCTACGTGCCTGCCCAACCTCATGTGGAGCTCCGGCACGCCCTCCTGCGAACGTGTGCTCTGCCCCGAGCTTGGGCCCGTGCTGTACGGGAGGATCGTGGGCGACGGGAGGCGCTTCGAGGATAAAGTACTTTACGAGTGCGAGGAAGGCTACGAAGTAATGGGGGACGACATGCGCCAGTGCCAGGCTGACGGTACATGGTCTGGAGACAACCCCGAGTGCTCTGCCGTCTCTTGTGGGCTCCCACCAATTCTCGCCAACGCCATCCCTGATCTGTCTAACGGAACTATGTTTCCGGCGCTCATCCGCTACGCATGCGACCTTGGCTACGTTGCTAGGGGAAACCCGCAGTCTGCGTGCCTGAGTAATGCCACATGGTCATTCTTAAACTTCATGTGCGAACTTGCATCCTGCTCAGATGTGCCAGACGAAGCTCTTCCTAACGGGATTATTGAGCGGAGCATCAGCTCGCATAGCGTGAAGAAAGTCTTCACCTTCAACGACGTAATCCGCTTCTCCTGCCACGAAGGTTTCCGTCTTGAAGGCAGCGAACAGCGCCACCTGCCAGGCCGATGGCACCTGGAGCTCATCGACACCTAGGTGTGTGGCTATCACTTGTTCCGAGCCCTCAGCCATAGCTAACGGGTCTCTTCTCGTGAAAGGATACGACTATGGCAGCACGGCTGTCTACGAGTGTCACACAGGGTACCGAGTAACTGGTGATGGAGTTCTTGTTTGCTCGGGTGACGGCCAGTGGAGTGGCAACAGTGCGTGTGAGCTAGTCACCTGCAACGCACCCGCACTGACTATTCCTAACGGGCGGCTTTTGTTGCCACGGGTGTCTTACGACTACAAAGACCAGGCCGTTTACGAATGCGATGTTGGCTACGAGACTGTAGGAGCTTCAGTTCTCACCTGCGGAGCGGACGGCTCCTTCGTTTCTCTGCCACCCACCTGTGCTAAGATAAAGTGCCCCCCTCCCGATCCTCCCACTAACGGTAATCTGCAGGTGGAGGAGGACGTTTTGGTCTATTCTTGCCTCCCCGGCTACCAGCTCCAGGGACAGGCACGTCGCAGCTGTCTCCCTACCGGCGTTTGGGATGGTCAGGCTGCGGTGTGCATTGCCAAGACCTGCCCGACCCCTGGCCCAATCTCCGACGGTTACATGGATGGAAAAGAGACCACCTACGGAAGTGACATTAATTACTTTTGCAACGACGGTTTCCGCTTGGTCGGAACGGCGCGGCTCAGCTGCCTTGCAACGGCCATGTGGAGCGCAGAGTTTCCCACGTGTGAAAAGGTCAGCTGCGGTCCCGTGCGCCCCGTGGAATACGGAACGGTCGTGGGAACTTCATTCCTGTATCAAGACGTCGTTACATACCAGTGCGAGCAGGGCTTTTCCTTCACTGGCCACCGCGTGCGCACATGTCTGGCAAACAGCTCGTGGTCCGGAGAAGACCCCGTCTGTAAAGAGATTCTTTGCCCGGACCCTCCTGACATTGAATACAGCGAAAATGATGCCAGTGACGACGAAAACGCAAACTTCGGCCTCGACGTTGTCGTGGAATACACGTGTGACGAAGGGTACCAGCTGACGGGATCTACCAGTCCATCACATGTCAGGAGAATGGCACGTGGTCACAGCCATTTCCAGTCTGCGTGCCGGTCTCCTGCCCAGCCTTGACGGCTCCAGACAACGGGCACGTGACCGGAGATGACATCATATTTGGGTCAAAGCTTATATTCTCTTGCAACCGCGGTTACCGGCTGGATGGGAGCGAGACTCTGACGTGCGCTGCTGATGCATCATGGGATCAACAGCCCCCGACGTGTCGACAGATAGTCTGCGCATCCCCGGAAATACCGAACGGCTCCGCGCGGATTTCAGAATCCTCTGAAAACACGCTTGCACCCCTCACTTTCCTGCCGGGACAGACGGTAGTTTTCACCTGTCTTCTCGGCTTTCGTTTAAAGGGAAGCACCGAGTCCACCTGCACCGAGGACGGTGTTTGGAGCAACTTACCACCAGCATGCGAACGAGTGGCGTGCGCGGCACCTCCTCGGGTGGACAACTCCTTACCCATGAGCGACATCGTGTCCTTCGCTGGCAGCTCAATAACGTATGCCTGCCAAGCAGGATACGATCTTCAAGGGGAGGCAACCATCGCCTGCGGCAACGATGGGGAGTGGGAAGGGGTTGCTCCGACATGCGTGGACATGACGTGTGGGTGGCCCCCTAACGTCCTGAACGCAGTGGTGGATAGATCGGAGCCCGAAACTGCCGCCGGTCAATTCGTCACCTACACGTGCGAGCAAGGTTTCTCCATGGCGGACGAACACAACGGGGTGGTTCCGTGTCTGAGGGGTGGAGAGTGGGGACAGGATCTGCCGCGCTGCGAGCACGTTGACTGCGGCCCACCGCCGGTGCCGTTCTTTGCGTCCGTCACAGTCAAAGGAACCACGGCGGGCAGCACCGCTCATGTCGCGTGCAACCCCGGTTACCTCCACCCGGATGGGCAGAAAGTTCTCGACGTGGTTTGTGACATCAGCGGCAGGTGGGCAGGATCAGAAGGTGCCGTGTGCATCCCCAGGGACTGCGGGCCTGTACCCACCTTGGAGAACAGCGCACCCGTTGGTAACGTGAACACGACGTTTGGACAGCAGGTGACGTACCAGTGTCGTTCTGGCTACGTGCTGAGTGGAAACCCCACGCTGAGGTGCGGGTCGAACGGTCAGTGGGAGGGAGCCCTACCAGCCTGCAACGTCATTTCCTGTGGATCCCCTCCGACTAGCCTACGGTTCACAGGAACAAACTTCACCCTGGGCGGTGTAGTGATCCTGACGTGTCCCAGCGGGTCGCAAATAAATGGACCCTCAAAACTCACTTGCGGCCAAGATGGTAGCTGGAGTCCAGAACCTGGAACATGTCAAGGTGAGAAAACAGCAAACTCTAACTGATCAGTATTAAAATCGTGCGTTCACTGTTCACAAAATGCAAAAAAAAAATTAAAAAAAAAACACAAAAAAACAACAAACAAACACAAAAAACAACAACAAAAGTTTCGGTAAAAACGTTATAACTTGAAATGACTTGATATCGGAGCAATGTCGTAAAAATATGATTGGTAATGACAAAACTAATATGATTAACGCCTATTAGTTAGAAAAGAGATAAATAACAACGAGGATAAAAATGCATAAAATATGGAGAAGTAACAAAAATATTTGATACAATTATTTACAGAAATAACATGTGGTGCCTTGCCTCTGTCGGAAAACGTCCGTGTTTTGAGCGGAAGTGGCCGAGCTGGCACCGCAGTTGGCAACATCGTTCAACTCTCCTGTGCTCAAGGCTTCAGGCTACAGGGTGACTCCATTGTGACGTGTTTGACAGGAGGAATATGGAGTTCAACACCCCTACCTGTCTGCTTGATAGAGGTATTTCTGTTGTTATAAAACACAGATAAAACAACGGTCGCTAGACTACAGTTCTTCCGTGCAAAGTGCATGCATAATTTTGGGTAGTAGACATACATCGAAAGTAGATAAACCTGACACTAGATGAATCATAATAATCTTGATTTATATAGCTTTACCCCATCATCAAAGGCAAGCTCAAAGCGCCGCACAAAATAGAAAACTCTCACCTGGCTTTAAAACCAGAATTCATTGTGAGCCCTGTGATAATTTTCATCAGCAACAAAAATATCTTCAGGAAAGATGAGTCACAGCTGTTCAGGAATATGTTTGTGACTGAAAGACAACACACTGTAAACAATATTTTTAGAGGATGCATGAAGTGTTTTGTTGATCCTCAGACCCTGACTCAATGTGCTCTGGCACAGTCAACCTGCCAAATGCCATGTCACCGCCACAAGGTCACGTGCCTGGAGAGACAGTAGCAGTAACGTGTCGTCCCGGCTACATACCGGAGGGCGACATGACGTCACTGTGCCAGAATAATAGGACCTGGGCGACACCTAGTGGAGCTTGTGTTCGTAAGTTTGTTAAGACTAGACGGCTGAAATGTCAGATAACAATATCTAAACTGAGAAAACTGTGTGACAAGTGTGCAAACTGCGTGTCACTGTCAATTTTATTTGTGAAAAGTGAGGAATGGCATGCAAACAGTTTTGCACCTAAGTACACTGTGTTGACGGTTGGAGGTTGATGTCAGGGTTGTCCTGTGGACCGCCACCTGTTGAAGACGCCACCAGCGTGAAAGTTCTGGGCCGATCTCAACTGTACGGAGAGAGAGTCATGTTCATGTGTAGACCTGGTCTGTCGCCCACACGAAATCCCACCTGCCCTCACCTGTACAGAGAGTGGAGAATGGGACGGTGTAGCTGCTTGTGCAGGTAAGACGTGTGTGTGTGTGTGTGCTCGTTTATAAGTGCATGCGTGTGTCCATCGCCTTATTCTGTGTGCGTGTATGTAATGTCAGCCACTTTGAAAAAATAACTACCTCAGTGACGTCATGATCTTGGATACAAACTATAATATGATTGGTACATGGTTATTTGCAATTAATCCTGAAAGTAACTGTGTAATACGGCTATAAAGACTAGCTCCTGATTTCGTAAATAAAGAATTGTCGTTGTCATTGTCCAAAAAAAAAAAAAATAAATAAATAAATAAAGAATCAAAATCACGGCCATCTTGCTTCATCGTGTTTGAGGAAGCATCATAGGCAAGGGGAGACAACGTCAGTATGCTGTGGAAACCGCACACCGGAAGTCTCGTTTTCATGCTCGTTTTCTTTCTTGTTCAGCGATGTGCAAGTTCCAGTGTCAGAATGGCGCCAGGTGCGTGTCCCTGAACAAATGCAAGTGCATGCCGGGATACGCGGGGATTCAGTGCCATCTCCGTATGTACCAGCGTTTGTGTTTGTCTGAATGATTACACAACCGTCACGATTTTTCATTTAAAAAATTTAATTCATTGACTTAGGTTGATAAATAACTCTTAATTATGCAATGGTGAGTAGCAAGTGTGCTGTACGAGTCACATGAAGAAGTTAAGGAGGTCAGCGGATTTGTGCCATAAATTTCAGAAGTTGTTTATCCATGACAACAGATTGCAAGGTTTCACTCAGTGCTGCTGTTTGTTCTCTTGCAGCCATTTGTGTCTTGCCATGCTTGAATGGCGGCAGGTGTGACGGGCCGTACAGCTGTCAGTGTCCGCAGGGCTATCGGGGAGTCCGCTGCCAGGAAGGTAAGTGCTGGTCTCCGTGTGTACCTTGACATGTAGGTGTGAACTTAAAAAGGTGAGTGCTGGTAGACACAAGGCGTGCACCATGCTTTTTGAACATATGGAAAAATACAGCAATCATTCAAACTGTTGTGAACATAACGAACAAGTACAAGTAATCATTTAGGCACTAATGTGCATGTCTTTGTGTGAGTGAGAGAGAGAAAAGAAATGCTGACATGTCTCTGTACAGATGATGATTAATTAACAACTTTTATCTATTAATAATTAACAATTAATTAGTACCTGGTAACTTTATTAATATGACATTAACAGTCACTAATTAGTTTATTGTTTACGTCCAGCTATATGCTCCAAACCGTGTCAACATGGAGGTCGCTGCATATCGCCCAATCGCTGTCAATGTATCCACGGTTATCAGCCTCCATTTTGCGAGACGTAAGTGGCCGTTAGGGATGTCAAGGCCCCCAAGTCATGGCAGCCTGCCTGTGATATTTACCGTGTTTAAAAATTCTGAACTTTTACTTTTTTCAAACTGTTTTAGTCATTTCTGTTTTCTTTGTAAGTTATTTTTTCACTGTTTTCTGAAGTTGACTGTTTGACACTTTAGTTTGTAAGTTGTTTTGTGAACAAATAGTTTTACTTTAGTTTTTGGTCCTTCTTCCTAACTTCGACATTTGCACTGTAGAGGAGTGGGCAGTACTGGGGAATATTGGGTAGCAGTGGATGAAAGGGATGAGATGGGGGAAGAGCCTGTGGCTGGTGTGTGAGAAGGGTCACTGATCCGTAATGCCTCAGGTGTTGCTGTTGTTGGTGTCCTCTCCCAGTT
This sequence comes from Pomacea canaliculata, assembly GCF_003073045.1. Taxonomy (NCBI): domain Eukaryota; kingdom Metazoa; phylum Mollusca; class Gastropoda; order Architaenioglossa; family Ampullariidae; genus Pomacea; species Pomacea canaliculata. Next base: position 5,294,014 of record NC_037599.1, read on the forward strand.
ATCCTCTCGGATTCAGGTTTGCAATGGATACATATTATACTGGTGGCCGGCTCCATCTCTTGTACTGTTTATATATTCTAAACTGTTTTTTAATCAAGCGTTTTCACTTCAACAACGTTTGCTTGTTTATTCTTATTATTTATTCTTTTATTGCAGATTTCGGTTTCCTGAAGTCCAAGCCAGCTGAAGACATCCAACCTTTATCTAGCAATCAAGCTAAACGCACTTTTTCTGTAAAGTTGTAAATAGTTGGACTTTCTCAGTATGCTAATGTGCCCTTTATACATCACACAAGCGTAGACAAAGTTTCCCTTTTCACAATTAGTGTATATTGGCTTGTTAAGACATACCTTTAAACAATAGAAAGTTCTAAAGACTTTAACAACATGCTTGCATCAAAACAGAGCTCAGTTTTTAAGAACCTTCATTCACCCCAATCGTACAATGGAAAGTCACGTGAGCAGGTTGTAGGTTCAATCATTGTGTGTATTCCACAGAATGTTTATAAAATCCCCAATAAATTGTCAATATTGTTCAATTTTTTTTAATTTGTTTGGTTGTGGCGAGTAGCATTCCACGTTTTGTGTACAAAGTCTCTTAAGTTTCTGACTTTTTCCTTTGTCCTGTTCAGCTTTGCAGCTAGAAGACCCTCAACTAATTAATGTGGGCATGTCGAAGGTTTGACAGACATTACAAAATATAAAATACGAACAAATAAACACGTTGTCTATTTAGTAACTTGCTTTCACGCAACGAGACTTCACGAGAACATACCCCACCCCACATCTCAAGTAATAAAAAAATAGTCTGCTCTTATCATGATTTATATAGTAACCGATTGATGAGACTGGAAGACCGATATACTGGAAATCAGAGTAGCGTGGTTTTTTTTTAAATTCTGCCTTTCTTACTTATTAAAGTGATTGATCAAACGAAGCAGAGTTATATGTAATATAAAAATAGACATAAGTAGATAATTTTCGATAAAAATAAAGCATGAAAACTGAATGAACTCAGTAAACCGAGAGGATGATTCCCAGTTTTCTTTTCTTGCCGTCTTCTTTTGGTTCTGTATGGTCGCTGCAAGTGCGTGTAGTTTCATCTTCGCCATGCCAGACTGCTCAAAGTGCTGACCGTCTTCACACCTGTCATGGCTGCCAGAAGAACCTCCCATCAGGATGACTATCTATGGCCTATAGACATCGGCTAAATTTTTTGCTCTCAATATTTTCATCGCAGCCATAAGCAAATGAAGTTTAAAGATGTTCTGGCATGTGGAAGGTGACCTCGGCTGACTTTTACCTTCTCATTAAACTTAATTTCATACCTGACTGACGGTAGATCTTGAGCTTTTTAATCTTTTTGAAATACCAAGCACTGTTCCCCATCAGCCATGACAGTATGATGAAAACCGCTAAGGAGACGATGAACGGTCAGTTCGCGGAGGGAAGCTTCAGGAGGACATTATTCTCATTCTCTCCTTGTCTTATCCCAGCATCTGGTCCTGCTTGACTTGTGTAAGGACGTCAAGCCGCCATGTTTGCGAGAACATCCTTTGCTTCAAGCCCAAGGAGAAAAACTGAGAAAGTTTACTGCTGGCAGACTGTAGGGCAATCAATGTCCTGCCCTTGCAAGGGCTGGCTTGTCGGGAGATTTAGACTGATGACTATACCAGGATCGCACGTATACTTCATCAATACGAGTGGTTGGAGAGAGAACGAGAGAGAGGGAGGGATGGAGTGCAGGAGTGAGGACATCTCAGAAAGAACGAGAGAACACACGAAATTTTCCAATAAGGCATTCAGTCCATTTCAAGGAAACTAATACAAGGCTAACGATGTACATTATATACATTTATTTACATTATAAAATACTTATACAATGCACACAATACAAAATAACAACTTGGTGACGCCTTATGACTCGGGTCAAGGACGTCAAGAGGTAACGTCATAGATGGATGGTCACTTCCGGTCACGGATGTGGAGTCCAGTCTCTGCTAGACTTTGGTTAGTGCCGTACTTTACATCCTTAGCTTCTATTTCTATCTTCTGCATTATTCATAAAGCTTTTCTTGCTTTTCTTTACCAATGGATATATGTTTGTCTTAATCACGACGAGCCGCGTGCTGGTAGTCGTTAGGGGTACATTGAAAGGGGTGTTTGTTGTGTCAATACGGGTACTTTACAGTTTGAGGATGATATATAACGGTATATATTACTTCATAGTTTAGTACATGGAAATCTTACAGTTTCCATCATTAAAGAGTACATTCATTGCAAACTACAACTGTCGCAAACCCAGCGTGCTTGGTGTTCAGATCCATAGTAAGGTGAAGTTAAATACTGCGGAAAAAGGAAACAAAGGATGGCGGCTATAATTAATTCACGATTCGATACACGTTTCAAGCCATTTTCAAGCTATGTAGCCATTTAAGGGTAGGTAGGCTATGTGGACGTGCAGACTACCCGGATTATACGCGGGCTAAGCGACACAGATGACGGTGTACACGACGCCATAGGCGATGTGTCAGAGGTCACGCTGAGGGGTCGCGTGCGTAAGAGGCAATGTAACTACTGCCTAAGTGTAATGTCAACAACAACACACTAACAACTATACATGCATAGTCATGAGTCCACGCGTGTGATGTACTTTCTCAGGTGTCGTTGAGTTAAAGTGAAGTCTGAAACAGAGAGAAAAGAACAAAATGTCAAGACTCTACAGGTATGTGTAAACATCTCCTATTGTTTTTACAATATTAAATCATTTTTAAAAACTTACATTCTGTGAAACATTGTGAAAATGATAGTCAAAGTGAGGACTTTAAAAAGACCCTTTTCCAACCAAATTAAGGTTAAAAAAAAGGTAAACCAATCAACCAGACAAGCAAGAAAAAGTTAAACTAAGTAAAGTTGTTTAACCATAGTAAATGCTCATTTGCACGTGCAGCCAGTCTGAAGTCCGTGTGTAGTTAACTGAGCCAAAATCGTTAGACAATTATTACCTTCTCCTCCAAAACTTCCACAGAAATCTCAGCCTGTTTTTTTGCTAAGCGTCCAGCAGTTTCAGGTTGAAGAAGAAGAAAAACACGAAGAAAAACGCCGACATCCCCATGAAAGGAAGAATACAGTAAGGCCCTATTGCCTCCTGCCATGAAACAAATATTGGAGATTTATTTATTTTCGGTATTTAAAAGTCATTTAAATTCTAAAACAGCCTACCGCAAACATATTTCAATATTGCAATCACACAATCTCTCTCTCGCTCTCGCACACACGCGCACACACGCGCACACACACTTTTATGCTTGAGCACAAATGCACATACAAACTGGTCTTCCACGTGCATCCACAGACTCGTCTTCACAGTGGAACACATTGCAAACTACACATAATCTATACGAATTATGTATGTGCTATGTAATTTATATTACGTTTATATTACACATTACTAATTTTACCTGCATGGGTGGAAAAGCGTAGCCAACAACGAAGAAGGACAAATAAAAGGTCGTGACACCAACAGAAGACGCTGCCCCGCGGGCCTCGGTATCGAACAGCTCTGGCAGGAGGATCCAGGGGAGGGGAGCTGTCAAACACAGTTTGTTAGCATTAAATGCTTTTACGTCATTACCATTGTTATGGGTAGAGTGATGGAGAGAGAAAAATAGTGTGTGTAGAATGACGTATGGTAGCATTACATGCTTTAGATGACGTGTGCTAGCATTACATGTTGTAGAATGACGTGTGCTAGCATTACATGTTGTAGAATGACGTATGGTAGCATTACATGTTGTAGAATGACGTATGGTAGCATTACATGTTGTAGAATGACGTGTGTTAGCATTACATGTTGTAGAATGACGTATGTTGGCATTACATGTTGTAGAATGACGTATGGTAGCATTACATGTTGTAGAATGACGTGTGTTGGCATGACATGTTCTAGTTATTACGTGTTTAAGAATTACCGTGCTTGTACAATTTTTTTTGAACTTTACCTTTCTAAGAATAAGTGAAGTGTGTGAAGAAAAAGGTTTACAATTCCCCTTAATCATCTGTTACGAATGCAGGTTACATTAATCAGATTAATGGATGACTGAAAAGGGTAGAAAACGAGTCTGAATGAAAATTTGCCAGCCAAACCAGTTGACAGTGTGACAGACATGACGTCACAGGACACACCTGGGCCCAGGGCGTGGAACATGCCGATGAGAGGGACGCACACGATGCCGACATACTTGAGCCAGTCTGCTTGGTTCTGACGACGCACAGAAAGAGATTTTTTTTACAAATAACGTACAAATATGTATAGTGTACAAAACGTCATTTAATGTAATAAACGAGAAATCACAGTTCTCACTGTTTGCTAAGACATCGTGGCTAAGCTGTATTCCGATAATAATGAACGTTCTTAAGAGAGTCATCAGGTGGGACCAGGGCAAGACTAATGTGTTAGCTTGACTGTTTACACAAGTCAAACGTTACTGCTACCCGAGGTACAACTCTACCAGCCACAGATAATGGTGAAGGTCTAGTGCTTTGCTGTAATTGTACCTCTAGCCTCATCCATCTGGCGACAACGAGCTCCACAAGTAGGTGTAAGTGTTATTCACTTACCCTGAAAACAAGGGCCAAGGTTAGGACGAGCTCGGACAGAAACATGCCCGCCAGGCCACCTAGCATCATGTGACGTCTCTTCAGTCGCGGGATAAAGAAGATGAGGACGACAACCACAGCGATTCCCAGGACGATTGTTGCCGATGACATGTATCTTGATACGCGTAAACTCAGCCCCGCAGATTGCAGCAGAATCACTGAGTAGAACACGACCTACAGGACACAGTCACAAAAGTGATAAGATACCCACGTCCACTCACAGCCAAAGCAAAAAAACCAAAAAAAACAAAAAACAAAAAAAATAAATAAAATAAAAACAAAAAAAAAAAAAAAACAAAAAACAAAAACAAAGCAACAACAACAACAAAGAAAAAAAATACAAGAAAAAGGAGTGAATGGAAAGACGAAATCGAAGGTTGGTTAGAGAATGAGCCATTAAAAGAAAGCAAATCGCTCCCTTAAACACGGCTGACACTAAGCGTGACAGGAGATGCACTGTCACGTGGTTATGTAATATACCGATCATTCGATGATGTCCTGTGGACTGGATCATACAGGAAAACACACTTACTGTGACGACGCCCGTGAAGAACCAGCAGATGAAAGATCCGATGCTGACAACGCAGGCTCGTGCTTGTGATCGGTCTCTTAGAAGCTGTATGACTGTCAACTGCTCGCACGCACCGGGTGAATGGAAGTGAAACACACCCATCGAAACACGCACACGCATGCACACACACAGACATGACGAATTCCTTTTGTAATATAGTCAACAGAGTAAATATTAATGTATTATTATTTAAGAAAATGTTTATCACGTGCTCGTATTACATTTTTGCAGAAAAAATATTGGAATTGTTTCAGTTTAATTGCAGTTCAGGAGAAAAATGATGAAGAAAATATTTAAAAACAGGTTTACCTTTGACTTTTTACTTTTGGATAAGGCAAGCTCCTTCAGTTCCGAGATTTCTTCGTGAACATAACTTGTTCCCCGTAGTTTTTGCAGAGCTGCACATTTTGAATGAGAAAAGGTTATTACAGCTTGAGCAGTGTCTCAACATTTTTCTAGGAGTGTCATAATTAATTATACTACTACTTATAGCAGCACAAAACATGTAAAGTACTCACAGCTGTACATCAAAGCACCTGCTCACCTGTCAAAGCAGCCTTCTCGTTATTCTTAGCGAGGAGTAGAAAGGACGGACTTTGCACCACCCAAGGTAAGAGGACGAGCATTAGAAAGCACACCACACCGTGGACACCTGTCATCAGAAAAAAAAATTGTCTGCATCAATATCAGGAATCATCCCCCTTTCTTAATCCATAATTATTGCTCCGAACATAGCTTGCAAACTTTAGAAACAAGACTCATTTCCTTGAGTTCCTGATTTTGTCCTGGGGGAACGACTTACTCTCGCTTCACAACTACGTCCCAGACACGCAGAGAAGGTGGATATGATCTCTGTCTAAACTCACCAACTATGGTGGGCCAGAGTTCAGGCGTCGCAAAGATCTCATCGAAGCTGAGGATAGCGATGGCCAATGAACCCATCATGCTGCACATCTGGCTGGCCATCAGCACCGGACCAACCAGGTGGCGTGGCAGTACCTCCGCCATGAAAAATGGCGGCAAGCTTGTTGAAAAACCTGATGTTTAAATACAAACAAATGACCAGAAAAACCAAAATACCTCAAAACCATTTCTAGGTTTCCGTTATCAACAGTTGATGAACCGCAGTATCAAAGTTACCAGCTGTATGTATGAGCAAAACAACATTTACAATTTTCTTAACTTTAATCACTGTCGCGTGTCGGCGATTGTTCGGCTGTCCGTGTTGTTCTTCTCGTACTGTGTTGGCCCGTCGCTGGGTGTGTAACGGATGGGGAGAATTAAGGGACGGTCTACCTTCCTTGTGTAAGTCTCGCGAGCCCAAGAGCCCTTTCGTCGTCGCGCGTCAGCTGCTCGCAGCTCTTCACAGGTACATGTATCCTTTTTTCCCGGATGCAGCAAACCCCCCCTCCCGTTGAAAAATTAGGGGACGGTGGATGAGTCTCTCATCATCAAGTTGATCTACATATTAAAATAATACGCCTTATCGCCTCGTCATGATTGCGCGAATGCCATAACAATGATTATTATGGGCCGCCGCCAGCGAGCACCTTGAGCGGACATTCGAAAAAGATAATGATGATGCTGTCATCTTTCATCTGTTCTGACCACGCTATGGGACACACACTTTCGTGTTTAACAATTTTAAACATTAAATAAGACCGATTACTCACTCATATAATGGTCATTAAAAATGAGTGAGCTTATAAAACTCTGTGCCCCAATCAAAACCGCACTATACACATTTCATCTCAGTAAAGAGCCTCACCAATAGTTATTCCACTTATCGCTCTCCCCACAAACAACATCTCCGGGCTCCTGGCCTCCACTGACAACCCCATCAGTAGAGCGGACACCACTCCCAAGACACCAATAACCAGCAGCACCAACTTTCTTGATGATGAGACAATGAAATAAACCGTAAGATAGAGAAGTACATTGGGCGCAGCTCCACCCACATTGTTCTGATAGTATTCCCGGCTCACGCTACAATATATTATCTATCACTGTCAAACTTATTTCTCAATATTAAGCTAAACAATTCTTATGCAAAGATATTTGTAAATAATAATCTTAACAATTAAGCTAAACAGTTCGTTGCTGTTAAGCTAAACTACTCGTAGTTATTAAGCTAAACTATTCCTCGTGTCTTTCATTGTTTTCGTGCCTGTTCGGGATGGTTTTCTTCCTTTGTGTTTTGGATTGGCAGACTTTGACAATAGTATCTTCTCTGTGTCTGAGAAGAAGTCATTGAACAATTGTAGATTTTACACTCCTCAGTCCAAACTAAAAAAAACTAATTCATGGAAAATACGCATCCATGCATACATGTGTGCTTGTAAACCTGTTCACTGATGTCTTGTTTGCTTCCTTTATTTATTGACTGGTGGATTAATAGAGGATTCGGTTGATAATGAGATTTCACTTTTAACAATATTTTCTTGTGTACCGCCTGTTGTGAAAGACAAACTACCTTCCAATGGAATCCGCAACCTTTTGTGTCAGCAGTGACCCCACGCATGACCCTAGCGCCAGAATGGCGGACAGCAAGGCGTAGAGTGAGGTGACCTGCTCGTGTGTCAGGGGGTCGTGACCCCGTGAGATGGCTGTCTCGTTCATGAAGCTTTTTATAAACTGCAGCAGAGATTTGCAACATGGATGGAGATCAGGTAAATGTGGTCAAGGTTTTCAATGAAGCAAAGCAAACTTCATCTCGCCACGTGGGGCACACCTCAACACAGCAAATAAAAACCAGCATAAAAAGATATTTCCAGAAGCTAAAAAAAAAAATAAAAAAGCAGAAATGTATAGATTTTAGACCACCAGCACAATAAATAAATGAGTATTAAAATCAGTTCTTGTTTCAGCATGCTGGCGTTTTCGTGTGTCTTTTGGGAGATACCTAGATAAATGAAAGAGTTTATTATATAATGCGAAATTGGGATAATTTTGTTCACTTTCTATGATCAGGACAACAAACTCTACATTTCTATCAAACTCAACCCCGACTTTCTTATCATCAGCACAAACTATCGGCTACTGAAGTCCCCAACAAACCAAATTTTTATTTTCTCATCTGACTCACTCACGATGTACATCGTTTTCAGCATCACAACAGACTGACATCGCTAAATATAGCATAACCTAGCTAGTCTACTTACATTCTGAGGAGAGTTGAGAGCTGATTTGCATATTCCAGTGGCCGACATTCCAAACAGTGTGCACGTGACTGTGGCTATCAGTGGCCAGGTCGTTCTGCCGGACTTTTTGTTTCCCTCCTGGCTGACCTGCTTTTCATCCCCCTGTTGTAGGAAAAGTTCGTGGTGAGTCACGTGGCTGTAATTAGGTAATTATCATTTTGATTAGTCAAAGCCATCTGACTCTGGTGATACATCTTTAGTCATGTATTTTTAGTTAGGAAATATAACTAGGGTTCAAAGGTGATGTTTCGAGGATGACATGAAAGTATTCTGTTTTATTCTTCGAGTTTGAATTTACAGATGAACATAATTTTATCACGTGTTAGTATTTATCAGTAAAAGTAGTTCTGCTACTTTTACCTTTCTATTGATGTAATTAAAGGTTTAAGCTTTTATGAAGCTGTCATGCAGAAATTTATTAACAATCTCTTATTACGTCCATTGTTCGTACACGAATAAACACTAATACTATTTATGTAAAGATCGTTTGTCAAAAGAGGAGACAGATTATTATTTCTACAGGTCAATGTCCTACTGGTGGACTTCTCTGGAATAGCACAAATAGCTGCTGGACATGTCCAAGCTCTCTAGGAATCAGTCACACCGAGAGAAGTAGTAGAAGTCGTCGAGGGGAGGGAGAAGCAGCAAGGGGTCGGACTGGGGTAAAAGCGAGGGAAGGGAGGAAGTTCGATCCCCAGGTATAGGTTACCAAAAAGCAGCATGCACTCTCCTTGCTGTTCTTGTTCTAGTAAGATGGGTGTCTAAAGAGAGACATGAGTGTTTGTTGAGATGGAATCTCCAGAAATAAGACAATCATAGGTACGTCACCTTCTGATATTCACTAAATATTCTAATATTCACTAAAAAATTCCATATCGGGACAGGACAGACATGTCAAATAATTTATCGTTTCTTCACCACGCTTACAGATTTAATGTAGATGAATGCGGGCTTTTCTGAGTAGACAAAAAAAATTTTCTCTTTTGAAAGAAGTTACCTGAAAAAAACAGAGTAAAGAAAAGAGATTGAGCAAACTACCGTCAACTGCTCGACAATCAGTTGCCAAAAAAAAACAAAAAACAACAACAAAAAAAAAAACCAGAAGAAAATGTAGCAGGAATGTTTTTCACGTGAGCCTCGCAGGTTTTCGTGTGTAAGACGAGTGGTTATTCATGTGCATAGATACAACTGGAGACCTAGTTGCTAGGAGTGGAAGGTAAGAGGAAATAGAAAGCAAGCAAGCAAATTTCATATTACAATATCAGGGAGGAGGTGTAGGAAGAGGCTGCGTGGGTACGGAGAAAGATGGAGAAAAAACATCGCTCCGGTCTGGATTGGTGAATTGGTAGTCTTATAAAATAAATTATATCCTTTCTTTTATTTTTCACGCTCTCTTTCTGTCTGTCTTATTCCCCAAAGTGATTTTCTTTAAGGTGGACCACAAAACTGTCCTATTTGCTCACCTTTGGTGTTATCTTCTATTTATCTACTTTCTGTCAGGAATGGGAACGAATGTCCCGCTCAGGGAGGTGTTAAATTGCTGTAATTTTATCTGAGAGTAAATTTGTTAAAGTAAGCTGTGGAGAAAGTGTGTGCGAGTGTTTGAATTTCTCTGTCGTGTGAGTAGTGTGTCTAAGTGGTTCACACAGGTCTTTAAAGTGGTTCAGCTCGAACTATAATGAACAGGTTTAGAAAAGGGGAAAACCTGTAACTGTAAATACAACTAGAAAAATCACGTGACCAGCTCCAAGATTCGCAAAGTGCTACATTTGGAGAAAAAAAAAGTGTAGTTAGAGATGTGATCTGAAACCATGCATTTTGCGATCCTTACTGGGTGACAGTACTTTTCCATTAGGAGAGAGAAAGAAAGTCCTCAAGCCGCAGGGGACTGAATGAGGTCAGCTCTCATCCACGCTTGCTTCCCTTTAAGCTGCTGCAGTAACCTTTGTGATGCAAGCATCAGCTGCCAGAGGGAGAGGGCAGAAGGGCACAGAAATCAAACCTCAGGTTTTTATCCCTCCACCGTCAACCCTTTCATTCACCTGGGAGAAAGCAAAGGTGACTCGGCAGGTATGTCACCAGTACAAGCTTTACACTAGCAGCTGGCAATTACTCTCACCTTGGAGACCAGAGGATGAGTGCTCTCGGCAGGCCAAGTCTTGTCGTCATGGTGACTGTCAAAGGTCTTGCCGAGCAAATGTTTTTCGACAGGTTCAAGCTATATACGAACGCAGAAGAAATGTCTCATTTCTAATGGTCGCTTAATTTATTTTTGTTTGATATCTAGAACGAAAGAGCTCAGGTGTAAAGTTAGCAAGGTAGATAAAATGTATACCTATTACCTATATAATTTTTGTCAATTTTTTTACTTCGCTGCCTATATTTACTTTGACAGTCTACGTAAAACTGTTCGTACATAAAATAATGTCATTGATGGATGCTTCTGTAACCGCGAAGAGTATAACACCTGCACTAAGAGTATGCCAAGCCATTCACAGAGTCGACATATGTATCCCTCACCATCGCAGCACAGAATGTCAAAAACACATGGGTTCCCTGATGAAAGATTAGGTCCAATATTACACACTAACACGTGGGACCCATGTGTTTTCACTTTCTGTGCTGCCAGGGTATTATTCTGAAAACTATTTATGCAGTAAGTACTACAAATGAAGATACACACACTTTTTCCCACAATAACAATTACTTGACCAATTCCTTTTTCATATACATTCATTAGTTGTCTTAAAAAATTAATTAAAATTAATAATATTAGGGAGCATACGATGTACAGTTATACCAACCACAATATAAAACTAGCCACTCTTTACAAACTGGGTGTGAAATAACCTTGGCTAAATAAACAATTTAATTAAAACGAATCCCAGCTTTGAGAGTCCATGTTACTCGCGGTCTAGTCGTTAATCGCTACTTGAGATTATTAATTGTTATCATTAGGTGGCCTTCCGCTCGTAACCTTCACTGCGAGGGTTTATTGTCAGTCAGTTGATAGCGTTTACTTCAATGGTAGCTTATGCTGTAACATCTCACACTGAGCTTTTCATCAGGACAACTTAAATATCTGATTGAACTCTGCTCTGAACATCATCAAAATAATCGCCAGCGAAGTCGTGAACTGGCAACGAGGCTAAATACAGACACTAGCGACACCTAGCAAAGATGGCAGCGGTCAGACACGAAGTCGAATTACTTAACCACTAGCAAATATCGCAGTGGGCGAAATAGGAGAAGTGGGGAAAGGGAGGTTCTGTAAACATTCAGAGACCTGTCACAATACAATTACAATGTCTGCAAACATACACGCATGCGCTCAACCACATCCCAGTTTAATTTGCATACGTGTACACATGAAGACGTTAAGACTGTGTTTGTTTCAAGGGAATCACCCTTCAAGAAAGATGAACAAAACTGCTGTCCATGACTAAATGTCCGTAAAGAAACAAATAAACAAAGAGAAATAACATCCTCAAGTAACAAATAATTGTTAAATACCACTCGATGTACAAAAAGATTAGGCGACCGTATCTTTACCTCGCTTTTTTCTGTAGTGCCATTCATGATGGAGTTACAGATCACGTGACAGTTGGGCTCAAAACACTCGCAAATCGAGGAAATACTTGAAGTTTCCAGTGCTCCTCCGTTGAAGGACAGGTGTAGTGCAGTGCTGGACTTATATAGAGGCGAGCAGCGACATCTACCGCTGTCCTTTCAGTGTGTGCAAAATCTCCATGCTCATGACAGTTCGTTCTATATAGATAAACTTGGCGCGAGGGTACAGATGTTTGATGTAATCACTGCCTACCACCGTGGTATAGGAGTGTAGAAAAGTAAACAGCCGTGGTCATCACCTTACAACCGGTCCTGCCGCCGCAGCTGTTTCTAGTGTCATCGCTGACAGATCATTGCTAACTCCGTCAGAAACGAGGAGATAGATGTCTACAGCATTACCACCGGGTTAATACAAAGTTTGAGGTAGCAGTTTGCTCTAACTGCTACAGGATACATTATTCTTATTACCCTAGTGTCACAATATGCATCTTCTCATGAACGACAATAACCTATGAATAGACGATAAGAGAATGATGGATGAGTACTTAAAGATATGAATAAAAAATGAAGCTTAGCTATTGAGAGCCTTACATTGTAACTAATACTTTAAAAACTGTTTTATGTAAGGACGCTGTGAGTGGAAAATGCAGGTGAAGTGCTTTGTCTCCAGAACAGCAGCATAAAACATGGACACATTTCTACCTGTATGGCGCACCTGTGTACGTGGATGCACTCACTAACCTAAGACACCAGCAACCACCGTTATAAATGATTAGTAAATTAAGATTTAAAAAAAAAGTTTGTTTTTTATTTAGGAATGAACCAGAGTTTTACTATCTGCTTTAAAAAAAAAAAAGAAGTAACATGTCACACATAAATAATCAGATTGACCCTGCATAAATAAAGTAGGCGGTCACATCTTTTTTACAGTCGTCAGTGACTGTCTGGGCGTTCAATTATCAACACACATGGAAATCGCATGTAAAATTATAATTATTGCGGGGTCAGGTCCGGTCAGGTCAGGTTAGCGGGTCAGCTGCAAGATGAACGCTGTGTATCAAACGGACTAGAGTGTGCGCCATCATCCTCTCCCCAACCGCAAGTGAGAGCAATGTATCTTTTTATAAAAGGTAATCATTAAGACATGACCTGTCTAGCATGAAGTGCTTCCTGTCAAAATATTGTTCTTGTTTGAAATGGTCAATAAATGCAGATGTAACCACTCACCGATGATATCCTTGCTTTTATGGCGTACAGAACCATGTCTTAAATCTTGTGGAAGAGCAACATTGGACTTAATGGACAAATTTAAGCAGCCATTGTCCTTTCATTGTATGTGTTGTATCCATTTGATGTCTTTTTGTGTGTGGAACTCTTTTGTGATGCGCATTGAACTCCCTCGTCAGAGAGGGAATGCGCGAAATGAGTGTTACTAATAATAATCGCATTTTCTCCACCATCGGCATTCAGCCGTTTTACAGTAACAACTGTGCTTGCCTGTCAGAAAGGTCAGCTTAGTGCACAGGAAGAAAATAATTATTGCAGAGAAGAAACAAATGACAAAACTGAAGCGTTGGTGTGACACAACAGCACACGATGTGGTGATAGCCGGCTTCTCCTCGGAAGAAGGCAGAAGAAGATCGTCAGGTGATCAGCGTGAACAATATGATGTACACAATTTAAAACACGAGTTAGCAATTGGTCAAAAGCTTTGTTTACCGATTTACCTTTTGCTATCTTTTAAAGTATAAAGTAAAATTCTTATGGAGGGGATAAAGGGAAGTAAACTTTATTTGCCTTACTTTACTTTATATATTATTTGCTAAATCTGTAGCTTTTCAAACCTTTTAAACCTTCGTGAATCTTGACTCCGCAGATTATCTCTGTAAACATGCTAAAAGGGTTGAAGTGGATTATTTATAAATACGGGTGCATATCAGCGAGTAGAAAAACGCGGTACTTACTATAGATGCCTCGACAGTGACAGCCATGATCGAGCAAAAGCTTGAGAGGAAGTGGGAATCTACTATTCACCTGTCGTAGGAAAGGGTTAACTATCCTCCCGTCAGCAATGTTTGCACTGGAAATGCCGTGCGCCAGCTTGTTCTAGATGGGTGGGAGGTCATGGGGCACCATTGCGACTAGACCCTCCCTCCCTTCTGACTTACTTCTTTTTTTTCATCTGACCTCCCTCCTCTCATTTCTCTCTCTTTCTGCCCAACAACCACCCCCCCCCCACCTGTCACTTTTTTCCAGGTGAGTCTTTGAAAACACAGCGCTCCTCGCGACAGTCCCCTGCTCCCCTGACCCCTAAAAAATGGTGACAATTACTGACCTTTTACCCCCTCAATTCCCCTCTTCTTCATTTATGTAGTTTTATTTAAAGAACATCACTCACGGCCTGTTCCAGTAAACTTAAAAAAAAATAGTGTGACAGTTACCGACCTTTGTTCACACTCGTGCTTTCTTTCTCTTTTTATCCTGTCCACATTTCCTCAATCTCAGCTACTAGACTTGCAATATCGCTTGTGGTGTCACCTCCTGACATCTAAATAATAAAATAAAGTTTGAAGACCTTAAGTACACACCCGCCTCAGAACGGCCGGTCTTTCCACGGCTCTTTTGTGCAGAACAGGTAGTTGTCATGTTTGCTTAAGATTGCAGGTGAATATCAATCTTAATCAGGGTATCCTACACAGATAGACCCCAACATACACACACACACACGTATACACATATTCATCCAGAACAAACAGTAGAAGGCTCCGTGAGTAAGCTACGTCTTCCATGTTGTCTGTTTATTCGATGGAGCTCATGTTGGTAATCTGTTTGAAGGAGACACTTACAGGAGACTGTTATGTTTTAAATCATAAAGTAAATAAATCAGCTTGACAGTCATTACGACAGCGCAATAGGTTAAGGGTTTTGTTGTTTACAACTTTAAAGGGTGTGTCAACGCTTAACTGCGATAGTTTCATTTTAATATTTAAAAAAAATTCTGATTAGGAGATTGGCAGTTACGGTTAGTTTAAGTTATAGAGTATGATTACAATTTTTGATGGTCTGGTCACGCTTTAACGACAGAGCAAACAGGAGGAGACATGTCTGACCTCGTCCTAAACTCAGAAGATACAAAGAATTTTCTGATGTTATTCTTATCTCACCTTCTCACCTTTAACAGTGATCTGCTTCAAAAATAAAAATGTATAAAGCCCCTAAGATACTTTACTCTCCAGGGCTGAGCAGCACAACATGCTTTTAAATCTTAAAACTGTTTTTAGAAGCAAGTTTAGAAGCGTTTTACTAAAATGCTTTGAAGTCGCTTAAAGGTGTTGCACGAACACTTCAGATTCATTTAAAGAACGATTTTCTCTTTTTAAATTTCAAACAGCTCGGAGCTTATTCTAAAATCGCCCAAAACTGTTTTTAAATCGCTTTTTAGCGATAATCAAATTGGCGAATCAGGTCTCTCACAAACAGCTCTGAAGGTGGAATGGACGGGTGCACATGAAGAGGGTATCAGAACGGGACCCAATGTTGGATTACAACGACAGCGAGTTGATTCAACTGTTCCGACTCAACTGAAGGGTGGAATCAAAATTGTGATAGAGATCAAAGACGACTTGAACTTGGACTCTTGACGAAAGTGAAGATGTCTCTAGCACGTGCTAATTGCGACTGGAAGTACACAGACCTCGATGGAGGACACGGCCAGCGTCCACAAGTCTCGTTTCGCCAGTGATTAATGGCGTATCAGATGCTCGTGCACGTCCACTCGTACCATCAGGAGGCCACTCGCCACTCACCGTTATTTCACGCTAAGGCAGGATTGTCCAATGGTGTTGCTTGTAGCAACGGGACATGTCAACATAAAGGCACGTACAAGCACGAGTATGTCCTCTCTCGCGGCATGCATGACATTATGTTACATGGATCTGCAGAAGGACATCCAACGCTTGTACATGGCTTTATCCTAGACGACATTAGCAGAGAGTGGCTTAAGAGTAAACAAAGGATGATAATGAAAAAAGAGAGTGAGGAACTGAGTATAAGAACTAAAGAGATAATGACAATGGACATTGGGATGATTAGTAAAACAGTTATTCAAAATGAATGAAAATGAAGAATGTGTGCGGAAGAACGATAATTTATTACCGTGATGTAAGATATGACATTAATCTGAAGATAACTAATGATAATGGTAGATGATGAGCGCAATTGTTAGCAAGCTATGAGACAAAAAGGTTAGTTTTATATCGCCTATATCTACTGATGTTAAAAAAAACAAACAACGGAAACCAGTCAAGTTGATCTTTGAGAACTCCTCCAATAGCACCACTTCTGAGACTTCTGAAAAAAAATTTTCTTTGTTTCTTAACTTTGTCCACCATTTGCTTTGTTGATAGAACGTGCGGTGATGGGACGTGGCGTCACGAATATTTTGTTCAAAACCAGTTTTACTAAAATACTTCTAAAAATGTCACCAACCCGTTTTATAGAGTGTTCTGATTTAGAGATTTATCGTATGTAACTCAGCCCAGAGGGATTCTTTTCCTGCAAAATTCAGGTTACAGGGTAGCTACCCGACTCGACAACCCCAACCCGACTCTAGGACATGTAGACTGTTTCAAATATGCATCTTGCTACTGAAGGAGAGATTATGGTGTTTATATAGACCAGGTTACTCCTCTGTGCTGGTGACGTGTGCTGCACTTTATCTGCACGACACTAGATGTCGCTAGTCGGTGGCCGTGAAAGGAGCAGAGGTGACGTGATAGCAGTAATGATTACGTGATGGAGATAGGTATAGACAAATCTTTGAATCCACATCATGTGACATGCGTGCACGGGTGTACGATATATATATACACACAATCAGGCTCACAGATATACGAGAGCACGCACACACATATGCACGAACGTACACTACACATAGACACGGACACGCACGCACGTACAGGAGAGTGTGTTCTTCGAGTTCTTATTCGTGACCCCAGAGCGTGGCATAGCAAACAGTCGACCTTTTGGCTGTGGGGTGTACCCAGTGTCTCAGTTACATAAGGGACGACAACCCAACAAACAGACGACCATTGCGAGAAGAAGTTGTTGTAACTGTAGCATCCTGAATACTGCAACATGACTTTGACTTCGGAAAAGTCTGAGGTAAGTTTTCAGCCCCAGACATATTTTACAACAATAATTCAAGTCGCTTTCACGAGTTCACTTTCATGCACGGATTTATAAACATGACTTTCTATCATGTAAACAGATTGAAACTACTTGGAATAAAAATCTTTCAGATTGAATGAACTGAATAAGATAAAGCTCAGTTATCATAACATATTCAAAAATGGATGTCAAACTCATTGCATTACACACCGAGAAATTAATGATGTTGGAAATCAAAGGAAATTAAAGGAGATGTTACCGAGGGTTGCCTGATTAATTAACTCAAACTTGAGTCTCGTGTTGCAGAAACTCAGTGTGCAAAATGAGAAAGAGGTGTTCCAGAACTCCTTGGCCGCTCGTGGTGACAGTCATCTGCACCCTGTCTGGGCAAGTGGCTACTGGACTTAGTGGGTCGGCCCTCAACTCACCACGGGACGTAAGAAGGCTATGTAAAGATCGCATCATACAGTACGACTTAAGTCCAATTGACAATTTGCTCCACAGTTAGTCTAACCGTCAACGATGTAGGTTTTGTCAAGTTTTGGTCGATCTATAAAAAGCTAGAAGGACGGTGTGAAATTTAAAACATCTTCACCTGATTAGTTTGAAGAGATTTTGACTAGTTTGTTTGAGTCTGGCAGTGACAGCACGGGTGGTTGGTGGGAGGCAAAAGATGTAGTTGGCTTAGAGAAAAATAACTTTTTTCTTTGTTCAAAATTGGCTTTGCAGTTTATAAAGCACTTTATGAACGAGACAGCTATATCACGTGGTCAAGGCCCACTATCTGATGATCGTCTGACGTCTTACTACGCTCTCTTGTCGGCCCTCGTGCCCCTTGGTTCCGTTATTGGCTCACCACTGACTCAGTACACAGCGGATGCCATAGGAAGGTACATTGAATACTGCTAATCTGCTCATGATTACACTTTGTAACTACTGTGTGTGTGTGTAAGCGTTCAAATCAATAAGTAAACAAATATTCTAGAACGCATTTTCCACTAAATAAACATATATATTTCTCATTTCATGAAATGAAGGAAGATGCTGCTGCTGGTCTCTGCTGTTCTGGGCGTGGTGGCTGCACTGCTTGATGGGGCTGACAGTGGAGGCCAGGGCCCCGGAAATGCTGTTTGTGGGGCGAGCGTTGGCAGGCGTGATGTGCGGTGCGAGTGCTTTTTCTCGTCACATGATTTCGCATACTAAGTGGCATCTTTTACAAACAAAAAAAAAAAAAATAAAAAATAAAAATAATAATAATAAAAAGGGTGGGTGGTAAGGGTCGGTAACCGCCTCGTGCTCTGAACGAAGGGAGATAGCTACATAGGCACCGAATGGCAGCCATCTAGAGCAGACCTTGGCAAAGGCCGGCCCGCGAGCCGGATGCGGCCCGCCTCCTGTCTCTGACCGGCCCGCCCGCTGGCCCTCCCGCCAGTATATATACTATATATACAGTATTGGGTAAAACTGAGTTAACTATATTAGTCCCGCCCTCTAAAACCATCCCAATTTCTCATGCGGCCCCTTGGGAAAATTAATTGTCCACCCCTTATCTAGAGGATAACTTTTTATATTTTATTTTCAGTTTTCTTGGCTCATTCACAACCATGCAACTGACATTACGAGGACTCGACCTGACTGTTTACTACAACATTTGATTTGTGAAAATCATTTCGTGCTGAAACGAATCTGAACTTACAATTTCTTTTTTAACAGAATTATTCAAGGATTAAAAAAAATTGATCAAAGCACTATATTCCTTGTGTGTTAGTTTATATGATTAATCTCTCGCTTTAGCTTGTCTGATCTTTTGCTTCGCACCGCTTCCCACTTTATAATTCTTAATTTTCTTTTTTGAAACGCATCAGGTATTGCAGCAAGCTTGCCACCATTCTACATGGCCGAAGTAATGCCTCGGCATCTGGTTGGCCATGTTATGGTTGGCAACATGTTGTGTGTCATGTCCGGGGTTCTTATCATGGGGATCATCAGCATTAACGAGATTCTTGCAACATCCGAGCTGTGGCCCGGTATAACTGGTGAGCTCTTTCACAAAGAAGTTTGTATTCTTTTCAAGACTGTAAGTGGAGCTTTGTGGGGTTAGAGGAGGAGGCTGGCAGTCTGGAACCAAGTGTAGGACATGTCACTACATGGTTATTGACTAGCAGTCCTCGTAAATGTGTATATATTTTGGAAAACATGATAAAATAATCACAAGATATACGAATTTTGTCTATCTATATCTCTGCCTGCACAGAAATCCACAGAGGAACGTAGTAAATATCGTAACAGATGGACTGATGAACATCAGACACAAAACTTGACGCAGATCAACGGACAAATATGAAAGCAAGGGAGAGCAGTCACCCTCTATCCAGTTGAATGTCTTAATGTGTTCAACACCTTCTTGTCATCAGCTGCCTCCGGTGTCGTGTGTGTAGTCCAGTTGATTCTCCTCCCCTGGGTGGTGGAAAGTCCATCCTTTCTTCTCTTCGTCAAGAACAAAGAAGACTCCGCTCTTAAAGGTGATGCGATATGTCAGCACCAGGTATCGTCAGAACTCAAAAAGAAGTGGTTTCAGTTTCAAACTCTATACATTGTATCTAAAGCTAACAATATTAATTGTAAAATTTGCTTTAGCAGTATTTTCTTTCTTTTAAAGAAACATTTAACGAGAGGGTTGTAGTCTATTCCGTCATGATGTCGATGTGTGGTCTGATTGGTTATTTGATCCCTCTATGTTTGCTCGCAGCTTTACAGAAATTACGAGGAACAATGAACGTGCAGGTGGAGCTGTCTGACATGAAAGCTTTTTCAGCACATAAAAAGACACAGGTAAGTTGTTTACAAAAGTCATGGATACAAACACGCTCCCGGCCACTTCCAGCAAGAACTAACCCACACCTGAACTTCACCATAGTGTGTCTGTAATAAGTGTGAAGGGATGACAGACACTGGCGACTCTGACGATGAAGACGATGACTCCTGTTTGCCTTAACATATTTCTGGCAGTGTTCAAGTGCCAACTCCTGTTCTTGGTTCCATTCTGCGGAAAACCCTGGACAGGAAAAAAATCAGCGTATCCCTTTTAGTCTTGATGTTATATAATCACTTTTTAAAAGCTATGGACATCATGCAATGTCGATGAAGATTTTTGGTGTACAAGTAAGAAAAATTGGTTATAGAGAATTTTTTTTATAGATGTCACTATTGAAATATTTTAAGAAAACTGCTTTGCATGCAGATGGCAGTATGACACATATTGTTACAATGCTATCCTGTGTGCAGACGAGAATATTACACATAATGTTAATACTCAGAGTAAAGTATCCTATGTGCAGGGGACACTATTACATATATTGTTACAGTTTTCATTGTAAACTATCCTGTGTGCAGGTGACAGTGTTACATATATTGTTACAGTTTTCATTGTAAACTATCCTGTGTGCAGGTGACACTATTACATATATTGTTACAGTTTTCATTGTAAAGTATCCTATGTACAGGGGACATAATTACATATATTGTTACAGTTTTCATTGTAGAGTATCCTGTGTGCAGGTGACACTATTACATATATTGTTACAGTTTTCATTGTAAACTATCCTGTGTGCAGGTGACACTATTACATATATTGTTACAGTTTTCATTGTAAAGTATCCTATGTACAGGGGACATAATTACATATATTGTTACAGTTTTCATTGTAGAGTATGTTCATTGTAGGTGACACTATTACATATATTGTTACAGTTTTCATTGTAAACTATCCTGTGTGCAGGTGACACTATTACATATATTGTTACAGTTTTCATTGTAAAGTATCCTATGTACAGGGGACATAATTACATATATTGTTACAGTTTTCATTGTAGAGTATCCTGTGTGCAGGTGACACTATTACATATATTGTTACAGTTTTCATTGTAAAGTATCCTATGTACAGGGGACATAATTACATATATTGTTACAGTTTTCATTGTAGAGTATCCTGTGTGCAGGTGACAGTGTTACGACTGCTGACGACGAGGTCACACCTACGTTCTGTCATTCTCATGGTCGGCTCTTTCGTTTGCTCATTTTTCACCGGCATCGTGATTGTGAGTTTTTCCTGTTAAATAACAAGTTCTGTCGTCATTGGCATTCTTCTAGTGTATTTTGTATAAAGGTGTGCTACAGGTATCGTTCTACTCACACACCGTGTTCTGTGCCATAGGTGGCGTTCTATTCTGTGAGTGTGCTGAAGTCAGCGGGGCTGTCGGAGCGCGTGGCCAGGTACATGACCCCAGCATTTGTTGTCGTCGGCGTCAGCGTGTCGATCATCCTTCTCTTTTTCGTCGCTCGACTGAGGCGACGGGTCATGATGCTGGGCGGCCTGGCGGGGATGCTCGTGGCTGAGGTCGTCCTCACTATAGCCCTCTGGTACCAGGTATCGCTATAAAGACTTATTTTCAATGCGCGGGTGTGTTAGTCTGTATGTCTTTCTTGGCCAAGCTTGTCTTCATTTAAATATTGCTAACTACGTGGCAAGAGCTTGCAATGCAAATCCTGTCCTATAATCAAGATCAAGTAATTAAGTTTATAATGAATAAAAAATGTTCTGAGATCAATATTACCCCCTCCAAAAATAAATATCGCGCTTCTTTCTGTCCTTCCCTAGGATCAAGTAACGTGGCTCTCGACCGTTGCTGTCGTCTGCGTTTTCATGATAGCCTTGTTTCACGCCGCCGGACCAGGTTTGTGTGATGCGAACTTTGTGCTTCATAGGGATGCAAACTCATTCCTACATTTGTTTTGTACATAACATCCAAATATACAGTTGTATGCTTCAACAACCAGCTAGGCGAGTTCTTCGCGATGACGATCGGGGTCCGTCAAGGGTGCCTACTCTCTCCCATCCTTTTTAACATCTTCCTTGAAAAAATCATGCAAGAAACCCTCCACAACCACCTTACCTCAATCTCCATTGGTGGCAGACCCCTGTGCAACCTACGCTTTGCAGATGACATTGACCTCATGGCAGGCAGTAACAACGAACTTCAGGATTTGACGGACAGACTCTCCAGGCGAGCGGGGGCCTATGGCATGGAAATAAGCTCAGAAAAAGCAAAGTAATGATTATTTCCACCACCGACAACAGCAGCAACATCGTCATGAACGGCCAGAAACTGGAGGAGGTCAACAGCTTTCAAGTACTTGGGTGCCACCCTGACTAGAGATGGTTGCTGTACAGCAGAGATCCGTATCAGGATTGGTATGGCAACATCCGCAATGTCCAGGCTGGACAGGATCTTGCGAAGCAACTCAATCAGCTTCAGTACCAAGCACAGGCTGTACAAGTCTCTCGTAGTGTCAATCCTTCTCTACGGCTGCGAGACTTGGACGCTGCTTGCCGCAACGGAGAAGAAACTCCAGACCTTTGAGAACAAGTGCCTGAGAAAGCTGCTCCGCATCTCGTACCGCGAACACAAGACCAACGCATACGTACGGAGCACCGTAACCTCTCTCGTGGGCCCACATGAGCCCCTTCTGGCAACAGTGAAGCGGCGCAAGCTCGCCTGGTTCGGTCACGTCACCCGCCACAACACCCTGTCCAAGACGATCCTACAAGGAACCTCGAAGGAGCCGTCGTCGTGGTCGTCCGAGGAAAAGCTGGTCACCAACATCAAAGAATGGACCGAACGCGAGATGCCAGACCTGCTCTCATCTGCTCAAGACAGGACCGGGTGGAAAATTCTGTCTGTTGCTGCTGCCAGACGGTCCCCCCTACGCCCGGACCGTGCATGGGATTGACCTGACCTGACCTGATGCTTCAGATTCTATCACCTATGTTTTATTTTGAAGTCTTATCGGACAGGAGGCTGTTTGTTGTGTTTATTGTGACGATCGTCTAACTGGATGAAACTCTGTGTTTCTGCAGCTCAGGTGCCCTGGATCTTGCTCCCGGAGATCTTTGATGCGGAGGCTCGAGGGGCTGCGTCCTCCATTGGTGTCACAGTGATGAACGCTTCCTCCTTCGTCATGACCTACGTCTTCCCCATGCTGCAGGTAATGAAATGAGTTCAGTAAGTACTAATATAACTGGTAAGAAAGATCTCAGCAGAAGGACATGGATGCTATAAATGCAGGAACGACTCAAGACATCTGGGGATCTTCTGCCATCGGATATGAAGCAGCTTGTGTGTCACTGGTTGAGCTGGTGTAGATGACTCACTGATATGCCCGGGGTGGGGAGGACTACTGCAGTGTAGGATGTGGACTTTCAGTTAGCGGTAAGCTTCACAACCTACCGTCCCACACGTTTCTGCAAAGTCTGCTATAGACAACACCTGCTTTCACGGCTCCGTTGTTGATCTTCACACCAATGTTTGTTGTGTCAAAGAGAATTCTGCACAGGTATGTGTGATCAAACCGAAACACTATCATTTATTTATTTTGATTTTTTCTGATGCCGTCCTATTTCCTGTTACAGGAGTATTCTGGGGCTTACTCTATTCTTCTATTCGTGGGGACGTCGACGTTTTTCTTCGTCTTTATCTTCTTTCTTCAACCGGAGACGGTGGGGCGTTTTGCAAAAGAAAAAGAAGAAACAGAGTATACCGTAGAAGGACAACAGGAGAGGGTAATTGTTTAGTGGTGAAGGGCAGTAATCACTTACATATACATTTATGCACAACACATCTGTAGTAGAGATTATGTTTAATGGTGTCTAGAGCGCGGTTTACTATGGATTCATTGCATGTATGTTAAGCTACCGAGTGAAACTTTGTGCTTGGATTGATATCTTTATAAACCTTTACTTCCTTGTATACAGTATTATATAGATACAGTATTACCTCTACATACGAGTGTAATCGGTTCCACAATCGAGCGTGCACGTGAAAAACTCATGTATTAAAATTACTTTCCCCATATAAACTAAAGGAAATAATATTAATGCGTTCCAACCCTTCCACAACAACACAATTTATATGTAAATATAGATGTAAATACAGTATAATATAGTGGCACAATACTATATATAAGACAATAAAAAAGAATATGTTAAGCTTATTAATCTTACCTTGAAGGAGACGAAGACTTGTCGATAATGGAGGTAAGCAGGTGGGAGAAGAGGAGGATGGCAGATGGAGAGCAGACGGGTGCTGAATGAATCAGTTGATGAGACAACACTTTTACGTGCTCGTATATCGAATTTCCTCTCGTAAGTCAGAACAAATGTTCCATGAATTTTTGGCTCGTGTCTCGATTCACTCGTATGTAGAGGTCTTGCTGTGTGTGTTGACTTCAGTATTGTGTAATTCTGGACTCCAGACGTTTTACTGCCTGAGTAGACATGGAAGGCAGCGGTTATTCCATGACTAAGTAAACGTTTATAACATTTGCAGACACGACTGTAACACAGACGAGCTGTGTACAGTTACCAAGTGACACCGTAAAATTCCTCAACTTCCGTTCATGGATCGAAGGACTTTTGTTAGTCATCTTCTGCTCACAGATTACGAAGTTCACGCTAAGTTATCGAGCGTAGTGTCAGTAAGAGAGGTTATTCATCCTTTCCCACATTGCAGAAGACATGTTCTTCCTTGAAATTAATTATTATAAGCAGAATTTTCCAGAATAATAAACCATCAAAATTAAAACAAACAAATCTGATTTATCCTGACAATGGCGCCACCTGTGGACGCTCTTCGACCCATATGGTCGAATAAATATCTGACTACGATTTGTGAATTTGTCTGCAGATCAGATAAAAAAAGCAACATTATATACTCAGCAAGTTTTTTCCTACTTGTTTTTGAAAGGTTTCTTGTATAAGTAATTGGATTATTCTTCAATTGTGATATTCACTCACCTGATTTAGGACAAGTAAGTGAGCAGAGGTATTAATTCACGATATTAGATGAAAGATATTATGCAAAGAGATATTAAAAATTGCAAAGGCCATTTCCTGGTGATATTAATCAATATTACAGTTATACTAATGTAGCGTCGTTTGTGTAAAGATATGATATTTAAGGATTGTACCCGATATTTGCAAAGACAAACACAATAAACAATAAGATCGATGCAGCCTATGTCTATCTTTATTTCGACGAATACGTTAGTGAATGTGGTGAAGAGAATTAGATAAAATTTGTGTTTGTGTGTGTCTGTGTCACGGACCATCTTTTTAGGTTAGTTTAACCCCATCGCTGTTTGGGAACTGCAGGGGTAAATAACACGTAATGGAGAGTGAGTGAGAATGTCAGCGGGCAAAGGGAGATCACTCTCGCGAAAAATATAGACGAGGCAGACGGCATTGACGGACATAACAGCATGGACCTGTGTTGCAGGACGTTGTGTGTTCGTTAAGAGGAGAAGCGTAGATGCCAGCGTTTAGAAGTAGTTCCTTGCCTAGTCAAGGTTTTTTTGTGTACGGAAAAATTGTGTTGGAGCCCATCTAAAGGAGGAGGCCTCTCCTCGCTAGATCTTTCCACGATCGCCTTCGGTGAAACACCATGCAATGTGTGGCTTCGTGTTGTCACCTTGGAGTACCGCTACTGTGACTGAGCCCCCTCCGCGACACGACCATTGTGTACAGCCCTGGAGTGTCGTCTGTAGTGGAGCTACACGGAGTTTTCTTTCCTCTCGGGAAGGGAAATTCCGCCTGTAGCAGATTACCAGTGTGATTTGTGTTATTCGTATTCTGACTGCAGATGCAAGGGAGACAACTCTACACACTGTGAGTATGGTTACAGGCGACTGATATATTGAATGGGTACTGAGATCTGATACACTGCGGACAGGAACATTGGAAACTGTTTTAAGTTATGAACTGAGAGATTGATATACCTATATAATTAACAGTAGAGACTATTTCATTACTAGATGTCTACTTATCATAGATGGTTTTGACCGTCTTCTCTATAGAACCGTGCGTTGTGCCATTGTCGTAAAAATAGATCTGTCTGTATTCTATGTCGTAAAATCCTGAGCAACTTAATAACATCATGTGCACAGCCTCAGGCAATCGTTGTATTTTGTGTTGAAAGAACACGTATGGACCTCGTGTGTGTTACTCGTTTGAGACCCGGCGTCCGTGACTATGTGTGTGTGTGTGGATCATAACTACATACTATGGATAACGGAGTTTTTTCTATTCTTCTCTCCTTCTGTCTGTCTTAATACTTGTCTTTGTCACTCTGAATGTTGATATGTCTAGCCATGCAGATCAGGATCGTATTCAAATTTTTACTCAAAAAGATGTTTCATCTGTAACACCAATGATTCCGCATTTGTTCTTTCAGTGTTGGCAACTTTGCATTAGAGCATAACCGTCCTGTCTATTACACACCACCACCACACCACCACCACCAACACAACAACAACAACAACAACAACAACGTCTTGCTTCACACGTCAATCGCTGAAAAATAAAAACAAACTGTTGACAGAAGGATATACAACTTTAAAGAAAGAGGGAAAAGCAAGATAATTCTTATCCCCTCATTTTTGAAAAATACTATAAAGCAGCACACTTTACAGTTTGTGGTCACTAAGTAAATTATATATTTTAATTGCCTTATTAGTCACATTAAATTACTATTAGTTTTGAGCACGTGTGTATGTTCAAAATTCGAATAACACGGCAGATCCAACAATTTCCTAATATCTGACTGTATGGACTGTCGGGTAGAAGATTGTCCACGAGTCAGTGCAGCCCTTGACAGAAGCTTCTGATTGACAGTTAATGACTAGAGGGAGAAATAAAGAGAAATAAGGTCATAAAAAATACGAAGAACGTACTAAGAATGCACCTAGTCCAAAGCAAGTAGCTGTTAAGACCACCCGAAGTGCAGAAGATTAGGCGACCGTATCTTTACCTCGCTTTTTTCTGCATCGCCATGATGGAGTTACAGATCACGTGACAGTATGCCTCAAAACACTCGCGCACCGAGGAAGTACTTGATGTTTCCAGTACTCCTTTTTGAAGGACAGGTGTAGTGCAGTGCTTTGACTTTTATAGTGTCGTGCAGCAACATCTATCATTGTCCTATCTGAGTGCAAACACCATCACCCTGCTCGTAATAGTTCGCTCTACAAAGATAAACATGAAATTAGTGTAGATATGTCCCTGTGATTACTGCTGAGCTCCTTTGTATTGGACGGTAGGGAAGTAAACAGCTTCATTTGATTTGTGTATATATATACACCTTCTTCCAGAGCAAAGAGCAGAAGACGCCATGTGTGGACGATGTCTGTTTTTTTTTTTTGATGGAGCTCGTCTTCTCACTCAGATTAGTACAGATGCAGTAGCGGGGATTATTACAGGACGAAGAGACGATTTGCTAAATTTATGTTAATGTGTAATACAGGTTTTTGGGTGTACAAGCTATATATATACAAGCAGAGACCGCACGTACGCACGCACACACGCACGCAAAAGACAGCGTATTCATCGAGTTCTTATTTTGAGCTCAGAGCCCGGCATCGCAAGCAATCGACTTTTGGGCTGAAGTGTTCATCAAGTATGTCTCGCGTAATATAAGGGTGTCAGCCTCACATACCAGACGACGATCGCAAAAAGAAGTTGTATAAGTAGCATCACCGCATACTGCAGTCACTGCAACATGACTTTGCCTTCGGATACATCTGAGGTAAGTTTTCTTCATATCTTTGAACTCACTTTGACAAGTTTTATTTTCTTGTACAGATTTATAAACATTGCTCTCTGTTATGTAAACAGATCGACTGTTTAAAATAAAACTCGGTTATTCGGAATAGAAAGATGGAATGAAGTACAGCTCAAGGATATTGAAATATACAAAAGTCGATGTTAGACTAAATACAATACATTCTTTAAAATGCCTGACTTCTAAAATTTTAAAAAATTAAGCATTTAAGACATTAGAAAAGTTAGAAATAATATAAAGGTACCGAGGTTTACCTAATTAACTCCAACTTGAGTCTCGTGCTACAGAACAACAGGGTGCAGAATGAGAAAGAGAAGGTGTCCAGAACTCCTTGGCCGCTCGTGGTCACAGTCATCTGCACCATGTGTGGACAAGTGGCTACTGGGATTTGTGGAGGGGCACTCAACTCGCCAGAGGACGTGAGAAGGCTGCGTAAAGCTCGCATCACATGGTGCGACTTAAGTTCAATTGACAGTTTGCTCCATAGCCTGACCGCACGACAGAGATTTTGTCGAGGTTTGGTCGACAGAAAAAAAAGTCTCCTTCGGTACCTAAAAAGACGTTGTGAGATTTAAAACATCTTCGCTTTATTTAGTTTAAGCCCAAATTAAATTCTTTCTCGCATTCAGACTAACCGAATTCGAATTTGACTTATCGAACTGTGTGATGTCTGCTTTATGCCTCTTTCCGAGATTTGACTCTTTTTTGTGCTAACTGTGTGCGGTGGAATTTATGGGTTATAGATGGCTCAGAGAATTTTCCTTTGATAATGAAGTGGAGAGGTCAATCAATGTATTATTTTCTGCTTGAAACTGGCTTTGCAGTTTATAAAGCACTTTATGAACGAGACAGCTATATCACGTGGTCAAGACCCACTATCTGATGATCGTCTGACGTCTTACTACGCTCTCTTGTCGGCCCTCGTGCCCCTTGGTTCCGTTATTGGCTCACCGCTGACTCAGTACACAGCGGATACCATAGGAAGGTACATGGAATACTGCTCATCTGCTCATGATTACCATTATTACTTTGCAACTACTGTGTGTGTGTGTGCTCGCGTGTGGGTCAGAGAATAAGTTAAAAAGTCTTTTAGAATGCGTCTTCCGTTAAATGTCTATATCTATTTCTCTTTCCATGAAATGAAGGAAGTTGCTGCTGCTGGTCTCTGCTGTTCTTGGCGTGGTGGCCGCACTGCTGATGGGGCTCTCAGTAGAGTTCAGAAGCCCTGAAATGCTGTTTGCGGGGCGAGTGATGGCCGGCGTGATGTGTGGTACGGACTTGTTACGTGATTTAGTGTACTAAGTGGCGCCTCTCGAACAGCATCTTGGCAAATAAAGTGAAAAGTCAAAGGGGAGGAAATCATCTTATATTCTGAAGGAAGGGAGCTAATCATAGTAGCACAGCAGAATGTTTGCACGTAGCAGTCAGCTACAGGTGGACTGTTTCTTTTTTATTATTAGTTTGCTACAGTTAACTCTAAGCGTAAGTCATCCAGCTAATGTTTGGCTGACATTCTCAGGACACGTAAACAGCATTCATTTTTAAGATTCATTTGGGGTTAACCTTGATTTAACGGCCGCTATTCATAATTTGCCTAATTTGCTGTTTTAGATACTTAGATGCTGTTCTAATACTGACAACATGTTTTGTTAACGACATCAGGCATTGCAGGAAGTTTGCCCCATTCTACATGGCCGAAATACTGCCACACCATCTGATGGGTCCTGTTATGGTTGGTAACATGTTGTTCTTCATGTCTGGGATTCTTATCAACGGGATCCTTAGCTTTGACGATATTCTTGCGACCCCTGAACTGTGGCCCGCTATAACAGGTGAGTAATTTGAAAAAGAAGTTCGTCTGTATTCTTCTTAAGGCGTACATGGAGTTTGGGAGGAAGAAAGGGACGCTAGTAGTGTGGAACCAAGTGTACAACATGTCTTTGAACAGCTTAGCTTGGGTGGTTGGAATGAGAGGCGAGACATCTTGGATTGTGGACGTTGCTTTGCTATCTACCTATCATTTTGTCTGCCTGTCTGTTTGCACGCTAATTGTCTGCCGGTCTATGAGTTCAACATCTTTTGTTATCAGCTGCCTTCGGTGCCGTGTGTGTGGTGCAGTTGCTTCTCCTACCCTGGGTGGTGCAAAGTCCATCCTTTCTTCTCTTCGTCAAAAATAATGAAGAAGCCGCTCTTAAAGGTGATGAAATATGTATACAACAGATATCGTCAGTACTAAAAAAGAAGATTGGTCGGTTTTTGTTGATGTTATCTTTTGACGGGAATGTTAATGGAAAAGTAGAAATCTCTAAACATTAAATGCAAAATGAACCATTGCCTTCTATTATTTATAAAGTTTCTTAAGCAGTTCATTCTTTCTCACATAGGAGCAGTTCTGGTTATTAAGGACTATTTGGTCATATTGAGTTTATAATGTCATGCTGTGATTTGATTGATAATGTGATCTGATTGGTTGCTTGATTCCGCCATGCTTGTTCGCAGCTTTACAGAAATTACGAGGAACAATGAACGTGCAGCTAGAGTTGTCTGACATGAAAGCCATTGCAGCACATAAAAAGACACAGGTAAATTTGTTTTGAATGTCGTGGATTCAAAGTCGCTCTTGATAATTAAGAAGAAAAATTAATTGTTAAAGAACAACTCTGTCGTATTTATCACTGCTTTAACATCTAAAAAGTGCCACATTCGTCCATTATTGGTAATTGGCAAAATATCAGAGTCCTGCCGGAACTTAAAGCAACTTCTGTAACATCCTTTTGTTTGCATGGCCACCAGACAAAAATCATTCTCTTTGATGCTTTCTCTTTTCTGTGTGCAGGTGACAGTGTTACAGTTGCTCACCACAAGGTCACAGGTCCGTCCTGTCATTCTCCTGATCGGATCATTCGTCTGTTTCTTCTTCACCGGCATCGTCGTTGTGAGTTTATACTCTTATTTGATGTTTTGTCTATTTATGAGACAAGTTGTTAGTCCGTTATTCATTGTAAGCGTGGATCTGGTTTTTCAGTCATTCTTCATGTGGCAGATCTATTCTATGAGAATTTTAATGTGTTGACAATAGCACTTTACTCGTTGGATTAATGCTGTTATGTAGTTGGAATGGTATTCTACTCTGTGAAATATTCTACACTACAGGCGGTGATCTACTGAGCGGGTCTGTCCCGTTCATATAGTCCTTGTGATTCAGGTGACATTCTATGTAGAATAATAATGTGTTCTGTTGTCTGGCGTTCTTCTCCGATAGTGTATTGTATATTACACTAACTACAGTAGTCGTTCCACTTAGTTTTGTAGATGGCGCTGTAATCAGGTAGTATATGTGCTACAGATGGTGCTTGACTTAGTATATTTTGTGTTTCAGGCAGAGTTCTGGTCAGATAATAATATGCACTGAGCTTCAGGTTGCAGTCTACTTAATGTTCTGTATATATATATATCCTGTTCTGTGCCACAGCTGGCGTTCTACTCCGTGAGCGTGCTGACGTCAGCGGGGTTGTCGCCGCGCGTGGCCAGGTACTTAACCCCAGCATTTACCTTGGTCGGCATCATCGAGTCTCTCATCCTTGTCTTTATCGTTGGGCGCCTGAAGCGACGGTTCTGATGCTGGGAGGCCTGGCGGGGATGCTCTTGGCTCAGGTTGTCCTCACTATAGCCCTCCTCTACCAGGTATCATTATAAAGACTTATTTACACTGCATGCGTATTTCAGGCTGTTTGTGTATTTTAGTCACCGAAAATAAGTAGAACATCAACTAAATATTGATGTATACATTGGTTTAGAGATTATAGTGATAATACTTCCATACTATCATGACCAAATTTTAAAAAATGAAAAGAAAACTTACTGAGGTCAACGTAAACAAACAAAAACAAAACAAAAAACACAAAGAAACCAAAAACCAACCAAAACAAAAACACAAATACAACCTTCCAACAAAACAAGACAAAACTGAAGTAACCTAGTAACGTATTGTATTTCTGCCTGTCCTTGCTTAGGGTCAAGCAGTGTGGCTCTCGACCGTTGCTGTCGTCTCTAGTTTTGCTTTAGGCATGTTTCACGCCGCTGGACCAGGTTTGTGTGATATCACGTTCGTATTTTAGTGATGCAAGGTGAGTCCTCCTTCTCTCATTTTATCCCCGGTCTGGTCTGGGACCCGCATTTAATCATTCATCTCGCATGACCCAAGCCAAAACATTTATCGCATCTTTATTTTTTTCTAGTGCGATTTAAACAGTAAATCGTTCTTAATTAGTAAATTATCTTTTCTATCTATGAAGGTGATATAATTGATATACATGCCATGTATGTGTGTTTTGTTTAACTACACGTTGGTATGAGTTCTGTAAAAATTCCTTCTCTGTTGTACCCGCGTGT
Source organism: Pomacea canaliculata (assembly GCF_003073045.1). Classification (NCBI taxonomy): domain Eukaryota; kingdom Metazoa; phylum Mollusca; class Gastropoda; order Architaenioglossa; family Ampullariidae; genus Pomacea; species Pomacea canaliculata. The sequence goes on from NC_037599.1 coordinate 5,326,247, forward strand.
CCCGGTGTGCTTATACATGTGTGTTGTATGTGACGTCTGCTGTGTTTTATTATGAAGATTTGTCTAACTGGATGAAAATCTGTGTTTCTGCAGCTCAGGTGCCCTGGATCTTGCTCCCGGAGATCTTTGATGCGGAGGCTCGAGGGGCTGCGTCCTCCATTGGTGTCACAGTGATGAACGCTTCCTCCTTCGTCATGACCTACGCGTTCCCCCCGTTGCAGGTAATGAAATGAGCTCAGTAAGTACTGATATAACTTGTTGGAAAGATCCCCCTTAAGAGATGGGAGGAAAAATTTAATTCTTCTTAAAACTAATTCCACAGCAACAATATAATTTTGTAAAAAATAAACGTAATAATTTCTTATATGTCCTACTTATTGATTGATTTTTATAGTAAAACATTTAATAAAGCTAACACCAAAACCAAAGCAGTATTTGATTTATTTGGATTCTGTTCAAGCCAGTTGTGTTTCTTGTGACAGAAGTATTGTGGGGCTTACTCCATTCTTCTGTTTGTGGGCACGTCGGCATTGTTCTTTATGTTTTTCTTCTTCCTTCAACCTGAGACGATGAGGAGCTTTGCAAAAGAAAAAGAAGAAACACAGAATACCGTAGAAGGACCAGAGGAAAGGGTAATTGTTTGTAATGAGGAAAGGCAGTAGTCATTGATATATTGATAGTTAACTACTGATGTGGAGAGTACAGTTTGTTATGGATTTACTGTGTGTATGTTAAGTCACCGACTGCAACTTTGTGCTTTTAATGTCAACCTTATCAACCTTTATTTCCTTGTGGCATATACAGGTGTGTTTTTAATTCAACACTGTAATTCTGGATTTAAAACTCACTTTCCTGCCGGACTAAACATTGAAGGCAGCTGTTTTACGGCTAAGCAAACGTTTCTACCCTTTTCAGACACAACTGTAACGCAGGCGGACTGTCATCACATATTCCGCTCACAGATAATGAAGATTACACTACGTCTTCGCGGGCAACCTGAATAAATGGAGGTTATTCACCCTATTCCCTGATACAGAAGACGATTTCTTTCTTAAAAGCAAGATTTTCCAGAACAATAAACCGAAAAAAAACAAACAAAACAACACCAAAAAAGAAACAAACAAACAAACAAACACACTATTTAACAAGACAATCAGGATGCCTTACATACTCTCTTCCACTTAAATTGTCGAATAGATATGTGACCATGTTTGTCGACTTTCATGGAGATCAATTAAAGGGCAAATCATGTATTGAGAAATGTGTTTCTCAAAGCCCCCCCTTAATTTTTTTCTGTGGAGTGACTTTGCACGTTTTCTTTATCCAGAGAGTGTAGGGATTTTAATGTTGGTACACTTTTTTTTTACCCTAGCTACTTATTCTTTCATTATATGAAATTTGAACATTTCAACTTTGGTTATGTGAATAAAGCTTTGGGGTTTGGGCCATTTATCTGTCCACACTAACTTTTTATATTTATTAAACATAATTATGTATTATGGCCGATAGAAATTTTTACCCAGGAAGTTAACTTTTACACAAAGTTAGAAATGCCCTTGAACGATTATTCAATATGAAGTATTTGTTAATATACCTCTTAAAACTCTGTATAGGCATGATATAAATAAATGATTGGATGTTTTATCACCTTGTTATCTCATTTAAGAGAAGTCGATAGCAGAGATAGCAATTTACGATATTCGATGCAAGATATTATGTGAGGAGATATTAAATTACAAATATCATGTTCTTATGTCTGTTAAACAATAAAAATGACATTAAGTGATATTAAAGTTATAGCAATCTAACTTCTTTATCATATTTAATGAAAGCTACTGTACCTGATGTTTGTAAAGATGAACACATAACAAGATCGATTCCGACAATGTCTTTAGCTCGACAAATGCGTAGGTGTATGCGGGCACGCAAGCGAGCAAGAAAAAAAACTGTGTGTGTGTGTGTGTCATAACTATGTTGTGGATAATGGATTTATCTTGTCCTTGCCTTCTCCCCTCCTCCTTGTCTTTGTCTGTAAATCTGTCGGAGTGCTGATCTGTCTATTCAGCATTCTGTCTATCATAATCCTAGTCATTCTTTTACTCAAAATGATGTTTCACTTGTCACGCCAGTGATTCTGTATTTTGCTCAACTAGCGTCTACCACATTGTAAGGGACACTAGCCGTCCTGCCTATGCAAACAACTAGATGTAACTCGCCTCCCCTGAATGGAGACATCTTCTCAATTCAAAAAGAAGTCTGTACTAGAACATTATTCACAAATTCTAGAATTTAAAAAAAGAAATAATACATGCCCTAATGCAACACGCTTTAGAATCTGAGGTTAGTTAGTAATTATACCGTCCTCTGCTTTTCTGTTCCTATTATAGCATCATACCAGCCATCTGTCCATATTAGCACAGAGAATCAGGCCACTGTCCCTATTAGCTACAGTATCAAGCCAGCCATGGAAGGATGTCTCCTGCGTTTGTTCTTCGAGTTCGCTGACACAGGTTTGTGAGGGTGGCATCTTCATCTTCTTCAACATGTAAACATAAGGGAATAACAGTGAATGCTAAGTATACAACACTTGACAGCCTGAGAGCTGTCCGATTTGATAGTTTCATAGCTGTGTATATGTTATATGACAGTCCGTAAGCTTCACAGCTGTATGCATGTTGCCATTACTCAAAAAGCTTCAGGAATTTGCAGCTGTAGGGACACTTCTTATCAGACATCAGATGCAGACAATCAATTCAAATTTCAAGGCGAAAACCCAAATATAACTCATTACGTGTGTGTATGTGTGTTTGAAGTGGCAACTGTGATTGTGTGTGATTGTTGATTGTCGAGAAAGTAATTGCCATCATTAAGACGTGTATCTTGTTCATTATCACTGGGTAGATAAAGACCATCCCTCCTTGACATCAAAATTGAAACATCCATAATAGAAATAAATAGTGAAGGAAAGGTCGCGATGAGTGTGGTGGATATGGAGGGGGGACACATCACTAATGTCCAGACGTTGGCGGTCTGATGATACCATCTGTAGCAGGCTCCACGAGTGGCTCACTTCACATCGCCTGCAGAGCTGCTTCCAGTGAGTGGCCCACTCGACCTTGTGATAACCCACAAATTTAAGTTCCCTGAAGCAAAACAGAGGAATTCTGTCGGAACCCCCTGATTGGTCAGATTGTCTGACAAGAATCCTTCCTGCTTTTTTTTTTTTTTCAAAAATGACTCGGACAAACTAATCATTTACTGGATAACTATGTAACACTTAATATTTCTGCTCTTAAAAAAAAAACCAAGCAAGCAAAAGCCTGATAATGCATGCCAGTAATCTCAAAACAACGTGTGGAAAAAAAAAGCAGTGAGCAAACAAACACAGCTTCATAGAAGTAGGTGCACCATGGTACAAACCACTGTCGATTGCTTAATAAACATCTTCCTAAAAAGTTTGCATATCCCTGCGTTTAGCCTTCAATAGAACATTAAGTCCCTGCTGCGACACAAGAGATATGGCAAGATAATAAAAGGAAAGCGAAGTACTGTGACCTCTGTGCTCTGTGGACACATGATTGAGCTGGCCCTTGGCAGCCTCGCTGACACTGTCAATCACATCATCAGACATAAATCGAAGACACTGTCAAACAACTTTTGGAGACAATGTGTGCATGCAATACGTGTTTGTGTCAGTGTGTACGTGATTTATAACATTGAATACAAACTATTTACAGAACAATATAATTTGTAATACAATGTAACTTATGACTGTGCGGGAGAATCATCAGTTGAGGACACCTTTATACTTTTTTATCATTTTACTTATCCCCCCTATGACGCGCTAGCAGAGGCGATCCTCGTTTCAAGATGTCCTCCCAATTCTCTTCGGTCAGGTAAAAAAATGTTAATCAAGTCTCTCTTTCTCTCACAGTAAACAACAGGGACTAGAGAATCTAAAACCATGCGGATGTGCATGTAGAAAGGTGAGAGTAGCTAAAATTTAGTCCCTCACCCCCTTGACTGCTAGCTATCTCCTACGTGCAATCTACATTCCCGGTTTTCAAACATTTCCAGAAGAGTACCACTTTCGAAAATTCGAAATGACCAAGTACTGCCTCCCAACCTTACTCCCTACGAAAAGTATATATACTAGTCTAGGTTTTATATACTCATGGTCCTCGCGTACCACCCGTCATACCTTCGCGTACCACAGTTTGAAATCAGGGGATCGACACCATGCATTCAAAGACACCCACCCACCAATCCACCGACCGACCCATCAGCCTCACCCCACACACGTGCACAACCGAGTGTAGTGCTGTGTGTATATGTCAACAACCTTTCGGGGTCAGCAGTCTTTTTCAAGAAAGCACGTTAACAAAAGCATTGCCTACTTAAATCTCAAGAGGCCTTGGTAAAATCGCCTACAGAGATAGAGACCTCGGAGGCGAGAGATCCGGAGGTACGTTCCGCGTGAAATGTAGTTCGGTCTTATAAACGAGCCTTTGGCATAAGCCGTGTCTTCACATGGCCTCAAACGAACGGACTCGCAATGAGTAAGATGAGGTTCGTTTTCGCTTACCCCGTGGATGGCTTCATAGGACCTTTACAGTGTTTGATCGGCTTACCTGAAAGCCACGCCACCTTTCCACTAGCGGTGGAAAAATAAAAGCTGGCTACCTTGCTTCAAGCAGGTCCACGTACTTCACGAAATCCACCCCGGGTGCACAATAGCTCTGATTAAAGCGCTCCGCCTAGGTGTTTTGTCGGTCCGTCCTCTTCCCTTCTCATCATTAGCAGACTTCTTTACGTGATTACAGGTGGGCTGGACACACCGCCTGCACCCTCCCTGAGAGGGCGGGAGGGTAAAAAAGGGCACGTGATGTAGCACGAGCGGAGGGCCTATGCAATGTCTTTGAAGACACATCAGAGATCAGTCAAACCACACTTGACAGTCAACTGTGGGGCCGATCTTCCTGTCCACAATCGTTTCCGCCCAGAACCTTAATTGCAACCATCGCGACTGAAGAATAAGATTTAGTCGGTTGATCTTGTGCGTTTTGTGATCTGCTTCTCCAGGCACACGCCCTCCATGAAGGGTTTAACCAACAGGTGCATCGAGCGCCCCTCCCTCCAACTCTCCTCTTAAAAAAAAAAAACTGATGGTGGTGGGGGAGTGTTCATTTTGCATTCCTTCGTCCGCTGATGGCGTGCTTGCGTATACAGGAAATGCTTCGTATATCGTAAGCGAAGACGGAAATCTTTCACATCTTGGTGTTGGGCGGAAAAAAGGAGGAAATGAGACATCAGCATTTAGACCGTGAAGGGCATTCGGCATCTTTGCAACAATCTTGATGTCATGTTGGGATGACTGTTTAATTAGAAAACTGGCAAGTCACCGTGATCCGGTATTGTTTCATTTATTTGAGTCATGATCATCTAGGTGCTTACCCACACGATGCGATAAAATATAAGCAATCAATTTAAGATTTTAAATGCATTTTAAATCGTTGACTTAAAAATTGTTTTAAACCAACGGTTAAGGTCTCTCGATGTTGGCAGGAATGTACAGATTATATATCACAGACTCGGTTGTCGCGACCAGCGTTCCCAAGATGATCACATTGTAGGCACAGGGAGGCTGAGGGAGAAACACGGAAAAGCTCACAGTCGAAGAAGGCACAGGGAGGCTGTCGCAGTCCTAATTACATACAGGAGTAGGTCTGTACACCGCACAGTTAATAAACATGTCAACTAAAAGCACATATACATGCACGCACACACAATTACAATCTGACCCCTTTACCAACTAACACGCGCGTGACTTCAGAGGGTTTTTTTTTTAATTTGCTCCTTGTGTGTGTGTGAGAGAGTTAGTGTGTAAGAGAGTTTGTGTATGAGAGAGAGAGAGCCTGAGAAAGAAATTGGTTGAGTGAGAAAGAGAGTTTGTGTGTGAGAGAGAGAGAGAGTTTGTGTGTGTGTTACGAGAGTAATACACACCCCCTACGTTCGTCACATCCATTTTCCCACATTTCGTCCGCACAAGTTGGCTCAAGATGTGGACTGGTATGAGACCAGGGGATGGTGCTGGTGTTGTGGAAAGGGTTGGTGGTGGTGTTGTGGTGGTGGTAGTGGGGCGTGCTGATGACGCGTCACCACTGCCGACCCGTCTTCACGTACGAGCGCGGCTGTAATCAGCCAGCGCGCTGTCGGGGACCCACGCCGCCAGACGTAGTTCAGCCAACCCTCCGCCGCAGTAGATGCACGACGCTAACCCCACGCTGGTGCCAACTCTCTCCTCCTCACCCCCAACCCCCTTACACGTTACTAGGCTGAGGGGAGGGGCAGATCACTGGTACGTGTCTCGCTGTGCACATGGCGTGACTCACGCGCACCGGGCGCGAAGAAGACTCGCCAGCAGGACACTTTTTATGTAACGTCGGCTCGCGTGTGTAACGTTCCAGCTACGTGCACGCTTTGCCAAGCAGCCGAGCTGCAAGTTCGAGGGATCTTTTGATTGCAGACGACAGCTGGGGATTGAATAAGCACGATCGTGCACACGAACCTTCGCGCGAGTTCACCTTTGACCAGATTTGACAAGTGCTTTGACTTTTGAATCTCCGCATTCAACGGGTTGTATATATGTGTAAGTCAAGTTCCCGGACCAGGATCAGTCTTCGTGTGTGAGAAATCGTCGAGCGCTGGTGAACTTCATCGGGAGTGTCTGAGAGACAGCTGACGCATTCACCCGAACGAAGACTACACCTCATTGTTCTCTTGATTTGTAAAGTGCTCGCCAAGCTTCATCCCCCGTGTAAACCGGATGTCGCTTAACGAGTTTCAAAGAAGCGGGTTTGACCAAAGGTAAAGCATGTTAGATGAATCACCGTGCTGTAAACAACTGACACGGAAAATAAGGCCTTTTATTTATATACACTGCCAGCCCACAGGTGAGAAGGCAAGGAGCTGCACCTCTTGATAGTCAGAGCACTCAGCACTGTAACAACCTCCCTTCGCAACAAAGGATCGCCGTCCGTTGAGTCTCTTACTACGTCTTGCTACGTCTCTGTGTACGGTCACCGGAACAGGTGTGCGTCACGTGAAAAGTGCAACACACAGGTCTCGCTTGAATCAACTGCGCACCGAGTTTCCTACAAACCAGCTGATGAATGGCACAACTGTGCAGCTTGTTCCGGACAACATCTCATCTCAACAAAGGGGAAGCAGATCCTGTGGAGCTTGAGCTCGTTTAAGTTGTGATGATCGTAAAATTCAAGTGAAAGGATTTTTTTCACGTTTTGTTTTCACCCACCAGGACCTGCGGCCGCCTAAAGACTTGTCAACAACAGAGATTTAGACACCCGTGCTATGACAGATTGGGGTACGAGGTTGGCGGTGTGACTGACCCTCGCCAAGTGTTATTGGGGAACGTCGCAGGTGTCGGGGCTGGTGCTGCCCCTTCTGGCGTATTTGACTGACTGCCAGTGGTGTCTGTCCCTATGTCCTAACGTAGTGATGTCACTGTACACAACTGGTACACAGCCCGCCTGACAGAGAAAGGGGTCAGGTCGCGTACCTTAGTGGTAAAACGACCCCAACGACACGGCAGCACAGTGTTGGATAACAGGACGTAACAAAGAACCGCCGACCCTGGAGAGCTGCATTTACGACAGTCCCCTTCGGCGGTGTGCAGGTAGGCATGTTATCTTTCGTCTACGCCTCCTTGCTTCATTTATTAAAGCTGTCGGATATAAGCATACGACCTTTCTTAGCACTTTCCCTCTTATATATCCTATCCTCGCAAACTCTCGGCAACTGCGATACTTAGTGAGAGCTGACGTAAGTGACTGGTGGGTGGTGTGCTGACTGGGCCTGGGTAATCCTCCTGACACAGTCTTAGTGAGGACTGCCAATGCTTTATTTATTTCTTCTCAAGAGTGGGAGAGACGCATGAGAATTAATGTGTCAGGGACTGGTAGCTGTCGGTGATGACATCAGGCCATGTATTCATACCAGCGACTGAAATTAATGCAGCACTTAATTGTTATCTGTCTAATTAAAAGCAGACTGTTGAAAACTTGAAACAAGACTCGTTTCAGGTTGGAGATGAAGAGGGAATGTGTGAGGAGAAGTGAGGGGGGAGTTACCTTAACACGTCTGACAATTATTTCAGATGCTAAAAGAATATTTTTGAGGATTCATGAAATGGATGAGGATACACTGGGTTCTGAATAAAGTGTTGTCTGACAGTTATAGGATATATACATATATGCTGAAATTTAAGAAGATTATTAAAATAATGTTTTGAGTATACATTCTTAAATTGTTTGAGATTTATAATCATGCATTTATGAGACACATTGTTTTGAAATACAGTTTGTTTTGAGGCAGCTGAACACAATTTCTGTACAATCTGTATTCATTCTGCAAAACATGTGTATGTTAAACATAAAGCCAAACTAAGAGCGTTTCATGTCTGTTAAATGGTCCATGCACTTTGTGGGAACTGATGTTGCCATCCTGACTTCTGATTTCAGAGGTCATCACCACTCGAGATCACGATGACAAGAAGTTGGTTGGAGGTACTAGCAGGTATGCCAAGGTTAGCAAAGAAACACCATGTCATTCTCCTCATCTGTCACTGGCTCGTACTTTAGCAAATATTCTTTATTTTTTTAAACCTTACAGCTCAGTGGTTGCATCACAACAAAAAAGGTCCCGTGAAAACAAACTCAGTAAATGATGCCTAGTAATTGCTGCTGTTAGCTTGAGCACATAATATGGTGAGGAAGGGATGAAATACCTCGAGTGCCAATGGATTAAATGCTCGCTGGCTTTGTGACAAAGGGCGATAGTTTTACATAAACGGCGCTGGCGCTGTCACATACGACTTTCATTTGCATGCAAGCAGCGAGTGAGCGCGCGCCAGATAGAGAGGTGTCACGTGACTTTGTTCATCCTGTGAACACATTTCCACGAAGAGCTTGTGTTTTGTCCTCCCCGCAGACTGACCGCGACAACGCCGTAGCAATGGACGCGAGGGTGGCCGCCGTGCTGGCCAAGGATGTCGGGTGTTCAGACCTCCACCCGTTGAACACCGCGGACCCCATTGAGCTGTCCAACGCCTGTCGGGCCTTCTACCAGACCCGCCTGCAGACGGCGCGCTCCTTGAAGGAGAAGTGGGGCACGGGGACTTACATCAACACCAACAACAACCTCCGCCATGGCCAGGGCGACGGCAGCGACACCGCGAGCAGATCCAAGAAAAAAAGCTCCATTGACGTTGCCATAGAGACCTTGAAGAAAGAAATGGTAGGTTTTTTGTAGCTTAATCATATTTCTGCAGGTATATCACAGTCTGTGGTGTCTGTTTACAGGGCTGGCTGCTTTGCCGTGATGTAGTCTTAGCTGCTGACTCGGCTTGAAATACTTATCTCCCCCTTACTCACATGGTCTCTTTCTAAGGGAGGTGATTTACATCTGTTTTTCTCGTAATCTCTCAGTTTTATCTATCGCTCTCTCATTCTTTCTCTCTCTCTGTCCTTTTTTCCCATCTCAGTCTCTCACTCTTTCGCAGTCTTTGTCATCTCAGTCTCTCTTTCTGTCTCTCGCTTTTTGTGAATCTCAGTCTCTTGCTTACCTTCAATCCTTCTCTCTTAATTTTAGCCTTTCGCGTTTTTTTCCTCCGTCAGTTTTTCTCTTTGTCTCAGTTTCGCGTCCGTCCTATCATTACCTCCTCCCCTCATGCATAGATTTACATACATGTCATCTTGTGTGCTCGTGCACAACGCACGCGAAGATATGAACGCGCATGTATTTGGAATCCGTTTATTTTCCTCAACTTTTTCTCCTCTTTTTTGTCGTTACCTCACTCGTTCATCCTCATATTCTTTGTCTTTTCTCATTCTTTTATCCTGCTGCGATTTCTTTTCTTCGTTCAGCTCATCGACGTGTCATGAACATTTAAGGATAAAATAAACCAAGGTAATCACCATCTTTTAAGGCTGTAAGCAAACCTTAATGATCTCGTACAGAGGATGGAGTAGAACAGAGGGTTGGCCCATCTTAACATCCTGTCAGCAGGAGCTTTAAACACGACACCGCCGCTCCCTCCCTTCTCCAAGTTGAACACACTGGAATGTTGAATGAGACCTGGGCTGTAACCGCAGTTTTCACATAAAGAACACGAGGAGGACGATGAAAGTGCCTGGATGCTAGAACTTTGGCTAACAAACTTTTCTTTCTGGTCTTACTCGCCAGGCTGATGATGTAGACCCCAGCTTGTCTGGAAGGGAGGGAAGCGCGGGGTACAGGGTACAGCTTGAGACAGGGTGCTCGCTCTAGATGCGTGCGCCACCTACAGTCGGAATGTCTGTACTATACGCCCCTCCTGTTTCCGGTCTGTTGGTGAGAGAGCGCTCCCCACCCCCATTCTCCCCGAGATATCAGAGTGGCCGTTTCATTGAGAAACATGTGTAAGTAGCTACCGTTAGATAGAGTGCTTGGTCTTGACACGCGCACCACTCACACCCGGAATGTCTGTTAGTAGCTACCATGCTGAATACCATCTCGGAGTGGGAAGTGGGTCAATCTTCAAGGGGTTGGTCGGTCAAAATGGTTATTGCTGATTTCGCTTTTCACTGACCTACGTGGGACGTAGTAAATTCTAGGAATAATCCGCTTTCCTAACAACTTTGGTGAGTGGCGAACTCAGTCATTCGATTAGCATGGAAGGAGCACTGTGTACAGTTGACTAGCTGTTTATCTGTAAGTGGAACAATTGTCATGAGAACAGTAAACTTATTCTCATATTTTCTCTAAGTGTCATGCTGGCACGCGCGCGTACACACACACACTAATCCTTGCTCCTGTCTATTCTAGTCCTGGTCACCATCAAAGTGGTGAGGGTGCGAAACTCAGATTTCCTGAGACCGGAAAGCATCGGAAGGGGAAAGATTGGAGCCACGTGACCACTCATTGCAGGTAGCGGACATCACAGTTCACGCTGTGCTAGAGCGCATGCGCAGACGGAACACGTGGGTCCACTAAGTCCGAGGAGCCAGGCAAAGCGCACAGTCTGTGTACAATGAAGCGCCATCTGGTTGGGGAGGATATGTTTGGGGTTGAGGTGTGGGGCTTCCTTGTCTTGCCCAGAAATATGGAGGAAAACCTAAACAGACGGGAAGGGGTAGGAAGCAGAGACAGATGAGGAGGGAAGGCGATGGAGTAGGTTTGTGAGCTGTGTTCAGTGTCGGCACGTGAGTTAAATCAACAACAAGGGGCCATAATCTGATGTCTTGATATTGACTTTCCTTAACCTCCCCACCCCCTAAAAGGAGGTGCATTTAAAAAGCGACAAACAGCTAAAAACATGCATACTAAAAGCATCAACACCAATAAAAAGATGAATGTTAAAAACAACAAAATCACAACAAAGGTACATGCTGACAAAACAACAGGATGCATGCTAATACAACAAACACAAAGAAGAAAGAAACGAAAATTCACATGCATGCGTGTCTTTAGTTTTTTTTTTTCACCCGCGCATCTCGGCTACGACTATGCTAATCAGTGGGGAGCAGGAGACGGGGGGGGGGGGTGGTGAGCTGGGAGGGGGATAGCTGGCAGTAACATGATCCAGTGGTGTGAGTGGCTCGTGCTGTCCGCGCCACGTTTGAGAGGATTGTACGCCAGCACGTGCAGACTGGTCGACTCTCGACTAAGTGCATCTGCATTGGCTTCAGAGGCAAGACCGATCCAAATAACTGCAAACAGACATTTCCTACATTGAATTTCGTGGCACTAAATGAATTCCTAAGAGCCAATGCTTGTAACTGAAATGGCTGCATCTTAGATCTCTCCCCATCCCTCTCCGTCTGTATCTCCGTCCCCACCCACCCCTTTCTCTCTTCTAACTCTAACCTTCTCTCTCTCTGTAAATCTTTCTTTTTTGTTTGAAAGTGTAGGAGTGAGAGAACAAGAGAATCCAGCGGAAAGATATTAAAAAAGATTGAGAGAGATAAAGTTAACTGAATGTTATAAGAGAGTGACAACGAGAGGACGTGGAGAGACATCTGGTGGAAATGCGCTGAAGTGATTGTAATATTTCAAATACAATTGACAGCAATGGAAAAACTGAGCGTGCCTCCTGACTTTACCCTCGGGAACACAAACACGCTTCATCTTCTTCCCGTTAGTTGAACTTTAACCCAGAAACACGACTGCGCAGTTCTTTACCTCTCTCCTCCCCGGTACCCGCTCAAACTCCTCTGTCCGGCCAGACTGACCGAGCCTCGCACCCCTCTGGATCCACAAACTGGCATGGCAGACAGCATGGCTTTCTCAGAAGGCGGGGGAAAAAACAACGGAAATGAAAAGCATTCCTGGCTGGCCGAGCTGCATTTCCACCAGGTACTCCACGGCGCAGGTAAAATGCAAATGTCAGGTGCTGTCGACCCTTGTTGAGTCAGGTGTTGCTAGTGTCCGGCCGTCGAACCGACCTGTTTTTTGTCGTGACCCTTGACACTTGACCTTTGTAGCAGCCACTGGTACGTACAGCCACTGAACACAAACGTACAGTGTATAGATGTGAAGTGTCCACAATTGACTTTTTAACAGTATGTTTAGGAGAGGGAAGAACTGATGGATGACTGGGTAGCTGTATACTGAGCAAACTTACCGGTCGTTAGCTTATTTAACAAGTTTGTGCCGTGACTGAGCAGAGGTTTGTTTAGCTATTTTTTAGACGAAGAATTGTCAAAGCTGTCTTAATTAAATACTCAGAATAATAAGAAGTGAAACGCACTTGTGTATAAACATCGGACAACATGACGGAGACATGTTTAGAACAGTATGTACATGGTTGGCCAGGTAGAAATTCACAAGCTAGATACAAAATGTAGAGAACGACCAAGAATAGCTAAAAGATAAATTCCTAGAAAAAACTGGAATAATGCTGAAACTACATTAAAACTAAAAAAAAAACAACAACAAATGACGCAAAACAATAAAATAAAACTGCTAATAAACACAAATGTAAAATTAAACAAAAAACAAAAAAAACCCAATAAAATGAAACAACGAATAAAACGGAGAGATTACTGAGCACATTTGGTAAAAAAAATCAAACTAGGGAGGAAGAGGAAGGGGGCGTTGTGAGCGGCCCACGTGATGTAATTATAGATTAGCTCACTGTGTTGTCGGTTTTCTCAAGTCAGCGAGACCTGCCTTAATGACCACATGGTGGTGGTGGGGTGAGGATGGAGGAGGAGCAGCGATGTAGAAGCAGACGGCATTGTTCAGACGAGGGGAGGGGATGCTGCAGCACGACTCGCTGGCTGTCGCGTGTGAACGGAGATGAGATTTCACACAGTGGACGAAGGGGGTGATCGACTTTTTTCGGATGTCTTGCTTCCTGTCTACGTGCGTCCGTGAGCATGCTTGCATAACGTACGCACTCATCCCATCTGCTCACACACACACACGCACACACGCAGGAGCACGAGAAGACCGTGTGTGGGTGGGAGAGTGGAGGAGGAGGTAGGCACTGTCCAAGACGTGAGTCATTCCGCGAGACAAAGAAAGAAGTTCTGTTCCTTCATTGTCTTCATGCAGGACACGTTGATTACGTCACTGGGGCGTCACGTGACCTCACTTTTTTTTCACTCTTTGTCGATCCTTCTCTGACCTAATCCGTAATTGTAAAATAAACTTTTGTCTTGTGTCAACACGGAGACCGCTGCTGAACTTGACCTCTCAAAACTCATTTTTGTCGGTGTGTGTTGATGTTATAATGTTCGCAACATTTAAAAGTCTCAAGACAGCGAGCGGTGTGTGAAGGTGTGGGAGGGTGCTGGGTGATGAGAGACAAAGATTTTAAAGTCAGAAGGGAAGAATTAAGGGCTTATCGTCCAAGGTCGCACTAAAGGTCTTCGCAAACGCTTGTCAAGAAACCTTACACTGACCAAACATGTTCTTATCCTCCGATACTCTCATATAAATCCACCAGAGCCTTTTTATCCGAGTCTCACAGGAATGCATTCTGACAAACCGCAATGAACTCCTTCTGTGTATTTAACTGAGCTGTACTGAATGTTGCTGAGCATGCTTGTTTTAATTCACATCGCAATCGTTTATTCTCGTTTTACTTTTTTCTCTCGCCATTAAAACTTGACACCCCTTTACCTGACAAAATAAAATATCAAAGTTTAGAGCTACTAACAATATCAGAGACATGAACTGCTTAATGGAACTATCCTCATTATCAGTGTTCTGATGACCATTGGTCAGTTGACATCACTGGTTGGCATTGTATGTCAGATTTGTTCGTGTACATAACTTGGTTATCTGAACTGTTAATTAAGGATCTACACTTTTTTCTGAAACTTACTAATACACCGCTTTTACATCACACATTTTCCCAGATGCTGAAGCTGGGGCCTAAATCGCCTTAACATACATATACACACGTATGTGTAGATATCAAATGCACAGAAATTCACCACAGCTGAGATACGAACCAACGACACCCACTCTCACAGTCGTGATACCAAGTAGTTTAGTGGCTGTGACACAAACTTTGCTACAGTTTCTGCTGTTGTTGCAACTAAATAATAATAATGTCACGCTACATGACAGATAAACTACACAAAATAAATCGAAACAGGAAAATAAAAACTAATGTGAGGATAATTCCAAGATAAATATTAATAAACCTACCCGGCAAATACCCACCTCCCCACACAGCCCACCCACACCCAAAAACCGCGACGGGCGTGTTTTCTCTTTGCAGAAAAGATCGCCGAGACTAGACGCCCTAAACATATGTGTGATAAGGCTACCGAAATATGAGCTCGAGCAATATTTACTTACCTCTTGTGTTTCAAGGCGTGGTGACAAGGCTTGCCGTGTGAAATAGTTAAAACAACAAGGAAACCTGGGGGTTGCTAATACTGTGATTACCGGCGACTGGGAGGAGAAGTGTCGGGAGGGATGCGACTGCCCCCAGTGTGTGTGTCCGAGGGCACAAACTGTAGTTTAAGTTCGAGAGTCTAGCTCAGGTTGTATTAGGAACGTGAGTAATGAGCAAACAAGTTATCGCTCGTGGATTCACAGCCAATGTTTGTACAAAGGTATTATCTCCCTCTCTGAGTATGTCTTTTTCTCCATCTGTGTGTGTGTGAAAGAGAAAAAGTGGGAGAAGATAGATATGTTCTATTTAGACCTCTTTCTTTCATGATTTTGTGTATTTATCGTTTATTTTAATCTTTCACATTTAGTTCTCTTGTTTTTCTTGCTATCCATTAACTCCACATTACATTGTGTCTTGACGAATACAGTAATTGCCAAAGTCAGACCTTTACCTTTGACACCGTCCAATCATATTCCGAATCTTACAACAGGAAACAAAGTTCCATCTCTTGGCAAATCTACCCTCAGGTGAGATGTGTGTTGGGGGGTCAAATTCTCCAGATGTTGAACCTTCTGACCGGACGATCTCCACACTTTGATGCAACCACCGACACAACCGCAGAAGGAGATTATTGGCGTTGAGCGGACATCTTTCCTCCGGTATCATGCAGCCATCCTCCGGTATCATCCAGCCAGCGGGCAAATATTAATTAGTGCCGTAGATGAGGCTACAAGAATGCTGAGAGCTCCGGCAGTGACCTCAGACCTGTGTGGTCGCCATGCAGAGAACAAACAAGACAGAACAAGAGGACATGTTTATGGACGATCGACAGAGTTTGGGAAGAGGGCGCTCATTTGTTTTGTAGCAAAGACCGAATGGACTCAATATTTCTCAAGCAGGATGCAGCGCCGACTGAACTTTTACAAAAACATGGGGAACAAAGAAAGCATTGTCTGCTTACATTGTAATAAACTGTGTGTAGACAATGGGACAGCAAACTATTAATAAGAAAGAGATGAGGTGAATGTTCTTCCTTTGTGTGCAGAGCAGGCAAAACTAACCGGAAGCGGGGGTCAGGTGGGCTCCGTTTTCCCGTAAAAGCATCAGAGTGAGAGAATGTTTGTAAAACAAAAGTTGAGCTTTCTGCCGTTTTTACTGGCTGAACTCTGGCACCAGCCCCGCTTTTTATGGTCCCTCCGCAAATGTATCATGAGACTGACAGACATCGCAACGAACAGAGGGAGGTGTGGTTGTGTGGTGCAACTCGTTATGGTGTTACCTGCTGCACCTGCTGACTCTTTTGTCGACAGTGACGCACCTGCCACACACTGACATGCAACGACACGTGCACACAACGGTACACACTTTCGTTCACAACATTACACACACAGAGGAGCAAAAGGACACGAACAAGTATACAGGTAGTTATATATATAGAGAGAGAGAGCAGCGAAAACCACAACAATACACATATTATTCTCGACATAAATATGAACTAAAAGGTTTTACAACTTGTAAGAACCTCAGTCTTCATGTGCTCTTAGTGAACCATGGAAGATGGCATCAGCGTTTTCTTCTTTTTTTTTTTTTCAACTTCGCGAATTCTTTTGCAGAGAGGAAGCGTTCTTGTTACTGGTTCATTTGAATGCCGAGTCTTCCGAGTACACTGGAGGGTTGTTTTTTTGTGTTTTTCTTTTTTATTATTATTTCAAAGCATCTCTACAGTCTTAGCAGTCTAAATTTAGCTTCAACTACATTTTTCACTGCTTTTCCTCGCGCCGACTGTAGCGGTAGGAAGTTGGCGGCGATCGCTACATCAGCGCCACATGCCGGTCTGTAGTCGCCGCGTGCTGGGGGTTGTGGAGGGAGGTGACGAGGAGGAGGGTTGCCGGCAGGTTGGTGCTGATGGATGCTCGTGGCCTCGTCACAAGACGTGGCTTGTGTTCCACACACCATCGCGCGTGCAGAAGGAGAACGCTCTGTGGCGGCCAGCGCTCGCGGAACGCTCGTGTGACGTGTCAGTAATCGCAGTGCTTCCTGGCTCTCACTTTTTATTATTACTACTTAAAAAAAAAACAATTAAGCTGTTCGTAAGCTGAACTTCCGCTCTTCTCTCTTCTCCGCCTCCAAAACTTTCCTCCCATTTGTTAACACCCGTTATTGGAAAAAAAAAAAAAACCACTTACCTCAACGCTGTGTAGGCTTCCTTGGTGGTCTGACCTGTGTACCTCCATGCTTTATGTTTGCTGCAAACTGTGGTCGGCAGACAGGTGAAAGGCCGTCAGGCAAGCGAGCTCCTCTCTTTCTGTGTTAAAAGCGTTTCTTACTGTCCTGTAACCGGGTTTTAGGCTGGACATAAATAGTAGCCGACCATTCTTAGAACAAATGATGTGCAATTATTGTAAATGTTTCATTTTTTGTGCGGGATGGTTTCTTTCTTTTCAAACACCTATAAAAAAGAAGGTATGTTCTATATTTAGCAAGTTTTAAATTTTTTTTTTTAGATGGGGCGGAAACAATCTGGGTTTTTGTGTTCTTACATTGATTTACATTATTTGCAGACAGAGAAGGTAAGAGTAAGAGATTTAAGAACACAGTTGATCTTTCTCCACCTCCACAGAAGATAAGAGATAAATGTAGTTGACAGGTCAGACAGAAGTGCATTCTTATTACCTTCATCAGACGGGAACAGTTCTTTCTCATTTCGCCTGGTCGCGCAGCCTAACGTGCAAACGCTACAGCCACTGTTACATCGCTGCGTATCACTGGTGTGCGAAACACTGCGGCATTGTAGGAAACAAGAGAGCTGATTGTTCTGCCAACAGTTGCAGGTTTATGCCCTTCTTGATCTTTTTCATCGCATTCCTCGCTCTGGGTGATGCAATTTTTATCTCAAGCGCTAAAACGAGCGAACTTATGTTTTCACGAGACAGAGTATCGCACAGAAACCGCAATATTCAATTTCGTCGCCTTTTTTTTTCTTTCTCTCAACCTGGTTGGCGCCGTCCTCAACGGCGCCATCTTTCATAACTTCTCCATCTTATCACAGCTGGCCAATATATTGCAACAGCGGTTCATTTTGCTGCTTGGGATTTCCCAGAATATATTTATCACCGATGATAATTACAACGATAACGCAAGTTTATATGTGTGGTCTGTCGTTGAAAGAAATTTTTGAAATTTTTTAGGAGCTTGCATTTGCTTTCATGTGTTGGTGATGTCAGACATTTTGCAGACTTTGTAAGCCGTGTTTCTGAATCCTTGATAATTGTGGCAGGTGGTGTATGTCAGGATTTATTCATTTCTAAATATCTGCCGCTAGTCTCTACCGGGCTTGTACCGTTAACCACTTCGAGCGTAAAAAAATATTGTGGAGTTCATCGTCGTCACTATCATAAGTATACATTTATGGCATGTTGATTTCATTCATCATCATCATCCTGAAATAATCTCTTGCAGTACGATTTGTTCCCAAGTAGAACAGTTTGGATGTCGGATCCTGGCAAGTCTCGAGAGAGAGAAAGAAATTGTGAGAAAAACCGCTTAAAAAATACAAAAAGAAATATGTAATGCTGTCTTCGTGTGAAAGTTGATCTCCTTCTGTCGTCACAGATGTCCTCTAGCTGTTCGTCACTTACTGATAAGCTTTCCACATGACAGCTAAGAACACACAACCTCAACAACACAACACTGCGAAAGTCAAGCCTACTGCATGCGTAATATTTTCCACATGTCGACCGTTGAACCCATTTGAAAATTAAGATCGTATTTTTGTTGTCCTTGACATTGTTACGTGTCTTTTATTTATTTTGAAACAGTTTGCACGTTAGATGATTGACTCACAAGATGAATGTGCGCTCGCTTTATCAGTGGAGGCAAGTGCTTGACTTGTACGTGTGGAGAGAAGGAAAGGGCAGTTCATGGCCTTTGTATGGACATCCGCCTTCAATAGAAGACTACAGAAAGGAAAGGGGAGGTGGGGATTTCGACTGTCAACCATTTATTTTTCTTAGTTCCAAAAGTACCTCGCTACCTCAGAACCTGTAATTATGATACTGTAATATTTATTTTCACACCTGCCTTAGAGCTTGATGGTCATTTTGTGGTGTGCCTTGTAGACACAATGTATAAACAATTGTTTAGCCGTCCCGCACGAGATGACAGGAAAAGATAACACCCTCGACCACGAACACAGTCTTACGCAATGATTGTTTACTTTTGACATCGTAGGTCATTAGTGCGTGCACACGTCTCTCGCGGCGATATGATAGCCTTTGACCTCTTGGTCTTTAATTAGCCAGAAACATTTTGCGAAAATGTTATTGCATGCGTACGCACGGCCATAGTCCCTCGTGCGGCCTTGTGAGAGAGACTCTGTGTGTCTAATGCATTCTGTACCGATTCTCTCTGTTTATATATGGACAATAAAAATCGTACCTTCTCTCTCTTCCCCGCCCCCAACCCCTCGGTCGTTGTTTTGAGGCTTTTCGCTGTCAGCTAACCCATCACTCTTTCTTGTGACCTTTGACCTACTGCTCCACTAGTTTGTCGTCACGCCACGTCGGCGTGAGGAAGATTGAGCTGTGACTATGGTCCGTCCACATCACGCTTGTCCAAACTATTGTCGGTGCCCAGGTCACGTGCCTCATGGTGGCATTAATGGAGGAAGGGTGCGGGGGTGCAGCTGTGCAGGGTACCCGTCCTCTGTTCTTTCCTTGCATTGTTAGTTTTTAAAATATTGGAGCTCACCTCCCATGTCTGTCTCTCTCAAGCTGTTTGTCTTTCTCTTTCACATGCACACGCAGACACACATGCGCTTCACATTTTTTTTATTATGTAACGTTTTCTTTATCTGTCTATGGAAACCCAAGTTTTGAACACGCGCAAGCTGAAGTTTACTCTCGGCCCACTTGTCCAATTTGTTCGGAGAATACCGACAATTAGTCTTCAGTTTGGTTTATTGGCTCATAAACTTCAGGATGGTCTTGCTTTAGTATTTGCATGTCCTTCGTAAACATAGAAATACCCGAAGAGTCAATCCCGTTTCGGAAATCCGATTCCTCTTTTGCATACATACGCATACAAAACCCAGTTTTGACCTCTGAACTGGTAATTGTCTCCCCTCTCCCCCTAATCCCCAACGTCTTCTAATCGTTTTATGGCAAGAGCTGATTGCTGGTCAAAGCTAATAAATGATCTATTAATAGATTTTTCATCGCTCTCATCCCACGAGTTTCAGCCTAAAAATCAAGCCATCAAGCGATCCACCCTCAATGCCTTTTTGGGTTTTGTAAATCTTTGGTACTTGTTGTTGCAGACGTCGCTGATGGAGCAGGATTTGTCACTGATGAAGCAGCTGCTGACGTTGAACGAGGAGATTGAGGAGCTCAAGTGGCGGAGGAAGTACTGCTGGTCTCGAAGCTCTGTGCTCACGTCATCCGGTGACGTCGACCTCGGCAGCGCCACGGACTTCACCGAGTCGGAAACGTCACTCGGGTGGCGCGCGGAGAGCGGAGAGTTTCCCGGCAAGTACCCCGGGCCCTCCAGCCTCTCCCTGCAGCTGGAGGTGGGCAGGTTGTCTGTGTACGACGAGGAGGACCCCATGGGAACGTTCAACCGCAAATGTGTCCGCAAGGGCTCCGTGCGGAAGTCGGTGGCCTCCTCAGGTCAGAGTCGGCCACAACCGGTGCTAGAGGTGAAGAAAGGGGACTTTGGCGAGCGGGAATCGTTCGATTCCGGGATTCACGAAGGTTTTACCGAGGGCTTAACGAACATGGCAACGGAAGTGACGCATCTGTAGTACCAGTTTTTTTACACGTTGGATTGCAGCTGATTTGTGCGTCACGAGAATGCAACCCAGTCCCCTGGTGGAGGTGGGCAGGGTGGCGGCATGTCATTCGACTGACTGCAGTAGGGGTTACGAGTGTTCCAATTCCCTGCTGCTTGTCGAAAAACGTTTTAAAACTTATTAAAAAACCATTTGGAAATAATTGACTCGAGAGATTTCGACAAGGTTTGTGTCTTCTTATCATTGCAATGGTCGGTATGATATTTAAGAAAGTGTTTGAGAGGAAAATGACTCAGGAAACTTTCCATGTTTTTTTCTGAACTCGTTCAAACTAATTAAAATTATTTTAATCGCTAGAGATGAAACTGGTCACTGTATGCGAATTACCTGTGTCTCATAGTTACTGATTGTTTTCTTTACACAGGGGTCAAAAGTGACTGAGATTTCGAGAAATTCTACTGGCTTCTGATTCATTACCAGACGACAGCGACGGTGTGTGTAAACATGTTCTCACAAGGTTAGAGCTGTGTGCTTCCAACTCGGAATGAGAAAAAGATAAATATTGATATTTCTTTCTTTTTACATTCACGCCATGTGCGTTGTTGTGAAAATTCATTAAGCCGAGCTAGTCATTAACTGTTAATACTGTTTAATGTCTGGCAGACAAGAAAACTGCACTCTGTGCTTGTGCTTTATAGGAATTTATTTTTGTTCCCTTCCTATGTTGAGTCTGTGCTTGGGTACGTGCAAGTGCACGCTCGTGTCATGTTAGTAGCACACCTGATGTCCTCTGTCATCTCAGGCAAAGTTGTAAAGACTGAACAGTCTTGCAGATCCGGGTAGTAGGAGAGGGGTGGTAGTAGCTCCAGTATCATCAACTATCATGCAGAAGTCAAAGGTCAGGCATCCCTAAAGAATGGCCCAGACAACATTTTCTTTGCAAATGAAACCTGCATACCTGTACAGGTGTGAGCGGCAGGTGAGGGACAAATGCTGCAGTTTATATCCCAGAATACATGAGTTCTTTCTTTCGCAAATATGGTTTCTTCTCTTTGTTTCCTCTCAACAAGCGGTCTTGTCGCTAAGTGAGGATTAGCTCGCCTAGGTTCAGATCTTGTCTCTGACAAGCTGTTCTTTCTCAGCATGTGGTGTCTGTTTACAGGGCTGGCTGCCTTGCCATGATGTAGATAGTCTCGGCATAAAACATCAATTTCCGTTATCATCATAGTATATATGTCTAGTATGTCATCGTTATGTGATAATTCTGTGTCAACATCATGAACTGCATCCAGTTTATCTCAGGATTAGTCAGGATATTGCCATCAAATTAAGAGCCACACACAATATGTTGCTTGAAGTAATATTTATTATCATGTAATAATTATCATGATGTAATAGTTATTAAAACATTATTGTTAAATGGAATACAGTGAGTAAAGGAGACCAAAATATTTGTTCTTATCATCCGAACTTCTAGCCGAGATATAAATATTGACCTATTGCATGTTATCAATTATTATCATTTCATCGTTCGCATCTTTGTGCGAATTACATGCTGACAAACGTGGAATATTTCAGCAATACTTTGTCCTTTTTTCAATTTATTTGCAATAATTCTGGTGTGGATGAGGGATGAGTGTAGCAAAGTGTTGAAAATAATGAAGAAATATGAAGAAATGTTTTGTGAAAAGTACGATGGTTTGCTATGGCAACATATCTTCCGCTGGAAAGCAGATCTGAAACTGTATATATGATGAGTTTGTGTACATGTCTACTTTCAACGTTTCCTTGTAACCAGTCAACATCAAGATGAAACAATGATGATCATTGACCCAGTCAGGATGTTGGTGTCAAATTTTGTACCGACTTGTCTTCCTGATTATTTGTGAAATATTCTCTGTATTCTTTTTTGGTGTCCAGATTTAGTGTTCAGTACTGTCATTTGTTGTTTTTCATGTTTGTTTACAACTGCTTGGTGTTGACAGTAGTTTTGTCTGACTGGGGCAGAGATTGTGAACATGACTGGATGTGTGGCTGGTACAGGTTGTGGCGAAAGGACAAAGTTTTTACATGAGCAGATTCATGTCCCACGATGTTTAAAGAGTCTTGCCATGTTGCTCAAAGCCATGTCCAGGGTAGATGGCAAGTATAGGGATCCTCTCCCTTCACCGCCATTGCAGTGTAGTAATGTAAGGTTTGCATGAAGCCGGAGGTGAGGTTCAAATCTGTTGGAATGTGCATGTTTGTATTTTTTTGGGGGGTGGGGGGTAGTGTTGGCATGTTGCCATGTAATTTATGTGTATCTGACCAGCTTAGTGTGTGTGAAAGGAAAGGAGGAGCGGCCGCAACACTTGTTCAAAATAAACTTGTTACAATATTTGATGCTGTCGTATTGCTTATCCTCTGAACTGCTTGCACTGCATTCTGCAAGTATAAACATCCAGGGGATGACATCACATCGGCGCTTTTCCTCCTCAGCTATGCACACTGCACTTAGGCTCGAATGTTTTCGGTGCACACCCGACGTTTACCCACCTACCCACCCAGCCACGCTCTCTCTCTCTCTCACACACACACACAGACACCTCGCCAGGAAGGTGGAGACTGATTATTTATTTGTTGAAAGGGACTGGTGTTGGGCAAGTCCTGTAAACTTAGGCTCTTCTGGTGCTCGTCCTGCCGCTGTAACCTCGGCGTCTCACACCCGGGAATGTCCATGTGTGTGGGGAGGCGGGTGACATGGCCACTCGAGATGAAGACACCCGTTCCCTGATGAGGTTATCGTATGGGGCAAGTCCCACCACATCATGGAACTGCTTCGTCTCGTCTTCTACACGAAGTTTATGATGATGAGGTCATCAGAAGGACCAGGCAACCTTCGGGAAGATTAAGTTTTTCTTCGATGGACGAGCAGGAGTCGCGAAAGAGAGGAGGGTTAAGGAAGTGCGAGACAATCAAGATTGGAGGAGAAGATTGTTAGGGGTAGCTGCACAGCAATCTATGGCACGTTGGGGTCGTTAGTTTTCTTAACTACTGTTGTGTCCACAAATGTTTTCTCGATGCAAGGAATCATTATTCGTTTGCTCTGCTCTAAAATGTGTTGACCCTAGAAGTTCGTCTGAAATACATTATCAAATCAAGTGCTTCTCCGCCTCTCCTTGATTGTGAGATGTTGCTGCAGCAATAGTTGAATGCTTTGCTGTTGTGTCTATGATGATTTATCGATATGCTTTGCATTATCTATATACGTTGCGCTCATTTTGAGTGTATATTTGTGTACTTTTATTTGGTTTTGTGCCAAAGTGGGCAAATAAGCTGTAGAAATCTACTTATTAATTATTTGTTAATTCGACTTCTGCCTTTGTTTGATCAAGACCACGTGAAATTTACAACGGGTATCAAAGGCCTCATCTGCTCTCGACATTGCCGAGTTCTACCAGACACCGGAAACTATCCAAAATAACGTTCGTGAACATCTCTCTATATACAGTTTTGTTGTTTTGAATGCTGCTTAACATAGAAGTGGTATGAGAATTGTGTCAGAGCTGGACAAGAACGACTTTAATACTCAGAAATGTGTCACGACTGTGACACTCCACCCCAGCCTCCACCTTCTATCTCGATATTGTACTCAGGCCACACTCTTTACCCACAACACATGAAACGTAAATGTTATTTACTTTTGGCATGTAAAAAATATTCACTTATCAGTTTTGGCAAAGTAAAACGAACTTAAAAGAGATGGATGCATTGGCCGCGTATGGAGAAAAAAAAAAATCAGCTCAGGTGGTTTGACAGTTTGAGTGCACGCAAAACAAGGGTGGATGCAGCACATTAGTGTAAGAGCTGTGCAGGAGACAGATGTACAACGATTTCAGAAAATTTGTTTTCATTCTGCAGCTCACACCACCGACAGGAACAGCAACACCCACCGTCATCTTGCCCGAGGATGAACCCGCCCCTTAAGGGTCATGTACATGGAACTAATCGTCAGGGGCTCTTGGCAAGTGAACGTCAGCAACCACCTGCAACGTTAGACTGGTACAGGCGGCGGGAGTCTGACGAACGTCAGATGTTAGGTGACTGGAAACGAACTCGAAAAAATTCAAAAAACGCATTAAGTAACGTTCAAGCTAAACTCACATACACGTTCACGCGCAGGCGCACATAGAAAACAAAAGAAACATAAAGGATGTTATAACAGTTTTCACAGAGCATTCATGCAGCCTAAAGTCAGAGTTGTAAAAAGGGGAAATTAGTTTGCATGAGTTGTCTCTCCTTTCTGCTCACCTAGCACTCGTTTTCTACCCCACCATTCCTCATAATTAAAAGTCTATGATACTGATCAGCAGAAGGACAAATATAAAGGGATGATCGTGACACATACCTTGGCCCCCACCCCTTTAGTTCGTGACACTGTATGTTAAACATCCCGAGAAAGACATTCCTCCCTTTCCTCCTCAGGGAACAGCTTGTGACAACCAAGAATCATAGGTCACTATGCCTCCCCTAGCGTTGCAAAGAGGTGGGAATGAAGGCGTGGAAAACATGCACATGGTGCTGCTGACAGGTGGAAAAGAATGAAGAAGCGCTGAAGGACAAAGATCACACGAGCACTTTCCTGATAGCTTTTAATTTAGATTGAAAGCCTGCCAAGCCTAGCAAAAACAGTCACACCCACATCTATTTTTTTGTAGTCATAACAAGACGACAGACAATTTGTTTTGACAGCTAACACATGTATTCTGCACTTGTGTGTGTGTGCCTGCGTGTATTTTTGTATGTGAGCAGCTACTGGCGAATCAGGTTTGAAATGTGCTGTTCTTGGCCATAGACCAATGCAAGGTAAATAACTCTTTAACAGCTTTCTTCTAGACTCAGCAGTAGCCTCCCATTAAGCTTCGCGTCTTTACCTCATTTCGTTTTTCATTTATTCGAGTTGCAATCATCATCATCACAACATCATCATCATCATCATCATCATCATCATCATCATCATCATCATCAATTTCTGGGATATTTATCCTTGATTCCTCCGTCTCATTTTTTTTAAAGAAGCATTAAATTTCACAAAAAGAAACAGAACTACACCAATAATTTTAGTACCAATAAACCAGAATCATACCAATTGTCGTTCAGACGGCAGGATTAGATTTCCTTTAGAGAAAGAGTGAGAAAAAGACATGCTCAAGAAAGTCATAATCAGAATTAAAAACTCGTTCAGTATCTTTAATTAAAATAAGGCATAAAAAAGTTAACCCGCGATTATATTTTTAACCATAAATTCTGCCATTAATAAATAGAACGCATTTTAATTTATCCTTTCATGGTTAAATACAGTATCAGTTACTGACTTGACTGAAGCTGGATAGTGTATCAAGTGAATGGCTGTCAATGCGAGGGTCCTGGGTCTATTTCCATATATATATATGCGTGTTTCAAAGTGTGAAGTCGACACTTGTCGTAGGACAGTGTTCGTGTGTAGGTTTCTTTCTCTCTCTTTTATTCACAACTTACAGGAGAAGATGCTGGGCACGTGTCTGACCTGCTGAACTCAAACATTACCTCACCATTATAGACACGCTTCTCTATAAGGACTAAAACTTTAAGAAGAAAGCAAGAAAGAAAGTTTATCAGGCAGTCAGGTACATTCAATTCATGCATTTCATCAACAAAAACAAAAACAATCCTTGAGAAATATCGATAAGTGGGAACATTTCGTGTTGCATGTTTCATTATGTAATTGTTTGATTGAATAACAGGCAAGTATCAACGCCATGGGGAGGCAGCTGCTGACAATAACCTTTGTTCTCAGCGTCGAGTTAAAGGATACAAGAGATCTCTTGGTGTATGGGAGGTAACTGCAGACTTAAAGCACAGCTGAAGTTTATACTGATGCTCTCCCTTTCCCTAGGGTCCTAGTACATTGTACTGTTTCTATAGAAAACGTTTTATTCCATTTATAGTACTTCGAAAACAATGCCATTTGACTCTTGATAATGCAATGCCAGTCACGAAGGCACGTTTGGACAAAAAAAAAAAAACAAACTGCAAATAAGTGGAGCAAAAAGGAGGAAACGATGATCAGAAGGAAACAAGGAATCAGAAAGAAATGTACAGGAAAGTAAATCTGTATTTCAAATATTTAAACAATAAAACAGTCTCAAAAATTAACATGTATACTTGTAAGTAAAGCGTCTCAGTACATCGCTAAGGGGACACAGTTATTACCAGAAAATGGTGGTAACGATAATGGCAATGTCGGGCGAGCTAGATAATGATGGTGACGATAACGGAGACCACAGGAGCTTCAAATATCTGTCTTTCCCAGCCACACCGTTTTACTGTTTCATTTGAGTGATGATGGTAACACCTTTACATATATCTGGATGTATGTCAAACAGTTTTATACACTCCACAGCACTACACACACACACGTTCTCTTTCTCACCATCCGTCCAACATCGATCCTTCACCAGACAGCCAAGTTTCGTTTTCAGTCATGTAGCACTTCATTGACATTGCAATCTTTAACTCGTCAGGTCAGGTTACTCTCCCTGCGGTCCTTATTAACAAATTTCAACAAGGCGGCGACTTCCTGGCCGGTCCGCGAAACTGGGGAAATAAATCTTATTAACGGTAGCTCACGTGACCGGCACTTCTCAGCCAGACTGCATCGTCAGTCGTATCTCTCAACTGACAAAACCGAACACTTCTCCGCGCGGTCGTCATCCTGTCTGCTGGCCTCGTTAGAGACGTGGACCCCAGGGGAAAAATGCTTGGCATCTCCCATCCCCTTCCTCCATCCAGCAGATGGAGAGTCAGCCACGCTTTCGTTGACCCGTTATCTCCGCGTTGAAAAATTTGGAATGCAGGAAATATGATTCCAGACGTTTCTGCGGAACGGCGCACACTGCCTGAAAGACCGATAACAACCCGGTGGCGGGTAGGGTGGCTGGGTGATGGATGGGGTGCCGAGCTCGGGTATGGCTGAATGGCATACTAGAGTTCTGAATGAATGAAAGAACGGTTACCTGCAGACGAGGCCGTTCAGTGGCTGCTGCAGAAGTGGCCAGCATGTGGTTTGGGTGTGCTGTCGAAACGTACCAACGCTGTGGCATAAAGTTCTCAATGATGATAAGGCTAAACTGAGTCCTTTCCTTCCTCTTTCTCTCTCTCTCCCACTTTCTTCGCATGCACGCTTGCTAATGATCTTAGACTTGAGCGACATGCGCAAATGGCTTCTTGAGTTCCGCACCCTTGACACAGGGTTATCTGCTCCTGCCAACATCCAATTTCCTTAGTCTCCTTTTAGGAGAGCTCTTGCGAAAAGGGAACAATGGTCGAATACAAATGGTCCACTCCTGCTTTTTGTTCTTCCGATCCGTTTATGTCTTCTTTCGTTTATTATTTCTCCCTTCTTTCATTCCTTTTGGGTGTATATCCATTTGTTTTCTCTTTCGTTATTTAGACGACAGCACAAATATCTCATGTTTAAATGAAAAAAGATTTCTTGCTGCCAGAAGGTGAAACATCAAGGAGATACCCCATTGCCACCAATTATCACTGAACATTCTTTGACGGGGAGGGCAGGACAGAGCTGCCATCTTCTTGCTTGACTGACCTTCTACCTTCACATCGGCCAAGGTATTTGAGAAGCAGGAATTTGAAAGATCGTCTTCTCAGAGCCCGAAGGCTTGTGCATCAAGTGCAGACCTTCATTTTCGGGAGACGAAGATCGCCAGCACTGATGTCTGAAGACCAGTGATTATTCTGAATTCCTGGAGCAAATGTTCATGAGATTTGAAAGAAATAATTTTTAGAATAATTTTTGAGATGGCTTCTGATGAATCTGGTCATTGTGTGGAGATTGACATAAAAAGACTTCTTGTGGAGAAGATCAGTAAGTGTTAATAACAAACAAACATACAAGACCTTGTTTTCCATTACTCTCACCATTCTATGGAGTGTGTGCGTGTGCGTGTGCGTGTGCGTGTGCTTGTGCGTGAGTTCGCGCAATCATCTTCACGCAAAAGCCTCAGAGGATTTTATCATCAGAAGAAGGGAAAACCCACCGTCAGCAGGTTCTGATGTCAGCAAACGTTCGTGTCGCAATTTGTATCTCCTTCTGTGAAGAGTCATGCAGGTGCGAGCGTGTCGCTGGCGGTTCTTCTTAGATCGTTTTTCCTGCCACAAACTTTCCTCCTGACCATCAAATATTTTTCTTATCACGAACTTTCCTCCTCACCCCCTGGGGTTTTCTTATCCCGCGGAATGCCACTGCTGGTGGTTTATTAGCAGTTTGCTCCAAGACGATCCAAAATCCATCTTTCAAAACGTGCGTTTCCTCAAAGCTGCTATACGAACAACCGGGAACAAGGGGCGATAAAGGAAGGCGGAATGGAATCCAAATATTGTTTGTCTCTGTGGGTAGTGTCATCAATGGCGCCCTCTCTCTGGGACTGCTATGTAAGGAGTAGAGAAAACACTACAGTTTAAAACGAGTTTTGAAATAAAAGCTTCTCGGAAGTATCATGGGCGAAACATACATATCAGTAAACAAATGTCAGCCAGAATCCGACATCTGGACACGACAGCAAATAAAAGCAGACGAAGTGTATTCTCTTGTTTCTGTTAGTTTTGGAAGCATGCAGACACTCAGATATTCTACAGATGACACTTGACCCTTGATTCTTTTGTCTTTTCTTCCTTTTAAAAAAATTTAAGCTGTCCTTCCCACCCTCGTACTAATCCTTCCTTTCTTTTGATGCTGACGTCAGTCCCTCCCCGTGGGACACTGAAGTCAAATTACAATTAAAACCCTCCCTTTCTCTTTCCTTTCCTCTCACTCCAGCTACAGTCGGCCCGCTTCAAAGGTTTGACGGAGGAAAGATTATCTTAGCTTACAAAGTAGAGGTCCTCTTGTCTTGGACGAATCAGATCCCACAGCAAACACCCCGAGTCTGGGCAAACTGGGGTAATCTGACAGGGGACTTAACTCGGGACGTGCCACAGCAAATCTCGCGATGTGCTCGCGCATATCTCGTGCACTTTTCTGCGCTGGAAGAGCTTTCCTTCTGTAAGTGGCCACATGGGCTGGGACTTACCAGGCTGCATGATGGGACGGAAACACGTGCCCAGGCTGCATAAGAAAGCGATTCTGATTGGCTGCTGCTCAGCCTGCTCGTCACTTCCAGTTCGAAGCGTAAGAATCGGTTGTCACGGTTCATGATGTTTGTGACTGGGTATCTCAGGGACGTATTTTGGTGATTATATTAGGGACTTTTTGTGAGGTTTCTCTGAAGGTTTTTCTGCCAGCGTTAGAAAAAAACCCCAAACAAACAAAGGAAGAAATACAGACTAACTCGACTGCACAGAACGTAAACAAACACACACAAAACACAAACACAGACAGAGACAAATAAATACATTCACACAAAAAAAAAAACAAAAACAAAAACACACACACAGACAGAGACAGAGTTTTCGATCCATTCTTCCTATTTGACAGCTAATCATGCTGAGTCAAGCCCCAGGACCAAAACACAAGGCCTGACGAGAGGGGGGGACAATCAAAGAAAACTTCCATTGCAGATATTGAGATTCGATTGTAACGTTATATACGCACGCATGTCACACGGACAAAGAAAACTTCCATGCAGACATGCGCGCACGCATCTCTCTCTCTCACACACACACAAAACACAACTCACACACAGATGTGGGGTTTGGGGGTTGATGACTAATGAGTCCCCACCATAACCATATCACACAAGACAATTATTTAAAACAAGGTACATGATAATAAATTACATCACAAATGTCAGATAAACAATAATGTCAACTGTAAAGAATCCAGTGACAGTGTAAGACCAAAACATGTCCTCTTGTGGGTTTTTTTTTATTTTTTTAAATAAACCATTTTCCCCGAGTCCCCCCGTTAGACCTGACGGTGGAAAGCGGCATCGAACCGAAGGCAGAAGCTGTGAGTGCACAGGGGGCAGGCGAGATAACTCCATATGCCCGAAAAACGCGTGCAGCGCGCATACCTTCGCGACACCTGCAGCGACGCCACTCACATCAGCGTCACATCTGGCACATTCCAAAAGCCAAAGGTCGACTCGTGCATCAACGAGCTGGGGTCAGGTCGGCTCATGTCCACACGTACACACATGGACGTGCCGTGAGCAGCCGCCTGGCCACGTCACTGCAAACACCTCTACGTCACACACGGTCAGCCACGAGCTCCTCACCGCCGAGTGAATGACTTCCCTGCGACACTCAATCATCGTTCCAATCCGCTGATCCTACCTGTTGTGATGATCGACAGGTATTGGACTCTGACGTCATTTTAGTACTCTGGACGTCACAGCTGGTCGTGACCGCTTAAACTGACAAAACGACAAAATCTAATTTTAGAGAATTATGTCACGAACCCTGGTCACTCAAGGTCACTTACCTCTTTTTCGTTCTGTCTTTTGATTCCTCCTTTTTTTTTTTAAAGGAATTAAGTCGACATTTGTTTTTTTAGAGTACGCATGCGCAAACTCGATAGGCTAGCATGACTACAGGTTTACGGAAGACAGAGTTCCTCTAATGATCTCTCGTCCAACTCAGTGACAAAACATCATAGAAAGGTTGTGTTTGCTGGTACGCACAGCTCATTCTCTTCTAATGGCTATCTGCCATGCATGCACGTAACACACACACTTACAAACGCACACACGCGCACGCACTCAGATACTCTCACACACTCGTACACAAAGAAAGTAAGAGCGAGTGTTTATTTATTGACAGAAGGCACGGCCTTCTACGTCATTCAGACTACGAATCACGTGATAATATTGTGACTTTATCAACTGTAGGCCTACGTGAGTGGTTGATTGTTGCCAGGAAGTCCACGTCAGCTGTCACCGTTGTGCCAGTCGTTGAGAAGCACCCGGCAGCGCGGATACAAATGTTCTTCCAATGATTCTACGTGTCGTGCCACTACACAACCACCAGCGTCAGCGCAGCAACACCAGAGTTGTGGTGCAGGTATTAAGGCTAGACAACAGTCAGCAAATAGTTGATATCACGTGACCAAGCTCTCAATCCCCACTCTACCTCTGTGTCTGTTTTCACACTGTCATCTCATTCTTACAGTGTTTGTGTGTATGCACGTGTGTATGTTTGTGTGGTGTGTGTGTTTGTTTGTGCCACAAAATTGAGATTATTTGTGTTCTGTCTCATGTAAACACAACTACATTATTTTAGCCACGAAGAACAGAGTATGTAAAACAAATCCTCTACACGTGCAAGGAAGAGGAAGCACGCTGTACTACAATGCGACTATTTTTATTTATTCCAGTCTCAGTTCCCTGTCAGGACGGAAGCCTGAGGTCTGCAGACTGAGCTGAGCGTGGGCAGCGAGCGGCGAGTGACACCCGCTCACCTTCCTGTCCAGTGACGTCAGCAACCGTCGTTCCTCGTCTACCTTCCAGACTTGTATTAATGACGAAGCCACGAGGTGGCGCGAGAATAACGGTGATGGTGTTGACGCACGTGGTGTAGTAGCTGCTGTAGTGTTGCTACCCACTGGGTAGTGTTACTAACGGAAGTAGTCAAGTGGGTGGGTGACGGGAGGACGAGGGAGGTACTGGTCGTGTTTGTTGGTCTCCTGCTGTCAGAGAGAGAAATGACTGACACCACTTTAAAAAAGTATGGATGTCTGTATATCTAGATAAAGGAGAGCTTGAAGAAAAAAAAGAGAGAGAGATAGGGAGTGAGGCTGGAGTGAGAGAGAAATAAATAATTTCTCTTGGTTCTGGCAAAAACTGTTACTTTAGCACGAGAAATGCTAGCTTTCAACGTCTGAATAACCTTAACGTTCGCTCTGATTGGGTTGACGCCTGGCAATGTTGTAAATGGTGCACCAACGTGACGTAGTACACTGCTAGCGTGACGTAGTACACTGTTATCAGCGCTCGTTGTTCGTGGATGAAAATCTCAGCGGATAATTAATTAACAGATGGGTTTTGGAGGCTGACATTTAAGAGTTAGGTTTATATCTACATCTACTGATATCTGCAAACAACGCACACCATTCAGGTTGGTCTCAGGGCTGACCTCACAGTCAACCTACAGCTGCAAGTCGGCGTTAGAGAGATCCTATACACGTACCCGGTGAGATATAAACCCCAGACAGCTGGGGCCTGGTGAGGACCACATACTTGCTGTACCAGCATCAGAGAGAATTGTAAAGTGCGCCTCTTCTCCAGCTTCAGTTTGTTGTCCAACATCCTATCATCACTCATCCCTCTAATTCGCGGAGGAGATGAGGGGAGGGAGGGATGGGGTGAAGAACTGCTGGC
Organism: Pomacea canaliculata; assembly: GCF_003073045.1. Lineage (NCBI taxonomy): Eukaryota > Metazoa > Mollusca > Gastropoda > Architaenioglossa > Ampullariidae > Pomacea > Pomacea canaliculata. Next base: position 5,359,302 of record NC_037599.1, read on the forward strand.
TGAGAGAGTGGTGGTGGTGGTGGTGGTGGTGGGAGTCTGGGGGTTACGGAATTTAATCAGACTGTCATAATCGGCGTGCCAGGCTCTTGGGTCTGAGCGGCTGCCATATGGCTAAAAGAGGTTTGAAGGATGTGGAATGAGAGACCTGTGCTTGATACGAGGAGTTCTCTTGACAAGTCACGCGATTGTAAATCTTGCAAATGGAGGAAGTCAAGAAGAGAGAGAGAGGGGGGGAAGGTGCAGAGAGAGAGAGGGGAATGTGCAAAGCAGCGAGAGAGAGAGAAAAGAAGAGACAGGGTAGGGGAGGAGAAAAATGAAAGAAAGGAAGAAAAAATAGAGATATGAGTGTCGAAGGAGACGTGGATATTAAAGGCTAAAATCGTTAAAACCTTCTTTCGTCCTTTTCTATTAGTCAGGTACAGTTTGCAAGCACTTTTTGAAAAAAAAGTTCTACTAACAATTCCTTTTGTTCGCCGGTTCCGTCTTTTTTCGTCCCACTAGTCAGTCTAGGGTCACAGTCCCCCTCTCTTCTACACTCTGTCACTCTGGTATCTGCACTCACTGTCCCCCTGTCTTCTACACTCTGTCACTCTGGTATCTGTAATCACAATGTTTACAATGTCTTCAGACTTGTCCGCCATGACATGACCACCCCGCTCTCTGCCTATACTTCACACTTTGACCTCAGTTCTCTAGTCTTGCCTTGTCTTTTGTCCACCTAACAGCTCCATCTTCACTTCTGCTGGCATTCATGTTTCCAATACCCTGATCCTACTTGTATTCGAGTATGCATTATGTAATATACGGGAAACAGTTACTATTTATACAATCATATAACAAATTGTAATAGGTTACGATGTATATATATTTACATAATAAATTGTAAGACGGTTAAAGATGTTTTCATTTAAATAAAGCTATACTAAAGAACAACCTATATGTTATGATACTATGTGTCTATGTGTATCAGGTGTGTGACACTGACACACTTCATCTTTGTGATTATGTTTATCAGGAGTTGCCGCTGTGACACACGTGCAGAGCCCAGAAGACAGAACTTTGCTGTTGTAGGAGTTTATTGGTGGTACAGCTCACAACTGTTGTTTTTATTTATGTCACCCTGTCTGACGCAGGGGAATCCCTTGTGACACTGGGGTAGCCCGAGAGATAGAGCTTCCGGGTCTGTTCAACAGACGTTGGCTGAGACACGAAGACAACATGTCTGCTGCCAGCGGGAGATTCCAATCCAGGTTATTTATTTACTTTTATGAAAGGAACAAGGGTTAAGAAAACACAACAGACAAACGAGAGACAGCTAAAAAGACAAAAGGAAGGGAAAACGATTAAAAAGACAGACAGAAGAAAGAATGAAACGTCCTTTCTAGACAACAATCTGACACTTGGGCGCCATTTCTATTTCTGGTGACCGAGTCCTTTATATTTTTTTTTTTGTCAGGTGCTGGCAGGTCAGGAAGATTCAAATAATATTCTCGCCGCATTCCTCGCTGCTGTGGACATTGCGAACTGTTTCCTCTCTTTGCTCTCCCACTGGCGCGAGTCGCATTTGCGCCGTTGCATCCGTGATGTCATTTCCGGTTTCCGGTAGGAAAGGTCTTCCTGGTCCTTCGGTCGCCCCCCTTGCTGCCCCTCTTCTCAAAGATCAAGTAACACTTAGAAAGCGCGTGCATGATTACTCGCTAATTGTTTCTAACTTGCAGCTTGGTGTAATCACACAATTAGATTGTCGACACGGTTGTATGTCGTAAGTATTTAGTTTCCGCCATAGGATACCTTGTGGATTAATCAAGCTGAAATGTAGAAAGCAATCTAATCTTGTATTAGATGACAGAGAAATGAGTCAGTGATGAAAATGAGTTTCACTACCCGATATGGTTGCAAAGATATGTTGAGGTGTCAGTTTGGTGGCATTGACATGTGTCACCACACGAAAATCCTTAAAAATACACTGAGATGAGTCAGTCTACAGAAACGTTGACAGTCAGTGTCATCAAACCATGTAAAAATATACACATCGGTTAGGAGACATTACCAATGTGTCCACGGAATACAGAAATTAGTTGTTTTGGTAAACGCATATGCTCTGATAAATAAATTTACAATTTACATCACATAAACGTTTATTTAAAACATTTCGATGTAGTCGCGGACTATTTTAATCTTTTCTGACATTCTTCAGTCTCAGACTGCTAGTGCGGAGTAAAGCACTGTGTTTCCCAGAAAGTCGTGCATCACTTCCGGCTTGAGCAAAACGATAACAAACAATAACCGTGGCCTCCTTTTCGAGGCAGGTTCACCACTCGGTGGTTCTGGTGTCCTGTATGAGCTCAGCGAGGACCGTTTCCGGCCTGTGATTGGCTGATTATCCTGATGACGAAGAGTTGACGCCACCATGATGAACTCCCTATCGAGACAGGAAGAGCCCGAAAAGGCACGAAAATTTCCGCTGTTACATCATCTTATAACCAGTCAGCTTTTACAACCCTTTTGCGTACAGAAATCGTTGGTTTTTAGTCCACAGGTCAAAAGGTCAACCACAGTTACACACAACATGTCACAAGTTTGCGGCGAGACTGAGAGTGGTTGTGTGTCTGCGTGTTTCGGGATTTTACGGAAAATTTCATTTTGATTCGTCTTTGAGCTTTTATTCCTTTAGGAAAAAATATTTAGGTCATCTTTACAAACGGATAAAATCCTTTCCCGGCATCGCCTTTTCCTTACTATTTATCCCCATCCCATTCAGCGGAAAAAAAGACGATAGGAATGAAAAACAAGAAAGAAAAATGTTTCTTGATTTGTTCGAATCCGGCCAGGAGTATTCATTTGTTTTTCTTCAGGTAACTGGCCTGATGCAACATCAACATTTTTTGAACTGTTTCGAGGACTTGGACTCCAGCTCTTTAGAAAATCCTTTGTTTGAGGAAGTGGGCGCGTGCAGCTTACACGTGCTGTGGGGCAAATCCCTCACGTGCTGACGTCAAAATAACGCCGAGCCTCGCGTGTTGACGATCGAGGGCAGAGAACGTCTCGAAAAATGCAGAAGGACACATGGAGCATAATTTTAGAATCCAGCACGTGAGTCGGGAAAAGCATGGCAAAGGCTGTGGACACGATCGGCATGCGGACCTGGGGGGACATTTCGCTGTTTTTCTCGGGACAAAATAAGATCCAAGACGGTTGCCCAGGAAGTACCTTCAAATATGGGTCATTTATTCGTCCTCACAGCACACCCTGCACTATCTACTCCTCAACATGGATTATATGATTCACCTCTTTTGTATTTCTGCGCGAAGACTTCAATGGTCTTCCTCAAACAGCCTATAAATAGATCCTACAGCTTTGTTGCGATTTTTCGAATAACTTTCTCTGGCTCGAGTGGCTGTGCTTGGCGACACTCGTTGTCGTAGCGTTGAGCGTCCTGCCTTGCTGAGGTTAAAGGTCAACTGGGGTGTAATTTTCTTCTTAAAATGGCTTAGTTGATTGAAATGGATTTCCAGAATCTTAGAGGACTGTTACGTTTGGTAGATAACTTTTAAATATCGTACGTAGTTCCTGAAAGTTGTTATTTTGGTCAAAAATTATTTCCAGTGACGTCACGAAAGTATTAATCCTTCTACTGACAGCTGTCACGTGGACTGCGCTATACAAGGACTTAGATACTAGACACAACTTGTGCTTGTTTACACCTAAAGGTCAATATTCATTGAAAACACCACACCACTTTGCAATGAGAAAGGTAGAGAGGCGGTGGTCTGCCCCTACTATTAACGGCTTTGAGTTTAATTTCGTGTTTAACCCAGCTTAGCTTTTAAACTCACAGGAGGATTCGGTTACACGGAGTCTTGAACTCTTATCACAATCAGGAAAAAACCCACGAACCACATCGAGAAACATGGAGAGTTGGGATCGCTGTCGTCATTGAACTTGATGGTTCTCACCCACTCCTGCTGCACCTGTGCGCGACTTGAATTACTTTTTTCCAAGACGTACAGAAAAAAACCCAACAAATTGGTTTTCCTGGTTCAGAAATTGGTCGTGACATTCCCAAACCCTAAGAATTAGGATCTGAATTTTTAAATTTTGTTTTCATGGCACTGCTATTCGAAAAAGTTGAAGAGAGTAGTTGACCTCTACACACACAAACCTCAGCAGGTAGAGAAAAGTGAGCAACGAGGCTGGTGGAAGAGAAAACAAGTCCCTCCCCTGCCTAGTGGCCTCCCTCCCTCTAACTGCCCTCATCGTTCCCCTCCTCATTCATTGCCGTTCGCCTCCGTTTGTAACCTGTTCACATCTTCACATCTTCAGCCAGCTCCCCTGTACCACCGCTCATCCTTATCTTAAGTTTGTTTATTTGTTTGTTTTTTTATGGTCACAGAAATTAGGATATAAGCTATCTCTCTTTCTCTATATATACAGATATCTGTATTTAATGGTAAATATAAATGCCGAAAGTATATAGTTTCAATCTTGATCAATAATCGTTTTATAATATCTATGAAAAACCTATTTGATTTATGAATATAAAGGAATTTCAAAAATTATTTTAATGAATTGCAACTAATTGGTTGTAAAATTTTTATGTTTAAAAAAACGTTTAATCTGGGAATAAAATCGTCAGGAGGATTCTATGCCTATTACTCTGTTTCTAGATAGAAGCTGCTGATGCTGTCGTCTTCTTATCAACAACTTCAGCAGCCAGTATTTCAGCCTCGTTTTCGCCGGGGGAAGCAGAGCTGTCCTCTGGAAGTCAGGCTCCCTCTGGCGGCGACCGCATGTGGTCTGATAAGAACCTTTTTATTTACTGGACTTAAATCAGGAGAGGAGAACATTCCTTAAATCTTCTGCTACAGCCATTAGCTTGACGCGGATGCCACTTATCTGTGGCGGGGCTGACAACTGTATAATGACTGATGGCCTTTGACCTGGTTCTCTGACCTGATGCACTTTGGCGTCTCTGTTAGGAAAGCTGCGAGTGGTTAACGAAGGAAGTTGGTCGGGGCAAGTGGTAATCCATTAGCAGGAGACACATACATGCACACACAAGTATAAAATATCGTTATGCCGCTCTCGGATACACGTCCTGGATTCTGCCATTATGACTTTTTCAAGAGGGTTAATTATTTTCACACCCTTCTTTCCCCAAGGCAACCACTTTGGTTTGATTAATTTCATTACAGAGTCGACAACGCTCGTAGTGTTAACTACTTGATGAACCCCCTAAGCATGGATTCGATCTTAGAATGTAGACCCACCACCACGACCACTTTGCTTCCAACCCGAGCTGAGAGTAGTAGGAGTGTGACGCAGGTCCTTTGTTAGGACCGATGAGCCACTTGTTGTATGACTGCTTCAGAATTATTTATGTAAATTATGAATATGAGTAAGAATGAGGCATAATAAGATACAGCAATATAAAGAGCAGTATGGTTCACACAGAAGTAATAAACAAAAGAAAAAAAAACAAAAACAAACAAACAAACACACAAAAAACAAAGACTGGCTGGTTGGTTGGTTGGTTGGAAGGTGCTTCCAGGCAGAGGTAATTTCGCCCTATGTATGGAGAGGAATCGAGAGTACCCGAAGAAAAACGCCCGAGATCTGAACCCAGGCCATCTAACTGCAGTGGCGACACTACACTACCGGGTGCCCCTAAAATGGCTAATAAACAAGATGTGTGCTAAATAGCCAGAGATATAGTGTCTTTACGGAAGTGACCTATCACGTGGCGGAAATGACCCGGTTGACTCCTGCGCGTGCCACTGTAAGAGGCAAAAGTCTGTCTGAGGCGTTAAATGAGATTGTATCACGAGACTGATGTTGCCAGATATGACCTCCGAAAGATGGTGTCTGTGCTGGGCTAAACTGAGGAAAAACCTTTTCCGACATTTTATATGACGACGAACACGCATGTGGCGTAACAATGTGACGAGAAACTGGATTTGGGTACTGTTGTGCTGACGTCACTACACACCCTAACGCATTTTGAGACGTAACGCTACCAGGCGTCCTCGCACGTTGGGATCACGTAACGTCATATCGCATTACGTCACACCACGCACTGCTGCTCTAGACCCGACTCAAGCGTGACCTGGAAGCAACTGCTTATAAAATGTCGCCGCCTTGAGGTTAGGAGGGTTGCTGGGGTCGTCGGATGACTGCCAGGAGCAACCTTGTCTGGACATAAGTCAGCTCCTACCTTTAGCAGGTGGGCGCTGCCTCGGTAGCGCAGTGGATGAACACGATAACAAGGATTGTGAAAGCCATACGTCACATCTCACTGTCTGTAACACCTCTTCACAAGGCTGGGTATCCGAGGAATACTCCATGTAGGAGACGATAGTGAGCTGCACTCAGGAGACAAACATGGGTGCTATGTAGGAGACAAGCAGTCATGGTATGTAAGAGACAAATATTCGTGACATACATGTAGGAGACGAAAGGCATGAAGGAGACAGACATTTACGCTACATTTGTAGTAAACAAACAATCGTGACCCTACATGCAGGAGACAAACATCGTGGTATGTAGCAGGAGACCAGTAAACCATACTGTACATGTTACTGGTGTCAAATGACACTGCATGATGGAGACGATCACGTGACATGCGCCAGAGGGTGGGTGACAGCCTGTTTGCCACACGTGTGTGTGTGTCGTTCTGCAAACACAACACTAGCGACACTTGATCGAGAGCGTGGCGACGAGTGACTCACACCTCTTGACATGATCTGCCCTCGACAACAAAGTCTTCTTGCAACAGCTCAGCAGAGCGTGCTGTAAATATTTACTCTCCACATACCTCACTCTAACTCCACGGGCCCTGCACACCTCGGCTGTGTGCATCTGGTAACGAACCCTCTAGAATCATTACTTGTCTACCTATATACTAGACTCAAATTTACACTTCAATAATTATATTTTAAATATTTTGAGGGTGTTGGTATGGCTTAAAAGTAGAAATTGGCTTTATAAGGCACGACAAACGTTTAAGATAATTACTCACAACAACACAGACAACATCTACCCTTTGCCATGTCCCCCATCCTCCACAAGCAATACCATCACATAATAATATAATATATAATTTTGCCCTTCGCACCTCCAGGTGCATAGGCCATCGACGACAGTTTACTGTTGTTTTGTTTTTACCACGCCCAACCTCCTCCTTTTTCAGCCGGTTGGACCGAGAGCAGCCAGCCCTGTAAACAGAGACGAGAAATGAACTCAGGGCAGTCAACCTTCACTGTATTGGTGACAGGCGCTAACAGCGCTAACCGTTGCGCCACCGGGCCGCTCATACCATCACATAGGCGACAGGGATGTTGTGCCAGACGTTGATACACAACCTGAGGTTATTTCACTTCTTGGTGAAATCCAAGGAACAAATTAGTCTTGACTACCATAGCCTTAGGCATCTGTTGTCACTGGGAAACACCCTAAATTCTGTAAAGCCGGAAGTGACGTGTATAGCGCACTTCCCTTCTTTTTTTCCCACAAACACCGTGAAGTTTTCTATGGTGGGTTTAATGGCCTGTTGGCACAGGCAGAGAGAAGCCTGTCGTCTTTAATTTACTGCCTTTTAATCCCATCCTGCTTTATCATCGAGATCAGAGTATTATCTCCCCTAAAGTTATTATACTTCCTAATGCAAGCTAGCAGTACAAGGGTGGTTTGAAATATCTGTTAACATGAAAGTAGGCATCTTTAATATTTGTTGAGCCGGGTGCTAGTCTTCCCTCAGGTTGATCTCTCACGTGAACTCTTCCTGTTGCTGTTTCTATTAACATTCGAGATGTCGCTTTATTTAAGACGATCGCACTGGTGGGCAGCGGTGGTGTCGCGAAATGGTTGACAAATAAACTCTTCGTGTCGCTTCCCTAACTTGACAGGTTGACAGCACCGGACGCATAAAGTTCAACAGCTGTGCTCTCCAACTGTGCTCTAGCAGTTAATTAAAACTTCAAAGTTTGTTTTGTTGATGAGAAGACTTGCACACGTGCTTTTAGACAGACGAGAGAGAGATTACATAGTGAATGATATTGTAAGTAGGCTGCAGTGTCGGAGTACGTGATGGTCTGCATACATGACTGTGCGATACAGATTATACTCAAAGATACCTTCACCTTGACTATTAAAATAAGGGACCAGGGTATCTGGCTCTCACGACCGATGATGGGTCGGTGCACCCGCCACCTGACTGTCGGCAGCAAAGCTCCCAAACCTTTTTCCCAGCAGCTCCTGGAAGGTCAAAAGTCGCAGCATGCGCCAATGCTCACGTACACTGATGACAGGGTTGACGATGAACGTCGATGTTAAAACACTACCACTGATGGTGATGTACAGCAAACTCAACCCGACCCTCAGCAGTACGGAGCTACAGCTACTTTCCCTCTCCTCCAAACTTTCCCTTTTCCTCCTCCAGTCGCTCTTTCCAACCCCCGTCCTTAACTCCCGGTCTGGTTCAGGGGGTGGGTAGATTTATCGTCTCGTGCTGCGTTAAAACCGTTAGAAAGCTCACAGCCACGTGTGCAGGTAGTGGGCCTAACGAACTAACGAACAGACCAGGTGAGCGAGTCTAGAGACAAAAAACACAGATTTTCTCTTTCTAGAGATTAAATCTGTCTCGAAACACCGAGATGAATGAAAAGTGAAACCAAATATTTATCCAGTTTTTAGGAATGAGTCAGACATTATTAAAAGGATTCTCAAGATAGGGAGAGGATTTTAAATGGGCGTAAAGCATGTCGGGAAAACTTGTACGAATGTACCTAAGGTATCTAAGCCACAAAGAAGGGGAGATGAGTCAGAAAGCAAGTCTCTAGCCACACCTTTGTCCTCAGAACCAACAGAAATCAAGTGTGTCTACATCGCAGGTTATCTTCCCTTGGTTGATTGTCGGCGAGTTTCAGATAAAAACAAAAGTTGCTCGTCTCGCAGGTAAAAATAAATAAATAAAGGTAATGTTATGAAAGAGTTGCATGCAACAAGGAGAGGTAACTGTTTGTATAGCCGCTGTCCGCACACGCCACCCGACACCCGACAACACGACACACAGCAGCGACTACGACCACCACAACTCTCACTTTCTGTTGACACACAGACATTAGTGACAACAGCCTGAACTCTGCTCCCTCTCTGACATTCATGCTGTCTGTGAATAGCGCAGATCGGTTCAAAGCGGTACATCGGGGTGGAGGCGGGTGGGAGGGGTAGAGTGAGTCATGCTTTTCAATCTTCAATCGACTGTTCGTCAGCGCCGGGGGTTGATAAGGTAACCGTGTGTGACTGCACGTAACGCACAGACCGTATCAGCTAGGCCACGTGTGTGTGCGTGTGTGCGTGTACGTATATGTACGTGTATGTGAGAATGATTTTTGTACACGTGCAGGTGTATGTTCATAATGTAGATTTTTGCGTGCATGTGTGCACATCTATATGTAATTACTAGTTAATGTGATCAAGTGAAATGTCGTGAGGTGTGTGTATATTTTAAAAAATTGTAATGCATATGCGTGTGTTTATGACAGTTTGTCTGTGTGTACGAGGCAGTGTCAGTAGTCGGGTGGTGTATATATTACGCCAGCTTGTCGATACCACGTGTGACCACCCTGCTATATATATATAAGACCACGTGACACGGGATGAGGACGGATGTGACACGCTCATGCAGCATGCTCACCCACAGCTGCTACAACCTCTTGCAGCCTGGAAGACACGCACTGCATTGTGATACGTGCTGTGCTGCACGTCTGCACGTGTCGTGTGCCCCGGGTATCCTATCGTCTCCTCAACTTGTCATCTGCGCGCGCAGTGACTGCATCATCATCTATCCGTCCTCAATCTCGCATCCACAGGAAAAAAAAAACCTTCAGTCAGGTCAAAGACATTATCTATGCTGCATAATGGCAATCGGCTTTTGAACTCGGATACTCACGCACACACGTATACGAACACATAATCACTCCCAGAAACTTGCACACACATATAAACACACGTATAAACAGTTACACACACACCCCTAACCCTACGCATGCACACAAAGTTGCACACACATACGCACACACAGACACACTTTCTCTCTCTTCCACACTCGAGTATTTGTCGGCTGTGGTGACTCAGCGCAAGTGTGGACGTGACGTTGTTATCACGACGGCGCTGCACGTCACTCGCCCTGTGACAAGACACTTACCGTACATTCAGCTCGACCCGCCAACCCGACCTGCACCCAGGAGACATGTCGTGTTTATGTGGACAGCTGCACTGCCGCCAACCACAACAATGTTTATGACGACAGGAGGCGTACAGTGACCCTGACAACCGCCGCAAACACAGCGACGACAGCAACAAAATGGCTGTCACACGTGTTTTCACACTTCACAACGATTAGTGCGAAGCTTGCATATATTGAAATGGAATGAAACATATTTAATATACCAATAGCACGGAAATAACTGAATGATCCCTGGTGTACAAAGAATATTTGACCACAGTCGGACTAGATGTTCGCGTGTGTGTACTTTCCACTGTCAGGTGCTTGGAATGTTTCCAGGTGGATTACAAGGAACTGATCACCGGCACTATATCTTGTTTACTAAGCTCATTTTGTTTATTTTTCTCATCAGTGTGAATCACAAACACCACATCAACGCTCATCCACATGTATCCGTCAGTAAAGGTGTCAATCAGTGCAGCGCTCACCTGTGTGGTTTAATGAGCAGTTTTCAGCCAAAAATTCTTCAACTTTACATCGAGAGTGGTCAATGAGACAAAGAAAGCAACTCCATTTGAACAGGTATGGGTCTCGGAAACTGCAAACAAGACTGAACAAAGACAAATGAGCTTGATAAACAAACTAAACTGAAGAAAGGCAGTTTAATAAACAAACAAGACTGAACAAAGGCAGTTTAATAAACAAACAAGACTGAACAAAGACGAATGAGCTCGGTCAACAGACAGCACGACGCTCGTTGTTGGCGTCATCTCAACATTCATCCGGCTCGGACCCACTAAGAATTTGCTCCGGGCCAACCCTCCACCTATGTGTCTACTCATGGCATTGTAATCACATGACACATGCAGGCGGTGGGGGGCATTGTTGAAAAGACAAAGTATTTTTAGTTGACAGCTGACTTGATTGATGGACAAAACGCGGTTATACGATGGCATCCCTTTGGGGGAAGCTGAGCGGAAGTGGAGGATGTACCTTTATTTGGTCACAGTCCCGATGCTTTCCGAATTTAATTTTTTTCATCTGGTTTGTTGTGTGCATTGGGATGGGGAACATGGCAAAGAAACCGACTATGTGATGTCTTTGCAGACTGGTCAGGAAGAAGTTTTTTAAAAAAAGAAAAGTTCTGACAAAAGATAATCGTAGATGCATGTGCAAATAAACACAATAAACATTTTTTTCTTTCTGTCTATGTCTGATTTGTGGCAGAGTTCTCTTCATTCTGTGTTTCTTTTTCTTCCATTATTTTCTGACTTTTTTCCTCGGGAGTTGGTTGAGCACACAACCCAGTGACCTTTGCAGTAGGTCGGTGACGTGGTGACCCCAGTCCGACAGTCTTTGAGGAGCAGAGGTTGCTGTGTGTCGCGAGGTGAAGATGGAGAAAACGTGGATTGGACTTGTTAATACAACTTCTGCTCTTGTTCCTTGTGAAACTTATGATTCAGGTTTATCCCTTGCTCATTTGTTGTACTAATTCAATCATGACACCAAGTAGGAACGTAAGTCTACAAAGAAAATAATATTTTATTTTTAAATGCAGTAGTTAATTTCCTATAACAGAAAATCCATCTGCTGGTCATCAACAAACATTCAGGCTCTGCTGAAATTCAATGAGTTATCTACTATTAATTTTTAATTGTATGTGCTTGGCAGGCAGCTGCCCCTTCTCCTCTTCCTTTACCCTTCATTTCTTTCGTGACAGGTAATATTTACTTCTAAGTAAAAGCATGCCATCCATATCCATTAATCTTTGATTGTTTTCATGAAAAATAAACGAAAAAAAATGTGTATACGAAAGTGGAAGCTGTTTATTTTTTAATTTTTTCACAACGCAAATTGCCAGCTCATCCTTAAGGAAAAGAAAAATAAAGTTTTTTTATTACTTTTTTGCATGTACTAGGATTCCGTTTAACGAGACTTTACAGTTGGGTGACGTCATGTTTTTAACGGATGAGTTTAATGACCGGCTGCACGGCAGGACGTGAGACATAAGGACATCCTTGTGAAGACACACCCAGACCCTGGCTCGCTGATGACTCATCACTGGCACGAAGAGAACAGACATAAGAACTGAGTGTTTTGTTTTTGTGCTCCAGCCTGACACACCTGACAGGTGGGCTGCTGCACTGCATCTGGCTGCTGCACTTTACGAGTGCAGTGGGTTAGTGGCTCGTGTGGCCCTTGCCGTATCTCAAGGTCCCGTCATCGTTGCCGTTATCTAAGATTCATGCTCATCGAGAAGTGATGATAAACATCTTTTTGTTATCTTTATTGTGTCAACTATATAAGTAAGGAAATACAAGCACACACACACACACTCTCTCCTCCAACGAAATCCAGGGATTAAAAACAAGTAAATAAACTGTTTACAGATTTATTTCAACTTTGTTTCTGCAATCTCTCAATGCTCAAATAATAACAAATGACAATGTGAGCGCAGTTACAATATATGAGCACCACAACCCCCACAACATTCGTCAGCGACAACTGCGTGCCTCCTGCGGTGGAGTTCACGGTGTTTGAAAACTGTTTTACAAAATTATTACAATAAACAAAAAATTACAAGTTTATATCGCATTCGTCTCAAACAATAAATATAACAGGTGTAAAAATCATCCAGACTGAGCTACCCGGTTCCGATATAATGCTACATCCACACACCTCGACTGTAACAACTTCCAGGAAGACATGGGACTAGCGTGAGGTTCAGGCATTACACTTACAGGCAACAAGCGGGTCACGTGACTTACAGCAGCAAGTGATGATGGGAGATGGGGGCATATACAATGACCTTTGACACACACTCAACAGGCTTGAACCAGGTACAACTCTTGACACTACAAGCATGGCAGCTGGTCATCCACTCGAGACCACACACATCCTCGTGCCGCTCGTCTGATGGCACAGTCTCACCACACCATAAACATCCACTGCTACCCATCCAAGGGCCTGGCTGCAGCCAGACGACAAGTACACCCTGCGGCCTACCCGGCCTTTGTTCGTTCCGTTTGTTTAAGACTAATGGAAGACAGGGAGACATTGGCTCTTGAATGCTTCAAGAGCATGGCTCTAGTTCAAGAAAAACAAAAAGAGACAAACGTACCTTAACTTTTTACCTATCTGACCTCTAACGGCCTTGTTTCATCTGACCTACTCCGAAAGTTTATCTCCCCTTTGCATCTACTCGGATGCTGAGGATGGATGGCAGGGAGCGAGGCGCTGCTTTACGTAAACAAAGGTTTTGGCATGAGAAGACAGGAACGATGTCGATGGCAAGGATAGAAACGAAAGGCAGGATATGGCTGACCGAGATCCCATCACAACAATCCGCAACCTACACCGGGGTGTAGATGTTGGAGGCAAAAGTCAAATAGATGAAGGGGGAAAACTCTTTATCTTGGCACCCCGCTCCTTTTTTAAAAAAAAGCACCAACAATAATTTTTATCTTCGAGATATTCTTGATCTCTGCGTTTAACAAAATTGATCATTTCGTTTTGCGTCGATCAAAACAAAAAAAAAAAAAAAAACAACAAAAAAAAAAAAAAAAAAAAAAACCCAAACAAACAAAAAACAACAACAAAAAAATAAAAAAAACCCCAACAACAACAAAATAAAAAATAAACAAAAAACAAAAACAAAACGGTCTGCTCTCTTCAGGAGCAGGTATGTGAAATTTCGGATTCTGCTGCTCTCCTACCAAGCACCCTTACTGTTCTTCTATAACAAGGGAAGAAGCAAAGGAAAACCATCAAATGTTCTCCCACTTTCGACTGCTTCAGAGCGAACTGTAATCACATCCATGATCTGTTGTCTTAACAAGTTCCTCCAATATCGAGTGTTTAAAAAAAATCAGTTATCTTTCTACCAGTTAAAGCTGGCCTCCTTTTGTACATTTAGTTAACAGAAGATACTCGTCTCAAGATTTAAGAACACGATCTCGATTAAGAGGGAATGACAAGTGCAGACATCACAAACCAGTGAACCGTGTACTGCCAGGAACAAAGATTCCAGAGTTTGGAAAACAATATCATCATGCACAATGCACTCGTCATACACTATAACACTACCTCAAATCGTCCGAATCTTTGATTCGAAACCCCTTACTCTCAACTGACCATGTCATTTCTGAGGTTGGGGAAAATATACTTCCTGTCAGAACAAATATCAACTCAAAGAAAAGCAATACGCTGCATGAGAACAGCACTCAAGAGAGAGAGAGAGAAAGAGAAAAAAACAAAAAAAAAAACCCCACCTCTAAGATTCGACTACACCCACAACTTTGCTGAATAAAAACTTTCAACTTGTCAACTGATTTTTCTGCATTTTGGACAGGCTTCATAATTATAAGGCCACAGTCTGTAATCAAGGTGGAGGCGCGTGCATTCATTCCTGTCTGATTCAAACACTGATGCACACGAGCTTTATAAGCCAAACAAACAGCTGATGTTACATATCATTCGTTTGTAACGGAAATTAAAGATATTAAATTAATGATATGAGATGACGAAGCTGAGGCAATAACAGCAGCCGAGCTATGGAGGAGGAGCAAAGGTAGCTAGCGGCTTGAGTCGACATCAGTCACGTGTCCAAGTTCCTTTAATATCAGACAAGACACAGCTCTCGGTCTCCGTGCTGACGATGACGCACTCGTTGCACGTTGTCAAATGGGGTACAAGTGGGGTAGGGGTGGGAGGGTGGGGTGAGGGAAGTTTGGTTTACTGAACTGCTGATGGACAGACTTGCTGACTGACAAGTTTTTTATTTTCAACAGTTCACAGTCTCGCTGTCAAAATACGTTTTCCAGACTCTTAGTCATCAGGTCACTGTTGGTGTTCTGTGTATCTGTGACCAAGGTCCATCGTTTAAAAAAATGGGGAAAAAATGGAGGATTGGGGCAGGGGCGATCACCCCAGATTTCACCTACACCGACATCGAAGAATCTTCTTCGCCCGTTGATTCGTGAATACCGGAGTCGAAGGAGTCCTGCTCACCGTGGTATATTTTGATGGCCGAGCCGTTGACCAGAATCTGAGTGTCCACGTAGCGTTTGTTGTTGCTGTCGCTGCTCTGCGCTTTCACAACCAGACCGGAAGTTGCGTCGAATGCCGGCACCGTCTCACACTTCCGGCGGTTCGTCGTTGTCGAAGATAACGAAATGACTGGGAGCTGCCGGGACGAGGAGACCTGGGAATGCGATGCCGTTGTTGTTGTCGTCGTTGTTGCTGTCTTCGTTGCGATGTCTTCGTCGGAGTCGTACATTTCGGTGTCGGAGACGGACCAGTCGGAGTGGTCGAGGTCTTGGGAGGAGCCCCTGACGGAGGTTTTGCTGTAATAGTAGCGCCTCTGCCACTTCAGCTCCTCGATCGTCTCGTTCAATGTCAGCAACTGCTTCATCAACGACAGGTCCTGGTCCATCAGCGATGCCTGCAACGACACACACAACACGGTCATGCTTTTCTGTATGCGTAACATTTTTTTTTTTGACTTCACAGAACGAGTTGATTATGATATATCAAACGATAAAAACATAAAAAGGGTGAACATTATGTCAAAAGATGTCTGATCAAGGGAATTCATATCACGGTTCGTGCACGTGCCGTCAAAGAATAAGAGAAATGGAGACGAAACACCTGCAGCAGCTCCCGTCACGAACTTGAGAGGACGACTAACGCCTGCAGGTATGAAAACTAGGGCATCAGGTATCCACATCGTGATGACTGGTACACTCGTACTGAGTCTACCCTCGCTACGCCCAGCTCTTCCCTCCCATCCGATCACCACCCTTAGTTCAGCCAGTGTTCTGAGGCTTAGGTAAACAATACACATTTTAAAGCTAGGTAAAGTATTTTAATATTTCAGTAAATATCCAGGCTGGTCATGCTTACGAATGTCTCACAACCTTAAAATCCTATTTTTTCTCCCTCCCTCCTATTCTCTGAATGCGTGTGTTCGTGACAGTGTGTGTGTATGCGTGCGTGGTCAAGGTGGCAGGTGTTGTTCCGTCTCCTGAAAAATCGTCCACCTTAAGCTTTTTTTTTTATCTTTCTTTCGTCGTCGCGGGATCGTTGCAATGCATCACGAGGACAGGAACTTAAAACAGACATGTGACGTGGAGTTCAGGCCAAGCGTGACTCATGGCGACCGTGACCGTGACGATCGATCAATCGTCGATTGACTGTCGCTGCAGCAAGGACTCAACAACACGGCAACAGCGACTGGCGGGGTTTGATGCAACACCTGGCACATCTCACATTCACCCTCACACCTGTTGTTATTTCTACTGACCCGCAGACACCCCCTACCTCCGCTACCCCTGTCGACCATTTCCAGGTTGGGTCCCGTTCTTTCCAAGTCAGATCGGGTTTCGACCCCTTGAAGTCAACCCTTCACCTCCCACATGCTCGTTCTGTGTGAAAGTCGTATCACTCACGCGCTTGTACCTGAGCCACCGGGAAGGACTCACCTGAGGGAGGGACCACCCATCTTTCGGTGCGACTTGAACCTAAGGTTATGTCCACTCTCACCTTTCATCTCTCGCCCCCAGCAGCGTCGGGAGAGCCGGCTCTCTGCACATCTTTATCACCAGGAAACAATCCGCTCACCCAGCGGACTGCCATGAAAGTGGGAGAGAGAGACAGAATAAACCCTGGAGACAAAGGGAGGAAGGGTCGGGGTGCAGGACGGGGGTTGGCTTTCTTCCGGGTGGAGGAATTTTAACAGCGAAGTTTATGATCTTTTAAACTTGCTTAGCTTGCGTGAAGTAAAATGTTCCTCCTTACACACGAAAACCGACCGAAGAGCAAGTTCACTCCCTTCTAAATTTATGGGTACATTAATGCCTGGAACATTCTAGTCCCCGTGCAGCCTGACTCTGGGGTAGAAAAGGCGATATAGGATCCACAAGTCTGGGTGTGCTCTCTCCACAGGCTTGACTCTGCATGTCTGAAGTGCCTTTGTGTAGGAGCGGCTGGAAAAAGCGGGAGGCGGTTGGAATGGTGCGAGGAGAGGGCGGGGGTAACTTCATGTCACAAGGAGACAAATGGAGGCTGACAGGAGAGGCTTTAGACTGAGAATCACACCCTTGTCTAACTGTGAATGAGGGAGCATAGACGACACAGCCCACCCTGTCGCCATTATCTCTCAAGTATTAATTAAAGTTGTGTATGTCGTACAAAACTCGCGATGCAAGCTTTTCACGGGACAAACACTTAACCTTCTCTCCTTCACAGCACGAGTGCGAACAAATAAAAGATGAACACGAGCCTTTATAAGTTCACTGAGAACGACAGCTTCACCAGGGGGGACAGGGGGGAGATGGCAGCACTCTTTGTTCTCCGAGCTGATAACGATAAATTTGAAGCTTACCGTGGAATTCGAACTGGAGCCTGAGGGATCGAGCACAGGGGTGGTGGGTGGAGTGTGTGGAGAGAGGGACGAGCTTGACGGGAGATAACAGTCTCGTCGTGTGTCTTATCCTTTGACCTTAGGTCCTTAAAAGGTTGATGACCCTCAACTCAAAAAAGCCTAGAAGTTGTAAATGTTTTTAAACGAAAAATTGTGATTCTGGACAGTTCGATAATGCTTCCAAAATCTTTCCTGATCTTGAAAACCAACAGGTGTGAGTGTGAGTGCGTGCAGACAGAAGTGAGGGAGATATTAAGACAAAGACTTCTTCTTTTCGAAGCTGGAATTTTTGTCTTGTCTTCAGATTATGCATGGTCCGCGCCATCTTTGCAACGCCCACCGATGATGGGAGAGGAAAGCAAATGTAACGGCGGCTACAGACTGCGAGGCGACAAAGAAAAATGAGTTGCGGCGATATTTACAACCGACACGCGCTACAACAACTCCCAATAAAAAATATGGCGTGTCATTTAACACCAGAGTCGACTGCTCTTACCACAAGAAAAATGTGGCACTGGGTCACGTGGTTTAACCCAGACCCCGCAAGTAGGCTAATGGCGTCGTTTCCAGCAGAGTGCAGTGGGGAAGACAACTCTTTACAGCCCCTCCGCTCCTTTGTTCAACGGCCTAACTTGAAAAAGGGTCTGGGGGGTAGGTTTTAAAAAAAACTTCTGTGAGAACAAAACGTTTGTTGTCTTAAAGTCGTTTTCTCGAGCAGCGAGTTACAATTTAGTTCGCGAAAACCCCCATGATGGGTGATAAGAGTGCTTTATTCTTTATTCTCTGATGGGGTGATAAGAGTGCTTTCCCTTGCTCTTTATTCTTATGACTATATAATATTTCTGTTAAAGGTTGATTTATCTTAGTTCTTCTTAGCGGCCTTAGAATTAAAGTTTTTCAAAAAACAATTTTCAAACACTGCAACGCCTGTATACTATGAAATCGTTCTCTCACGTGTTGATGGCGTGCACTACTCAGATGTTGTTTACTGAATCAACACACTGTCCGCAAGGAGTGTTCTCCCTCCCTCCCACCTACCCCCACGACTCACTGCTTTTTTCATTTACATCGCTTCTTGCCGGGAGGCTATGATGAAAGCATCCATGTTATCAAAGTCAGCATCTTTAATACATCTTCAAGCTTTCACGATTGGGTTTGTTCAAACAAGTCGACCGTAGAGACAGAGAGAGAGAGGAAGACAGAATCACGTTCGTGCTCCACCCCTCCCCCTCCCATTCACAAGCGGCATCGACCTTGACCCTGCTGCCGTTCTCTACTTCCCCACGGATCGCCTGACCCCTGACCTGTTGTATGTCGGTGACCTGAACTCACTGTCCGCACTCTGGTCCTCTGTGGACTGAATGCAGTGACGATGACAGCAGGAGGGCGTGCTGGAGACATTCATATTTTCTGCGCTAAGCATGTTCGGGTAGGCTAGTGTACCCAGAAACTCCCACCCGACACAGCGTACACCAAAAGCTGAAAGATAACGATTCTTTCTCACTCTCTCTTTCCTACCTCCCCTACTCTTTCTCTCACACACGATGTGCGCATGCGCACACCAGCTGCAAGTGCCAGGCGTACGGTCTGCTTGCATCAGTTGATGATGTCAGTCCGTGACGTCGTTGTCACCCAGTCCCTGTCCCCCGTACGCCGGCAGAAGCCAGTTTGATCACGTAGGTACACCTGGGCGCATGCTGTCCCGTTCACAACCGCAGGACCACGCATCCAAGGCCAAGGTTAAAACAAAAACCACCGAGCATCTTTGTCCACTGGAAAAAAAAAACCAGAAACACTCGGGCGTGAAAACACTTGTCCAGCCTCTTGTTCCAGGGACGAAGGGCATGTCGAGGTGAAAGCGTGTGTGGGTGTGTGGGAGGGGGAGGAGGAGTGGTGTGGAGGTAGGGGTGGTGGTACGAGCGTTTGTTTGTCCACGCGCCGCGGATGTCGCAGTCGTTGAAGGCAGATGTCAGCAGGGGTTACTGGTCTTGGCAAGGGCCGCAAGTCTCCAGCAAGAAAGGAAGTCACGCACATCATTGCCTCCTCATTCACAACCACCACGAAGGTGTTCTAGAATGTTCAAAACACACACGCACGCATGCACACAGAAATTACTAACTCTGCCATTCGTTTCATCCCTGATGAAGCTCTGCCATGGCGGCTTGAAATCGAATCCTTTGATACAGGGACATTAAAGTTCGTGCTAACGCCTCACAACACCAAACCTTCACATCGTCTTCCCCCCTTCCGTAGCTGGGTTTGAGTGCAAACCATGCTACTTTGCATTATCTTTAGCACCACAGTGCTAGCCTTGACTCTCACCTCTCGATAACGAAGACGCATTCGCGTCCCGTCGCCACAGTGGCGCCAGACAGACAATGACCTCGTCCACCCGTCACTCACGAGGACGCAGCAGTCCGTAGTGCTCTCACCCACCCCTTTAAGTTCTCTATCTCCCTTCTCTTGCTCCGCCTCGTCAACATTTCGCACACGATGCCCCCACTTCCGCACCTTGAAGACCAGTGAGAGGGGGGGGGCAGTCTGCCCCCGGTACATCCCCCCTACTGCATCTCTCATCGCACGTACTACCAACGTTTGACAGCCCGGATGTCCGAGCACAAAGACAGGCCTCACCCTGTGACAAGTCAACTAGTCCACTGACATGTCCTGTTATGGTCACGTGTGCAGATACAGCGGGAACACCGAAAATGTCGAATACTGCTTTAAAAATGTCAACATTTTCACAAGTACTGTTGACTTTTCCGGCTTTAATCATAACATTTTAATCACTTGAAACGTTTGGTCCCAAACACGGAGGGGAAAAAATCCTGGCAAGCCAGGGATTAAGGATAGCGCACCTTGCCACTCCAGTTGTGCCCCTTAGCAAAACCGCTCAACGTGGCGCTAGCATGTACATGGAAAGTACAGTGAAGAAATATGAACGATTAATAAACGTATTTCTTATTTCAGACCGGTGCAGGGGAGGATTCACCTGTAGGACACTTCACCGCCAGAAGCTCAAGGAGAGTCTTCCACAAAGAACTCGGTCTGCGAGGGTCCGGAGCACAGGTGTGCAACGACTCGGCCTCCCGGGTGCCGCTGACGGAGGTAATCTCACCTCCCAGGTACGCTCGTCCCCTGAGCCTTTGTTGTGCCGCTGTACGAGGGCCAGGTGGTGGCACGCCGCCAGACTCATTCGATTTTCATTTGCAATCGTCGTGTCTCTTGCCCAGAGCTCCGAGTTTACGCTGAGGTCAAGCCTGGTGTCGAGAATTCTATAAACCCTCCGCTGTTTCCTGGCAGGGAGGGCGAAGTCGCTAGACACAGATAGCGTAGCCGTATAGTAAGCAAGTATACGTACAGCTCTCCTTGGCAAGTCTCGGTGTTCCAAGTCTGATAATGGCCTGAGCGCAAACAAAATTGTTCCCTTTCTTTTTTGTCCCGGATGGGGTGTACTTACGGTCTATATCTTAATCTTGTGCGGGATTTTGTTCTCCAATTTCAAAAGCCACGTGCGTCTTACCAACGCAAAGGGTTAAAGAACTTTGACCCAGTGGCGATCCACATGCTAACACACATTTTTAAAAGTACGATACTTCAGAGTTTAGACGAAGCGGGTATCCAAAATGGCGCACAACTTCTAAAGTTTAGGTAGACCGATGAAAATTTTTGTTCTTTATTTTTACTTTTAGTTTCTTTTTTTTCTTCATTTTCTTCTTTGATGCCCTTGTTTCTTCGTGATGTGTAGTTCTTTTTTCTCGACAATTCAACAAAAGTTTCCAATATTTCGGGGACAGATATTGAGGACAGCATGATCAAGCACGTTACAAGCTTAACTTTTCAAAATGTCTTCCAACTGACTTTTGTGGACAACAGAGAGGAGTGACTGTAGCTAAGTTCGCTTAAGTGCTGACGAAGGTAGGCCGTAAGAACGTGATATTGATATAAGCCAATATCTAATTTGACATGTCCACATGCTCTCTGTACTGATTAATGACGATTGTTCATGTAACACAGAAAAAGGAGGATCACCTTGAAACAGAGAGATGGGTCAACGAGACAAGTTCACAGGTCACTAATTGCGTGTTTTAGCCGCTTGAAAAAACAACAACAAACTGAATTTCCTTGGTGAAAAAAACCAGCCAGGACGGCACCTGTCTGTCGCATTTCACTGATCTACACAGGTCACTTCAAAAGGTCGCTTGTTTACACACAACTGGCAAGTCCACTGATCTTCAGAGGAGGAAACAAATGTTTGAACTTTACGTGAGAGAAAGAGAGAGGGAGTGAGAGAGAGACAGACTTATGAGAAGAGCCGGTCTGGGAACAGTTGTGATGTTTGCCTGTTCGGCTTGTTTGGCAAATTTTCAAGTCAACGACATCAGCTTGGAGAAAATTCACCTGAGCCAAAGCTGCATGTAAGCAGACAAGTCAATCCTTGGTGCAGCACCTTGCTGGACAGCTTTGGCGAGGGCTGACAGGACATGCGAGTTCTCACGTCTCTCTCACTCTCTCTCATTCACACACACATCTCCTTTGTCCTCACAGCCAACCACACAGGTAAAAGAAAAAAAAAGTTCGTGTGGATATCGATGAAGCGTACAGGTGAGGCGACAGTAACCTGTATTTCTTGCCTCCTCTGTCGCTCCAACTCAAAAGCTGCCGGTAATCTCCCCCATTCTCCTGTATATTTGTCCAAACGATTTCTGGAAATGTTTTGCGCATGTCCGACAGCTCAAGACGTTGGAGCCCCACGAGCTCGAGCCCGTGGCTCACGTCGCACTGTCGTCATCCGCCAGGGGTCGCCCCGGTGACTGTGTGGTGTACGTGTTACCTGAACAGGTGAGAAACTGGTCGACACGGCGAAAGTGTTTTGCACGTCGAAATACCTGACAAGCTTGCGCGATGGAGGAGACGGCGGTCGAAAGGACAGAAGTGGCGATATTTATGAATGGAGGCAGAGGAGGTGGTCATGGAGGGGAGAGAAATAAAAAGCGAGATGTCGTTCACATTTTTCTTTAACAACAATGATCATATGAAATGCAGAAGTAAAAGTATAGGTTGAGGGGTGTAAAAACATTCAGTATATATGGTTTTGTCTGTTTGCACGACCAGATTTATTATGTTTTTGTTTACTCGACTGAAACTGCCAGCGTCACTACACACATGTTCTGAGCATGCAGGAGGAAAGAAGCAAACACATGGTCACTGCGACTTCTGCGCATGCGCAGTTCAAGAAAGGAAAAGGTTGGTGAGAAGGTCACAAACTGAGCAGAGAATGATGAGCGAGCACAGTTCAACACGAAACCCAAATAAATAAAAGCTCCATTCTTCAAAAATGATTATTTCAATTGTATGGCAAGACAAGATGGTCATAGTCGCCTTTATCTAGGAACACACATGCGCACACATGCGGCGTGCAAAAACAACTTTTTTAATTTTTTTTTTTTTCACACAGGAATTCTTTTCTTACACTGTTCTCGTGTTACCTCTTTGTACTGTGCGGACTATATTACAGTCGACTTTACAGTCATGCGCTCGACTGAGTCCGAGGAATGTGTTTATCGGTTCAGACATTTGGCCGAGAGGGGTAAAAAGAAAATGTCGCGTAGAAACAGTTGATAAATAGCCTGGAGACAGGGCTGCGAGAGACGAGTGTGTGTGAGAGAGAGATGGAGGGAGTAGGAGTGCCCAGCTGCACAGTGGTCTCCTCCAGTTGCTGCATCATTCACAAGACCCCAGGCGCTGAAACAAGCCTGTGTATAGGACGTGTTTGATGTAAACAACAGGTGCGCCCTCCCACTCACCTTCATATAATATTGAGATACCATATTAGGTTCGTTGAAGCTGAGTGAAGGTGGCATGCAGCTGCTATTGTTCTCAAACTCCCTTCCTTATCCTAAAACTCTGTTCTTCACACGAAACCGAAAATGGATGCTGACACGATTCAACAGTATACAAGACGTGATAACCAGCAGAAATAACATTGTTTTCACAAATATTCTAAAATGTGCACGTATACAATCGCTGGACATAATTCCATTATCTATTGCTAAAGTCGTGACAGCCTGCAGTTTGATTAAACAAATGTAGACGCACTCATTCATGTCCCTCCCTCACCCTCCACAAACATACAACCGTCTCCGTCTCTCGGCAACTCCACGATCTAATGGTTGTAGAATCGTGCACGCATCTTACGTAAGTCCTCCACCCTAACCCTGTTTCCGTTCCTCTTCCTTGGAAACGCGAGGATGTTGGTGTTAGCGCGAGTCGTGATGCCATGAAAGCGCCCCTGGCGGCACGCGGCGAGGTCTGGGGCAGACGACCAGTAGCACCCTGTCATCTTATCGATGGAAACACCTCGCGGCGATGCAGGAACCGAACCCTTGATACTCATTGACGACTTCCTGCCCCCGCGAGTCAACCCCCACCCCAGCATCCATCCCCACCCCACCACCTTCTGACCTTAGAGTGCGCCCCGAGTTTACCATGGCGACTGCCCGCTGTTCGCGGGGTCTGCCTCTCCACGCACGGCTTAGCTTCAAGCACGGGAAGGGCTTGGTATGGCGTTGACCCCTGACCTCCATCCCCACCGAACCTCACTCTGGCTGCCCTAGTTTGTGGACCGCAGCCGCGTCCTCTTCAAACTACTTCCACACCGCGGAAATATTCCAGACTTTGGGCGAACAGACTTTCTGCAGACAACAGCAGCGGCAACCGTGACGATGCGGACTTGTGAGCGGCAGTCATTCCTAAAACTTTGCGCGGAGCTTCATAGTTCGTCAACAGCTTTTGATTTAAAATGTTACGAGACCAGTGACAGGTATACACACACCTTATGTGTCAAAGCTGCATCGTCAATAAAGGGTCCAAATAAAAAAAAAAGGTTTTGCTTAACGATTCAGTCGAAACTACTATTTCTGAGAAAAAAAGTCGTTAAAGTAAATGCACGGTTGAATGCAATTTACATCCTGACTACAGCATTCAAAGTACGTTTTGTATGCTGACCTGATAACAGCGGAAAGAAATATTAATTACAGAAATCTTACGGGAAGTTATTTTCTATTTTTGGTTTTTATAAGGAAATATATAAGACTGGAAGTCTTTTTTCCCGAAAAAATGCTAAATCAGACGAACACGCACACCTACAGAGTTATACAAAACAGTAAATATGAAGTACACTGTACGCACCATTTCTGTTCGTAGTTTTTCCATCGCCTCGTCAATAGAGTTTCTCTGTCGTCGTCCGACACCTGTCGTGGAATGGCTGTTGTCGCATGTGTTGGTGTGGCTGGTGCTGTGGACTTTGTTGGTGCGTGAACACGGAGAAGCACTCTTTTCCCACTTTGTCTTGATGCAGTTGGCCGCCTCCACCCGGGACTGGTAGAACTGACGACAGGCGTTGGACAGCTCGATAGATGCTGTGTACTTGTCCATGGGGTCGAAGCCCGGCACCTGTAGATATCTTCTCGTATCCATCTTTGCAACTTTTTTTCTAAATATTAGTTGATGGCAGTGGTCTGTGCTGGAAGCAGTTCTACTTACAAGTAGAAGTGTTATGCTACTCGCCTGCTTGTATTACAGACTGGCTGCAGGAGGACACAAACACCATGCGAAATATTCACTGCTTCACTCGCACTACAAGCATCCAAGCACCGATGAATGAAAGACTGCCGCAGAAAAAAAGGGTAGATCCCGGAGCTTGTGAAGAAGGAGGGGTAGTAAAACCTTGTCTGTGTGAAAATACAAGTGTATTTCTCCTTCCTTCTCTTGTGGAGTCACGATGAAGAATGAATGCAACGGCGAGCAGCGCGCAACAAAACTGCAGGGAAGTCGCCGAGTAAAGAGAACAGCGCGCTCCCATTGGTTGAAAATGGCGAGTCCACTTTACCGAAAGGGGAGAGGAGAATGCGCGAGTCCATTCTGCCGCTGTCGTCGGAGATGAAAGCAGACGGCAAGCGCCGTTAGTCTCGCAGTGGGCGTCGTGGTGTTCGCACACTTGCTGGCACACTTTTTGGCGATAGCTTCGAGCTATTTGAAGCAGCAAGAACTTGTGCGATATGATTTAGTAATTTGAAATAGTCATTGAAAATATCGTTTTGGAAGATCTATCATTATATATGTTTACAGAAAACGACTGCGGTGAAAAATATTTTCATTAAAGCTGGTGGGAGCAAAAAAAAAAAAACAAAAAAAAAACACAACAGAGCAATTTCTAAACTGAGGGTGAAAAATAAAAGCCGTGTTTGTTTACCCAAACAGAGAAAAGAGAAATAACAAGATTGCCTAACGAGGTAAGTGGCAGGGAAAGGGACGGTACTCTTGGTGACATGATTACTAGCAGGATTTATCTCCCTCCATTTACGGTGAACTAGGCGTCCATGGTGGTGGGAATTTTCGAGCTTGAAGCTATACAAGTACCTGGTTGCTCCCATCTTGCTGTAAGGCTGCAAAGCCGATACAGAGAGAAAGATCCAGGTATTCGAGATGGAAATGCTTCCGGAGACTGCTCTCCTACTGGGAACAGAAGACAAACGAACTTTCTCGCAGTCTGGTACCGCCCTGATTGGTGGCAATGAACCTCTGCTGGTCACCGTCAAAGGGCGAAAACTGGTTTGGTTCGGGCATGTCTGTAGAAACACTCATTACAGTGTTGTTCCACTCTACTGATAATTTAAATTTTTTCGACTAAAGTATTTCCCTTGAGAACTAAACCTGGATTTGATTTCACGCTCAGTAAACGTAGGGGTCGTTAAAAGACCAAGAAAAGTACATTTATAAAGCATCGAACAATTCTTTTTCATTCTTGCATCGGACCTTAGCTGTTTGATAGAAACAACAACCGTGACTTGCATTACTGCATTAAGAAATTAAGAAAATATCTAATTATACATATAAACAATTATTCATATAATACTAAAATATTTTAATACAGTCAAATCTCGCTACTATGCCACTCTCGGTATTATACCACTTTTGCTCGGTCCCGACAACATTCAATGCAAAATAAATTTACTATGCCACCACCTGCTCTCGCTACTATGCCACGATTGTGTGATTGTTAAAAAAGGCACAAGTTGTGAAATTCCGCGCAGTGCTCGCTTATTATATGAGAGTGTGGGACATGGCAGTTAGGTGGGATGGAACACAGCACGCACACAGGGAGGGTGGAGACTGGCGATGGGGGTGGTCGCTGGCCGGGTGACAGTCACGTGACAGAGAGAGGGAGCGGTAGAGGGTCGACTAGCGACAGGATGCAGGTGTGCGGATGTGGTTGGGAGGGGTGGAGGATGAAGAGGTGAGGGGGAGAATGAAAGGAGACATCTAGCGCTAGCCGACGATTCTTGATAGCTTTGAACTGACGGGTAACTTGAACAAGTAAAGCCGGTTTTACGAACCCTCGTTATTATGCAACTATCACTACTATGACACTTTTGCTCGGTCCCGGTACCGGTAGGTGTCATAGAAGCGAGATTTGACTGTATATAACCATGTATTCAAATATACACACACTGAATTTTAAGTAGCAATTGTCTTTATATTTCCTTAGCAATGCTATCAGTATAAGAAACATACAAGAAAAAGTAAAGAATAAACATGCAAGATAAACATTTATGGACTCAGGGAAGCGTTACTAGGCCTGACGAGGGGATGGGGAGGAGACAGGCTGTGACGGGGACCCAACCTTGGTCAGTGGATTTGCTTTACCTTGTTTTCGTTGACGTAACATTCGTTACTCTAGGGATTATTTTTCTATGAAGCGGGGTACTACACTTCTGATCCTTTAATAACATTTTTTTAATTATTTACTAACCACTAAGATGTAAACAACTCGATGCTCAAGTAGTGATGTAGATCCTAGTGCACTCGTCATAATGTTTGCAGTGTATATTACTTTACTGAATTAAATGTATGTATTGACAATAGAATTGTAAGCATATTATTATATACCGATGAAATAATTGATGATTACAATTAAAAGGCACCCGGAGAGATCACCTACCCCGGGGCCATTGCTGGTTCTTGGCGGCCCTGAGTGCTACACGGTGTAACTGCCAACAAAACTTTGTGACGTTCATTTAAAAACATCGATTGATGAAAGAAAATTACAAAGAGATCACAGGAAACTTGCAATTTAAAAAAAAAATAAAATGAATATTCTTCCGAACTTGCCTGTGTTTGTCTTTGGCGTTTGCAGTTTGCAGCAGAATTCACGAGTGGGGGATAACACTGGCAACAGTGTAGCCCGAGGATAAAAAATAAACAATGTTTTTTTCAGATCAGTGAATAATAATAAAAACCAAGTTTGACACATTTTCAGTGCTACAGGCTTTATCTGTTGTGGTCGTCACAATTTGTCTGAACCTTTTCTGAAGCCTTTTGTCAAACCCTTCAGTTCCAACTAACAGTCAGTGTGCAGACATTGCCTGTCGGCGTGTTTACTTGCCATTCCTGCAGAACTGAAAAGTGACTGTCGTTCGTTGCAAGCTGAAATGCCAGTGTTTGGAGTGGCCTGTCGGGATAGGTGGTAAGTGGGAAAGCAGGCAGTGAGAGGCATATGCGGGCAAATAAACCTGTTCACAGTGAAGGGGGTAAAATGGCATTGTCTTGAAAAAGCACAGTTTTAAAAATGTAGACGAACAAACAGGGCAGGAGAAGCGAAAAGGAAGATGATTCAGGGTCACGTGACGTGAAAGCATCCTATCCAGAGCGATGGGAGCGGCAACAGTCGATGACAGAGCATGCGCAAAGGTACGTCATTTGAACTGCCAACGGTTTCCTTTGCTGTGAACTTCAGTGCGCAGGCTCAGAAAATTCATCTACTGGTTGATTTAAATGATTCTGTCACTCCGTTTTTCGGTCATCTGAGCTAACAAGGTGAAACACGTAAGTAACGAGAAAAATATTTATTCAAAAGACGCGAAAACTGAAAGCTTAATCTACTTAGGCGATCAACATAAACAAAAAAGAATAAAAGGCTTGCTCACCACCACTCTAAGGTCATGGCCCCACTTTATTATTTTTATAAAATGGATTACGTCATACGTGCGGCGTCTGTGACGTTTTCGTGCTGTTGGTGACGTCATTTAACGCCGTTGAAGCCACGAAATTCCAGGCAATGGATGGCGCTGTTCCCAGAACGGTGGTCAGTCAGGAGAAGACAACCCAGGCTCGCTCTAAGATAGAGTGCGCTGTTCACTGCAGACGTTACCCACACTGCGCCTCGTTTGCATACAGCTCGCCTGATTCCACGTGTTATCTTCATCCTGTGACGTCAGCGACTTTCGACAAACTTGTGAAAAGTAAAACAACAGCAGTTTTCAAAGACGAAGGTAAGACATTTTCAGGTATGCGTGTTATTAGTTTCTTTACCGTGTGTTTGCATGGTTTGGTTACAGATATCTTCCATTTATTCTTTCATTTATGTCAGTTTTTTAATCATTAGTTTTGGACAAAAATAAAATTATTTTACACAGTAAAATTTTGACAGTGCACTCATTCATCTACAACACAAACATATAATTGCTACGTATTTGTAACGGTGTCATCGTACCCTAAGTAGATGTTCAGTTCTTTGTGTAGTTCAAATAGAGCCAGGAAATTTATGTATGGTACAATCTTACAAAGTGCCTATAAAATGATCTATCAAGTCATTTGGTAATAAAAAGAAAGCACAACAAACAAACAGAAAAAACAACAGATTATTCTTCGCCCTATTAGTCCGTTTAAACATTTTGCGCTATTCAAGTCTATTACTGACCAACGATCAGTTAGGCAGTGCGCGTGCGCAGAAAAAAAAGTAGGTTTATTATTGTAAGAATATTTGTTATAAGCATTGATAGTTCCTATTTTATTTCACGCTTTGTTTATATTCTCGCTTGACCAGATCCAAGCTGCAGCTTCCCCGCTAACGATTCTATCAGAGCCGTGACGCTTCAGCGGTCACTGTGGAGCGTGGAGGCAAACGTCACGTGTCATGGAGACTATTTCTGTTCAGAAGTGCAGAAAGCCACTTGTGCGGCTGATGGAAGGTGGAGTGACGTACAGTGTTTGAAAAGAGTTTGGAGATACCCGGAGGTAAGACGTGAGCGAGCAAGCAACAGAATAGCGAAAACATATATACCAATATGCATACATTTGTATATCTAAATCTCGAAGTAAAGTAAAAAAAAAAAAAATTAACAAAGAAATAATAATAAAAAAAAAAAAACAAATGGAAGAAAGAAAGAGTGGGAAAGTTAACTATCATAGTGCTGCCACAGTACCGTACACAAAACTCAAGTACAACAGTGCTACCCGCGGCCTGTGTGGACGAGTTTGGATAATTATTCATACATGTGACTTCACTCAAGCTGAGGATAGACTACTTTCGGTTTGATGTCGGCTGTTGATACCCATATTGTTCATTGACCATGTTGGCTGTAATAATAATAATAAATCGTCTACCTTACTGAGCACCTCAGTACAGTTCACAACCACACACACAACAAATTGTACATTAGAAAAGAAAGGTTTTCAGGCAAAGATTGTACATGTTGCAAAAGTGTAAACACACTGTTAAGTAGATAATTGTCTATGTCCCACTAATTATGCTATAAATATCAAACTAGTCTTTGGAAGAAAAAGGTTTATCCCCTAGCTTCTTCTGTAATCCCCAAGTATTGGTTAGTCTTTAAAGTATCCCCCTCTACTGGTTTAGTACTTCAAAGTCCCAGTTTGATTTGTATCCCACAAGTTAGCAGTTTTTTTTAAATGTCAAGGGTAGCTGTTTGCTGCATTGTCCCCCACTCGGCACTCCCCTCAAGTGCCACATCTAGTTCCATAAGTAAACGGTTTATTTCTCATCTGTCGTCAGACAATGAAGGAGGGGGTCGTACGTCAGGACTT
Organism: Pomacea canaliculata; assembly: GCF_003073045.1. Classification (NCBI taxonomy): domain Eukaryota; kingdom Metazoa; phylum Mollusca; class Gastropoda; order Architaenioglossa; family Ampullariidae; genus Pomacea; species Pomacea canaliculata. The sequence goes on from NC_037599.1 coordinate 5,389,838, forward strand.
CCAAATACCGGGAACAGTGACCGTGGACTGGTCAGTATGTGTCCAAGGAATGCCAACGGCAAACACAAAGTAATTCTACGATAAACTTAATATCTTATTTAGTTTACCTTCAAATAGTCTTTATGCATTCTCTTTTCTTGCGCATAAGTAATATGCAGATATTTTAATTTTTTAAATTTCTTCTTTCGTCTACCTACTTTTTTCTTCTCTTTCCAAGTCTACTCGTCACCATCCTTCCACACCTCCCCAACTAGCTCATGTTATAGTACACTTGATTTTTCTGTTTCGTACAGTGTCATAAAGTCCTTAGTTTACAATTCTGATAAAGTTTGTGCACATGTTCAATGCCACAGTTAACCTCACAAAAATACTGGAACTCAATGATGCAATTTGAAACAGGCAGATCCGATAAGATGTAAAATAAAACACTGAGGTACATGGGTTTCCACAGTTTTGCATTGGAAATACGTGACACATCTTGCAACACCATCCTAGTCCACACCAGCTGGCGACTACATTTCGACGAACCGACGCCTTACCTCGTGGTTACCTCCTTTGACGGAGGATGGGGAGCGGAAACGCGGGTTGGGTTACCTCCCTTGCTCCTGCAGGTGGGCCAGCCGTTTGATTTCAAGCTGACAGCAAATACTTCAAACACTGTTCACGTAAGCACAGTTCAACTGAATTAGTTGTTTATATTTATTAATAACATTAGTTATTTCTGAAATAAAAATGCAAGACAGTGTAACCATTTTACGGTATGTGTGTGCGTGCGCACGGTACCAAGAGGCAGTTAGTCGGTTAGTAACTGAGGGAGTGAAAGTGTGAGTAGGTGCGGCACATGGGATAATTCTGAATGTTTATTTCTTGTTACCAAGAGTTGTTGTACGTTTTCTGTGATTCAGATCTTCATGAACAACCAGTTCTTCAGTGGCTGGACTCTGAGTGTCCCTCTGTCTTCATTTTCTTACATCAGTGGCAGTGGTGATGTCAACTTGACAAAAGTGGAGACCTGGTGCAGTGGCTAACAAAAGATAAATATCGAACTAAATAAATAGCGTGCTGGATAAAAATCGTTTACTTTCATCTTAAATACCTTTATTAAAGGCCGTTGTTTGCTTGTATTTTTGCTGCTGTCTATTTTTTTCCTTGGTAACGGATGAAGTCGAGGGTTATTATTTTTCATGTCCTTGGTCGCATTACTTGTGCTTATTATCTTCAAACCCTGTTGGTTTTATCAACTTAATGTTCAGTCATTCTTACTTCATTTCTTCTTTTAAAACGTCTGTTAGTGCTCAGATCTCGTTATAACCACGGCAGGCAGTAAGGACTATTTGCACTGTTTTGTTTATTTAATGTCTCAACATTTTCCTACAAAATATAGATATTCTGCAATTAATTTTGTTGTCATGAGTACTTCATTTAAATTAGCAAAAATATTATAATGCATAAAACATAACATGTTCGTTTGTTTCTCTTTTGGTGCGTAAAAGATATCCTGAAATTAAAGGAAAAAAAAACAAACAAACCCAAACAAAACGAAAGGGGTATTCGAATGCAGAATATGTCATAAAATAAAATAGAAAGAACAAAATGTTGCTCTTTATTAAAAATAACAACATCTCAACAGTTAATTAGTAGGTAAGAGAGAATGCTTTTGTCTGTTATTTACGTACAAAGTTAAGTGGAGAAAGAAGTAACCAGTTGTCATGAAGCACTAATTGTCCTACATGCTGTTCATACCTCAACCAAACAACTAACTCTCCATGTCTCATGTTGAAGCAGAGATAGCAGTCTTCACAATATAAATGTGCAATGTCAGTGTTAACTGGTGTGTTACAAGTATCGGCAATGTCAAAGCATCCAGAGAACAACGAGAACGTTTGTAAACGCCCAAGGGAGATCAACGCAATGCGGTCTGAGGTGAACTTCCGGAGCAGGTCCTGGACAGTTTTTGTTGTCCTCCGTTGCCGTGTGAGTCCTTTATAGTTATCGACAAACTTGTTCTTGTGACATAGAAGGACCAGAGAACACACTTCTGTAGAATTGCATATTGATCCTAATTGTCCCTGTACCGGCTGTTTGACTTCCCTCTGCTTGTGGTGACAAGTCTGTCAGGCTCCGACTGCCGACAAACAACTGACAGACTCCAGGGGACACTCCTAGGATTGAGGATTGTATTGATGGACCTTACCGAACCCACCTTCATGATACCAACAACTATTTCTCGCCACAGTGAAGTGGCAAAGCTGATGTGGTTCGACCGTGTGACCCGGCATGACCCCAAGACCTTTGGTTACCTTGGTTACATTATTAGCATCACTGTTATCTTTTTTTTTTATAGAGCACATTTTTTGTTTACTTTTACTTATTTTGTATCTATGTACGTGCATTAAAGCTTTGCATGGTTAAAACTGTTGATTGTTTATAGCTGAAAGTTCTCAATACCCTTTATGGGGTGAATAGATAAATAAAATGTCAAATGTCTATAGAAGGGGAGTGGGTGGACGGAGAAAGAACTGGCTGGAGAGGAAGGAGTGACTAGTCCTACCATGCAAGACCAGCTGACAGGTTCAAGTGGTTTGCCGGTACCACTTAAAGGCTGAATGAATGAATGAGCAGTAGCAAGAGGAAGGAGGTGCGGGGAAGAAACAGTCTGTGATATATATTTCCTGCATTGTTTTGATTTAACACCTTTTAACGAGTGTCATTTTTTCCGTTGTATTTTGTTTTAAAGGTCTTGTAGACATTTTAATTGTTGAGTTTTTATGTAGCTAATATTGATTGTTTAGTTTTTGATTGTTAAGTTTTTTTCTAAAAATAAATTTGTCGTAGTGTTGTTTTATCGACTTTATGTGCTTCGACTGAATGTTGTCCGCCTCTAGCCGAACTAAACAAAACGTAGATGTATGTGTGGAAGAACCACTGACCTAATACGCCAGGGTCAGGATTTGAACCCGCGGCCAGCGGTCACTAGGAAGACTGACCAGCCTTTGTCTTAACATTCTTCCTCCTTCATCTTGATCGGTTTTTTTCTGTCAATAAACTTGTAATCGTGCGTTATTCCAGTGTTCGGTTTCTCAGCACGATTTGCAGTTTCGCCTCAGGCAGATGGAGAGAAATAGTAAAGATGGTTTCATCGACTGTCAGCAACTGTGGGAGCAGATCTTAAGACTGAAGGGGGCGTTTCTCGTCGTGTTCTATCCGTTATTAAGACAGAAGAAAGGAATTATATTAGAGCGAAAGCAAGCATCATAAAGATGGATTCTTTCGATTAAATTATGGACTCAGAATTCTTAAGCAGTTCATTAAACAAAAAGAAAGAGCGCGCGTGCCAATGTGCCATTCAGTTTTATTCAGAAGACATTCCGGGTGGTGCTTACTCTGTCAGGTGAGTTAAAGTTGCTGTCATTTTTTTATAAACAGATTGTTACAACAAAAATTTCTAAGCCTCACCTAGAAAGAAGAAAAATAGCTGAACATTTTTTTTTCCGTGGTAACACACTACCATTTCTTATAAAACTAATAGATTAAAAGTAAATACTAATAAATTAATAAAAATAATGCATATTTCTGCAATAATTTGTGTGCACGTGAGACCCGTACAAAGGTGAAGGATAGTGCGACAATCTAACAAATAGACAAAATATAGGCTCGAGAAGTATCTGTAAATGAAAGATGGAACCTGAATAAAAGATTCAAAGCAAACTGAAGTTTATACTTTGTATTGTGAAATCCTAGCAAGTTTTGCTCTCTCATCTACACATCCGGTAAGACTGCATGGCTATAAGTTTGGCTATAAAACAAGACCCAAATCAACAGACACCTTAACTATATATGACTACCTATAGCAAATTTATCGACTGTTTACCTGCTTACTTAAATGATCTCAATTAAATGTCTGTATCCGCTTAATTATTTGTAGGTCATGGATCACGTGACAGTCCTAGTGTCGGTCAGGCTGTGGTGCCTGTTGATGACGTCATTGGATGGCGCTGGAGCCACGACATTCCAGTCACTAGGGGGCGCTGGCACCAGAGCGGTCATCAGCCAGGAGAAGACAATCCAGGCTCGCTCGACGATAGAGTGCGCTGTTCTCTGCCGGAGGTTCCCATACTGCATTTCGTTTGCATACAGTGACTCCACGTGCCGTCTGCATCCTGTGACGTCAACAGAAGAAGAAAACATGCTACCAAGCAACACCAGGGACCAAACTGTAGCAGTTTTCACAGACAAAAGTAAGAGACTTTCATACAGAAATATCGTGTATGCTCTTAATTAAGTTTAGTTTTATGTAAACCTTTTCCAGTGTGGTTGACCTGCTCAAAGGCCTTGTCGTTGAGAGCGAGAGGTTGAAGAGGAGAGGATAGATGATATCAAGACTCTCAGGGTCTTCGTGTGAGTACGGAGTTTCAGTAACTGGTAGCTGCATCACCAAGCTTAAAGGTTCTTCTCTTTTGTCAAAATCAAGAGCAATCTATTTTACTTTCTACTTCGTTGTTCTTCACGCAGTCGTGTCGCTGAAGACATTCAGTAACTGTGCGTGCAAAGAAAATATCGTGAGACAGGTTCTTCAACACAATAACACTGTTCTCGATAACCAAGTCACAATTTCTGTCTTATTTCAGTTTGTTTTGTTCTTGTTTCATCAGATCCAAGCTGTAGCAACAGTCCTGTGAATGAGTCAGTCGGAGCAGTGACCATCCAGCGGTCCCTGTGGAGCGTGCAAGCAAGTGTCACGTGTCATGACGACTACTTCCCGTCTACACTGCAGGTCACGTGTGCGGCTGATGGGAAGTGGAGTGAAGTACAATGTTTGAAGAGAGTGTGGAGATACCCGGAGGTAAGTGATCAATACAGAAATAATCTTCTGGAAATATAACGCATAATTAGTTATGATTACAGGGAATCAAAATGAATATAAGATAAATACATAAGAAAAAAAGAAGAAAAGAAATGATGGGTATATACAGCGTGCAGGAAAGAAGGAAAACCCTGGTGAAGGTGGTAGCCTAAGGTGTGGCAAGTACAGGTTGTGTGAAGATATTTTGATTTTACTTCTTTAGTATAAATAAACTGCTTCTCAAAACACAGTTACTCTTTTATATGTTACTTACGTGAAATAACATGTTTAATAAAATCTTTATCTACTCTTTGATACTTGATGATTCGCATGTGCCACATAAACTTCATGTTTAGGATACCGATAACTCTGAGTTTGAATGTTCTCTTATCTAACCAATTTTTTGTCTAAAGAGAAAATGTTTTAATTGATGACACCTGTCAAGTGTCATATTAATTAAAGTCTGTTGTTTTTCATTTGACTTCAGACAATGGAGGAGGGGTTCGAACGTCAGGTCTTCCAAATACCGGGTACAGTGACCGTGGGCTGGTCAGTGTGTGTCCAAGGAATGCCTACGGCAATCACAAAGTAATCAGACAATAATCTTGAATCGCACTTAGTTTAGTCCTCTCATTTTACGCATGCGTATTGTGCGCACCTTCCTTTTTCTTCTTACGTTGATTTAAGTGGCTTTTTCATATTTTAAAATTTCATTCATCATCCCTTCTTCCTCTCCTTTCATCTCTCACATGTTATTTACATTATTTTTCTTCTTCTTTACTTTGATTTATCTTGATAACCTACTACATGGTTTTGATACAGTTTGTGTAATTAAACTTGTAAGGTCATAAGTAAACATCAAGGTCACATAAGTAGAAAATTAAAGGTAGTGGAGAATAAAGACAGACAGACAGACAGACAGACAGACAGACAGACAGACAGACAGACAGACAGACAGACAGACAGACAGACAGACAGAAAGAAAGAAAGAAAGAAAGAAAGAATAAAGCAAAACATCAAGCAGATCGAGAACAAAAAGAATCACATGACTCAGACATCCCTGCATCATGCATCGGTATTTGTGTTTCCAGTTTCGCCTTGGAAATACGTGACACATCTTACACCATCCTACTCCACACCAGCTGGCGACTACACTTCGACGAACCGACGCCTTACCTTATGCTGATCTCTTTCGACGGAGGATGGTGGTCGGAAACGCGGGTTGGGTTACCTCCCCTGCTGCTACAAGTCGGCCAACAGTTTGATTTCAAGCTGACAGCAAATACTTCAAGCACTGTTCACGTAAGCACAATTCAACTGAACTAGTTGTTTGTAGTAACTAATTAAGTTATTTATTTATAAAATAAAAATGCAGGAGAGTGTCGTCTAATTATTGCTATTTATTAGCATTTTCTATGGACGTTTAATGTCGACATTGAAGAGACCCAAGATGTTCCCCAAACCTCTCAGAACTAGTTAAATAAAAATATGAACAAAGAAAGAAAATGGTTTGGTATATGGGTATCGTTTTCGTTGAACTTGTTTCAATGTTACTGGCTTTATTGTTATTAATGTAACTTAGGAATGTTTTTTCCCTCAACATAAAGCACACTAACTGTCACAGTTATTAAGAAAATAAGTGTATTATGTTTTACTCATCAACGCAACAAATGAAAAGTGATAATTTGCGAGGACAGTCGAAGCTTACTGCCTCTGAGAACAGTCGTTTCATAATCGCTAAGATGTCGACTTTACTGGAATTTCTATAATAACGGAAAGCGTTCGGTCATATTTTCACAAAGGCTTGTAAGGGTTGGTCAGTAGCGCATGGCCTGATCCTAAAGTAATATTTCTTGTTAACAAGAGTTGTTGTCTGTTTTCTGTGATGCAGATCTTCATGAACCACCAGTTCCTCAGTGGCTGGACTCTGAGTGTGCCTCTGTCGACATTTTATTATATTAGTGGTGGAGGTGATGTCAATTTGACGAAAGTGGAGACCTGGTGCAGTGGCTAACAAAAGTTAAATAGCGAACTAAAATAATGTGCTAGATAAAGTCGTCTATCTTTATTTCAAGATTCATTATTTAGCTGAGGCAGTTTGCAATTGAAAATGTTTGTCTTTGCTGTTTTCTAGCAAAAGGTTCTGTTTGCTTTCCTTGTTAACAGATGATGTCAATGATTACTGCTTCCTTTGCCCGAGCCGCATCACTTTGCTAGTGTTTATTAACATTGTTGTTTTTATCAACTCAGTACCCAGTCATCTGACACTTCATTTCTCTTATCAAAGTGGCTGTTAGTGTGCACATCCCGCTACAACCAGTAAGGACTAAATTGCACTGTACTCCATAATTTTTTAACATTTTTTCAGAAATCTAGTTGTCACGAGTTCTTAAATTAATGAAATTACCGAAAATATATTATAATGTCATGTTGGTGTTATTCTTTTTTCTCTTTTGCATATAAAAGATATCGTCAAATCAAAATAGTGACAGGTTTTCATATACAAAATATGTCATAAAATAAAATAGAAAGCACGAAGTGTTTCTTTTAAAGAATAAGACTTCAACATTTAATCATTAGTAATCTTAATTACTAAGGGAAGAGAGAATGTTTTTCTCTGTTATTTACGTACAAAGTTAAAGTAGAGAAAGAAGTAACAAGATGTCAAGAAGTATGTGTGAACCACAGGGTTTGTTTTATCTTCCCTGAACACTTACAACCCCAGTGAACCATCTGTAGGAACAGGTGAGGACCTTACGCAAGTCTGGAACCTCTCTTTATTATAAGCTAACCTCCTTAGTATTCGTCGATTTCGGATAGGGAGCTTAGATACAGCAGCCCTTGAGGTCCGTAACTAACCTGGAGGTAACTTTATCTCTGCCTCACGAGTACGACTCCGGATACTTGTAGTTTTGTCTCGCGTGCTATTTCTGAAACAAATGTAGAGATTTGCCAATTTCTTTAAAGAGAGTCACTTCCTGCAAGTTTCTGTCCATTCATAAATGTTCGCTTATTAGTTGAAATAAAGTGGTCATTACAGAAAAGTAAGTGTCATTATTTTCAAATTTTGTGCAAGATATACTTCTGCGCAGTTTTTCTTCAGGTCTACTTCTTCCTGTCAATTTTTTTGCTCTGTTTTATTAAGCAGTCGATAACAAGTGCATCTTTCCTACCTTTCTTTCACTTTTTGACTGCGCCTTCCCCATGGAGGAAAAGCGGTCCGGTGGCGCAACGGTTAGCGCTGTTAGCGCCTGTCACCGATACAGTGAAGGTTGGCTGCCCTGAGTTCATTTCTCGTCTCGGGCATGCTGTTCTTTCTCTGCACGTGGCATCTGTTTACAGGGCTGGCTGCTTGCCGTAATATAGCCTTAGCTGCTGACACGGCGTAAAACACCAATTCCCCCCCCCCCCATGGAGGAAAGCTCCATGCTGATATATTCCCCATCCGAGTCATTGTCCTACATGCTGTTCAGACCTGTGATATGTAGAAGCAGAAAAATACAACAGTTTTATAAGATACATGTGCAAGTGAGTGTTAACTGGTGTATTTCAAGATCAAATAACCGCAATATTTAAAGTAGCACCTAGAGAAAAAGAGAACTTTTCAAAACATCCAAGGGAGACCAACACAATGCGGGCTGATGTGGACTTCCGGAGCAGGTCTTGGACAGTTTTTTTCTCCCTTGTCGTGTGTCAGTTATAATTATCAACAAACGTGTTCCTGTGACATAGAAGGACCGGAGAAAACACTTCTGTAGAATTGCATATTGATCCTAATTGTCCCCGTACCGCTGTTTGACTTCCATCTGCCGAGAGATAAGAAATAATCAGTTAATGATCAGAATGAAGGAAAGTCGATCTGATGATACCTGGTACACAAGTCAAGTGTCAAAGAAGTTTGGAAAATGAAAGGTTGTGGATAATAAACAAAGCAAGCACGGACAAAAAAGTACAAAAAACATACAAAACAACAACTAAAGCACAACATCAAGCAGATCGAGAACAAGAAGAACCCTGTGATGCAGGACAGGCTCAGACATTTATGCATCGATCATGTATCTGTCCTTGCTTTTCCAGTTTTCTATTAAAGATTTTTGAGAAATATAGTTTTCATCTTCATCCACACCAGCTGGAGACTACATTACGAGGAACCGCCGCCTCACCTGGCTCTGAACACTTTCGACGGAGGATGGGGATCAGAGAAGCTGGTGCGATCACCTCTCTTGTTCCTGCAGGTTTGCCACCCGTTTTATTTCACACTGACAGCAAACACTTCAGACACTGTTTACGTAAGCATATTTCAAGTCAGTCACTTGCTAATAGTTATTTATGGATTCACTTTTTATGAAGTAAGAGTACACAACAGTCCTGTTAAATTTTCTTTTTATACCCGTATTTTCACCTAGACATTTAATGTCGAAAGTCAAGAGACCCAACAGATTTTTAAAATGTACCTTTATTTTAATTAAGAAGAGTATAAAGAAACAAACAATGCTTTGGTTTGTGGATATTTGTTTTCATGATTGAAATTCAATGAAAATGATGTTCCAGTCATTAAGGTACAGAATGGTTTTCATCCGTTATGACAATCATGACAATCGACTTACTTCTTATGTCAACGCAAAAGATGAAAGGGGATAAACTTGTGAGAACATTCGAAGCTTATTTATTACACACGCAGTCGTTTCACGGTTGTAAAGATCATGACTAAAGTCACTTTACTGTGGACTACAACTTCTATCACAACACACACATAGTCCTATTAGTTGACACAAGGGCTTGTAAAGGTTGGTCGGTGTCGTACCATGCGTATACCTTGTGTGAATATTTGTGGGTTTAACTGTTGCTTGACCATCTGTGTGTGTGTGTAATGATCAATTGGCGTGATGAAGGGGAAAAGGAGCGATTTTAGAAGATGGCATGGTGAAGACCGGAAGTCTTTGTGAAGAGCAATTCCATCCAAATCAGTAGTAATAAAAGGACAAGATACATTCCGAATAAAAATTGCTGAAGATAGAATCACTGTCTTGGTCTCGGGATTTTCGTAATGAATTCGCTGAAATGCTGCACACTGATTGCCTGGAGCGAAGAAAGCTAGCCGATGAAACTGATGCCATGTCGTGGACTTCAAACTTTGTTTATTATTTATTTACCAAGCGATCTGCACAATAAGACCACTCTTCGTGGCTCTTTTAATGATTTTGAAAATCAGTCATGCACGCCTGCCGCAATCCCTTAACATGCATATTACACTTGGTTTAATCAGTGCATCTTCTTGTTAAATAAAAACTTTTGAAAGGATGGAAGCTGAGTCTTAAGTGTCAGCAAATCGACTAATGGAAAAGAAATACATTGAAAACAAAATAAATCTTGAGAGACAAGAAAATAAAAATGTTTGAAAAATCTTACAGCGTTAACGTTAACGACATTTGTTTTTAGCAGCCTAACAACATTTGTTTTTACCAGCCTCAGAACAAAACACCCGCCTCTGTCTCCTTCACAAAGAAGGACAGAGCAGTTGTCGAAGTACCAGCGAGACTGAATCAAGAGACACTGTGTTGGCAGAGCTGCTTGTAGCTACCCGTGTTCTTCAGAAGGTAAATCAAAATCTGTTGTTATTTATCAAACTAAATATTCTTAAAGTACTTTCTAAAATTCTAATTTTTTTTAGAGCAATCATCACAAAGCAGGCCAGACACTTTCTCTCGTCCTCAATCATCGACATGGTTTGTTCTCTTTAAAAACGGCAGAGGTTAAATAGGAACAGGTAACTGATAACTTGTCATCTTCATGTACTTTTAATTGTAAACCATAAATGACAAATGACCGACTTGATTAGTCCCAGTGGGAAATGTGCTTGGTTGTTTGTATTTTCTCTGGAAGCGAGTAACTGGTAAGAATTTTATACCTCTAGGACGATGGGAAGCAGGTGAAAAATCGAATACAAAAGTTCAACCAGACAGACAGGCAGACACCTTAACTATAATGACTACCTATACGAAACTTATCTACTGTTTACCTGCTTATCTAAATGATCACAATTAAATCTCTGTGACCCACTTAATTATTTGTAGGTCATGGATCATGTGACAGTCCTGGTGTCTGTGAGGCTGTGGTGCCTATTGATGACGTCATTGGATGGCACTGGAGCCACGACATTCCAGTCACTAGGTGGCACTGGCTCCAGAACGGTCATCAGCCAGGAGAAGACAATCCAGGCTCGCTCTACGATAGAGTGCGCTGTTCTCTGCCGGAGGTTCCCATACTGCATTTCGTTTGCATACAGTAACTCCACGTGCCGTCTGCATCCTGCGACCTCAACAGACTTAGAAAACAGGCAGCCAAGCAACACCAGGGACCAAACTGTAGCTGTTTTCACAGAAAAAAGTAAGAGACATGACATTTAGAAAAAATTTTCATGTTCTAAATTCAGATAAATTAAGTTTAGCTTGTTTAAGGTTTTTTTGTTGAATGATTTTTAAGTGATGGTAAAACAATTTTTATTTTCAAACAAGGAGATTTAGCAAGTCTTATATTCTTCTACACCTCACGTGAAAATGAAGACATTTTAACCCCTTTTCGATGGTGAGGAGATCGGAATGAAAAAATGTTGGTGCATTTGTGACGATGCTTTGTCGCCACCCTGCTTTAATTAGACTTTCAATAATTTAGGAAATTAATATTGGAAAATGGAAATAAATAACTAGCTAAAATTTCATACCTCTAAGTCGAGGGGAAGTGGGTGAAAAATTCGACCCACATACATACATACACACAAACATAATGAGTTAATTAACAGAGTATAAAGAGGTCGATTAAAATTCACGATTTTTGTTTCATTTCATTCTTTCTTCTTGTTTCGTCAGACCCAAGCTGCAGTGGTATTCCTCTTGATGCTTCCCTGAAGGCAGTGACCATCCAGCGGTCCCTGTGGAGCGTGCAAGCAAACGTCACGTGTCATGACGACTACTTCCCGTCTACACTGCAGGTCACGTGTGCGGCTGATGGGAAGTGGAGTGATGTACAATGTTTGAAGAGAGTGTGGAGATACCCGGAGGTAAGTGATGAATACAGAAACGGTGGGAGATATGATACTTAATCGACTATGACTAGAATGAACCAAGCTACAGGAAGGAAAGACAAGGCAAATAAATAAAAATAAATTAATAGGAAAGAAAGAATGGGTTTGTGATTCAGTGACGTACGAAAAGGGAAATCTTGAGGAGGAGTGATGGTTGCTGCCTCAGGCACCGCAAGAAAATTGCGTCTAAATATTTGTTTTTTTTAGTTTTACTTCGTTAGTATAAATAAAATGTTTATTTAAATATATTTCTTCTCTTTAATATTTGTATTAGTGCCACATTTTTGCAACGACTTTTCATCAATGAAATCGATAACAATCAGTTTGTGTAGACTCATCTTGAGTTGAAAATAATAAGCAAATATTTTAACTGATGATACCTGGTACACCCGTAAAGTGTCATATCCATCAACGGTTTGTTTTCCATTTCTCTTTAGACAAAGGCGAGTGTTTTTCCAATTCCGGGAGCAGTGACCGTGGGCTGGTCAGCCTGCATCCAGGGAATACCTACAGCAAATACAGTGTAATTATGCAACAATCTTGATCTCTTATTTATCTCCAATCACCCGTTCTCTCTCCAATTTCTCTCTGCCTGCGCATGCGTAATATGAGCAGTTATTTCTTTTTTTATAGTATATTTGAAGTATATTTCTTTCATTTTAAAACCATACTGTGCTAGTTATATGCAACGGTTACCACCTGTATTTCTTTATACTTCCATCAATCTATAAATACACGCATCTATAAGTAGTTAAAACATTTCCTAACTTCCAGAGAGAGAGAGAGAGAGAGAGTGGGAAAGAAATAAGACAAAAAACAAAAACAAAACAAAACAAAAACAAACAGGCAGATCGACAACAAATACAAACAGGCTCAGACATTATTGCATCGGTTACATATTGTTGCTTGCGTTTCCAGATTTAGGTTGGAAATCTATGACAAACCTGGCAACAACATCCTCATCCACACCAGTTGGAGATTAAATATCCCTACGTATCGACACCTTATCTCGAGGTGAACGATTTCTATGGAGTGTGGGGATCAGCGAAACTGGTGTTTTCTCCTCCCCTGCTCCTCCGTGTCTCCCAGCCTTTCGATTGCAAGCTGACAGTAAATACTTCAGGTATTCTTCACGTAAGTACAACTCAGTTTATTTACAACTCCATTTATTTATGAACAACATGTGAATGACACTATTGTCAAATTATTTCTGGACATGAATACTTTTATCTAGGCGTTTAATGACGAAATGTAAGAGACCCAAGAGTTTTGAAAACTGAAAACTTTAAAAAGATGAGTGTGAAGTAAGAAAAATTACTTTAAATGTGGTTATTGTTTTCATGAAATTTGTTTGAATATGTTATTAGGTAGCGAAATACTTTTCACTCATTGTAAATCATACATTATCTTAGAGAACAGACATCACATCTATTGAGAAAATATGTGCAGTTGGCTGTTATTTTATGTCAACCAAAAGATGTCAAAGGTGGTAGCTTGCGAGGACAGCCCAATCTGAGTGAGTGAGTGAGTGAGTGAGTGAGTGAGTGAGTGAGTGTGAGTGAGTGAGTGAGTGAGTGAGTGAGTGAGTGAGTGAGTGAGTGAGTGAAGGTCCACAAAACCAGTTTATCATGTCACCTGTCACTCTCATGTCCATGTTTCAGATCTTCATGGATCACCAGTTCTTTGGTGACTGGACCCTGAAGGTACCTCTGTCTTCATTTTACTACATCACCGGTTCTGGTGATGTCAACTTGACGAAAGTGGAGGCTTGGTGCAGTTAGATGTGAAACTTTTATTTATGCTCGTTAATATTCATTCAAAATAATGAATAGAGGAGCCAAGGTCTGCTAATGTTTTTCCTTGCTGCTGGAAAGTAAATATCCTCCTTTTTCATCGGTAGAGGAATGTGTCGTAGACTTATGATTCAGGGCTTCTGCTAAGGCTAAATTCCTAACCCTTAGAAATCTGAAGAAGGGGTCCCAGGCTAACTCTAAGGGGTCCCTTTACAGTGTGAAAAAAAGTCAACAAATCAACTACTTTGTTCAACTGCCTTTCAAGCACACAAAGCACTGTAATCAGTGTAATGTAAAGTCAGAAATGGCGAGATTTCTGTGCCATTATGTCTGTGCAAGCATCTGTGATGAGCTTATGCTCACTGTACTTGGGGTGCTCACTTTCTTTCCGTTTCTGAGACGATGATTTTAACCACGCTGTCAACGACATCTTGGATATAGTTAATAGAACTCTTCCCGGTAAGGGAAAAAACTCAGTGCAAGGGAAGTTACTCTCACCTAGTAGCAGACGACAATAGATATGGCTATGATGTCAGACACTACACTTACCCAATTTTGTATCTGTTCTTCGCCCAAATTTGAGGGGGTTCCCTGGGACCCCACTGACGAAAATTGAAGGGGTCCTCCGAACTTTTAATGCGTACTGTACCCAATTTTTTTCGTAAGCCCTGGACTTATGATGTTTCCACCGCGTAGCCTTATCACTTTTCTTGAGTTTATTTCTATTGTCCCCTTGCTGTTTTATCAGTCCAGTGTCCAGTCATCTGATTTTTTTTTTACTTCTACAAAATGGCTATTTATATGCAGGAGTAAATCTTATTTGTATTTAAACTTAACAAATTAACTTAGATCATTTTATAATTATGGTAGAGAACACGAACCATATAGCACTATATTGTTATCATCATTTCTTTAAGAATCTAGATGCTTTGAGTTTTGTTGCCGCAAATACTTAAAACCCGTTTATAGTAATTGTTTTAATTAATGCGGAAAACACGATGCCAATTGTACCTGTTGGTTTGTTTCAGCTGGTTTTCACGAAAGAATAAAAAAAAAATCAAAATAGTGAAAGGTGTCTTCGTAGACGCAATTTGTGTCAGAAAATATAGCATTAAGAAAAATTAAAACCTACCGACATAAATTAAGAGTAAAGTAAAATCTTGTTATTGATATATAATTCTAAATTAATGTAGAACAAAGAGTAAGCAGTTTCAGGTCTGTATTTATAGACTTCAGGATTATGCAAACCACAGAGTTTGCTTTCTCTCCATTGACCACCTATAACCCTAGTAAGTCATAATTATAATGATACAGGTGTTTATAGGTATGATAAGCACCACTACAATAAGTCAATCTCTTTGGTCTTTGCCGGTTTCATTTTTCACGGACCATCAATCCTTTAGGTCCCTTAGCTAACCTGGAGGTAACTTTACCTCTACTCAATGGTTACTGGCTTCTGATCCTCAAAGCTGCTGTTTCTAAGATGTAAAGATTTACCAATTTTCTGAAAGCACCAGTTCTTGCATGTTATTAATTACTAAACCCTTTTTGTACTGTGTTTCAATAAAGTCAGTCACTACGGACCAAAGAGTGTCATTTATTTTTCGCATTTTCTACAGTGTGCTCCTCTGCAGTTTTTACTCCATGTCTTCTTTTACTTGTCAAAGTGGAGAGGAGTAAGAGACAGAGATCTCCCGTCTGTTATTGATTCAAAGAAACTATTTTCTTTTTTTAGTTTGTTCCAAAGATCTTGCAGTCCTCTTTATTGTGAAGCTTTTATGTGGTTGGATGAAAGGTCCGCATGTGTTGTATTTACTGTTACCTAGGTCCGCAGCAAGACAGTAGGTCCTAATTATTTAGTTTTTTTTTTCCTGTAAATGAGTTTGCCATCGTGGCATTTGGTCTACTTTTTTAAAAACTAAATGTTGTCTGCTTCTGACCGAACAAAACAGAAAGCGTGGGTGTAGGTGGAGTGGTGGAAGTGTCACTCGGCCTCTTCAAGCCATCATGGTCAGGGCTTTGAGCCAACATTGTTCTGAGAATTGTTCCTCGTTCATCTTGGTCACGTGATTACTTTCTTGCGCTTTAAGTTTTCTGTTGGTCGATTGGTTGTTGAACCCTGTAGCCGATCGAACGGAGCGTGGCTTTCATCAACTGTCTACGGTTGCAAGAGTGAAGCGTCAATAGAAGCACATTTTATTGTTTATTTCGAGTTTTGAGAAAACGCCTCCTGTGATCTTATACAGCTGAACATGAATGCCCCTTCATGTCGATTCTTGCAGAGAAAGGGTGTTTTAGTCCTGTTACTAAGCCAACAGAAGGTAAGAATTCCTGTGTAGACAAAGCATATTGAACAAAGCAACAACTGCTGAAGAAAAAGGCAAAAAAAAAAAAAAAAACTGTTTCGAAATTGTCGAAAACTTTTGTATAACCGAGGAAACAAGAAATGCTTCTGTAGAACTTGATACTTGAAACTATTTGTGGAGTGGACATGGCGCTCCAAGCAGGACCTTGTCACCTCTACCCAACAGAGGTCTAGACTGCGAACCTTGTCACAGCTGTGACTATCCAGCTATTCTCCTCGACACCAATTCGAAACAGTTTGTCATCTGGTGTCAGTCAAGGGACGAAAGAAAAAAAGAATAAATAAATTCCTTCTAAGGATTCTAAGAAGCAAAGCATCTCTTTTCAGTTTTGTTTTGTTCCATAGGTCTTGTGGGTCGTTTAGTTGTCGAGCTTTTATGTGGTTGGTGGAGAGGTCTGCGAGTATTGTATTTGTCCGCCAACAGTACAATAGTACTTTTTTCTGTCATCGAATTTGCCGTAGTGGTTTTTAGTTCTGTCCGTGTGGAGGAGACAATCCAGCTCGCTCTAGGATAGAGTGCGCTGTGCACTGCAGACGGTACCCGTACTGCACTTCTTTCACGTACAGTCGGACTGATTCCATCAGTTATCTCCATCCTGTCACATCAGGAGACACGCAGACGAGCAAGACTGCTGTGGTTTTCACAGAAGAAAGTAAGAAGTTTTTAAAATTAAAAATATTTACTACAATCAGCCCAGGTTTGCTTACAGAGCACGTATTTAAGGGCAGATAATTTAATATTTACTTTTATTTAATTTTTTAGGTGATCATTTTGAAGCGACGAAAAAGAAGTAAAGTTTATTTTTAATCGACAATTTGCTTTTATTTCATGAGATCCAAGCTGCAGTGGCATTTCTCCTAATGATTCACTGAAAACAGTGACCATTCAGCGTGCAAGATAACGTGTCACGTGTCATGGCGACTACTTCCCGTCTACACTGCAGGTCACGTGTGCGGCTGATGGGAAGTGGAGTGACGTACGATGTTTGAAGAGAGTCTGGAGATACCCGGAGGTAAGTGATCGAATACAGAAATAATCTTCTGGAAATAAAACGCATAATTAGTTATGATTATAGGGAATCAAAATGAATATAAGATAAATACATAAGAAAGAAGAAAAGAAATGATGGGTATATACAGCGTGCAGGAAGGAAGGAAAACCCTGGTGAAGGTGGTCGCCTAAGGTGAGGCAAGTACAGGTTGTGTGAAGATATTTTGATTTTACTTCTTTAGTATAAATAAACTGCGTCTCAAAACACACTTACTCTTTTATATTTTACTTACGTGAAAATAAGATGCTTGGTAATAAAACCTTTATCTACTCTTCAACAGTTGATGATTCGCAAGTGCCACACAAACTTCATGTTTAGGATACCGATAACTCTGAGTTTGAAGTTTTCTCTTGTCTAACGAATTTTTTGTCTAAAGATAAAATGTTTTAATTGATGACACCTGTCAAGTGTCATATTAATTAAAGTCTGTTGTTTTTCATTTGACTTCAGACAATGGAGGAAGGGGTCGAACGTCAGGTCTTCCACATACCGGGTACAGTGACCGTGGGGTGGTCAGTGTGCATCCAAGGAATGCCTACGGCAATCACAAAGTAATCAGACAATAATCTTGAATCGCAGTTAGTTTAATCCTCTCATTTTACGCATGCGTATTGTGCGCACGTTCCTATTTCTTCTTACGTTTATTTAAGTGGCTTTTTCATATTTAAAAATTTCATTCATCATCCCTTCTTCCTCTGCTTCCGTCTCTCATATGTTATTTACATTATTTTTCATTTTCTTTACTTTGATATATCTTAATGCCCTAGTACGAGGTTTTGATACAGTTTGTGTAATTAAACATAATTAAACACCACGGTCACATAAGTACGGAAATGAAAGGTGGTAGAGAGTAAAGACAGACAGACAGACCGACAGACAGACAGACAGACAGACAGACAGACAGACAGACAGACAGACAGACAGACAGACAGACAGACAGACAAAATAAAGCAAAACATCAAGCAGATCGAGAACAAGAATCACATGACTCAGACATGCTCAGACATCCCTGCATCATGCATCGGTATTTGTGTTTCCACAGTTTTACGTTGGAAATACGTGACACATCTTGCAATGTCATCCTACTCCACACCAGCTGGCGACTACATTACGACGAACCGACGTCTTACCTTGCGGTGACCTCTTTCGACGGAGGATGGGGGTCGGAAACGCGGGTTGGGTTACCTCCCCTGCTGCTACAAGTCGGCCAACGGTTTGATTAAGCTGACAGCAAATACTTCAAACATTGTTCACGTAAGCACAGTTTAACTGAACTAGTTGTTTGTAGTAATTAGTTAAGATTATTTATTTATAAAATAAAAATGCAGGACAGTGTCGTCTAATTATTGCTGTTTATTTCGGATTTTCTCTGGACATTTAATGTCGACACTGAAGAGACCCAAGATGTTCCCCAAACCTCTCACAACTAGTTAAATAAAAATATGCAAGAAGAAAGAAAATGGTTTGGTATGTGGGTATCGTGTTAACAAGAGTTGTTGTCCGTTTTCTGTGATGTAGATCTTCATGAACAACCATTTCTTCAATGGCTGGACTCTGAGTGTGCCTCTGTCGACATTTTATTTTATCTGTGGCGCTGCTGATATCAACTTGACGAAAGTGGAAACCTGGTGCAGTGGCTAACAAAAAGTAAATAGCAAACTAAAATAATGTGCTAGATAAAGTCGTCTATCTTTATTTCAAGATTCATTATCTAGCTGAGGCAGTTTGCAATTGAAAATGTTCGTCTTTGCTGTTTTCAATCAAAAGGGTCTGTTTGTTTTCATTGTTAACCGATGATGTCAATGATTATTGCTTCCTTTGCCCGAGCCGCATCACTTTGCTAGTGTTTATTAACATTGTTGTTTTTATCAAGTTTTTATCAGTTTTTCTTCAGGTCAACTTCTTCCTGTCAAATTATTTCTTTGTTCTATTAAGCAGTCGATTACAAGTGCATCTGTCCTAGCTTTCTTTCACTTTTTGGCCGCGCCTGCCCCATGGAAGAAAAATCCATGCTGATATATTCACCATCCGACTCATTGTCCTACATGCTGTTCACACCTGTGATATGTAGAAGCAGAAAAATACAACAGTTTTATAAGATAAATGTGCAAGTGAGTGTTAACTGGTGTATTTCAAGATCAAATAACCGCAATATTTAAAGTAGCACCTAGAGAAAACGAGAACTTTTCAAAACATCCAAAGGAGACCAACACAATGCGGGCAGATGTGGACTTCCGGAGCAGGTCTTGGACAGTTTTTTTCTCCCTTGTCGTGTGTCAATTATAGTTATCGACAAACGTGTTCCTGTGACATAGAAGGACCAGAGAAAAGACTTCTGTAAAATTGCATATTGATCTTAATTGTCCCTGTACCGCTGTTTGACTTCCATCTGCCGAGAGATAAGAAATAATCAGTTAATGATCAGAATGAAGGAAAGTCGATCTGATGATACCTGGTACACAAGTCAAGTGTCAAAGAAGTTTGAAAATGAAAGGTAGTGGATAATAAACAAAGCCCGCACGGACAAAAAAGTACAAAAAAACAACACAACAACAACAACAACAACAAGAACAACAACAACAAAAGCACAACATCAAGCAGATCGAGAACAAGAAGAACCCTGTGATGCAGGACAGGCTCAAACATTTATGCATCGATCATGTATCTGTCCTTGCTTTTGCAGTTTTCTATTAAAGATATTTGAGAAATATAGTTTTCATCTACATCCACACCAGCTGGAGACTACATTACGATGAACCGCCGCCTCACCTGGCGCTGAACTCTTTCGTCTGAGGATGGGGATCAGAGAAGCTGGTGCGATCACCTCTCTTGTTCCTGCAGGTCGGCCACCCGTTTGATTTCAAACTGACAGCAAATACTTCAGACACTGTTTACGTAAGCATATTTCAAGTCAGGGGCTTGCTAATAGTTATTTATGGATTCACTTTTTATGAAGTAAAAGTACACAACAGTCCTGTTACATTTTCTTTTTATACCCGTATTTTCACCTAGACGTTTAATTTCCAGATTCAAGAGACCCAACAGATTTTTAAAATGTACCTTTATTTTAATTAAGAAGAGTATAAAGAAACAAACAATGCTTTGGTTTGTGGATATTTGTTTTCATGATTGAAATTCAATGAAAATGACGTTCCAGTCATTAAGGTACAGAATGGTTTTCATTCATCAGAAAGCGAGCAGGACTTTGGAAAAAACAATTTGTCACATCCGTTATGACAATCATGACAATCGACTTACTTCTTATGTCAACGCAAAAGATGAAAGGGGATAAACTTGTGAGAACATTCGAAGCTTATTTATTACACAAGCAGTCGTTTCACGGTTGTAACGATCATGACTAAAGTCCCTTTACTGTGGACTACAACTTCTATCACAACACACACATAGTCTAATTTCTCAGTCGACACAATGGATTGTAAAGGTTGGTCGATGTCGTACCATGCGTATACCTTGTGTAAATATTTGTTGGCTTATGCTGTGTGTGTGTGTAATGATCAACTGGCGTGGTGAAGGGGAAAAGGAGCGATTTTAGAAGATGGCATTGTGGATACCAGAAGTATTTGTGTAGAACAATTCCATCCAAATCAGTAGTAATAAAAGGACAAGATACACCTCGGGTAAAAATTGCTGAAGATAGAATCACTGTCTTGGTCTATGTTAGTTTGGGATTTTCGTAATGAATTCGCTGCACACTGATTGCCTCGACTGAAGAAAGTTAGCCGATGAAACTGAAAGTCCTTGATGCCATGTGGTGGACTTTATACTTTGTTTATTAATTATTAACCAAACCATCTACACAATAAAACCACTCTTCGTGTCTCCTTTTAGTGATTTTGAAAATCAGTCATGCACGTCTGCAGCAATCCTTTTACATGAATATTACACTGGTTTAATCATTATATCTTCTTGTTAAATAAAAACTTTTGAAACGATGAAAGCTGAGTCTTAAGTGCCAGCCCATCGACGTAAGGAAAAGAAATACATTGAAAACAATGATAAATCTTGAGAGACAAGAAAATAAAAATGTTTGAAAAGTTTACAGTTAACATTAACAACATTTGTTTTTACCAGCTAAAGAACAAAGCACCCGCCTCTTTCTCTTTCCCAAAGACAGAGCCGTTGTCAAAGTACCAGTGAGACTGAATCAAGAGACATTGTGTTGGCAGAGCTGCTTGTAGCTACCCGTGTTCTTCAGAAGGTAAATCAAAAGCTTTTGTCATTTATCAAGCAAAATTTTCTAAACTTCTAAATTATTTTTAAGACAATTATCATAAAGTATGCCCAGGCACTTTCTCTCCTGCTCAATCATCAATCATCGACATAGTTTGTTCTCTTTAAAAACGGTAGAGGTTAAATTGGAACATGTTACTGATAACTTATCATTTTCATGTACTCTTAATTGTAAACCATAAATGACAAATGACCAACTTGATTAGTCCCAGTAGGAAATGCGCTTGGTTATTTGTATTTTCTCTGGAAGCGAGTAACTGGTGAGAATTTTATACCTCTAGGACGATGTGAAGCAGGGGAAGAATCGAATACAAAAGTTCAACCAGACAGACAGGCTGACACACAGACACCTTAACTATCAAGTCTACCTATACGAAACTTATCTACTGTTTACCTGCTTATCTAAATGATCACAATTAAATCTCTGTGACCCACTTAATTATTTGTAGATCATGGATCATGTGACAGTCTTGGTGTCTGTGAGGCTGTGGTGCCTGTTGATGACGTCATTGGATGGCACTGGAGCAACGACATTCCAGTCACTAGGGGGCACTGGCTCCAGAACGGTCATCAGCCAGGAGAAGACAATCCAGGCTCGCTCTACGATAGAGTGCGCTGCTCTCTGCCGGAGGTTCCCATACTGCATTTCGTTTGCATACAGTAACTCCACGTGCCGTCTGCATCCTGTGACGTCAACAGAAGTAGAAGTCACGCAGCCAAGCAACACCAGGGACCAAACTGTAGCTGTTTTCACAGAAAAAAGTAAGACACTTATATTTAGCAATAATTTTCATGTTCTAAATTCAGATAGATAAATTAAGTTTAGTTTGTATAAGGTTTTTTTGTTAATGATTTTTAAGTGATGGTAAAACAATTTTTATTTTCAAAGAAGGAGATTTAGCAAGTCTTATATTCATCTACACCTCACGTGAAAATGAAGACATTTTAACCCCTTTTCGATGGTGAGGAGATCGGAATGAAAAAATGTTGGTGCATTTGTGACGATGCTTTGTCGTCACCCTGCTTTAATTAGACTTTCAATAATTTGGGGAGATAAGCTATGGTTTACTAATCCTAAGGTCGTTACATATCTCCTCTAATTAGGTCTATAAGTTCTCGTAGAAAATAAAAAACAAATTTACTAATTTTTGACTGCTGGAAATGATTGAATATTGTATTGTCACTGGAAAAAATAACTGGTTAAAATTTCATGCCTCTACGTCGAGGGGAAGTGGGTGAAAAATTACAAAATTCGACCCACATACATACATGCATACACACATACATAATGAGTCAAACAACAGTGTGTAAAGAAGTCAATTAAAATTCACGATTTCTGTTTCATTTCATTCTTTCTTCTTGTTTCGTCAGACCCAAGGTGCAGTGGTATTCCTCTTGATGTTTCCATGAAGGCAGTGACCATTCAGCGGTCCCTGTGGAGCGTGCAAGCAAACGTCACGTGTCATGACGACTACTTCCCGTCTACACTGCAGGTCACGTGTGCGGCTGATGGGAAGTGGAGTGACGTGCGATGTTTGAAGAGAGTGTGGAGATACCCGGAGGTAAGTGATGAATACAGAAACGATGGGAGATATGATACTTAATCGACTATGACTAGAATGAACCAAGCTACAGGAAGGAAAGACAAGGCAAATAAATAAAAATAAATTAATAAGGAAAGAAAGAATGGGTTTGTGATTCAGTGACGTACAAAAGGGAAATCTTGAGGAGGAGTGATGGTTGCTGCCTCAAGCACCGCAAGAAAATTGCGTCTAAATATTTGTTAGTTTTACTTCGTTAGTATAAATAAAATGTTTATTTAAAAACATTTCTACTCTTTAATATTTGTATTAGTGCCACATTTTGCAACGACTTATCATCTTAATAAAATCGATAACAATCAGTTTGTGTAGATTCATCTTGAGCTGTACATAATTAGCAAATATTTTAACTGATGATACCTGGTACACCTGTAAAGTGTCATATCCATCAACGGTTTGTTTTCCATTTTTCATTAGACAATCGGCGTTCAGCTTTTTCAAATACCGGGAACAGTGACAGTGGGCTGGTCAGCCTGCATGCAGGGAATACCTACAGCAAAAACAATGTAATTATGCAATAATCTTGATCTCTTATTTATCTCCAATCGCCCGTTCTCTCTCCAATCTCTCTGTGTCTGCGCATGCGTAATATGAGCAGTTATTTCTTTTTTTCAGTATATTTTAAGTATATTTCTTTTAGTTTACAACCATACTGTGCTAATTATATGCAACGGTTACCACCTGTATTTCTTTATACTTCCATCAATCTATAAATACACGCATCTATAAGTAGTTAAAACATTTCCTAACCTCCAGAGAGAGAGAGAAAGAAATAAGACAACTCCCCCCCAAAAAAAAAACAAAAAAAAAAAAAAAAACAAAAAAAACAAAAACAAAACAAAACAAAACAAACAAAACAACCAAACAACAATAGGCAGATCGACAACAAATAAAACAGGCTCAGACATTACTGCATCGGTTATATATTGTTGCTTGCGTTTCCAGATTTAATTTGGAAATCCGTGACAAAACTGGCAACAACATCCTCATCCACACCAGTTGGAGATTAAATCCCTACGGATCGACACCTTATCTGGAGGTGAACGATTTCTATGGAGTGTGGGGATCAGCGAAACTAGTGTTTTCTCCTCCCCTGCTCCTCCGTGTCTCCCAGCCTTTCGACTTTCAAGCTGACAGTAAATACTGTCAGGTATTCTTCACGTAAGTACAACTCAGTTTATTTACACTGGTTGTTTCATTTATTTGAAGAACATGTGAATGACAGTATTGTCAAATTATTCTGAACATGAATGCGTTGAATGACGAAATGTAAGAGACCCAAAAGTTTTGAAAACTGAAAACTTAAAAAAATGAATGTGAAGTACGAAAAATGACTTGAAATGTGATTATTGTTTTCGTCAAATTTGTTTGAATATGTTATTAGTTAGAGAAATACTTTTCACTCATTGTAAATCATACATTATCTTAGAGAACATACATCACATCTATTGAGAAAAGGATGTGCAGTTGGCTGTTACTTTATGTCAACCAAAAGATGAAGGGTGGTAGCTTGCGAGGACAGCCCAAGCTGAGTGAGTGAGTGAGTGAGTGAGTGAGTGAGTGAGTGAGTGAGTGAGCGAGCGAGTGAGTGAGTGAGCGAGCGAGTGAGTGAGTGAGTGAGTGAGTGAGTGAGTGAGTGAGTGAGTGAGTGAGTGAGTGAGTGTAGGACTACAAAACCAGTTTATCATGTCACCTGTCGCCCTCACGTCCATGTTTCAGATCTTCATGGACCACCAGTTCTTTGGTGACTGGACCCTGAAGGTACCTCTGTCTTCATTTTACTACATCAGCGGTACTGGTGATGTCAACTTGACGAAAGTGGAGGCTTGGTGCAATAGATATCACACTTTTATTTATACCCTTTAATATTTATTCAAAATAATGAATAGAGGAACCAAGATCTGCTAATGTTTTTCCTTGCTGTTGGCAATTAAATAAATCCTCCTTTTTCATCGGTAGCGGAATGTGTCCGAGTTTATTTGTACTGTCCCCTTTCTGTTTTATCAGTCCAGTGTCCAGTCATCTGATTTTTTACTTCTATGAAAATGGCTATTAATATACAGGAATAAATCTTATTATTTGTATTTAAACTAAACTAACTTAGATCACGTTATATGATTAGGATAGAAAACAAGAACCATATTGCACTGTATTGTTATCATCATTTCTTTAAGAATCTAGACGCTTTGATTTTCGTTAATACTTATATATATAGCCCATTGTTTCAGCTGGTTTTCACAAAAGAATAAAAGAAATAAAAATAGTGAAAGGTGTCTTCGTAGACGCAATTTCTATAATAAAATAAACATTAAGAAATATTAAATCCTACCGAAGTAAATTTAGAGTAAAGTAAAATCTTGTTATTTATTTAAACATGCTTAATTAATGTAGATCAGAGTAAAAAGTTTCAGGTCTGTATTTATAGTTCTTCAGGATTATGCAAACTACCGAGTTTGCTTTCTCTCCATCGCCCACCTACAACCCTAGTAAGTCATAATTATAATGATACAGGTGTTTATAGGTACGATAAGGATTAATGACCACTACAATAAGTCAATCTATTTGGTCTTTGCCGGTTTCATTTTTCACCTACCATCAACTCTTTAAGTCCTTAGCTAACCTGGAGGTAACTTTACCTCTGCTCAATGGTTACTGCTTCTGATCCTCAAAGCTTTGTGCTGTTTCTAAGATGTAAAGATTTACCAATTTTCTGAAAGCACCAGTTATTGCATGTTATTAATTATTAAGCCCTTTTTGTAGTGTGTTTCAATAAAGTAGTCATTACGGACCAAAGAGAGTCATTTATTTTTCACATTTTCTACAGTGTGCTTCTCTGCAGTTTTTACTCCACGTCTTCTTTTACTTGTCCAAGTGGAGAGGAGTACGAGACAGAGAACTCCCGTCTGTTATTGATTCAAAGAAACTATTTCTTTTTTTTAATTTTGTTCCAAAGATCTTGCAGTCTCTTTATTGTGAAGCTTTTATGTGGTTGGATGAGAGGTCCGCGTGTGTTGTATTAACTGTTACCTAGGCCCGCAGCACGACAGTAGGTCCTAATTAATTAGGGCTTTTTTTTCCTGTAAATGAGTTTGCCATCGTGGCGTTTGGTCTACTTTTTTAAAAACTAAATGTTGTCTGCTTCTGACCAAACAAAACAGAAAGCGTGGGTGTAGGTGGAGTGGTGGAAGTGTCACTCCGCCTCTTCAAGCCATCATGATCACTGTTTGAGCCAACATTGTTCTGAGAATTGTTCCTCGTTTATCTTGGTCACGTGATTGCTTTCTTGCGCTTTAAGTCTTCTGTGGGTCGATTTGTTGTTGAACCCTGTAGCCGATCGAACGAACGTGGCTTTCATCAACTGTCTATGGTTGCTAGAGTGAAACATCAATAGAAGCACATTTTATTGTTTATTTCGAGTTTTGAGAAAACGCCTCGTGTGATCTTATACAGCTGAACATGAATGCCCCTTCATGTCGATTCCTGTAGCGAAAGGGTGTTTCGATCCTGTTACCAAGCCAACAGAAGGGAAGAATTCCTGTGTAGACAAAGCAAATTGAACAAAGCAGAACTGCTGAAGAAAAAGGCAAAAAAAAAAATGTTTCGAAATTGTCCAAAACTTTCGTATAACCGAGGAAACAAGAAACGCTTCTGTAGAACTTGATATTGAACCTCTTTGTGGAGTAGACATGGCGCTCCATGCAGGACATTGTCACCTTTACCCAACAGAGGTCTAGACTGCGAACCTTGTCAGCAGCTGTGACTATCCAGCTATTCTCCTCGACACTAATTCGGAACAGTTCGTCATCTAGTGTCAGTCAAGGGACGAAAGAAAAAAAAAAGAATAAATAAGGATTCTAAGAAGCAAAGCATCTCTTTTCAGTTTTGCTTTGTTCCATAGTTCTTGTGGGTCGTTTAGTTGTTGAGCTTTTATGTGGTTGGTGGAGAGGTCTGGGTATGTATTGTATTTGTCCACCAACAGTACAATAGTACTTTTTTTCTGTCATCGAATTTGCCGTAGTGGTTTTTAGTTTGTCCGTGTGGTTCCACTTAATGTTGTCCTTTTCTGAACAAAACACAAAATGTGGGTGTAGGTGGGGTGGTGGGAGTGTCACAGCCTCTTTAAGCCACCGACTTCGTACATCATCATCATGGCTTGAGCCAACATCTCGCTGTGGTTACCAGGTAAGAAGCGGTCGTTGATCCGGGGATTCCTCCCCATTGGTCCTGGTTGTTTTAATTTTCTTTTTTTTCATCAAAATTGCTTTCTTGCGTTGCAAGTTCGGTATTCAATCTCACTTTTGCTGGTCGATTGGCTGTTGGCCGCCTGTACCCGATCGAATGGACGTGGCTGTCGTCAAATGTCAGCGGTCGTACGAGTGAATCGTCAATGTAAAGACATTTATTGTTTAACTCAAGTTTTGAGAAGAAGTCTCGTTTGCTCTTTAACAGCTTAACATGAATACACCTTTCATGTCTATTCCTGCTGCTAAAGGGTGTTTTAGTCCTACAATTTTTCCAAGCCGACAGGAGGGAAGAATTCTCATGTAGACAAAGCAGACTTGGACGAAGCAAAATTTTTTCAAGACGAAGGTCCATTAAGATATACGTCGAAGTTTATTTTAAAATGTGGGTTGAAAACTATAAAGGTGCAACACACTGATCGAAGAGAAGCAGTGAAACGCGGAGTTGTCGCATGATATCAGTCAAGACATTTCATTCGGAGTGCTGCTTACAGCAACAGAGCATCCCATGAGGGTAAGTAAAAGTCTGAAGGCTCAGCCAAAATGTCGTCTCTCAAGAAATAAACTGCCGTGCTTATTAAGTAGTGTACATTTATTTATTAAAGTGAACACATTCTTTCGAAGAGATATGAATTCTAACTATTTAAAAAAAACCCTGTAGATTGTTTAAAAAGTTTGATTTTATTTAGCTTGTTTTACTTTTATTTCTAACCTACTCATACAAAACTGTAAGAAATGGTGCTGATGAAGTGTAATTGTTTGCAAAAAATACCCGAATTAATAAGGACTTTAAATATGAAGCTTTACCTACAATAAATTTATATTCCGTTAATGCTTTGGTGTTGACTTTTGAAGTTGATGTTTGGTTTAATTATTTGTAGATCATGGATTACCTCTCAATCCTAGTGTGTGTGAGGTTATCCTGCATTTTGATGACGTCCCTTGGTGGCAGTGGCGCCACAGTGTTCACGGCGCTAGAGGCCGTTGGCGGAGGAGCGGTTATCAGTCAGGAGGCGACAATCCAGGCTCGCTCTAAGATAGAGTGCGCTGTGCACTGCAGACGATACCCATACTGCACTTCTTTCACGTACAGTCGGACTGATTCCTTCTGTTATCTTCATCCTGTCACATCAGGAGACACGCAGACGAGCAAGACTGCTGTGGTTTTCTCAGAAGAAAGTAAGAAGTTTTTAAAATTGAAAAGATTTACTACAATCAGCCCAAGTTTGTTTATAGAGCACGTATTTAAAGGCAGATAACTTAATGTTTACTTTTATTCAGTTAATTTTTTTAGGTGATCATTTTGAAGCGAGGAAAAAGAATTAAAGTTTATTTTTAAACAGCTAATTGCTTTTGTTTCATGAGATCCAAGGTGCAGTGGCATTCCTCTTAATGATTCAATGAAGGCAGTGACCATTCAGCGGTCTCTGTGGAGCGTGCTAGCAAAGGTCACGTGTCATGACGACTACTTCCCGTCTACACTGCAGGTCACGTGTGCGGCTGATGGGAAGTGGAATGAAGTCCGATGTTTGAAGAGGGTTTGGAGTTACCCAGAGGTAAATCTGAATACAGAAACCATCAGAAACGAATAACTCAAAAGGAATAAAGAATGAAAATTGCCCGCAATGACTTAAATAAAGGGAAGGAGTAAGGAACAGTGAAAATGGCTGCTACCGCAGGCAGAACAAAAAACAAAGTTTCTGAACATGTTTTGATTTTATTTGAGTATAAGTAAGGTTGTACTTCTTTAGTACAGATAAACTTTTACCTCTTTCGTGCAAGAGTTTTTTCTTTAGCGTCTATTCCATTTTATATTTTATGGTAAAAATGTTTATTAATTCACATTTGTAGTCATTCATATTTGACGAAACTGAAATTTCATATTTTTACAGCATCATATGATCTCCAAGATAAGAAGTAGTTTTTAAAGTCTTGTCTTGATTCGTTTTGTATATAATTAGCAAGTATTTTAACTGACTGCAACTGAGGGCGAAATTTCTTTCGCTTTGCGAAGACACTTCCTATGATAGTATAGTGCCATGTGAATCCACAGTCTGTTTCCTGTCTGTCATTCAGACAATGGAGCGTGTCGACCGTCAAATTTTTAAGATACCGGGAACTGTGACTGTGGGCTGGTCACTATGCATCCAAGGAAAGCCAACGGCAAACCTATGGTAAATACTTTTAATCTCGCAATTTTTTCAGTCTCCCATGTCTTTCCACCCTCTTTCTCTCTGTGTGACATCTTTTTTACCGGGCTGACTACTTTGTCGTTTCCTGACTCATCAATTCCTTCACCCTACCCACCATTCTTGCTTATTTATTCTCACTCAAAATTCAGCTTTCCCCCCTCACACATTCTCTCACGATCTCTCTCTCTCTCTCACTCTCTCTCTCTCTCTCTCAGTTTTTTCAAAAGTCAATGCATTTTAGTCTTAGTATTTAGTTTTGATAACGTTTGATTATACTTTTAATGTTACATTTAAAGGAAAGACACATGCGATAAGCGATAGACTGAGATGGGGATGGAGGGAGGGAGGACGAAGGAAAGAAGAAAAAAGTAGCAAGAGAAAAGAAAAAACGACAACAACAACGACAACAACAACAACAACAACAACAACGACAACAACAACAACAACACTAGAAGAACAAGAAAAATAAAATGTGGCGTGGCAGACTCAGACATCGGTACACTGATATTCTATCGTCGTTTGCGTTTCTACAGGTTTGCGTTGGAAATACGTGACAAGTCGGACAAGGTCATCCTAGTCCACACCAGCTGGAGGCTAAACTACATCGAACCTAACCCTTATCTGGCACTTAACACTTTCGATGGAGTGTGGGGGTTAGAGAAGCGGGTGCGGTCACCTCCCTTGCTCCTGAAGGTCGGTCAGCCGTTTGACTTCAAACTGACAGTGAAAACGTCACGAACCGTTTATGTAAGTAGAGTTCTGCTGATTGTGTTGTTTGCATTAATTAAGGAAGCTATTTATCCCATTTCGTCTCCCAGTGTTAAACTGGGCAGACAACTTGTTTGGGGAAACTCGTTTTCTTTTGAGTCATCGCTCAATATACGCAGCTCAAGCAGGTTATGTATCTATTACACACTCTTTGTCCTTGTCTGGGCAACGAAATTTTCATAGTACCACCAAGAAATTCATAGAAATTCATTACTTTCAATTAACTCTATTCAAGATTATTTTTCACTCATGATTCAGTCCCATCATCCACTTTTTTTCACTCTCGGAAGTTCGAGAGTGAGCTCCCCTGTCATCTTCTGGCGCTCACGCAAATTATGCTTTTCTTCTTTCGTACACACTGGTACGCACTCACAGACAGGCAACTAAAACCATTCCCGACATTGTTATTGAATTATATTTTCACCGAGACAATTTGAAAAGGTGGATGCTCTTACTCTTACTACCTCGTGTGTGTGTGTGAACCCTGGTGATCGCTAGAAAGTGAATCACGTCCTGATTCACCGAGTGAAAGTGACAAAGTGGTGGTGGTTGCCGTCAACAATGAACATACAAAGTGTTTTATTACAAGAGTTGTCACCGTGTGTTATGTTTCAGGTCTACATGGACAAGCAGTTCTACAGTGACTGGACACTGAGTGCGCCTCTCTCGTCACTTTACTACATCAGCGCCGATATGTATGTCAACCTGACGAAAGTGGAAACCTGGTGCAGCGGCTAACAAACGCTAGATATGAAGAAATTTTTTAAATTAATTATTAAAGGAAAAGATCCATTTTAATTTAAAGCATACCACAGAAGGACAAAGCTCGCTATCAAAGTGTTTGTCCATAAAAATGTGAATAGGTTTAATATTCCGACGGGGACAGATGATGTCGGAAATTTCTGCTCTCTGACTGTCGTACCATTGTTACCTTGCTCAGGATTTTTTTCTTCGTTGATTCCTTGTGTTTATCGTTTGACACTAAATTTACGAAACGAAAAAGTCTTATTAGTTGCTGGTGTTTTACAATACTGAATTTGTAAAACAATTTAAGAACATTAATATTATTTTGTATTTTGTATTGCTTTGAGATACTGTGTCCTCTCTTCGTGTTAGAGATATCTGCTGAGTAGTTAGCATTTTACTATCATAGTGCTGAACAGAATGGGATATTCTCTATATTATGTATTTCAATTTATGATTACTAATCAGGCAGGAATTATTCTTAATGATTGGATCACGATGTTAAGAAAACGTTTTCCCACTATGCTTTGTATTGTAATATTCTGGTATGCTTGTTCACATTCTGTAGACTGCACATCATGGCCCTCAAAAATAAACCGATCAAACAATCATACACGACTTTATGACAAGTCTCCAAAAAGCATTCAAAACATTTTGTGTTCTTTAGCTAATTTAGGAAATGAGTATGTCAGATCAACTCTGTTGACTGCCTCCATTACTTTTATTTGGGTTGCAACACACTAAATTTCTTTGAAAAAGCAAAGTGACAATAAATGTAATCTTTCTGATAGAAACCTAAAGAAAAACGACTTAGCTTTTAAGATATAAAAAGTCAGTTGAAAAGTGAAAGATTAATTAATTAATTACAAAAGTTAGTGTCAGTTATTGGCTGGTAATGTATAAAAAAGGAGTTAGTTACAAAGTAATAAATGTGTTAGATATACACTGTAACATATAACGGAAACTGTTCTATGTTATGGATCGGAAGAAAAAATATGAGACAAGAATCAACGAACATGCTTTTGTCTAGCAACATAAAACCGAACTAATCGTAAATAGCTATATCTGTGGCCCCATGCATGGTAAATGGCCAGGTTCTTTCATAGTCAAAGTTCAGACAAGAGGCAACAATCCTAATCTTCCCATCATATTAGCGGAGCCTCTCAGTGATGCCCTTACATCAAAGAAGAAACGGCCATCATGAGACCCTCACACCCTCGCTCGCGCCTGCATGCACCCAGGAACTTCCAAGCAAAACATTAGAAATCCTCCTACTTTTTCCGTGTCCCACTTTCATGAAAACAAAACCAGAACAAACCCACTCCAAATAAACATCAGGTTTGTGACACCTGCTTATAAACAAATCTGTTTGTAGATCAGATGATCATCATGGCTTGGTTGTTCAGCAGCCGCTGCGCCTCAACTATTAAATTTCGTTTCATTAAAAGCGATACAATTGTTAATTACATTTAAATTTTTGAAAAAAAAGATGAGTTACATTGAAATAATATCTCGGTAAACGTTGATCGTGGGATTAAACTCTTCCTGGTACTTAAAAAAACATATCACGGACGCAAATGAGGACTATGTAAAGGAAAAAGAGAAATATTGTGTTCGTGCTGAAGATTTTTTTCCAATGGAATGTGGATATTAGCAGTGCTTAGCAAAGCGTGTCTGACAGACATTACTATCAAAGAAGAATGTAGCCCATTCCTGTGATCTGGTATTATCACGGACTGTGTATACACGTCAATGGTATTACCAGTCAATCACAGAAGGAACAGTTTGTACAAAACTCTCGTTGGTCAGCCTGTACACCACGTTTCTACTTTAGTCACGTTGACATCACCATAAATATTCACGAGAGTAAATGACGAGGAGGAAATCTGAGATTAAATCTTTTGAAGAAGACGTTGTCCATGGAGACCTGTAACAGAGAAAAATATTGGTTATAGAACAGAGTCAGAACCCTTCAGTTTCATGTAAACAGACGACACACTAAAACAAAGATTAAATGACGAATGCATAATAAGAAAAATTCGCAGACAACTTGTTTAGGATGTCAGAAGCGATTTATTGCACGGGTTTTGTTTTTGTTTGTACTAGTCGTGGATGTTTGACGCTTTTCCTTGTCATGTCTACTTGAGTGCTTAAGACATGGCTAGCACTCTCTGTCTTACATGCTGCTGACTTTGGTAATTAAAATATTTTAAAGGCCCTTTTGAACAAAACAAATATAAAAGAAAGTTTTAAAAAATTGTCAATGTTTTAGATAACCATAATTATTGTAAAATCTTGACCAATCTGAAGATGCAAGTGTGGCCTTGTAGAAAAATAACCAGCATCTTATTGGCCTTAATTATGTTGTAATCATGCTTCAGTATTGCTTTTAACAAATATTGACCTAAATTTTGCTCACATCAACAGAGGTCGAGGTGTTAACTGTCAGTCTGCAAAAAAATGGTTTCCCGACCACCAGAGGGAAAGGGGGAGTCCAAACACCCACTTCTGCTCCCCATATGCCATTGATCATGTCATTGATGGCCAAGTAGGTAGTAAGCCGCCAGCTTGTGTGAATGGGACGGTTTAAAGATGAGCCTTGAAATATCTCCACTACTGTTCTGTTGAAAAAATAAATACGTTTACATTCCAAACAAAAGTAATTTGTTTTTATACGTACATTGGTTCATTCGTTTTATTAATTTGGTAAACAGCTAGTTCATTTAACAGGCAACTGTGGATTGCAGAAAAATATTTTTGCAAGCCCTGAAGGTATTATTAGGGAGAGCGATTTGTAGAAATCACAATGTGTGAATAATTTCTGCTGTAGCTTGAAACACATACATATATAAACAGATAACATAGATTCATTGACTGCTCACTTAGTGTTGCTGGTAGGAACCCCCTCGACACACAGTGACCAACCTTTGATCACAGAACCAGGTATGGGAAAGGTGACGTGGTAAAATCATCTTTGTCTGCAAAAATATAA
Source organism: Pomacea canaliculata (assembly GCF_003073045.1). Lineage (NCBI taxonomy): Eukaryota > Metazoa > Mollusca > Gastropoda > Architaenioglossa > Ampullariidae > Pomacea > Pomacea canaliculata. The sequence continues at coordinate 5,423,761 of NC_037599.1, forward strand.
AAATACGAATGTTATACTAGCTAAGAAGCAAACATACTTGTATGAGTGAGCTTTGAAGGGGCACGCCTTGCCTTCGTACAGGTTTATTTGTTTGTCTACTTGTATGTATGTGCTGTCATCAATCACGCGAGTACTGTGGTAATTATCTAAACGGTCTTCCCTCTGGCGCATTGCTGAAAATCTTCTTTCTTCTAAAGCCCTGCAGGATTCTCATGATAAACATAATGATTCAGTCTCTCGTCGGGTGGAAATGAGAGCTACCCGAGTGATCTCACACTCACCTCGGGGTATCTCCACACTCTCTTCACACACTCAGCGTTGATCGTGGACCAGCTGCCATCAGCCAGGCACGTGACTGCTGACGTCACAGTTGGAAGGAGCAGTAGTCGTTGTCACAGGTGATGTTTCCTTCCACTGACCACAGTGACCGTTGTACCGACACTAAGCCATGGCTTACGTTAAGTGCGGTGTCTAGACAGTGACTACCTGTATAGACAGTCAACATGCTGCTCATAAAGTCCACACAACACTTAAAATATCCAAACCCTAACCCTTACTTGATTTACAACCCAAAAAACACCCAGACTGCCTCGTAACGCTGGTACAGCTCACATAATACTCATACTCTTTGATTATGGAAGAATGGTGCCCACGAGACAGGTGATCAGTTCGGAATAAACCTTCTTAATAAGCCCAACATTCATACAGCCCACATCATGCTCATGCAGCCCACGGCAAGGGAGTGGTCTGACATGTCTACTTTGTGGACTACAATATCTCGATGACTATTTGTCAATTTAATATGCGACGATAGGTATAAGAATATTAAAGTCTGTATGTAGAAAGAAGCTAAACATGTTCAGAGGGCTTTCCCAGAGAGAGACAACTCACTAGTGTCTGTGTAGACCGACAATCCACTAGACGAGGTGTGGTTGGCATCAGCTACGGTCGCCGGCATTGCAGAGAAGAGTAAACACAAGGAAGAATGATCGTCGTAGGCAAACGCAGTGCAGTGTGGGTATTTCTTACACTTGATGGCGCAGTGGATCCGGGATAGTGCCGGTAACGTCATTTCCGGTTGTTGCGACAACGACTTCTCACTAACTTTTTCATAAGTCTTGTACGTGGTGAGCGCGAGACTAGCGTGTGACGTAATCAAAGCAACGACCAAGGCGATGATCCCGTTATTCATGGTCTGAAAAAGTACAGTTTGATGGAATGCAAAAATTTTATGCAATTAAATATTGTTGAGACTTGTCTACAACAAAGTAGTTAGATGTAATAAAAGTCACAATTAATTTAAAATAATTCTTTTGCGATCTTAAGAAACAGTAAATGTATCAGTGGTTTTTTTTTTTTCTTTGAGCTTTGTTTTGAATTTATTTCCCATTTTTTATTGTATCAATAAGCCGTAAATATCTATGAACCCAGGGCTTCTGCTAAGGCTAAATTCTTTTGGGTCCCAGGGACCCCTTCTTCAGATTTTAAAGGGGTCCCTGTTCTTCGCCCAATTTTGGAGGGGACCCCATTGACGAAAATTGAAGGGGTCCTCCGAACTTTTAATGGGTACTGTAAGCAATTTTTTGCGTAAGGGCCCTGAATGAACCAGTTCCTAATCTCTTCATCCCCATCACCTGTGCTTCTCACTGAAAGTCTGCGCAACGTGTTAGCAGTTAAAAATGATACTAGCGTCGGCGAGAAAGATTCCGGGCGGAAGGATACTCTTCGGGCTCTGGCACCGCGTTAGGGAGAAGTAACCTTGGTTTCTTGATTTCCTACGCGTGCTAAGCTACAGACCCTTGAGTCACTTTAAAGTATTAATTGCAAGTGCATTAACCTAGGGACCGAGCTCCGAGGCCATGAAAAAACGTTTCTTTATTTTGGTTGGGACTCTGTAGGGCAGAGAATCAGGAGACTTGAGAAGTTGTAATTATAGTGGGAATCTTTGTGATTAAATGTTATTTCCTCTCTTGTATATATCAATATGTATATATCTTCCCACATGTTATATGTGGTTAATAGCATTTTTATGTTCCAACCATTTGAAGTAATGATTCAACAAGCAAAGAAGGAACTAAGGAAACAAATGAACTATGAAGTCTGTATAAGACCATGACAAATTTCAAGATATTTACAGGAAACCTATTGACAGATGTTTGTTGTATGGAGGCTGAAAGAACACATGTCAGTGCCTGTTTCTAAGTCTGCCGAGTCCTGTCGCTGCTATTTCACCAAACCACCCTCTCGTCACATGGAATTACTTATCCCTACATTTTGTGTTGAGTAATTGTTATAAAAGAACGATTTTCTCACTTATATTAATTGCAAAAAAGTATATAAATAAAGAAATAAGGATAAATAAATAAAGTTAAAAACCTGCACAAAGTATTTCTTCTTCACATTTACGAATTAGAATAAGATCTGCTCTTTGTAAGAAAATGAATAATATTACAAAAACAGGAAAAAGTGTCAAATATTGGAATTATTATATAGCTGGGGTAGCGGACCCTTTTTTCACTAGGGGCCATTTTGACATTTATAGCACCATTTTCGGTCTAAGCTGTAGCTTTTCTCAGTGAAACACTTTTGTAAGGTGTAAAACCCATCATACTTCATACTACTATGCTCCGAGTCCTCAAAATCTGCGTTTTGCGGAAAAATATGCTACGAAAACCATAGATAAACAACTATTTAGAGCATGTAAAGTTGGTGTTTACAATTAGACAGTTCCAACAGGAGACAGAGTATACGGTAACTATTTTTGTTTGATTGTTATGAACTGAAAGTTCATTATAATGGTAAAAACAGCAACAAAGACGACTATTACCTAAAACACATACCTCCTGATGTAGAAGTTCATGGTATTTACAAACTGTCGAGGAGAAGTATTCGTTTCTGTCCTGCGAGATACTCGTATGTGTTCTGTCTATCACCTTAATGAACACTCCTCGATTTCGCACAAAATTTGTTGTTATTATTATTCACTTATTATACAATAATGTTTATGAGAAAAGCTAAAAGATTTTCTGAAATCTGCTTTTGCTTCGCGATTTCTATCAAATAATGCCTGAATGTGGTTAACAAAGATAGGCTTTTTCTGCGGTTTGTTTTGACAAGGTTGTTTGAGAAAATTAGATAGCAACTTACCTTGTAAAGATCAAGTGTAGCTACAAGCAGAATACCAAACCAAATATCTCTTGTCTGAAGGTCTCTGGTGCTTCGCACATGCGCTGATGTTTATTGATCATCTTGCTGCTTAAGAACACTTCAGTCTTCAGTTTGTGCTTTGAACAAAATATTTCTTCTGTCTTTCACGTCAGCTTTTAATTGATGCAATTCTGTTTTATCGAAGTGTCCCATAGTTTTCCTTGTCTTCCTTCATTGTCCTCCTTTTGTCGGCTTGAGCTTCCCTCTTGGATGCAGACAATGGTAGCGAAAACTGAATAAAATATTAATGACAACTTGTAAGAAAAGTGCCCACGATTTTATCTGCGTCATGGGACTTCACTGATGTCAACTAATCATCCAAAGAAATCAAATACAATTACAAGATTTCGAAAGCAATTATTGAGGACACTGTTAAAATAGTAAAGAAGACAGTATTGAAGGATAACTGATGCATGTAATAGTTATATGACCAATGTACAGGCTACCAATAACCGTGTACTACATAAGTATATATGTCAAACGGTATAGCCTTTTTAATATTCACTGAAGGCAGTGACCATTCAGCGGTCCCTGTGCAGCGTGCAAGGAAAAGTCACGTGTCATGGCGACTACTTCCCGTCTACACTGCAGGTCACGTGTGCGGCTGATGGGAAGTGGAGTGATGCACGATGTTTAAAGAGAGTTTGGAGATACCAATAGGTATATCTGAATACAGAAACCATCAGAAACGAATAACTCAAAAGGAATAAAGAATGAGAATTGCCCGCAAAGAACTAAATAAAGGGAAGGAGTAAAGAACAGTGAAGATGGCTGTTGTACATAATCAGCAAATATTTGAACTGACTGTAACTGAGGGCGAAATTTCTTTCGCTTTCCGAAGACACTTCCTATGATAGTATACTGCCGTGTGAATCCACAGTCTGTTTCCCATCTGTCTTCAGACAATGGAGCGTGTCGACCGTCAGATTTTTAAGATACCGGGAACTGTGACTGTGGGCCGGTCACTATGCATCCAAGGAAAGCCAATGGCAAACCTACTGTAAATACTTTTAATCTCGCAATTTTTTCAGTCTCCCATGTCTTTCCACCCTCTTTCTCTGTGTGTGACATCTTTTTACAGGGCTGACTGCTTTGTCGTTTCCTGACTAATCAATTCCTTCACCCTACCCACCATTCTTGCTTATTTATTCTCATTCAAAATTCATCTTTCCCCCCTCACTCATTCTCTCACGATCTCTCTCTCTCTCAGTTTTTTCACAAGTCAATGCATTTTAGTCTTAGTATATGGTTTTGATAATGTTCGATTACACTTTTAATTTTACATTTAAGGGAAAGATTCATGCGATAAGAGATAGACTGAGAGTGGGATGCAGGGAGGGAGGACGAAGGAAAGACGAAAAAAGTAACAAGAGAAAAGAAAAAAGAAACGATAACAACAACGACGACAACAACAACACTAGAAGAACAAGAAAAATAAAATGTTGCGTGGCAGACTCAGACATCGGTACACTGATATTCTATCGTCTTTTGCGTTTCTACAGGTTTGCGTTGGAAATTCGTGACAAGTCGGACAGGGTCATCCTAGTCCACACCAGCTGGAGGCTAAAGTTCGCCGAACCCACCCCTCATCTGGCACTTAACACTTTCGATGGAGTGTGGGGGTTAGAGAAGCGGGTGCGGTCACCTCCCTTGCTCCTGAAGGTCGGCCAGCCGTTTGACTTCAAACTGACAGTGAAAACGTCACGAACCGTTTATGTAAGTAAAGTTCTGCTGATTGTGTTGTTTGCATTAATTAAGGAAGCTATTTATCCCATTTCGTCTCCCAGTGTTAAACTGGGCAGGCACAACTTGTTTGGGGAAACTCGTTTTCTTTTGAGAAATCGCTCAGTATCCTTAGCTCAAGCAAGTTATGTCTCTATTATACACTCCTTGTCCTTGTCTGGGCAACGAAATTTTCATAGTACCACCAAAAAATTCATAGAAATTCATTACTTTCAATTAACTCTTTTCAAGATTATTTTTCAGTTCCATCATCCACTTGTGTTCACTCTCTCGGAAGTTCGAGAGTGAGCTCCCCTGATGCTTCTCGCGAATTATGCTTTTCTTCTTTCGTACATACTGGTACGCACTCACAGACAGGCAACTAAAACCATTCCCGACATTGTTATTGAATTATATTTTCACCGAGACAATTTGAAATGGTGGATGCTCTTACTCTTACTACCTCGTGTGTGTGTGTGAACCCTGGTGATCGCTAGAAAGTGAATCACTTCCTGATTCACCGAGTGAAAGTGAGAAAGTGGTGGTGGTAGCCGTCAACAATGAACTTACAAAGTGTTTTATTACAAGAGTTGTCACCGTGTGTTATGTTTCAGGTCTACATGGACAAGCAGTCGTACAGTGACTGGACACTGAGTGCGCCTCTCTCGTCACTTTACTACATCAGCGCCGATGAGTATGTCAACCTGACGAGAGTGGAAACCTGGCGCAGCGGCTAACAAACGCTAGATATGAAGAAATTTTTTAAATTAATTATTAAAGGAAGAGATCCATTTTAATTTAAAGCATACCACAGAAGGACAAAGCTCGTTATGAAAATGTTTGTCCATGAAAATGTGAATAGGTTTAATATTCCGACGGTGACAGATGATGTCGGAAATTTCTGCTACTTACTGTCGTACCATTGTTACCTTGCTCAGGATTTTTTTCTTCGTTGATTCCTTGTGTTTATCGTTTGACTCTAAAATTTACGAAGCGAAAAAGTCTTATTAGTTGCTGGTATTTTACAATACTGAATTTGAAAAAAATTTAAGAACATAAATGTATTATTTTGTATTTTGTATTGCTTTGAGATACTGTGTCCTCTCTTCATGTTAGAGATACCTTCTGAGTAGTTAGCATTTTACTATCATAGTACTGAACAAAATGAGATACACTCTATATTATACATTTCAATTTATGGTTACTAATCAGGCAGGAATTATTCTTAAGGATTGGATCACGATGTTAAGAAAACGTTTTCCCACTATGCTTTGCGTTGTAATATTCTGGTATGCTTGTTCAACATTCAGTAGACTGCAGATCAGACCTGGGCAAAAGGCCGGCTGCGGGCCGGATCCGGCCCGCCTCCTGTCTCTTGACCGGCCCGCCCGCTGGTCCGCCCGCCAGTATATATACTATACATACAGTATTGGGTAAAACTGAGTTAACTATATTAGTCCGGCCCTCTAAAACCATCCCAATTTCTCAAGCGGCCCCTTAAGAAAATTAATTACCCACCCCTGTGTAGATCATGGCCCTCAAAAATAAACCGATCAAACAGTCATACAAGTCTCTAAAAAGCATTCAAAACATTTTTTTGTGTTTTAGCTAATTTACGAAATGAGTTTGTCATATCAACTCTGTTGACTGCCTACATTACTTTTATTTGGGTTGCAACACACTAAATTTCTCTGCAAACGCTTTCAAGATATAAAAAGTCAGTCGAAAAGTGAAAGATAGAAAATGAAATATCTAGAACTGAATTGAAATAAAATATGTGTTGATGTGATTACCAATATAAACGATCAGTGTAGTAACGTGGGTGAAAACGTTTCCTGTCTTAAGCTAAAGAATGCCTGGTATTTTAATTAAGCATTTATTAAGTTTTTTTTAACAGAACATTAAAATTTAGTCCCAGTTTAAATTTTTTTAAATTTACTTTTTGCACACAAAAGTGGTTTACAAAAGATGCATCTTAAAATCACCGAGGACACACTTAACATTATGACAAACACGCTAAATGAATTCCAAAATTCACCATAGAAATGTTAATATTCTTTTAGCAAAAAATATTATGTTTGACACATTTTCAGTAATAGCTATAGCCATTAGAAGAAGTAATAGTTTGACTGACATTTCTTAAAAAAAATTGTTTATAAAAGAATTGTATTGGATTGCCTTTTAAGGAACTGTATTAATAAATTTTATAACGTTTTAGCTTTGGATCTTTTTTAAAACATATTATATTACTTAAATGAATGACAATAGTTTTTATGTCACTGTGCTGTGGTGCTTTTTTTTAAAGATATTCCATTAATATTAGGCGTTTGTAAGGCAATACAATAAAAAAAACTAAGAAGAGAGAAAGCTAATTGGCATAATATGAAAAATCTCTCAGTGGCTTGATTCAAAGTCCAAGGCTTAAAAGTAAACCTTAAAACGCCAACTATATGGCTAGATAGCAAAAAATATTTTTGAAATTATGTTTTGATTATTAATTCTCAGCTCATTATCACGTGCCCGCTTGTCGGAAATGCAGTTTAGATTCGTTTGCTAGCGTATGTCGTTACAAGTAAAAGGCGTGAAGTAGAAGTAAACATTAGTTAAGGGGAGCTCACTCTAGCGAAATAAAAGACGCAGACGACACTGGCTGACATGACAACAGAAGGAAGCTGACGTGTGTAGAGAGAATTCAGAAGTCAGCGAGTAAGAATTGCTTGCCTAGTCAAACTATTCGTTATTTATTTTATTCCACCCTTATGTCTTATTTTTGGATTTTTAACGATTTAATGTGCCGAGAAATCTGTGAATCGTGCGACATAGTTGACTCAGTTAACTGTGAGTAAGATTGAGGCAGTTGAGTCAAAGACAGTAAATATTTAATATCTTCGGTTGAATGTAGCGCGAACGAGAAGGAAATAGTGTGTATATAGAATTAATACATATGAATTTCTTAGGAATTATTTAGGGGGAGAAATAAGGAGCTGCTGCAACCCAGATGTGCGGGATGTTGTGTAGTAATAGCGACAAAGTAAGGTGCCACAAAACACTCACACAGATACACACACATATCCTGTTATGCGCACTCGTGTAATCAATGAAGTCACGTGTTTATATTGTAATGAACTATTTTATACTGAATGGTGATTGGTACAAGTTGCAATATCCTGCTTTATTTAAACTAGAACTGACAAACCTGTTTCTAAGTAGGAAAAGCTAACAAGCCAAAAACAGTGATACAGAAACTGATGATGAGGAGCAGGAGGAGGAAAGTACGCACTACCACTATACTACAGTAATGAACAAAATGAACAGTCAAATCTGTGCACGGTACAAAAACAGTAAAAATTGTTAGTGCTTTCTAACAATCAATCAACCATGAATTTTCGAGATGTTTCTAAAAACAATGTGCCTTATGACATATATTAATCATTCTAGTGTATTTGATGTTGACATACAACATGAACAACAATGTAACAAGTAGATACTAAAATTATCTTATTTGTGTTAGAGGGTTTGTACACGGTACTACAAACATGGATATCTGTAATTGTCTCTATAATTCAAAAAATGTAAAAATCTGAAAAAGATGTATATATATATATATACATTTGTTGGGATTAATGTATTGCAAAAAAATTAATATAATGACTATACTTTTTTGATGAGTATAATTATAAAATTTAAAAATTTTTTGACAACAGCTAAACGGACTTCATGCAAAATGATGTTGTGAAATGGATTGTTCTATATTTTCAACTGCGTACCTAACACTCAATATCAGTTCTCTCACATTACAAGAAGTCGGTGTTAGCAATTTCTTTCTCATATTTCTTTTTATAAAACACTTGGCATTGACACTGTGCTTTCCTCTTCCAAAACATGTTTTTCTGCTATTAAATGTTAGTCTTAGGCATGAACAAGCCAGTTGTTGATCTTAGATCGTGTAATGAGTGTTGGTGCGTGTGTAGCTGTGAGGGAAGGTGTGTGAAAAGAAGTGTGCATGTGTATGTGTGTGTGTGTGTGTGCATGTGTAAATGTTTGTGTTAAACAATTTGTGTAAGATTATAGAGCGTTGTAATATTACATGTATTTCTTTTTGTTGTAATATTTCACAACATAGATTCGTGAGCTTAAACTATTGTTTTTAATTTTAATCACTTCTGATTTCCTTACGCATCTTATGCAGGACACTAGTGTTTATTTTATGGGCATGGTCTTGTATCCAATACATATTCCACTTTTGTCCAGTAAGAGTTTTTATGTGTTTATAGTGTTATTGTCTGTTGCTGGGAAAGATGATATAATAGACACATGTAAGACTAAACATGTTTACAAAGTTCAAGAATAAAATTTCTTTATTAATTAAATGAATATTGTTGACAAAATGAACTACTCTAAGTGTTCAAATCTGTTGGCATTGTCTGAAGAATATGTGTAAATTCGAGACCCAATCTATACAAGACTATCTAAACATAAGAAGCAAATGTAAAACTGCTATGACCAAAGGTTACCGACCAATGCTTAAATAAAAACCAGTGTATTAAATTCATCTTAAGTTAAAAGTTAAAGGGCAAAAATAAGCCAAGAAATCTCCTTGCTGATCTGTGTAGCTTGGGGATATCACTTCCTTCGCAAAGACAGATACATTGTAAACGTGCTAGTTGATCAAATGTGAAAAGTTAAGTAAGTACAAAATAGATATAAAACTTCAAAGTACATGGCATTAAGCAACTGCCTGTAGTCCATCATTGACATAAGAGGAGATCATCGAGAGATTTTGGTAAACAATAATGGGAACTGTAGACTTGGAGAAAGTTGAAGGTGACAACCCAATGTCTGTCGGCTACACAGTAGTTCCAGCGGACAAAGGATGAAGGCTGAGAGATGACAGAGACCAATGACCCGTCACTTGTATAACCAAAACAGTAAACTTTTTGTGAATACATTTTAAACTCTCAACATTTTGAATGCTACAAACCTATTCTTTAGTTCTTGTTGCTACTCGATCCAACTCTGAAGCTTTCTGAGTAAATAGATGCCCAGCAAGAAGCAATCCAACAATGGTATGGAAACAGACATTCGACAAGGACGATGTAAATGAATCCTTAAAAGTATCAGTGGTGTTTACATGCTGGACACAAAAGTTTTGTTCATTACCCCATTAGATTTCACAAAAAGGTTTAAGTATCAAATTTTAACATGATAAAATAAGCAATAGAACCGCCTGCTTGCCCGAATTGTTCTTTGCACAGTCTGTCTAGAAGGCAGTGAGAATGGGATTCCAGTGCCCGTATGGCTTACAGATGGAAATAATGGCTCATGGTCAGCTAGAGTGGAATCACAGAAATAGTGAGAACTGCTTCAGTGACATTCTAGTCTTACAAAACATTGTAAACCTCCAGCTCTAATATATCATCACAGGAATAATGCAAGAAAGTTTATATTTTTGTCAAAAAAAAAAAACAACAAAAAAACACAACGGCTCATCGTAGGAGTGAGATAACAGAAAAAGGCTGAAAAATCACTCAGATCCTTCCTCATCTTCTAAAACCTTGACAGGGACCTGTGTGATTTGTCTTGTTACCAAAGATGAAAGAAGGTCGACAAGGCCACCTCTTTGATGATGATGATGATGGGGTCTTATAACGCGCAAAATCCGTATCATGGAGAAACGCTCTTTGACAGTAACAACTATCCACACACCTGCCAGTGAGTCTGAAAACCTCGGAGGTTGACGATTTCAATGTTACCGACGATGACAGAAATATCGGGATCGTTGAATACGTTTACAAAAAATCATATTTTGAATGTGATAATATTGAACTGAGCATTTCTTGACAAATGAAATAAAATATTTATCTTTGTTTTCCTCATACACTTCGCATGCTAGAGAGGATTCGTGCGCGCGTGCACAGACATATCTATATATTGTGCATCTCTGATATTAGCAGATAGCAGAGAAATATTTTATTTCTGAGCTTGTGTGTACACGAGCTATCAATCAAATTTTCTTCTACCTCAAAAGATCTTGACATAAAAATGTACTCTGAAATGTAAGAATGTATACAATATCACTTTTCTACACATTAAAATTTACAATTTAAAAGACGCAAAGTAATTGTGCAGATGAGTGTTTGCTGAAGCCTGAATATAATAGCATGCTATTTTTTGTGAAAAGATACTATCAACTAATCGTAGAAGAATTTCGTCTACTAAACATAGTGTACAGCTGTACACAGAGCTGTCCTCAGTCACTCTTTGCACCACGTCTCGACTTTCGTCACGTTGACGTCTCCGTAGATGTTGATGTGAGAGAACGACGAGGGAGGGAATTTCAGATAGTGTCTGTTGAAGAAGACGTTGTCCATGTAGATCTGAAAGAAAACCAAATTGTTCACAGGACAATGCTGCAGATAGATGGTAAATTCAAAGGAAGCTAATATAAAGGACAGACTATTCTGTCTGCTCGTAGCCGTTCTAACTGCAGACACTGTGGTCCTTGGACCTGGTGAGGTCGTGTAGCTGTCAACAGCTAACTTGTTTTAATATGGTTGACATAAAAAACCAATTTCTTTCAATTAGCAGCTAAATTGTTTAAAGATAATAAACTACAACACCGTTTTAAAAAAAATAATCTAAAGTGTCTCACATCAACAAATGTGGAGTTTCTCACTGTCAGCCTTAAGAAAAACGGTTTTCCGACCAGCAAGGGGAATGACGGGTTCGTCACATGCGTCTCTGGTCCCCATGAGAGTTTGACCATGTCATTGACTGCCAGAAACCCAAATCGCCAGCTTGTGTGGACTGCAAGGTTACTGTTGGAGCCGCTATAAATCTCGATTATTGTTCTGTTTAAAGGAGACAAGCCAGTCAATTTGAGATGATATTTTTCACTTCTGATTTTGGAAACAACGGCTATTTTTTTAAATACTCACCCAAACACACGAACATTTTTTTTAAATAGGAATTCAATCACGCGTTGCAAACAACGAGAAATAAACCATATGAGAAAAACATCAGTGATTCCGAGTATTTGTGTATTTCACAAAGTTTTAAAAAGGTGAGACCTATTTTACAGCTCACCTGGTGTTGTTAGTAGGAACTCCATTCACACACACAGACCACCCCTCGATCACTGTCCCAGGTATGGGAAAAATGAAAGAGTCTGGACTTAGTCGACCTGTCTGTTGAGAAATAGAACATTTTAGTATTCTGTGGTTAAAAATTTTCCATCCTTTTTTTTTTTTTTTTGCATGAAGTCTAAAGCAGAACAGTTTTCAATTGGAGACACTATGCTGTCACTGTAATGTCTGTCTGTAAGCCATAAATTCAGTCACACTTGTCAGTGTATTATGCTATTTTAAGTACATTTTGGTTTAGTTAATCACACTTATCTATGTGTTAAAGTTTTTGTATATTTCATTATATTAATTAGCAAGAACCTCTAGGTCTGCGATTCTCAACCTTTTAATTGTGACGCCCCCCTGATGAACAAAGGTACGTCCGCGCGCCCCCCTTAGCCAGCAATGTAAGCTAATTTCACTGATACCGGTATAAGAAACTTTAAAAAATGACCACCTTCACGCCCCCTTTGTAAGCTGCTCTAGGTCTTAAAATCATCGACTCTGTGGTTAAGAGAGATTCACAAAATATCTCAGCTGCTACTTTACAAAGATAGTGCAGTGCATCGTTGAACACACGCAGCACTTTGTGTATGGCTGATATATCTTTATTTACTGGGACAGTTTGTCAAAAAATTTAGTGGAATTTTCTTAGAGAGTTACTGTATAGTTTCTCAGCCACATCAATTAATAACAAATCACAGATATCAATAGGAAAATACAACAATGTCATCACATTATGACCAATGTGTATGTCTTCCCTTTGTTACGAGAGTCAGAAATTCGTTCCTTTGTATTTTTTTCATGTAAAATTGACTCTCTTACCTCGGGGTACCTCCAGACCCTCTTCACGCACTGGGCATTGATCGACGTCCAGTTTCCATCATCCAAGCACGTGAACGCTGACGTCACAGTTTGAAGGAGCAAGTAGTCGTCGTCACAGGTGACATTTCCTTCCACTGACCACACAGACCGTTGTATGGTCACTGACCCGTGACTTATGTTAAGTGAGTCGTTCGGACAACGGCGATCTGTGCAGATGATGAAAAGATAAGAAATTTGCTTGAGGACAGTAACACGCAAAAAGGTTTCAACTTTCAGATTTTACGGAGGCGAGGAACACATGAACACCAGCCAACTACACGGTCGGACATGTGAACAGTACTCACTAGCAAAGGGACACAACTCACCAGCGTCTTTGTACACCGACAGTGGGTTGTCTGTACTGATGTTAGCAGCACCTGTCGTTGCCGACATGGATGAGCGGAGTAAACACAATGAAAGCTGATGGTCGTAAGCAAACACTGTGCAGTGTGAGTATTGCCTACACTTGAAGGCGCAATGGATGACGGACTGTGTTGATAACGTCATTTTCGGTTCAGTCAACGACTGCTCGCTAGCTTTCTCGTAAGTTTTAACGACGATCATCGCGACGACTGCATGTGACGTCATGGTAGCAAACGAAAGCAAAACAAAAGCAGCAATCATGGCTGTCATGTGACTCGTGATCTGAAAACAGCAATAGAAACTCGAAACAGCAAAATTCGGTTACATCTAGGCCAGGCCAGGTTCTACCTATTAGGCGAACTAGGCGAATTGCCTAGGGCGCAGCGACCGAGGGAAGTGGGGGGCGGAAAAAAATGGCCTGCTGGTTTTTTTTTAAGATGAATAATTTTAGGGAAAAATATCATTTTCACAAAATGATATTAGCAGGACACCTTTCCTCTGCTTGTCGACTGACCACCACGCTAGTTTCTCAGTACATGTATTACAGGAAAAGCCCATTATCCCAGGGCGCACTCGGAATGACCACAGCTAACCAGCAGGGAAGTAGAGGCTGGATGGGGCGGGGAAGGGCGGTGAGAGGGGAGGCGTTGGTGTATGGGCCTGGTCAGTGCGGACCCCTACGATGGAGTGGACCACATTCCACTAATACCAAGCTCACCTTTCTTTCTTCTATCCTACTTTGGAAGAGGTTCCACACTTATGCATTCAAAACACTGCAGCTGAGATCAGGGACAACAACATTGACTTGAGTTTGCTATGCGAGTTTCTCTTTGGCTATGACAACTGTTTTATGCTCAATATTTTTTACACTTACGAACTTTCAACACGAAGGAACTTAGCTAATGTCACGAACGCGTTCTTAGTTAATAAGAGTATTAAAGTCTTTAGCAGACAAACATCAAGGTAAAGCCATTTGAAGTTTATAGCATATCTATTTTCATTGTCAAATTTCAGATCCATTTATTTAATTCACTGTCACAAACCTGTTTTCTCCTTAGTGCTGTGTACAGCGGTGACACTGATGGCCTATAGTCTTCTTCTTACTGTTGTGACTCATGGTCGTGAATATTTAACTTTCTTATTAATTATTAAGTTTCTGTTTGATTGGTGTATTACGCTTGATTTAGTTGTCAAATTGTAATGTTTATTTTTATTATCTAAGAGTGCATCTGTTTGTCTACAGTTTGAATGGCGAGCTTGTTGTTATGATCCATTGACAAAATATTTGAAATCGGTTATTAAGAGATAATGCGAACTAAGACCTACAGTCTATATACTTCTCTTGTTTTCAACAAACCCTGTGCTGGACACCACGCAGTGTTGATCTGTTGACTGTGTTTGGGGAGCTGCCCTGACACCATGATTTACAACTTTACATTGTTAGCTACTAGAAGACTCTCTCTTGACAGACCTTGCTCCTCCCGCCCACCTGTGAGGTGTGACTGTGGTGTGACTTTGGATGGGAACAAAGTAGCTGCTATCAGGGTGGTCTAAATGCTCGAAGCTGTGATAGCTTGAGTTTTAGACCACACACCAAACTAAGACCAGAGCAAGGTGCTACAAATTTCTTGTCTCCATCAGTGTGCACTCCATAAAACCTATTACAGGAGTGTTTGGAATCCCCTACTCATAAGTGTAGGTCTGATTTGGGAGGCAGGCAAGCGTCCATGTGTGTATGATGCACGCCTGCAATTGAAAACCAGACGTACTTTTTCTTGACAAAAAGTAGTTCTTACTTATAAGTTAGTCATTAATCAAGTCTGATAGCAAATTCGCGAAAAAAATTTCATTTTAATAAGCTATTCTTTGACACTTCTGGGTTCTAACGCCTCTGGTCGTATTGAGTTCTTGTAGAAAACCTCTTTTCTACTATTTTTAAGCAGCAAACGCGTTTTGATAATTATGTGCGGAAAAATGTGCTACGAAAACCATAGATAAACAACTGTTTAGAGCATGTAAAGTTTATGTTTAGAATTAGAAAGTTCCAAGAGGAGACAGAGTATACGGTAACTATTTTTTGTTTGATCGTTATGAACTGAAAGTTCATTAAAATGGTAAAAACAACAACAACAAAGACGACTATTACCTAAAACACATACCTCCTGATGTAGAAGTTCGTGGTATTTACAAACTGTCAAGGAGAAGTATTCGTTTCTGTCCTGCCAGATACTCGTATCTGTTGTGTCTATCCCTTAATGAACACTCCTCGATTTCCCACAAAATTTGTTGTTATTATTATTATTATCACTTAATATACAATAATGTTATGAGAAAAGCTGAAAGATTTTCTGAAATCTGCTTTTGCTTCGCGATTTCTTTCAGGTAATGCCGGAATGTGGTTAACAAAGATAGGCTTTTTCTGCAGTTTGTTTTGACAAGGTTGTTTGATAAAATTAGATAGCAACTTACCTTGTGGAGATCAACTGTAGCTATAAGCAGGATACCGAACCAAATATCTCTTGACTGACGGTCTCTGGTGCTTCTGCACATGCGCTGATGTTTATTGATCATCTTGCTGCTAAACAACACCGAGTCTTTAGTTTGTGCTTTGAACAACATATTTCTTCTGCTTCAATGAAGTGTCCCATAGTTTTCTTTGTCTTCACTGCAATGTCCTCCTTTTGTCGGCTTGAGCTTCCCTCTTGGCTGCAGACAATGGTAGAGAGAACTGAATAAAATATTAATGACAGCTTGTAAGAAATATGCACACGTTTTATTTGCGTCACGGGACTTCACTGATGTCAACTAATCATCAAAGAAATCAAATACAATTAAAAGTTTCGAAAGCAATTATTGAGGACACTGTTAAAGTAGTAAAGAAGAACGGGATTGACGGATAACATGCATGTAACAGTTATATGACCAATGTACAGGCTACCAATAACCGTGTACTACATAAGTATATATGTCAAACGGTATAGCCTTTTTAATAGTCACTGAAGGCAGTGACCATTTAGCGGTCCCTGTGGAGCGTGCAAGCAAAGGTCACGTGTCATGGCGACTACTTCCCGTCAACACTGCAGGTCATGTGTGCGCCTGATGGGAAGTGAAGTGATGCACGATGTTTAAAGAGGGTTTGGAGATACCCAGAGGTAAATCTGAATACAGAAACCATCAGAAACGAATGACTCAAAAGGAATAAAGAATGAGAATTGCCCGAAATGACTTAAATAAAGGGAAGGAGTAAAGTACAGTGAAGATGGCTGTTGAAGTGTTCTCTTGATTAGTTTTGCACATAATTAGCAAATATTTGAACTGACTGTAACTGAGGGCGAAATTTCTTTCGCTTTCCGAAGACACTTCCTATGATAGTATAGTGCCGTGTGAATCCACAGTCTGTTTCCCTTCAGACAATGGAGCGTGTCGACCGTCAGATTTTTAAGATACCGGGAACTGTGACTGTGGGCTGGTCACTATGCATCCAAGGAAAGCCAATGGCAAACCTATTGTAAATACTTTTAATCTCGAAATTTTTTTAGTCTCTCTAGTCTTTCCACCCTTTTTCTCTGTGTGTGACATCTTTTTACAGGGCTGACTACTTTGTCGTTTGCTGACTAATCAATTCCTTCACCCTACCCACCATTCTTGCTTATTTATTCTCATTCAAAATTCATCTTTCCCCCCTCACTCATTCTCTCACGATCTCTCTCTCAGTTTTTTCACAAGTCAATGCATTTTAGTCTTAGTATATGGTTTTAATAACGTTTGATTATACTTTTAATGTTACATTTAAAGGAAAGACACATGCGATAAGCGATAGACTGAGATGGGGAGGGAGGGAGGGAGGACGAAGGAAAGACGAAAAAAAGTAGCAAGAGAAAAGAAAAAAAAAACAACAACGACAGCAACAACAACACTAGAAGAACAAGAAAAATAAAATGTTGCGTGGCAGACTCAGACATCGGTACACTGATATTCTAACGTTGTTTGCGTTTCTACAGGTTTGCGTTGGAAATACGTGACAAGTCGGACAGGGTCATCCTAGTCCACACCAGCTGGAGGCTAAACTACATCGAACCTAACCCTTATCTGGCACTTAACACTTTCGATGAAGTGTGGGGGTTAGAGAAGCGGGTGCGGTCACCTCCCTTGCTCCTGAAGGTCGGTCAGCCGTTTGACTTCAAACTGACAGTGAAAACGTCACGAACCGTTTATGTAAGTAAAGTTCTGCTGATTGTGTTGTTTGCATTAATTAAGGAAGCTATTTATCCCATTTCGTCTCCCAGTGTTAAACTGGGCAGACACAACTTGTTTGGGGAAACTCGTTTTCTTTTGAGTCATCGCTCAATATACGCAGCTCAAGCAGGTTATGTCTCTATTACACACTCTTTGTCCTTGTCTGGGCAACAAAGTTTTCATAGTACCACCACCAAGAAATTCATAGAAATTCATTACTTTCAATTAACTCTATTCAAGATTATTTTTCACTCATTTTTCCATCATCCACTTGTGTTGACTCTTTCGAAGTTCAAGAGTGAGCTCCCCTGACAGCTTTTCGCGCTCACGCAAATTATGCTTTTCTTCTTTCGTACACACTGGTACGCACTCACAGACAGGCAACTAAAACCATTTCCGACATTTTTATTGAATTATATTTTCACCGACCAATTTGAAATGGCGGATACCCTTGCTCACTCTAGCCTACCTCGTGTGTGTGTGAACCCTGGTGATGATCGCTAGAAAGTGAGTCAAGCCATCATTCACCGAGTGAAAGTGAGAAAGTGGTGGTGGTTGCCGTCAACAATGAACTTACAAAGTGCTTTATTACAAGAGTTGTCACCGTGTGTTATGTTTCAGGCCTACATGGACAAGCAGTTGTACAGTGACTGGACACTGAGTGCGCATCTCTCATCACTTTACTACATCAGCGCCGATGAGTATGTCAACCTGACGAGAGTGGAAACCTGGTGCATCTTAAAATTCCGAGGACACACTTAACATTATGACAAACACACTAAAAAAATTCCAAACTTAATACAAATTCTAAAAAAGCATTCACCATAGAAAGGTTAATGTTATTTTTGTAAAAAGTATTCTGTTTTAGACGTTTTAAGTAATAACTATAGCAACTAGAAGAAGTAGTAGTTCGATAGACGTTTCTTACTCGCGATTAGTCTTCGAACGGTTTAATAAAATAATTCCATGATCTCCTTCTTCCAATTTATCCCTTTTATTAAAAACGAGAAATACTCATCCTCTTAACAAATCATTTAGCTTCAGGCTAAAAAAAAATATATTTCTCCCCTGAATAGCGAAAACAAAAAGCCGCTCTCAATCTATGTGTAATGATAGAAAACGAAGGTACGCGATCCTTTGTTTCATTTTTCACTTGGGATTTTTCAAGCATTTTTGATTTCCCACTATAAGGTTACAATTATATTATTTCGTTGAAAAAATATGTACAGTGGAACCTCGGTTAGAGAACGCCTCGGATAGCGAATATTTCGGTTAACGAACAAAAATTTCGTTGAAAATTTGTCTCGGATAGCGAACAAAATTTCGGATAACGAACAGCCACGTGAACCACACGTGACCGACCAGCATGTCATCATTCGCGCTTGAGACACAGTTACGATCGGTCGTTCCTTATCTGTGAGCATTCTTCTTATTTAGTGATTGTTGTGCTTTGTTTTAATAAGATAATCCTCAATCATGGCTCCAAAGAAGATTAAGAGCAATTAATAGTAGTGAGGTAATGACAAGTAAGCGGCCAACAAATGAATTGAAAAAGGAAATGATTTCAAAGTATGAAGGTGGCATGCGTCTGTCGGATATGTGATGTCTTATTACCGAAGAGTTTTACAAAAAAGGCAGAAGGAGCAGACACTGGACAAGTTTTTTACTTTAACCTCAAAGCGACAGAAAAGGGAAGTCACCCCCGATTTTATAATGACACGTGTGCTCATGGAGGGGGAATCAAAGCAGTAATTCCACCCCTTCCTCCCCACACCTCCATCCACCCACGCCGTCAAAACGACAAGTTTTCTGATGTTTAAATGCTTTCGTTAATGTTTTTATGTTTATTTAACTCCATTTATATTATATTATATAACTGTTCTCATTAAAACAAATACCTATAGAGCCTGTAACTTTCAAATATTAGCGAGTCAACAGGGGCTGGGAACCAATTAAATTTATTTCCTTTATTTCTTATGGAAAAAATTGTTTCAGATAACGAACATTTCGGAACAGCTTTCCAGAACGGATTAAGTTCGTTAACCGAGGTTTCACTGTATATACTTCTACACACAAGTGTGTAATGCACTCTCTGATACGCATGTAGCGAAGATTACTAAATGTGTGGGTTATACACCGATACATAAAAAAAATAATTAGAAAAGTATTAAATGTGTCAGTTATTAGCTCATAATGTATAAAAAGTGAGTTAGTTACAAGTAACGAACACTCGAGCAACATAAAAACAAACTAATCGTAAAGAGCTATATCTATGGCGCCATCCATGGTAAATAATAGGAATTGTGCGCAGTACAAACTTTTTTCTTTAATATTTTTTATAATTTTTTCTTTTACAGTGGTACCTCGACATGCGAGTTTAATTCGTTCGTAACCTTGCTCGTATGTCAAATTGCTCGTATCTCAAAGCAATTTTCCCCATTGAAATTAATTGAAATGCCATTAATCCGTTCCAGCTCCCAAAACACCACCTCAGTTGTTTTTGCTAAGTGTTTTTGAATAAGAAAAATGTATTTATAAGAAGAACCATTTATTTATAAATAACAAATACATATTCTGTAAAAACATAATGAAAGAAAAAGTGAAGTGCTTATGGAAGCACTTAATTTTCGTCACTGGTCTTAGCTTTTTTCTTAACGCTTTGCTCATTTTCACCTGCAGATCGTTTAATAAAATTGCCCAAGGAGCTTTGTTTCTTCCTCCCTTTCAGGATATTGCGGAAATGAGTTGGGCAAGTTTCGTTGAACAACTCTGGTGCACGACCTTTATCAACTCCTTCTGTTTAAGCACAGTTCATATCATTGATGTGCTACGCCCGTACATCCTCGCCAAGTCAATTACTCGCACATACATCTTGCTCACGTTTTTCGATGATTTCACGCTTTAATTCAATAGACATCATCTTCTTCCTTGGACCCATGGTTATACAAATAAATGTGATAATGTTTTGTAAATGTACAAAAAGCAAAAAACGCGAACTCAACTTATCAAAAAATGCTTCGAAAACGAGGGAAACAAGCACACAGACTGAGGTCTAGTCTGAGGTGGGAGAAACTGTTAGACGCTGCACACAACCCCAACATCTGCCCCGCATACTGGGGTCGTGTGCAGCGGTGTAGTGTGTGATTCCTCGTATCTCAAATCTTGCTCTCATCTCGAAGCAAAATATCGCTCGCTCAGCGGCTCGTATCTCAAAACACTCGTATGTTAGGGCACTTGTATGTCGAGGTACCACTGTATTCACAGAATTCGGTTTCTGAATCGTACAGAATGTCTTTCAAAATCTTTATCCATTTTCGATCTCACTGGCCAGGTTCTTTCATATCCACAGTTCAAACAAGAGGCAGCAATCCTATTCTTCTCATCATATTAGCGGGGGGTCTGTGTGACGCCGTGACATCAAAGAAGAAACGGCCATCATGAGACAATCACTCGTGCCTGCATACACCCAGGAACTTCCAAGCAAAACATTACCATCCTCCTACTTTTCCCGTGTCCCACTTTCGTGAAAACAAAACCAGAAAAAAACCCACTCTAAATAAACATCAGGTTTGTGAAACTCGCGTATAAACAAACCTGTTTGTAGATCAGATGATAATCATGGCTTGGTTGTTCAGCAGCCGCTGCGCCTCAGTTATTAAATTTCGTTGCAGGAAAACGATACAATTGTTAATTACATTTAAATATTCGATCAAAGATAAACAACAGATGAGTTACATTGAAATAATATCTCGGTAAACGTTGATCGTGGGATTAAACTCTTCCTGGTACTTAGAAAACATATCACGGACGCAAAAGATGACTATGTAAAGGAAAAAGATAAATTGTGATCGTGCTGAAAATTTTTTTCCAATGGAATGTGGATATTAGCAGTGCTTAGCAAAGCGTGTCTGACAGATATTACTATCAAAGAAGAATGTAGCCCATTGCTATGACCTGGTATTATCATGGACTGTGTATACACGTCAATGGTATTACCAGTAAATCACAGAAGTAACAGTTTGTACAAAGCGCTCGTTGGTCAGCCTGTACACCACGTTTCTACTTTAGTCACGTTGACATCACCATAAATATTCACGAGAGTAAATGACGAGGGAGGAAATCTGAGATTAAATCTTTTGAAGAAGACGTTGTCCATGGAGACCTGTAACAGAGAAGAATATTTATCTGCCAGTTACAGAACACGGACACGAACCCTTCAGTTTCATGTAAACAGACGACACACTAAAACAAAGATCAAATGACGAATGCATAATAAGGAAAATTCGCAGACAACTTGTTTAGAATGTCAGAAGCGATTTATTGCAACGGTTTTGTTTTTGTTTGTACTAGTCATGGATGTTCGACGCTTTTCCTTGTCATGTCTACTTGAGCGCTGTGCAGGAAAGACGCTCTGTCAAGACATTGCGAGCACTCTCTGTCTTACATGCTGCTGACTTTGGTAATTAAAATATTTTAGAGGCCCTTTTGAACAAAAATATAAAAGAAAGTTTTAAAAAATTGTCAATGTTTTAGATAACCATAATTATTGTAAAATCTTCACCAATCTTCAGATGCAAGTGTGGCCTTGTAGAAAAGTAACCATAATCTTATTGGCCTTAATTATGTTGTAATCATGTTTCAGTATTGCTTTTAACAAATATTGACCTAAATTTTGCTCACATCAACAGAGGTCGAGGTGTTCATTGTCAGTCTGTAGAAAAATGGTTTCCCGACCACCAGAGGGAAAGGGGGAGTCCAAACATCCACTTCTGCTCCCCATATGCCACTGATCATGTCATTGAGCGCCAAGCAGTTAGGAAACCGCCAGCTTGTGTGAACGGGACGGTTAGAAGATGAGCCTTGAAATATCTCCACTATTGTTCTGTTGAAAAGAGGGAAACATTGTGAAAAAATACTTTTATATTCGAAACAAAGTTCATTTGTTTTTAGACATACAGTTGTTCATTCGTTTTGCTAATTTGGTAAACAGCTAGTTCGCTTAGCATGCAACTGAGGATTGCAGAAAAATATTTTTGCTCGCTCTCAAACTTTTATTAGGGAGAGCGATTTGTAGAGATCACAGACATGTGTGAATAATTTCTGCTGTAGCTTGAAACAAAACATATATAAACAGATAACATAGATTTATTAACTGCTCACTCAGTGTTGGTGGTAGGAACCCCCTCGACACACAGTGACCAGCCTTTGATCACAGAACCAGGTATGGGAAAGGTGACGTGGCCTAAAATCATCTTTGTCTGCAAAAAAAAAATTAAAAATACGAATGTTAGACTAGGTAAGAAGCAAACACACTTGTATGAGTGAACATTAAAGGGGCACGCCTTGCATTCGTACAGGTTTATTTGTTTGTCTGTATGTGCTGTCATCAATCACGCGAGTACTGTGGTAATTATCTAAACGGTCTTCCATCTGCTATTACAATTAAAGAAGAATTATTTGATTATGAAAGACATAACAAACATGATCTGTTCTAAATAAACCTCCTACACAGTCATCAAAGATCTTGGTACATACATATTTCACCGTCTAAATGTTCCTGCGTCTCTTTTTCTAATTTTGTTCTAAAGCCCTGCAGCATTCTCATGGTAAACATAATGATTCATTCTCTCGTCGGGTGGAAATGAGAGCTACCCAAGGGTGTCACACTCACCTCGGGGTATCTCCACACTCTCTTCACACACTCAGCCTTGATCGTGGACCAGCTGCCATCAGCCAGGCACGTGACTGCTGACGTCACATCTGGAAGGAGCAAGTAGTCGTTGTCACAGGTGATGTTTCCTTCCACTGACCACAGTGACCGTTGTACCGACACTAAGCCATGGCTTACGTTAAGTGCGGTGCTTAGACAGTGACTACCTGTATAGACAGTCAACATGGTGCTCATAAAGTCCACACAACACTTATAATATCCAAACCCTAACCCTTACTTGATTTACAACCCCAAAAACACTCAGACTGCCCTCGTTACACTGGTACAGCTCACATAACACTCATACTCTTTGATTATGGAAGAATGGTGCCCACGAGACAGGTGAATCAATTCGGAATAAACCTTCTTAATAAGCCCAACATTCATACAGCGCACATCATGCTCATGCAGCCCACGGCAAGGGAGTGGTCTGACATGTCTACTTTGTGGACTACAATATCTCGATGAGCTATTTCTCAATTTAATAACATGCAACGATAGGTATAAGAATATTAAAGTCTGTATGTAGAAAGAAGCTGAACATGTTCAGATGGCTTTCCCAGAGAGAGACAACTCACTAGTGTCTGTGTAGACCGACAGTCCACTAGATGAGGTGTGGTTCGGCATCAGCTACGGTCGCCGGCATTGAAGAGAAGAGTAAACACAAGGAAGAATGATCGTCGTAGGCAAAAGCAGTGCAGTGTGGGTATTTCCTACACTTGATGGCGCAGTCGATCTGGGATAGTGCCGATAACGTCATTTCCGGTTGTTGCGACAACGACTTCTCACTAACTTTTTCATAAGTCTTGTATGCGGTGAGCGCGAGACTAGCATGTGACGTCATCAAAGCAACAGCCAAGGCAACGATCCCGATATTCATGATCTGAAAATGCACAGTTTGATGGAATGCAAAAAAAAATTATGCAATTAAATACTGTTGGGACCTGTCTACAACAAAGTAGTTAGATGTAATAGTAGTCACAATTAGTTTAAAATAATGTTTTTGCGATTTTACGAAACAGTAAATGTATCAGTGTTTTTCTTCTTCGAGCTTTGTTTTGAATTTATTTCCCATAATTTATTGTATCAATAATCCGTAACTTTCTATGTACCAGTTCCTAATCTCTTCACGCGTTTTTAACCTCCTCAGCTAAGCCTCGCACTGAAAGTCTGCACAGCATGTTAGCAGTTAGAAACGATAAGAGGTGTTAGTATCGATCACTTTATAGTTGTATTTTGCTCGCTTGTTTTCGATCTAGATGAAAGATATACACTAGCCGCGAAACACCACACGTAACCAATATTAGGGAAGAAACGGTTAAATAAAAATGAATCGTGTGAAGAATCCAACACACTCATTGTGGGCTTAGTTTGATATGCCACCCTCTATTTTCCGTTTAATATTATGCACGAAAAAACAAAGACTGAAAGCATAGACTGAGAAAACAAGTGTACCGAACAAACAAGTTAGCAGAGGGGTTATAAATGAGAGGTAAGATTAAATTTAAAAAAAATTGTTTTAAAAAATTGTATTCGATTGCCTTTTAAGAAAATGCATTAATAAATTTTATAACGTTTTAGCTTTGGATCTTTTTTTTAAAACACATTATATTATTTTATTTGGGTATATCTGCACACACTTTAAAATGACTAGAAATATTCAAAAGGGATTTGACCTATTCACCCTTTTGTACTAAATAAATGACAGTAGTTTTTATGTCACTGTGATGTGGTGCTTTTTTTAGATATTCCACTAATATTAGGAGTTTGTAAGGCCTTGAAATGAACAACTAAGAAGAGAGAAAGCTAACTGGCATAATATGAAAAATCTCTCAGTGGCTTGACTCAAAGTCTAAGTCTTAAAAGTAAACCTTTAAACGACAACTATATGGCTAGATAGCAAAAAATATTTTTGAAATTATGTTGTGATTATTAATTTTCAGCTCATTATCACGTGCTAGCTTGTCAGAAATACAGTTTAGATTCGTTTCCTAGCGTATGTCGTTAAAGTAAAAGGCGTGAAGTAGAAGTAAACATTACTTAAGGGGAGCTCACTCTAGCGAAATAAAAGACGCAGACGACACTGGCTGACATGACAACAGAAGAAAGCTGACGTGTGTAGAGAGAAGTTCAGAAGTCAGCGAGTAAGAATTGCTTGCTTAGTCAAAACTATTCGTTATTTATTTTATTCTACCCTTATGTCTTATTTTTGGCTTTGTTAACGATTTGAATGTGCAAGAAATCTGTGAATCCTGCCACATAGTTGACTCAGTTGTGAGTCTCAGCTGTGCGTGAGATCGAGGCAGTTGAGTCAAATACAGTAAATATTTAATATCTTCGGTTGAATGTAGCGTGAACGAGAAGGAAATAATATGGATATAGAATTAATACAGATGAATTTCTTAGGAATTATTTAGGGGGAGAAATAAGGAGCTGCTACAACCCAGGTGTGCGGGATGTTGTGTGGAGGAACTGAAGCCGTCTGATCTGATCAACGGGGGATCTAGACATCGTCTCGTAACATGTATATGGTAACTATTCTTTGTTTGTTATTTGGAGCTGAAAGTTCATTATATTATTATATAGTAAAAACAACAACAAAGACAACTATTACCTAAAACACATACCTCCTGATGTAGGAGTTCATGGTATTTACAAACTGTCGACACACACATTCAGATATTTTTTATATCAACAAATAAACTCATAAACCTAAACATATTTTTACCAGACAAATGTTATTTGCTTATCTTTTGCAAATCCATAAAAGGATTATGTTGAACACTCGTAGGCCTGAGCTGTACTAGAAGCCCACACTAGTGTTGAAGATCATTTTTTATTTTATGAACCGAAGCGCTGAAAGACAGTATCAACAACCAGTATTAAGTTAGGAGAGGTCATCCATCGACTTGAGGTCACATGCATGCATAATTCTCGGAAACCGTCAAGACAGCCCGAGGAGAAGTATTCGTTTCTGTCCTGCCAGGTACTCGTATGTGTTCTGTCTATCCCTTAATAAACGCTCCTCGATTTCCCACAAAATTCGTTGTTATTATTATTATTCACTTTTTACACAATAATGTTGTTATGAAAAAAGCTGAAAGATTTACTGAAATCTGCTTTTGCTTCGCTAGTTGTGGTTAACAAAGATAGGCTTTTTTTTTTTTTGACAAGGTTGTTTGAGAAGATTAGATAGCAACTTACCTTGTGGAGATCAACTGTAGCTACAAGCAGGATACCAAATATCTCTTGACTGATGGTCTCTGGTGCTTCTGCACATGCGCTGATGTTTATTGATCATCTTGCTGCTCAAGAACACTGAGTCTTCAGTTTTCTCTTTGAACAACATATTTCTTCTGCGTCTTTCGCGTCCACTTTCAATTGATCGAATTCTACTTTATCGAAGTGCCCCATATTTTTCTTTGTCTTCACTGCAATGTGCTCCTTTTGTCGGCTTGAGCTTCACTCTTGGCTGCAGACAATGGAAGAGAGAACTGAATAAAATATTAATGACATCTTGTAAGAAAAGTGCCCACGATTTTATCTGCGTCACGGGACTTCACTGATGTCAACTAATGATCAAAGAAATCAAATACAATTAAAAGTTTCGAAAGCAGTCATTGAGGACACTGTTAAAGTAGTAAAGAAGAACTGGATTGTTGTGGATATGACAGTATTCTTTATTATGGATATGCATGGAGGCAAAGAATGCTGTTCCGTTGTGTACACTGCAGAGAAATAAGGTGTTCAGTTAGAAAGACATTTAATTCCTACTAAAATAAATGTTTCCGAACCTTACACAACAGCACCTTTTTGGGTAAAAAGACGAATAACTGATGCATGTAACAGTTATATGACTATGTACAGGCTACCAATAACCGTGTACTACATAAGTATATTTTTCAAATGGTATAGCCTTTTAATATTCCCAGTGAAATAGTACATGACATCACGCATACAAATAAAATGCTTGCACACGCACACATATCACCATCACCCATTTATGTGACAATCTGTACAAACAGAATAAGGAAATGATTTCTTACGAGATAAATATTCATTTTTGCGCTCCAAGGAAAAATAGAACCTCACGTATGGATCTTTTAGTCGTCTCTCTTTTTCTTTCACAGCGATGATTAATAAAGTAAAAATCGAGCCTATGATTGATAATTTATGATTTATGTATCAGCTGCTTTGGAAGAAAAGGTTTATTTCTAAAGAGGCATGTAAACAGTTTTGGAAACAAGTTTTTGTACACCGTGGTCATTTGCCTCATACAAAGCAAAAGATATTTCTTTTTTATGAATACTTACGACTTTGTGCAAGTGTGAGTGCATATATATATATATATGGGCCACATATATGAAGCCATTAACATGGTCTTCCAACATTGAAATACACCTTTTGGTTCAATCACATACAAAATATTAAGAAACGCACAATCAAATATCAACTTTCGCTCAAGCACGAAAGAAATTCAACAATTTTAACAAAATGGAAGATAGTAATTTTCTTTTTAAAGTTTATCTATCTTATCATCAACAAATAAAGATGAAAGATAAAGATAAATGGGTGTGTGTTAAAGAGAGAGAAAGAAAGCGATACTTCGTGTGCACTCTATTCTGTATTCGCCGACCCCTTTCTCTGTCCCTTCGATACCTACCAGACATTAAGTGTATTAATAAAAGTGTCTTGAATTTTTGCCCTCATTTCTTTTATTTCCTTTACCTTTAATCCTTCTAAAGATTGCGCTTAGATAATTGCATGATGTCCATAAAGTGAAAGTGAACTTGCTACAGCCATTGAAGCAAAGCCTCTAACACATTGCCTTTGGATGGCAAACATTGGGCATGGGAGAATTAATGATCCAAACATCATGGACGTTCTGCCTGACCACGCTCATTCACCCTCGCTTTGTGGGTCGTCTATACAGCTTTGCCTTTTACTGTGCGGATTTTATCGGTTTGATAATTATATCCCATTTTCGCTTTCTGGTTTTATGACCGCTGGCTATAAACGAAATCTGCAGTTTAATACAAATAACGGTCTGGTATACCTGCCGTTACCTGCATTGAAAGGTTCTTTCAATCGCGTATGTGGTAAAGAGGCTTGCAAAGCAAATAATATTAAATGGAAACAAGAAAGAAGGGATTTTTTAAAATGACAAAATGACCACCGCACATTTGGTGAGGACAAGAATCTCCCGTCCATCCTCAGAAAGACACGACGCATGCGCCGAAGTCCCGCAAAGTGTTAGTCGAGAAACACTTCTTCGGAGTGCTGCTGCTGAATTTGAGCCGTTCTTCAGAAGGTAAGTTAAAATGTTCTGGGATTAATATGGTAGTATCACCCATAGGGTACTTTTAAAATTTTAAGTCTTTGTTCCAATATAAGCTTAGATGCTTGCCAGTTCTCCTTGTCATCATCTATCAGAATATTATCCTTCTCTTGTATTTGTAAGCAAAATATGGATTCTAATTCTTTACCGTGACTGATACCTCATGTTGTGTGTTGTGTGCAACACTTCGCAAGACAGGTAATATCGTTATTTGCTGAGTTTAGATCAAAATTATTTTTAGTTATATCTGCAAAGTACTGTCTGGAGACGATATAGCATTGTATGCCACTAATTATTGTCATCTTACACACTCGAGTTGACAAGTATGACTACAAACATCAGACATTATTGTGGATGTTGATAATAATTGCTTTTAAACCAAGAAAAATTTGTAAAGCTAAGTAAAGGGAGAAATGTATATAAGCAAACTCGGAAAGAAAAAAAGACAGTAGAACCTGGCAAACAAAATATTATGGATCTGCGATCTAGGGACGGGAGGAAGACAAAATTGAGACGCCACAAACAGCCATTTCTTAGTTGTGAACAAGAAACCAAAGGTAGAAAGTAGTGCCCTAAACTGCTTCAGATTTGTGACTAATAACTTATTTATATTGTAAACTTTTGTTCCATGTTTTTAACAAAAATCGCGACTTTTGTAAATATCGCTTCAAAGAATTATTTTATAGCACTAATCAACCTAATTTGTCAATGTCGTGCTCTCTTCGCTTTTGACTGTTTGATATCTTATTCTCATCAAATTTTTTTTTCAGATCATGTGTCGTGTGACCATTATGTGTGCTGCGATGATTCTTTCATTTCTTTGGGTGGCATCACACGCAGGCCTGGCCTTGGCAAAGTACAAGACTTTCGAGAAAGCTAGCGAGCAGTCATTGCCTGAACCGGAAATGACGTTATCGGCACGGTCAGTGATCCACTGCGCCATCAAGTGCAAGCAATACCCACACTGCACCGTGTTTGCTTACAACCATCAGCTTTCATTGTGTTTACTCCGCTCTGCCATGTCGGCAACAGCAGGTGCTACCAGCAACAACAATAACAAACAATTATCGGTGTACACTGACACAGGTGAGTTGTGCCCCTTTTACTTGTGTACTGTTTAATTATGTCAACACTTGTTAAGGTGTTTAAATGTTAGGTTAGGGTTTCAATAATTTTATATTTTTTGCCGTGTGTATCGATTGTTTATTTTACAGTATAATCTGTTAATTATTAAACTGATTCGTCTTTTAGTTGACTATAAACTCCTGTGATAAAAGCTGGTTACGAGACAAATGAGTCGATGAAGTGAGGTAAGAGCTCGCAAACAGACAAGAACAACAATGACTTGTGATCTGTCTGGTCTGGTCCTTGTGTATACAGGTTTACACTGTCCAGACACCATACTTCAGGTCAGTAACGGCTCAGTGACGATTCAGCGGTCGCTGTTGTCGGTAGAAGGAAACATCACATGTGACAACGACTACTTTCTCCTGAAAACTGTGATCACGTGTATGGATGATGGAAATTGGACGTCCATCGCTGCTCAGTGTGAGAAGAGTGTCTGGAGATACCCCGAGGTTAGCAAGTTTGTATTGTCAGTTCACGTAGCGTGGGAACACTAAGTTGACTGAAATGCCAACACAAACAACATTCCGGTATCAACTACAAACAGTCAAAACATTCAGACATAAAAATATACATAAGTGTTCATGTTAGAAGCTCTGATACACGCGGAATAAACGCTACAACCTTTTGCAATGTCATCATCATCGTCATTCTTGTTATTCTTGTTCTTCTTCTTGTTGTTCTTCTTCATGCATAAAGTTCGCTATGTTCTTCCGATAATTTATATGTTTTTCTTTAGACAAGGATGAATGCTAGCCAAGTCATCATTGCCATACCTGGGACAGTGGTGGAAGGCTGGTCAATGTGTGTGGAAGGCGTTCCAACAAACAAGTCTAAGTAAACATCAAATACATCTATTTCAATACCTGCTACATTTTGCTAAAAACTGCCCTATTTGACATCAATCACATAGACTTACTGGCTGAAAGTCACTAATATCTGACTAACTGGATGAATGAATAAATAACCTGAGAGACGGTTTACTAAAGTAAACAACAGAAGGAAGAAAGTGTTATCCGAAGGAATACACACATGAACAAAAAAGCAAAACTTAAAAAAGAAACAACGAATAAACCTGTGAGCACACGAAATAAAAAAACCCAAAAAACTAAAAAAAATCTTTACCTATATCTGTATATACATCTATTAAAAGTGGCTTGCTTGTTTTGTTTCCCCACAGAATTGATATCCAGATATATCAAGGATATAACAACAATCGCACGGTCCTAACGACTTGGCGGTTTGAAGGTTACCTGCAGGTCACTGACAGTGTCAATGGTAAAATATGGAGCATACACTAATGTGACCAACCCTCCTTTCCCTCTGGTGGTCGGAACACCATTTTTCTACAGACTGACAGTGAACTCATCAACAACCGTGCATGTGAGAAAATTCAGATAGAATATCCTTGAAAGTTCTTTAGCATTTTCCAATGTGTTTGGTGTATGAGAGGTAGAATTTCGGAAAGATCACTCATGGTAATTAAGCTCTTGACATAATGAAGTCTTATAACGATCTTGCATAAACCTGAACACTGTCTTTACAGATGTTGTGTATTTGAAAACACACACACACACAACAGCCTGCCAATTTTAAACTACAATAACGCAGTTAATAGCTATTATTAATTGATCTGCGTTATTTTATGTGTCATATCATGTGGTTTGTGTCAGTTTTCGCTAAAGTATTGTCTCTATGATTTGTATTTGTTTGTTGTTGCAGATTTATATGAACAAAGTATTCTTCTATCAACATATTCTGAGGTATCCTCTCTCCGCATTCACTCACATGAACGTTTTCGGGTCTAGCGTCAACGTGACGAAAATAGAGGCATGGTGCAGAGGTTGATTACTCCCCTCGTCCAAACAGAAAAAAAGACAGTTTAAACAGACTGTTCTTGGTGGGTTCAGTTAGTCAGTGTATCATTATGAAAAACAATATTTTCTTGTGTTTCTCATTTTCTTATATATTTTATATACATAAAAACTAAGGAATATGGTAAGTTGGATGAAATGATGTATACTAATGTTCTGAATTATGTCCCCTAAACATTTTGGGTTGCCAACCAACGCTTTACTTACAAGCGCTTCTAAAACACAGGTATGAGGCGCCATTAAATTTGGCCGCCATGTTGTGTTGTCGAATGACGTCACTGAACCGTCGTTGGTGAGAGTTGATTGTCGGCGAGATGTGATTGTCAACTTTAAACACAAGCATCGCTCAATACTTTTCTTGAGAATTGGGTCAGTTTAGTTTACAAAATAGAGTTACAGTGGAACCTCGGTTAGCGAACGCCTCGGATAGCGAATATTTCGGTTAACGAACAAAAATTTCGTTTAAAATGTGTCTCTGATAGCGAACAAAATTTCGGATAATGAACAGCCACGTGAACCACACGTGACCGACCAGCATGTCATCATTCGCGCTCGAGACACCGTTACGATCGGTCGTTCCTTATCTATGCGCATCCTTCTTATTTAGTGATTTTTGTGCTTTATTTTAATAAGATAATCCTCAATGATGGCTCCAAAGAAGATTAAGAGCAATTAGTAGTGAGGTAATGACAAGAAAGCGGCCAACAAATGAATTGAAAAAGGAAATGATTTCAAAGTATGAAGGTGGCATGCGTCTGTCGGATATGTGATGTCGTATTACCGAAGAGTTTTACAAAAGTCAGAAGGAACAGACACTGGACAAGATTTTTCCTTTAACCTCAAAGCTACAGAAAAGGGAAGTCTCCCCAGATTTTATAATGTCAGGTGTGCTCATGGAGGGAGAATCAAAGCAGTAATTCCACCCCTTCCTCCCCACACCTGTTTCCAACCACGCCGTCAAAACGGCAAGTTTTCTGATGTTTAAATGCTTTCGTTAATGTTTTTATGTTTATTTAACTCCATTTATATTGCATTCTAACTGTTCTCATTAAAACAAATACCTATATAGCCTGTAACTTTCAAATATTAACGAGTCAATAGGGGCTGGGAACCAATTAAATCTATTTCCTTGATTTCGTATGGAAAAAATTGTTTCGGATAACGAACATTTCGGATAACGAACAGTTTTCCAGAACTGATTAAGTTCGTTAACCAAGGTTCCACAGTAGTTTCTTTCTGAAGGAGTAGGAACAGTTCATAACAGCCATCAGGAATGATCCCAAACCTGTTTTGGGTGATTCAAAATCCATCATTTGTCAGTTTACTATCTTCCTTGCTTTGCATTTTAATTATTTTGTTGTTGTTGCAAGGAGCGCGTGGTAGCCATACTTTACTTATCGTACTCGAAGATCCGACATACACAAACACATGCGCACACATACTGAGGCAGATCAGTGTGTTCTTTGAATGAGTTAGAATAGCATTTTACAATTGCACTAAGCCGTTAAATGTATTAAAAAGATTATATTTATCATTTTTACATAAGTAGTCTGTGAAGGTTAGTAGATTATGGAGCTACATTTGTGGATTGCTGCCTGCCGAGACCAACACAGCCTCTCCTAAACCTGCAGGACCAGCATCTTGTTCTCATACAGGTGATGCCAGCATCAGGAGCTTCTGTTAAAAAATTACTGAAAAGACTAGCGGGGGACATAAGGCACCAACCTTCTCACAAAATCAAAGCAGGACAACAACTTAAATAATTCAAGAAAACAGATGGCATGGAGCGCTTTCAGTGTTTGAACAATGCAGAAATACAGTAAAATGGTATTTCCAACGTTGAGAGTTTCAATATGACAGTGTGGAGAGTTCCATTAGGGGAGACCATGATGTGAAGAGAGCATGTACTCACGTGCATTCTGTAGTGAAGCCCAGCTAAAGATGTCTCATGAACTTTGCATATGGACTGTGTTACTGAGAAGATATTGTGTAACAAATAATACTCACGTTTCTTGTTATGAATGTTATTGACTATATGCTGTGGTAGACTGCGCTACTTTGTCAGTATTACTAAGGATAAATTGTGTAATGTAAATATCACCGAGTAATTATTATGTTAGGTATATCGCTATCTATATATTGTGTTATGTCACTTATCATAAAATTCTACTGACACTTAAATTTGTACATGTAATAACATACATACCCGTATTAACACTGAAAGAAATGAATTCATCAAAGATAAAAATATTGCAAAAGATAAAAAATGATTGTGCACATACATCAAACATAATCACCCACGATTGCACACAAATACACAATAAATAAACATGTGATTATTATAGCTTATAATCACGTTAATGAAGGAACATGCTCTCAGCACTCAAGACAAGTAAGGCATAGACAAAAATCAAACAAGAAACAAACAAACAAACAAACAAAACTAAACAAAAACAAAACGAAAGACGGAAGGAGAAACAATTATGCACATATATAATAAAAACCAAATGTAGACAATGCATAATCAGTAGACAGGGATGGAGAGTGTCATAAACTGGCAGTAAAATATGAGCAGGTGACTAGTCAATTGACTTTAATCACGACTAGTGGTATACATACACACATACACACATAAGTCTTTATCAAAAGTGTCTGTCTGTAGATGTGTCAAACGTTTAAGGCACAACAGAATTTGTCATTTTTAGTATTAGCTAAGATAAAATATTGTAGTATGTCGTACTGATCGCCAGTGGATAAAAAGTTACAAATTAATAAACTGTTGTATCACATGATTTCATTGCTGATGTTTGTTAATGTGACGTATGCACCTTTTAGTATATGTGCATTAATACATGAGCGTGCGTGTGTCTAAAATGTCTAAAATGAGAGAGCATGAATCGGTGCCCTTGGCAATCTGTCTCTGCCTGTCTTCTACTACTACTACTGCAAAATTTGTAAAACATATACTCAAACTCCTAAGGAGCATGCTCTTAGCGCTTAAGAACTTTTTTCGCTCTCTCTCTCTTGCTTTCTCTTACTGTCGCTCTCAGGTTTGCCGAGGTAAAGTTCTTGGCAGATTTCACTTTTTTTATTCATGGGTTGTAGACTAGATAATGCCCAATCGAAATCCACTCCTGTGCAAATTATTAATCACTTTTTCATCCATAAATGCATTCAATCCGTAATTCATTCATGTTACATAAAAATTCAACCTCCCAAGTAACACAAATATTAATTACTCAAGAGAGAGAAGCTGCTTAAGTGTATGGTCGGTCAAGTTTGCATTCTCGTGGAACAGCATAGAATAGCTGTATAATACAGGGCTGTACTATATACTAGATAATATATACAACATAGTACTACCCCATGTATCTGTTTTCCTTTTCACGTGGTTACAAATTTAAAAAAAATACAATACGTAATGTTATTTGTTTTCCCTTCAGTGAACATCTCTAGGTGACCACACAAAACACATCCCATGTTGCAATGCGATAGTAAATATTGTGTATTACGTGCTTCATGGACTCAAGAAATATAAACACATTATCGAGGGGCCAAATCTTATTCAACGCTTGCTTTTTGAGCTGTGAATACAAACCTGTTTCTATATTTGTGCAGATTACCAGTTTCGATTTTGATAACGCGAGGAAAATGATGAAGACAAAGTGCATTGTACTTCCGGTTTCAGATAAAGAGCCTCGTTCTGTTATTTCTGCCATTGCCTGCAGTGAAAGGCTTGTCGGAATCTTGTCAATAATCAAAACCACAAAAGAGAAGAAATGCATTGAAGACAAAGGAATTTGGTGGGGAAAGGATGTAGCAGGAATTGATCTTTTGATGGAAACTCGGAATAAAGGTGCTGCAAGGGATAACCTTTTTTTTTATTAAAAAAATGTAATAACAACAATCATTAGTGAGCTTAGACATCGCTGTATCCAAGTCAAAGCAAGGCTCATGTTCCTTCACAATAAGCTAGTCCACCTTAAAAACTGACAACGACAAAATGTCCTGTGAAGCAGTCTGGGTAATATTTTATTCATAGGACAATTGCTTCAGAGAACTGTTCTGTTTTCTGCTGATCCCACGATCCACTTCACTTCAGCGTTTATACTCGACAAACCATGTCCAGCTGGTAACTGAGCAAGATTCTCCGAATCGTAAAGAGTTGAGATGTGCTGTTATTTGTCAAACAAGATGATGGTGACTGTTAAACTGAAACAGCGATCACATATCGTGGATCATTAGAATATCTGGAGGAACTGGTTTTGTTGGACACCAGAAACTTCTGGCAATAGTTAATGAATGGGTACAAGGTTCCCTGGCTCAGCCATGACACACACTGAGATGGTCCTTCGGGGACCGTGGGGGCTGCTTGACACCGAGGTGGACAGAGGAAAGAACTGGATCTATCAGCTAGTTCTGTCAAGAGATATATATGACTACCATTGTGCGTCAAATTAATAAATTATAAATAATTATGTACAAGATTAGCAACCGTTTTCTCAATACTTTCTGTTCAGATGAAATTACATAGACGATTATATTAAAATCATGTACAAAGAAATATATTTAATATTTGTATAGGTTTATATATGGCCGTTTAATTCATATTTATAACTTATGTTATAAAGTCACATATGTGTACTAGATATTCTATGTATTTTATATATAAATAAACAACGCTCTTTTTGTTTCGTCAGTGTAGGCTTTCTTCAAATATCATGGTGATCAGTTTGTTCATTATTGTTCTTATAATTCAATACGTGTTTTAGCTTTTCTAAGACATGAACAGGAAGGTTGCAAAAATCTTTTTTCGGCATTGTATGTATAAAGATGAGGGAAAAAGAACTTTGTTGGACACACCACATCGATGCATAGGGAGCAAAGAGGTCGTAGAAGTTCTTTCAAAGGCAGGAAGCAGAATCCTCTGCTGCAGAGTGTAAGCATTTTTAACTTTACTTAAAACTCTTAACATCAAATATGATCCTGTGCCCCATAGAAAACAAGCCGTGGGTGCACCCGCCAAGTATGTTATTAAAGAAAGAGATTTTGTTTTGAGTGCTGCAGCAAGAGTTGGTTTCCAAAACATCTTCACTCCAATTCTTCTATCAGTGGTAAAACATTCCGACACAAGTATTCCATTCACATGCTTGGCAATAAGTTCGTTTTGTTTATTGTTGCTTTCTTGCCATGATGACCGTACACAGTGAGGCGCAAACAGTCGCCTTGTTGTTTCAAGAAAAAGCCTTGTGAATGCAAATGTTTCTTGGCATTAATTTATTTATTCCTTGCTGTCTGTGAGCCTTTTGTTCTACTAGAGAGGGGCGTTTGCGTCCTGAGAGACATCTAGTTCAGGCTTTGCTGTTTCAAGACGACCATTTACTTAGTCTTTACACCAGTGTGAGATACTGATATCAACTCGCCTTCAGTTCTCTCCTGCCTTTGTGAGTATGTTTATAACTCTTTAACAAACAAAAAAAAGTATTTAAAATATACAGTGTCTCGTTTAATTACCAAGTGGTCTCAGTTATCAAATAAGCAATAATTTGTGTCAGCTAAATGTTAGCAAAACGCATACTTGTCTATTTTACATGATAACTAGGACCTGTATAGAACTGACTGTGGGCTAGCTTGCTCCCTAGGTATTGAAAGACCATGTAACCCTTTATTTCACTATTTGTCAGTTGATAGCAGTTTTACTTTTGTTCTTTAAATCTCATTCTAACAACTGTGTCCTTGTTTTTTTGTTTTTTTTTTTTTTTTGTTTTTGTTTTTTTTTTTGTTCTGTAAAGTGAGTTAATAGTTTAGGATAGAACAGAAGCCAGTTCAACTGCCAGCAGCTCAATCAATCGTTTTTCCAATATTATCGACCAAAGATCTTCCTTCCACGACGGTCTTTTGTTCTTGTTCGTGCATGGTGTGTGACTTCATGGAGTATATCTAGTCTCTACACCGGTGTAGAGCTTAATGAGGTCCTCTCTAAATTTTCTATCCTTTTGTAAGCCTGTGAGTAAATTTGATAAGAAGTCGAGAAGTATCCCAGGGTAAGGAGCATCTGGAAATATTTCTTTCATACAGATTTTAACTCATGAAGTATTTTACAATAGTGTGAAAAAGAAGGAATTTGTGGGGGCACCCAAATATTTCGTTGTAATATTGTTTTTTGTTATGAATGAAAATTGCTTCTTTCTTCGTTATATTGCTGTTCTAAAGTGTTTTAAAGTGATCTCTGAGGGTAGGTCGGATTGCTCAGTTTTTTTTTTTGTTTTTTTTGAGTGGGTTCAGACAGAATAACAAATTTACCCAATGGAGAGGTCAGTTATTAAGGGTACTTTTACGCCTTTACACCGGCTGTGACCAGGCCTATGGCAGTTTGGAGCTTTTTCTTCTACCAAGGGTTGTTGTTTTAAGTGACTTGATTACAGGTAAGTAAACACTTCAAACACTTCTAGGGAAGGCTCATTCTTTTAGTTACAAGAGTATCTTTACACAAATCAAAATTTTATGCAAGTCATTTTTTTTCACTTTACCTTTCTTGAAAAAGCTTTGTAGCAGTTAACACCAAAAAATCTTTTAACATTCTTAAATCACCAAAGAGAGGTTTCTCTTTCATCTAGTTGTTATTTATCTATGCATGAAGGTATAAGACAAAACGTATTTTACAGCTATGTTTATGTATGTTTATATATTTCTGTTTCAGTGACCAATCAGCTGTTTATTGGTTTAATTACTGTGGTTTTACAAGTTCATTTGAACTTTACCTTGTCATTACAAAAATGACCGCCCTGCGTGCGTTGATGATGTCCTGTCTATGGATGACATCACATGCTGTACTTCCGGTCTTAAAGCTCTAACGCTTTCGACGCGGCTGCAGAAGTGATGATTGGCTATGAAATGAGGGTCATGGCGAGGTCAGCAGTACACTGCGTCATCGTGTGCAAGACTTACCCACACTGCATTTCTGCTGCGTACGATGCCGAGACCTCTTGGTGTTTCCTCCATCCTCAGACAGCAACATCGGCCGGAATTTTAGTGAACTGCAGAACTCTAACAACTCACAAGTTTTGATATTTACAGACATCGGTAAGTTGTCTCCATTTTTAAATGAGTCTGTGAATGCGCTATGCACTCGTCAAAATAGTCAATGATCTTGTTTGTTTGCTTACAATTGTGTTACTTCTTTATTTTTATTTAACGTTTCTTTCCAATCTGTTGATGTGTTTATCCACTTACGCACCACAACCTCGTTCCTCCACATTCACACACACACACACACAACAAATGCAATGAAGGGCACTGAAACTGTCGTTGTTTCCTAACACAGACCCTGACTGCAGTGAGAAGTCGTTTAACGCAACCTACGAGTCAGTGACGACACGGCGGTCACTGTGGTCAGTTGAAGGCAACGTCACCTGTAACGACGACTACTACCAGCTTCTTGC
Source organism: Pomacea canaliculata (assembly GCF_003073045.1). Classification (NCBI taxonomy): domain Eukaryota; kingdom Metazoa; phylum Mollusca; class Gastropoda; order Architaenioglossa; family Ampullariidae; genus Pomacea; species Pomacea canaliculata. The sequence goes on from NC_037599.1 coordinate 5,462,766, forward strand.
CCACGTCACCTGCCTCGGTAATGGAAGTTGGACGCCGCCGAGTCCCCGATGTCAGAAGAGGTTGTGGAGATACCCTGAGGTAGAAATTATAGGATAGACGGTACTCTAAACTATTACTAACAGTATTGTTACTTTAATAATTTTGAAACACACGTAGAAGTACAATTACAATTTTCTTTGGTGTTGAAACAGTAGCACTGGTTTACCCAAAGAATTTCTGGCCCCAATAAAACAAAGTTAAATTATCAGAATACCTGTCGTTTATGTTACCGACATTTTTTCATGGTTTATTGTTTAAACATTAAACATTATTTAAACATAAATGTAAAAATGTCTTTAAAATGAAAAATACCTAAATAAAAAATTACTTGCAGACTTTATAATTAGGTCAAGAAGGTCGCATTAAACGGTGACTTAAGCGACCGTTGAATCTCTTAAAAACAGTAAAGATAGCACAGCTCTACGGGTAAATGTTTGAAAATAATACCATCCTTACTAGACCTATCTGCCATTTATATTTCCAACAGAAAATGACACATCGACTCATCGACTACGTGACATGTTGAATTTTCTAACAATTAATTTATTTGAATTTGTTGTGTTTCTGTACAGACACTGTTGATTTCTAACCAAGTAAGCTTTCCGATACCTGGGACAGTGATGGAGGGCTGGTCAATGTGTGTCGAGGGCGTTCCCACAAAGAACACCAGGTGAGAAGATTATGAATCCATTGCATGTCTCTACGTTTAAAACCTTTTTTATTAGTTTTACTATAAGACTCCTTGCGTGATGTCACCTTTGCTTGTTTTTATATTTTACATTAAAATTTCTTGAGATTTCTTATATTTCTTAAGAGCAAATACGTCACTAAGTTAAGTGTCTAATGTGCTGTATTTCAAATGGATAGCTGACCTAATGACTGACTTTGTCAAAGCTTAGCTTTTTAACTTAAAAAATAAAACAAACAGATCAAGAGATTTTAACTTTTTGCATTGGTGTAACAGAGTTGTGCTGCAGATATATAAAGGGTCCTACTACAATATTCCCGTCCACACGAGCTGGTGGTTTTATAATTACGTAGTGATTAATGACATGGTCAGCGGTTCATGGGGAACACCGCAGGATGTGTGGAATCCTCCCATTTCACTGAAGGCGGGGAAACCCTTTTTCTTCAGACTGACAGTGAACACTTCGACCACTGTTAATGTGAGTTTTTTTCTTTCTCACTTTCCTTTAGAATTTCTTGGCAGTAGATGTTTCTATGAAGGCAGGTAGTCTTTAAGGTACAACAGTTGCAATACGTTGCCTAGGACCTTACCCAAAATAAAAATGTAGAAGGATGACACACTCATCAAACGACATCGCTTGAGGCAGACAGCCACGTAATCCTCGGAGATAAACTGAGACGTAAAATAAGCATCAACATCTGGAGCTTAACCAAAACACATCTACTAGAAGGAAAATTGGAAAGAGAAGAATATCGAGGTCAGTGAGAAATAACTTCGACCCCATTGGGACCAAAAGTGAAAAGGAAGAAGCTGAATGCATTCAATTAAAGGTAATTACAAATATGTCATGAGCAAAAATATCACCTATTATTGCTTGTAGACAGGGTACTCGCCCTTGTCACAATCCAAGAACTTAGTAACGGCTTTCTCGTTACTGGTGACGTCAACAGCCAGTCACAGAAGAAGGGAGACAACACTGTAGATAAAGGTAAAGAGGTTGAAGCTGGGCAAGATGAACTTGCTATTCGGGTCAATGATCCACATCAAGAGGAAAGACAGCAGCTTTCAGTATGAGAAAAAAACACCAGTGAAGTATATGGAAATTTATCAGATGTTAGAGTGACGAGGGCAGCAATGGGCAGAAAACAAATCTCGAAGAACTCTTAAGAACTCTTATTAGGGAAATACTCGGTTGGCACGAGACTATACAGAGGAAATCAGGATTGAGTTCCGAATAATAAGCTGCTAAAAAATCATGAAATAACGAATATATGATTAAAGATATCAAAATAGAAAAAATTGATTTAGACAACTTAAATTGAGAAATCTTAAGAAACAGATAACATTAAATATATAGAGTCTACAGAACTTTGGTTATGTAGCCTTATACAAGCTGTTCAAACTGTTAGATATCCCTATCGTTATCTGGAAAGGAGACATTGTGCGACCAAACTTTAAGGAAGCAAGGATGATCCCAATCTTAAAAAGCGAAGAAAAAAAATGACAGTTAGGTCTTTCACCTCGATAGTTCTTCCTGTCGTACTTATGCCCCTTATTTTGTCAGCCTAATTGCCAAACATTCCTCAGTGTGTAATGATGCATCACCCTTCTGTAAGTTTCGCTAAAGATAATTATTTATTCGACAAAATCTTGTAATGCCTCCAACAACTGTCTGTTTTTTGTATTTGTATTTTTCCATATAACCTGTATTTGTTTTTGTTATTTGTATTTCTCTATGTTGCAGATTTACATGGACAACACGCTTTACTACACATATAATCTGAGGTTCAGTCCCTCTTCGTTCACTCTCATAAACATTCAGTATGATGTCAACCTGACGAAAGTTGAGTCGTTGGTGCAAAGTCTGAAAAAAATCTGTCTCCCCCCTCTCTGTACCCCCCCCCACACACACACACACTCACACACACACACATTGGCTTAAGGTAAACTCACAAAAATATTAATGTTTACAAAACACTGCACAAACTAGGTAACTCACTTGAGATGGCTTTTTTCCCATTCACCATCTGATTGTCGAAACTTTTCTCTTCATATTATACGTCAGCACCAGAAACATTGAATTTTAAATGAATCATAAGGCACTTTGTTTCATGAAACTTCTTAAATTCTAATCCACACGTGATTGTGACAGAGCACTAACAGTTTTCGATTCTCTTCGTACTTTGTGCAGCTTCAACTTGATGTTTATTTTGGACATGATCCTCATGTAGCATGTATACACATTTATATTTCTAACTAGATATTCTTATTACAAGGTCTCGTTTCTTCTTGTTAACCCTGTCAGCTGAAAACCATGTATGTCACTGTGAAGAAAATTCGTCTAGCTTTTTCTGCAACTTGTATCAATCACCACTTACTTCAAAATAATCCATTTAAATATTAAAGCACGTCTAAAGTTATCACATGACATTGTCATTTTGTTGATAACATGTGGGTGTGTTTGCACGGCATTTACCTCTTTGTCCCTATTACTACATGGATTACATTGACCTGGATCAGTAAAATATTTCCCTATGTGTTAGTATTCGCATAGTTTTAAAAGCTTCAGACACATTTAACAATGTCATTAAATAATAGCTCCAAAAATAATCTTCATAAGATCTTCGTGGATCTCATCTACAAAAGCGAAACATAGCTGTTAAATGACAAATACCGATGTTTGGAATACAGACTGAACAAAACATCAGGTACAAAAATGAGGATTTGCTTACAGACACAGGTCAGTGGCTATTGAAGTACGCCACCATCTTGGGTTGTTTAGTCATCTGCAACCAGGACTATAACCAAACATTACTTAATCAATCAAGTAAAAATTTAAACCCTGAGAAAGACAAAAACAACACCTGGGGCATCATGTACCACAAGTCTTCGCTCATACTTCACTATACCCTTTCCCCTCCTCGCGACGCTCATCGCCTACTCTCAATATTCCTCCAGGTCCCCGGAACCCACACTGCGAAATCGACTTTAGTTGGGAGCACTTTTCTTTCCTAAAACCATTAACATTATCAGGACCAAAAAACTGTTCATATTTCCCATCGTTAATTTGTTCAACCATAACATTATTTTGTATTTCTTTGAAGCGTGTTTTGCTGGGTGTGATGTCGAAACATCGATGTCCTTCCTTTTCAACGATTTGCTTGTGGCATCAAATGTTACCGATTGCATCTCAACGGGTTGTTCGTTGTGTCTCATTGATCAGTGCCAAGACACACAGCAAAAAAAAAAAACAAAAACAAAAACAAAGAACAAAAACAAAAAAGGAGAGCACCGGGTATTCCGTTCTTACATTTCTCGGATATGTCGTCCTGTATTTTTCTAGCAGTTCCGTTAACAAAAGAATCTTCGAGCCCGCATGTCGCCATGACGACCGGATTGAAGACTAAGCAAAGATGTTGGGACATGGCTGTAGCAGTCATTGATACTTCTTATTTGGATACTTGGATGGGTAAAGAAGTTTTCTTTTCATTTCACACTAGCGCTATATTTTTAACGGTCGAACGAATCAAAGGTGACCCCTACCCTCCCCCAAACATCACTCTCGCCTATAAACAGATGTGCGAAGTCTCCTGGCAACAGCAGTGAAGAAAACTTTCAGATGGTGTACATCTCATGGTTTTGATGTCCAACAAGTGAGTACGAACTTCTATGTTAGGGTACTTTTGTTCTTAAGCTGATAGAGGGTATAGAGAAAGATAACACTGTTAATAAACAGGTGATTTCAAAGTAAAGACAAATATGTATAATTTTCTTTTCTGTCACCAGCCAGACCCTATTCTTTTACAATTTTGCCCGCTGATAATGTCTGGTGATTGAAAGGGAGATATTTTCTAGTTGGGAAACACACTGGTTGTTGCATTAATCGCTGATTAGTCAAGATAGTTTTTTTTTTTTTACAAATGTCGCGTAGCGAACACAACATAATATAAAGTATCTTTTGTTATTTTAACGGAGACGAGAGACCTTAGTCGCAGTCTGATGTCACGGTGTATAAAAGTTTTAAGTTCTGTTTTCTGTTTTCAGATCATGAGTCACATGACAGCCATGATTGCTGCATTTGTTTTGTTTTTCTTTTCTACCATGACATCACATGCAGTCCTTGCGTTAATCGCCGTTAAAACTTACGAGAAAGCTAGCGAGAAGTCGTTGGGTGAACCGGAAATGACGTTATCAACACAGTCCGTCATCCATTGCGCTTTCAAGTGTAGGCAATACTCACACTGCACAGTGTTTGCTTACGACCATCAGCTTTCATTGTGTTTACTCCGCTCTGCCATGTCGGCCATCAAAGGTTCTGCTAACATCAGTACAGACAACCCACTGTCGGTGTACAAATACACTGGTGAGTTATGCCCCTTTTCTAGTGAGTAACACGTCCGAGCTTGCGTTTGTTTAGTGTACATGTATCCATCGCCCCCGGAAGTCCAGACGGTTTACCCGTTATTGTCGTGAGCTGTGCGAGTTCCTAATCAGGTCTTTACCTGCACAGGTCGCCATTGTCCGGACGACTCACTTAACATAAGTCACGGGTCAGTGACCATACAGCGGTCTCTGTGGTCAGTGGAAGGAAACGTCACCTGTGACGACGACTACTTGCTCCTTCAAACTGTGATCACGTGCATGGATGATGGAAATTGGACGTCCATCGCTGCTCAGTGTGAGAAGAGTGTGTGGAGATACCCCGAGGTTAGCAAGTTTCTATTGCCGGTTTACGTAGCGTGGGAACACTAACTTCGCTGAAATGTCAACACAAACAACATTCCGGTATCAACTAAAAAACAGTCAAAACATGCAGACATGAAAATATACATAAGTGTTCATGTTAGAAGCTCTGATACACGCGGAATAAATGCTACAACATTTTGAAATGTCGTCATCATCGTCATTCTTGTTTTTCTTGTTCTTGTTGTTCTTCTTCTTCGTGCATAAAGTTCGCTATGTTCTTTCGAGAATTTATATGTTTTTCTTTAGACAAGGATAAATGCTAACCAGGTCACCTTTGCCATACCTGGGTCAGTGGTCGAAGGCTGGTCGATGTGTGTGGAAGGTGTTCCAACAAGCAACAACAGGTAAACATCAAATGCATCTATTTTCAATACCTGCTACTTTTTTGCTAAAAGCTGCCCTATTTAACATCAGTCACATAGACTTACTGGCTGAAATTCACTAACTTTTGACTAACTGGATGAATGAATAAATAATCTGAGAGACGGGTTACTAAACTAAACAACAGAAGAAAGAAAGCGTTATCCGAAGGAAAACACAAATGAACAAAAAAGCAAAACTTAAAAAGAAACAAATGATAAACCTGTGAGCACACGAAAGAAAAACCAAAAAACTTTTAAAATTCTTTACCGATATATATATATACCTCTTTTTAAATTGGCTTGCCTGTTTTGTTTCCACAGAATTGATATTCAGATATATCAGCGATATATCAACAATCGCACGGTCCTAACGAGTTGGCGGTTTGAAGGTTACCTGCAGGTCACTGACAGTGTCAATGGAAACTATGGAGCATCCACTTATGTGACCTCTCCTCCCTTCGCTCTGGTGGTCGGAACACCATTTTTCTACAGACTGACAGTGAACACCTCAACAACCGTGCATGTGAGAAAATTCAGATAGAAAATCCTTAGGTCTTTAGCATTTTCAAATGTGTTTGGTGTGTGGGAGGGAGAATTTTGTTCCTTGGAAAGGTCACTCATAGTAATTAAGCTCTTGACATTGAAGTCTCATAACAATCTTGCACAAAGCCGAACACTGTCTTTACAGATGTTGTGTATTTGAACACACACACACACACACACACAAAATCAGCCTGCCCATTTTAAACTACAATATCTCAGTAAATACCTATTATTAATTGATCTGCGTTATTGTATGTGTCATATCATGTAGTTTGTGCCAGTTTTCGCTAAATTATGGTCTGTATGATTTGTGTTTGTTTGTTGTTGCAGATTTATATGAACAAAGTATTCTACTATCAACATATTCTGAGGTATCCTCTCTCCGCACTCACTCACATTATGATTTACGGGTCTAGCGTCAACGTGACGAAAGTAGACGCATGGTGCACAGGTTGATTACTCAATTGACTTTAATCACGACTAGTGGTATACATACACACATACACACATAAGTCTTTATCAAAAGTGTCTGTCTGTAGATGTGTCAAATGTGTATGTACACAGAATTTTTCATGTTTTAGTATTAGGTAAGATAAAATATTGTAGCATGTCGTACCGATAGTCAGTGGATAAAAATCTACAAATTAATAAACAGTTGTATCACATGATTTCATTGCTGATATTTGTTCATGTGCCGTATGCACCTTTTTTATGTGTGCTACTACTACTACTTATGCTGCTGCTACTACTACTATTTATGCTGCTACTACTACTACTACTACTAATGCAAAATTTGCAAAGCGCATACTCACACTCCTAAGGAGCAAGTGCTTAGCGCTTAAGAACTTTTTTCGCTCTCTCTCTCTCTTGCTTTCTCTTACTGTCGCTTTCAGGTTTGCCGAGGGAAAGGTCTTGACAGAATTAACTTTTTTTTATTCATGGGTTGTAGACCAGATAATGTCCAATTGAAATCCACTCCTGTGCAAAAATTATTAATCACTTTTTCATCCATAAATGCATTCTATCCATAATTGAATAATTTGTTCGAATAAAATAGTTTACTAAAAGGCATAGCATTATATTTAACTTTAGCAAAGACTTATCTACATAATCACTACAATTTTGTCAAAGCACACAAACGCACATCCATGCTCACAAACAATTTCTGTCCCGAAAGCAACGAGACCTACTTTTTGAATTTTATTTATTAGAAAAGTCAATATTTTTGTAAAATCAAAGTTATAACTTCTCTTGTGGACACACCATGTTATCATCACCCCTGCCAATGTTAATAGCAGTGCCTGAAATCGTGAACAATCCGGGTTTTTAGTCTTGGTCTTGGCTCTATGGATGCTGACCCTGACGTTTGGTTATCTTCCCTGGACCTTTTACGTATGAATGAAATTTAGTTTTCGCTTCCTTGCACGCTCTGAAATATCGCAAAAAGTAAAATGCTTAAACAGATCGGGAATTTTCCCCATGTTAAGAATAATAAATACAACTCTAGTGCAAACGAGCCCGCACAATGGATATTCTAAATATGATAAGTACAACTGATTTTGTTGGACACCAGAAACTTCTGGCAATAGTTGATGGGTACAAGCTTCCCTGGCTCAGCCATGGCGCCCATCACCACACTCTAGGATGGTCCTTCAGGGCACCGTGGGGGCTGCTTGACACCGAGCTGGACAGAGGAAAGAAATGGATGGAGAATATGAAGGAGGATGATCCATGCAGGACCTCCTCACAATCGCACTCACCATCGCCGAAAACCTCCTATGTCACAAGCTTTGTTCACCTGTTGACTTTAGCCATTTTCATATTTCCATTCCGGCCCCGACAACCAGTCGAAATTGGACATATTAACTGGTATATCAGCAAGTTCTGTCAAGGATATGACTACCATTGAGTGCTGAATTAATAAATTATAAATAATTATGTACAAGATTAGCAACCATTTTCTCATACACGTTCTACACAGATGAAATTACAAAGACGATTACCTTAAAATCATATACAAAGAAATATATTTAATATTTTTATCTATCTTTATACTGCCGTTTAATGCATATTTATAAATTATGTTATAAAATTATATATATATATATACACTAGATACTATATATATATATGTATTATATATATAAAGCAACGCTCTTTTTGTGTTGTCAATTTGGCCTTTTTTCAAATATGATTGTTATCAGTTTATAGTTCAATACAGTTAGCGTTTCTAAAACATGAATTGAACAAGAAGGTTGCAAAAAGAATTTTCAGCATTATATGTATAACGATTAGGGAAAAAGGATTTGTTGGACACACCACATCGAAGCATAGGGAGCAAGGAGGTCGTATAAGTTCGTTCGAAGGCAGGAGACAGAACCTCTGTTGAAGAGTGTAAACATTTTTAGCTTAAAATTATTAACAGGAACATCGAATATGATCATGTACCCCATAGAAAACAAGTCTTGCGTGGACCCGCCAAGTATTTTATTAAAAAACTGATTTTTTTTCAGAGTGCTGCTGATAGCAAGAGTTGGTCTCCAAAACATATTCACTCCAATTCTTCTATCAGTGGCAAAACATTCAGACACAAGTATTCCACTCACATGCTTGGCAATAAGTTCGTTTTGTTTATTGTTGTTTTCTTGCCATGATGACCGTACACAGTGAGGCGCAAACAGCCGCCTTTTTGCTTCAAGAAAAAAATCTTGTGAAAGCAAATGTTTCTTGGCACTAACTTATTTATTCTTTGCTGTTTGTGAGCCTTTTGTTCTACTAGAGAAGAGCGTTTGCGTCCTGAGAGACATCTAGTTCAGGCTTTGCTGTTTCAAGACGACCATTTACTTAGTCTTTACACCTGTGTGAGATACTGATATCAACTCGCCTCCAGTTCTCTCCTGTCTTTGTGAGTATGTTTATAACTCTTCAACAACAACAAAAAATTCTTTAACATATACAGTGTCTCGTTTAATTACCAAGTGGTCTCAGTTATCAAATAAGCAATAATGTGTGTCAGCTAAGTGTTAGCAAAACGCATACTTGTCTATTTTACATGTTGACTAGGACCTGTATAGAACTGACTGTGGGCTAGCTTGCTCCCTAGGTATTAAAAGACTATGTAACCCTTCATTTCACTATTGGTCAGCTGACAACAGTTTTACGTTCTGTTTTTCAAATCTCATTCTAACAACTCTGTCCGTGGTTTTTTTTAGGTTGTTCTGTAAAGTGAGTTAATAGTTTAAGATAGAACAGAAGCCAGTTGATCTTAAGTTCAACTGCCAGCAGCTCAATCAATCTTTTTTCCAATATTATCGACCAAAGATCTTCCTTTCATGGTCTTTTGTTTTTGGTCGTGCATGGTGTGTGACTTCATGGAGTATATCTAGTCTCTACCACCGGTGTAGTACTCCTCTCTAAATTTTCTATCCCTTTTGTAAGCCTGTGAGTAAATTTGATAAGAAGTCGAGAAGTATCCCTGGATAAGGAGTATCTGGATTTTATCTCATGAAGTATTTTACAATAGTGTGAAAAAGAAGGAATTTGTGGGGGCACCCATATATCTCGTTGGAAGATTGATTTGTGATGAATCGAAATTGCTTCTTTTTTCTACATATTGCACTTCATGGAGATTCTAGTGTGTTTCAAAGTAATCTCTGAGGCTAGGTCGGATTGCTCAGTGTTTTTAGTGGGTTCAGGCAGAATAACAAATTTACCCAATGGAGATGACATCGGGGTACTTTAACGCCTTTACACCGGCTGTGACCAGACCTATGGTAGGCTGGAGCTTTTTCCCCCGCCAGGGTTGTTGTTTTAAGTGACGTGATTAGACGTAAGTAAACACTTCGAACACTTCTCTCGAAGGCCTCTTCTTTTAGTTGATCCACACAGATCAAACTATGATGTAAGTCATTTTCTTCACTGTAAATTTCTTGAAAAGGCTAATAGCCGTTAACACCAAAAAATCTTAAAACACTTATATCCTTAAAGATAGGTTTCTGTTTCATGTAGTTGTTATTTTTTCTATGCATGAAGGTATGAGACAACACGTATCATACAGCTATGTTTATATATGTTTATATATTTCTGTTTCAGTGACCAGTAAGCTGCTTTAAAATCCCGTTTATTGGTTTACTTACTGAGGCTTTACTAGTTCATTTGAACTTTACATTGTCATTCAGATAATGACCGGCCTACGTGCGTTGATGACTTCCTGTTTATGGATGACATCACATGCTGTACTTCCGGTCTTAAAGCTCAACGCTTTCGACGCGGCTGCTGAAGTGATGATTGGCTATGAAATGAGGGTCATGGCGAGGTCAGCATTACACTGCGTCATCGTGTGCAAGACTTACCCACACTGCATTTCTGCTGCGTACGATGCCGAGACCTCTTCGTGTTTCCTCCATCCTCAGACAACAACATCGGCTGCAAGGTTTAGTAAACTGCAGAGTTCTAACAACTCACAAGTTTTGATATTTACAGACATCGGTAAGTTGTCTCCATTTTTAAATGAGTCTGTGGATGCGCTATGCACTCTACAAAATAGTCAATGATCTTGTTTGTTTGTTTGTTTGTTTGTTTGTTTGTTTGTTTGTTTGCTTACAATTGTGTTACTTCTTTATTTTATTTAACGTTTCTTTCCAATCTGTTGATGTGTTTATCCACTTACGCACCACAACCTCGTTCATCCACATTCACACACACACACACAAAATAAATGCAATTAAGGGAATGAAACTGTCGTTGTTTTCTAACACAGACCCTGACTGCAGTGAGAAGTCGTTTAACGTAACCTACGAGTCAGTGACGACACGGCGGTCACTGTGGTCAGTTGAAGGCAACGTCACCTGTAACGACGACTACTACCAGCTTCTTGCCCACGTCACCTGCCTCGGTAATGGAAGCTGGACTCCGCCGAGTCTCCGATGTCAGAAGAGGTTGTGGAGATACCCTGAGGTAGAAATTATAGGATAGACGGTACTCTAAACTATTACTAACATTATTTCTACTTTAATAATTTTGAAACACATGTAGAAGTACAATTACAATTTTCTTTCGTGTTAGGTCACAAAACAGTAGCACTTGTTTACCCAAAGAATTTCTGGCCCCAATAAAACAAAGTTAAATTATCAGAAAACCAGTCGTTTATGTTCCCGATATTTTTTCATGGTTTATTGTTTGAACAGAAATGTTTGAACAGAAAAGGACTCATCGACTACGTGACATGTTGAATTTTCTAACAATTTATTTATTTGAATTTGTTGTGTTTCTGTACAGACACTGTTGATTTCTGACCAAGTAAGCTTTCTGATACCTGGGACAGTGATGGAGGGCTGGTCAATGTGTGTCGAGGGCGTTCCCACAAAGAACACCAGGTGAGAAGATTATGAATCCATTGCATGTCTCTACGTTTAAAACCTTTTTTATTAGTTTTATTATAAGACTCCCTGCGTGGTGTTACCTTTGTTTGTGTTTATATTTTTACGTCAAATTTCTTCAGATTTCTTACATTTCATAACAGCAAATACGTCACTAGGTTAAGTGTCTAATGTGCTGTATTTCAAATGGAGGGCTGACCTAATGACTGACTTTGTCAAAGCTTAGCCTTTAAACTTAAAAAATTAAACAAACTGATTAAGAGTTATTAACTTTTTGCATTGGTGTAACAGAGTTCAGCTGCAGATAGATAAAGGGTCCTTCTTCAATGTTACCGTCCACACGAGCTGGTTGTTTGATTGTGGTTGCGTAGTGATTAATGACATGGTCAACGGTTCATGGGGAACACCGCAAAATGTGTGGAATCCTCCCTTTCCACTGAAGGCAGGGAAACCCTTTTTCTTCAGACTGACAGTGAACACTTCGACCACTGTTAATGTGAGTTTTTTCTTTCTCACTTTTCTTTAGAATTTCTTGGCAGTAGATGTTTCTATGAAGGCAGGTAGTCTGTAAGGTACAACAGTTGCAATACGTTGCCTAGGACCTTACCCAAAATAACAATGTAGAAGGATGACACACTCATCAAACGAATCGCTAGAGGCAGACAGCCACGTAATCCCCGGAGATAAACTGAGAAATAAAATAGCATCCACATCTGGAGCTTAACCAAAACACATCTACAGGAAGGAAAATTGGAAAGAGAAGAATATCGAGGTCAGTGCGAAATAACTTCGACCCCCATTGAGACCAAAAGTGAAAAGGAAGAAGCTGAATGCATTCAATTAAAGGTAATTACAAATATATCATGAGCAAAAATATCACCTACTATTGCCTGTAGACAGGGTACTCGCCCTTGTCACAATCCAAGAACCTAGTAACGGCTTTCTCGTTACTGGTGACGTCAACAACCAGTCACAGAGAAGGGGAGACAACACTGTAGATAAAGGTAAAGAGGTTGAAGCTGGGCAATATCAACAAGCTATTCGGATCAATGACACACATCGAGAGGAAAGACAGCAGCTTTCAGTATGAGAAAAATACACCAGTGAAGTATATGGAAATTGATAAGATCTTAGAGTGACGAGGGCAGCAATGGGCAGAAAACAACTCTCGAAGAACACTTAAGAACTATTATTAGGGAAATACTAGGTTTGCACAGGACTATACAGATGAAACCAACATTGTGTTCCGAATAATAAGCTGCTAAACAAATCACAAAATTATGAAAATACAAAAACAGTTTAACTAATATATGATTAAAGATATCAAACTAGAAAAAAATGATTAGACAACTTAAATTGAGCAATCTTAAGAAACAGATAACATTAAATATATAGAGTCTACAGAACTTTTGTTATGTAGCCTTATACAAGCTGTTTAAACTGCTAGATATCCCTAGCGTTAGCTGACACCGTGCGACCAAACTCTAAGGAAGCAAGGATGATCCCAATGCTTAAAAAGCGAAGAAAAAAAAAAAAAAACACGAAAATTAGGTCTTTTGCCTCGATAGTTCTTCCTGTCATGCTTATGCCCCTTATTTTGTACGCCTGTCTGCTTCCTCATTGCTAAACATTCCTCAGTGTGTAACGGCCATTGTGTAAGTTTCGCTAAAGATAATTATTTATTCGACAGAATGAGACCATTTATGAAAGAAAATCTTGTAGTGCCTCCAGCAACTTTCTGTTTTTTGTATTTGTATTTTTCCATATAACCTGTATTTGTTTTTGTTATTCGTATTTCTCTATGTTGCAGATTTACATGGACAACACGCTTTACTACACACATAATCTGAAGTTCAGTCTCTCTTCATTCACTCACATAAGGATTCTGTATGATGTCAACCTAACGAAAGTTGAGTCGTTGTGCAAAGTCTGAAAAAAATTCTGTCTTCCCCTCTCTGCACCCCCCTACTCTCTCTCTCACACTAACTCACTCTCACACATTGGCTTAAGGTAAACTCACAAATATCAATGTTTACAAAACACTGCACAAACTGGCTAACTCACTTGAGATGGCTTTTTCCCATTCAGCATCTGATTGTCGAAACTTTTCTCCTCATATTATACGTCAGCACCAGAAACATTGAATTTTAAATGAATCTTAAGGCACTTTGTTTCATGAAACTTCTTAAATTTGAATCCACACGTGATTGTGACAGAGCACTAACAGTTTTAGATTCTCTTCGTACTTTGTGCAGCTTCAACTTGATGTTTATATTGGACATGATCCTCATGTAGCATGTATACACATGTATATTTCTAACTAGATATTCTTATTACAAGGTCTCGTTTCTTCTTGTTAACCCTGTCAGCTGAAAACCATGTTTGTCAATGTGAAGAAAATTTTGCTAGCTTTTCTTGCAACTTGTATTAATCACCACTTACTTCAAAATAATCCATTTAAATATTAAAGCACGTCTAAAGTTATCACATGACATTGTCATTTTGTTGATAACATGTTGGTGTGTTTGCACGGCATTTTTCTCCTTGTCCCTATTACTACATGGATTGCATTGACCTGGATCAGTTGTAAACTATTTCCCTATGTGTTAGTATTCGCATAGTTTTAAAACTACTTTATTGCGTATTTAATGAAAAGGTCAAAATTATGTACATATCAAAAAGCTTCAGATACATAGAAAACATTTAACTCTCATACTTTCTTAAACCCTTTCCCCTCCTCGCCACACTCATCGCCTACTCTCCATACTCCCCCGGATCTCCAGATCCAAATCGACTTTAGTCGGGAGCACTCTTCCCTCCTAAAACTAATAACATTATCAGGACCAAAAAACTTGTCATACTTCACATCGTTAATTTGTTCAACGATAACATGTTAGTTTGTATTTCTCTGCAGCGTATTTTGCTGGGTGTGATGTTGCAACATGCATGTCCTTCCTTTTCAACGATTAGCTTGTGAAATCAAATGTTACCGTCTGCATCTCAACGGGTTGTTCGTTGTGTCTCATTGATCAGTGCCAAGACACACAGCAAAAGAATAAAAACGAAAACAAAAAAACAAAAACAAATAAAGGAGAGCACCAGGTATCCCGTTCTTGCATTTCTCGGATATGTCGTCTACCAGTGTCGGTAACAAAAGAGTCTTCAAGCCCGCATGTGGCCATAACGACCGTATTGAAGACTAAGCAAAGGTATTGGGACTTGGCTGTAGCAGTCATTGATCCTTCTTACTTTGATACTTGGATGGGCAAAGAAGTTTTCTTTTCCTTTCACACTAGCGTTATATTTTTAACGGTCGAACGAATGAAAGGCGACCAAGCCTCACTCTCGCCTATAAACAGAGGTGCGAAACTCCTGGCAACAGCAGTGAAGAGAACTTTCAGATGGTGTACATCACATGGTTTTGATCTCCAACAAGTGAGTACAAACTTCTATCTTAGGGTACTTTTGTTCTTAAGCTGATAGAGGGTATAGAGAAAGGTAACACTGTTAATAAACAGGTGATTTCAAAGTAAAGACAAATATGTATAATTTTCTTTTCTGTCAACAGCCACCAGACCCTATTCTTTTATCATTTTGCCCGCTGATAATGTCTGGTGATGGAAAGGGAGATATTTACTAGTTGGGAAACACACTGGTTGTTGCATTAATCGATGATTAGTCAAGATAGTTTTTTTTACAGATGTCGCGTAGCTAACACAGCATATTATAAAGTATCGTTTATTATTTGAACGGAGACGAGCGACCTTAGTCGCAGTCTAATGTCACGGTGTATAACAGTTTTAAGTTCTGTTGTCTGTTTTCAGATCATGAGTCACATGACAGCCATGATTGCTGCATTTGTTTTGTTTTCGTTTGCTACCATGACATCACATGCAGTCTTTGCGTTAATCACCGTTAAAACTTACGAGAAAGCTAGCGAGCAGTCGTTGGCTGAACCGGAAATGACGTTATCAACACAGTCTGTCATCCATTGCGCCTTCAAGTGTAGGCAATACTCACACTGCACAGTGTTTGCTTACGACCATCAGCTTTCATTGTGTTTACTCCGCTCATCCATGTCGGCGACCAAAGGTTTTGCTAACATCAGTACAGACAACCCACTGTCGGTGTACAAATACACTGGTGAGTTATGCCCCTTTTCTAGTGAGTAACACGTCCGAGCTTGCGTTTGTTTAGTGTACATGTATCCATCGCCCCCGGAAGTCCAGACAGGCACGTCAGCAGAGAGTGGACTCCGGCAAACTAAAAAATCCAGCCACCGAAAGGGCCTTTGCTATGGAAGTAAAGAACAGGTTCCAGGCACTAGGAGACCAACAAGAGATGACCTTAGACGACTTCAATCGAGTCTTACAGGAATCAGGAGAGAAAATACTGGGCTTCCAACGGAAAAAGAAAGAACAGTGGATCAGAGAAGAGACATGGAAGAAGATAGAAGAGAGAAAGTCAGCCAAACAAAGAATCAACAGCACCAGATCTGAACGCATGAAGGGAACAACACAGACAAAGATATGCAAAACTGAACAAAGAGGTAAAGAGGATGACAAGAACCGACAAAAAGATATCACATAGAGAAACTGGCAGATGAAGCAGAAAATGCAGCAAGTAAAAATGACCTGAAGACACTGTACAAGATAAACAAACAGCTAAACAACGGGTTTAAGAACAGTGATGTGCCAGTGAAAGACGTGAACGGTAATGTCGTCGAGGGAGAGGCAGGAAAACTACAGCGCTGGAGGGAGCATTTTGAGTCAGTTCTGAACAGACCAGATCCCCCTCAGCTTGCAGACATCCAGCCAGCAGCTATAGACCTTGACATCTGCACAGACCCACCAAGCCTGGAAGAAGTGACAGCAGCAGTCAAGACAATGAAGAGCGGCAAAGCACCAGGGGCAGATGGAATAACAGCAGAGATGTTGAAAGCAGACGTGAATGTGACAGCTCCCAAGCTGACTGAAATCTTCAGGCAAATTTGGGAATCAGGGCAGGTCCCTGTTGCGTGGAAGACAGGGCTCATCTTCAAGTTACCCAAGAAAGGAGATCTTGGAGACTGCAATAATTGGAGGGGCATAACACTTCTTTCCCTCACCAGCAAGGTCTTCAGCAAGATTGTTTTGTCAAGACTGACGGGCAACTCTTGAGAAAGACCTCCGACCACAGCAAGCAGGATTTCGCCCTGGGCGATCCTGCTCTGAACACATCTTCATTCTGCGACAGATTCTGGAGCAGAGCAACGAATGGAACACACCGCTGTACATCAATTTCATCGACCTGGAGAAGGCTTTTGACAGCATCCACCGCGAGTCTTATGGAAGATCCTGAGGCATTACGGAGTCCCTGCAAAACTTGTTCAGGTCATTGCAATGCTGTACAGCGATTTCAAATCCCAGGTTGTCTGTGACACGGAGCTCACAGACCCCTTCAACGTCAGTACCGGGGTGAAGCAGGGCTGCATTCTGTCGCCGTTCCTCTTCATCCTGGCCATGGACTGGATCATGAAGACTTCCACCGACAGCGAGAGGAGAGGGCTCAGATGGACCATGACTATGACAGCAACAACAGCACTGGAAGACTTGGACTTTGCTGATGACATTGCCCTGCTGTCACACCGCCACCAAGACATGCAGGAAAAAACAAAGGCCTTCTCAGAAACAGCTGGAAACCTTGGCTTGAAGGTCAGCACAAAAAAGACTAACAGTATGAGAGTGAACGCCAGAGTCCAAGACAGCATCAAACTAAATGGAGAAGAGATTGAGGAAGTTGACAGTTTCACCTATCTTGGGTCCAAAATGTCAAACACTGGGGATGCGGAGGTGGAGATTCGAGCCCGACTGGCGAAAGCCAGTCAGGCCTTTGCCTCACTCAGGAGCACATGGAAGGCAAAAAACATCAGCCAGAAGATCAAGCTGAGAATCTTCAAGTCAAATGTGATCAGCACCCTCCTTTACGGATCAGAATCTTGGAAGATGACCAAAACCATCAGTAACAAGCTTGACGTCTTCCAAAACAGATGCCTCAGGCGCATACTTAACATCTTTTGGCCAAACACCATCACCAACGAAGAACTCCACCGAAGAAGTGAAACCGAGTCCATCACCACGCAGGTTCAACGAAGGCGTTGGCGATGGATTGGACATGTGCTCCGCCAGCAGACAGCAGACCTTTCCAGAGTCGCCCTACGATGGACTCCAGACGGCCGAAGAAAACGAGGCCGCCCAAAGGAAACTTGGAGAAGAACAGTGGAAAGGGAGATGAAAGGAAAGGGCTGGACATGGGGTCACCTAGAACGTGTTTCAGCCTATCGACATCGGTGGCGGACTCTGGTTGAGGCCTTATGTGCAACCTGATGCACAAAGAGGAATAGATAGATAGATAGTACAGACAACCCACTGTCGGTGTACAAAGACACTGGTGAGTTATGTCCCTTTACTAGTGAGTAACACGTCCGAGCTTGCGTTTGTTTCGTGTACATGTATCCATCGCCCCCGAAAGTCCAGACGGTTTACCCGTTATTGTCCTCAGCTGTGCGAGTTCCTAATGAGGTCGTTACCTGCACAGGTCGCCATTGTCCGGACGACTCACTTAACATAAGTCACGGGTCAGTGACCATACAGCGGTCTCTGTGGTCAGTGGAAGGAAACGTCACCTGTGACGACGACTACTTTCTCCTTCAAACTGTGATCACGTGCATGGATGATGGAAATTGGACGTCCATCACTGCTCAGTGTGAGAAGAGTGTCTGGAGATACCCCGAGGTTAGCAAGTTTCTATTGCCGGTTTACGTAGCGTGGGAACACTAAGTTTACTGAAATGTCAACACAAACAACATTCCGGTATCAACTAAAAACAGTTAAAACATTCAGATGTAAAAATATACATAAGTGTTCATGTTAGAAGCTCTTGTACACGCGGAATAAATGCTACAACATTTTGCGATGTCGTCATCATCGTCATTCTTGTTATTCTTGTTCTTGTTGTTCTTCTTCATGCATGAAGTTCGCTATGTTCTTCCGAGAATTTATATGTTTTTCTTTAGACAAAGATAAATGCTAGCCAAGTCACTCTTGCCATACCTGGGACAGTGGTCGAAGGCTGGTCGATGTGTGTGGAAGGCGTTCCAACAAGCAACAACAGGTAAACATCAAATGCATCTATTTTCAATACCTGCTACGTTTTTGTTAAAAGCTGCCCTATTTAACATCAATCACATAGACTTACTGGCTGAAAGTCACTAACTTCTGACTAACTGGATGAATGAATAAATAATCTGAGAGAGGGGTTACTAAACTAAACAACAGAAGGAAGAAAGCGTTATCCGAAGGAATACACAAATGAACAAAAAAACAAAACTTAAAAAAGAAACAAATGATAAACCTGTGAGCACACGAAAGAAAAACCAAAAACTAAAAAAATCTGTACCGATATATGTATACCTCTTTTTAAAGTGGCTTGCCTGTTTTGTTTCCACAGAATTGATATTCAGATATTTCAAGGCTATAACATCAATCGCACGGTCCTAACGAGTTGGAGGTTTGAAGGTTACCTGCAGGTCACTGACAGTGTCAGTGGAAAATATGGAGCATCCACTAATGTGACCAACCCTCCCTTCCCTCTGGTGGTCGGAACACCATTTTTCTACAGACTGACAGTGAACACCTCAACAACCGTGCATGTGAGAAAATTCAGATAGAAAATCCTTGAAAGTTCTTTTGCTTTTTCGTGTGTTTGTTGTATGGGAAGTAGAATTTTGTTCATTGAAAAGATCACTGATGGTAATTAAACTGTTGACATAATGAAGTCTCATAACGATCTTGCACAAAGCCGAAAACTGTCTTTACGGATGTTGTGTATTTGAACACACACACCCACACACAACAGCCTGCCAATTTTAAACTACAATAATGCAGTTAATAGCTATTATTAATTGATCTGCGTTATTGTATGTGTCATATCATGTAGTTTGTGCCAGTTGTCGCTAAAATATTGTCTCTATGATTTGTATTTGTTTGTTGTTGCATATTTGTAAATAAATAAATAAGCCTGTCATGTTTAAACTACATAAACGCAGTGAATAACTATTATTAATTGATCTGAGCTATTTTGTATCCTGTTATTCTTTTGTTTGTCATATCGTAGGGTTGTGCCATTTTTCGCGAAAGTATGGTCTGTATGATTTGTGTTTGTTTGTTGTTGCAGATTTACATGAACAACGTCTTCTTCTATCAACATGTTCTGAGGTATCCTCTCTCCTCATTCTCTCACATGAACGTTTTCGGGTCTAGCGTCAACGTGACGAAAGTAGAGGCATGGTGCAGAGGTTGATTACTCCCCCTGTCCTAACAGAAGAAAGACAGTTTAAACAGTCTGTTCTTGGTGGGTTCAGTTAGTGTTTATGGAAAACAATATTTTCTTGTGTTTCTCATTTTCTTATATATATTTTCTTATATATTTTATGTATTAAAAGCAAAGAATATGGTAAGTTGGGTGAAATGATATATACTGATGTTCTGAATCATGTCCCTTCAACATTTCGCGTTAACAACCAACGCTTTACTTACAAGCGCGTCTAAAACACAGGTATGAGGCGCCATTAAGTTTGGCCGCCATGTTGTGCTGTCGAATGATGTCACCGAACCGTGTTGGTTGTCGGCGAGAGGTGATTGTCAACTTTAAACACAAGCATCGCTCGACACTTTTCTTGAGAATTGGGTCAGTTTAGTTTACAAAATAGAGTTAGTTTCTTTCTGAAGGAGTAGGAACAGTTCATAACAGCCATCAGGAATGATCCCAAACCTGTTTTGGGTGATTCAAAATCCATCATTTGTCAGTTTACCATCTTCCTTGCTTTGCATTTTAATTATTTTGTCGTTGTTGCAGGGAGCGCGTGGTAGCCAAACTTTACTTATCGTACTCGAAGATCCGCACATACACAAACACATGCGCACACATACTGAGGCAGATCAGTGTGTTCTTTGAATGAGTTAGAATAGCATTTTGCAATTGCACTTAGCTGTTCAAGCCTGATCTCAAAGGAATTTTAAAGCGCTGAATGTATTAAAAAGATTATATTTATCATTTTTATATAAGTAGTCTGTGAAGGTTAGTAGATTATGGAGCTACATTTGTGGATTGCTGGCTGCCGAGACCAACTCAGCCTCTCGGAAACCTGCAGTACCAGCATCTTGTTATCAACAGGTGATGCTAGCATCAGGATCTTCTGTTAAACAATTACTGAAAAGACTAGCGTGGGACATAAGGCACCAACCTTCTCACAAAATCAAAGCAGGACAACAACTTAAATAATAAAAGAAAACAGATGGCATGGAGCACTTTCAGTGTTTGAACAATGCAGAAATACAGTAAAATGGTATTTCCAACGTTGAGAGTTTCAATATGACAGTGTGGAGAGTTCCATTAGGGGAGACCATGGTGTGAATAGAACATGTACTCACGTGCATTCTGTGGTGAAGTCCAGCTAAAGATGTCTCATGAACTTTGCATATAGACTGTGTTACTGAGAAGATATTGTGTAACAAATAATTCACGTTTCTTGTTATGAATGTTATTGAGTAAGTGCTGTGGTAGACTGTTACTTTGTCAGTATTACTAAGGATAAATTGTGTAATGTAAATATCACCGAGTAATTATTATGTTAGGTATATCTCTATCTATATATTGTGTTATGTAAACATCACTTATCATAAAATTCTACTGACACTTAAATTTGTACATGTAACAACATACATACCCGTATTAACACTGAAAGAAATGAATTCATCAAAGATAAAAATATTGCAAAAGATAAAAAAATGATTGTGCACATACATCAAACATAACCACCCATGATTGCACACAAATATACAATAAATAAACATGTGATTATTATAGCTTATAATCACGCTCACGAAGGAGCATGCTCTCAGCACTCAAGACAAGTAAGGCATAGACAAAAAACAAACAAAACTAAACAAAAACAAAACGAAAGACGGAAGGAGAAACAATTATGCACATATATAATAAAACACAAATGTAGACAATGCATAATCAGTATCTAGGGATGGAGAGTGTCATAAACTGGCAGAAAAATATTAGCAGGTGACTAGTCAATTGACTTTAATCACGACTAGTGGTATACATACACACATACACACATAAGTCTTTATCAAAAGTGTCTGTCTGTAGATGTGTCAAATGTGTCTGTACACAGAATTTTTCATGTTTTAGTATTAGCTAACATAAAATATTGTAGTATGTCGTACCGATAGTCAGTGGATAAAAAATCTACAAATTAATAAACTTTTGTATCACATGATTTCCTTGCTGATATTTGTTCATGTGACGTATGCACATTTTTTATGTGTGCTGCTACAACTACTACTACTACTACTTATGCTGCTGCTACTACTATTATTATTATTACTACTACTACTACTACTAATGCAAAATTTTTAAAGCGTATACTCACACTCCTAAGGAGCATGCGCTTAGCGCTTAAGAACTTATTTCGCTCTCTCTCTCTTGCTTTCTCTTACTGTCGCTTTCAGGTTTACCGAGGGAAAGGTCTTGACAGAATTAACTTTTTTTTATTCATGGGTTGTAGACCAGATAATGGCCAATCGAAATCCACTCCTGTGCAAATTATTAATCACTTTTTAATCCATAATTGCATTCAATCCATAATTGAATAATTTGTTCGAATAAAATAGGTTACTAAAAGGCATAGCATTATATTTAACTTTAGCAAAGACTTATCTACATAATCACTACAATTTTGTCAAAGCACACAAACGCACATCCACGCTCACAAACAAGTTCCGTCCCGAAAGCAACGAGACCTACTTTTTGAATTTTTTGTAAACTCAAAGTTATAACTTCTCTTGTGGACACACCATGTTATCATCACCCCTGCCAATGTTAATAGCAGTGCCTGAAATCGTGAACAATCCGGGTTTTTAGTCTTGGTCTTGGCTCTATGGATGCTGACCCTGACGTTTGGTTATCTTCCCTGGACCTTTTACTTATGAATGAAATTTCGTTCTCGCTTCCTTGCACTCTCTGAAATATCGCAAAAAGTAAAATGCTTAAACAGATCGGGAATTTTTCCCCATGTTAAGAATAATAAATACAACTCTAGTGCAAACGAGAACGCACAATGGATATTCTAAATATGAAAAGTACAACTGATTTTGTTGGACACCAGAAACTTCTGGCAATAGTTGATGGGTACAAGCTTCCCTGGCTCAGCCATGGCGCCCATCACCACACTCTAGGATGGTCCTTCAGGGCACCGTGGGGGCTGCTTGACACCGAGCTGGACAGAGGAAAGAAATGGATGGAGAATGTGAAGGAGGATGATCCATGCAGGACCTCCTCACAATCGCACTCACCATCGCCGAAAACCTCCTATGTCACAAGCTTTGTTCACCTGTTGCCTTTAGCCATTTTCATATTTCCATTCCGGCCCCGACAACCAGTCGAAATTGGACATATTAACTGGTATATCAGCTAGTTCTGTCAAGGATATGACTACCATTGTGTGTTGAATTCATAAATTATAAATAATTATGTACAAGATTAGCAACCGTTTTCTGATACAGGTTCTACACAGATGAAATTACAAAGACGATTACCTTAAAATCATATACAAAGAAATATATTTAATATTTTTATCTATCTTTATACTGCCGTGTAATGCATATTTATAAATTATGTTATAAAATTATATATATATACACTAGATACTATATATATATATGTATTTTATATATATATATATAAAGCAACGCTCTTTTTGTGTTGTCAATTTGGCCTTTTTTCAAATATAATTGTTATCAGTTTATAGTTCAATACATTTAGCGTTTCCAAAACATGAATTGAACAAGAAGGTTGCAAAAAGAATTTTCAGCATTATATGTATAACGATTAGGGAAAAGAGATTTGTTGGAAACACCACATCGAAGCATAGGGAGCAAGGAGGTCGTATAAGTTCGTTCGAAGGCAGGAGACAGAACCTCTGTTGAAGAGTGTAAACATTTTTAACTTAAAATTATTAACAGGAACATCGAATATGATCCTTACCCCATAGAAAACAAGTCTTGCGTGGACCCGATAAGTATTTTATTAAAAAACTGATTTTGTTCAGAGTGCTGCTGATAGCAAGAGTTGATCTCCAAAACATATTCACTGAAATTTTTCTGTCAGTGGAAAAACATTCAGACACAAGTATTCCACTCACATGCTTGGCAATAAGTTCGTTTTGTTTATTGTTGCTTTCTTGCCATGATGACCATACACAGTGAGGCGACAACAGCCGCCTTTTTGCTTCAAGAAAAAATCTTGTGAAAGCAAATGTTTCTTGGCACTTATTTATTTATTCCTTGCTGTTTGTGAGCCTTTTGTTCTACTAGAGAAGAGCGTTTGCGTCCTGAGAGACATCTAGTTCAGGCTTTGCTGTTTCAAGACGACCATTTACTTAGTCTTTACACCTGTGTGGGATACTGATATCAACTCGTCTCCAGTTCTCTCCTGCCTTTGTGAGTATGTTTATAACTCTTCAACAACAACAACAAAAATTCTTTAACATATACAGTGTCTCGTTTAATTACCGAAAGGTTTCAGTTATCAAATAAGCAATAATTTGTGTCAGCTAAGTGTTAGTAAAACGCATACTTGTCTATTTTACATGATAACTAGGACCTGTATAGAACTGACTGTGGGCTAGCTTGCTCCCTAGGTATTAAAAGACTATGTAACCCTTCATTTCACTATTTGTCAGCTGACAACAGTTTTACGTTCTGTTTTTCAAATCTCATTCTAACAACTCTGTCCGTGTTTTTTTTTTTTTTTTAGGTTGTTGTTCTGTAAAGTGAGTTAATAGTTTAAGATAGAACAGAAGCCAGTTGATGTTCAGTTCAACTCCCACCAGCTCAATCAATCGTTTTTCCAATATTATCGAACAAAGATCTTCCTTCAGCGACGGTCTTTTGTTCTTGGTCGTGCATGGTGTGTGTCTTCATGGAGTATATCTATTCTCTACCACCGGTGTAGTGTTTAGTGAGGTCCTCTCTAAATTTTCTATCCCTTTTCAACGCCTTGGAGTAAATTTGATAAGAAGTCGAGAAGTATCCCTGGATAACGAGTATATGGATTTTATCTCATGAACTATTTTACAATAGTTTGCAGAAAGAATTAATTTATCGGGGCACCCATATATTTCGTTGGAAGATTGTTTTGTGATGAATCGAAATTGCTTCGTTTTTCTACATATTGCACATCATGGAGATTCTAGTGTGTTTCAAAGTAATCTCTGAGGGTAGGTCGGATTGCTCAGTGTTTTTGAGTTTGTTCAGGCAGAATAACAAATTTACACAATGGAGATGCCATTGGGGTACTTAAACGCCTTTACTCCACCTATGGTAGGCTGGAGCTTTTTCCCCCACCAGGGTTGTTGTTTTAAGTGACGTGATTAGAGGTAAGTAAACACTTCGAACACTTCTCGGGAAGGCTTCCTCTTTTAGTTCTAAGAGTTGATCCACACAGATTATGTAAGTCGTTTTTTTCACTGTATTTTTTTTTGTTTTTGTTTGAAAAAGCTAAGAGCCTTTAACACCAAAAAATCTTAAAACACTTATATCACTAAAGAGAGGTTTCTGTTTCATGTAGTTGTTATTTACCTATGCATGAAGGTATGAGACAAAACGTATCTTACAGCTATGTTTATATACGTTTATATATTTCTGTTTCAGTGACCAGTCAGCTGCTTTAAAATCCCGTTTATTGGTTTACCTTTTCATTCAGATAATGACCGCCCTGCGTGCGTTGATGACTTCCTGCCTATGGATGACATCACAGGCTGTACTTCCGGTCTTAAAGCTCAACGCTTTCGACGCGGCTGCTGAAGTCATGATTGGCTATGAAATGAGGGTCATGGCGAGGTCAGCATTACACTGCGTCATCGTGTGCAAGACTTACCCACACTGCATTTCTGCTGCGTACGATGCCGAGACCTCTTGGTGTTTCCTCCATCCTCAGACAACAACATCGGCTGCAAAGTTTAGTGAACTGCAGAACTCTAACAACTCACAAATCTTGATATTTACAGACATCGGTAAGTTGTCTCCATTTTTAAATGAGTCTGTGAATGCGCTATGCACTCTACAAAATAGTCAATGATCTTGTTTGTTTGTTTGTTTGCTTGCTTGCTTACAATTGTGTTACTCCTTTATTTTTATTTAACGTTTCTTTGCAATCTGTTGATGTGTTTATCCACTTACGCACCACAACCTCGTTCATCCACATTCACACACACACACACGACAAATGCAATTAAGGGCACTGAAACTGTCGTTGTTTTCTAACACAGACCCTGACTGCAGTGAGAAGTCGTTTAACGTAACCTACGAGTCAGTGACGACACGGCGGTCACTGTGGTCAGTTGAAGGCAACGTCACCTGTAACGACGACTACTACCAGCTTCTTGCCCACGTCACCTGCCTCGGTAATGGAAGCTGGACGCCGCCGAGTCCCCGATGTCAAAAGAGGTTGTGGAGATACCCTGAGGTAGAAATTATAGGATAGACGGTACTTTAAACTATTACTAACGGTATTGTTACTTTAATAATTTTGAAACACATGTAGAAGTACAATTACAATTTTCTTTCGTGTTAGGTCACAAAACAGTAGCACTAGTTTACCCAAAGAATTTCTGGCCCTAATAAAACAAAGTTAAATTATCAGAAAACCAGTCGTTTATGTTCCCGATATTTTTTCATGGTTTATTGTTTGAACAGAAATGTTTGAACAGAAAAGGACTCATCGACTCATCGACTACGTGAGATGTTGAATTTTCTAACAATTAATTTATTTGAATTTGTTGTGTTTCTGTACAGACACTGTTGATTTCTGACCAAGTAAGCTTTCCGATACCTGGGACAGTGATGGAGGGCTGGTCTATGTGTGTCGAGGGCGTTCCCACAAAAAGCAGCAAGTGAGAAGATTATGAATCCATTGCATGTCTCTACGTTTAAAACCTTTTTTATTAGTTTTACTATAAGACTCCCTGCGTGGTGTTACCTTTGTTTGTGTTTATATTTTTACGTTAAATTTTCTTCAGATTTCTTATATTTCATAACAGCAAATACGTCACTAAGTTAAATGTCTAAAGTGCTGTATTTCAAATGGATAGCTGACCTACTGACTGACTTTGTCAAAGCTTAGCTTTTAAACTTAAAAAAAATAAACAAACTGATTAAGAATTATTAACTTTTTGCATTGGTGTAACAGAGTTCAGCTGCAGATAGATAAAGGGTCCTTCTACAATGTTACCGTCCACACGAGCTGGTTGTTTGATTGTGGTTGCGTAGTGATTAATGACAAGGTCAACGGTTCATGGGGAACACCGCAGAATGTGTGGAATCCTCCCTTTCCACTGAAGGCGGGGAAACCCTTTTTCTTCAGACTGACAGTGAACACTTCGACCACTGTTAATGTGAGTTTTTTCTTTCTCACTTTCCTTTAGAATTTCTTGGCAGTAGATGTTTCTATGAAGGCAGGTAGTCTTTAAGGTACGACAGTTGCAATACGTTGCCTAGGACCTGACTTCCAGAATAAAAATGTAGCAGGATGACACACTCATCAAACGAATCGCTAGAGGCAGACAGCCACGTCATCCCCGGAGATTAACTGAGAAATAAAATAGCATCCACATCTGGAGCTTAACCAAAACACATCTACAGGAAGGAAAATTGGAAAGAGAAGAATATCGAGGTCAGTGAGAAATAACTTCGACCCCAGTGGGACCAAAAGTGAAAAGGAAGAAGCTGAATACAGTCAGTTAAAGGTAATTACAAATATGTCATGAGCAAAAATATCACCTACTATTGCCTTTAGACAGGGTACTCACCCTTGTCACAATTCAAGAACCTAGAAACGGCTTTCTCGTTACTGGTGACGTCAACAGCCATTCACAGTGAAGGGGAGACAACACTGTAGATAAAGGTAAAGAGGTTGAAGCTGGGCAAGATAAACAAGCTATTCGGGTCAATGACCCACATCAAGAGGAAAGACAGCAGCTTTCAGTATGAGAAAAAAACACCAGTGAAGTATATGGAAATTTATCAGATGTTAGAGTGACGAGGGCAGCAATGGGCAGAGAATAACTCTCGAACACTTAAGAACTCTTATTAGGGAAATACTCGGTTTGCACAAAACTATACAGATGAAAGCAGGATTGTGGTCCGAATAATAAGCTGCTAAAAAATCACGAAATAATGAAAATACAAAAACAGTTTAAGTTAACGAATATATGATTAAAGATATCAAAATAGAAAAAAATTGATTCAGACAACTTAAATTGAGAAATCTTAAGAAACAGATAACATTAAATATATAGTCTACAGGACTTTGGTTATGTAGCCTTATACAAGCTGTTCAAACTGTTAAATATCCCTATCTTTAGCTGGAAAGGGGACATTGTGCGACCAAACTTTAAGGAAGCAAGGATGATCCCAATCCTTAAAAAGCGAAGAATAAATAACGACAGTTAGGTCTTTCGCCTCGATAGTTCTCCCTGTCGTACTTATGCCCCTTATTTTGTCAACCTCATTGCCAAACATTCCTCAGTGTGTGAGGATGTATCACCCTTGTGTAAGTTTCGCTTAAGATAATTATTTATTCGACAGAATGAGACCATTTATGAAAGAAAATCTTGTAATGCCTCCAGCAACTTTCTGTTTTTTGCATTTGTATTTTTCCATATAACCTGTATTTGTTTTTGTTATTTGTATTTCTCTATGTTGCAGATTTACATGGACAACACGCTTTACTACACACATAATCTGAAGTTCAGTCTCTCTTCATTCACTCGCATGTTCATTCAGTTTGATGTCAATCTGACGAAAGTTGAGTCGTGGTGCAAAGTCTGAAAAAAATTCTGTCTCCCTCTCTCTGTAGCCCCCACCCACCCACACTCTCTCACTCACACACACATTAGCTAAAGGTAAACTCACAAAAATATTAATGCTTACAAAACACTCTGCACAAACTGGCTTACTCACTTGAGATGGCTTTTTCCCATTCACCATCTGATTGTCGAAACTTTTCTCCTCATATTATACGTCAGCACCAGAAACATTGAATCATAAGGCACTTTGTTTCATGAAACTTCTTAAATTTTAATCCACACGTGATTGTGACAAGGCACTAACAGTTTTAGATTCTCTTCGTACTTTGTGCAGGTTCAACTTGATGTTTATATTGGACATGATCCTCATGTAGCATGTATACACATGTATATTTCTAACTAGATATTCTTATTACAAGGTCTCGTTTCTTCTTGTTAACCCTGTCAGCTGAAAACCATATATGTCAATAAGAAAATTCTTCTAGCTTTTTCTGCAACTTGTATCAGTCACCACTTACTTCAAAATAAGTCATTTACATATTAAAGTTATCACATGATATTGTCATTTTCTTGATAACATGTGGGTGTGTTTGCACGGCATTTTCCTCTTTGTCCCTATTACTACATGGATTGCATTGACCTGGATCAGTAAAATATTTCCCTATGTGGTGGCATTTGCATAGTTTTAAAACTGCTTTATTGCGTGTTTAATGAAAAGGTCAAAATTATTTACGCATCAAAAAGCTTCAGACACAGAACACATTTAAGATAAGAGATAAGATAAGATAAGAGAATACTTTATTGATCCCTAGAGGGCAATTCAGTTGCAGCTCGATTATATATATTAAACCCACAGGCATTCGTGTTGCAGTCATTCATACCAGCTCGATTAGAGTCATACATGATGGCAGGCACATCACATTCATCAGCTCATTCAAAAGTCTGACGGCTGAAGCAACAAAAGACAGCCGCAGTCGGTTTGTCCTGCATGCAGGCATACTATATCGGCGACCTGATGGGAGCTGGACAAGTTCACCCGACAGAGCATGCCTGTCATCACGAAGGATGACAGACACTTTCAGAAGAGTCCTCCTGTTATACAGATCCTGAAGAGATCCAACAGATCCAACGACTTTGGAGCAGGTGGATACCACACGATGTAGGCTGCTCTTGTCCTTCACCGATAAACTATTATAGAAACAGATAAACGAGAAGGACAGTACGCTCTCTATATGTGATCTGTAAAAAAGCTGTAGAAATTGGGGGTAGACAGAGAAAGACCTCAGCTTCCGTAGGAGGAAGAGGCGTTGTTGACCCTTCTTCACGACAGATTGAGTGTTGACATCCCAGCAAAGTCGCCTATCGAAGATGGTGCCCAGGTATTTAAAAGCAGAAACAATTTCCACCTCCTTGTCATGGATGACACAGACGGGACACGGTGGAGAATTCCGACGGAAATCAAAGACAATCTCCTTCGTCTTACTCACATTAAGTTCTAGAAAGTTGACATCGCACCAGACAATGAATTCTTCCAAAGCAACACCGTGAGTGTGCACCGGCCCGCTAAGGAGAGACAGCAGTGCAGTGTCATCAGAGAATTTGACAAGATAGTGACCCTCATGACTACTGCGACAACTGTTGGTATACAGGATAAACAGAAGCGGGGATAGAACACATCCCTGAGGTGAGCCGGTGCATGTGGTGGTTAAGTCGGAAAAAGTGCCATTGACAAGAACTCGTTGCTGCCTGTCGACCAAAAAGTGAATTATCCATGACACTAGCTGATGATCAAGGGAAAACTCGTCGAGGAGTCTTCGAGCTAGGATATGTTGCTGGATAGTGTTAAAGGCCGAAGAGAAATCAGCGAATAATAGTCGAGCATGGGCTTGAGGATTCTCCAGGTGTTTGATTAAAGTGTGGAGGATGAACAGTTTAGCATCATCAACACCTCGCTTGGACTGGTATGCAAATTGCAAGGGATCAAGACGATCTTTAGCGGCTGTAAGAATCAATGCTTTGATGATTGTCTCAAATACTTTCATGACCAACGATGTTAAGGCCACCGGTCTAAAGTCATTGAGATGCCGAGCTGAAACTATCTTTGGAACTGGAACAATGGTAGATAATTTCCAAGCAGCTGGGACGGAGAGTGAATCCATAGAGCGCTGAAAAAGATGTTGAAAAATGCCTCCAAGTTGGTGCGCACAGAAACGTAATGTCCTGCCACAAATACCATCCGGACCCGAGGCCTTGCGAATATTCACTCCCTGAAACAGCTCCACAACTTGTTCGCGACAAATCTCAACCTTCTGCACAGGGTGAAGAGAACGAAGCACATCTTGAACTTCCACTGAGAAGTCATGAGCCTCGAACCGAGCAAAGAAAGCATTAAGAGCATTAGGAAGGGCCGCACTGTCAACGCCTGAGATCGAGATATTGGCTTTCGACCCCTTACTCTTATCGACAGTACTGGCCATGTTCTTCAGTCCCTACCAAGCCTCTCGGATGTTGCCTGTAGCAAACTGAGACTCGATTTTCGACTTATATTGCACCTTGGCTCGACGGATAGCATCACGGACCTCTCGATTTACTGTCGTGTGCAGAACCTGTGAAGAACACTTTTTTTTTTATTAAGCACAGCTTTCAGGCTCTTGGTCACTCTCATACTTTCTTAAACCCTTTCCCCTCCTCGCCACACTCATCGCCTACTCTCCATATTCCCCCGGATCCCCAGATCCCACAGCGCGAAATCGACTTTAGTTGGGAGCACTTTTCCCTCCTAAAACCAATAACATTATCAGGACCAAAAACTTTTCATACTTCACATCGTTAATTTGTTCAACCATAACATTATTTTGTATTTCTCTGCAGCGTATTTTGCTGGGTGTGATGTCGCAACATGCATGCCCTTCCTTTTCAACGATTAGCTTGTGAAATCAAATGTTACCGTTTGCATCTCAACGGGTTGTTCGTTGTGTGTCATTGATCAGTGCCAAGACATACAGCAAAAGAACAAAAACGAAAACAAAAAACAAAAGCCAAAAAAAAAAAAAAAAAAAAAAAAGGAGACCACCAGGTATCCCGTTCTTGCATTTCTCGGATATGTCGTCCTGTATTTTTCTACCAGTTCCGGTAACAAAAGAGTCTTCGAGCCCGCATGTCGCCATAACGACCGGATTGAAGACGAAGCAAAAATGTTGGGACTTGGCTGTAGCAGTCATTGATCTTTCTTACTTGGATACTTGGATGGGTAAAGAAGGTTTCTTTTCGTTTCACACTAGCGCTATATTTTTAACGGTCGAACGAATCAAAGGTTACCCCTACCCTCCCCCAAACCTCACTCGCCTATAAACAGATGTTTGAAGTCTCCTCACAACAGCAGTGAAGAAAACTTTCAGATGGTGTACATCACATGGTTTTGATCTCCAACAAGTGAGTACGAACTTCTATGTTAGGGTACTTTTGTTCTTAAGCTGATAGAGGGTATAGAGAAAGGTAACACTCTGTTAATAAACAGGTGGTTTCAAAGTAAAGATAAATATTTATGATTCTCTTTTCTGTCACCAGCCACCAGTCCCTATTCTTTTACAATTTTGCCCGCTGATAATGTCTGGTGATGGAAAGGGAGATATTTCCTACTTGGGAAACACACTGGTTGTTGCATTAATTGCTGATTAGTCAAGATAAAGTTTTGACATGTGTCGCATAGCTAACACAACATATTATACAGTATCGTTTATTATTTTAACGGAGACGAGAGACATTAGTCGTAGTCTGATGTCACTGTGTATAACAGTTTTAAGTTCTGTTGTCTGTTTTCAGATCATGAGTCACATGAAAGCCATTATTGCTGCTTCTGTCTTGCTTTCCTTTGCTACCATGACATCACATGCAGTCCTTGCGTTAATCACCGTTAAAACTTACGAGAAAGCTAGCGAGCAGTCGTTGGGTGAACCGGAAATGACGTTATCAACACAGTCCGTCATCCATTGCGCCTTCACCTGTAGGCAATACCCACACTGCACAGTGTTTGCTTACGACCATCAGCTTTCATTGTGTTTACTCCGCTCTGCCATGTCGGCGACCAAAGGTTCTGGTAACATCAGTACAGACAACCCACTGTCGGTGTACAAAGACACTGGTGAGTTATGTCCCTCTACCAGTGAGTAACACGTCCGAGCTTGCGTTTGTTTAGTGTACATGTATCCATCACCTCCGAAAATCCAAACGGTTTACCTGTTATTGTCCTCAGCTGTGCGATTTCCTGATCAGGTCGTTATCTACACAGGTCGCCATTGTCCGGACGACTCACTTAACATAAGTCACGGGTCAGTGACCATACAACGGTCTCTGAGGTCAGTGGAAGGAAACGTCACCTGTGACGACGACTACTTGTTCCTTCAAACTGCAACGTCAGCGGTCACGTGTTTGAATGATGGAAGATGGACGTCGATCAACGCTCAGTGCGTGAAGAGGGTCTGGAGGTACCCCGAGGTAAGAACACAGATCAAGGTAGTAGGTCTCTTGTAGCCGAGGACAATTCACAGTTGAAAACAACAAGCAAAGATAAATAGAGATAGCAAGCACACACACACACATACAGTATTGGTGCTTACATCGTTATGTAATGGTTTTTCCTCTGACGCATGTGATTCATTATTAATTTATGTTGCTGAGAAAGACAACAAAGAAAAATTCACTGCTGCATCTTAACCAGTGTCAAGAATAGTATTGGTCAGAAATTAAACTGTTTAGTCTCTGACATTTCGCTTTCTACTCTGTAAAATTATCAACAGTTGTAAAATGTTCTTGCACCTTATGAACCATTTGTTAATATTTAATTAGGTATGCAGTAATCTTTTGCATAATGAATTCGTACAGAAATAAATTACAAATCGCTTAAGGTCGTCATAAAACTGCTGAAAAGTCAGTTCTTCCACTTGCCCGGTCACGGACGGCGGCATCGGAATGATCCCCGTAAGACAAAGGAGAAAGAAAGTGGAGACAGTCAATCATCAGTTGTAGTCAAGGTGGGCAATGGAGGAGTTGGATCTTCAGCTGTAGCAACGGAAATGTAAGGTAAAGTCGGTTGATGTTGGACAGCGGTTAGAAAGGTGGACATCAGGAGCACGTACGACGTCGTACGTGAAGACAACGTGAATTTAGCTCGTCCAGCTGAAGCAGAATGCTATTCTGGGTTTTTCTTTGCAGCACAACACAAACATAACTGCTTCGCAATGACTAGTGAAACGAAGCTTACGAAAATTTTCTATTTCTTGACAGACAAAGAAGATTTACAACACCATCACTTTTCCCATACCTGGGACAGTGGGCGAGAGCTGGTCTCTGTGTGTGGAAGGTGTTCCTACTAACAACACAACGTAAGCAGTAAAGCAATCTTGCCTGTCTTCAACTCTGTTAAATACATAAAAATCAGAAATCATTTCTCTTTATATCGTAGAGATTATTTATAACTTCTTGCAACTCGTGCATGAGTTCCTTTCTCTATAATTTCCCTCAATCATGTCTCAGCTTAACGAGATCATACACAGATATAGAAGTTAGTGAATGATAAATAAGTAAACGACAAACAGACTGCGCATTAAAAATATCCTTTCTTTCAAAATCAGAAGTTAAAAAAAAAAAACACCTTAAAATATCTCATTGGCTCATTTCAACAGAACGGCAGTTGATATTTATAATGGATCCGACATCAACCGTCCAGTCCACACAAGCTGGCGATTTGCGGGTTACCTGGTCGTCAATGATAT
The DNA here is from genome assembly GCF_003073045.1 of Pomacea canaliculata. Lineage (NCBI taxonomy): Eukaryota > Metazoa > Mollusca > Gastropoda > Architaenioglossa > Ampullariidae > Pomacea > Pomacea canaliculata. The sequence goes on from NC_037599.1 coordinate 5,497,212, forward strand.
GGTCAACGGCTCATGGGGAACAGAGGAGGATGTGAGAAGCCCCCCATTCCCCTTGCTGGTCGGAAAACCGTTTTTCTTAAGGCTTTCAATGAGCAATTCAACTACTGTTGGGGTGAGCAGCTCCAGGTTATTGTTTTCTGGAAAGTGGTTGCAGATTATTATTTCAAGAAATCTTAGTGACCTATTGAAGGAGGTACGTTGTTACTGTTTATACGAATTTAGTCAAACATTTAAGCAAATAATCATTGACGGCTGTTGACAAACCGTAAGACTGATAATTTTTTCTTAAACACCACAGTGTCTCCCGTAGTCTCGTCTGTTAGTGGTTTTAATATTCTTTTGTCTTTTAATCTGTGTCGTCTGCTGTTAGCAGTATTTTACTTTGCTGCAGATCTACATGGACAACGTCTTCTTCAACAGACACCGTCTGAAATTCCCTCCCTCGTCTTTCTCTCACATCAGCATCTACGGTGGCGTAAACGTGACAAAAGTAGAAACGTGGTGCAAGCAATGACAAAGAAGAACAACTTGTCGGACAATATTATTTGTAGATAAAACATTCATGCGATTGTTTATTAACCTCTTTCAATAAAGTAATTCCACTCTAGAAAATACTCGTAATTGGTCTCTGCCATCTTTGCCAGCCTCCATCTTGTATTCACCGGAACTGACGTGCAGCCAACAGACGTTACGGATAAGGGAGTAAACTCTTACAAAAAATCCGGTCCGCAAGTGACATCAGTTCGGCAAAGTGTAACAAATCATTCACGAGATAGAACTTTACCGATGAGATAATATTACAAGACTGGAAAAAGTCGAATGGTCAGGATATGGGAGGAGAAAACAAGTGACGAAGGTGACAATGAGGTGGTACAATAGGGAGGACGCTCAGCACGAGCACACCGTGGGCTTCTTTGTGTTTAGGACAATTGTCGAATCAGTCTTCACCTGTACATCCATGTCCATCTGGCTGATCTGCATACATGTCTTAAAAATGGAATCGTCACTATATTAAGTATACGCGCCGACTTCCACACATGTAGACAACAAAATTGAGGAGTTTTACAAGCAACTAAACGAGGTTCCCGTTAGAACCAATACCTGTATGTTTAAAATATTGCTATCTTACCTTGTCCGACTATCAGTCAAGCGTGTTATGCATCTCAGTCTATTGCACTGCATATCAAACAAAATTAAATGAAAACTTTTTACTCCTTTCGATACATCAATTGCTTTAATGGTCTCTTTATGTTTATTATTGTCGATGTTGTCGATGTACCTATGTCGAGCTCAACAACGTATTCAGACATACCCCTCTACTTGGCGATATGTTCGTTCTGAGCCGTTGTTATTACTCTGTTTGGAGTTGTTGTATTACTCTTTTCCACTTTTATTAGCGCTAAAAAGTGTTTTCAATGTCATGATGAATGGATGCAGTGATCCGTAAAGAGCAGCTTTTCCTTCCTTTTCAATGGAAAGGTAATGGATGACAACATTTCCAGGGTTGTCCATGGGACATATTTTTCTATCCCATCCCATGGCAATTTATGCCTGTCCCATCCCATCCCATCCCATCCCACTGGATTTCCATTATATAATATTAATATGGAATACAGTTCAAATAAAATCATTAAATTTATGAAAGTTTAGGTATAGTGTCTACTAAATAGGACTACAACTGCAAATTTCAGCTTAAATTTATTTTACAATATCAAGTATCGACTACCATGGGAAATACAAATGTGTGCTGTCCCATCCCATCCCATCCCATGGGACGTTTCCCATGGGATTCCCATTCCTATGGACAACACTGAACATTTCTTTGGCACTAATTTATTTTTTACACGCTCAATGCGAGTGTTTTTTGTTTGTATGTTTTGTTTTGTTTTGTTTTGTTTTATTGTTCTGCCAGAGCTGGTGGTTGGTATCCTGAGAGAGCTGGTACACGCTTCGCTATTCAAGATAATTTACTGAGCCTTGACACCACTGTGAAGTGCTGATGACAACTCACCCCAGCCATCTGTATGGCGTCCAGGACGCTCACATGTTCAGTCAGCACGGAGTGGCGCGAATATTAACATATTCTTGCCGTTCAGTAAACAAAGATAAATACATCTACCTGTTAAAAGCCCTAAGTTTAACTTGTAAAAAGTGTGATGAATAAAAAAAACGGGATAATTGTAAAAGAAAGAAAATCTATATCAATATACAGACAACTGTTACTCAATAGTACATAACGACTGCACAGTACTAAAAGAAAATGTCTTTTTTAATATTTAAAAATACTAAGATTTATATAGTTGGAACAAGGTCGCTGTCAACACTGCTCACAATGGAGGCTGTACTCACCATACTCTTAGCTACAGTCACAGAGGACGGGTGTGATTAGGTCCAAATGCTTTCAGTCATTTCTCAGAGCCAAACACAGCTCCTCTTGACATTTTATAAAAATAAATTACCAGCACGAATTTCTATAAAAAAATTTAATTCAAATATTACAAAAATCCGAGGTACAAAAAATGTGATTTTTACCTCAGCTTCCACTTCCCCACACGCCGTGTCTCCCCGGGAAGTGGAGCGCTTGTCGGTGACGGTTAATTATATTATCTTTGTATTGATATACCCATTTCTAGAATCTCCCAAATACTGAAAACTAACCAATTTCGATCTCAATTAACAAGTGCTGACTAATTAACACCATGTCACCCTTCTGCGACATATAGTCATTTTTCAGTGTTGTATTCAATTAATAGGCTTGAAATCTCAAGAATTAAGTTTGTAATTCATAAAAGTGATCCAACAAAAGTTCATTATTTTGAGATAAGATTCTCTGCAAATCAAGACTAATTATGTAAGATCTCTTTTTCATCGTAAAAATTACTTAAAATAACGATCGATGACAAGTTCTCCCGGATTCAGGTAATGGCTTATTTTGCAGTGGATGTTTGTCAAGGTAAACAGTTAATAATTGACAGTGACTGGTCATAGCTCGTGGAGTGTATTGTTGACTTTTGTAAAGTCTTTGGCCCGATGCAACAAATACACTCCACCTGGGAGGACCTAGGGAGTGGTTGGTTGTGTGCTTTGAAGTAATAATGCAAAGTGTCTGGCTTGACTGTTTCGATACGCATGCGTGCACGTGCCACTAACACATCTAGCCAGTAGTGAGTGCTGATAGGGCAAACCTGTGCTTTATACCAGCGGTGACAAGACCTCCTCACCAGACAGTATGATGCCGCAGTTTCAGCTGCCAGAGTCGGTGTTTAGGTGGTGCGATTACAACTTTTACAGGTAAGTAATTTTTTGACACTTCAAACACAGCCAGCAATTGTTTCTTCTATTAGCAATACAGTTACAGCTATGTTTATATTTTTATTTGTTTCAGCAATAAGTCACATGATGTACGAAATGCTTTTTAGTGTTTATGTTTATTTAACGTTAAAATCATTTTTATTGATATACTTACTACTATTTCATAAATTAAATCATTTTGTCCATTTTAACATGACCTTGTCATTCAGAAAATGAGTAACATGACCGCCCTGCGTGCGTTGATGATGTCCTGTCTATGGATGACATCACAAGCTGTACTTCCGGTCTTAAAGCTCAAGACCTTTCACGGGGCTGCTGAAGTGATGATTGGCTATGAAATGAGGGTCATGGCGAGGTCAGCATTACACTGTGTCTTCCTGTGCAAGACTTACCCACACTGCATTTCTACTGCATACGATGCCGAGACCTCTTGGTGTTTCCTCCATCCTCAGACAACAACATCGGCTGCAAGGTTTAGTGAACTGCAGAGCTCTAACCACTCACAAGTCTTGATATTTACAGACATCAGTAAGTGGTCTCAGATTTTCTAATTAGTCTGTGAGTGCGCCTTGCTGTCTGTAGAAAGTAAATGAACTTTGTTTGTTTACAGGTGCGTTACTTTTATAGTTTTTGTTTTCTGATATAGTTTCAGTGGTCGTCTGATTGCACTGAATTGCTCGTTCTTTACTGAACAGACCCCGACTGCAATGAGAGGTCGTTTAACGCAACCTACGAGTCATTGACGACACGGAGGTCGCTGTGGTCAGTTGAAGGCAACGTCACCTGTAACGACTGCTACCCGCTATTTGTTCCTGTCACGTGCTTGAGTGATGGAAGCTGGACGCCACCCAACCCCGCATTTAAGAAGAGAATCTGGAGATACCCTGAGGTACATGCACTACTCATAAGCCATAGCCGATGGCTATATTAATAACCCTTATATTAGTATTATATTACTTATATTAGTATTACACGCATCGCGGCTTAGAGTGTCTTAAACATTGTTATTAGTTTAGGTCTATCTACTGGAGTAACTCAATTAAATTGACGCCCTTTAAAGACATTTCAAAAAACTGAATACTTCTCATCTTTTTTTTTTTTTTGGTTAGTGTAAAAGGTGATTTTTTGTTATTTTGATTACTAATTTATATTTACTTTGTTTTCTTTAGTTTTCTTTGATGGATTATTGTTTGAATTTAAATTACATTTTATTATTCGCAGGTTTTTCTTTAAAAGATGAATGAAAAATGTCTCAATTAACGTAGCTTGAAATCAATAATTTTCTTTTTTTTTCAATTAAGTCGGGAAGTAACTAGAAAACTGAGAGTAGAGTTGCCGTTAAATCTTGTGTTTCTTTGCAGACAAAGATGATTTCTACTGAAATCATCTTCCCCATACCTTTGACGGTGACCATAGGTTGGTCGGTTTGTGTTAATGGTATTCCAACAGCACAAAACAGGTGAGGAGTTAATTGCCTGTTTCTATTTTTAGGACATTACTAATTTTACTAAAGGATTTTTTGCCCAATTTCACTATTGCTAGTTTTAATATTTTTATAGTTCAAAGGTTTTAACAATTCTTACATTCCTTTTGACAGCAACTATGTCACTAAGGTACTTTAAAATGTCAGACCCACTGACTGAATTTGTTAAATAGAGCTTTGATTCCAACATAAAAGTTAAACAAACAGACAAACTTAACTGATTGCCTTGTTATGTCAGAATTATAGTGGAGATACATAATGGATCCGCCCAAAATATCCCCATCCACACGAGCTGGTGGTTGTCTAGTCGCTTGACGGTCAATGACATGGTCAATGGCGGATTTGGACACAATGTGGATGTGTATAATCCTCCCTTACCTCTGGTGGTCGGGACACCATTTTTCATCAAACTGACAGCATACAACGGGACCGCTATTGATGTGAGATTTTTAATATTGTTTTTCTTTTTTCCTTTGAGGAGAGAATTTTGAGGCAGTAGATTTTTTTTACCATAAAGACCAATGGTCTTGAATATAATGTGTTGACATACGTAGCTTGAAGCGGGACTACCAAGCTAAATAGGTAATAGGGTGACACCCTCATCAAGCTAATCGTTAGTAGTGGATAGCGACATGGCCCTAAAATGGGAAACTTAGCTGAAAAATAATACACACTACATACTGTCAGGACATTGTCCATGACCGAAGGATTAATATAACCTCGACAGAAAATCCAAGAAATGACAATGACAATGACAATGACCAACTTTATTTTTCCCAGTGGGCAATTTGCACATGGTAAGATGCTCTAGGCACGAAAATAAAAGTTAAAAATAAAAATAATTAAGTTCGTTGCAAGAATCAGCTTGAACGCCAGTGAGACCAAGAGCAAAAATTAAGAAGCTGGGAAAAGTGACTGCTTGAAATTATTGCCTACAAGTGCTGAGAAACTAGCTTTGAAGACCTAACAACACATAGGATGGTACTCTAAGAAAGCAGGGCAGGAAATGTTCAGCATTTCAACAAAAGAGCTCCCCAAAAGTCCTAGTGAATAGAAAACATATTGTAACAAAGGAAACTTAAGCTCAGAGATGAAGCTGGAGAGAAAAGACAGCAGAGTTTAGTGTGGACAAAGACTCAGGTATGAAAACTGGCCTCAGTCCAGATTTTATCGATTGGCAAAACCTAACTTTGAAAAACACTTAAGATTTCTTCCTGACAAAAAAGCCAAAGATGTAATTGCAGAAGACTATACAAATGACAGCAGGCGTTAGTGTTCCGCATAGACTGCAGAAAGAAATCATGAATGAAGTAATGAAGAAAAAAAAAACCCAGCTTAAGCTCGCCAGCCTATGATGAAAGATATCAAAATAGAAAAACATAATAAGGTTATTAGACAACTTGAAATGAGAAATCTCAACACCGAGATAATATTGCAAACGAGTTTCTACAGCACCTTAGTTTTGAAGCCTTTCACAAACTGTTGACATCCCTGACATGATCAGAGAAAAGGACAGGTGTAACAGAACGGGAAGGAAGCAAGCACTAACCCAGTTCTTAGAAAGAGAAGAAAAAAAGAAAGTTGAAGACTTTCGCCAAGAGTTTTTTCTGTGGTGCTTCTGCCCCTTAGTTTAGTAATTTATCTGTTTCCTCATTGCTACCCATTCCCCAGTGTGACAGGATGTACGACGCTTGTGCAATTTTTTTTTACTAAAGATAATTAATTATATATTCGGCAAAATGAGTCCATTTATGGATATGCTTAAGTGCCTCAAGCAGCTGTCGGTGAATTGTAGTTCTCTCCCTGATGTGCATGTTGTTTCCATGGACTGCATCTGCATCTTTTTTAACTAATCCATCTGTTTACTCATTGCTAATTATTCCACGACGTTGTGTAAGATTTTGTTTTGATAAAGATAATCATATATTTGGAATAATGTGTCTATAAAAAATGGAGTGCACCCAGTAACTGTCTGTGTATCGTATTTCTCTCCATATTTTGTATTTCTTTCTGTAATCTGCTTTTTATGTTGCAGGTCTACTTGGACAACATATTTTTCAACAGATGGAATTTGCGATTTCCTCTCTCCGCATTTACTGAAGTAAGCGTTCAGTATGATGTCAACATAACCAAAGTGGAAATGGGATGCTAAGTCCGAAAAAGTCCAAATGTCTCTCTTTATTTCTTTCTCTCTCTCTCTCACACGCACACACACACACACAGACATACACTCGACACACACGCAAAGTTACTGAAATTCGCACACGGTAAACACAAAAATGTCCATGTTTGGAGAATATTGTGTAGTAACATTTAAGATGTGTTCTCATTCAGGTTCTGCTTGTTGTAACTTTTCCCCTCGTGTTTTTTTAACACTAAAAATTTAGGTCATTCTTGTTGCTAGAAACATCTCGAAATTAAATCCGTACGCAATTGTTACAAAGCACTAACAATGTTGATGTTTCCCTTCTTTACACAGCATTTACTGGGTTTTATTCATTTATTTTGTATGAGGGTGTTTAATGGTAGTATGGTACATCGTATTATTATTATTATTATTTTACACTTCATATTTGAAATTTAATGCACAATTTTTGATGTTTTTATACTTTGCGCAGCTTTTACTTAATGTTCATGTTATAGTAATGGTAGAGAGCTTTAGACATTTATTACTCTTATTATTATTAGCACTGCACGTTCATATGTCGAGTTGTTATGCGTGTTAACCCTGCCTACGGACAACTCTGTCAGTTAAGGTGAAGACAATTCGTGTGATTGAAATATTGAAATGTAAGACAGAAAGCTTTTGCAGCTTGTACCCATCACCACTTGCTCCACGATAAGCCATTGAAATATCAAATATTCTAGAAATGGAATAAAAAGACAATATAACAGAAAGACACTTTCCGGGGAGACAAGACGTGTGGGGGGAGTGGAGGCTGCGTTTTTCAACTTTCAATGTGCTGTCATCACATTTTTGTACCTCGGATGTCTTTTTAACTTTAAATAGTTTTTATATTTTTGAGATTCTTGTCATTAATTTATTTTTATAGCTATGAAAAGGCTTAGTATTTGGCCCTACTAAATGACGAGTTGCAACTAACTCCAGAAGGAGAAATTTCTACCCCAAGGGTTGGCAAGACAGAAAGGAGAGGGTGTGGTCGCTTGTCCCCAAGAAGCAGCGCCAATGTTTGCAATGTCTTTATCCCTAGGGATGTGTTATTTTCAGATATTGATGGACTATATATATATATTTGTGGATACGGGAAAGATCAGTGTCTTGTGACTGATACTAAGTGTATCGTGAGTGCAGCCTCAAGTGTGAGCGGTGTTCAGCAGTGACCTGCATGATTATTAGTCTTCAGACCATCTGGCTAGTAAAGAGAAAGAAAAAGTCTGTTTGTACAATAAGTACAATTAGAATTAGATGCAACAGTAAGGACTAACACTTAGATGTATACGGATTGAGGTATTGTTTCGTTTACTTTTCGTGTATTTTTAATCATCGAGTGCTGTAACGTTTCATTTTATAAATAAAACTTAGACGGGGCCTGCAAGAGACAGATTTAGTTTTTTTGTTTATAATGAAAATAAACGTGGCATTGTCCGGGAGACTGGTGAGTGTTGGGCGAGCAAGTGAGCATCTGTGACAGTGTGTGTGTGTGTGCGCGCGCTTGTGCTTGTGTGTTTTCCACGGCATTTTTCTCTCTGTCTCTTTTACTACACGAGTCACATTGATTTGAATGAATTGTAAAATATTCCTCTTTAGTACATTGGACATATACATTTCTCACTATATTATCACTGTTTGCAGTGTGACACATCAAATCGTTTGCTTGTTTGTTTTTGTCATTGTTCCATGAGCCATTCAGCCATGCTTCCTGTTTTGTTCGTCTACTGACATTGATGCTACACCAAGTGTCAAAGGGCATACATCGTCTTGTGTGCTATCTATTATGTCAAAACATTATAAGTGAGTGAATAGGTGAATGAATGATCGAGTGAGTGACTAATTATTTAACCGTCTAGCTCACACCATCTGGCGATTTGCGGGTTACCCGGCCGTCAATGATAGGACAACGGCTCATGGGGAACAGAGGAGGATGAAAGGAGACCGCCGTCGCCATTGTTGGTCGGAAAACCGTTTTTGTTAAGCCTGACAGTAAATAATTCAACCAATGTTGCGGCGAATAGCTTCCATTTTTTTTTATAAAGGTGTTGCTGTTTATTATTTCAAAAAGGTTAATGGGCTTATGGGTCAAATGTTCATCGACATGGCTGTTGGTAAACCGTGAGACACCACAGTATCTCGTGTAGTCTCGTCTAGAAGTCGTTATAATATGCTTTTATCCTGTGATCGGTGTCGTATATATCAGACCAGTGTGTTGGGAAAAATATTGTCCTTCGCTGCACATCTACATCTCCCTTGTCAGTCTCACACTTAAGTATTTAGGGTGATAAAAGTAGATACGTGGTGAAAACGTGGTGATACGTGTTGACAACGACTGACAAATGAAGGTCATTAGGTCAAATTAAATCAGTTTGTAGTTTTTTATGTTTTATTCAAAGGAAGTAAATAGAACCTTTGATTTAACTTTACATTATGAACAAAGACATTGATCAAAGATCATCGTGCACCCAGTAGAAAACAACCCTCACGTGCACCCGCCATATAGTGTTAGTCAAGAAAGATTTCGTTGCTGCTGATGACAATAATCTCCAAACTGTTAAGGAAATTCTTCCATTAACATCTCTGATTTGTGTTTCAGTTGTGTATGGTCCGTATGATACTGCAAGAAAATGTTGTTCAGGCTAAATGACTACCTGAACAGCGCCATATGTTTGATGCTAATAATGCAGCTCTTCAAACTGATTCTACAGTAGAGATATAATAAGCAGTCATTACTCCGATCTGCAACAGCAGAAGGTTCAGGGTCTTGCTTAGAGAATTGAAGTCAGCCTTATTTATTAAAATTTAATGGTTGTCGTTCTTTGTTATTTACTCGCCTGGCTGTGTTTACTTCACCGTGGATTTTTGTCAATGTAAACGAAGTTAATAATTTACTGTGACTATTTCTAGTTCATGCAGAGTATTGTTGAATGTCTTGTGAAGTCTTTGGCCCGACACAGCAAATACACTCGACCTTCGCCTAAGAAAGTCGTTGTGAGCTTTGTTGTAAAAATGTGCAATTGTCCGGTTTGAGAGTGTTCCGTCCACGCACGTGACAATAACAAATATAGCCAAAGGTAAGTGTTACTGGGGTAGTTCTACCCCTGTACACGGCTTTCAGCAGACTTCCTGACCAGACGCTGGTCCTTTTCTCAGCTTCCAGAGGTGTTGTTGAAGCTGAAGGATTAATTTCTTACAGGTAAGTAATTATTAACGTTTCCAACACCACCAACAAATCTTTAGTCGTTTGGCAATCTTTAAACACATAAAACTTTTTACATGAAGACTATTATAACTTTAAAATGCTTAAAAAACGTTCAGAAGAAAAAATCTTCAAACAGGTTTGAATAATCAAAGAGAGCTATTTGTTTCATTTTATTATTATTATTATCAAAGCAAAGCTGGAAGTCAAAAAACGGAAAGTATGTTACATCGTGATTTATATGGTTGTGACACGTTTCTGACTCACCTACTACCAGAGATAATTAGCCAAACCTTGTCTAAAACACAATGTCGGTTTTTGAGTTTAATTTACTAATTTGTTTTACTGTTTAATTTATTTTAGGTTCAGATGTCTATTTGTATACTTGCTATGATTTATAATAAGTTCACCTTAACCATTTTAACTTTTATCTTGTCATACAGAAAATGACCGCCTTGCGTGCGTTGATGATGTCCTGTTTATGGATGACATCACAGGCTGCACTTTCGGTCTTAAAGCTCAAGACCTTTCACGGGGCTGCTGAAGTGATGATTGGCTATGAAATGAGGGTCATGGCGAGGTCAGCATTACACTGTGTCATCGTGTGCAAGACTTACCCACACTGCATTTCTACTGCGTACGATGCCGAGACCTCTTGGTGTTTCCTCCATCCTCAGACAACAACATCGGCCGGACATTTTAGTGAAATGCAGAACTCTAACCACTCACAAGTCTTGGTATTTACAGACAGCGGTAAGTAGTCTCCAATTTGTAAATAAATGAGTTTATTTATGTCGCTTGCACTCTTCAAACTAGTCAATGGATTGTACAACTATGTTACAGTTTCTTTTTGTTTTTCATTGAGTGCGCAGGGATTGTTCTGTCACAGACCCTGACTGCAGTGGGAGTTCGTTTAACGGAACCTACGAGTCAGTGACGACGACACGGCGGTCACTGTGGTCAGTTGAAGGCAACGCCACCTGTAACAACGACTATTATCCGTCCTTTATCCGCCACGTCACGTGCCTGGAAAATGAAAGCTGGACACCGTCGAGTATCGTGTGTCAGAAGAGAATCTGGCGATACCCTGAGGTAGAGATCGCAGTATAGGCGGCAGTCTTAGCCATTACTGAGAGAATCGTTATTTCTCGTAGTAAGAAATACACTACGAGTTAGAATTTTGAAGATGATTTAACATTTTCCCACTCGTTTGCTAATCCTAATTACCGAAATAACTCAATCAAAGCGATGCCTTTTAGAAAGATTTGAAGACACTGAATATGTTTTTTCTGGTCGGTATACATGTGATGTCTGTTACCTTGATTCTTCATTCCTTGTTACTTTCTTTTTCTTAGCTTCATAATTTATTGCTTTAATGTCAATGGCTTTCTTTTATTCAGTTTACTGTTAATAATTGTGTCTGTCTTAATAAATCCATATTGAATCTTCACAGATTTTTTTAAATTGAGCCTAGATGTCACTAGAAAATGGTGATTCGAGCGGTCGTTGGATCATGTGTTTCTTTGCAGACAGACATGATTTCGTCGAGGGATATCATGTTTCCCATTCCTGGGACAGTGATCACAGGCTGGTCGATGTGTGTCGAGGGCGTTCCTACACAATTCACGAGGTGAAGAGTAAATTTATTCATTTAATGTGTCTATTTTTACGACAATTTTACTAATTTTTGCTATAAAACTCTTTTTACAATTTTACTATTGTTTGTGTTTTTATTTTTATGGTACAAAATTCTTTAAAATGATTCATTACATTTTTTAACAGCATATACGTCCCCAAGATAAGTGTCAAACGAGCTTTGTGTCAAATGGCTTTTAGATTGAATTTGGTTTTTAGCTTTGATTCCAAGATCACAATTAGACCAACTGATTAAAACTTATTTGTTTGCCTTGTTTGAACAGAGTTATAGTGCAGATATATTCTGGGTCATACCTGCAAATACCCGTGCACACGAGCTGGTGGCTAAGTCTCAATGTAGTGGTAGTCGGTGACTTCATCAATAACGGATGGGGACCACCGGCATACGTGTCGAACCCTCACTTCCCTCTGGCAGTCGGGAAACCCTTTTTCTTCAGACTGACAGTTAACACCTCGACCACTGTTGCTGTAAGTTTTTTTTATTCTTTCTTTTTTTACCATTGAAAAGGTGAAATTTGGAGGCAGTAGATTTCTTTCCATAAAGACAGGTAGTGTTGAATTTACAGGTGTTGATGTGCATAGCCTGTGTCCAGACTACCAAACCAAAGAGGTAGTAGGATGACACCTTCATCAAGCGGATCCCTAGCAGCTGATACACTCTCTCCCCACATGTGAAGTTAGGCGAGGAAAAAGACAGATTACATACGGGCAGGACATAGTCCTTGAGGTAGACGACAGAATGTCCAAGTGCTGAATGCGGAGTGTCGCGTGTCGGCGATTTTCCTGCTGTCCGTGTTGTGCTTTCCGTACTGCGATGGCCTGTCGCTGGGTGTGTACGTACGGATGGGAGAACCAAGGGACGTTACCGGGTCCTTGTGTAACCCTATCCGTCTCGCGAGCCCAAGAGCCCTGACTCGCGGCGTCACAGTATCTTTTTCTTTCGGATGGACAGCAACCCCCCCCCTTTTCTCTTTGTCTGTTTCTTTGCTTTTCGCGCGCGTTGGGTCCTTGGCGCGTTTTTCTGTCTTTTCTGGAGAGTCTTCATCCAGCAACGGACGGCGCCGGACGTGGGGACGGTGAGGACCGTGGCCCTAGCGGCCGCGCTGGTCTCTCACCATCACAAGCCGATTTGGGTGAGCAGAGTATATCTTCTTTGAGTTCCACACTATTCTAGTCTATAGGGCCCGGGTTAGCATTGGTAGTGCGAGTGAGAGGGGTTTTACTTGTTCGAGTTATGTTCACGTTTTTTTTTTTTTTAGTGTAAGACTTTGTGCCTCACCATGTTAGGGTAGGATTTGTGTTGGCCGGGTCGCGGCGCATGTGGCGCGCACCCGGTTTTTACTAAATGGATTTGTATGTTTAAAGGACCGGCGTTTTAGCGGTCACATGTATGTACACTTATGCTAGAAGATGTTATTGGACACTGAGCAGTGTTTAGAATTGAATGAATTGTTTTTCTCTACAGGCTTTTTTGTATATTTTCTACGTTTTTCTTCATATTCTTCATGTTGGATTTGCTCTTCGTCCATGTCGTCGTTTCTGCACGTTGCCCTTTCGTGCTAATGTCCGCCATTGTGGTCGACCATGCGCCTTCATCTCCTCGTCGGCGCGTGAGCGCGGCCCTGCTGCGCGAGTGTGGGGCCTGGCCATCGAGGGAGTACCTAGAGGCCAGCGAGCAGGGACTCACGTGACCAAGGTCTACCCGACGGGAGAACGAGGGGGGGACAGCTGGTCAGAGGAGAGAGGGGGGGTCACCGCTGTAGCGGCACGCGGGCAGAGAGGATGGGCTGCCGCCAGCGAACACCTTGAGCGGACATTTGACTCGCCACCAGCAGTGCGTGCGGGTGGTTTGTCTCCCTTTGTTGTTGTTTTTTTCTTCTTTGCCTACTGTAACATGCCTGTGCACAGGGCGACTCTTTTATTGTGAATTATTTTTGATGCTTGCCTCCTATTAGGGTTATTTTATGTTTAGTTAATAAACCTGTCTGTTTTGTAAACTTTGTCATCGTTGTTGTGTGGTCTGCGCTCAGCCTGTGGTTCGAATGGTATGTCAGCAAGCCGTCTCCGGCCGAGCGGAGGGGGTTGCGCGTTCGTCTCCGGCTGTGCGAGCGGACTTCGGGCGTGTGTCCAAGTGCTGAATGCGGAGTTGCTGTGGAAACGAAGAGACAAAGCTAAAGGCAACCAAAATCATGGAGTGGAAAGGAGATACCAAACAAAAAGGTCAACTATTACAATATCTATAGTTAAAGAACACCAACATCTTTTGCGGAAGTGACACCTGTCTACAAGAAGGAAAATAAAAGAGAGGGCTGTTGAGGTTAGTCTTGAGGCTAGCAATGGGAGACAATAACTCTCGAAACACATCAAAACTCTTACTGGACAAAAGGGGTATGTGTACTTGCACAAGACTGTGCCCATGAAATCAGCAGTAGTGTTCTGAAGGAAATCACGAAGTACTGAAAATTAAAAGCAAGAGTTTTAGACCACGAATCTATGTTGCGAAATATTACAACAAAACAACAAAAAGAAGCCTTCAAACAACTCAACAATCAGATAATATTACAAAGCTATATAACCTTACAAAAATTGTGAAACATCTGTACTTTAAGCTGAGAAAGGGATAGGTGCCACAGAACTGGAAACAAGAATGATCCGAATCCTTAAAAAGAAAAGGAAAAAAATTAAAACTTTCGACTAATGAGTTCTTCCTGTGATGGTGCTGCCCCCTAGTTTGGCAGCCTGTCCTCTTCTTCATTTCCAACGATTCCAAAGTGTGAGGGCATCTACAAGGTCTGTGTAATTGTTACTAAAGATAATCAGATATTTGCCAGAACATGTTCACTTATAAAATTTTGTTTGAGTGGGTCCGTTTGTGTGTGATTTGTATTTTTATCCAGGATCAGTACATCCTTCTGTAGTCTCTAATTTTTTATGCTGCAGGTCTACATGGACAACATATTTTTCTACAGATATCAGCTGAGATATGCTCTGTCCTCATTCACTCATATCAGCGTTCAGATGGATGTCAACCTGACAAAAGTGGAGGCGTGGTGCACAGTGTAAACAAAATCAAAATATCTTTGTCTCAAACTCACATCCAATCATGCCCTCGCGCGCACGCTCACACACACACACACATAATCCTACACACACAAACACTTACACGAGTACACACACACACATACACACTTGCTTCTCATTCTCCTTCTCACACACCTTCCCTCACAGCTACACACCGGCCAACACTCATTACACGATCTAAGATGAAGAACTGGCTTGTTCATGCCTAAGACTAACATTTAATAGCAGATAACCATGTTGTGCAAGAGGAAAGCAACGTGTCAATACCAAGTGTTTTATACAAAGAAATATGAGAAAGAAATTGTTAACACCGAATGTTGTAATGGGAGAGAACTGAAACTGTTAGGTAACGACTTGTAACTATAGAACAATCCATTTGCACGAAGTCGGTTTAGCTGATACGAAAAGATAATAAATTTTGCAATTATAATCAATAAATAATCATAAAATAATCATAATCATAAAATAAATTTATTCACAAGAATTCATAAATCCGAACAAAATGTATATATATATATATACATAATTTTTCTGATTTTTACATTTTTCTTAGCTCTAGGTATACCATATCCATGTTTGAAAGTGCTGTGTGAAATATGTCAAAAGGCACGTTGTTTCAAGAAACATTTCGAAACTTCATGCTCCGTTGGTTGTTAGAAAGAACTAACAATTTTTGCTGTTTTCGTACTTTGCACAACATTTTACTGTTCATTTTGTTCATTACCGTAGTATAATGGTAGTGCGTGAATCCCCCTCCTCCTCCTCCTCCTCTCCTCCTCCTCATCATCATCATCATCATCATCATCATCATCACACCTTCCTATCTCACTGTTTTTGGCTTGTTAGCTTTTCCTACTAAGAAACAGGTTTGTCAATTCTTCTAACTTAAATGAAGCAGGTTTATTTTGAAACTTGTACAGATCACCATTCAATATAAAGAAGTTCATTACAATATAAACACGTGACTTCATTGATTACATGAGCGCGCATAAGAGGATATGTGTGTGTATGTGTGTGTGTGTGTGTTTTTGCTTTCTGGCGTTTTACTTTCTGTCACTACTACTACACTGATATCAGTAACCTGGAGAATCGATTGTGAAATAAAATGTGGCAATTATTTACCTTTTCAATAGATTTTCAGACACACGAAACGCTGTAAACAACGCCATCAGTCAACAGCTTCTTTGTGTATGTGTTATACTGCAGGGAAGCCTACACATTAAATAATAATAAATGCTGGCGTTCAAAATGATGACTGAGGAAAAGGCCGAGAAGGAAATGGATTGTTGATCACCGATGCGAGACGGTTGAAGTAGGCCGCCATGTTGTGTGACCTCTTAGGTGTCGCGAGAACTGACTGTCTCCAGAGCTGAGGTCATCAGTTCACTGACATCCTACATTTGTAGATCGCGCAGTGATAATGTGTACATAGGGATAAGTTGAACAAACTGGAGAATACAAGCATGACCGACCATAAACTGTGTTTTAGGAACAAGATGTCAGACCATCGATTTCCTGCGGTACAGATCCTCGCACACACTAATAAAGTTAATGATCCACACTCAGCCTTATTTTTCATGGATTGCTAGGTTATCGTGCTTCTAAAATATTGACAACTTGCAATCAGGGTCGCGAAGTGCATGAGGAAAACAAAGATAAATATTTTATTTCATTTGTCACTGAAGCAGTCTCACTATCTCTGCGATTCCACTCTAGCTCTCCATGAGCCATTATTTCCATCTGTAAGCCATACGGAGCACGGGAATCCCATTCTCACAGCCTTCCAGACAGACTGTGCAAAGAACAATTCGGGAAAGCAGGCGGTTCTATTGTTATTTTATCATGTTAAAATTTGATACCTAAAGCTTTTTGTGAAATCTAAAACACACTGCTGTGCACTGTCGAGGGGTAATGAACAAAACATTTGTGTCCAGCATGGAAACCCCACTGATACTTTCAAAGGATTCATTAACATCGTCCTTGTCGAATGTCTGTTTCCATACCATTGTTGGATTGCTTCTTGCTGGGCATCTATTTACTCAGAAAGCTTTAGAGTTGGATCGAGTAACAACCAGAACTAAAGAACAGGTTTGTAGCATTCAAAATGTTGAGAGTTTAAAATGTATTCACAAAAAATATACTGCTTTCATTTGGTTTTACATGTGACGAGATCATCGGTCTCTGTCATCTCCCAGCATTTGTCCGCTGGAACTACTGTGTAGCCGACAGACATTGGGTTGTTGCCTTCAACTTTCTCCAAGTCTACAGTTTCCCCAATTGTTTACCAAAATCTCTCGACGATATTCTCTGATGTCATTACCGGACTACAGGTAGTTGCTTTATGCCATGTACTTAGAAGTTATTTATCTATTTTCTACTTTATTCCTATTTCCTATTGGATGTTTCTATCACCTAGCACGTTTTCAATGTATCTGTCTTTGCGAAGGAAGAAGTGATTTCCTCAAGGTATACAAATCAGCAAGGAGACTTCTTGTATTTTTGTACTTTAATGTAGGTTAAGGTGCATTTAATACACTGGTTTTTATTTAAGCATAGGTCGGTAACATTTGGTCATAGCAGTTACATTTTGCTTCTTAGCTTTAGGTAGTATTGATAGATTGGGTCTCGAATTTACACAGATTCTTCAGACAATGCCAACAGATTTGAACACTTAGAGTAGTTCGTTTTGTCAACAATATTCATTGAATTAATAAAGATATTTTATTCGTGAACTTTGTAAACATGTTTAGTCTTACATATGTCTATTATATCATCTTTCTCACCAATAGACAATAACCCTATAAACACATAAAAACTCTTACTGGAGAAAAGTGGAATATGTATTGGCACAAGACTATGCCCATGAAATCACCATTAGTGTCCTGCATAAGATGCATAAGGAAATCACGAAGTCATGAAAATTAAAAGCAATAGTTTAATTTCACGAATCTATGTTGCGAAATATTAAACTAAACAACAGAAAGATGCCATCAAACAACTCAACAATCAGATAATATTACAAGGCTATATAACCTAAAACAAATTCTTTTACATCTGTACTTTAAGCTGAGAAAGGGAGAGGTGCCACAGAACTGGAAGCATGGATGATCCGAATTCTTAAAAAAAAGAAATAAGTTGAAAACTGTTGACTATTTAGTTCTTCCTGTGATGGTGCTGCCCACTAGTTTGGCAGCCTGTCATCCTCCTCGTTTCCAACGATTCATCAGTGGAGGCGTGGTGCACCGTGTGAAAACAATCAAACAACTATCTTCGTTTGAAACTCACATCTAATCAAAAACATACCCGGAGTGCGTGCGCGCACACACACACAGATTCTCTCAAACACACCTGCACACACTCTCTTACACACGCACATATATATGTATACACATACACACGCTCGTACACACACACATACACAACTCCTTCTCATTCTCCTTTTCACACACTTTCCCTCACAACTACACACGGACCAACACTCATTACACGATCTAAGATCAACAACTGGCTTGTTCATGCCTAAGAGTAACATTTAATAGCAGAAAAACATTTTTTGCAAGAGGAAAGCACCGTGTCAATACCAAGTGTTTTATACAAAGAAATATGAGAAAGAAATTGCTAACACCGAATGTTGTAATGTGAGAGAACTGATATTGAGTGTTAGGTAACGACATTGTAAATATAGAACAATCCATTTCACAACATCTTTATGCATGAAGTCCACTTAGCTGATGTGAAAAATTTATAAATTTTATATTTATAAGCAACAAAAAAATTATAATCATAGTATTAAATTTATTGAGAACAATTGATAAGTCCAAACAAAATGTATATATATATATACAGTGATACCTCGGTTCTCGAACATAATTCGTTCCGGGAGGACGGTCGAGAACCAAATTGTTCGAGAACCGAAGCAATGAAACCCATAGGAAATAATGGAAACTGGATTAATTCGTTCCAAGCCCAGAAAATGCTATTTACTGGCCTAATTGTATATAATATGTAGAAAAACATGATCGAGTCTCAACAAGAAATAAGAATAAAAGTGTATTTATTAACAAAAACAAAAACAAAAAAAAAAAAAAAATGTATGTACAGTACAGTAAATTGTGTTTCATTTACTGTACTGTACCAAACTTTATGGCAGGAGGGATGAATGTGGAGGGAGGAGGGAAGAGGGATGGTTATTGTCACTGATGACGCAAGCAAGGCGCGCTGGGCAGAATGAACGCCATTCGGCTCAACTCGGCTCAACTCGGCTCATCTCGGACGTTCGGATGTTCGAGTTCCAAATATTTGTTCGAATTCCAAGACAAAATTTTCTCGAATATCCTGGTCGAATACCGATTTGGTCGAAAGTCAAGGCGTTCGAGAACCGAGGTATCACTGTACATCTTTTTCTGATTTTTACATTTTTCTTAATTGTAGATATACCATATCCATGTTTGTAGTACAGTGTACAAATCCGCTAACACACTTAAATCGTTGTAAAGAATTGATATAAAGACGGCAGACAACAAAAACTTTTGAAACTAAAACAAGTCCACGTTTGTGAATATCCACTGGTCTACTCACCTCCACTCAGATGCTTGATTCTGCCTGCGTGCAGTGCCAACAGGACAACAATGGCCAGGGTACTGATAGCTGGACCATGAGTGAGTTTGTTATGCGATATGAGCATTTATTGTTGTGGTCAATTATCAGGGAATAATAAAGCTGCAAATGCATCTGTTTGTAGTTGGAACTAGTTTATAACAATGCAAACTTGCTAACTACTCTTTTGGATGTCACATTGTGCCGTATTGTATTGCTGGATTGAAGGCCTTCATTGAAGACTATGTGGTGGACCCTGACTATAGCAGCACTTGATTCATGTTAGCTGGATGGCGAAACAAGTGTTCGAGTCTTTCTTTGTTATTTACAGTTGTGCTGGGATTATAAACATTACACCAATCAATGTTATCACCCTACACCCACCCAACCCTCATCCTCCCTTTCCTCGCACATAAGAGCACAGGTGATAAAACGCATCAGACCATTAGTAACAACTGCTTTAAGCTGGAGTACTTCTCGTGGTTTTATTCTATCTCAAGCAAGTAAGTAAAAATTCGTTGATAAGAACTTAAATGTACAGAGGGTCTAGAGCAGGGGTGGGCAAAATACGGCCCGCGGGCCGGATCCGGCCCGCCTCGCCATTTCATACGGCCCGCCAAAACATATAAGTTTTTTTTTAATATTCACAAAATTTGACAGTTTTCAACCGAAACTCGGTTTGTTTCGTGCCACCGCGAATTATAATCCCACTTTTATGCGTTTTACCATGAGAGCCGGCAACGCGCATGCGTACTCAGTGCGGAAATCCCCACCTACAGCACGAGGAGTTCGTAAATGGAATAGAAAAGTCAGTGCGCAGAAACCCCCATATCAGTACACGTTGCCGACATGAGTGGAAGCATGAATCCTTCAAGAAAACGTAAAGTTGATACGGAATGTCGAGTGTTTAATGAAGAATGGACACACAAATATTTCTTTTGTAAAACGGACGATAAGGCAGTGTGCTTACTGTGTTGCGAAACGATTGCTGTTTTCAAGGAGTTTAATTTGAAGCGACACCATCAAACAAAACATCGCAAATTTGGCAGCAAGTTTTCTGAAGAAACGCAAGAAAAAAGCCGCGGAGTATGATTGCAAAGCTCAAGAAACAACAGACTATATTTTCTAAACAATCAACCATCCAGGATAGTGCAACAGAGGCTAGTTTCATGGTAGCATATAATATTGCAAAATGCAACAAGCCCTTTTCAGACGGGGAGTTCATAAAAATGTGCATGGTCGATTGCGCAAGTGTCGTGTGTCCAGAAATCAGAAATACATTTGAAAACATTTCATTATCAAGGCGGACTGTCGTGCGGCGCATAGAGGTCATCAACGATGAACTCACACAACAGCTGGACACTGCAAGCCGTGATTGTGTGTGGTATTCACTGGCATTAGATGACAGCACGGATAATGAAGACACCGCACAGCTGCTCATCCTTGTCCGTGGAATTGACAATACTTTTACCATCACAGAAGAATTGTTAAGCATGGAATCAACCACCGGCAGTTTAAGTCTCTGCTGGAGGATTTGGAGGCAGAATATGAAGACGTTCTTTACCACAACAATGTTAGGTGGTTGAGTCTGGGCAAAGTGCTAAAAAGAGTCTGGGCACTGAGGGAGGAAATCATTGTTTTCCTGGACACGAAGGAAATTTCTTGTGAATTCAAAACCAAAATGGGGTGTGAAGAGTGGAGGGTCGACTTCATGTTTGCTGTTGATATGTTCGAGAAATTAAATGATCTGAATGTGAAGTTTCAGGGAAAGGGTTTGTTTGCTCATGAAATGTGGACACATGTGAAGGCTTTTAAGTTAAAACTGAGACTTTGCTCAGCAAGCAGGTGAAGGCAAGTTCTGCCATTTCCCTTTGCTAGGAAAACAGAAAGTGCCTGGGAATATAGCAACCAAAGTTAAGGGCTATTTGAAGAGCTTGGAGGAAGAAATGGAAAGACGATTTCAAGATTTTAGTAACACTGAGCCAGAATTTAATATTCTGGCTTATCCATTCACTGCTGATCCGGGTGCAGCACCTGATGAGCTGCAGTTGGAGCTGATCGACTTGCAGCCAGATCCCGCCATGAAGGAAGCGTTCAGTTCTGCGAAACTAGTGGATTTTTACAAATCTTTGTCTGCTGACAAATTTCCTCACCTGAGGAAATTTGCAATGAAGATGTTTTCACTGTTTGGGTCCACGTACATATGCGAGCAAAGCTTTTCGTGTATGAAAATTAACAGGAACAAATACAGAGGCTCACTGACTGACACAAACTTGGAGGCAGTCCTGAGGATATCTACCAGCAACCTCAATCCAGACTTTAAATGGATTGTGAAAAATTTTGAGAGGGTGCATTTGTCCCATTAAACTGATTAAAGAACAAGATTAATAAATTGATGTAAACTGTCTTTATTGTTTATTGTTATTTAATGTTTGTATAATGGAAAAGAAATGCCAATATTTAATACACTGAGCAGGTGTGGCCCTCCGCTGACTTCCGCCGACACAATGTGACCCCCGAGCCAAAACAATTGCCCACCCCTGGTCTAGAGAAAGGAAACAGTTTCTATGTTTATCAGAATCAAAAAGTTTCACAGTAGACACAAATGTGTAAACGTTTCCTTTCTGTCACCAGCCATCAGCAAAGTAACTTTTGTATAAACATCCTAGAATTTAAAGTCACTGCAATTCAATTCTTATTTTTGTAGTTAATTCTTATTCCTCTTTAATATAAATGTATGACCAATGCAATGGAAACGGCTTTAAAAATTACAGTGTTACAACCACAATCATGCATGTTTTGGTAAGGTTATGATATCTTTTCCAACAACAAAAAATGCTTATATAAATACGAAGTATTCTGAAACGACTTCAGTATTATATACGCATACAAAGTAACCATACCTTAACTTCAGTCTCTGAGCCCACGGCAGTGAACGGAGCAGTGAAGCAGATCAAACAGGCAAACCAAAATCAGAGAAAGAAATAGTAATTTGAGACAAAAAGAAATTACTAAACACTCTTTACATTACAGAAGCCATTATTTACAGAAAAAGAAAGAAATAAAAACAAAGAATCCACAGCACTTTGTCACACACCTGCCGACTATGGGTCAAGTTCATGAAGCGCCATCCCGGATAAGTGAAGGTCCTGTATCTTGTCTCCTTGTACTTTAGTGATGCCCGGACTTTGTAGGTGTTGCTTTACCTCTCGAACGACAGTTATAAGTCAACACCAATTATTACCCTAGACACAGAAACATAAAGCAATATCAACGTGGTCTGGACACTGTCTTAATGTAGGGGACAAGACGAATGTGATTAATTTACAGTTTCGCCCTATGATAACGACATCGCATTATAAGTGTAGCACAGCCTGTCTTCATTGACACTCACTTTTCACACATCAGTAAATCCAAACACAATCTAAATTGTCTCTCCTGTTGATAAAACAAGAGGTAACAACACATTGCAACGAAAAGATACTAATCGCTGAGTGATTCAGGTGGAGTGTTTTTCACAGGTGGAGTGTACACAGTAGAACATGTCGCAAAGCTGCGTTTATAATTTAACTGATACTAATACTACAGATGTGAGTCGTTATCGAGATGTAACCGAATTTTGCTGTTTCGAGTTCTATTGTCTGTTTTCAGATCATGAGTCACATGACAGCGATGATTGCTACTTTTGTTTTGTTTTCGTTTGCTACCATGACATCACATGCAGTCGTCGCGATGATCGCCGTTAAAACTTACCAGAAAGCTAGCGAGCAGTCGTTGACTGAACCGGAAATGACGTTATCAACACAGTCCGTGATCCATTGCGCCTTCAAGTGTAAGAAATACCCACACTGCACAGTGTTTGCTTACGACCATCAGCTTTCATTGTGTTTACTCCGCTCATCCATGTCGACGACAGGTTCTGCTAACATCAGTACAGACAACCCACTGTCGGTGTACAAAGACACTGGTGAGTTGTGTCCCTTTACTAGAGAGTACCGTTCACATGTCCCTTCTTTTATGTGGTTGGTGTTCATGTGTTCCTCGCCTCCGTAAAATCTGAAAGTTGAAACCTTTTTGCGTGTTACTGTCCTCAAGCAAATTTCTTATCTTGTCATCATCTGCACAGATCGCCATTGTCCGCACGACTCACTTAGCATAAGTCACGGGTCAGTGACCATACAACGGTCTGTGTGGTCAGTGGAGGGAAACGTCACCTGTGACGACGACTACTTGCTCCTTCAAACTGTGACGTCAGCGGTGACGTGTTTGGATGATGGAAGCTGGACGTCGATCAACGCTCAGTGCCTGAAGAGGGTGTGGAGGTACCCCGAGGTAGGAGATTTTCATGTTAAAATGCTAAGAAACGAATTCTGACTCCAGTGACAAAAGGAAGACATACACTTATTGCTGGTAATGTGCTAACATTGTGCTATGATAGTTTTACTTATTGACATCTGTAATTTGTTATTAATTTATGTTGCTGAGAAATGATACAGTATTGCAGTTTCCTGTCCCAGTAGATAAAGATATATTAGTCATACATAAAGTGCTGCGTGTCTTCAACGATGCACCTGTATTGCCATTGTAAGGTAGCAGCTGAAATCTTTTGTAAATCTTTCTTAACCATAGAGTGGATGATTTTTAAGACCTAGAGGTTCTTGGCCCAAAGTCTCTATCACTTACTTGTGATACAAAATGTATAGGAAACTGGAAATGCAAATCAGTGTTAAGAGCTATACCAGCATTAATATAATGAAATATACGCAAACTTTATCACATAGATAAGTGTGATTAAATAAACCAAAATGTACTTAAAATATCATAATACATGTATACTGAAAAGTGTGACTGAATTTATGGCTTACAGACAGACATTACAGTGACAGAATAGTGTCTCCAATTGAAAACTGTTCTGCTTTAGACTTCACTTAAAAACAAGGATGGAAAATATTTTAACCGTAGAATACTAGAATGTTCTATTTCTCAACAGACAATTCAACAAAGTCCAAACCCTTTCACTTTTCCCATACCTGGGACAGTGATCGACGGGTGGTCTGTGTGTGTGAATGGAGTTCCTACTAGCAACTCCAGGTGAGCAGTAAAATAGTCTCACATTTTGAAAACTTTGTTAAATACACAAATACTCGGAATTACTGATGTTTGCGTCTAACGTTTATTTCTAAATCTTAGCAACTCGTGCTGGAATTCCAATTTTTTAAAAAAAAATTTTCGTCTCTGTATTGAAAAATAGCCGTTGTTTCCCAAATACGAAGTGAAACATATCATCACAAGATGACTAACTTGTCTAATTTAAACAGAACAATAGCCGAGATTTTTAGCGGCTCCAGCAGTAACCTTGCAGTCCACACAAGCTGGCGATTTCAGGGTTACGTGTCAGTCAATGACATGGTCAGAGGCTCATGGGGAGCACAGGAGGATGTGACAAACCCGCCATTCCCCTTGCTGGTCGGAAAACCGTTTTTCTTAAGGCTGACAGTGAGAAATTCCACCATTGATGTGAGACACTTTAGATTATTTTTCTATAAAGATGTTGTAGTTCATTATCTTTAAACAATTTATCTGCTAATTGATTGAAATAAGTTTTATGTCAACCATATTAAAACAAGTTAGCTTTTGACAGCCACTATACCTCACCAGGTCCAAGGACCACAGTGTCTCTGCAGTTAGAACGGTTACGAGCAGACAGAACAGTCTGTCCTTTATATTATCTTCCTTTGAATTTGCCATCTATGTTAAACATTGTCCTGTGAACAATTTGGTTTTCTGCAGATCTACATGGACAACGTCTTCTTCAACAGACACTATCTGAAATTTCCTCTCTCGTCGTTCTCTCACATCAACATCTACGGCACCGTCAACGTGACGAAAGTCGAGACGTGGTGCAAGGAGTGACTGAGGACAGCTCTGTGTACAGCTGTACACTATGTTTAGTACACGAAATTCTTCTGCAATTAATAGTATCTTCTTGCAAAATATTAATATACTGTTATGCTCAGCCTTAGCAAACTCCCATCTGCACAATTACTATGCGTTGTTTAAATTGTAAATTTTAATTTGTAGAGAAGGGATATTTTTATACATTCTTACAGATTAGAGCTCCTTTGTATGTCAAGATGTTTAGAGGTAGAAGAAAATGTGATTGATAGAGTTGTACACAGAAGCGAATAAACAAAATATTTCTCTTCTAACATTAGAGAGGTGTGTGAGGAAAATAATGATGAATATTTTATTTGATTGTTCAAGAAATGCTTTGTTCAATATTATCACATTCAAAATATTTCTTGTAAACGTACTCAATGATCCCTATACTTCTGCCATCGTAGCTAAAAGAGAAATCGTCAGCCTGCAAGGTTTTCAGACTCACTGGCTTGTGCATGGATACTTCTTACTGTCTAAGAAATGACCTTACCAACGTGCTTTAAGAAGAAGGATTTGAGTGATTTTTTCAGCATTTTTCTGTTATCTCAAAGCCAACAGACTAACAGGCGGGTCTATTGTTTATTCTATCATGTTAAAATTTGATACCTAAAGCTTTTTGAAAAATCTAAAGCACTCTGCTGTTAACTGTCGAGGGGTAATGTACAAAACTTTGTGCGTCCAGCATGTAAACACCACTGATACTTTCAAGGATTCATTTACATCGTCCTTGTCGAATGTCTGTTTCCATTCCATTGTTGGATTGCTTCTTGCTGGGCATCTATTTACTCAGAAAGCTTCAGAGTTGGATCGAGTAGCAACAAGAACTAAAGAATAGGTTTGTAGCATTCAAAATGTTGAGAGTTTAAAATGTATTCACAAAAAGTTTACTGTTTTGGTTATACAAGTGACGGGTCATTGGTCTCTGTCATCTCCCAGCCTTCATCCTTTGTCCACTGGAACTACTGTGTAGTCGACAGACATTGGGTTGTCACCTTCAACTTTCTCCAAGTCTACAGTTCCCATTATTGTTTACCAAAATCTCTGGATGATCTCCTCTTATGTCAATGATGGACTACAGGTAGTTGCTTAATGCCATGTACTTTAAAGTTTTATATCTATTTTGTACTTACTTAACTTTTCACATTTGATCAACTAGCACGTTTACAATGTATCTGTCTTTGCAGAGGAAGTGATAACCCCAAACAACACAGATCAGCAAGGAGATTTCTTGGCTTATTTTTGCCCTTTAACTTTTAACTTAAGATGAATTTAATACACTGGTTTTTATTTAAGCATAGGTCGGTAACCTTTGATCATAGCAGTTACATTTCGCTTCTTATGTTTAGATAGTCTTGTATAGATTGGGTCTCGAATTTACACAGATTCTTCAGACAATGCCAACAGATTTGAACACTTAGAGTAGTTTATTTTGTCAACAATATTTATTTAATTAATAAAGAAATTTTATTCGTGAACTTTGTAAACATGTTTAGTCTTACATGTGTCTATTATATCATCTTTCTCACCAACGGACAATAACTCTAGAAACACATAAAAACTCTTACTTGAGAAAAGTGGATTATGTATTGGAACAAGACCATGCCCATGAAATAAACACTAGTGTCCTGCATAGGATGCATAAGGAAATCACGAAGTCATGAAAATTTAATGCAATAGTTTAAGTTGACGAATCTATGAAATATTACAACAAAAGAAATACTATTACAACGCTCTATAATCTTACACAAATTGTTTAACACAAACACTTACACACACACACATACACATACACATGCACACCTAGTTCTCATTCTCCTTTTCACACACTTTCCCTCACACCTACACACGGACCAACACTCATTACACGATCTAAGATCAACACCTGGCTTGTTCATGCCTAAGAATAACATTTAATAGAAGAAAACCATTTTTGCAAGAGAAAGCACCGTGTCAATACCAAGTGTTTTATACAAAGAAATATGAGAAAGAAATTGTTAACACCGACTTCTTGTAATGTGAGAGAACTGATATTGAGTGTTAGGTAACGACTTGTAAATATAGAACAATTCATTTCACAACATCTTTATGCATGAAGTCCGCTTAGCTGATGTGAAAAATTTATAAATTTTATAATTATACTCATCCAAAAATTATAGTCATTGTATTAAATTCATTACAATACATTAGTCCCAACGAAATGTATGTATATATACATCTTTTTCTGATTTTTACATTTTTTTAAATTATAGATATAATTATAGATATCCCATATCCATGTTTGTAGTACCGTGTACAAACCCGCTAACACAATTCAGATATGTTTAGCATCTACTTGTTACATTGTTGTTCATGTTGCATGTCAACACCAAATACACTACAATGATTAATTTATGTCATATGTTTTTAGAAACAGCTCGAAAATTCGTGGTTGATTGATTGTTTTGCTGTTTTGGCACCGTGCACAGATTTGACTGTTCATTTTGTTCATTACCGTAGTATAGTGGTAGTGCGTACATTCCTCCTCCTCCTCCTCCTCCTCCTCATTTTCATCATCATCATCTTCATCATAATCATTACAAGTTTCTAAATCACTGTTTTTGGCTTGTTAGCTTTTCCTACTTAGAAACAGGTTTGTCAGTTCTAGTTTAAATAAAGCAGTTATTTCAACTTGTACAGATCACCATTTAATATAAAATAGTTGATTACAATATAAACACGTGACTTTGTTGATTATATGAGCGCGTATAAGAGGATGTGTGTGTGTGTGTGATTGTACTTTGTGGCATCTTACTTTCTGTCACTACTACTACACTGACCTCAATAACCTGACTCCATTGTCAATTAAAATGTCGAAGTTATTTACTTTTTCAATAGATTTTCAGACACATGAAACGCTGTAAACAACGCCATCAGTCAACAGCTTCTTTGTGAATGTGTTCTACTGCAGGGAAGCCTAGACATCAAATGACAATAAATGCTGGCGTTCAAAATGATGACCCAGGAAAGGAAATGGATTGTTGACTTACAATCACAGACCCGAGGCGGTTGAAGTAGGCCGCCATGTTGTGTGACCTCTGAACTGTCGCGAGAGCTGACTGTCGGCCTCCAGAGCTGGGGTCATCAGTATACTGGCATCCTGGGTTTGAAGATCGCGCAGTAATAATATGTACACATGGAGAAGTTGAACGTTTAGAAAAGACGAAAACGCATTCAACTGGACCAAAAAACAATAAATTTTTTTAAAAATTGTGAAACAAAAATATTACAACGTTTGAGAATTTTACACCGTTGACTTTGACTACATTATTAATCAGCATAAGATATAGAGCCAGTCTCTCCTCCTTCACGATGTAGTGCAGCGCAGTTGTCGAGGTGGCAGCGAGGCTGAATCACGTGACTTCGCGTTCGTAGTGCTGGTGATGACTACAAGTGTTCGCAAGGTAAATCAAAATCTTTAGTTGTTTATCAAATAACATTTTATCTGATTTTTTGTTAAATTTTTTTTAAAAGTGACCAACCATTACAAAGTAGGCCCCAAATTATTGGCATAGTGTTTCCAATAGAAAAGATAAAAATCAAATGTCTAACTGTCTTACTTTCTATATATATCCATGTTTAAATGTACAAGTGATATTTAACCAATTTTATTAATCATAGTGGAGGATTGGTTTTTTTGTAGATTTATTCTTGGTTACAAAAGTTGCAAAAAAGTACTAGCTACAACATAAGAATAAAGCAAGTATTTCATTATAAGAACAAGAAAAAACACGCAATTTTTTTTATCTCAACCATTCTTAGACACACATGCAGCCTCATGCAGCCAAACCCACACACAAACAATTTTAAGTGCGTATTATTCAGTATTATATTGCTCTATTTTTATATACAATTAATTACTGTTGCTCAGATATCGCGACTGCAGCAGACCTCTGTTGCTGTAGTAGTCTTTAAAAAATATTTATAATTATTCAAGCGCTCTAGCCGAGGGTGCTGATAAGTTTGATTCGCTAACCAAAAGAGGAATGAATTCCTAGCCTTCAGTCTAACGCTCATGATCATCATGACCATGAACATTATCATCATATGATTCTTGTTATGGATTTTTAGTGCTTAAATATTAATGTGTCTTGAGAATGTAACATTTTATGTCAAAGTTTAGGATTATTTTAACTCTTACTATACTGGAGGCTCGGGCGCTCAGCTACTTTGCTGTGGTTTGTGTTGCAAAAACTTGTTTTTCACATGCAAATATGTTGCAAAAGTAGACTTATCGTATTCTAAACTAAAAAAATAAATAAAATATATGGTATTAGAAAGAAAAAGCAAAAAGAATCACAGAAATTAAAATATATTTAATTTGAATAGGAATAATAATTGTTAGTATAGTCTGCTAATGATCAACGATACAAAGAAGGAACAGATTTTTGACTTTAAACAATACAGTTTAGTTTTTAGAACCTTAATGTACATTTCATTCTCCTGAGAACATCACAGTTTTGTAAATTCTAATTACATTTGTGTCAGATGTTGTTTAGATGTCTGTAGTGTTTTACCAGCCTTAGCTGCTTTATTTTTAGTTATCACATAAAATCTTTCTTTCTAAGTGCACAATGTTGACAAAAATGGTTTGGGTCTTATAAATGCAACTAAATAAATAAAATAATGTTTAATGAAAAGTTGTAAAATAAACTGAGTGTGATAATATAGCGGGTTGTAGTCAGTCTTCAATTTTCTAAATCAACGGTGTCTTATGGTGTTGAAATAATAGCAGCTGTATTAAAATAAATACAAGGGAATGATGTTAGTTTTATGGTCTGAATGCGTATGAACGAGGTAAAGAGCTTTTTGATGGCAGGGATGGAGAGCTTGACAGAAAATTGAGAAGAAGAAAACGTTTTGCTTTTAAACTGCTCAATAAAATTACAAATGTAAGATTTCTCCCTTTGTACTACCATGTGTGTATAAATGTGTGTGTGTCCGTGTGAGTGTGTGTGTGTGTGTGTGTGAGAGAGAGAGAGAGAAACAGCGGGGAAAATGATGAACCATACTATGCCAAAGAAAAAGGGGGAACCTCTATAGCCTTACTCATCCTGTCGTGAGGAGAAAAGGGTGATACATTGACTTGTTCATCCTTCGCCTACTCAGCTGCATGCTTTGGCAGTAAAGTAGTTCTATTAATGAAAGTTTTAGGACCGGCTGCAGAGGTCGAAAGCTGAGTGCACTGTTCATCCAATGTATAACTCTATTCTGTTATTTCTGCCAGAACCTGCAAGGCAAGATTCTTCCAGTCTCTTATTGAAGACGAAATAAATTTACTAAGAAGCAGTAATTTTACAGAGAAGCAGTAAAGTTTGAAATACTTAAGAGCACATTTTTTCTGTAAATTAAGGATCAGTTTTATTACCTGCACATCGATCACAGATTTCCTCCCCGCCTCCGTCCTCGAGAAGACAAACGCACTGAGTACCCGAGACATTTCTTGCCGGGTGGTGCTAATGGCTACAGCTGTTCTCAAAAAGGCAAGTAATGTCTTTTATCTCTTGTCAAACAGCATTTCTCTAAGATAACTTTCTGAAATCTTGCTCCACCTTTGTTCAGAGTAAACAATTCGATTAATGCTTTCCCTCCGAGAATGAAATGTTTTTGTTTTTCTCTCATTTAGCAAAGCAAAGCCATACTAAAGTCTAGCTCGTCACTGTTACTGACGGCTTTAACAAAAATTAAACTTTTAAGATAAGGCTAATGAAGTCTGATTCTGTTACTTTCCTATAATTTATTTGCAACTATTACTTTTGGCAGGGTAAAAAAAACCCCATCATATAAGGATTTGATATTTGTGTTCTGTCTGAACTCAGAACGATTAATTAGATTGTACTATAGCAGTAGATTGTTAATGTTTTTGTATATAAATATGTGTGTGAGAGCAGGTCTTCCATGCTTTAGTTTCATAACAGATCTTCCATCATCATAGAACACCTGCAATTTGTTAAAGTTTGTTTTTGAATTCACAGTTTGAGACACAAGGCTGCTTGTCCGTGTTAGACAATGTAGACTGGGATTACCGTATTGTTTTCTTTCTCTAAAATATTTTACAGAATCAGTACAATAAGGAAGCGTAAGATTGATTTGCATAAAATCAACTTTCGGCAGTTGAAAAACCTTTTCTATATAAGAATTACAAACTAATGCCATGTTATAATTGTATTGTTAAATCAGTAATAAAATGTCCTGTGGAGCGAATGTGTAAACAAAAAAAAAAAAAAAACACACAGACACACACTCACAAAGAAAAAAAGTGCTAAATATGTTTAGGTTTCAAAATTATTAGGACTTTTCAGAGACAGAGTTATACCAAATATGTAACACCTTTAGAAAATATATTTCACCGATTTGCTTTGGGCATTGTTGGAGTCACCCAAACAACAAACAAAAGCCTCAGCAAACAAATGACAAGTCAAAAACATGAACTTACTTCATGGATGACTAGATCAGTCGTGTTCACGAAGGGAAGGTAAGTCAAGGGTGCGTGTCTTGTATTATTGTACAGTGGTACCATGACATACGAGTGCCCTAACATACGAGTGTTTTGAGATACGAGCCGCCGAGTGAGCGACATTTTGCTTCGAGATGAGAGCAAGATTTGAGATACGAGGAATCGCACACTACACCGCTGCACACGACCCCAGCAAGCGGGGCGGATGTTGGTGACGTGTGCAGCGTCTAACAGTTTCTCCCACCTCAGACTAGACCTCAGTCTGTGTTGTGTGCTTGTTTCCCAGTGTTCGAAGCATTTTTGATAAGTTGAGTTCGCGTTTTTCGCTTTTTGTACATTTACAAAACATTATCCCATTTATTTTTATAACCATGGGTCCGAAGAAGAAGAAGATGTCTATTGAATTAAAGCATGAAATCATAGAAAAACGTGAGCAAGGTGTGGGAGTAATTGACTTGGCGAGGATGTACGGGCGTAGCACATCAATGATATGAACTGAGCTTAAACAGAAGGAGTTGATAAAGGTCGTGCACCAGAGTTGTTCAACGAAACTTGCCCAACTCATTTCCGCAATATCATGAAAGGGAGGAAGAAACAAACCTCCCTGGACAGTTTTATTAAACGATCTGCAGGTGAAAATGAGCAAAGCGTTAAGAAAAAAGCGAAGACCAGTGACGAAAATTAAGCGCTTCCGTATAAGCACTTCACTTTTTCTTTTATTATGTTTTTAAAGAATATGTATTTGTTATTTATAAATAAACGTTTCTTCTTCTAAATACATTTTTCTTATTTAAAAACACTTAACAAAAACAACTGAGGTGGTGTTTTGGGAGCTGGAACGGATTAATGGCATTTCAATGAATTTCAATGGGGAAAATAGTTTTGAGATACGAGCAATTTGACATACGAGCAAGGTTACGGAACGAATTAAACTCGTATGTCGAGGTACCACTGTAGTTTTAAAGTGGCTTCTTGACTGTAAGAGATGCTTTATCTCTTGAATGTCAGTTGTAAATCAGTGTTAAACATTCCCTTGGGTAAAGAAACATGAAACAACACCCGCGTTTTAACTAATATTGAGACTAGAGATGTTAGTCGTAATCCGTATTTCACCGGATATTGCTGGATATTACTGTTTCAAGTGTTGCTGTCTATTTTCAGATCATGAGTCACGTGATTGCTGCTTCTGTTTTGCTTTCATTTGCTTCTACACAAGCAGTCTTCGCCTTGCTCGCGGCTAAGACTTACGAGAAAGCTAGCGAGCAGTCGTTGACTGAACCGGAAATGACGTTATCAACACAGTCCGTCATCCATTGCGCCTTCACGTGTAGGCAATACTCACACTGCACAGTGTTTGCTTACGACCATCAGCTTTCATTGTGTTTACTCCGCTCATCCATGTCGGCGACGACAGGTGCTGCTAACATCAGTACAGACAACCCACTGTCGGTGTACAAAGACGCTGGTGAGTTATGTCCCTTTACTAGTGAGTACCGTTCACATGTCCGAGCTTGTATTTTTTGTGTACTTTTATTTCTCCACTCCATAAAATCCGAAAGTTTAAACCGTTTTGTCTGTTATTGTCGTCAACTAAACAAATTTCTTATCTTGTCGTCATCTGCACAGATCGCCATTGTCCGGACGACTCACTTAACATAAGTCACGGGTCAGTGACCATACAACGGTCTCTGTGGTCAGTGGAAGGAAACGTCACCTGTGACGACGACTACTTGCTTCTTCAAACTGTGACGTCAGCT
Source organism: Pomacea canaliculata (assembly GCF_003073045.1). Taxonomy (NCBI): domain Eukaryota; kingdom Metazoa; phylum Mollusca; class Gastropoda; order Architaenioglossa; family Ampullariidae; genus Pomacea; species Pomacea canaliculata. The sequence continues at coordinate 5,530,902 of NC_037599.1, forward strand.
GTGACGTGTTTGGATGATGGAAACTGGACGTCGATCAACGCCCAGTGCGTGAAGAGGGTGTGGAGATACCCCGAGGTAGGAGACTCAATTTTACTTGAAAAAAATACAAAGGAACGAATTTTAGCTCTCGTAACAAAGGGAAGACATACACATTGGTCATAATGTGATGACATTGTTGTATTTTCCTATTGATATCTGTGATTTGTTATTAATTGATGTGGCTGAGAAACTATACAGTATTTCTCTAAGAAAAATCCACTAAATTTGTTGACAAACTGTCCCAGTAAATAAAGATATATCAGTCATACACAAAGTGCTGCGTGTGTTCAACGATTCACCTGCACTACCTTTGTAAAGTAGCAGCTGAGATATTTTGTGAATCTCTAGAGGTTCTTGCTAATCAATATAACGAAATATACGAAAACCTTAAGACATAGGTAAGTGTGATTAAATAAACCAAAATGTACTTAAAATATTATAATATACAGACAAGTGTGACAGACATTACAGTGACAAAATAATGTCTCCAATTGAAAACAGTTCTGCTTTAGACTTCATGCAAAAAACAAGGATGGAAAATATTTTAACCACAGAATACTAGAATTTTTCTATTTCTCAACAGACAGATCGACTGATTTCAAGCTCTATCGCTTTTCCCATACCTGGGACAGTGACCGAGGGGTGGTCTGTGTGTGTGAATGGAGTTCCTACTATCAACACCAGGTGAGCTGTAAAATAGGTCTCACCTTTTTAAAACTTAGTGAAATACACAAATACACGGAATCACTGATGTTTGTCTTCTATTGTTTATTTCTCATCGTTTGCAACGCGTGATTGAATTTCTATTTGAAAAAAAATTATTCGTGTGAGTGGGTGAGTATTTAAAAAAATAGCCGTTGTTTCCAAAATCAGAAGTGAAAAATAACATCTCAAATTGACTGGCTTGTCTCCTTTAAACAGAACAATAATCGAGATTTTTAGCGGCTCCAGCAGTAACCTTCCAGTCCACACAAGCTGGCGATTTGCGGGTTTCTTGGCAGTGAATGACATGGTCAGGGGCTCATGGGGAACAGAGGAGAATGTAAGGAACCCGCCATTCCCCTTGCTGGTCGGAAAACCGTTTTTCTTAAGGATGACAGCGAGAAATTCTACCATTGATGTGAGAGACTTTACAATATTCTTCTATAAAGGTGTTGTAGTTTATTATCTTTAAACAATTTAGCAGCTAACGTAAGAAAGAAATTGGTTTTTTATGTCAACCATATTAAAACATATTAACCACAGTGTCTGCAGTTAGAACGGCTACGAGCAGACAGAACAGTCTGTCATTTATATTATCTTCCATTGAATTTACCATCTATTTTCAGCATTGTCCTATGAACAATTTGGTTTTCTTACAGATCTACATGGACAATGTCTTCTTCAACAGACACTATCTGAAATTTCCTCCCTCGTCGTTCTCTCACATCAACATCTACGGAGACGTCAACGTGACGAAAGTCGAGACGTGGTGCAAAGAGTGACTGAGGACAGCTCTGTGTACAGCTGTACACTATGTTTAGTAGATTAAATACTTCTACGATTAGTTGATAGTATCTTATTACAAAAAATAGCATGCTATTATATTCAGCCTTAGCAAACACTCATCTGCACAACTACTATGCGTCTTTTAAATTGTAAATTTTAATGTGTAGAAAAGTGATATTGTATACATTCTTACATTTCAGAGTACATTTTTATGTCAAGATCTTTTGAGGCAGAAGAAAATTTGATTGATAGCTCGTGTACACACAAGCAAAGGAACAAAATATTTCTCTGCTATCTGCTAATATCAGAGATGCACAATATATAGATATGTCTGTGCACGCGCGCACGAATCCTCTCTAGCATGCGAAGTGTATGACGAAAACAAAGATAAATATCTTATTTCATTTGTCAAGAAATGCTCAGTTCAATATTATCACATTCAAAATATGATTTCTTGTAAACGTACTCAACGATCCCGACACTTCTGCCATCGTAGGTAACATTGAAATCGTCAACCTCCGAGGTTTTTAGACTCACTGGCAGGTGTGTGGATAGTTGTTACTGTCAAAGAGGTGGCCTTGTCGACCTGCTTTAGTCTTTGGTAACAAGACAAATCACACAGGGCCCTGTCAAGGTTTTAGAAGATGAAGAAGGATTTGAGTGATTATTTTCAGCCTTTTTCTGTTATCTCCAGTGTTGTCCATAGGAATGGGAATCCCATGGGAAACGTCCCATGGGATGGGATGGGATGGGACAGCACACATTTGCATTTCCCATGGTAGTCGATACTTGATATTGCAAAATAAATTTACTGTTATTTCATTCATCAAGGATTTAAATCTTTCCTCTGAATCATCTATTGTATGTGAAGTAGCAGGAATTATAGAACAAAAGCCGAAAAGTGGTTTTCAGTGTTGTCCATAGGATTGTTAATACCATGGGAATCCCATGGGAAACATCCCGTGGGATGGGACGGGATGGGACAGGCATAAATTGCCATGGGATGGGATGGGACGGGATAGAAAAAATGTCCCATGGACAACCCTGGTTATCTCACAGCCTACGATGAGTCTTTCTGTTTTTTATTTTTTTTTTTTTTGACAAAAATATAAACTTTCTTGCATTATTCCTGTGATGATATATTAGAGCTGGAGGTTTACAATGTTTTGCAAGACTAGAATGTCACTGAAGCAGTTCTCACTATTTCTGCGATTCCACTCTAGCTGACCATGAGCCATTATTTCCATCTGTAAGCCATACTGAGCACGGGAATCCCATTCTCACAGCCTTCCAGACAGACTATGCAAAGAACAATTCAGACTAACAGGCGGTTCTATTGTTCATTTTATCATGTTAAAATTTGATAGCTAAAGCTTTTTGTGAAATCTAAAACACACTGCTGTGCACTGTCGAGGGGTAATGAACAAAACTGTTTGTGTCCAGCATGGAAACCCCACTGATACTTTGAAGGATTTATTTACATCGTCCTTGTCGAATGTCTGTTTCCATACCATTGTTGGATTGCTTCTTTCTGGGCATCTATTTACTCAGAAAGCTTCAGAGTTGGATCGAGTAACAACAAGAACTAAACAATAGGTTTGTAGCATTCAAAATGTTGAGAGTTTAAAATGTATTCACAAAAAGTTTACTGTTTTGGTTATACAAGTGGCGGGTCATTGGTCTCTGTCATCTCCCAGCCTTCATCCTTTGTCCGCTGGAACTACTGTGTAGCCGACAGACATTGGGTTGTCACCTTCAACTTTCTCCAAGCCTACAGTTCCCCCTGTTGTTTACCAAAATCTCTCGATGATCTCCTCTTATGTCAATGGTGGACTTCAGGTAGTTGTTTTATGTCATGTACTTTGAAGTTTTATATCTATTTTGTACTTACTTAACTTTTCACATTTGATCAACTAGCACGTTTACAATGTATCTGTCTTTGCGAAGGAAGAAGTGATATCCCCAAGCTATACAGATCAGCAAGGAGATTTCTTGGCTTATTTTTGCCCTTTAACTTTTAACTTAAGATGAATTCAATACACTGGTTTTTATTTAAGCATTGGTCGGTAACCTTTGGTCATAGCAGTTAAATTTACTTTCATACATTTAGTAGTATTGATAGATTGGGTCTCGAATTTACACAGATTCTTCAGACAATGCCAACAGATTTGAACACTTCAAGTAGTTCGTTTTGTCAACAATATTCATTTAATTAAGAAAGATATTTTATTCGTGAACTTTGTAAACATGTTTAGTCTTACATATGTCTATTATATGATCTTTCTCACCAACAGACTATAACTCTAGAAACACATAAATCTCTTACTGGACAAAAGTGGAATATGTATTGGCACAAGACTATGCCCATGAAATAAACACTAGTGTCCTGCATCGGATACGCAAGGAAATCACGAAGTCATGAAAATTAAAAGCAATAGTTTAAGCTGACGAATCTATGTTGCGAAATAATACAACAAAAAGAGATAATATTACAACGCTCGTTAATCTTACACATATTGTTTAACACAAACACTTACACGTGCACACACTCTCTTCCACACACACATATATATATATACACACAAACACACGCGTACACACACACACACACATACACACCTGCTTCTCATTCTCCTTCTCACACACCTTCCCTCACACCTACACACGGACCAACACTCATTACACGATCTAAGATCAACAACTGGCTTGTTCATGCCTAAGACTAACATTTAATAGCAGAAAAACATGTTTTGCAAGAGGAAAGCACCGTGTCAACACCAAGTGTTTTATACAAATAAATATTAAAAAATTGCTTACACCGACTTTTTGTAATGTGAGAGAACTGATATTGAGTGTTAGGTAACGACTTGTAAATATAGAACAATCCATTTCACAACATTTTTATGCATGAAGTCCGTTTAGCTGACGAGAAAAGTTGATAATTTTTATATTTATAAATAACAACAACAAATTAAAATCAAAATATTAAATTTATTGAGAACAATTCATAAGTACAAAACAATATATATATATATAAATCTTTTTCTGATTTTTACATTTTGTTAATTATAGATATATCATATCCATGTTTGTAGTACCGTGTACAAACACACTTAGATCGCTGTAAAAACTGTTGAAACTAAAACAAGTTCCTGTTTCCGAATATCCACTGGTCTACTCAGTTCCACTCAGATGCTTGATTCTGCCTGCGTGCAGTGCCAACAGGACAACAATAGCCAGGGTAGTTACAGCTGGACCTTGAGTGAGTTTGTAATGCGATATAAGCATTTATTGTTGTTATCAATTATCAGTTTATAGCTGCAAATGCATCTGTGAGTAGTTGGAATCAGTTCACAGGTATGCAAACTTGTTAACTACTGTTTTCGATGTTATATTGTGTCGTATTTTATCGTATTGTATTGCTGGATTGAAAGCCTTCATTGAAGACTAAGTGGTGGACCTTGGCTATTGCAGCACTCGATTCACATTAGCTGGATGGTGAAACAACTGTGCGAGTGTTCCTTTGTTATTTACAGTTGTGCTGGCATTATAAACATTACACCAGTCAATGTTATTTTGAACTCACCACCATCACCCACACCCTCATCCTCGCTGTCCTCGCAGATAAACACAGGTGATAAAACGCATCAGACCATTAGTAAGAACTCCTTTAAGCTGGAGTACACATCGTGGTTTTATTCTATCTCAAACAAGTAAGTAAAACTTTGTTGATAAAAACTTCAATGTAAAGAGCAACTAGAGAAAGGAAACAGTTCCTATGTTTTCACTTTTCTACGTTTATTAGAATAAAAAGGTTTCAAAGTAGACACAAATGTGTAAACTTTTCTTTTCTGCCTCCAGCCATCCGCAAAGTAACTTTTGTATCCACATCCTACAATTTAAAGTCACAGCAATTCACTTCCTATTTTTGTAATTAATTCTCGTTCCTCTCTAATATAAATGTATGACCGATGTAAGGAAACAGCTTTAAAAATTACAGTGTTACAACCACAATCATGCATGTTTTGGTAAGGTTTTGATATCTTTTCCAAAGAAAAATAATGCTGATATAAATAGGTAATATTTGTGAATCGAATTCAGTATTACGTAGGCATACATTGTAACCATACCTAAACTTCTGTTTCTGAGCCATGGCAGTGAACGGGGCAGTGGAGCAGATCAACCGGACAAACCAAAATCAGAAATAGCAATTTGAAACAAACAAAAATTACTATACACTCTGTAGTTTACGGAAGCCATTATTCACAGAAAAACTAAGAAATAAAAACACAGAATCCGCAACACTTTGTCACATCATGCCGACTATGGGTCGAGTTCATGAAGCGCCATCTCGGGAAAGTGAAGGTCCTGTATCTTGTCTTGTATTTTTAGATGTAGGTCTTGATTTACCTCTGGAACGACAGTTATAAATCAATGCCAATCATTAGCCTAGAAACAGAAATAAAGCAATATCAATGTGGTCTGGACACTGTCCTAATCTCGGAGACCAGACGTTTGTGATTAATTAATAACTTACCAGTTTCGCCCTGATGATAACGACACACATTCCATGATACATATGGCACAGCCTGTCTTCATTGACACTCATTTTTCACACATCAGTAAATCCAAGCACAATCTAAATTGTCGCTCCTGGTGATAACACAAGAGATAATTTTATACATATAAACGAAAAGATACTAATCGCTGATTGATTCAGGTTGAGGGTTTCTCACCGATGGCGTGTACATAGTAGATAGTATGTACATAGTACATAGTCGCTAAAGGGCGTTTATAATTTAATTGATACTAATGCTACATATCTTAGTCGTTATCGAGATGTAACCGAATTTTGCTGTTTCAGTTTTATTGTCTGTTTTCAGATCATGAGTCACATGACAGCCATGGTTGCTGCTTTTGTTTTGTTTTTCTTTGCTACCATGACAACACATGCAGTCGTCGCGATGATCGCCGTTAAAACTTACCAGAAAGCTAACGAGCAGTCGTTGACTGAACAGGAAATGACGCTATCAACAAGGTCCGTGATCCATTGCGCCTTCAAGTGTAGGCAATACTCACACTGCACAGTGTTTGCTTACGACCATCAGCTTTCATTGTGTTTACTCCGCTCATCCATGTCGGCGACGACAGGTTCTGCTAACATCAGTACAGACAACCCACTGTCGGTGTACAAAGACGCTGGTGAGTTGTGTCCCTTTACTAGTGAGTACCGTTCACATGTCCGACAATGTAGTTGGTTGGTGTTCATGTGTTACTCGCCTCCGTAAAATCTGAAAGTTGAAACCTTATTGCGTGTTATTGTCCTCAAGCAAATTTCTTACCTGGTCATCATCTGCACAGATCGTCGTTGTCCGGACGACTCACTTAACATAAGTCACGGGTCAGTGACCATACAACGGTCTCTGTGGTCAGTGGAAGGAAACGTCACCTGTGACGACGACTACTTGCTCCTTCAAACTGTGACGTCAGCGGTGACGTGTTTGGATGATGGAAGCTGGACGTCGATCAACGCTCAGTGCCTGAAGAGGGTGTGGAGGTACCCCGAGGTAAAAAAACCAACACTCTAGAGACAAAAGGAAGACAGACACAAAACCCAAACACTTATTGGTGGTAATGTGATGACATTGTTCTATAATAGTTTTACTTATTGACATCTGTGATTTGTTATTCATTAATGTGTCCGAGAAAGATCCCCCATGTTTCCTGACACACTGTCCCAGTAAATAAAGAGATATTAGACATACATATAGTGCTGCGTGTCTTCAACGATGCACCTGTACTGCCTTTGTAAAGTAGCAACTGAGATATTTTGTGAATCTTTCTTAACCATAGTGGATGATTTTTAAACCTAGGGGTTAGTGGCCCAAAGTCTCTTTCACTTATTTGTGATACAAAATGTATAACAAACTGGTAGTGCAAAGCAGTGTTAAGAGCTATGCCGTCATTAATATAATAAAATACACGCAAACTTTATCACAAATACTTAAGTGGGCTTAAAGCTAAATTTACTTAAAATAGCATAATACACTGACAAGTGTGACTGAATTTATGGCTTACAGACAGACATTACAGTGATAGAATAGTGTCTCCAGTTGAAAACAGTTCTGCTTTGGACTTCACTCAAAAACAAGGATGGAAAATATTTTAACCACAGAATACTAGAATGTTCTATTTCTCAACAGACAGATCGACTAAGTCCAGACTCTTTCATTTTTCCCATACCTGGGACAGTGATCGAGGGGTGGTCTGTGTGTGTGAATGGAGTTCCTACTATCAACACCAGGTGAGCAGTAAAATAAGTCTCACCTTTGTAAAACTTAGTGAAATACACAAATACTCGGAATTACTGATGTTTGTCTTCTAAAGTTTATTTCTCATTGCTTGCAATGCGTGCGACAATTCATATTTAAAAAAAAATAATTCGTGTGTGCGTGTGTGTGGGTGAGTATTTAAAAAATAGCCTTTTTTCTAAAATCAGAAGTGAAAAATATCATCTCTAAATGACTGGCTTGTCTCCTTTAAACAGAACAGCAGCCGAGATTTTTAGCGGTTCCAACATTAGCCGTCCAGTCCACACAAGCTGGCGATTTGCTGGTTACGTGGACGTCAATGACATGGTCAGGGCTTATGGGGAACAGAGACGTTTGTGATGAACCCGCCATTCCCCTTGCTGGTCGGAAAACCGTTTTTCTTAAGGATGGCAGTGAGAAACTCCACCATTATTGATGTGAGACCCTTTAGATTATTGTTATATAAAGGTGTTGTAGTTCAGTATCTTTAAACAACTCATAAAAACACCTCACCAGGTCCACAAATCACAGTGTCTCTGCAGTTAGAACGGCTTCGAGCAAGCAGACAGAACAGTCTGTCCTTTATATTATCTTCGTTTAAATGCGCGATCTTTGTTAAACAAATATACTGTAAACAATTTGTTTTCCTTACAGATCTACATGAACGATGTCTTCTTCAACAGTCATTATCTCAAACTTCCTCTCTCGTCGTTCTCTCACATCAACATATACGGAGATGTCAACGTGACGAAAGTCGAAACGTGGTGCAAAGAGTGACTGAGGACAGCTCTGTGTACAGCTGTACACTATGTTTAGTAGACGAAATTCTTCTGCGATTAGTTAATAATATCTTATTACAAAAAATGAGTATACTATTATATCTTAGCAAACCCTCTTCTGCACAATTACGATCGCGATACTTGTGCTATCTTAGGGAACATTCAAATCGTCGGCCTCCAAGGTTTTCAGACTCAATGACTGGTGTATGTTCTTACAAATCTTACTGTCAAAGAAATAGCATTCCCAACGTGCTTTAAGAAGAAGGATTTGGGTTTTTTTTCAGCCTGTTTCTGTTATTTCACAGCCTACGATGAGTGGCAGTGTGTTTTTATGACAAATATAAACTCACTTGCATTATTCCTGTGACGATATATTTGAGCAGGAGGTTTACAAAAACAAATGTTTTGGAAGACTAGAATGCACTGGAACAGTTTTCACACCACTTTTCTATGATTCTACTCTAGCTGACCATGAGCCATTATTTCCATCTGTAAGCCATACAGAGGGAGGGAATACCATTCCCACTGCCTTCCAGACGGACTTCAACAGAGCCATTCAGACCAGCAGGCGGTTCTATTGTTTATTTTATCATGTTAAAATTTGATACCAGAAGCTTTGTGTGAAATCTAAAACACCATGTTGTGAACTGTCGATGGGTAATCAACAAACCTTTATGCGTCCAGCATGTAAACACCACTGATACTTTTAAAGATTCATTTACATCGTCCTTGTCCAATGTCTGTTTCCATACCATTGTTGGATTGCTTCTTGCTGGGCATCTATTCAGTCAGCAAGCTTCAGAGTTGGATCGAGTAACAACAAGAACTAAAGAATAGGTTTGTAGTATTCCAAATGTTGAGAATTTAAAATGTATTCACAAAAAGTGTACTGTTTTGGTTATACAAGTGACAGGTCATTGGTCTCTGTCATCTCCCAGCCTTTGTCAACTGGAACTACTGTGTAGCCGACAGACATTGGGTTGTCACCTTCAACTTTCTCCAAGTCTACAGTTCCCATTATTGTTTACCAAAATCTCTCGATGATCTCCTCTTATGTCAATGATGGACTACAGGCAGTTGCTTTATGTCATGTACTTTAAAGTTTTATATCTATTTTCTACTTACTTCACTTTTCACATTTGATCAACTAGCACGTTTACAATGTATCTGTCTTTGCGAAGGAAGTGATAACCCAAGCTACACAGATCAGCAAGGAGATTTCTTGGCTTATTTTTGCATTTTACCTTTGAATTAAAGATTAATTTAATACACAGGTTTTTATTGAAGCATAGGTCGGTAACCTTTGGTTATAGCGGTTAAATTTACTTCATACATTTAGTAGTATTGATAGATTGGGTCTCAAATTTACACAGATTCTTCAGACAATGCCAACATATTTGAACACTTCAAGTAGTTTATTTTGTCAACAATATTCATTTAATTAATAAAGAAATTTTTTTCGAGAAATTTGTAAACATGTTTAGTTTTACATATGTCTATTATATCATCTTTCTCATCAACACACAATAACTCTAGAAACACATAAAAACTCTTACTGGACAAAAGTGGAATATGTATTGGCACAAGACCATGCCATGAAATCACCATTAGTGTCCTGCATAAGATGAGTAAGGAAATCACGAAGTCATGAAAATTAAAAGCAATAGTTTAATTTCACGAATCTATGTTGCGAAATATTATAAAAAAACAGTTGCCATCAAACAACTCAAAAATCAGATAATATTACAAGGCTATATAACGTCAAACATATTCTTTAACATCTGTACTTGAAGCTGAGAAAGGGAGAGGTGCCACAGAACTGGAAGCATGGATGATCCGAAAAAAAAAAGAAAACAGTTGAAAACTGTTGACTAGTGAGTTCTTCCTGTGATGGTGCTGCTCCCTAGTTTGGCAGCCTGTCCTCTTCTTCATTATAACGGTTCCTCAAACACAGATTCTCTCAAACACACACTCAAACACACATGCACACACTCGCTTACACACGCACCCGCACACAAACATACAAACGCTCGCGCATACACACACATACACACAACTGCTTCTCATTCTCTTTTTAACCATCTTCCTTCACAGCTACACACGACCAACACTCATTACACGATCTAAGATCAACAACTGGCTTGTTCATGCCTAAGAGTAACATTTAATAGCAGAAAAACATGTTTTGTTGTAATGTGAGAGAACTGATATTGAGTGTTAGGTAACGACTTGTAAATATAGAACAATCCATTTCACATCATCTTTATGCATGAAGTCCACTTAGCTGATGTGAAAAATTTATAAATTTTATAATTATACTCATCAAAAAATTATAGTCATTGTATTAAATTTATTACAATACATTAGTCCCAACAAAATGTATATATATATATCTTTTTCTGATGTTTACATTTTTCTTAATTATAGATATACCATATCCATGTTTGTAGTACAGTGTACAAACCCGCTAACACAATTAAAATATGTTCAGCATCTACTTGTCACATTGTTGCTTATGTTGCATGTTAACATCAAATACACTAGAATGATTAATATATGTCATAAGGCACATTGTTTTTAGAAACATCTCGAAAATTCATGGTTGTTTGATTGTTAGAAAGCACTGACAATTTTTACTGTTTTCGTATCGTGCACAGATTTTACTGTTTATTTTGTTCTTACTGTAGTATAGTGGTAGTGCGTACTTTCCTCCTCCTCCTCCTCATAATCATCAATCATCAATCATCATCATCATCATCATCATCATCATCATCATCATCATCATCATCATCATCATCATCATCATCATCATCATCATCATCATCATCATCATCATCATCATCATCATAACAAGTTTCTAAATTAATGTTTTCGGCTTGTTTGCTTTTCCTACTTAGAAACAGGTTTGTCAGTTCTAGCTTAAATAAAGCAGTTATTGCAACTTTTACTGATCACCATTTAATATAAAATAGTTGATTACAATATAAACACGTGACTTCATTGATTACATGAGCGCATAAGAGGACGTGTGTGTGTGAGTGTGTTTTTGTTTTGTGGCTTTTCACTTTCTGTCACTACTACTACACTGATATCAGTAACCTGGAGAATCAACTGTGAAATACAATGTGGCAATTATTTACTATTTCAATAGATTTTCAGACACATGAAACGCTGTAAACAACGCCATCAGTCAACAGCTTCTTTGTGTATGTGTTCAAAATGATGACTGAGGAAAAGGCCGAGAAGGAAATGGATTTGTGACTTATAATCACAGACCCGAGGCGGTTGAATAGGCCGCCATGTTGTGTGACCTCTGAACTGTCGCGATAGCTGACTGTCCGCCTCCAGAGTTGAGGTTATCAGTTCACTGGCATCCTGGATTTGTAGATCACGCAGTGATAATGTGTACACAGGAATAATGGAACGAACTGGAGAATACAAGCATGACCGATGATAAACTGTATTTTAGAAACAAGATGTCAGACCATCGATTTCCTGCCGTACAGACCCTCGCACACACTAATAAAGTTAATGATCTATATGCAGCTTTATTTTCCATAGATTTTAAGGTTATCGTGCTTCTCGAAGATTTACACCTTGCAATCAGGGTTCCCCCTGTCTCCACATTTGGTGACCAATAGTTCGCCTGTCTCACAGTTTTCTCTCACGAAAATGTCTGAAAACACTTATGCTTCATGAGCAGGCTTGAATCCTTGTAAATATTTTAAACGTATCTCTCAGTGGAGCCCAACTAGTTTCTGCCACCCAACAGCCCAAAACACTTCATCATCATCTTAGCATTTGCCGTATGATGATTAAATCCGTTACCGTTTACATTTTAACGGGTTGTTAATTGGTCACTTTTCTTTGAACCCTAACCCAACCCAGTCTCTATAACAAAAGGGTCATCATAACGACCGCATTAAAGGCCTTCCTCGAAGACTGAGCTGAGGTGGTGGGCATTGTCTGTAGCAGTCATTTATCCCTGTTAGCTGGATGATAAAAACAAGTTCTCTAATGTTTGTCTTTCACAATGACGTAGATTTTATTAACAGTCCAACCAACCAAACACTACCTTCACTTCTAATTCTTCTCTCATGTAAACACAGGTGCAAATTCGCCACAGAACCTCAGTGAAGAAAGCTTTCAGTGGAGAACATCTCGTGGTTCTCTGTCAGCAGACATCATCAAAGAAACTGTTTCTGTACCCACGCAACATGAGGTTGGGTCTGAGGATGGATACTATCTCCAAGTAACTTGAGAAATCATTCATGTTAAAAGCACGAGGAAGAAAACTGACTGATACGGATATTCATCAATTTCATCGAAGATCCCTTTCCCTCCTTTTAACCTTTCATCACCACGCTCTCCCCATGTAAACATCGAACGCATGCACTCAAGTTTAGTAAACAAGAAACATTAAGTTCGTAGTGTTGTTTACAAAACTCCGTCTGTCACTTGGCTTGAACGATTCCTAGAACTTCCCTACTCCACAACTACCTTATCTGACATTTCTTCTACTCACTAACCAAAGCGTTATTAACTCTTTATTTTATCGATATAAAAGTTTATGGGTGGGCAGTACCTCTCTCTAAGTATTTCTTAGTATCAAGCGGATTGCCATTCTCCGCCAGCTAACTACAGAAGAAAAAAAAACTCTCGTGGTGAAAGAATTACCTTAGATCGTTGGAAAGAATTGATATAAAGACTGCAGACTACAAAAACCGTTGAAACTAAAACAAGTCGGTGTTCGTGAATATCCACTGGTCTATGAGTTTTATCAGTTCCACTCAGATGCTTGATTCTGCCTGCGTGCAGCGCCAACAGGATAGCAATGGCCGGTGTTTTTACAGCTGGACCTCAAGTGAGTTTGTAATGTGATATTAGGATTTATTTGTTGTGGTAAATTATCAGTCTATAGCTGCAAATGCATCTGTGAGTAGTTGGAACTAGTTTATAACAATGCAAACTTGTTAACTACTCTTTGGGATGTTACACTGTCGTATTGTATTGCTGGATTGAAGGCCTTCATTGAAGACTAAGTGGTGGACCTTGACTATAGCAGTACTTGATTCATGTTAGCGGGATGGTGAAACAACTGTTCGAGTCTTCCTTTGTCGTTTACAATCTTGCTGGCAATAAAAACATCCCACCAATCGACGTTATCTTGAACCCCTCACTACAGCCACCCCACTCCCAACCCTACCTCATCCTCACTTTCCTTGCAGAGAAGCACAGGTGAGAAAGCGCATCAGACCAATAGTAAGGCCACTGGAGTACATGTCGTGGTTTTATTCGATCTACAAGTGAGTAAAAAATTCTTTGATGAGAACTTTAATGTTTTAGTACTTTTTTTCAAATGCACAGAGCGTCTAGAGAGAGGAGACAGTTTCTATGTTTATAACAATCAAATGGTTTCACAGTAGACACAAACCCTTCTTTTCTGTCATCAGCCATTCGTAAAGTAACTTTTGTATTCACATCCTTGAATTTAACTTCACTGCAATTCACTTCTTATTTTTTAAAATTTATTCTCATTCCTTTTTAATATAAATGTATGACCCACGTAAGCTTTAAAAACTACAATTTTACAACCAAAATCATGTATGTTTCGGTAAGGTTTCGATGCCTTTCCAAAGAAAAATAATGCTTATATAAATACGAAATATTCTGAAACGACTTCAGAATTACCTATACAAAGTAACCATACTTTAACTTCAGTCTCTGAGCTTAGGGCAGTGAACGGGGCAGTGAAGACGATCAAGCAGGCAAACCAAAATTTAAAAAAAAAACAGAAATATTATTATGAGACAAACAAAATTTACTAAACACTCTTTATATGATGGAAATCATTATTTAAAGAAAAGGAAAGATATAAAAACACAGAATCCACAGCACTTTGTCGCACACGCTGCCGACTATGCTTCGTGTTCATGAAGTGACATCCCGGGTAAGTGAAGGTCCTGTATCTTGTCTCCTTGTACTTTAAGTGGTGCCCGGACTTTGTAGGTGTTGCTTTACGTCTGGAATGACATTTAGAAATCAATGCCAATCATTAACCTACGGACAGAACAATATAAAGCAATATCAACGCGGTCTGGAAAGTGTCCTAATCTCGGAGACAAGACAAATGTAATTAATTAATAACTTCCCAGTTTCGACCTATGATGACGACTCACATCGCAGTAATAAGTATGGCACAGCCTGTCTTCATTTACACATTCTTTTCACACATCACTAAATCCAAACACAATCTAAATTGACGCTTCTGTTGATAAAATGGGAGATAATTTTATACATGGAAACGAAAAGATACTAATCGCTGAGTGATTCAGGTGGAGTGTTTTTCACAGGTGACGTGTACATAGCAGAACGTGTCGCATGGGGGCGTTTATAATTTAACTGATACTAATACTACAGATCTTAGTCGTTATTGAGATGTAACCGAAGTTTGCTGTTTCAGTTTTATTGTCTATTTTCAGATCATGAGTCACATGACAGACATGCTTGCTGCTTTTGTTTTGCTTTCGTTTGCTATCATGACATCACATGCAGTCCTTGCGTTGATCGGCGTTAAAACTTACGAGAAAGCTAGCGAGCAGTCGTTGACTGAACCGGAAATGACGTTATCAACACAGTCCGTGATCCATTGTGCTTTCAAGTGTAGGCAATACTCACACTGCACAGTGTTTGCTTACGACCATCAGCTTTCATTGTGTTTACTCCGCTCATCCATGTCGGCGACGACAGGTTCTACCAACATCAGTACAGACAACCCGCTGTCGGTGTACAAAGAAGCTGGTGAGTTGTGTCCCTTTATTAATGAGTACCGCTCACATGTCCGACCGTGTAGTTGGTTGGTGTTCATGTGATCCTTGCCTCCATAAAATCTGAAAGTTGAAACCTTTTTGCCTGTTATTGTCATCAAACAAATTTCTTATCTTTTCATCATCCGCACAGGTCGCCATTGTCCGGACGACTCACTTAACATAACTCACGGGTCAGTGACCATACAACGGTCTCTGTGGTCAGTGGAAGGAAACGTCACCTGTGACGACGACTACTTGCTCCTTCAAACTGTGACGTCAGCGGTCACGTGCTTGGATGATGGAAGCTGGACGTCGATCAACGCTCAGTGCGTGAAGAGGGTGTGGAGATACCCCGAGGTAGGAGACTCAATTTTTCATATTAAAAAACCTAAGAAACGAATTCTAACTCCAGCGACAAAAGGAAGACACATACTTTTTGCTGGTAATGTGCTAACATTGTGCTATGATAGTTTTACTTATTGACATCTGTAATTTGTTATTAATTTATGTTGCTGAGAAATGATACAGTATTACAGTTTCCTGACTCACTGTCCCAGTAGATAAAGATATATTAGTCATACATGAAGTGCTGCGTGTCTTCAACGATTCACCTGAATTGCATTGTAAAGTAGCAGCTGAAATCTTTTGTAAATCTTTCTTAACCATAGAGTGGATGATTTTAAGACCTAGAGGTTCTTGGCCTAAAGTCTCTTTCACTTATTTGTGATACAAACAGTATAGAAAACTGAAAATACAAAGCAGTGTTAAGAGCTATACCGTCATTAATATAATGAAATATACTCAAACTTTATCACATAGATAAGTGTGTTTAAATAAACCAAAATGTACTTAAAATAGCATAATATACTGACAACTGTGACTGAATTTATGGCTTACAGACAGACATTACAGTGACAGAATAGTGTCTCCAACAGTTTTTATTTAGACTTCACTTAAAAACAAGGATGGAAAATATTTTAACCACAGAATACTAGAATGTTCTATTTCTCAACAGACACATCGACTAATTCCAAACTCTATCACTTTTCCCATACCTGGGACAGTGATCGAGGGGTGGTCTGTGTGTGTGAATGGAGTTCCTACTAGCAACACCAGGTGAGCGGTAAAATAGGTCTCACCTTTTGAAAACTTTGTGAAATACACAAATACTCGGAATCACTGATGTTTGTCCTCTATCGTTTGTTTCTAATTCTTAGCAACTCGTGCTGGAATTCCTATTTTGAAAAAAAGTATTCGTCTCTGTATTTAAAAATAGCCGTCGTTTCCAAAATCAGAAGTGAAAAATACCATCACAAATTGACTGGCTTGTCTCCTTTAAACAGAACAACAGTCGAGATTTTTAGCGGTCCTTATAGTAACCTTCCAGTCCACACAAGCTGGCGATTTGCGGGTTACCTGGCAGTCAATGACATGGTCAGAGGCTCATGGGGAACACAGGAGGATGTGAAGAACCCGCCGTTCCCCTTGGTGGTCGGAAAACCGTTTTTCTTAAGGATGACAGTGAGAAATTCCACCATTGATGTGAGACACTTTAGATTATTTTTCTATAAAGATGTTGTAGTTCATTATCTTTAAACAATTTAACTGCTAATTGAATGAAATAAGTTTTTATGTCAACTATATTAAAACAAGTTAGCTGTTGACAGCTACACGACCTCACCAGGTCCAAGGACCACAGTGTCTCTGCAGTTAGAACGGCTACGAGCAGACAGAACAGTCTGTCCTTTATATTAGCTTCCTTTGAATGCGCCATCTATGTTAAACATATGTCCTGTGAACAATTTGTTTTTTCTGCAGATCTACATGGACAACGTCTTCTTCAACAGACACTATCTGAAATTTCCTCTCTCGTCGTTCTCTCACATCTACATCTACGGAGACGTCAACGTGACGAAAGTAGAAACGTGGTGCAAAGAGTGACTGAGGACAGCTCTGTGTTCAGCTGTACACTATGTTTGGTAGATGAATTCTTCTGCAATTAATTAATAGTATCTTATTACAAAATATTAATATACTATTATACTCAGCCTTAGCAAACACCTATCTGCACATTTACTATGCGTTGTTTAAATTGTAAGTTTTAATTTGTAGAGAAGGGATATTTTTATACATTCTTACAGATTAGAACACCTTTGTATGTCAAGGTCTTTTGAGGTAGAAGAAAATGTGATTGATAGAGTTGTACACAGAAGCGAATAAACAAAATATTTCTCTTCTAACATTAGAGAGGTGTGTGAGGAAAATAATGATGAATATTTTATTTGATTGTTAAAGAAATGCTTTGCTCAATATTATCACATTCAAAATATTTCTTGTAAACGTACTCAATGATCCCTATACTTCTGCCATCGTAGCTAAAAAAGAAATCTGTCTTTGCGAAGGAAGTGATATCCCCAAGTTATACAGATCAGCAAGGAGATTTCTTGGCTTATTGTTGCCCTTTAACTTTTAACTCAAGATGAATTTAATACACTGGTTTTTATTTAAGCATAGGTCGGTAACCTTTGGTCATATCAGTTACATTTTTCTTCTTATGTTTAGATAGTCTTGTATAGATTGGGTCTCGAATTTACACAGATTCTTCAGACAATGCCAACAGATTTGAACACTTAGAGTAGTTCATTTTGTCAACAATATTCATTTAATTAAAAAGGAAATTTTATTCGTGAACTTTGTAAACATGTTTAGTCTTACATGTGTCTCTTATATGATCTTTCTCACCAACAGAAAATAACTCTAGAAATACATAAAAACTCTTACTGGACAAAAGTGGAATATGTATTGGCACAAGACTATGCCCATAAAATAAACACTAGTGTCCTGCATAAGGTGTGTAAGGAAATCACGAAGTCATGAAAATTAAAAGCAATAGTTTAAGCTTACGAATCTACACACACACACATTCAAACACACCTGCACACACTCTCTTACACACACATATATATATATACAAACACGTACTCGAGTACACACACACACACACATACACATACGCGTGCACACCTGCTTCTCATTCTCCTTTTCACACACTTTCCCTCACACCTACACACGGACCAACACTCATTACACGATCTAAGATCAACAAATTGCTTATTCATGCCTAAGACTAACATTTAATAGCAGAAAACCATGTTTTGCAAGAGGAAAGCACCGTGTCAATACCAAGTGTTTTATACAAAGAAATATGAGAAAGAAATTGTTAACACCGACTTGTAATGTGAGAGAACTGATATTGAGTGTTAGGTAACGACTTGTAAATATAGAACAATCCATTTCACAACATCTTTATGCATGAAGTCCGTTTAGCTGATATGAAAAATTTACAAATTTTATAATTATACTCAACAAAAAAATTATAGTCATATTATAAATTTATTATATACATTAGTCCCAACAAAATGTATATATATACATCTTTTTCTGATTTTTAAATTTTTCTTAATTATAGATATAATTATAGATATCCATGTTTGTAGTGCCGTGTACAAACTACCTAAAACAAGATAATTTTAGCATCTACTTGTCACATTGTTGCTTATGTTGTATGTTAACATCAAATACACTAGAATGATTAATATATGTCATAAGGCACATTGTTATTAGAAACATCTCGAAAAGTCATGGTTGATTGATTGTTAGAAAGCACTGACAATTTTTACTGTTTTCGTAACCTGCACAGATTTGACTGTTCATTTTGTTCATTACCGTAGTATAGTGGTAGTGCGTACATTCCTCCTCCTCCTCCTCTTCCTCCTCCTCATATTAATCATCATCATTACAAGTTTCTAAATCACTGTTTTTGGCTTGTTAGCTTTTCCTACTGAGAAACAGGTTTGTCAGTTCTAGTTTAAATAAAGCAGTTATTGCAACTTGTACCGATCACCATTTAATAAAAAATAGTTGATTACAATATAAACACGTGACTTCATTGATTACATGAGCGCATAAGAGGATATGTGTGTATATGTGTGTATGAGTGTGTGAGTGTGTTTTTGTTTTCTGGCATTTCACTTTCTGTCGCTACTACTACACTGATCTCAGTAACCCAAAGAATCAATTGTGAAATAAAATGTGGCAATTATTTACCTTTTCAATAGATTTTCAGACACATGAAACGCTGTAAACAACGCCATCAGTCAACAGCTTCTTTGTCGAAGGGAAGCCTAGACATTAAATAATAATAAATGCTGGCGTTCAAAATGATGACCGAGGAAAGGAAATGGATTGTTGACTTACGATCACAGACCCGAGGCGGTTGAAGTAGGCCGCCATGTTGTCCATTAATTGCAAGTCGAAGATTGACAACTTGCAATCAGGTTCGCACTGTCCCCACATCTGGTGACCAATAGACCACCTGTCTCACAGTTTAGAGTCAGTTTTCTCTAACGACAGTATGTGAAAACAATTATGCTTCATGAGCAAATTCCCTACTCCACAACTGCCTTATTCAACACTTCTTCTACAACTTGTTATTTTATCAGTATAAACGTTTGTGGGATGGACAGTCCGTTTCTCTGTCTTCCTTAGTATCAAGCGGACCGCCATCTTCCGCCAGCTAACTACCAATGAAAAAGCTCTCGTGGTGAAAGAATTACTTTAGATCGTTGGAAAGAATTGATGTAAAGACGGCAGACAACAAAAACTGTCGAAACTAAAACAAGTCCGTGTTTGTGAACATCCACTGGTCTACTCAGCTCTGTTCAGATGCGTGCAGCGCCAACAGGACAACAATGTCCAGGGTACTTACAGCTGGACCTTGAATGAGTTTGTAATGCGATATGAGCATTTATTGTTGTGGTCAATTATCGTTGTAGAGCTGCAAATGCATCTGAGTAGTTGGAATTAGTTCATAGTTATGCAAACTTGTTAACTACTCTTTGAGAGGAGTTGCATTGTGTTGTATTGTGTTGGCGGATTGAAGACCTTGATTGAAGACTAAGTGGTGGACCTTGGCAATTGCAGTAGTTGATTCTTGTTAGCTGGATAGTGAAACAAGTGTTCGAGTCTTCTTTGTTGTCTACAGTGGTGCTGGCATTATAAACATCACAACAATCGACGTTATCGTCAACCCCCCACCATCACCCACAACCACACCCACCCACTCTTTCCTCGCACATAAGCACAGGGGATAAAATGAATCAGACCATTAGTAAGGACTCCTTTAAGCTGGAGTGCACATCGTGGTTTTATTCTATCTCAAACAAGTAAGTAAAAATTCGTTGATAAGAACTTCAATGTAAAGAGCGGCTTAGAAAGGAAACAGTTTATATGTTTATAACAATTAAGTGGTTTCACAGTAGACGCAAATGTGTAAAAATTTTCTTTTCTGTCATCAGCAATCCGAAATGTAACTTTTGTATCCACATCCTACAGTTTAAAGTCACTGCAATTTACTTCTTATTTTTGGAATTAATTCTCATTCTTTTTTAACAAACATGTATGATCAATGCAATGAAAACAGCTTTAAAAATTACAGTGTTACAACCAAAATCGTATTGTTTTGGTAAGGTTATATAAATACGAAAAATTTTTGAAACGACTTCAGTATTATGACGCATACATAGTAACCATACCACAACTTCAGTCTCTGAGCCCACGGCAGTGAACGCGGCGGTGAAGCAGATCAACCAGGCAAACAAAAATCAGAAAAAGACATATTATTATGAGACAAAAAAAAAATATACTAAGCACTCTTTATTTAAAAAAAGGAAGAAATAAAATCTGCAAACACAGAATCCACAACACTTTGTCACACACCTGCCGACACCGGTCTAGTTCATGAAGCGCCATCCCGGGTAAGTGAAGGTCCTGTATCTTGTCTCCTTGTATTTTTAGTGGGGCCCGGACTTTGTAGATGTTACTTTACCTCTGGAACGACAGTTATAAATCAATGCCAATCATTACCCTAGAGACAGAAACATAAAGCAATATCAATGTAAACTGGACACTGTCCTAAGCCAGGTGACAAGACAAATGTGATTAATTATTAACTTCCCACTTTCGCCCTACGTATGGCACAGCCTGTCTTCATTTACACATACCTTTCCACACACCACTAAATCCCAACACAATAGGTTGTCGCTCCTGGTGATAAAACGGACATAACTTTATACATGGAAACGCACTAATACTAATCGCTGATTGGTTCAGGTGGACAGTTTTTCACAGGAGGCACGTAAATAGTAGAGCATGTTGCAAAGGAGCGTTTATAATTAAATTTATACTTATACTAGAGATCTTAGTCGTTATCGGGATGTAACCTTGTTTTGCTGTTTGGAGTTTTATTATCTATTTTCAGATCACGAGTCACATGACAGCCATGCTTGCTGCTTTTGCGTTGTTTTTCTTTGCTACCATGACATCACATGCAGTCCTTGCGTTGATCGCCGTTAAAACTTACGAGAAAGGTAGCGAGCAGTCGTTGACTGAACCGGAAGTGACGTTATCAACACAGTCCGTCATCCATTGCGCCTTCAAGTGTAGGCAATACTCACACTGCACAGTGTTTGCTTACGACCATAAGCTTTCATTGTGTTTACTCCGCTCATCCATGTCGGCGACGACAGGAGCTGCTAACATCAGTACAGACAACCCACTGTCGGTGTACAAAGACACTGGTGAGTTATTCCCCTTTACTAGTGAGTACCGTTCACATGCATTCTTCTGTGTACGTTTATTTTTCGCCGAAAGTGGAAGCAGTTTGCCCGTTGTTGTCGTGAGCTGTACGAGTTCCTAATCAGGTCATCATCTGCACAGGTCGCCATTGTCCGGACGACTCACTTAACATAAGTCACGGGTCAGTGACCATACAACGGTCTCTGTGGTCAGTGGAAGGAAACGTCACCTGTGACGACGACTACTTGCTCCTTCAAACTGTGACGTCAGCTGTCACGTGTTTGGATGATGGAAGCTGGACGTCGATCAACGCTCAGTGCGTGAAGAGGGTCTGGAGGTACCCCGAGGTAGGAGACAATTTTATCTGAAAAAATAACCGAATTCTAACTGTAGTGAACAGAGGAAGACATGCATACTGCAATTTCATTACAGTGCTCCATAAAGTTTTTAACTATTGCCGTATATGATTTGTTATTACATTATGTGGCCGAGAAATAATACTGAGAAATAATTATTCTTAGAAACATTCCTAAATTTCCTGACACACTGTCCCAGTAAATTAAAAACAAAAAAATCGGTCATTAACGATGCACCTGTATTGCCAATGTAAGGTAGCAGCTGAAATCTTTTAAAATCTTTCTTAACCATAGAGTGGATGATTTTAAGACCTAGAGGTTCTTGGCCAAAAGTCTCTATCACTTATTTGTGATACAAACTGTATAGAAAACTGATAATGCAAATCAGTGTTAAGAGCTATGCCGTCATTGATATAATGAAATATACAAAAACTTTATCACATAGATAAGTGTGTTTAAATAAACTAAAATGTACTTAAAATATTATAATATGCTGACAACTGTGACTGAATTTATGGCTTACAGACAGACATTACAGTGACAGAATAGTGTCTCAATTGAAAACTGTTCTGCTTTAGACTTCATGCAAAAACAAAGGATGGAAAATTTTTAACCACAGATTACTAGAATGTTCTATTTCTCAACAGACAGATCGACTAATTTCAAGCTCTATCGCTTTTCCCATACCTGGGACAGTGATCGAGGGATGGTCTGTGTGTGTGAATGGAGTTCCTACTAACAACTACAGGTAAAATAAGTCTGATATTTCTAAAACTTTTTTTAAACACACAAATACACGGAATCCCTAATGTTTGTCTCGTAACGTTTATTTCTCACTCTTTCCAACGCGTTCTTGAATTCTTATTTCAAAATAAATTATTCGTGTGAGTGGGCGAGTATTTAAAAAATAGCCGTTGTTTCCAAATTCAGAAGTGAAAAATATCATCTCAAATTGACTGGCTTGTCTCCTTTAAACAGAACAGCAATCGAGATTTTTAGCGGCTCCAACATTAGCCGTCCAGTCCACACAAGCTGGCGATTTGAGGGTTACCTGGTCGTGAATGACATGGTCAACGGCTTATGGGGAACAGAGACGTTTGTGATGAACCCGCCATTCCCCTTGCTGGTCGGAAAACCGTTTTTCTTTTTTAAGGATGACAGTGAGAAACTCCACCACTATTGATGTGAGACACTTGAGATTATTTTTCTATAAAAGTGTTGTAGTTTCTTATCCTTAAACAATTTAGCTGTTAATCTAAAGAAATAACTTTTTTCTGTCAATTCCATAAAAACAAGTTAGATGTTGACAGCTACAAGACCTCACCAGGTCCAAGGACCACAGTGTCTGCAGTTAGAACGGCTACGAGCAGACAGAACAGTCTGTACCTTTATGTTAGCTTCCTTTGAAGTCGCCATCTATGTGCAGCATTGTCCTGTGAATAATTTGGTTTTCTTACAGATCTACATGGACAATGTCTTCTTCAACAGACACTATCTGAAACTTCCTCTCTCGTCGTTCTCTCACATCAACATCAAAGAAGACGTCAACGTGACGAAAGTAGAGACGTGGTGCAAGAAGTGACAGAGGACAGCTCTGTGTACAGCTGTACACTATTTTGTGGATGAAATTCTCATGTGATTAGTTTATAATATCTTGTAATATCTTTGATTTATTTTGATTTGATTTGAAAGTAATTAGTGTGCTACAACCTCACACCATTGTATTCAGTCTTAGCTCACCTGTATGACTACTGTACAGATAACTCAGTTTTTGCCATATATTTTGCTTTTGCCTGCAACCAATTGTTTTATTCAACAATATTTGTTGACCGATGAGGTATGGTTATGGGAGTAGATTTCACCTCAGTGGTTCATGACGAAATTCAAACATAATGGCACTCAGACTCATTCAAGCCCTTTCAACCATGTCCGAGAATCTTTACACAAAAGGACCATGCCAGGTTCACCAGGGTCACCAGAAGTGTACATTGCATCCCGGCCAGTGCCATACAAGGCTGCGAAGACAGCAAACAAAGTAATGTTCCTGTCGTGTTGCAGTCGCAGTTATGTCTGCCGACCAGCGCTGAGTGATTCACACAATATGAATGTTCATCTGGCCTGATTGACAGCCATTGCTTTGTGGGTTGCTCAGTCATAACTGTTTAAAATTTTCACCGCGGCTGTTCGATCCGCTTGATTGCGTCATCTTATTGCTAGGTACCTAACACCCCAACAAAGGAAAAAAACGACCGAGCGCACCTTTCATCCTATTAATTTGAGACTCTGTTCTCTTAATTGCGCCATTATCTGTCACAAAAATTTTTTTCGATACTTCAAAGCAGTTACAGGAAGTTGAGACAAGTACACAAAACTGGTTAAGAACACAAGGTTATTAGCTCCAGCTTACTTAAGAAAGCACTAGGAAGAGAAGTGACTGAAATGGATGTTCATCAAGTTCGTTGAAGATTTCTCTCCCTTCATGTACCCTCACATCTCTACTGGACTCTGGACTTGTCCTGGATCGGGACTCATCGCTTCCAGGGAAGACCATCTAGGATTGAAGTCCATCGTGCTGATGGACCCAACATCTACAAAATCTTAACATTCATAGTGATCGTTTCTATTTACCAAAATACTCTTTCCTCATTCCCGTTCACAATGCTCAGTTTTAACTGATTAATTCGAGTGTTTTTTGCCAATATTAATTTTGTGGGACCAGCAGTATAAAGTGAACTTCTATTTTCTGCCACAAACTACTAAAGAAAACCCTCTCGTAGTGAGTGCAATAATTTTAATCGCAAGAAAGAGTTGATGTAAAGACGACAGCCATCAGAAATTGTGGAGGCTACAGCATCAGTAGATACCCTGGCCTGTGAGCTCCATCAGCTCCATTCAGTCGTTAATTAATTCAGCCTGCGTGCAGAGCCAACAGGACAACAATGCCCATTGTAGTTACAGCCAGGCCTGCCTAAATAAAATTGCAATGCGATGTGAAACTTTATTTTGTATCTTCAATATTATTGTAAGGCTGCACATTTCTCTGTAAGAGGTTTGTAATTATTTACAGCTTTGCAAGTTTATTAACTGCGCATTGGAACGAGTGATATTGTATTGTACAATTAATTAATGTTGTTCCAATATCGGAACTGCAGCAGACCTCTGTTGCTATAGTTGTCTTTAAAAATATTTATCTAATAATTATTCAAACGATCTAGTCAAGGGTGCTTACAAGTTTGATTCGCTAACCAAAAGCGGAATGAATTCTTAGTGCTTCTTTATTGTATTAAAATAAATACACGGGAATGATGTTAGTTTTATGGTCTGAATGCGTATAAACAAGGTAAAGAGCTTTTTGATGCCAGGGATGGAGAGCTTTGCAGAAAATTGAGAAGATTAAAACGTTTTGCTTTTAAACTGCTCAATAAAAATGTCCTGTGGAAGAAATGTGTAAACAAACAAAGAAAAAAAGAACACACACTCACAAAGAAAAAAGTGCTAAATATGTTTAGGTTTAAAAAAAGAGACAGAGTTATACCAAATAGGTAACATCTGTACAAAATATATTTCACCGATTTGCTTTGGGTATTGTTGGAGTATCACAATGTTAGTAACACTGGCTAATTAGCGCGCCTATTAGTAATCAGTGTCTATATATAGTAATCTAAATATTCAGGGTACATAAATTATTCAAGCATCCTGAAATTTCATTCAGTACTTAGTTGTTGACATGTGTTATACCCAAGTTATAACATATCCCAAGTTTACAGAATTAGATGTTCAGTGCTAGAGGAAGATATTGATGGACACGTTTACTAAAACATACATATTTGATTATTTGTTTATACAACATAGCTTTTGAAAAAAAGTAACTGTATTTTTTCAGCAACGTTATCTACAAATTCAATATACAGGTAGTCCTCGGGTTACGACGGTCTCGAGTTACGTCGTTTCGTGGTTACGACGCTTTATACCAGTGGTTCTCAAAGTGTGGTCCGCGGGCATAAGTCAGGTGGTCCGCGGCTGACAGTCGTCATATGTCAGCAAAGTGATGTTTAAAGTGATGCATTCCTCGCAGTAACATTTTAATTACAAATAGCGAGGCACATAGTTTTATGTCAACTTATTACTATACTACTGTCACAGAAATACATTTAGTTTTGAATTAAAATGAAACAAATGCGGCAATTTAAATTTGAAATGCATAGTACAGAGTGATTTTTAGGCCTTGGTGGTCCGCCATAGCTTTTACTTAAGTAAAGTGGTCCGCGGTCCGAAAAACGTTGAGAACCACTGCTTTATACGACGCTCATTCCGACTTACGAGGTTTAGCGTCGTAAGTCGAACTGTACGTGCGCCTCATTCCACGTGCGGCGGAAGTCATAGAGTCCAATAAAATACTGTGAAAGTGGATATCATAAGGCAGTCTGAGAAGGGGAAACAGCAACAGAAATTGGCAGGTCATTAGGTCTTAGTCGTTAGACTGTCGCTACGATTATCAAGGATAAAGATCGCATCCTTGAACATGTGACAGGATCTGCTCCTACGAAAGCCACAGAGATAACAAAACGTACTGTACTACAATATTTTACTGTACTGATGTTTATTGATAATTATGTAGGTTGCTGTGTTAGGATAGGTGTTTGGATAGGCTTAGTGTTTGCAGTACTATACTGTTATTATGGTACAGTACTGTATGAACGTAGGATCCGACTTACGTCGAAATTCGGTTTACGACGCCACGTAAGAACGGATCAAAGTCGTAAGTCGAGGACTACCTGTATAAGTTATTCATAAATTTTAATCATGAAAGTAAGCAGCCGCTAAGTGTTGAACAAGGTAAAGGCTTGCAGTAACAAGTTAAAAGTGGACAAAGCTGTTGATCGCAGTGCGCGCGGTAACAAAGGTGTTTATTGTAATAAATTTAATGTAAACAGAACAGGCTATTGGGAACTATTGTCAGGAGTCTGTCATGCTAGCTAACCGTAGCAAACTTCTGTAAAAGGATGTCAGGGTTAGTTAAAGTACACATGTTGATATTTGCACTAAGGAAGCCGCACAATATGGCGAATCTACAAAGCACAAAGGCGCTCTCTTCATCGCCCGTCAATAAGCAGTCCGTCTCCATCTTTGACAACGATGATTTTACCACAAAGCCCCGTTCCTACAATTTAACATGAATACACTATTTTACTATTCCCACCAGTCCTGGAAACAAAAGATTCTTCGAGCGATGTGAAGTTAATTTTGTTAAATTCATCCTTAGGCAGAGGTAACAATGGGTGTTTCATAGCGGTAATAGTTCAAAACTGTGACGAAGAATAACAAAACAACACGATAATAGAAGATGTCCACTACCCTGTTACCCTCTTTTACCCTACTCTTCGCTCAATAAGGGTGTGCTCACAAGACCAACAGGGTACGGGTAGAGACAGATCGCTTGGTGTGCTACTTATTGCACAAGTAACGAAGGCTGAGAGATGAAAGAAAGAAAAAACGGAATAGGAGGAAGGACAAATTATCAAAAAAATAAGACTAGGCAGACTGGACGTGTTTAATTTATTAATTATAAGTATAATATCAATAAATAAGAGTAAGCGGAATAAAACGTTTTAAAACAGTCGGCAAGTTATATCTATTATCAAAACAAAAATACTTAGAAGAAGTTGTGCTTCAGATAAGATTGGAAATACTATGAAAGAAATAAAACGCATTTTACATAAGTTATCAGGTTAATAATGATAATAATTTTGTCGTAAAAAGGACTTCCTAGTGTGGGTACGAGCTCAGTGCACTCCACACTGCAGACTCCAGAAGGAACAGGTTGCCACCTAAACAACAACAAACAAAAGCCTCAGCAAACAAATGACAAGTCAAAAACATGAGAAAGAGGAATGAGCAAACCATAGGGATCAAATCTGCTATCAGTGTGGGGACAATAAATAAATAAGACATTTTAGAACTTCCCTGTTTTTTAGGTTTTCATGTTGGAATAGTTCACAGACGTCTACCCCTCCTTCTAAAGAACTTGAACATTCCTGGTTTGGAAATAATGAATATATTAGCCATTCAAAGAGTTAATCCAACTGGAAAGGGACTCCCAGAACCGTCCGAAGGTGGGGTGTAGTTGCGGCCCTATGCTCCACTGGGGGCGAGTAGAAACAAGAAGAAATAAAGAGTAAGGGTAATGCCAAATTGGTAATGGTTAATTGTAGTCGAGACGGCTGTGACTAAATTTGCGCATCTTTTTTTCAAAATCCATTTTTAGATCATGAGTCAACTGACCATTGTTATGGCCGCTGCAATGCTTCCCTGTAGCTGGATGACACCACAAGCAGGACCTGTCTTCACGTACAAGAAAGCCAGCGGACAGACCTTTGCTGACCCGGAAATGACGGTTTCGGCAAGGTCACGGATCCACTGCGCCATCGCGTGTAGGAAATACCCACACTGCACTGCATTCGCGTTCGACGACCAACGTTCCTCGTGTTTGCTTCGATCTGCAATGTCGGCGACCTCCGACCCTGCCAACCGATTATCCTTGTACACAGACGGTGAGTAATGTCCCTTTTGTGGAGTAACTGTTATAATTGTATATTCCTAGATGGTTTTATTCTCATTTCGTGTTTATTTCTTGTTTATTTGACACACGCGTACACGCGTGCGCGCGTGCACACACACGCTAAAAGTATTCCACACACACTTCAGACTTTTTTAATATCTGGTCCGCCATCTCCTTCTCTTTCTTGAAGGTGCATCCATCTGTTAGTAAATTCTGTTCTTGTCATTTCCTATTTCGTTTGCTTCGAAATCATCCTCAAAACATTGCGAACTAGTCAGTAAACAATATTTCTGGACACAGCGAGTGCTTACAAGAAGGTTTGTGGTCACTCATGTCCCATCTGCTTCTTATCTACTCAGAGTCGCACTGTCCATACACCGCACTCAATATCAGTCACGGGTCAGTGACGTTACAGAGGTCACTGTGGTCAGTGGAAGGGAACGTCACCTGTGACAACGACTACTTTCTTCTCCAAAATGTGACTCCAGCGGTCACGTGCCTGGCTAATGGCCGCTGGTCATCAGTCAACGCTCAGTGTGCCAAGAGAGTGTGGCGATACCCTGAGGTAGGACGGTCCGTGTGCCTAGAGGGGTCACTGTCAGGTCAGAACGAGACAAGTGAAAGAAATATTGACTTTATATTACAGTGAGAAACAAACAATCACAAGATAAAAAAAAAATCGTTATTCAACCTGCAGAAAGCTTATTCATGTAACGGTAGGATGACTTATTTGAATGACTTGCTTTGTATTGACAACCTCTTTGTTACTCAACGGCAGCATGTCCACACATTGCAAATGGAGAGACAGAGATTTATAAAGCTGCTTCCTTTGTAATCGTTCTCATGCATCCATCACATGCATTTACTTTTCTAAAGCTCTCGAGGGCAACTGTAGCTGAAGCGTTTTGTAAACAATATTTAAAGCAGCTTAACGGATGGGATGTGAGCAGCAATGAGCTTGATGTCATCTGACGACACTCCAGATTTATTTCAACACACAATATTAGTGATGATATTCGCATCCCCTGTGTAACTAACTGTCGTCCCAACTGGAATTGATTTTTAAGAGTATGCACGCTGAGAATAATGACTACAGACAGGCAGGACACAGTACAAGTCATATCCCGATACTCGTAAATATTTTATGAATGTATGATAACCGATGTACCTCTCTGCTCTCCCTGTTTTCACACAGACGAAGAATTTTGACGGCGTGCATTTTCCTATACCTGGGACAGTCGTCACGGGCTGGTCACTGTGTGTCGAGGGTGTTCCTACAGACAACACATTGTAACTTTTTTCTTTTAATCCATCATATTTCTTAAAATGTTTTTTTCTTTGAACGTGGTATTTATACGCGCTAAGCAGGAATAATTTTCTTGTCTGATTGTACTTATTAGCTTTCATACTAACTCTTCCAACATAGATACCTAGTAAACAAAAACCTGCCTCTGAAATTCGTAAAGGAATGAATAAATGAATTTGTGATTAGTAGAAACTTATATAGAACGTAAAATAGTAGAAAAAACTCATTTCAAATAAATTGTTTTCTTGGTTTCAACAGCATAGCAATGAATGTGAACAGCGGACCAAACGTTTACCTCCACGTTAAATGGCTGTTAAATGGGGGTTATCTAGTCATCAATGACTGGAAAAATGCAGCGTGGGGATCAGAGATAGCTGTGAGGACTCCTCAATTCCCATTGACAGTGGGAAATCCCTTCTTCTACAGAATGACCGTGACCAGTTCCACTTCTGTCGCCGTGAGTGCAGCTCAGTGCTTGCAGCTGACTTATTGTACAGTAGGAGCTAAGAATTATTAACTGATTGCACTTGCTTCAGAAATATAACACCTCACAGGTGAGAAGTGCTTTTGGAAAGTCTCAGAAAGGAAATTCTGCAAGCAATTGACATTAGAAACAGTCCACGGAGGTAGTCAGTCCTTGTGTACAACTTACTAGGTTTGGTTGGTTGGTTAGAGTGGGTTGGGTTAGTTTTTTGGTGGTTGGGTGGGTGGGTGGGTTGTTTGGATGGTTGGTTTATTAGGATGGCTGGTCGTCAGCGGTCTAGACTCTCAACTGCTTTTTTCGTGAGTTACCTCGAATGGATGCTGTCAGTGTGATGTGTATTTTCCTCTGCTGCAGATCTACATGAACAACACGTTCTTCTACACATTTACTCCACGATTCCTTCCTTCTACTTTTTCTGACATAATCATTGGCGGTTACTTGAACCTGACACAAGTGGAGGCGTGGTGCAAAAATTGACCCCAAGCAACTGAGTTTTGTGAGGACTATCTGGTGTGGTGGCAAAGTTTTGTTCTTCTGCTGGGTAGTGATAACTGCTAACAAAAAAAAAACAAGAACCAAAAAAAAAACAACAAAACAACAAAACAAAACAAAACAACTTCTGCTTAATGGCAGGTACCAAACAACAACAGGGTCATGTTTAGCGGCACTTCTGTTACATTCCGGTTATTTATTTGTGAAATGCTACAGGACTATTTTTGTTTTATTTTTCTACAAAGTTACCGTTAGAATTTTCTTTAAAAATGTTATTCTTCTTGCAAGCTCGTACGCACACAGATATTCTCTTAATTAATCTCCTCTCTGTCACACATGCACAAAATAAAAAACAAAAACTCGTTGCTGCAGAATTGATAAGCTTTACAACATTATTTTATTCTGAATGTTTGAAAATATACACTTTAGCAATTCATTTGCAGCTGTCGCCCACCTTTGAAAGATTGATTTGTAGAGTACGGTGTAGACCAGACCTGGGCAAGGGGCGGTCCGCGGGCCGGATCCGGCCCGCCTCCTGTTTCTGACCGGCCCGTCTGCTGGCCCACCCGCCAGTATATATACTATACATACAGTATTGGGTAAAACTGAGTTAACTATATTAGTCCGGCCCTCTAAAACCATCCCAATTTCTCATGCGACCCCTTGGGAAAATTAATTGCCCACCCCTGGTGTAGACAATGTCTTCATTAACTCCTTCCCGATGTAACTACTTTATTTCCTGACAGAAAACTGAGAAGAAGAAAACGTTTTGCTTTTAAACTGCTCAATAAAATTACAAATGTAAGATTTCTCCCTTTGTACTACCATGTGTATATAAATGTGTGTGTCCGCGTGTGTGTGTGAGAGAGAGAGAGACAAACAGCGGGGAAAATGAGTGAACCAAAGAAAAAGCGGGAAGCTCTATAGCCTTGCTCATCCTTCGCTCACTCAGCAGGTTTGCACGTTCGCACGCCTTTGCAATGATTTCTATCCATCACTCAAAGTGCAATAACTCGACAAGAGAAAGAAACACAATGACACTTAAGAGGTGCTTGAAATATCAATTAATAGCGGTATCGGTCCACATCTACCTTTTGATGCCTACTTTACTCTTTTCCATCCGTTTTTATGCCTCTATGGAATTTGCCACAGGAGTATTCCATAAAATTTTAGTTCAGATTTCATTTCTTTGTGCTTGTGTTCCTGAGTACTTGACGAACAGTGGGTACAATACTTGAACGGGACTGTGTCGTGGGGAGAGCTTGGATGCAATAGGACCTCTCGACTCATTCCTTGCGATATCACAAAGCCACCACCGCTCATCCTTTGTTGACGATGAGGAGGACACTGCTGATGATGTAGACACCACAGATAATACCTAACTGAATCATTTCCCCTGTCGACTGCCAACAACGACAAGTAACACGAGGCGTTAATAAGTAATAGCCTCCCTTCAACAGACAGCCGATAATTATGGACAGGCTCAGAGATGGAAAGTAAGGAAAAATACGAATATTAAAACTGATTTTTCTTCCATGGATCGCATAGACTTCAATGAGTTATATTTTATTATGCGTCGGTCCTTTATTGCAAGTCTCAACACATTTTATTATTCTTTACAGGCAATTCAACACATTATACTATACAGATTAATACAATGTGTAAGAAACCAATGCACGAATATGTCTGAAGGAACTGTATGAAATATGTAGAGAGTCAATGTAGATGTAACTAAGTGCTCTGTACCTCAGCAATAACAACATCACTCTTAATTCTTATTGTTATAACACTGTGAGTCTGGCAGGGTTATTCTCCCATTTCTCTTTTTATAACTAAAATTAACTTGTGGTTTTTATCTCTATCATTAACGTGTTGAAATGGTTGCCTTGGGTGTAGAAAGCAACCTTTGTCCGCTGAAGGTGAGATTGCAAACATCGCTCATTATTTCTCCAAGCTATATGGACAATATGGCGACTTCCTAGCAGCTCTGTTCTCGCTTTTACGAGTCAACCATGCGTGTCAGCCACAATCCTTTGCCGTGTAAGTGCTATCGGTTTGATCAGTGCATCTTATCAATGAATAAAAGCTTTAGGACCGGCTGCAGAAGTCGAAAGTTGGGCGCACTGTTCATCCAATTTATGTCTCCATTCTGTTATTTCTGCCAGAACCTGCAAGGCGAGATTCTTCCAGCCTCTTATTGAAGACGAAATAAATTTACTAAGCAGCGAAGCAGTATAGTTTGAAATAATTAAGAGCATATTTTTTCTGTAAATCGAGGACTCAGTTTTATTACCTGCACATCGATCACAGATTTCCTCCCAGCCTCCGTCCACGTGAAGACAGCGCATGCGCCAAACGCTACTGAGTACCCGAGACATTTTTTGCCGGGTGGAGTTAATGGCTACAGCTGTTCTCAAAAAGGCAAGTAATGTCTTTTATCATAGAGGCAAAAGCTGTTAACAAAAATTAAACTTTAAGATAAGGCTAATGAAGTCTGATTCTGTTACTTTCCTATACTTTATTTGCAACTATCACTTTTGGCAGGGAAAAACTCCATTGTATAAGGATTTGATATTTGTGTTCTGTCTGAACGGTTAATTAGATTGTTGTATAGCAGTAGATTGTCAATGTTTTTGTATATAAATATGTGTGTGTGTCTTCCATGCTTTAGCTTCATAACAGATCTTCCATCATCGTAGAAAACCTGCAATTTTTTACAGTTTGTTTTTGAATTCACGGTTTAAGACACAAAGGCTGCTTGTCCGTGTTAGACAATGTAGACTGGGATTACTGTATTTTTTTCTTTCACTAAAATATTTTACAGAATCACTACAATAAGGAAGCGTAAGTTTGATTTGCATAAAAGCAACTTTCGGAAGTTGAAAAACCTTTTCTATGTAAGAATTACATGCTAATGCCATGTTACAGCTGTAGCCTTAAATCAGTACTAAAATGTCCTGGGGAACGAATGGGTAAACAAACACAGAAAAAAGAACACACTCAAACACACCGAAGAAAGTGCTAAATATGTTTATATGTTTATAGGTTGAATAATTATTAGGACTTCTCACAGAGTTATTTATACCACACTGGTAACACCTGTAAAAAATGTACTTCACCGATTTGCTCTGGGTATTGTTGGAGAATCACACACAGTACGTTGGTACCACTGGCTAATTAAGAGGCCTATTAGTAATCAGCATATATTATTTATATTAATATAGTGATTGAGGTAACATAAATTATTCAAAGTCTCCTGAATATTTATTCAGTACTTAGTTGTTGACATGTGTAATACCCAAGTTATATCCCAAGTTTACAGAGTTACATGTTCAGTACTAGAGGTGGATATTGATGAATACTTTTACCATAACATACATATTTGATTATTTGTCTAGACATATCAATATAGCTTATCAAAAATAACTATTTTGTTTAAGCAAGGTTATCTACATATTCAATATATAAGCTATGCATCAATTTTAATCATGAAAGTAGGAAGCTGCTAAGTGTTGACTAAGGTAGAGGCTTGCAGTTAAAATTAAAGTGGACAAAGCTGTTGAGCGCAGTGCGCGCGGTAACAAAGATGTTTATTGTGTTGTCCATTTTCATGCTTTTAAATTTAATGTAAACAGCACAGGCTATTGGGAACTATTGCCAGGAGTCTGTCATGCTAGCTAACCGTAGCAAACTTCTGTAAAAGGATGTCAGTGTTAGTTAAAGTACACATGTTGATATTTGCACTAAGGAAGCCGCACAATATGGCGAATGTATACAAAGGCGCTCCCTTCATCGCCCGTCAATAAGCTGTCCGTCTCCATATTTGACAACGATGATTTTATCACAAAGCCCCATTCCTACCATTTAACATGAATACACTATTTTACTTCCCACCAGTCCTGGAAACAAAAGATTCTTCGAGCCATGTGAAGTTAATTTTATTAAATTAATCCTTAGGCAGAGGAAACAATGGGTGTTTCATAGCGGTAATAGTTTAAAACTGTGACGAAGAATAACAAAACAACACGATAATAGATGTCCACTACCCTGTTATCCTCTTTTACCCTACTCTTCACTCAATAAAGGTATGCTCACAAGAGCCACAGGGTTACGGGTAGAGACAGATCGCTGGGTGTGCTACTTATTGCACAAGTAAAGAAGGCTGAGAGCTGAAAGAAAGAAAAAAACTGAATAGGAGGAAGGACAAAGTATCAGAATGAACCGGTGGCCACCTAAACAACAAACAAAACTCAGCAAACAAATGACAAGTCAAAAACATGAACTTACTTCATGGATGAGTTTTCCTGATAGTATTACAGAAATAGGACTGTGCAAACCATATGGTTCAAATCTGCTATCAGTCTATGGGGACAATAAATAAATAAGACATTTTAGAACTGCCCTGTGTTTTAGGTTTTCATGTTGGAAATAATGAATATATATGAAATTCAAAGAGTTAATCCAACTGGAAAGGGATGCCCAGAACCGTCCGATGGTGGGGTGTAGTTGCGGCCCTATGCTCCACTGGGGGCGACTAGGAACAAGAAGAAATAAAAAGTTAGGGTAATGCCAAATTGGTAATGGTTAATTGTAGTCGAGACGGCTGTGACTAAATTCTCGCATGTGTATTTTTTTCAAAATCCATTTTCAGATCATGAGTCAACTGACCATTGTTATGGCCG
Source organism: Pomacea canaliculata (assembly GCF_003073045.1). Taxonomy (NCBI): domain Eukaryota; kingdom Metazoa; phylum Mollusca; class Gastropoda; order Architaenioglossa; family Ampullariidae; genus Pomacea; species Pomacea canaliculata. The sequence goes on from NC_037599.1 coordinate 5,566,843, forward strand.
CTGCAATGCTTCCCTGCAGCTGGATGACACCACAAGCAGGACCTGTCTTCACGTACAAGAAAGCCAGCGGACAGACCTTTGCTGACCCGGAAATGACGGTTTCGGCAAGGTCACGGATCCACTGCGCCATCGCGTGTAGGAAATACCCACACTGCACTGCGTTCGCGTACGACGACCAACGTTCCTCGTGTTTGCTTCGATCTGCGATGTCGGCGACCTCCGACCCTGCCAAAGGATTATCCCTGTACACAGACGGTGAGTAATGTCCCTTTTGTAGAGTAACTGTTATAATTGTATATTCCTAGATGGTTTTATATTCTGATGTTGTTGTAGTTTAATACAGTAGTAACTGTAAGATGATAATTTGTGGTTTGAGTGTTTGTATATTTGACACACGCGTACGCGTGTGCGAACAGACGCCAGAAGTATTTCACACACACTTCTTGTCATTTCTTATTTCGTTTGCTTAGAAATCATCCTTGAAAACATTACAAACTAGTCAGTAAAATATTTCTGGACACAGCGAGTGCTTACAAGAAGGTTTGTGGTCACTCGTGTCCCATCTGCTTCTTGTCTACTTAGAGTCGCACTGTCCATACACCGCACTCAATATCAGTCACGGGTCAGTGACGTTACAGAGGTCACTGTGGTCAGTGGAAGGGAACGTCACCTGTGACAACGACTACTTTCTTCTCCAAAATGTGACTCCAGCGGTCACGTGCCTGGCTAATGGCCGCTGGACATCAATCAACGCTGAGTGTGCCAAGCGAGTGTGGAGATACCCTGAGGTAGGAGGGTCCGTCTGCCTAGAGGGGTCACTGTCAGGTCAGAACGAGACATGTGAAAGAAATATTGACTTTATATTACAAGAGAACAAACAATCACAAGATAAAAGAAAAAATATATCGATAAATATTTTACCTGCAGAAAGCTAATTCATGTAACGGTAGGATGACTTATTGGAATGAAATTGCTTTGTATTGACAACCTCTTTGTTACTCAGACGGCAGCATGTCCACATTGGAAATGGAGAGACAGAGACTTCCTTTGTAATCGATCTCATGCATCCATTACACGCATTTACTTTTCTAAAGCTCTTGAGGCCAACTTTGGCTGAAGCGTTTTGTAAACAATATTTAAAGCAGCTTAACGGATCCGATGTGAGCAGCAATGAGCTTGATGTCATCGGACGACACTCCAGATTTATTTCAGCACACAATTTAGTGATGATATTCGCATCCCCACTGTAACTAACTGTCGTCCTAACTGGACTTAATTTTTAAGAGCTTGCACGCTGAGAATAATGACTACAGACAGGCAGGACACAGTCAAAGTTGTATACCGATGTTCGTAAGTACTTTTTGAATGTATGATAACGATGTACACCTCTGCTCTCCCTGTTTTCACACAGACGAAGAATTTTTACGGTGTGCATTTTCCTATACCTGGGACAGTCGTCACGGCTGGTCACTGTGTGTCGAGGGTGTTCCTACAAACAACACAGTGTAATGTTTTCTTTTAATCCATCATATTTCTTAAAATGTTTTTTCTTTGAACGTGGTATTTATGTGCGCTAAGCAGGAATAATTGCCCGGTCTGATTGTACTTACTAGCTTTCATAGTAATTGTTCCATATTATCTACCTAGTAAACAAAATCATGACTATAAAATAATAAAGGAATGAATAAATGAATTTGTGATTTGTCGAAACTTATATAGAACGTAAAATAGTAGAAAAAACTCATTTCAAATAAATTGTTTTCTTGGTTTCAACAGCATACCAATAAATGTATACAGCGGACCAAACGTTTACCTCCACGTTAAATGGCTGTTAAATGGGGGTTATCTAGGAATCAATGACTGGAAAAATGGATCGTGGGGATCAGAGATAGGTGTGAGGAATCCTCCATTCCCCTTGACAGTGGGAAAACCCTTCTTCTACAGAATGATCCGTGACCAACTCCACTTCTGTCGGCGTGAGTGCAGCTCAGTGATGGGTGGGTTGGTTGGTTGGTTGGTTGGTTGGTTGGTTGGTTGGTTTGGTTGGGTTTGGTTTGGTTTGGTTTGGTTTTGGGTTGGTTTTGGGTTGGGCTGGTTGGTTGGTTTGTGTGAGTTGAGTTTAGTTAGGTCGGGTTGGGTTGGGTGAGTACTTTGGATATTTGGTTTATTAGGATGGCTGGTCGTCAGCGGTCTAGACTCTCAACTGCATTTTTCGTGAGTTACCTCGACTGGATGCTGTCAGTGTGATGTGTATTTTCCTCTGCTGCAGATCTACATGAACAACACGTTCTTCTACACATTTACTCCACGAATCCTTCCTTCTACTTTTTTTGACATAAACATTGGCGGAGACGTGAACCTGACAAAAGTGGAGGCGTGGTGCAAAGGTTGACCCCAAGCAACTGAGTTTTGTGAGGACTATCTGGTGTGGCGGCAACAGTTTGTTCAGCTGCTGGGTAGTGATAACTGCTAGCAAAAACAAAAAACTTCTGGTTAATATCAGGTACCAAACAACAACAGGGTCATGTTTAGCAGCACTGCTGTTACATTCCGGTTATTTATTTGTGAAATGCTCCGGGACTATTTTTGTTTTATTTTCCTACAGAGTTGCCGTTAGACTTAAAAAAAAATTTATTCACGTACGCACAGTTTGTTTGTTTGTGTTTTATGCCGTGCTAGCAACTATGGCTACATAAAGGCAAAAAGGAGTTGTAACTTTAAAGGTTTTGAAATACGCACGCACACATTCTCTTAATTAATCTCTCTCTCTCTCTCTCACACATACACAAAATAAAACACAAAACCTCGTTGCCAGCAGATTTGATAAACTTTACAACATTATTTATTCTGAATGTTTGCAATATACACTTTAGCCATTCAGTGCAGCTGTCACCCACCTCTAAAAGATTGGTTTGTAGACTACAGTGTAGACAATGTCTTCATTAACTCCTTCCCGACCTAACTACTTTATTTCCTGTAACAATTTTTTAATTGGATTTTTATGTACATGCCCTCCTTACCCTGCTAGCTCTCTGTTTCTTATTTTTGTAGTACTTGATTTCGAGGGATAAATTGTATTGAAAGAACGTTTAAGCTCGTTAACAAATTAATTGTTGTATATTCACAATAATGCTTTTCTTGGTGTTCTAAAAGTATATTTAAAGCACTTAGCTTGATTACCGTGAAACTGTACATTATGCAACATTGTTTAATATTGTAACTGACATTATCAGCCATAGTAAGATAATCACACTCACTATGCCCTAAAGTATAAAAATGTCGTTTTGAGTTAATTGTGGGAACATGTTCGTGTTGTACATTATGTAGTATGTGCCGAAGCTCAGACTGATACTCAGTGTTGTTTACCAACACGATGGTCAGCTTAAACAACAGCGCATGTGCAAAGAGCCAGAGATCATCATTCAAAAGACATTTGGTATCCTGCTTATAGCTACACTTGATCTCCACAAAGTAGATTGTAATCTTATTTTATTTATCAACCAGCCTTATCATAAAAGCACTATTTAAGTAGTTGTGAAGATGAAGCTTATCTGTGTTTAGAATAAACAAGTCGTTTTAAAGACTTCAGATTTCCTCCCTAGTTATTGTCTTATGTAAATAACTACGGTCACGTCAACACGTCAACAATACAACAGAAAAATATACACACGTCTACCATCGTATTGTAGCAGAAGTGTGGTTTCCTGATCACCTGTCAGTCTGGTTGATTGTTCTTTCCATTATCAAAGACAAGAGTTGACATAAAGTGTAGCTTACACGAAACTAAAGACAAAGTAAGATGTCTGACATCAAAACACTTTTGTTCTCTGGTCATAAACATTTGTTAGAGGTTTTTTTGTTTGTTTGACCAGGCAGTATTACCTCCGGGTATCTCCAGACTATCTTCAAACATCGGAGGTCACTCCACTTCCCATCAGCCACACACGTGACCTGCGGTGTAGACGGGAAGTAGTCGCCATGACACGTGACCTCTGCTTGCACGCTCCACAGAGACCGCTGGATGGTCACTGCTCCAACAATCATTTAAATGCAAATTTCCTTCGACTCTGACCGCTTTGTTACACACACTTCACGCTTTCCTGTCTTTCATGCCCAAGTCAAAGCTTGTTTATAATCACATCCATGTTTAATGTAGTCAGGCTGCTTGTGAGTGCGTTCCCCGTATGTCAGCTTGTAAAAGTTGTTTTTCTTGAGGCTTGCCATTAGTACTAGTGACAGACATTAGCAACCGTCACGGACCGCTGACAGTGGGAGAAGCAAGTTGCAGAACTAACCACAATGATTTATGAAAACAAAAATATAGCTTCCGAAGAACATCGATACAGTTGCATTGTGTGCTGGCCACAAGTCCAGATCTTTCATTGCCGATCCACGAGAGTGGCTAACCCTCAAAGAAAACAAATTTTAAATAAGGTAGTGAGGTGCGGGGATTGTTTAGATGACCGGGTGAATTCAATGATATGATACATGAATATATTTGTGCAATTATTATGATACATTATTACCATGCACACAAACACATGCACAAAGTGGAACCCCGATTTCTTCGACAGGGAGGTTTTCTCAGGCAATTAAAACATCCCCGTAGTCATAGTAAGACTGCTAGACACTGTAGTCATAGCAAGACTGCTAGACCCTGTAGTCATAGCAAGACTGCTAGACAGTGTAGTCATAGCAAGACTGATAGACAGTGTAGTCATAGTAAGACGGATAGACACTGTAGTCATAGTAAGACTGATAGACACTGTAGTCATAGTAAGACTGATAGACACTGTAGTCATAGCAAGACTGATAGACACTGTAGTAGTTCACAGGGAAGGGAAGGGTATTCTAGTATTATAGCTACAGACAATAATACCAGCAACATTGATGCTTTGAGGTCTGTGCATTCCTATTAACCAAGTATCTTAGGAAGTCGCCAAATTATGAATTACAACAATCCAACCTCGACAGCACAAACTTTCCAACAAATCTGTGTGCATGCCTGTCTGCATGTGTTCATAGTGTGTGTGTGTGAAAGAGAGAGAGAAAAAGAGTTCATCTGTAAGCCTGTCTGTCATTGCTTTCCATTTCTGCTTGTCGTTTACTTTTCCTTTAACTTCATGCATCAATTGAATTATCCTCTAAAAAAAGTAAAACTAAATATAAAACAAAACCGGGACAGACACTGGACTGTGTTTCTCGAGAACAAAGACGCGCTGAGTCAACGGCGAGGAGACAGCCCGGAAGTGATGCAACAGGAACAGAGCCCCAGAGTGTCAACCAGACAATGTTATTGAATCCTTGTCCCTTGTCCCTTGTCCTTCTCTCTATCTGCCGTGCGTGTTTGGGGAGCCCTCCAGACACTCCCTCCTACTGCGGCTCTCTTCTGAATTTGCCGCGTGTTGATATGTGTCCTGGCTGTTAGCTGTGTGGGCTTGTTGTGTGGGCTGTTGTGTGCCAGTTGGCAGCCCCTTGTCACCAACATTTCCTGTATAACGAACAATCTTTGTGTGGGGGATTGAACAGAAGGAGGTTCAAATAACTGAACTAGTAAATTTCGATGTTACTTGATAACTTTGTCGGACACTTGCGTCATCGGTTAGCGCTTGACCATAATTTATGTCTATATTTTGTGGTATAAAAATATTTTAAAATACAGTAATATATAGTCACTCATTTGTAACAATTTGCTTTGATAAGAAGGCTACTTTCTGGCTCTTGAAACTTCACATTTAACACTTGGCCTAGACGGCAACAACATTGCCAACAGCAGCTCATAACTGAAGGGATGGAGTAGACACAAACAACAACTGAGCGAGAAGAAACCTTAAGTTTAAGGAAAGGCTAAAAGTATTGTAAGAGGCAACAGGTGAAGAGATTTAAGATGTGTGTGACATGGAGTATGTGATAAAAAAAATAATAATAAAAAACAACAACGAATGTCCTTCAGTTCAGTTTAAAGCACTCAGATAGCCCAATATTTTCAAATTATAAAAATATTCAAATAAATTTAAGTGTTCCAATAAACAACATTCGTTTCTTCGAGTCTAATTTTGGTGTGGGTGTTTTTGCCATAAATACAATTATTATAAATCCTCTTGTTCAAAAGGTCAAACGAAACTTCATCTTGCGAAACTTAATCATGAACTTCAAAAAATAAGAGACAATTGGAGATGAGTTTGTGAAAGAAAGCTGTACAGCATCCTACTGCGTTTCTCTTTTTCTGACAGGTGTACGAGCAACAGTCTCCCTCTAATTTCATTTTTCTCTCTCCCTTCCTTCTTACAGTGGAGGTAGCAGCTGAAGTCCAAGCACCCCACCCATCTCCCTTTTCCTCCCGCGTTTATTTCCCAGCCAAACCTAAAATGTGTCCAAACAAACGGAAACAAACTGGAAACTCAAAGACAAGAGAGACCTGCTCGGCAACTGTAATTAGCTGCTGGGGGCAAAGCAAGCAAGAGTTGCCACAAATAGCTGCAGGCGGTCTGCAAGTCGGGTCTGGCAGGCATCCGAAATTTTCCACGTTTCTGCGTTTTTGTTTGAGCCAAGCATGTTCCTGGGTTTAAACAAATGACTCGTGTTGCTGACTCCCAGTTTCCACGTTCGCGCGCCACCTGGTGTCAGATCAAAAACAACATGTAACTGACTGAGCATGCGCCGTGAAGGGATGGAGGAGGAAGAGAATGGGGAATGTTGGGGAGGAGGAAAATGTGAAGGAGCACCTTCCAAAACGGACGCCCTATTAGTGAGCGGTTGGCACGTTTGTTAGGTTTTACTGGGCAGCACACAGCAGCAGCCGCCCCCGCCGCCATCCATGTCCACTGACCTCTGACCTCGCCGTTCTGGCGGTGCATGTAGTGCGACCGTCGCAACGCCGTCTTGCCACATTTCACACGACATTTCTGATTTGGCACCAATCCCTGCTTTAAATGAACGGCGTGCCCCTTTTTTTTTCTTGTTTTATTTTGAAAGCATTTTAAAGGGCATAGAGTTCTGTCCAAAAGTCTTGTATTTCTTGTTATTATTATTTTTCTTATTTTGTTCAGAAAAGATGACAGAGAAAGCGAAATACACTGCATACTCTTAATGAACCCATTGATTCGTTCTTCAAAACTGTTCCTTCGTAGTGATTGGCAAGGAGTGCTTTGGAATACCCCAGATGTTTACTTGTTCTAAAGAGCTAGGGTCATATGGAGAATGGGGGACTGAAGGGAGCACAGAACAGTTTCTTATCGTTGTTTGATGTCGTATCTTACATTGAATCGACATCATATTTTCTGCAGAACCTTTGACCTGTGGCGCAAACAGTGTCACAAGAGTGCACGAGACGTGTACCGAGGCTCTCGTAAAGGTTCGGAGGGCGCTGCAGGCTTGGTCTAGAGTCCACGAAACACTCTGCAAGCACTTAAGTAACACGCCAAAGGGCAGCACACGCGCACAAGCCTGAAAATTCTCTTCTTCCAACATGCTGACCCTCGTGTAGTTAATAACAGCACAAATGCAGAACCAGACCCCCCCCCACACACACACACCACTCTCGAACACATGTTTCACAGGAATGTAGAAACCTACAGACCTAAAACACTTTCCTACTCGCATATACGTATTTTCTTATTGTAATGTATAGTTTATCTATCTTTCTTTTTCAAGCACACTCGCTAACACATCGACAATCACGCATGAAGACCAATTTCCCCTTCATCCCTCCAACATTTGGTGAGCAGACACGGCGAACGCACATACAGACTAAAGCAGTACTACAAAGATAATTTACTATGAAAAATAATTATCAAAAGCTCTCTCTTCTTTGATTTTTTTTTTACCTTTCTCTCACTTTCATGCTCTCCTTGTTCTCACACTTTGCACACACACACAAATCCAGAACACTCAGATCTTCTCTACTTCAGATTGAAACACACAGACACAAATTAAGATACATTCACACCTGCAATCCCAAAAGACATGTCCTACAACTGACGGGTACCTCCCTCCTCTCTCTCTCTTATTTCTGTTGTTCTGCCTCTATGAGTATTACACTGTGTACCTTTATTCCGGTGTTTGCGGCTGCCTTTGGAAAGGGAAGAGAGAAGGAGAAGGCGACAAACAAGCAAACAAGGAAGGACGCGAGGAGGAAGCCTGGCCAAAGGTGTTGGAGGATGAAAGAACATCCCTACTTCCGGCCGAGGGCTGAGCCCGCTGAGTGGCGCCACTGGGGCAGTCGTCGACGTGATCTAATCATCACCAGCCTCGTTGTGGTCAGCTGAGTCGCTAAACTTCGTTGTGTACAGGGATTTGTTGGCGCTAGTGTGATACAAATACGTGATGTAAAGACTACAGTTTCCACAAGATGATAGTTATGGCAATACTTATGCATCTCGAGAACAAAAGGAGGTTGTCTGATCTTGAGAGTTGTTATTCAAGGCGATTTTTTTGTTTAAGTAGCATATGGCACAATAGTAGACTTCTAGATGTATTTTATTTATGTTAACTTAAATTATACCATGATCCTATAACTCTCATGCACACACTTCTATCCTATCATCATAAAATCGTAGCGGAGTGATGCTCTTTATTAAAGCCATTTTGATTTTTTAAAATTAAACTTATTATCGCGATTGGAATAGAAATGATAGAGGTCCATTCAAAAAGAGAAAGGAGTTATAAAAAGTTCAGGAGCTTTCAACTGAAGAATTTCGATGTTTCTTTTGATTCTGCTTTATGCCATGTCTCGTCCCAATATCATAATCCCACTTCCTTCAGAGCGCTCTGCAAGCCGTCCTCCTTGTGACGAACGTTGGACAAAAACCGCCGGCTTTTTTCAGGAAACTAAAACATTCCCATCGGGCACTGTCAATAGGAAGTTGCGCACTAACCTTGTTCAGCCAAGGTCAAGGCTGTGTGTTCTGGGAAGACCCTTGGAGACGTGAACTAACGCTGCCTCCACCTCCATGACCTCAGGCTTGTGAGGAATCTGCCGCCTGCCTTGCCGACCGCTTGACGAGGATCAGGAGACGAGCGTCGATGGCCTCTGAAAGCTTGAGATTGAGGCAAAGCTGCGCGCGCATCCCGTGACGTGGGAAGATGATCCGTCGCTAGGTGTTGTTAGAGGTTTAAAACGAGAAAAGTGATGTAGAATATCGCTGTCATTGAATATCACATAAGATACAGGTTTGGCCGAAGATGTCCAATCAGACATGAAGATGAAATATTGGCTCTGATCGCGGAAAGTTTGTGTCGAAGAATGGTAATAGAGGGTTAGGCTGGTCTCCCTTTGGTAATTAGGAAAATTTAGGTAATCATGATTAAAGGACATGTTTTTTTTTCTGGAATTGTTTCGTTAGTTAGCTAGTTTGAGAATTACACAAAAACTGCTACATGCACGAGAATGAGAGAGAGAGGAGTGTGTGTGATGCAGACTAAGAGGAACTAACCCCTATTTACTGCGCGAAAAGAAATTGGCTTTTATGCGTAAATATACAACAAAACCATTGCATTTCATCGTATATTTATGCCAGAAAAATATTGTTTACTTTTAATCGTGGTAAAATATTACACTTTTCGCAGGAGGTGTTTAAATGCTGACCTGAAGCCATGAATAATGAATTCGCATTCAGAGGAAATGTTATAAAAGGTTTGAGTGCATCCTTACTGCGATGTGACTCGACATGAAGTGCGGACAACAGCAATGATAACAAACACGAGAGGGTCAAACGCAGGTGAGAGCACAAAAGGTTCGTTCTGCACATGATTGATTTTGTTGTTTTTAGCTGAGCGGTCCTTGTTAATCAGAAGTGTTTTACTCCTTTCCATCCAATTAAGTTTTGTTATGTAAAAATTTCTGTTAAGTACAACGAGTTGAACAAACGTGTTTGTTTGTGGCTGTGAGTGATGGGACACTTTTGCAATGTGTGTGTGTGTGTCTAAAAGACTATAAAAGAATTAATTGTGCATTGAATCTGGCATCGTGTATGGGTTTTCAAAATGACCAAAGTGAACTAAACCCCGAGGACGTTTTAATGAGAAGAAAAGAATTTTTTTCACTTCTTTAAAACATAAACTGCACTTGTTTCTTATGTACCTGTGTAAAGACAATGATGTTACACTCAACTCCTGATGAGCCCCGTATCCATTTAAACAGCACTTTTCCTCTCCTCTTGAGGTATATATAAATGTAGGCTCGTAAATAATCACGACAAACCTCTCTTTCTCATAAAGGACCACACACACAATGTGATTTCATTTGTACATCAGCCTGATGCTACTATCACAAATCTACTCCATTCCAAACGGACTGTAAAATGTTGACAATTGTTAATACCTTTTATGTTCCGCAGTCACCTTCCTCCGTCCGTCCCACCATCTATTGTCTGTCCCATGTTATCTGATGACAAAACACACAGACAGAGATAAACTGTAAAAAGAGTGTGAGCTCGGAAGACAAGAAAGCTGAGAGCTCCAGATACACCTACCTGCAGACTACTATACAGTGCTAGTTGCAGACATAGTTTCAGGTACTGACAAGGTGTACAGTACTAAGTACACGGACTGACATGTAAGTTTGCACGTCACGTCTCGATCTCTTCCTCCTCATGCGTGACGTCACGCTCACCATCCTTTCTGCACGCGCATACCATTGGCCACATGTCACATAACCCGGTCCACAAGTCACAAGCCGCTGTCTAACCGTGACATTAACACTGTCCACACGTCACACCCACACGTCACTTCCTCTCACGCAGCACTAATAGCCATCGAGTAGCCGGCTAACAAGGACGCTGTGGAACAGGGAGTGGATTTTACTACGGAGCAGAAAGATCTCCCTGTTTAGAACGTGTATGTCCTCACTCTTTCTGCCAATATATTATGACATTTTTATTGCGAACTCGCAAGAACAGGAAGCCGTGTGGCACTTACACTACATTTTATGTGTATTGTGCGTGGCCTCGTGCTTCCTTTGGCTTCAAACTGCGCACCTACCTTGTGCGAGGTCGAAGATCTTAACAGTTCTAAGTCGCCACACAGCCATTATCATCTTCAAGCAGATATCAGACGACTGGTGTAGCCGTTATTACTCGATCTTGCCATATCGCCATGATCATCAGTTGTTTGTTTGTTGTTGTTTTTTTGTGACACAAATCAATAATATTTGCGACATAGTTCTACAACATTTTTTATCAGTATCGACTCCATCTTGTCCGGAATTCACAGTAAGATAGAAAGAGTAATATCAATTTAAACTTTTAATTTTGACGCAATTCTAATTAACTTTTAACTGATTTTAATAATTAATTATAATAATTCACTGATTCATGGTTAATGGAGGTCCCAGGTCTCTGCACCGCTGTAGACGATAAGCACACTTTTCATTTTTTGGTAAATAATGGGATCGTGAAGTGTGTTCACTCTCAATGAGTGACGTCAGCTTGCTTGACGCCTTCCGCTAACGTGAAGCCGACCTCTTGCAGACCGGAAGCCATTTAGCGAGAGACGAGAGTGGTCACTCCTACACGGCCACCTCGCGTGCAATCAGGACAGATACACGGCGTCATATCCGGTCGTGAATGGCGCACAACGAGGACGAATGAAAAGTAGGCTAGGTCTTTTCCGCGATGAAGTCTCAGATTTTACTAGAAAACGACGCTTGTGGCGTCTGAGCTTTATCGTGATTATTATTTTTCTTTCTTCATTTTCAGAAGATGAAACTCAAATGAACGTTCCGTGCAGATTGATGACTGATGTGATGAAGACCAGCGATGTAAGGACCATCACTCTTTGTAAACAAACTATTTACAGTTCAGTCGTACACATAGTTAAAGAACCATGTTTACTTAGAAGATGAATAAAAAACTGTGAACTCTTAGCTAGCGGGCCTACGATCTGTGCATCTGATGAAGCTCAGCGAGGGAAAGAAACCACTTGCACGCGCTCCTTCACACTATCATACTTGGCCCCGTATCAGCAGACATTGATAAGACTTGGGAGAAGTTCAACTACAATCCCCTTGACTTTTTTACTGGCTCACTTCCATGTATTTTTAGTCTCGGAGAAATGTTTTTCGTTCTTACTGCTGACGGTTGCAGAGATAACTCTATTCGCGGAATGAAGAGTAAATGGTGCCACAGAAATGGGGCGAGAAAGATCTCGAAGAAGAAGGAGAGTAAAAGAAAGAAAATGGAAAAGAAACCCTCAAAAGACAGACCGATGGGAAGAAAAAATAATGTCCACCCTAACAATTTTCTCTAATCTCATCCCACTCTTGAGGTCCTATCAAGGAATTTCTCTCTTCTTACTTTCTCTGCTGTTAGGGTTTGAGCAACATCAACTTTCAGCCCTTCACCTGCTTCATCCACCGGCCCACAATTCCACAGGTTTTTTGTTCAAAGGAGTTCTTGATCCCAGCTTCCGCTTTTAATCGGATATAAATCCCAGAATGCCTCCGGAGTTTGTTGCCGGTCTAAAAATAGCCAGGGCTAGGGGCGTGCCAAGCGGCCAAATCTTTGTGTAGCACAAGGGAGCTAACTAGGATACATTGGGAATGGAGACAACAGGAGAGGTAAAGGACTTCTCTGTCCAACCTCCGCCCATGGGGTTAAACTCGAACAAACTTGAAGGTGTGAAAGGACTGCGTGCTATTTCTTCGTAAATAGTGAGAACCAGCGGACAGTAAACACCGGAATAAATCGACTTCAATGTCTAACACGCACACACAAAATACCTTAAGTATAAATAGAATTAAACCAAGATGCATAGAAAAGCTTTGCACATGTAGGGTTAATTCAACACTCATTGAGCATTAACTTTTGCCCACAGCCATTAAAGTCTTCTTTTTCAAAGTTTACCTGCTCAGTGATATTTATAGCTCGTAACGCGGCGATAGCTAACTCATTACAGGTAATAACAATCAAACATTTTTTTAAAATCCCAGTTATTGGACAAGCAATTGATATTCTTCAAGCTGCCTCAACAACCTTGAACTGTCTGGAACCGTAAAAAGCAGTTACAAAAATACGTTTGAAAAATTTGCAAGTCAAGCAGTAAACAGCTTTGAGAAATGACATTTTTGTGGAACTGGTCACAGCATCTTTATGAGCCTAGGGATTAATTTCTCTGAAGTCGAGTGATGTACGCTACACGATGCTCGCATATTTCAAGTCGGTGGGTGTCTAGAAATACAAATGAGGCTAGAAATACAGGACATCACTGATGCTTTCGCCGCTTGTTACAAATGTCTCGTTACATCACAACAGGCTTGCCGAGCTTGTTGACAACGTGTTGCTACAACTCCTTCTCTTCTTTAACATTGTAACTAATATGTATTGAGAGATGTATACAAAGTTGAGGGCTGCTCAATTCAACTCATTTTTCGTGAACGCGATTTGTAGGTTACGAGTCTTGGCAGAGCTCTGCGTGTGACGTCATCGTTTGTCGAGCCTTGGCGAGTTCCTCCCTCTGTTTGTTTTCTGTTCATCGCGTCCAGCGCTTTTTTAAACTTTCTTTGTTTGTTTGTTTTGCTTTTTTGTTCTTACTTCTTCCTTTCAAGTGATTTTTTTATTCATTCCTTTAACCCTTTCTTTCTTTAGTTTTTTTTTTCTCTTTTTCTGTGCTTTTTCGAATCCTTCATATCTTTATTCATTTATTGACCGAAGCTGCTCCACTATATCCTGACCACCTTTTACAGTAGAATACCTTTGAAAGTATAGTTATTTATCTTGCAGAAAAAGTTAGGGATTTCTTATGGAGCATACATTTTGTTAGTCTCTAAATCCTTTTTGATTTCTTTTTCAATTGTCATTGTCCGCATCTATCTGTGTTCACATCTCTCTCTCTCTCTCCGTACAGCTTCCATTTAAATTTAACCCAGTCGAGGAGTAAGATAACAGATTACAATGATTCCTCATTTTTATCATTATCATCATCTGCTTAAATCAGTTTCCTCTTCGTTTGTCGTGACCATTGGCATATCCGCATGCTTGTGAAGCCAGGAGAAGCGAACTCCACCCTCAGTGTAAGTAGACAAATTACTCTTGCCAACAGGGGCCTAGGAAGACAATCACAACGCCGAACAATAAGGAAGGAAGGTGATTTTTGTGGGAGGTTGGCTGGATGCTGAGTGCTTTACTCAAAGAAGGAAGTGAGATGTTTGTAGAAGCGGCGACAAGGGCCACAACAGCAGTACCTGCTTTGTTGACCGTCCTCTTGGCTGTTATAATCGAGCGAACGTTTATGTCACTGGCTTAGTAAACGACGAGTTCTATTTTTAATACTCTTCCGCTTTTTTTTTTTTGCTTTGTTTATTTTCTTTCTGTCTTAACACAAGCTTTCTCTATTTCCTTCACACACTTTCTTTCTCTCTTTTTCTTTGTCGCTCTGTCTTTCTGTCCTGCTCTATCCTCCCACTCCCTCCCAACGCTATTTGTGTCATCGTGTTTTATTTGGCTTGTTTTCGTTCTCGCCTATCCTGTCGTCTGTTTCCCTGTTGTTTACAATCAGGGCATTGCGGTGTATATTAAGCGGCGGCAGGTGCAAGCTTAATCTCACCTACAGCTGTTTCTATTGTCCTTTCCTTAACTGTCACAAAAATACTCTAGGTCTCGCGCAAAAATTGCATTCTAGTGAAATATATTATTATAATTAGTATATAATTAGACACGAAGTAATCCCAAAAGCATTTAAGTTGTCATTTTCCTACAAGCTTTACAATGTAGGGATGACATTAATACACCCATGAACAGGAAAGGAGACTAATGTTCCTGTCTTTTTATGAAAGATTAAGTGGGCGGCTTAAATCATGTCATTCTCCTACACATACATAGGCAAACGCGTGCGTGCACACACACTAACAGGCGTGCTGACGAATACAACCCACGACCAAGATCATAACACTCAAAAGTTTGTCATGTGGTCAGCAGGTCAGTCTCTCTAGGAAACAAAGGACAGGCCGGGACAACGATGACCACCGATGAACGTTTGAGTAAGCAATTAAATCGAGTTCAGGGGAAGGACTTACAATAATGACTTTTTGAGCGAAAAAAATCCCCAAATAAACAGAAGTGAAGGTCTTCTGCACTCTTTGTTGTGTGCGTCGTCAAGTCAGGATTGTAGGCAAGCCGTTAACATACAGGCTCTGCCCCGAGTCTAGTCCGTCCTAAAATATTGTGGTGTCAATGCCTGGAGCCCCCGGGATCCGTCTCGACCCTGACCCTTCGCGACCTTTGCCGGTCTGCTGCAACACCTTTCAAGTTGTCAGGTTTGAGAACGTCCGTCCACGCCCTCACGCGCCCTCCGCCGCCACGTCCTCGACAGTCCTTGACGTGGTGACGTGACCCGGTGACGTGATGTAACAGAGTCGCTAGGTTGTAGTACTCGGTGGAGTAGGAACCAGGAGTTAGTAACCGCCCCCTAGTTTACTGTCATCAGTTCAGTTTGCCACCATCGCCCTCCCCACTACCAAAGCCGAGCATCTTTCTACACCACTGCATGGTACGTTAGCGTTACCTTTGCTAGAAAAACACTCATCACCGGCCAGCCACCCCTTTAACAGGGAGCACAGTCCTTTTCTGTTCTGAAACACACAAATCGGGAGATACAGAAAATTCCCTCGACCTCGTAATAACCTGTAGTCTTGCTCGGATTTGGTTGAAACGACTTACTGCTCTAGTGTCGGAGTCAACGCTTTTTAAACATTAATTTTAATGTTTAATTTTCTGTGAATGAACACACATAAACACACACGCGCTCTCTTCTCACACCACAGACAGGGAGAACTAGAAAACTTAAGAGAAGAAGACAAAGAGAGGAGAAGGTTGATGTCAACAGTAACAAATTAACACGCAGTCTCGTTTTTCTCTCGGTCAACAACCTGTAATATGTCTGACTCACTGAGTCACAGCTGTTTGTCACCGATTCCGCCTGCTTTCCGCATACTTGCACAGATGTTAGCGATGCATCTTCGGCAACAAAACATTTTGTTTTCTTGGCAAAACACTGAGCTACCATACCTACACACACTCCCCAACTCTGCAGCTTAAGGTACTTTCAATCTCTCTGTTCTAAAGAGTACATAACGAAGTCTTACAACCAAAAAATTCTTCAAACTTCATTTATAACTCATTTTTTCTTGCGTCCTGTCCACAATTTTTCATTTCTAAATATATGCCATTCTTAGAGTATGCTTACTTGTGCACCGGTAAAGGCAGGCATGTATATAGATCAAACATACCTGATGTTTGTTTAAATAACTTTAAAGTTTTGTGGCCCGAGTTTCATACCATTTAAACCAACAAGCTTTTTTAAGTAAGATTTTCCCACATTTTACCTACTCGACATCTGCGGTTATTGACATTGCTCTGAAATTCATTTTGGTTGTCAAGAAGCACGTGACACATGGAGGAAGGGGGTCATGATGGGGTCAAGGAACCTAACTCCTGGAATACCGGCTACAGAAAGAAAAGAGCGAGGGAGAAAAAAATCTCAGATGAGATACTGGGGGCCCAGGAAATGGCTGTTTACGTTGAAGGAGCGGGGGCCGGGGGCTATCTGATGTCGACTGACACTTGCCACAATCCCTAGCATGCCCCCTGACCTCATGAGGCTCCTTGCTGTTGTTGTTTACATCGTCTTGCCATGAAAACACGAGTCTGATGCGGCGGAGAGAGAACATTACACACACGCGCGAATCTTTTAATCTTAATAGACGACAAACGTGTGTGTGTTACTGTAAACACTAAATAAGTGTTAATGTTATTATTGTTATATGTAATCAAAAGAAAAAAAAAGCGTCCTTCTGTCGCTCGCTCTGTAAGTTCGCATATAAATAGAGTTGTAGACTTACAGGCAAAAGAATCGAGAAATAACATACAAATAGGTTATTCCTACTGGTGATGATTAATAAAACATCAACCAGTCGCGAACGCATGCAAAGGGGAGTAACCCCTTTAAGCTATAGATTTTTTATGCCCAGTAGGCTCCCTTTACACTTTAAAATTGTAGTCACAGACTTCTAAGATTTATAAAAATTTTCTCGAGTTCGGCGACAAAGCAAGAAAAGCTGAGTGGTTTTACAGTGGTCTTAATAAGGAAATAAATTGAAAATATTAAAAAATAAATTTTGTCAACACGCAGCATATTTTTTATGCTTTAGCTGACTTAGCAGCAAAGGCACGGAGAGGATGTAATCGGAATTTTAAGAGTTCTTTAGCGTCTTGAAGATCGTAACCCAAAGTTATTCTAAAAATTATTTCACACACAAATTCACCCAATTCTTTTGTGTGGTTATGAGGTACGGGGTCTGTGGTTATATTGTACCTTTATTTAAAGAAAAGGTTGTTAATATTGTCGGTAGCATTGTTTTTTGATGCTTATGTGAAATGTATTGCATATTAGTTGAAAATTAATAATTTATTTCCTAATGGACTGCAACAAGTGCTGCTAAATATGTAAAACAATAACAAGGTCACGTTCAAATTTATGTTAGCACTTCACCACTATGGCTTTGGATTTGTCTAGGAATGTCAAGAGGTGGGCAATGTTAAGTAACTTTTTGAGAATTTAAGCGAGAGTCTTTTAAACATAAAATAGTTATCGATGTTCATTCTACAACTCATTTCATCTTTAGTGTTAAATAATGACTTTAGTTAAAACATTAGTGTTAAAGATTCATTAATAAAAGATTTTGACTAGACGTTTCGAAACCGATGCAAGTACAGGAATTTGTTTCCTGTATCACTAAGATACCACAATGGCAACTGTAAAAAAAGTGAGCTGCAAATAAAAGTGACTCATTAGGGTCAACGATATTAATAATTTCTTGTTGGAATAACCGAGCAAATTAATGGTATTTTTATCCTTTTTTTCCGTACGATCCCGATTTGTATGGCGCTGTGTGTGTGTGTGTGTGTAATTTTTCTCATTATTCTGAATTCTTCAGGTTCTAAGCTAAGGTATCGTTGATTTAACCATCACAATGTCAGTATAATGATGGCTTTTTACCTCAAGTTTTTAGCGACAATCGAAAGCTACAGTAGTCTTTGGGCTAAAATCCAATTAAAAGCATCACGGTATTAAATGATAAATACAATCTTCATCTCAAACACATAAGTTAAACAATTCACAAACAGTGGACAACACAAACACATACAGGCACACGCAGTCTCTCGGCCAATGGGACATCTTTCCTCCACACTTACAAGACATTTTACATTGTGACTGCAAGACAAGCCGCACCACAGTCTCGATACACATGTCGAAAAAAGAATGGAAAAACAATGTATGCAGAAATGTATCTTTACTTCAAGTGTTGCTATGTGACATCAGTTACCGAGTCTAACTTAGTTTTGTAAAGACCTAGAAACTAATGAGTGCAGTGGAGATCGCAGTAGTCTTTATGGGTTAGAGGTCGGCAGCGTTGCTAAGCTTCAGGACACCAATCTGGTTTCCAGTCTGCATCATCTGCAGGCATGTTGGGATTTATAGCGGATATCTGAACAGGTATTTTCTCGCCTTCTCCATGTTGAAATACTCCATCACGTCGTTCATCTCATCGGCGTAGTCGGGGTCTTTAGACAGGTCGTTAATCTCGTAAGGGTCCTGCTCTAAGTCAAATAACATAAACCCTCCGCAATCTGGTACATCTTCGGGAAGAGCTGTGTTAACGCCTGGAAGAGGGTTGTACCACCCGGAACATGGACCACTTGTGTGATAGACCAGCTTGTACTTGCCCTTCCTTACACCTGCTTCATCGTCCCACATCTGATATACCATACGGTCCCGTTGGCTCGGTCCGTTCTGCCTAAGATATCAGAGATGGACAATTTAGAGGAAATAAATAATAAAAGATTAATACAATGACTTTTACAATATGTATAAATATCTTTCTTTATGTTACTATCTTTGTTGCCTTACTATACTTTTTTTATAACTGTCTTTACTTTTTATAAAAGTGTCGAAATGTAGGACATACAAGTAAAAGTAACCAGAATAAAGCTAAAATGGTTTGGAATTTTTGCGATTTGTACTTTTCTTGTATTACAGGTGTAAGATAAGACTTGTACTGTGAACAGATGACATGCTATGAACATCGTGAAACTAACTTTATTGCTTGCCACTGGTCTTTGCCATCTACGTCGGGGACGACCACTGGTGTGTTGGAGTTTCTGGCCATGCTGATGAGGGTTAAAGGTATGTCTGTGATGTGAATGAGACCGTTGTAATCTCGTGGAGAATCAGGCAACAGTCCAAAGCTGTACATGAACGCTGGGACCCTGGTGCCGCCCTCAAATGGCGTGGCTTTCTTTCCTCTCAGCGGCCAGTTGCTTGCGCTGTTCACACATATAACTATATATATATATGAACACAAAGAAACGTTCGAACGTATAGATAAATAATTTACTATATAAAATATTATCAAGAAATATTCTCTAACCCTTTTAACAAAGCTCGGAAACACATAGCTATACATCTACCTTTCATCAGTTTCCAAACAATAAACACAAACACGAAAACACATTCAGACCTGTCAACACCTAAAAATAGACGTGAGACAACACCTAATGAACAATGCAAGAAGACATGTCATGACTGAAAAGCCATGAGTAATTAACGAATCTCGCACCCGTTAGGTGAGGAGCCGCCGTTGTCGCTCATCACCATGAGCATCAGTGGTTTCTTCGTGTAGCCCTGTCCTTCCAAGGTTTTGGTGATGTTCTTGAGGGCGTCGTCCACGCCAGCCATGGTGCCACAGCGGTCTCTGATTAGGGGGTCACTGATGTGGGAACACCTGTCGCTGAGGTATGCCGGTACCTGTTGAGAAGTGTTAAAGTGCAACGAGCAATGTATGAATGAGCAATGTCTAAAATACACTAAAGGTAAGGTATCACTGACTTCATTCGGAAGTAGTAATTCTATAAAGTTATTCAGCGATATGTTGTTTCTTGCATTGTAATAATCATTGTATTTTTATATCTGCTACTGTTGATGCATACATATATTTATTTAAGATGGTAACTCCATGAAATGGCAGTTATTTGTCATTAAAGAAGGAAAAATTGAAATTCAGTTTCATCGACCAATCAGGACCAGTACATAAAAGCAATTTACAGTACTACGAACTCTCTGACCTACTAAAACAAGAAAATAAGAACAATGTTCTAAAAATTTTGAAAATATTTCTGTGAAAGAATTACCGATATGGGGGTATGTATGGCCTTGAATGCGAGATAAATAAAAAATGGCTGAGTGGTGCCGCTCTTCTTGTGTGCCTTGATGATGCTGATGGCTCGCTGTGCAAGGACCTCGGTGTCGTATTTGCCCTTCACTGAACGATCCAATGTTTCGTTTGTCCTGTGTCACATCCAAAGCAAATACAATTCATGCATATTCAGATAAGAACATTTGCTGACTTGGAGCGTGCGGCTTCCCATACTTTCCGCCTTCACCTGTTTATAGAAACCACTACCTGAGATAATAGGAAAGGTAAATGTATGAGATGAAGGACTACTGCTTCGCGATGCTGTTGTCTTTATTTATGCTCTTTTAAAGTGAAACAAGTTGTTTACTTACCAAAAATCATATGGCTCGTTTCTAAATTTGAAGAAATGGTCGCTGTTGCCATGGAGACACCCGAGAAAGTATCAAAACCTCGACCTGTTGGTATCATGTTCTTATTACACATACCCAGATGCCACTTGCCAATCGCATGTGTCTGGTAGCCTTCATCTTTAAGGTATCCTGCCACCGTCTTAATACCCACAGGCACCGACCTGTTGAGTGTAAACATTGTTGTTACAGAATGATTTGCTTACTTCTAAATTACCTGAGTATTACCAAAAGTACATTGAGTTTTAAACACTCTTTGTTATAGTCACTGTTATTAGCATAGTACTGGTTATCATCATATCTACTGTTTCTGTTATAGAATGACGAAGAATGGTAAGAATAGAATACCATGAGCCTCCCGTACCTGTTATCAAATTTATCGAAGACGTTTTCGATGCCCATGGTGTGCGGCATTCTGCCGGTGAGCAGCGCCGCGCGCGACATGGTGCAAGATGGCTGCGTGTACAGGTAGTTCAGACGCACGCTCTGTGATGCCAGGTCGTCCATCGTCGGTGTACGATAACGGGGATCGCGTGAGCTGCGCTCATTGTAACCCATGTCGTCGATCACGGCCACGATGATGTTGGGCTGCTGCGCCGACACAATGGAGGCGATGAGGTAGCAGGACAAGACTGCCAACGGCAGCCACAGCATCGGGTTTAGGAACATGATGCTGGAAGTCCAAAGTTCCAAAAGTTTACTGTGCGTTGGTTTACTGAAACAAAATCATAAACATGCAGCCGATAATCTATCTGAACGAGTAATATTTTTTAAAAGGTGCCTTAAATCAGCAAACGCTCGAGACATAATAAATAACATCTTATCTATACCGCCATTAAATTATGATGCATAATAAAAAATGCGAAATGTAGAAAATTCTCTAAACTATCCAGTATGTAAAATATTTTTCATGTTAGGAGACTGCCTCTGTTTCTGGATGAACCATAAGTTAGAAGAACTTAGAGAAATGTTCGAGCAGCAGCCAAATACTTCAGCCTGTATACTTACTCTCCTGGCACCAGTAGGTATCTGACTGTAGCTCGGTGTCACTGGTGGAAGTGTGATTGGAGGCTGGTCATGGCAGTCATTTTATACAGAAACAGGACAAAGAAAGACACGTGTCGGCTATTCCACGTGTTCATTTCCTCCACGTGGTCAGTTAGTTAAGTTTACAAGTATTTTCTGGGTCTTCTCTCTCTCACTTTATTGCATAGAGATGTTCTAGACTGCGTGTGTTGACTTACAAACAGATCATTAGTTCGCCAATAGCTAGAATAGTGAATACTTGAATTTGCATATACCTATTCCGACTATTCATAAGGTCTAGAGTATACCGAAACGAATACAAAGAATTAATCTACTACTTATTTTCAGGTTTTGATTCATCGCACGTGTGATATTGCTGACTGTGCTGTATCGTAATATATTCAGACGAGGAGCTCAGGGACGCAGAAACCGAAAATATGATAGGATGACTACGTACGCACAGACGCGCGCACATACACGTAAAGAAACTCTTCATCTCTTATCTTCAGATGTTTTTTTGATTATTTTGACAAATGTCTCTCTTTCCACTGAACAGAGATTTGTTTAACTAATAGCTTTTGCGTAATATCTTATGGTCGTATGTTAGTAAATCAGTGAACGGAAATGACAAATAATTGCATTTGCAAAAAACATCAAATCCAGAAAAAGTTGACACTTAGCAACACTCGCCTGTGTTCATGCCTCAAGTAATATGTCACGGAGTTTCTTGATCCTTCGTACAGCACTTTGATAGTTTGAACGACACCTTTTTTTATGTCAAAATTCTGAATCGCATGCCATGGACCCTTGTGCCAGACTCTTTCAAGCGTCTTCTTACAGGCACTTGGTACTTCTAACAAGCATGTTTCTTTCTGACGACGGCTGGTTTTAAACATTTATCGAGAGAACATTATGGGACATGTACTACAGGACCATTGCACTTTCTTGTCCAATCTGGAAAGGAACCTCAGATACTGGGGGCCCAGGAAATGGCTGTTTACGTTGTAGAAGCGGGGGCCGGGGGCTATCTGATGTCGACTGACACTTGCCACAACCCTAGCATGCCCCCTGACCTCGTGAGGCTCCTTGCTGTTGTTGTTTACATCGTCTTGCCATGAAAACACGAGTCTGATGTGGAGGAGAGAGAACATTCAAACACACACACACAAATCTTTCAATCTTAAAAGACGACAAACGTGTGTGTTACTGTAATGACTAAATCAGTGTTATTGTTATATGTAATCAAAAGAAAAAAGCGTCCTTCTGTCGCTCACTCTGTAAGTTCGGCATATAAATAGAGTTGTAGACTTACAGGCAAAAGAATCGAGAAATAACAAACGAATAGTTTATTAATAGTGGCTATAATGCTGATGATTAATAAAGCATCAAACACTCGCGAATGCATTCAAAGGGCAGTAACCCCTTTCAGCTCTAGATTTTTATGCACAGTAGGCTCCCCTTACACTGTAAAGTTGTAGTCACAGACTTCTATGATTTCTAAAAATTTCTCGATTTGTCGATAAAGCAAGGAAAACTGAGTCTACAGGCCAAAAGTGCGTGGAGTGTACTGTGTTTATATAACCAGTAGCCGTACAATTTTTTATTATTTCTGAAAATGGCGAGTTCCTGGTGTGCAAGCGGTTGCACTAACCGACAGACAAAAGATTTCCAAGTCTTTTCACGCGCTACTCATAAGTGTTATGATATTATTGAATACTTTGTATGTGAAATTGTTAACACTTCTCCAAAACATATTTGTCGTCTATCGATCAGTGCTGAGCACTGTAGCAAAAATTTTTTATTCCACAATTTAAAAAAAAAACTTTACAGCCATATTTACTTATAAATCAATATAGTTGTGTGTGAACCACTTAATATTATAAAATGATAATAAAAATACCTTTGAAGCTATCAAGCATTTGTTGAGCTTTTTCAGAAAGCTGTCTGCTTTTTTTCAATTATTGAATCATTGAAAAATGCTCTTTAAATTCTCTTTCACTCGGCATGTGAAAATAAATCAGTTTGATTAAATGCATTCTTTACGTAGGCCATATTAAGTAATTACATTAGGTAAAATATTAGTGTTTAAGATTCATTAATAAGATTTTGACTAGACATTTCAAACTGACACTGATATAACTACATGAATTTGTCTCCTGTCTCACTAAAATACCCCAATGGCAACTGTAAAGAAAGTGGCTGCACTTTGTATTCAAAGACTCAAAAAAAAAAAACCTACGTCAGTTGTAACTTTCTGAAAAATATTATAGGAATCCTACAAGTTTCGTTTATTTATTTATTTATTTATTTTGCCTGTAACTCTTGAAAAGTAATCCAAAATATTGCTTTGTTTCTCTGTAAGGCACTAGAGAGTTGAATGAGAAAATTAATCCTAAATCTTGCCTTTTTTCTTTATAAGGGCCTAGATGCTAGAAAAGTTAAAATCTTTAGGCTTAATCTGTCGATAACACAATTTCTAATTTTATTAAGTTGTGGCATTAGGCTAATTTTTTTTTCTATACTAGTATTTGCATGATTTCCTCCATCCCTCCCCTAATATCTGGCATGAGCACACTACCGACATAAAGAAAATGGCATTGTTGTTGTCATTATCCTTTTATGGGTTGTCGACATGGCATTTAGGTCTGTGATGAAAACAAAGCTAAAACTAGATATTGTAATAGGTTTTTATGTTTTAACAAAGCACTGCCATTTTCTTGTTTTTTTTTTTTTTTTTTTTTTTGTTTTTTTTTTTTTTTTTTTTTTGGCTGATTTGTCTATTCCCTTCTGACACCTGCATGATCAATCTCAACATTTGACAAATGTTCTCCTAGCCTAATGACATCTATGAGACTGTATTTGTATTTTCCTGCCTAATTTTGTTTTTCTTAACAGCCCTTGTTGTAGTAAAGGTGCATGCAGTGCAAACCCCAGTGATCTGGCACCGCACAAAATAAACGTTTTTTTTTTTCAGGTATATCTAATTAGCCGCCTACTTTTAACCCTAGCATCTTTAAGGGAAGCATCATGGACTCTTTAATGGTCAATACTACTAATAATTTCTTGCTGTAACGATTGAAGAACAAACGATTTATTTAGATCCATCGTCTGCTTTCGTCGTTTAGAAGATCTCCCTTTAGCTAACTGATTAAGCTGACTTTTTTTCTACATCATGTTGCTCACACTGATCCTCACGGCCTTGATGTTCTTCCTGCATTCTTCTAAAGAGAAACTGGCTATCACCACATCGTGTGATGTTGTGTGACATCAACGCTTTCATCTTCGTCTTTTGTTTCTTTACTGGAATGTAAGTGACCCGTTGTTACTGTAAAACGGTTGGAGTCTTGCTGCTGCTGGAGAAAAGCGCTAAACAAAGGTGAGTATTATTATTATTAACATGGAGAAAACTACTTTGGCTATTTTTAGGAATATAGGTCCTGTTGGAAGAAAAAAAAACTTTTACAGTGGTTTTAATATGGAAATAAATTGAAAGTATTAAAAAGTATTAAAAAATAAATTTTGTCAACACGCAGCGTATTTTTATGCTTTAGCTGACTTAGCAGCAAAGACGTGTACACGGATGTATTCGGAATTTTAAGAGTTCTTTAGCGTCTTGAAGATTGTAACCCATAGGTATTCTAAAAATTATTTGACACACAAATTCAGCCAATTCTTTTATATGGTTATGGGGTATGGGGTTATATTGTACCTTTATTTGTAAAAAAATGGTTGTTAGTGCTTTCGGTAGCATTGTTTGATGATGCTTATGTGAAATGTATTGCATATTAGTTGAAAATTAATAATTTATTCCTCAATAGACTGCAAAAGTGTTGCTAAATATGTAAAGAATAGCAAGGTCACGTGAGTTACATTTTATGTTAGCACTTCACCACTATGGCTTTGGATTTGTCTAGGAATGTCAAGGGGTGGGCAATGTTAAGTAATTTAAGCTAGAAGAGAATTTAAGCTAGAGTTTTTTAAACATAAAGTATTTATTGATGTTCATTCTACAACTCATTTCAGATATCTTTAGAGTTAAATAATGACTATAGTTAGAACATTAGTGTTAAAGATTCATTAATAAGATTTTGACTAGGTGTTTCAAATCGAAACTGAAGCAAGTACAGAATTTATTTCTCTCTATCTCACTAAAATACCCCGATGGAAACTGTGCAGAAAGTGAACTGCAAGTAAAAGTGACTACTTAGGGGTCAATGATACTAATAATTTCTTGTTGGAACAACTGAGCAGCTTAATGGTATTTTTCTCTTTTTTTTCCGCACGATCCCGATTTTTATGTCGCTGTGTGTGAGTGTAATTTTTCTCATTATTCTGAATGCGCCAGGTTCTAAGCTAAGGTATTGTTGATTCAACCACCACAAAGTCAGTATAATGATGGCTTTCTTCCTCAAGTTTTTAGCGACAATCGGAAGCTACAGTAGCCTTTGGGCTAAAATTCAATTAAAAGCATCACGGTATTAAATGATAAATACAATCTTCATCTCAAACACATAAGTTAAACAATTCACAAACTTAGTGGACAACACAAACACATACAGGCACACGCAGTCTCTCGGCCAATGGGACATCTTTCCTCCACACTTACAAGACATTGTACATTGTGACTGCAAGACAAGCCACACCACAGTCTCGATACACATGTCGAAAAAAGAATGGAAAAACAATGTATGCAGAAATGTATCTTTACTTCAAGTGTTGCTATGTAACATCAGTTACCGAGTCTAACTTAGTTTCGTAAAGACCTAGAAACTAATGAGTGCAGTGGAGATCGCAGTAGTCTTCGTGGGTTAGAGGTCGGCAGCGTTGCTAAGCTTCAGGACACCAATCTGGTTTCCAGTCTGCATCATCCGCAGGCATGTTGGGATTTATAGCTGCTATCTGAACAGGTATTTTCCTCGCCTTCTCCATGTTGAAATACTCCATCACGTCGTTCATCTCATCGGCGTAGTCGGGGTCTTTAGACAGGTCGTTAATCTCGTAAGGGTCCTGCTCTAAGTCAAATAACATATACCCTCCGCAATCTAGCACATCTTCGGGAAGACTTGTGTTAACGCCTGGAAGAGGATTGTACCACCCGGAACATGGACCACTTGTATGATAGACCAGCTTGTACTTGCCCTTCCTTACACCTGCTTCATCGTCCCACATCTGATATACCCATACGGTCCGTTGGCTCGGTCCGTTCTGCTAAGATATCAGAGATGGACAATTTAGAGGAAATAAATAATAAAAGATTAATACAATGACTTTTACAATATGTATAAATATCTTTCTTTATGTTACTATCTTTGTTGCCTTACTATACTTTTTTTTATAACTGTCATTACTTTTTATAAAAGTGTCAAAATGTAAGACATACAAGTAAAAGTAACCAGAATAAAGCTAAAATAGTTTGGAATTTTTGCGATTTGTACTTTTCTTGTATTACAGGTCTAAGATAAGAACAGATGATGCTATGAACATCGTTAAACTAACTTTATTGCTTGCCACTGGTCTTTGCCATCTACGTCGGGGACGACCACTGGTGTGTTGGAGTTTCTGGCCATGCTGATGAGGGTTAAAGGTACGTCTGTGATGTGAATGAGACCGTTGTAATCTCGTGGAGCATCAGGCAATAGTCCAAAGCTGTACATGAACGCTGGGACCCTGGTGCCGCCCTCAAACGGCGTGGCTTTCTTTCCTCTCAGCGGCCAGTTGCTTGCGCTGTACACACATATAACTATATCTATATGAACCCAAAGAAACGTTCGTACGTATAGTTAAATAATTTACTATATAAAATATTATCAAGAAATAGCTTCTCTAACTCTTTTAACAAAGCTCGGAAACACATAGCTATACATCTACCTTTCATCAGTTTCCAAACAATAAACACAAACACGAAAACACATTCAGACCTGTTAACCCATAAAAATAGACGTGAGAGACAACACC
The DNA here is from genome assembly GCF_003073045.1 of Pomacea canaliculata. Taxonomy (NCBI): domain Eukaryota; kingdom Metazoa; phylum Mollusca; class Gastropoda; order Architaenioglossa; family Ampullariidae; genus Pomacea; species Pomacea canaliculata. The sequence continues at coordinate 5,594,419 of NC_037599.1, forward strand.
TAGTGAACAATGCAAGAAGACATGTCAAGACTGAAAAGCCATCAGTAATTAACGAATCTCGCACCCGTTAGGTGAGGAGCCGCCGTTGTCGCTCATCACCATGAGCATCAGTGGTTTCTTCGTGTAGCCCTGTCCTTTCCAAGTTTTGGTGATGTTCTTGAGGGCGTCGTCCACGCCAGCCATGGTGCCACAGCGGTCTCTGATTAGGGGGTCACTGATGTGGGAACACCTGTCGCTGAGGTATGCCGGTACCTGTTGAGAAGTGTGAAATTACAACGAGCAATGTATGAATGAGCAAAGTCTAAAATACAATAAAGTTAAGGTATCACTGACTTCATTCGGGAGTAGTAATTCTATAAAATTATTCAGCGATATGTTGTTTCTTGCATTGTAATAATCATTGTATTTTTATATCTGCTACTGTTGATGTATACATATATTTATTTAAGATGGTTACTACTGAATGGCAGTTATTTGTCATTAAAGAAGGAAATTGAATTCAGTTTCATCGACCAATCAGGACCAGTACATTAAAAGCAATTTACAGTACTACGAACTTCTGACCTACTAAAACAAGAAAATAAGAACAATGTTCTATAAATTTTGAAAATATTTCTGTGAAAGAATTTACCGATATGGGTATGTATGGCTTGAATGCTAGATAAATAAAAAATGGCTGAGTGGTGCCGCTCTTCTTGTGTGCCTTGATGATGCTGATGGCTCGCTGTGCAAGGACCTCGGTGTCGTATTTGCCCTTCACTGAACGATCCAATGTTTCGTTCGTCCTGTGTCACATCCAAAGCAAATACAATTCATGGCATATTCAGATAAGAACATTGCTGACTGGAGGCGTTCGGCTTCCCATATACTTCCCGCCCTGCACCTGTTATAGAAACCATACCTGAGATAATAGGAAAGGTAAATGTATCGGGAGATGAAGGACTACTGCTGTCGCGATGCTGTTTGTCTTTTCTTTATGCTCTTTTAAAGTGAAACAAGTTGTTTTACTTACCAAAAATCATATGGCTCCGTTTCTAAATTTGAAGAAATGGTCGCTGTTGCCATGGAGACACCCCGAGAAAGTATCAAAACCTCGACCTGTTGGTATCATGTTCTTATTACACATACCCAGATGCCACTTGCCAATCGCATGTGTCTGGTAGCCTTCATCTTTAAGGTATCCTGCCACCGTCTTAATACCCACAGGCACCGACCTGTTGAGTGTAAACATTGTTGTTGCAGAATGATTTGTCTACTTCTAAATTACCTTTTACTGAAAGTACATTGACTTTTTAAATGCTTAACAATAACCATCAAACAAATTAGCATAAGTACTGGTTATCATCATATCTACTGTTTCTGTTATAGACGGACGAAGAATGGTAAGAACAGAATACAAAGGGCCTCACGTGCCTGTTATCAAATTTATCGAAGACGTTTTCGATGCCCATGGTGTGCGGCATTCTGCCGGTGAGCAGCGCCGCGCGCGACATGGTGCAAGATGGCTGCGTGTACAGGTAGTTCAGACGCACGCTCTGTGACGCCAGGTCGTCCATCGTCGGTGTGCGATAACGGGGATCGCGTGAGCTGCGCTCATTGTAACCCATGTCGTCGATCACGGCCACGATGATGTTGGGCTGCTGCTGCGCCGACACAATGGAGGCGATGAGGTAGCAGGACAAGACTGCCAACGGCAGCCACAGCATCGGGTTTAGGAACATGATGCTGGAAGTCCAAAGCTCCAAAAGTTTACTGTGCGTTGGTTTACTGAAACAAAATCATAAAAATGCAGCCGATAATCTATCTGAACGAGTAATATTTTTTGCATCAAACGCTCGAGACATAATAAATAATATCTTATCTATACCGCCATTAAATTATGATGCATAATTAAAAATGCGAAATGTAGAAAATTCTCTAAACTATCCAGTATGTAAAATATTTTTCATGTTAGGAGACTGCTTCTGTTTCTGAATGAACCATAAGTTAGAAGAACTTAGAGAAATGTTCAAGCAGCAGCCAAATACTTCAGCCTGTATACTTACTCTCCTGGCACCAGTAGATATCTGACTGTAGCTCGGTGTCACTGGTGGAAGTGTGATTGGAGGCTGGTCATGGCAGTCATTTTATACAGAAACAGGACAAAGAAAGACACGTGTCGGCTATTCCACGTGTTCATTTCCTCCACGTGGGAAGTTACAAGTATTTTCTGGGTCTTTTCTCTCTCTCTCTCACTTTATTGCACAGAGATGTTCTAGACTGCGTGTGTTGACTTACAAACAGCTCATTAGTTCGCCAATAAGTAGAATAGTGAATACTTCAATTTGCACATTCCTTTCCGACTATTCATAAGGTCTAGAGCAGGGGTCTCAAACACGCGGCCCGCGGGCCGAATGCGGCCCGCGAAACATTTTTGTGCGGCCCTCGGCCACGTCCGCGGTGTATATGTATGTTGTGCTTGGTGATTAACTCCCGCAGTGAAAATTACCCCCGTTATTAGTGACAGAGACAACGTCAACTTATTTTAATAAACTAAACTGCCTGTGCATGTAATAAACTACACTAAATGTAATTAATAATTATAAAAACTTTATTTTAGCATTTAACTGCAGTGACAGTAGTGTTCGTAAAATTTAATGAAAAAACATTTTCTTTTCGTGGTGCGACCCGCTGACTGGCTGTTACTTTCCACTGCGGCCCACATGCTAATATGAGTTTGAGACCCCTGGTCTAGAGTATACCGAAACGAATACAAAGAATTAATCTACTACTTATTTTTCAGGTTTTGATTCGTCGCACGTGTGATATTGCTGACTGTGCTGTATGGTAATATATTCAGACGAGGAGCTTAGGGACGACTTTGTAGACGCAGACACCGAAAATAGGATAGGATGACTACGTACGCGCAGTTGCGCACACACAGAGTAAATAAATTCTTCATCTCTTAATCTTCAGATGTTGTTTGATTATTTTGATAAATGTCTCTCTTTCCACTGAACAGAGATTTGTTTTACTAATAGCTTATGTAGTTATCGCCGAGTATAATTATTTCATGGAAAAATGCTTAGCTGGTCATGAACAAAGAAAGCCATTAGTTTCAGAAAGGAGTGAAATGTAGTTCTCGCGTCAGATGGGTGATTAAAAAGCTTGCTCTGAATGGCAATACTGCTAGAGTAGTATGATCGTAGCGACACCTGGTCTTCGTCGGCAGCAACTCCATCAATCAAAGGCGAGGACAAGTGGAGCGTGGCAATGCTCGCGTCAGATGGAGTGATAATTTTCCCTTCAATGTTTACACTGATCATGTTAAGAACCTTATTTTCTGTGTGAAAGGTGAAAATCTGGGTTACGCAGTTTCAAACGCTTTTCGTTCTTAATTTTTTTTAAATGTTTGCATGCATGTTTCGAAAACTTCGTGGGTTGTGCTTTGTCTGTACTGGTGTGTCCTGCAGTGGTTTTCTTATCTTTTAAGATGACAGTACACACTAGGAACTCTTTTTTGTTTGAAACATTTTAAAAACATTTTTGACAAAATCCTCAAATAATAAATACCCATTTCAATTTTTTTTTCAAGTGCTTACGATTAATATGTTGACTGTAATCAATGATTTTTTTTATTTTTTTTGAGAACTATACTATTTTTTTCAAATTAACTTACCGACTGTATAAATAATTACAAGTGATTGATTTTAGTGGCTTTGTAAAATATAAATTGTAACCTAATTTTCCAAAAATGCTCTTTTTAATATTTTTGAAAGTCTTTATGTCTAGTTGATTAATTGTTCGTCTATTACAACGTGGAAATATTCAATATAATACAGATGGCATAATTTTGAGAGGTTTTCAACGGTTAAAAACCAAGGAAAGGGTGGACTACTGGGAGACTTGTGATGTTCAAGATTTACGAAACGAGAGACCTGTTCAAAGACCTTGTGTACTCCGAGTAATAGGTCTCCTCACTGGATTTGTACTACAGCGAATGGTCGAGAAGAATAGCGACTACCACATGACTGAGAACAGGGTCTGTACAGTAAGCTCAAGGGGCACTTGAAAATATTGAAGTCCAGAAGGAGATTTTTATTTTCAGCCGTTGTGAAGAGTGCGTGTGGACCAGTGTTTGCAGCTGTGCTTGTGTCCGCGACAATGGACCAGTCACGCAAGAAAGTCACAGCAAAAGAAAGCTTTGTTGTTCACAAAAGAGCCCGTCTTTTATTACTTAGTATGATCAACACTGAAAATATTACTGACATAAAACGGTCCTAATCTGTAGTATCTTGATGCGCCGAACACGAATATGCCTATAAACAATTATTATTGGCTCTCGTTTTGTAGATATTTGGTATTGTTTATTTTCTATTTTAGTTTATTTTGGTTTCACCGTGTAAATGGATCCTGTAGGACTGTAAAAACATCCTAAATAAACGTAGAATGACGTCATATTGCATCACATGGCATAATACCGTCACGCACACGTCATCGAGAGTGTATTACGTCATTTTGTGACGCAGTTCAACACTATTGCCAGGCCGCTGCTGAAGTAAGCTGACGTCAGCAGTAGTAATGCATTGCGTCAGACAAAGGTGCAGCGTTGACCAGACTAATAAAGATGAAACAGAGTAAACTTTTGTAAGTATCTGGTAAGCAAAATATCTTTGTCTATTCGCAGACTGCTTTGTGATGAACCAGCATCGAGAAGAACATGTGTAAACAGTGGATAAACAGTAAACCATGTGTACTCACGTTTCCAACCAGCAGTAGCTTTCTCGCTGTAATTCTAACTGCTGAACGTGTGAGCGGAAATGGCTGGAAGGCAGACATTTTATAGCGGAGCAGAGGAAAGACAGACACGTGTAAAGTATTACAAGCAATCCGTTACGTTTCAGATGTCGTGTGAATTATTAAATATGTATCAACTCATTCATTGTACAAAGATTTTTGTTGTAGATTACATGGACATGGTCTCCCTAGACGTTGCTGAGGAATAAACTTATCCTGCGGGTATTCCTCTTGCCCTGCTGCTTTTGAAGTAATCATCAGGATACTCATCTGCTCTGCGGATCTTCAGACAGATCGGTCGTTTCGTCGGGGTCGGTTCAAAGTCGAACATCATGTACCCTTGACACTTGTCGACCTTTTGATGCTGTTGATGGCTGGAAGAGGCAAGGTACTCTTGCTCGTAAGGTAGTGCAACAATTTTTTTTCACTTATAGCTTTCGGGACCAAAAGTTAGTAAAATATTTATAGCAAGATGTCAAGAAAAGTGTACGACGATGACCATTCTGTAACTATTGTCATGCGACTCGAAGACGTTTTCGATATCCATCGTGTGAGGGTAACGTCCAGAAGGGTCGCTAGGAGCTTGATGCTGCGAGTATACGTGGTTTATTAATTGTCTTATAACGCAGCTTATCCAGGCCTGGTTGTTATACAGATAGTTACGTAGGAATCATTCTCAATAATATTATCGACCATAATAAAAACTCGGGGGAGGGGGGGCAGTCCAAAGTACCCCGCATGATGGAGTAGTCAAAAATGATTGTTGACTGTTATCGCATCTTTTGTGTTTGGGGTATAGTGACAAGCACTTCGAATGTAAGTGATGTCGTATATGTTTGCATTTTCTTTTCATAGTTAAGATAAATATATATCAGAAGGAATAAAAACTGTTTTGTCAGTCATTTTCGTACGAAGCGTGACGGCGAAATGCGTGACACTTCTTTTTGCGGCTTCATTCACTAAGTCCTGAGATAGTGCCGCACTTGCTAGGGGTAAAATGTTTTGAGAATAAAACATACAATACGACTCCTCCATCACAAAAATACATTCACCCACCAGTCAGCACGCACACACACTAGCTATATCTAGCTAAGCATACCATATCACATTGTGTATGTTTACAATATAATTTATTTAATAGCACAAACAATTGATTTCATTTCCAAACAACAAACTACCTGGTTTCATCTCCAAAGTAATGCCCCTCCAGTGTAATGCACTTTTTCATCTCCTTGTGCCCTACTTCTATGCGCTGCTGTAAGGATTCTTCTGGAATGCCCTTCAGCTCCGTCGTGACAGCCCCTTCATGGACCCCTCCTCTTACAAATGGGTTTCCTTAATGATCCCCTTGAGCTTGGCTAAAAATAAGTTGCATCGAGGTGAATAGCGAGGTTGTTTCCGATGTCTATCAAATGTTCTCCGCCAGGAACCTCGGATGCTCAAGGCGCTGTCATCAGGAGCGTTGTCATGTTGAAGCAGCCACGACAGGCGTTAGAATAATTATAACATCACGTGATGACAGAAAACAGAAGTATGATGTGTGTGTATGACGCCTGTGACATGACCGTGTCTTGCATAGTTCAAACATTAATAATTCTCATAAAAGTCAAATGTTTTGATGACAAATTTCACCAATTTTTCCCGGTCTATTTTTGCTGTTATTTAAATTAAGCGAAAGATTTTACTGTGACTCTGTGTTTGTGTGTGTGTTCAAGCATTGAGCATATGTGCGGGGTAGTGGGGCTATCGTGTTCGTGTCAACGATTATTATTTTACGCTTATTTCCATCCACCTGCACCACGTGCAGCAATATCACAGGTGAGATTACACGAAGCAAGAGGATCAAGCTTTGCTTCTTTTGTGTCAGAGAGGTCTAACAGGAGAGATGGAAGGAACTGTGCTAATAAGCCACGTGAAGGCTAACACAAACAATCTTCACATTACATTTATTGCCTTCCTTATTACCAGTCCCTTACAAAAGACACAAATACAAGAAAGTCCGTGTACAATGGAGGAGGATATTTATAAGCATGTGACGTGTGACAAGACTTTAATATCCCAATATGACTTTCTCCTGTCCCTCTATAAAATGGCTGCCCATGACCAGCAGGCACCATTCTCAGTCTTCAGAGATTGCACTGAACTACAGTCAGGTACACATAGAAACTGAGCTACCTAATATGGCTAGGACATGTCTCAAAATTTGTTTCTGCTGGTAAGATCTCGAGACATCAATGTTGTAATAACAAAGAAGATGTCCTTGTAGTAAAGGTCCTACTATGCAAAGCCCGGTGATCCAGCACCGCACAAACCCTGATAACTTCAAGGGGACGCGACATCATCGAATTCTTAGGGGTCAGCGCTACTAATAATTTCTTGTTGTAACAACCAAGCGACTTAATTGTATTTTTCTCTTTCGTTTATTTCCGTTCGATCCCGTTTTTATATCTCTACATATATATGTGTGTAGTGTGTATGCATATGAATATTGTATCTAATTTTTTCATCGTTTCAAATTGCCCAAGTTGTTAGCTAAGGTATCGTTGATTCACCCTTCATAATGTCAGGATAGGGATGACAATTTTTAGCAACAATCGGAAACTAGAGTAGCCTTTGGGCTAACATCCAATTAAACGCATAACGACATTATATGATCAATACAGTCTTCATTGCAAACACATACGTAAAACAACTCAATACTTTAGTGGAAAACACAAACACATACAGGCACACGCAGTCTCTCGGCCCATGGGGCAAGACAAGACACATCGCAGTCTCGATAAACATGGCGAAAAAAGAATGGAAAAGCTATGTATGCAGAAATTTATCTTTACTTCAAGTGTTGCTATGTGACATCAGTTACCGAGTCTAACTTAGTTTCGGAAAGACCTAGAAACTAATGAGTGCAGTGGAGGTCGCAGTAGTCTTCGTGTGTTAGAGGTCGGCAGCGTTGCTAAGCTCCAGGACACCAATCTGGTTTCCAGTCTGCATCAACTGCAGGCATGTTGGGATTTATAGTGGATATCTGAGCAGGTATTTTCCTCGCCTTCTCCATGTTGAAATACTCCATCACGTCGTTCATCTCATCGGCGTAGTCGGGGTCTTTAGACAGGTCGTTAATCTCGTAAGGGTCCTGCTCTAAGTCAAATAACATAAACCCTCCGCAATCTAGCACATCTTCGGGAAGAGTTGTGTTAACGCCTGGAAGAGGGTTGTACCACCCGGAACATGGACCACTTGTATGATAGACCAGCTTGTACTTGCCCTTCCTTACACCTGCTTCATCGTCCCACATCTCATACACCATACGGTCCCGCTGGCTCGGCCCGTTCTGCCTAAGGAATCAGAGATGGACAATTTAGGGTTTCACGTAAAAAAATTTAAACAAAAAAAGTAAAATTACTTTTGCAATATGTATACATTTTTTACATTACTTTCTTTCCTCACCATGTCTAATTATGATAAGACTTGTACTGTGAACAGATGACATGCTATGAACATCGTGAAACTAACTTTATTGCTTGCCACTGGTCTTTGCCATCTACGTCGGGGAGGACCACTGGTGTGTTGGAGTTTCTGGCCATGCTGATGAGGGTTAAAGGTACGTCTGTGATGTGAATGAGACCGTTGTAATCTCGTGGAGAATCAGGCAACAGTCCGTTGCTGTACATGAAAGCAGGGACCCTGGTGCCGCCCTCAAACACCGTGGCTTTCTTTCCTCTCAGCGGCCAGTTGCTTGCTCTGTACACACATATAACTATACATATATACAGGGATACCTCGGTTCTCGAACATAATTCGTTCCGGGAGGACGGTCGAGAACCAAATTGTTCGAGAACCGAAGCAATGAAACCCATAGGAAATAATGGAAACTGGATTAATTCGTTCCAAGCCCCAGAAAATGCCTATTTACTGGCCTAATTTGTATATAATATGTAGAAAAACATGAGTCTCAACAAGAAATAAGAAATAAAAGTGTATTTATTAAAACAAAACAAAAAAATAAAATGTACTGTACAGTACAGTAAATTGTGTTTCATTTACTGTACCTGTACGAAAATAAGGAGCAGTTTCTCCATTTCCTCCATTATCTGAGGCCTTTGCTTAGTTATCAGTGTTACGTAACAGGTGTACACCTTTGGCAACATTGGCAGCCTTTATAACAGCTTTATTCTTAAGGAAAGTAGAGATGGTTGATTTTGGCATGCCATACTCAGCAGACAGATCCGAAACACTTGTGCCCTGTTCATATTTGGCAATGATTTCTTTCTTCAGCTCAATAGTTGTTCTCACAGCTTTTCGCTTACCTTTGTCTGAATTACCACTTCTGGCTTTCTTTGGACCCATGTCTAAGGGTTAAATTCAGTGTACAGTACAGTAATTTGCAATACAGTACAGTACACACAAAACGTGACTCTCTCCACAAAAACGTGACTCTCTCTCTCTCTGCACTCACACTGATGACGCAAGCAAGGCGCACTGGGCAGAATGAACGCCATTCGGCTCAACTCGGCTCAACTCGGCTCAACTCGGCTCATCTCGGACGTTCGGATGTTCGAGTTCCAAATATTTGTTCGGATTCCAAGACAAAATTTTCTCGAATTTCCTGGTCGAATACCGATTTGGTCGAAAGTCAAGGCGTTCGAGAACCGAGGTATCACTGTATATATGAACACAAAGAAGCGTTCGTACCCAAATAAAATAATGTTCAATAAAGAAATAATTTCTCTTACTTACTCTCGGAAACAGCCATTCACATACCTTTATCAACTGGCAAACAATAAACACAGTGTAAACAAGTTTATACCTGTTAACACCTCATAAAAAAGAGAGCAAGAGACATGAGAGACAACACCTAATGAACAATGCAAGAAGACATGTCAAGACTGAAAATCCATCAGTAATTAACGAATCTCGCACCCGTTAGGTGAGGAGCCGCCGTTGTCGCTCATCACCATGAGCATCAGTGGTTTCTTCGTGTAGCCCTGTCCTTCCAAGGTTTTGGTGATGTTCTTGAGGGCGTCGTCCACGCCAGCCATGGTGCCACAGCGGTCTCTGATTAGGGGGTCACTGATGTGGGAACACCTGTCGCTGAGGTATGCCGGTACCTGTTGAGAAGTGTTAAATTACAACGAGCAATGTATGAATGAGCAAAGTCTAAAATACACTAAAGGTAAGGTATCACTGACTTCATTAGGGAGTAGCTATCGTTGTCGTTTTTGTCTCAGACATTGTCATTGACGACAGCGCTATAAGACCACTTCATTTTGCTCTAATTATTTTACACTTTTTTAAAATAAAAGACGAGGAACGGTTCCAAAAGTCACCAGATATCTTAGAAATTTTAACCACTGTACATTACACTTGGGATCGTTCGATAGTTTTTATTTGACCAATTATTTTCTCACCACTTTCCTTTAAACTGATTGTTAAAGTACAGCGCAATAATATTTTAGAATAATAATTTATTGATACATTTATAAGCAGCTGTTATTGTACAGTTAAATTAATTCAAAATCAATAAGTTGTAAGCTCTAATTCAGATAATTACTACTGGGAGTACGAAGTGCTAATAGCTAGTTGGGACATTCGTGGTGTGAACCTGACAGAGACAGTCTAAGGTTCGCTCTTTATTTAAATACAGTCCTTCATCAACTGGTTCAGAGTTAACAGGTAGTCTAGTTTGAAGTTTTAAAAAAGATTTGAAAATGTCAGCTTTCATTTCATTTGGCATGACTTTCTACTAACATAACTTCATCATTTAGTGATAAAAGAAATATTAAGAATATGTATTTGGTTCAGGTTTTGTAGATAATAAGACAAATGTAGCGATCTGCATCCATTCTTGTGTTGCAAAATCTACCATATATATATATATTTCACTCAATTTTTGTTATTAAAAGTCTTTTTTTTTAAAATATATTAGTACGGGTTTGTGGTATTTATGTTTTTTAAGACGAATCTGTTTTATTTTATCAGAAGTTATGTAACTATGCTTTCATCCATTTACACTATCGCTGACTGCTGTTAATATTTTACTTGTCGTTTAGACATTCATTTATTTAAAATGGATACTGCATGAGATGATAATTATTTGTCATTAAAGAAGAAAAAATGGAAATCCAGTTTCCTCGACCAAAGCATACATGACCACTACAGACTATACAGTACTACGAACGCCACTCTGACCAAATAAAACAAAAACAATGTTCTACAAATTTTGAAAATATTTCTGTGAAAGAATTACCGTTATGGGGCTATGTATGGCCTTGAATGCCAGATAAATAAAAAATGGCTGAGTGGTTCCGCTCTTCTTGTGTGCCTTGATGATGCTGATGGCTCGCTGTGCAAGGACCTCGGTGTCGTATTTGCCCTTCACTGAACGATCCAATGTTTCGTTCGTCCTGTGTCACATCCAAAGCAAATACAATTCATGCATGTTCAGATAAGAACACGTATAACGAATATAATATACAAGTTAATATCGACATATTTATTAATAAGTAGATTTCTGTGAATCCTACTCTTCAAACGCTTGACGACCACTAATACATCAGATTATGGTATAGATTACAAAGAGAAGCTCTGGTTGAAGTCTTCTTATGCTGCCCTTACACAATGAATTATCATTCACCTACTTCACGGTATGCTGCATTAAATGAGTGCTAAAACCTATGGTAGTGACTAGCGACCTGCTGATGCTAACTGGTGTACAAACCCCTTCTGCTGCTGACTGTTCCTTCCCCGCTAAATCAGTTAAAAGATCAGACAAAAGGATGGAATATACCAAGACCAGTCTGAAATGGTCGTCCTTCTGTGCTTTTCTCAATGTTTTAATAAGAAATAATATGCTGTATATGAAAGTTCTATTATTTTGGTGAGAGCGATTTACGTGAAGCGAAAATTTGCTGACTTGGGGCGTGCGGCTGATACACTCCCCCACTCCCCACCCTGCACCTGTTTATAGAAATGACTACCTACTTGAGATAACAAGAGAGTTGAGTGTATCGGGAGATTACGGCTTCACGGTGCTGTTGTCTTTCTTTATTCTCGTTATCAAGTTAAAAAAAAATGTTGTTTACTTACCAAAAATCATATGGCTCGTTTCTAAATTTGAAGAAATGGTCGCTGTTGCCATGGAGACACCCAGAGAAAGTATGAAAGCCTCGTCTGGTTGGTATCATGCTTTCATTGCACATACCCAGATGCCACTTGCCAATCGCATGTGTCTGGTAGTTCGCCTCTTGAAGGTATGCTGGGAACAGCTTAATACCCACAGGCACCGACCTGTTGAGTGTAAACATTGTTGTCACATAATGAGTTACCTACTCTTAAATTACCTAACTATTACCAAAATAACATTGAATATTGAACACTGTTTCTGCCAGTCAATCTATATGATGCTTATATCACTCATGTTTAACCATAACCGTCAAACAAATCAGCAGAAGTACCAATTCCATCATATTTTCTGTTTCTGTTATAGACTGACGAAGAATGGTAAGAATAGAATACAAAGAGCCTCCCGTGCCTGTTATCAAATTTATCGAAGACATGTTCGATGCCCATGGTGTGCGGCATTCTGCCGGTGAGCAGCGCCGCGCGCGACATGGTGCAAGATGGCTGCGTGTACAGGTAGTTCAGACGCACGCTCTTCGATGCCAGGTCGTCCATCGTCGGTGTGCGATAACGGGGATCGCGTGAGCTGCGCTCATCGTAACCCATGTCGTCGATCAAGATCAACATGATGTTGGGCTGCTGCGCCGACACAATGGAGGCGATGAGGTAGCAGGACAAGACTGCCATCGGCAGCCACAGCGTCGGGTTTAGGAACATGATGCTGGAAGTCCAAATTTTCAAAAGTTTTCCGTGCGTAGGTGTCCTGACACAAAATCATAAAAATGCAGCCTATAATTTATCTGAATGATTTACTTTTTTTGAAAAAAATTCTAATTACCAAACACTTAAAACAATAACTGTTTCTTTTAATATTATTGTCTGAGGTGTGGCAAGAAAAAATTAATTTTGTTAACAGATTGGATACTTCAAGTAATTTCAGAAAACAAGGTTTGTAATTTTACAGATTGTCTGTACCACCAATAAATTATGTATGTCATAATTAGGAAAGCCAAATGTAGAAAATTCTCCGAACTATACAGCAAGTAAAATATTTTTTGTTAGGAGACTGCTTCTCTGGATGAACCATAGAAGATCTTAAAGAAATGTTCAAGCAGCAACGAAATATTTCAGCTTGTATACTTACTTTCCTGACACCAGTAGATATCTGGCTGTAGTTCAATCTCACTTGTGCAAATGTGATTGGAGGCTGTTGGTGGACAGTCATTTTATACAAAACAGGACAAATAAAGACAGGTGTTGGCTACTGCGCGAGTTCATTTCATCCACGTAGATTTTTAATTAACTTTACAATCATTTTCTAGGTCTTCTCTCTCTCTCTCTCATTCTATCGCACAGATTTTCTTAGCCTGCTTGTGTTGACTTATAAGCAGCTCAATAGTATACCAATAACCTTAATATCCAATATTTGCACTTACGTATACCTTATCTACCATTCATTAAGTCGAGAGGGCATGGAAAAGAATACAAAGAATGAATAGACTACTTTTTGGTTTTATTGCATCGCACGTGTGACATTGCTGAATGTCCCAGAAGGGAATATTTTCAGGAGACTAGCTCCACGACGACTTAAAGACAAACAAACCGAAAATAAGATAGGATGTCGAGGTAAACAGATGCGGACACACACACGCCCTCCATTTCTAAAGTTACAGATGTTATTTTATTACTTTTTTGTAACAGCTCATGGACATTCGTTAGTGAGTGAACTAACAAAATTATTAATATTTTCATTTGCATATACCTTCCCTTCCATTTGTAATAAAGGCAAGAATATATTCAATACAATTATTAGGATATTTGATTTTTATTTATGAAAACTATCTTGGCTAGTGTCTGTCCGAGGTCGCCGCAAAAAATAATTATCCTGTTTATTTTGCTTGCTCGCACGTGTGATATTGCTGGGCGTGGTACATGAAATATATTTGTTTTACCTACGTAGGGCAACTCCTATCATATGAGGAAACAACTCTTATGACATGGGAAAACAACTCCTATAATATGAGAAAACAACTCCTATGATATGAGAAAACAACTCTTATGACATGGGAAAACAACTATGACCTAGCTTCTCATCAAGTGAACCAAGCAGGAATGAACACACACACACACACATATGCACCGACAATAGAAAGAGATTAATAATTCGTTCTTGAAGAGCACGTTTATTGCAATAAATAACATATTTGTTCAAGACTTTGACTATCATCTGATGAGCAAGTTTCATGGACAGATTATACGGATTAATAGTCCGTTAGACACGAGACCTACTCTATGAAGGTATAAATCGCTTTCCAAAAAATATTGATGAGTACTTTCTAACAGCGGGCTTGAGTCGAGATATGGAGACTGTAACCATCAACTGTAATAAACCTGTCTTGAACTGGCAAAGCTTTCGAAGATTACTTTTCGAATTGGAGGCGAGATTGTGCTAACAAAAGGTCTGTTTGGATGTGAGGACTTCATCTGTGATGACCCCAAGCACACTGCGATGTCACATCCTGTGAGTAGGAGTCCAGGGAAGGTTATCATAAAGTAATAAATAAATAAATATTATCAATGTCATAGTGAAAATACACAAGAAACCACTACAATGAACTTATCGGTAAGCATGCATACTCTACACAACATGTGCACTTATCTATCTATGAAGATACAGTACACAATACTCTTCTTGTGGTGGTGGTAGTGGTGGTAGTGGTGGTGGTGGTGGTGCATTCGAGAATAGGCGATTGACAAATGGCCACTACAGGGGTGTGATGGGAGAAGCGGGGAAACAACTAATCCCATACCCGTTGGTGGGCAGGAGTCGGGTGGTTGAAGGAGCCCCACCCTGTTGAAACACTCTGTCACACTCGTCACATCAAAGTCAAAGGCGGGGGCGGTGCGGAGGACTGCGCAGGCTCCCTCCTCAAACGTGGTCTCGGGCTGCCAGCTGATGAGGTTGGTGAGTAGCAGAAGGTACAAAGAGTTCAAAGGTCCCACCCCTTATCCTGCGAGGGAAGAACGGGTACAAAAAATGTAATGTTTTTCCATGTGGGTGTTTTTGAGTTAAATATACTTGTGAGGATTGTGAGAAATGTTAATATTAGCTGTTGACATCTTCGAACCAGTCCTAGGAGATCACGTGACTGAAGGCTATGCAACATCCGCGAATGCAATGCCACACTATGTCACAAAAAATAGAAATACATACATTGTTTGTCATCGACAGTTTTTTTACAATACTCTGCTTAAAATATCGATGACTAGCTCTCAGATTCTCGTATTCAGTCTGTCTATAACTGACACAATGACACTCAAAGCGGGCGCGTGCACTATACGCACCACGGAAAGACAGAAGAAAAATTTGTTGTAGACCCCACACGACAAGTGGCTGTCGAGGTCCTCGGTGTAGTTGGCGGCGTTGTCGATGGAGTAACCATCCAAAGTAGGATCTTCAAAATACCGAATAGGTGTCGATCCACTGCCGTCATAGAAGTTGGTTTCTCCGACTGTCCAAGATGGTCCCCCGATGTTTAATTTGCACACCTGACAAGGTATGTCCAAATAAATATCAACATGCTTGATTTTAAATGATCTAATAGAAACTTCAAGTTTCAATCAAACTCCTTTTAGTTAAAAAAAACATATTATATAGAAAAGGGATTTAACAATTGGAAGTTGTGATATGGATGAATTCTCTCTGTTGTTATAAATATCAAACTCGTTTCCATTATTTCCTAAGACACTGCGCCGAGACAGGTTACGAATAAGGAGTGAAAATACCCTCCCACCCAGTGCGAGTGGGATCTCTAGCTCCCAGGTGTTTGGGATCTCTCTCTCTCACCTGACTAAAAGCATCCGAAAATGCGTCATTGATGCCGCCGGCCTGACCGTTCATCAACAGCCCTGACCAGGAGTCCGTGAGGCAGTGAGCAAACTCATGACACATGCAGTCGGGTGTGGAGAACGGGTAGCTTCTACCCTCCCGACCGTCGCCTACCAAAATGGATTTCCCTGTCCACATGGAGTTTTGCAGATGGTTGCCGAAGTTAACGCATACGTCCACCTGACAACTTGCTGGAACTTCTATGTTCAACCTGCAGAAAACAGACAACAGATGGTGTCCACCGCTTTGATGACATCGTCTAGTTATTTGATGACAGCTCATCGTCTCCCTGAACCTGGCATGTCGTCTGTCTAAAGACCCTTTCGTAGATGCCATTATTCCCTTCTGTAAGGTCAAGGCAAATTGGGGTTATTTGAATAGATTTTACTGTTGGTTAGTATTTAAAGTTGATAGTGTAATTATAGTGTATTTATGAATAAATACTCCCATATTTAATCAAATCATTCTCATGGCGCTGGTACCAACAATCACCCCTAGCAACACATTTAGACAAACTCAATGAAATAAGTAGCAACCCACACGAGGTTTACCACATGTTTGAATGTTCAGACAATTAAATCCTGAAGTTTCATGGCTGTCTCTGTCCTAGACTGGAAATACAAGATCAGTGTTGGCTTTGAGAAGAAATGCACGCACGCACTTTCTCGGTGCACGCACGCACACACACACACACACAAACACATATCCCATGCCACTTACTCTCTCAAAACATCTCTCGCGAGGTAAATCCCTCGCATAGCATCCAAGCCGACAGAGGGCGCTTCATTCACCGCGTCATACAGCCCCTGTACACATGTGATGAAATTTTACACAAGCTCGTTTTCACATAAAATAAATATTTCAGCGTGTAGAATTTCATCAGTCATTTCACGAATACTCGTGTCACACTCACACTTTGTAAGAAGGACAATTCAGAGGGAAGTCTAATCACAGGAGGTAAACACAGACTGACAACTTTAAAAACACAGAATGTTGATCACTGAAAGGTTTTTGTGTGAAGGGATTAACATCTACCCGGTAGAACTTCAGAAGTGTACATACTACGTCACAGGGGAAGGAGATCGGGGGAGAGTCCAGACATCCTCTGGGGTGTCCTCTGCCGCTCCTCACCTGACCCACTCCATCCAGGTAGAGGCTGCATTTGTCTGTCAGTGTCAACAACAAACATACGTTACCTTCTGTTACTGTTAGTCTCTCTCGTGAGAGACCCGGATGGACTACAATCACTGTTTTCTAGTAGTGTTGCAGGCAATGTCTTGGATTAGCTACATTGTAATTTTGTGCGGGTACCCAGGGTAACTAGCGTGGACCACTTACTCCTGTTGGCTGCCACAGGCAGGCAAGTGTCGTTGGTACCCGAGCCGTAGCTGATGTACCCGGTCAGAGGGTTTCCACCTGATCCGATCGCACACACCGTTTCGCTCCCCTTGATGTTCTCGTTACTATCGCTTCTGTCGTCCCTGTCCTCACTGTCGCTGTTGTCGCTGTCTAATGATTCCTGTGACTCTTGCACCTGCACAGATAATTGAAACTTTTGTGATCTTTCAGCATCGCAGACTATGATCTACACAGTATTTCAGGTGATGCAGCGGATGTCTTTTATTTTTAACAAAAAAAGAAAACATTCATCACACATGGTAGAAGATGGAAATGTATCCTCACTGTCTGATGACACTAGGATCGTATCAAAGGTGGCTGATGGAGAACAAGCTGCTGGCGATGCTCACCTTCTCAAGCAACAGTTTGTCGTGAACGAAGACCAACTCGCCCGTCAAGGCGGCGAACTGGGCGACGAAGCGAACTGCTTGGTGTGCGTTCTCGTAGATGACGTCAGCAAAGACGACAGGTTCGATGATCCCGTTGATTTCCCTGAGAACCAGCTCCACCTTCTGCGACACCCTCTTCACATCTTTTCTTTTTAGTCCAAGATTCGTCAAGTAGCTTCTTTTAATCCTGGACACATTAACAATTTGTTTATTTGGTTATTTATTTTAACGACAAATGGTAAAGAGTTACTGTTTACAGGATTGTTCCTGTGAAAAAGTTCGTAAAAAGTACAATGTATTTGTTGTATCTTGCTGTTTTTGTTGTGAAGCTACTCATCAATTATAACCCCACCCCGAAGAAAACAATCAGAGCAGTATCTCACTCTCTCAGTCGTTTCTTATCGATGCTGCTCTTCTTTATTTTCTTTTGGATGGTGGAGTCACATGGCGGGAAGACGGACCTCGGTGGCCAGAAGATGTCAGAATACTTGCCGTTGCTGTTGTACTCCGCCTGAGTGAAAGATTGTCCAGAAATGAGAAGGTGTAGCTTTCTCTATTTTGTGTAGCTCTAAATTATATGTTCTATTTTCATTCCTGCATCTCTCTCTCTCTCACTCACATTATTCAATCTTTCTCTGTCGCATACACAACAATTCTACACCTATATATAATATACGAACCTCTACACCAAAGTTCCAGTAACAAGTGTCGTAGCAGCAGAGGTTCATCCGGGCTCTGTAGTTCCCACTCACAGTCCTTACTGCTCGGACCAACAGCATAGAGAGTCCGCCTCCTAAATCAACTTTTGTCGGGTTTAAATTCTTACTTTCAACCTCCCACGTAGTCGTCAAGGCGACAGCGGTTGCTGTAAACGTTCGGCAAGAAACTTTGTTATTTTCAGTTGCATTAATTGTAAATCTTGGCTCTTGTACTACAGTCACTCGTTGACTCTTACCTATGACTGTTTTCACTCTCAGGGGTCTGTGTCACTTTCTTCTCATCTCGTTATCATTATTGTATGCTTGTAACTGTCTATTGTTAGCGCCAGATGACTTAAAGCAAACTCTAAAAAGGAGAAAACATAGTTACCAAAAAGTGATGTCCACGACATCCTGGAGCTTGTGTTTGCAGATACCAGACTGACGGGCTCACCTTTACAGAGATGTATGAACACATGTACACGCACCAGCGCACGGAAACAACCACAGCAGACAAGCACGAGTAAGATACATCATAGCTAAACGTTTTACTTATCAAAGTCATAAGAAAATATTGAGACAGCTCTAAACAGAGCAGCAATGATGATGATGATGATTGGCTGTTGTAAAGAGAGATGCTCAAGCGACGACCTATCTCGGGATCATCTTCTATAAGAGTGTTCCCATCTCTTGCAGGTACCCACTCCACACCTGGGTCTGCTCACGAAGGGTGGAAGGTAGGCTGCGTCATCAGGACGTCCACCCGGAAGTGAATGTGCCATGAGTTTGGACACTATTGCTTCTGGCACTAGGCTATCCACTTTACTATTCTTGTGTTTATTCATTACAGGAAAACAAAACATCTAGAGAAATTTGTTTATCTATCCCTAGCTGCCTGAGAGAAAAATACTGGAGGTCCTCCATCTTAAGTTGTCATTGCAAGGATCGATCATCAGACTCAGTGATCGTCCTCAAAAATAAACTAAAACTGTTTGGAGTCAAGTGTTCGAGAAATCTTACCTGTGCTAAGGAACCCTGGTTGCTGCTCTTGACTGCTCGACTTTTATACAGAATCTAACAACAACTGGTGACAGATGTCACAGATGAGAACTCGTGATAAAACAATTCCAAGCGTGTCGGAGTTTTTTCCATGAGGGCACCATAAACGACATTGAGATGATGACTTTTCTTTTCATGTGGTCAAGCTGTCCCGACTTATCCTATCTTGCTCCTGATGGTCCCTTCCCGAAGGTCTCGAGATTCTAGTTTGATGTTGACACATCTTCATCTTTATGACAGATTAGGGAGGATGTTTTGAGGAAACACGATTAGTTTCTTTTTTTAGAGTGCGGCGTGGGAGGCTGAGTATGGAAGATATTTATGTGCTGCGTGTTGAGCTCAACAAAGGTACAAACATATGTTCATACATAGACAAAAATAGAAAGACAGACACAGGAAGAAACAGTTGAACGACACCGACGAGGTTTGCTTGTGCCCACACCTACATACGCACTTACGATTGTAAAAATACAGAGTTACACAGACCTTATGTGTTCTTCTTGATCAGAAAAATATGAACAAACATTTTTTTTTAAATGTGGGATAGTGTTTACGAGACAGATATATACAAACTTTGTCAAAGTTTGGTCCTTCTTTTCAGTTAAAGTAAAGATCTTTCTTCACTTCACACACGCAAGCCAGGACCTGATATTGTTGTTTTACTCGTTTTTTTGTGTTACTCCTTTAATCTATTCTTCAAAGTCAACGATTTTTTAACATGTCCATCCTTTATAGAGATGCAGTCTAAGCAATGAGACGACCCTTGAAACCTCTAGCCAGTGGTTGTGGAAATTCGTACATGTTTGACATCGCTGGAAATGATATTAACATCAACAAGAGTTGTTTGTGTCTGCGTAGGTGCGACGATGTACCGTTGAGGTTGTTTTTGTTTTTATGAGCTTGATGTCGTCTCTGCTTCACTGTCAATTTAACCTGTATTATGTTGATTGTAGTGATGCAATATGATATTATCTACAGACAAGACTATTTCCACCGCTTCGCTATATTTTGGATTCTGGATCAACGTGCTGAGTGGACTGAAACCTTCTGATGTGCTGTGAACTGTTGGGCACGACCCGCGTGTTGAGGCGATGCCTCTTGCCAACAATCTGTGTGTGTGTGTGCATGTAAAGCTTTAACCTTTCGATGTGAGTTTATTTCTCAGTGTGCAGTGTCTGAACAACATTTATGCTTACTACGAAATGAATTATAGTCGAAACATCGTTAGCAGATTACATTCAGTGTCTGATTTCTAACAACCAACGTTGCTTCTCGTGAATTTGTTTATATAGTCAAAAGCCGAAAATAGTAACTAAAACTTGAAAACCAATAATTTATGTGGACTTGAAAATTATCGGCAGACGATGGGCGCCTTTAATTTCTGTGAAGTGTCGGGATTAACATTATCTTTCACATTCAGAGATCTTAATCATACAAAATGTCAGCTGTTGTACGAGGACCGAAGCTTTGCTGAAAAGGTACCTCCGACTGTGCGACGTCACATCCGCTTGACTGTTTGAGGTGGAGGTGGACAACCGACCGTTAAAGAATGAATAAGTCATAAATGGTGAAAGCGAATCATCTTCGCTAGTCTGACTTCACTGATTTATATGGACAGGTAGACATGGGACAGAAAGACAGACTAAACTTCGTGTCTTCGAGTTAAGCCATCAAGTTACATGCGGCAGCTTGCTTTTATTTATTTATCTTGAAGAACCTTTGTACATGTACGCACGCACTCACACGAACACACACGTGCGTGCAAATACAATAAGACAAGGTCTATGACAATGAACATTTATTGATATTTTAACGGGGATGATCGACTGTCTAATCACGTGCTACGGCTCTAGCCTTGCCAGAGGTCGTCCAAGGGACATGCGCCCTGAGCTTGAAGGAGGCCCACGTGGTTGAAACACTCTGTCACACGTGTCACGTTGTAGCCTAGGTCCACGGCACTGCGACAGACTGCGCATGCTCCCTCCTCGAAGTTGGTCTCGGGCTGCCAGCGGATCTGATTGGCGACTGCCAGGAGGAGGAAAGATTTCAACGGCCCCAGTCCCTGGTCCTGTAAAAAAGAAAGCTACTTTGATTAAAACATTTAAGATACATAAAGAACAATTACCACCTCGTTAATTCGAGGGTTGTTTCTATATCTTGCTATGTGCTGAAAATACCCCGTCAAACTATTTTTTAAAGTGATTTCGAGCAAAATTGTCACGTGATTTATCAAGGAAGGCGGGGGAAAGAGATGCTTGAGCTTTGCTTTCAGCAAACCACGACTTAGACACAGTGAACCACTTACTTTGACTGCCCCTACGGCTTCAAGGCTATGATACTCTTAACCTCGACTTTTCCTCACACACACACTCGGCCACTTGTGAGGGAAACAAAACTTGCGCGTGCATCGCACACCCTACATACCACAGAGAGACAGTAGAAGAATCGGTTGTAGACTCCACACGACATGTGGCTGTTCATGTCAGGAGTGAAGTCGGCAGCGTTGCCTATGGAGCTGCCATCCACAGTAGGATCCTTGAAGTAACGGTGAGGATGAGATCCGTTGCCGTCGTAGAAGACGCCTTCACCGACTGTCCAAGTTGTCCCCCCTGTGACTTCTTTGCACACCTGGCAGGAGACAGGGAGGAGAACGTGCTGAGAGGAAGAAGGAAGGACAACAGGGAAAAAAAAACAAATCACAAAAATAAATGAAGAAATGGATTAGATACTCTCGTAGTAATGTCTGTGAGAAGATTGATTAACTAAGAATACTGACTGAGTTGGTCACGAATGTAAAGACAGAGAAGCCCAAGGACTAGGGTGCAGGTGAGTAAGAACTCGCTCACCTGACTCAGGGCGTCGGAAAAGGCGTCATTCATGCCCCCGGATTGACCTTTGATGAGCAGCCCTGACCAGGCAGCGGTCAAGCAGTGGCCGTACTCGTGACACATCACGTCTAGGGTGACAAACGGGTAGCTGCTACCCGGCACACCGTCACCGACCAGAATGGACTTACCGGTCCACATGGCGTTGCCCAGCGACTGACCAAAGTTCACACACACATCCACCTCGCAACTTGCTGGCACGCTGACCTGTAGTCTGTAGACAAACAGATTATTGTACTTGTAATGGCGAGAAGATAACATAGTCTTCTTATTTAAGCATCTAGTACCTTGGTGACATTATTGAGTATTTTCATATCATCAGGAAAAATAGAAATCAACTAGCTCAATTAGTTCTCAGATGGCGGCTTTATTGTAAATTGAAAGATTTCTAAAACACAACATTTGCCAATTTACAACTTGTATGGGTTTGTCTGTTTAAACAGAAGATTCTACATTTCCTAGAATAATGGCCTGAATATTGTTACAGATACAGATGGTTTCGTTGACACACAAACAATTGTATTCATATAAAGAAGTTACATGCACTGATGGATATATACACATTATACAGGTAGTCCTCGACTTACGACGGGGATCCGTTCTTAACGCGACGTCGTAAACCGAATTTCGACGTAAGTCGGATCATACGTCCATACAGTACTGTACCATAATAACAGTACAGTACTGCAAACACTTAGCCTATCCAAACACCTATCCTAACACAGTACCCTACATAATTATCAATAAACATAAGTACAGTACAATATTGTGCAGTACACTACGCTTTGTTATCACTGTCGCTGTCATAGGAGCAGATCCTGTCACGTGTTCAAGGATGCGATCTTTATCCTTGATAATCGTAGCGACAGTCGAACGACTAAGTCCTAAAGACCTGCCAATTTCTGTTGCTGTTTCCCCCTTCTCAGATTGGCTTATGATATCCACTTTCACCTCCATGGTGATGGCCTTCCTTTTCTTTGATGCACTGACCTCGTAAGTCGGAATGAGCGTCGTAACCACGAAACGACGTAACTCGAGACCGTCGTAACACCGAGGTTTGTATATGCAAACTCCTTAAATACTGAGCTCTTGCAGCTTGCGAGTCCTGGGAACCTTTAAATGCACGAACTAAATGGTCAAAGACTTTTTGCATAAGGTGGACATTGATGTGCTCATGATTATGAACATTTAGAAGAGCACAATATATAAAACTCAAGCGCATTTGTGCACAATCTTGCTCCCATTCACACACACCAACACACACGCACACACTTACTCTCTGAGAACATTCGTCGCGATGTAAATTCCACGCAGTGCATCCAAACCTACCGAGGCAGGTCCATTAAGACCCTGCGGACAGAGTTTTAAAATAGATGTTCATTTCCAAATGAGTTTGCTAATATCAAATCCATCAACTATGAACAGACTTTTGCCCAAATGTTTAGCAACGTGTTTGTATAACTGCCGTGTACTTGTCCGGTTAAGAGTGGTCTGTAACATTTAGACCGGAATGATTCTTTTAAATATTACTTTTTCATGGATAATTTCTGTGCAAGAAGAAAGCTAAAGTAGTAAATACGGGTGATAAACAGTGATTTACGAACTGGAAAGCAGTTTATAGAAACACCAGATGTGTGTTACCTATGAAATACATTAACCACATACTACGTCACAGGGGAAGGAGATCGGGGGAGAGTCCAGACATCCATTGGGCCACCCAAAGCTGCTCCTCACTTGACCCACTCCATCGATGTACAGACTGCACTTGTCTGTCAGTACCAACGACGAACATAAGTTAATTGTTAATAGTTTTTATTTCACTCTCTATATCCATGATGTTTTTGTTAAAATATTTATTTGCAAGTTTATTTATCAAATTAAAGTGAAGGAAACAACCAATATCATGTCAAAATCTTTGATCAACTTGCGTATGTATAAAAGTGGAGTATCTGTGTATATATGTGTGTGTGTGTGTTTTCGGTCGTGTGTGATTTACTGTTATCCTACATGAAGCTAGCAGCTACCCGGGGTGGGAGACTAGTGTTGGCACTCACTCCCTCTGGCTGTCACCGGCAGGCATGTGTCGTTGGGGCTGGAGCTGTAGTTGATGTAGCCAGTCAGAGGGTTTCCACCTGTCCCACGCGCACACACCGTGTTGTGTCTGCTCCCGATGTCCTCTTCTGACGACGCCACTGGGTCAAACCTTCGGCGACGGTGACTAAATGTCTACACACACCGTTAACATTATTTTATTATTGCTGGCAACAGGTGATGTATTCATAGGGCAGCCATTGTTGTCTGTGACGACCAGAAGACAACGTGTTCACTTCAGTTATTATTATTATTGTTATTATTGCTATTATTATAGCAACATTTATTTTTCTCTGACATGACTAAATTATATTTGTAAGTAATTGTAACAAAAATGAAACACCTGAGTCGTCTCAAGCGCCAGCTGGTTGGACACGAACACCGTTTCGCCAGTCAGCGCGAAGAACTGAATGACGCCTCGCACCACGTGCACGTCACTTTGGTAGGTGACGTCAGCATGGACTACTGGTTGGCTGGTCCCGTTGATGACCTTTAGCACCAGCTCCACACGTTCCACCACCTTAACGGCGGTGTTCTTTCTCAGTCCAACGAACTCCAAGTAGCTGTCTTCAAGTCTGTGTCCATCATTTTCAATGAATGAATCAAACAGCCAGCCAGCCAGCCAATCTACCCTTCATTCATTAATCATCTATTAATTGATGTCCTTATCTATGTCTGTAGCAGTCATTAAATTAATCAGCCATGTTGCCACATTCCTTTATTTGATATAATTTTCAACCCACAAGTTATTTGTGAGTGGATGCGTGAAGCAGGCTGATAAAGGCGAAAGACTAAGCTAAATAAAAATCCCATTTAACACAGTACAACCTGATATGAAAATAGTAATACATAAAACGACATGATCTCTGTTTGACAAGTGAGAGGCAATACACAAAGTGTGAAACAATGAGATTAAATATTTATACAGCTTATGCAGTTAAAAGAATATGAAAAAATATTTTAAGTCGTTTTGGCGTCTTCTTCTCGTTCTAAAGTGTGACATCATTCTACTTTATCAACAAAATGTCCACACAAGTGTCTTACTCTCTGAGTCGCTGTCTATCAATTTTACTTTTCTTCAATTTCCTCTCCACGGTGACGTCACAGCTGGGGAAGGAGGAGGGCTGAGGCCAGAGGCGACCGGTAAACCTTCCACTGCTGCTGTACTCCGCCTGAGGGACAGGTCGTCCAGTCAACATGTGCAGCTTTGTCTTCTCAATCTTAGTCTACTTTTGGATTATTCTATTTCTCTGTTATACAGCTGTCACCCATCTCGCACTAACACTCATTCACTCACGCACACAAGAGGAAGACAGAAAGATGTAGCTGACCTCCAGACCAAAGTTCCAGTATCGGATGCCGTAGCAGAAGAGGTCCAGTCTCGCCCTGTAGTAGCCATGGACTGTCTTCACTGTCCTGACCAACACGGCCGTGAGTCCACCTCCCAAGTCAAGTTTTTTCGGGCTGAAATTGTCACCTTTGACCTTCTGTGAGCTCAGCAAGTGGACAGCGCCAGCTGAAAGTAGTGACACAAATCTCAAAAACTTTCCTTAAAATGCTAAACACTTCAATAAGACTACCGCATTTTTGTTTTGTTTTGTTTTTTGCTTTTATTTTTGGTTCTCTTGTATCTTTGTTCTAAAATCGATTAGCGTGGTCATTTTGTTATTTCTCAGTTATTACGCTGTGTTGCTATTACATTACAAAGGTTTGTTTCGACAAGTTTTGCCTGCAAGTTCGTAATCTAAATCCTATTGCATTTACCCAAGAGTAGATATGTCCACGACATCTTGGAGTGAATGCCAACTGTACCTTGGTTGCAGACTCCAGAGATAGAACCAGGCTTGAAAGAGGAAGATGTGAGCTTCAACACACACACCCGTTCAAAATACATTATATCCAAACATATTTATTTACTCATGTAAAACCCCATTCCCATTTTTTGCAGCAAGCAAGAAACTTTGAGAGAACTCTAAAGATGGAGCAATATGTCACAAGCACAACTCTTTCAACGAGATATAAACAAATATACTCCCATGAGTTCAAAGCGTCCAGAGAAATATCATTTTGTTCCAGTTTTGCGACTGTAAACTAGGGTCTGCCATTAACTGTCCCAGAGTGAACTGTTTAACATCCTTTGTCTCATCTGGTTTCAGCTGATTATTATGCCTCCATAGTACAAGGTCAAGTTACAGGCATCTGAGATATTTTATAACAAACATGGATTAGCGGCCTCTGTTACTCGAAATGTATTTTGAGTGAAGCAAGAGAGTTTACCTTTATTGAACATCTCTCTTACTTCCGCACTTAGTTGTATTTATACAGAATGGACACCCACCTGGCCGCAGATGTCACCGATAGACTGTCAGATGAAACAGTGGTGGGCTGCTACATATTGATAGTATGCTATATGGATGGCGGCATAAACAAAACTAAGCTGTTGACATTTCGTGTGGGGAATTCTCACTGATTATTGCCCCACGTACTAAGAACGGGCGGGTTACCTGACTCCTTCCACAGCACTTAATGCTGGCACATCTTGTTTATCTTATCCTGAGCACTGAAATCAAATTCTGAGTTACGGTCTTTTATTCCTCTTATTCTTTCAAGGTTGGAGTGTGGTGTGGTGAAGACATCTAGAGTCGAGGTGAACAGGTGTTGGTATGCATCTGAGGATAATAAGTTCTTTTACAAGTGAAAACTGTTTCATTTGTGAAACTTGTATTTTGAATGTTTATTTCATAATCTGCAAGGAGAAAATAATTATACACGGTGAAATAAGCTGAGAAAGTCGTTTCAAGGGAACGAAGTCTAATTCTCAAGCGTAAAGATAGTATTCAGTAGTCTCCCCTGCATTGGTCCAGAGAGGGGTCAGGGCACACAGGACCACTCCCCTTCTTATCGAAATAAACATTAAGTGGCGTGAGGCGCCTTTATGTGTACTGACAACACACACTTATCTCTCTGTCACACATACGCTTTTTGATCGAACCTACAGAGTTGGGCTTTACCTAGTTCGCTAAGGAACCTGTAACAAATGAAAAAAAAAATCATCCGCAAGCTTTCAATTGACAAGCATATAAGGACTGACTGAGCGACTGCGCATGTTATTCAGGTGAGTTGCTATGGGTTGCTACCTGTTTGTTGCGTAAACATCAAGATGGCGACAGGCTCGCAAGCTCAGCTCACAGAGTCGACATGCAGCGTGTGTTTTGAACATTATCGTCTACCCAAGGTACTGCCGTGTTCTCGTGTCTACTGTCACCTGTGTCTCCGCTCCATGGCCACAGCTAAAGATTCTGGCTTCAGCTGCCCGATATATCGTCAGGAGGTGAACATCACTGAACAAGAGGTCGATGCTTTACAGGTAGGTGACAGGCCGGATTGTTCTACTTTACAGATCGACCAGGTCTCCCGTATAGACAAAAAATACGATTACGATAGGGATAACAAGGTAGAACAGTTGACTGATCACACCATGCTTTTCACTTGCTGACCATCGAGGGAGCCTTTCACGCTGCACCTTTCACTCAAAGACACTGAATAGCGGCGGGCGGCCATAGCTAGTATTATAAAATGTTAATAAGTTAATTATTATACTCATACAGGTAGACGAACACACATGCACAGTAGACGATAATGTTAGGAGTCTAGTAAGTGCAGGCGAGGTGCGATTCAGAGAAACTAAATGGAAAGTAGCTTTGAATTCAGGAAGCCGAGGAGAGCCCCATCTTATGACCGATGTGGGAAGGTCAGACGGTGCTCGGCTCCCTAGGAAGGAATGTCTGACAGCTTGGAATTTCCTAACACAAGTGTAGAAATGTTAGAGATGGCATTTAGCCTATTTGCAAGACATTAAGTATAAATAATTATTAACTAATAAACAGGAAGATCGAAAAAGCAAACTATTAAAGAGTCAGAGACAGAGGGAGGGTCCGGTCATTGGAATTGAGGTTACTCTGTGTTTTTTTCATAATCATTTTGGCGTCAGTCTTGAACAAGTAAAACTGTAAGAAGGGACAGCAGCTTCTCTCTCTCTCTCATCATCTATTTTTGTATTTTTTTCCTTTTTCCTTTTTGTAGTAAAATGAATTGTTCTAGCTGCACCTATTATAATATCACCATGCAACTGATGAAAGGATGAATGATTCAATAAATGAGCCACCAAATGAGCCACCTGATGAGCCCATTAGTAAGCTAGAAAGATAGAAAGAATGAGCACTTGCTAGATTAATGATGGGTTGATTTATGCGAAGATAAGCAATAATTCTTGTAGTATTTAAGAAATGTTAAACAAGTTTGTCAGATGATTGAATTTATGATTTAAGGCACTAAATTTTTTATACTATTTTTATTCAAGTTGATACTTCACTTTATTTTTAACTTTACCTTAATTTTATATTAGAAATTTAACTTTTCGTGCATTTCAGACACATTAAATCTTGAAGGCTCAAAATGGGAACACTGCTAGAGACTTTCCATTCTGCGACAAAAGATAACAGTGATATAACGATGAAGTCCCAGATTACAACAGAGGATGCTGCTTCAAGTGTAGTCATAAAGAGAAAATCGCTTCCTCAGGAAATGTACAAAGGGATAAAATTTTCTGAGAATTCTAAGACAGAGCTGAACAGTTTAACACTTAGCGCTGAAAATAAACTGTGGGTGAGATACCGGCCTCCAGGTCTTCTTGTTTCTTTGCTGAGTGTCTACGACTGTGGAGGAAACCGTCTCGGGCAGTACATTGAAGAGTCTGTGACAGGGTTGTCCTTGACCTGTCTAGGAGATGTCCTTGTGTCACCTCTGACATGGCGGTGGATTGACCCTGATGGGCAGAGTGGCAGCTTTGACCTCCCTCCCAACGCCTGGGCCTTGTGTTCCAAGTCACTCCCCCCTCACATCCTACTTCGTGCTTCTGTCTCCGAGTCTTCTGATAAAAAGTCTGAATTCTCTGTGCACCGCTTGCAGCAGTTGTCGGAGGATCAGGTGAAGGTCTCAATGTGTCCAGTCATCACACAAGGCCTCGCATTTGAGGAGGCACCAAAGGCCTTTGATGTGTCAGATGACGGAAAATGGCTGGCAGTTGTGGTGAAGGACAGGATTGAAGTTTACTACACTGACCGTACAGCTGCCGGCTTTTGTCGGTGTCGCCAAAGGAAGATGCTATAGACATCGCATTCACCACGCTGTCTACAAAACCTGTATTGGCTGCAGCCTCCAGGGAATCTTTATTCGTCTATGATTTCCTAGATGGTTTCGTCAAGCTTATGTGCTTGCATTATATTTACATTAATGTTTCGTGTAGATACCTAGCAGCACACAATGATAGTACTATATGGTGTGCATCAAGGCGAAATGTTTGTAGGCTGGACGTTAAACGTGAAACATTATGCGACGATTGTCTGAAAAATGACGACTCATGAGCTACACGCTGATCATTTTCCTCCTTCATAGTACTAAAGAACCTGCTTCCTCCTCTTGTAAAGCGATTATGTTTGTAGAGAGCATTTTTGTCACCAATAACTGAGATCACTGGTGTATAATATTGAGAAGCATGTGTTTTCCATACTAAACAGAGCTACAGTCAAGTGTATGACTCACTTGACAATACTACCAGTCAATGTTTCATTTACTAATAATGCATCCGCTCGTCTCTCGGTGATATTGAATATGTTATACAACACTATCAACTAATAAAAGCTACCAGTCTTAACTGCAAGAGAACGATGATTGACTTACAATTAAACATATTTTTAATTTTCTTGTACTTCATGAAGAGGTAGCACAATACAGTTGATGTGTACTAAGATGAGCGTAATTCTTTATAGTAACTCTCAAGAAAGGTAAATTGAATTGGTGTCTTTGAACTTATACATGATTTTGCACATTTAGTATTTCTGGTAACCAGAGGGTTTCTCCTGCCGCCACCTCATATATCGGGGTTTGCCCTACGTGGGTACCTGAGACAGCAGTTTCTTTGCCAAAGTCTTCACTAAGCCTGCCATTAACGAATATGGCCATCCTCCTACCACAGTCTCCCGGTGTGGTCTAGAAGGACGACTCTTCAAGATTTGTAAAGTAGTCATCACATCCAGTAGAGGCTTTTGTCAAAAATATGCGCCAAGCATCACTTGTTACCTGTGATTTCACTTTTACCCAGTCGTTGGTAAACAATATCTTTCTCCTCATTGCTTTTCTCCGAATTCAGGTCATACTGGACCATAATTGACAATACCAATCATTCTGTCTTCACATACTCTCCTGCAAGAGAGGTCATTAGCCCACTCTATCGGTTCGTTTATATATTCCCAAGCCTGTTATTTTTTCGACAATACCAGGTTCCTTTGGAATCCTACCTGCCTTGACTCCGACATATTAAATGCAAGACACTTCCTTTATTTGCTATAGTTTATAGTTAGATGCCCCAGCTAGTCTCTGGGATGACTCTGCCTAATATAGATTGTCTACCTTATTCCCATTTGTTTTTTGGGGTTTTTTTTAGTTGTTCTATTCTGTTGAGCAAAGTTTAAAGGGGGAAAAAACAGCACCACCAGCTGTATTTGTGTATTTTTCGTATCTTTAATATGATTGGATGGTTAGCCAATTTTGTAAATACTTTCATTGCAATATTCTATATTCATCTTGAAATGCTGTAACTATTTATTGCTTATTATGGCATTATTCAATCATATATGTCATAACTATTCTATTCTTAATTGCCGTTTTTTATGAAGCACAAACTATTCCATGTAGTTCAGATATCCCCTTTTGCGTACTGAAGGTTTTGTTTGTTTTTGTTTTTGTTTTTTAGTTTTGAATTGTTTATTGTTGTAATAAAGTTAAAGACACTCTGTCGGGATGACACAGGTGGTATATGTACGGATATATGATACCATGAAATTTCTTGAACACAGTTGGCTAGGACTTTTCGCAATGTGTTGAGTTACCAGAACTTAAAGAAAGAAAAGTCTAGTAATGAGACGGAGGGAAGGGATGGAGGGTCTCGATCTCAAGCTGCTTGATTGTTGTAGTTACCTGTATCGTGGTAGATTCATTAACAGTATTGCTTATGGTTGTAACGCTTATCATAGACTCATGATAAATAAACTGTTGAATTTCTTTTTTTTTTTTACAATAACTGTTGTCGTTGTCTTGTTGAAAGAATGAGTTAGAAAAATTCGAACTATCGCTCTCCTTCGCTCTTGGGTCATCTGAATTATGCATCTAAGGAAAGGAAGGAATTAAAAAGATTATAACAGCTTTAAAAGAATAAATATATTTGTTTTTTTCGGAATCTCTTTGACCCCCAGCTAAAACATACAGTGACTTTGCATCTGGAGTCTAGTACGTGCAGGCGAGATGAATGCTATTCCGAGAAACGAAATAGAAAGTAGCTTTGAATTCAGTGAGCTGATGAGAAACCCATTTCATGTGGGAAGGTCAGACGGTGCGTGGGCGCCATAGGATGGAATGTCTGACAGCTTGCAATTTCCTGACACACATGTAGAAATGTTAGAGATGGCACTTCGCCGATTTGCCAGCGCGTCAAGTAAGAAATAACTAATAGAAAGGAAGATCGAAAAGCAGACATGAAAGAGACAGAGGGAAAGTCCGGTAACTGCAGTTTCGGTTACTCTGTTTTTTTGTTTTTTGTTTTTGTTTTTGTTTTTTGTTTTTTTGTTTGTTTGTTTTTTTATTTTTGTTAGTTTGTTGTTGTCTACACACAAACCCAAATTTCGATCGAACCAGTCCGCCAAAAGAGCTGACTTTTCTTCCACAGCTTGTACACAGCGGAGACCACTGCACGCAGGACCACTCCCTCTTTGTTGTGACTCGTACACTGGCTTCACACACGTTGTTCATCGAGCCTACAACGTTCGCTGGAGTAGCTTTTACAGTAGCCACCAGCTGACTTCCACTGATGTTTGATTGACAGTCATAAAAAGACGAACTAAAACACTGGCACGTGTGCAGTATTGAGTGAGAGACGAAATTTCTACTTATTAGCCGCTCGTCAACCTTTCGTTAACACGAACAAGATGGCGACAGGCTCGCAAGCTCAGCTCACAGAGTCGACATGCAGCGTGTGTTTTGAACATTATCGTCTACCCAAGGTACTGCCGTGTTCTCATGTCTACTGTCACCTGTGTCTCCGCTCCATGGCCACAGCTACAGATTCTGGCTTCAGCTGCCCGATATGTCGTCAGGAGGTGAACATCACAGCTCAGGGAGTCGACGATTTACAGGTAGGTCACAGGCCGGATTTCTCATCTCGTAACACTCGGTCACCATCACAAAAATGGCGGACCTGTAGGCGGAGCTATGCAAATGACGTCACTCGCCCTCCGTCGTCTGCTCTACACCAGACGAACCAAGTAAAGTGATTTGCAAAATTGTTATGAAATGTAAAAGGTAGATTATGGACTATGCAGGCAGGACCCGACATCCGATGATCGAGCTTAGAAGAATGATCTGTAACCCTTCGGCTGACAGGTTTCCACTTTATCGGTCTCCAATGCCTCTTCATCCGCCTGGAGGTCACGTGGCATTTGTTTTATTCAGTGCTCACGAGGAGGTGCGGGGATGGGGTGCAGGGTGGGCGATGCCCTCGTCATTGAACAGCGCTCTACCATAAGACGTTTCTTCAACAGTAATTACGAAATATAAATAAATATAAGCACATTTAAATCTTCTGAAATATAATTAAATAATGTAGAGAAATTTTAGGTAATGTCAATTCGATAAACTAATGTTTCCAGGTGAGTTTCCTTTCAATAAATGTTAAGTTTGAGATGTATACAGTGTGTTTACAGTCCTTTATTCGATATATGGTCTGTCGGTCGGTCTGACCTGCTTTCCCTTTCTTTTTCTTGTTTGTCCTTTTTCGGAAGGAAAGAGAGAGGGAGAGACAGAGCGTGTAGGTGGTTGGGTGGTAGAAATGTGTGTGTGTGTGTTAGAGCACGTGCACTCGTCTGTATGCATAGGAATGATGCGACCAGCTCGTGCGAATATCGTGCAGTGCTCACGTGACAGCGCAATTGATACAAATTATCACCCATAGACCCCACAGACGTAAGTATATTAGCGATTCCACGTGGCTTGCTGGTCATGTAATAAATCGTAACGACCGGAACCTGTTATTCTTTCATCATCTGCAACTGACCAAGGAGTGACTGAACCAACTAATGGCAGTGACCAAGCGCTAGATTACTGATGATTTATTGAAAGAGATAAACTCTAATTCTTGTTGCATTTTTAAAGTATAAAACAAGCCACAAGGTTTGTAAACTATTATTTAATTCGTGATTTATGGCAATAAAATATTTTTGACTTTCTATTAGAATTAATATGTAATGTATTATTTATTTAAAATTTAACTTTACATTCTTTTCAGACTCATTTACATCTTGGAAGCTCAAGAGAAACATTACTAGAGACTCTACATTCTGCGAAGAAAGATAACGGTGATATGAAGGAGAAATCACTTATTTCAACAGAGGGTGCTGTGTCAAGTATAGTTCTGACAAGAAAATCGCTTTCTCAAGATATCTTCAAATGTTTCAAGTTTTCTCAGAATCCTAAAACACAGCTAACAAGTTTAACACTTACTGCTGGAAACAAACTGTGGGTGAGATACCATCCGCCTGACACTCATGTTTCTTTGGTGAGTGTCTACGACTGTGGAGGAAACCGTCTCGGGCAGTACATTGAAGAGTCTGTCACAGGGTCGTCCTTGACCTGTCTAGGAGATGTCCTTGTGTCACCTCTGACATGGCGGTGGATTGACCCTGGTGGACAGAGTGGCAGCTTTGACCTCCCTCCCAACGCCTGGGCCTTGTGTTCCAAGTCACTCCCCCCTCACATCCTACTTCATGCTTCTGTCTCCGAGTCTTCTGATAAAAAGTCTGAATTCTCTGTGTACCGCTTGCAGCAGTTGTCGGAGGATCAGGCGAAGGTCTCAATGTGTCCAGTCATCACACAAGGCCTCGCATTTGAACGGGAACCACAGGCCTTTGATATGTCAGATGACGGGAAATGGCTGGCAGTTGTGGTTGAAGAAAGGATTAAAGTGTACTACACTGACTGTACAGGTGTGAGGCCCTTTTTAACATCACAAATACTATGGCCTAAAGACATCGCGTTTACCACACTGTCTACACAGCCTGTATTGGTTGCAGCCTTCAGTGCATCTTTTATGGTCTATGATTTCCTAGACGGCTTCTTCAAGCTCAAGTGTGGGCATTATAATTACAATTCCTGCATATGCCTAGCAGCACACAACAATAGTACTGTATGGTGTGAATCAAGGGGAAATGTTTATACGTGGGACCTTAAACGTGCAACATTATGTGACACTTGCACGTAAAAAAAAACACATCTCATGAGCTACAAGCTGATCATTTTTATGCTCCATGGTAGGTAAAGAAGCTGCTTCTTCCTCTTGTAAAGCGATGTATGTTTGTAGAGAACATTTATATTATATCATCAATAACTGAGATTCACTTGTATAATATTGAGAAGTATGTATTTTACATACTAAACAGAGCTACAGTCAAGTATATGATGCACTTGACAATACTACCAGTCGATGTTTAATTTACTAATAATGTATCAACTCTTTTCTCGGTGATATTGAGTATGTTATACAACACTTTCAACTAATAAAAGCTAGCAGTCTTAACTGCAAGAGAACGATGATTGACTTACAGTTAAATATATTGTTAATGTTCTTGTACTTCTTGAAGCGATAGCACAATACAGTTGATGTGCACTAAGATGAGTGCAACTCAAATGTCTCATAAAAGAACTCCTTTATTGTTTAAAATGTCATGTGTGGAAAAGTGGGCAGACACTCTTTGCATGTACAAACATATGTCAAGTGTATGAAATATTTGGTTAGAACTCGTGAAGTCACCAAAGTAGACATATTACATACGCATACAACAGCATGGATAAGGAAAGTGATAGTGGGCTACAGACATGAACACTGTATTA
The DNA here is from genome assembly GCF_003073045.1 of Pomacea canaliculata. Lineage (NCBI taxonomy): Eukaryota > Metazoa > Mollusca > Gastropoda > Architaenioglossa > Ampullariidae > Pomacea > Pomacea canaliculata. Next base: position 5,629,718 of record NC_037599.1, read on the forward strand.
AAAGGGAACTGGTTTGGTACTGTCAGGCCTTATCAAGAAGTAGGAGATGATACAACTTTTACATCAGTATTTAAACATCGCCTCACCTAACCCTAACCCAAACCAGACATTCAGAAATAAAAAATAGTGAAAAATATCAATAGTCTTCTTCTTTTAGCGATAATGTGCAGCCAGAGAAATATTTACAAATTATAACAGCCGGATAGTATAGACATGCCCTAGCTAGACTGAGAACAAGATGTTTTTGGTCTTAATACCAATAAGAGTTGGTTTGAGCCTGGTGCAGCAATACAAACAGGTTGTCCAGCCTGTGATAAAACAGAATTTACTGTCTTCTCTTTCAATATACTTGCGAAGCATACAAAACTGTTTGTGGAAAGTGTGTTTCCTTGGCCGGGTGCTAGAAGTGTCCGTTTAACGATGTCCCCACAAAAGGCTTGCGGAGTTTGTTGAGAACTTGTTGCTGCAACTCCTATTTGTCTCTTTCCAGCAATGAGAAGCATAACTGATAGACTGATAGAAGGAAAGAGAGAAAACTAGAGATAGAACATTTTACACAGTAATAAAACTCATGCTGGGGCAAAAGTCGTTTGTTGTCCGGCTGATGGTGAATACAATTTGTAGGTTAAGAGTATTGTCCTTCATTCAGCTCTAGCTATGAAATCATGTGTTTGTCGAACTTTAGCGATTCAACCCTCTGTCATTTTTTGTTTTGTTTTATTGTATTTATTTATTTTTGCTTTTTCTTCTAATGCAGCTGTTTGAATTTCACAGCGATAAATTTGGTGAAAACCTGTATTTATCAACATTTATGAAAAGTGTGTGAAATGTTGCAGCCTCAGGCAGTCTCTGTGTTTGTTGACTCATAAGCTTCACACACAAACCGCAAAGTGGAGATTCAAAGATCCATTTTGTCGCTTCGAATCTTCACAGTGAAGCCTTTTTTTACCATAGTTTTAGTATAGCTAAAGTCTGTGGCAGTCTTCGAGTTCAATGACCCATAAACATGATAAACATAGCGCATGGCAAGAAAAGTGTATAGCTACTAGCAATGCAGATTTTATTCTGTTGCATAAGCCAGGGGTGACTTTGTTAGTAGGGATGGAGAGAGTCGTATTTCTGAATTGTTGGTGTCGTAAGTAATATTTTTTTCTGAATGTGTTACCTGTACCACGTGCAGCAATATCACAGGTGAGAATTCCCTACACCAGGAAGATTAGGCGAGAGTTATTCCGCCTTCTAGTGTTTGTAGAGAAAAGATCCGACAGATTGCAAACAAATACCATTCTGATATGTTTTCATTTTAATTATATGTGGCAAGGGTAGTCATCTACAACAATGGTTTGTGTGGTTTATTGTTGAACCAAACGTATTGTTGACTGAGTGGCGGACATGTCCACCATCGGGAAGTCTGTCTGCAGGACTTGATGGCGCTATGTGAAGAGTGAAAATAACACTAGGGTGCATTTATTCTAAGAACCGGATTTATGATAGAACATTTTTTTAGTAAGTAGTTTCATTTGTGCTACAAAAAAAAGTCTCACAGAAAGAGTTGTGCAACACATGACACACAGGTTGCAAGGCTCTCATACACTATTTACTGTAGGCTCTGTCCCTAGGTTGCCCCCAGGGATTTTTCCTGGAAGTTAATCTTATCAATACATGTGTGTGTTTTTTTGAGTGTTTTTGCGGTATGTGCCTGCGTGCGTACACCTTGTTATAAGTACTTACCTCTTTCATTAAATTCGTCTTGAATGTTCCCTTGGAATGTATTGCCTGTACCACGTGCAACAACAATCACACTTACGATGAAATGAAATTTGCAGAATAAGGAATATTTCTCAGCAGCCTTTTCAAATAGTCTAGGCCACCGTAGGGAGACCAAAACCACAAAAAGGAACAGTTCTACATATGCTCTCAAATTAGCTATGAAGGGCAGGGAAGTATATGAAAATGCAAATATTCAACTTTCTTTTCTTGTCGTCCTTATGAAAGTCTCATAATGAAATACACGTAGTGTAGAAAAACCTAGTAGGATAGTCAATAAACGTAAACTCAATTAATCACGTGGCTGAGCCGATTGCTTGTAACACGTGTCTCCTTTTGTCCTGCTTTGATTTAAAATGACTGCCCTCCAGCCATCTACGATCACATTCACCAGGGAGCTCAAACTACAACCAGAATTTTTGAGCTTTCTTGAAAGGTAAATATACAAGCTGAACTATTTATCCATTTTATAAAATAAGAAAATGACTTTAAATTCCTCTAGCTCGTAGGTAGGCAACAATTTTATTTTTTAGGATTCGCTCTCACTCACAATTTTAAACCATTTTTTCCCCTTTTAAAAGCAGTCACCTTTTATTTTCTCTTGCTGCTCCATCAGATATGTCAGCTGTGTTAGTTATTATTTATTTTTTGTATTAGAACTTTATGGACTGCAGATTTCTAATACTATGTAGTATTTGATAAATTTAATTCTAATTAAATTAACCCAGGCTCATTAACAAATAAGAAAACAAACACACTTTACATTCCAAAGATGTCCACGGCCGTACTTTGCCCACCATCCAAAGCCAGAAGCAGCCAGCTAACAAGTAATTTTGTGTCAGGAATCCCTCCCATGGTAAACTTCCGGTATATTTTATACTCAAAAGTGTTTTTCTTTCCAGCATCATGTTTCAAACACCAAAAGTCTGGCTTCCATTAGCAGTTATAGCCTGCTATGCTATCGCCTGGGCTTCGTCGACGGATAAGCCGAACATATTCTTGGTCCTGATTGACGATCAGGGCCACAATGAGCGCAGCTCAAGCAACCCCGAGTTTCGAACACCAACGATGGACAAGCTGGCCTCAGAGGGTGTGATTCTAGACCAGATGTACACACAACCATCTTGCACCATGTCCCGCGCCGCCCTGTTGAGTGGACGCTCGCCTCACACCATGGGCATCGAGAACGCCTTTGATGCCCACGATAACAGGTACAGGATGGTCTTTATTGTATTCTCATACTACCATACTATCTTAGCCTCAAAAAGAAACAATAGTTATAAAAGTAATTACAACTAAAACTTCAGTAGAAAATTGTACACTCAATTACTCTAATTATTTTCACTCATACGTGGTATGGAAATGGAAAACGGATTACAAATACGATATGTAAAATATTAATTTGGAAATAAGCATACTTGATTTAAGCGAAGATCTGGTAAATAATTGTGTAATGACAATGTTTGCATGTAACAGGTCTTTACCTCTAAATACCAAGACAGTGGCACAGTACCTCAAAATTCGTGGGTACCAGACATATATGATTGGTAAGTGGCATCTTGGTATGTGCTCCCGGAGCATGACGCCAACCAGACGAGGGTTTGATAGTTTCTCTGGCTGTCTCCATGGCAACAGCGATCATTTCTTCAAATTTCCCCAAAACCCTTGGGATTTTTGGTAAGTAAGACCTTGCTTTCTTTTTAGAAAAAGAAGAGAACGAAAGATTTTGATATTAAATTCGAAAGCATTAGAAGAAAGAAAATTTTGCCTATTTTTTTTTTTCCTTTCGATGTTGTACAGGACCAACGAAACTCTCGATCGTTCAGTGAGAAAACAATACGACACTGAGGTTCTTACACAACGAGCTATTGATGTAATCAAGAAACACAAAGAGAGCGGCACAGATGAGCCGATGTTTGTTTACTTGGCTTACAAGGCCATACACAGCCCCATAAAGGTAGGTCTCTGATGTGAATATTTCCTAAACTTCATCTGCCTGTCGTCTGCTTCTCTCAGTCCTTACAGTTGATGCGCTTTGCTCCCGGGAGAGTTGATAAAATGTTTCTTCGCCACAGGTACCAGCGTACCTGAGCAACAGGTGTTCCCACATCAAGAACACCCTGATCAGAGACCGCTGTGGCACCATGGCTGGGGTGGACGACGGCATCAAGAACATCACCGACACCTTGGAAAGGCTCGGGTACATGGATCAACCACTGATGCTTATGGTCATGAGCGACAACGGCGGCGCTGCACCCGAAGGGTGCGATTCTTATAAATTCAGGATTACTGTTCAGTCTTGACACTTATTCTTTTTTGTTTATCAGTTGTTTACTCTTCTACATATCTTCCTGTCTTGAAGTGTGAACATGTCTCCAACGTCTTTGCACTGCCTTAACTCCTGATATTTTATATTTTCTGGAAAAAAATATAGATAAAAATTAATTGTTTTTGCTTCGTGATTTAGTGTTACTAAATTATGATATTTAATGGGTGGGAAAAACTATTGCGTCGTAAAGATTTTTCAGATGTTGTATTTTAACGAAAACTGATTATTTACACGTGCGTGTCTTTCTCCTAGTTTCTGAGTCTCGATTTGTGTGTATTTATGTATCAGTGTGTGTCTATATATATATAATTATATTCGTATTAACAGTGCAAGCAACTGGCCGTTGAGAGGAAAGAAAGCCACGCCGTTTGAGGGCGGCACCAGGGTCCCGGCGTTCATGTACAGTAAACACTGTTGCCTAATTCTCCACGGACTTACAAGGGTCTGATTCACATCACGGACATTCCTGTTACTATCCTCAGCATGGCCAGCAACTCCACCACCTCAGAGTTCATGACCAACGTAGATGGCATAGACCAGTGGCAAGCAATAAAGTTAGTTTCCCGATGTTCACAGGTTCTGACATACACCAACAATATTTTCAGCAACACAGTAGACGGTACAATTCTCATAATATACACCAGGAATATGTTTCAGTAATTTAAAATTAATGCTTAAATGGCTTCTCTTTAATCATTATCTATCAACTTTTACTTCTGTCGATAAATCGTGCATCCTCCATAACGAATATAAGAAGAATAGATATAAAGTAATTTTATTTAAACAAAAATACAGTAATAAGTCAACAAAAGACATGATTAAGGTCATTGGATTCGTTTGTTTTTGTTTTTTTGTTTGTTTGTTTGTTTGTTTGTTTGTTTGTTTGTTTTTTGTTTTTTTTTGGAATCATTTAAGTGAAACTGTTGATTTTCTTGTTAAACAGGGAGAACGGGCCGAGCAAAAGGGAAAAAATGGTGTATGAGATGTGGGATGATGAGGCAGGTGTACGTGTCGGCCAGTACAAGCTCGTGTATCACAAGAAAGGTCCGTGTTCCGGGTGGTACAACCCCCCTACAGGCGTTAAAACCACTCTTCCTGTGGAGGTTGCAGACTGTTCAGGGTTCATGATGTTTGACCTAGAAGCGGATCCTTACGAAGAACGAGACCTGTCCAAAGACCCTCAGTACGCAGACCAGATGAGGATCTTGGTGGAGTATTTCAACACGGAGAATGCCAGAAGAGTTCCTGCTCAGATATCAGCTATAGACCCCAACATGCCTGGTGCTGGTGAAGACTGGGAACCGGGGTGGTGTGATAAAGTATAACAATGCTTCTGACAATGACTCCTATGAAAATCTGTTGCATATGCTAATGTAACGACCCACAGGCTTTTATGACAGCCTTGTCTTTAAAGTAAGCATTGAATATGAATTAAACATATATTTCATCATACAGAGTTTGTTCCTTGTTTATTTCACCATGTTTCGCGAAATTGTGATGCGGCCTCTCTTGCACTCAAAGTGTCTAAGTTTGTCCGAACGGCTCACTGTGAGGATGTCTACATGGGTTTTTGTGTTCTTGTGATTTCGTTTAATTTTGAAATTAAGACCAGATTTCTCTTAACATCTTTCTCAGTTTTTATTACATTTACATTCTAAAATTACTGCTGCTAGAAATTGTAAGAACGAAGTTTGTTTCTTTTAATCAAATTTTCTTGTTTTACAAAAACATAAATGAGATAAACACTTGGCTTATTAAGGAGGAACGGTGAAAATGGCATTGCTTTTAAGAGCTCACGCGTGAACGCACCAGCTCCACACACACACACATATTGTTCATATATTTTTCAGTAAGCTGGTACAATTTATGTTGGTACTTCGGCTTTCGTCATCGGGAGGAAAAGCCATGTAAAACCTGGCGCATGCGTTCCCCTTTCTTTTATAAGTGGTCCCTGGCTTGTCATCAACAACAACAACAACAACAACAACAACAACAACAACAACAACAACAAGCCACCCAAGACCCTCCAAGGTTATCACACGACGCAGGTGAACCCGTTACTTCCACTGGAAGATCTCTGCCAGAAGATTTCTAGGCATGAAATTGTCCGGTAAATCCTCTCCATGCACCCTAGGGTTATGTATGGATCTCTCCAGCAACAAAATATCTTTCTGACGCCCGTCCAAACATCCTGTGACAGTCACCATGACAACTCAACAATAGTTTACTGACCGCAGACCGTGTGGCTCTGATGTCCATTGTGACAGACTATGGCTAGCATGGTTTACTACGACTTGACTGAAATATATTATTTGAATGTAATACATGTACTCCGAAGCTGTTTTCGATGAAAGCTCTGCCTGTAGCTGTACGCACACTACGAGGTTAGGTACCCAGATAGCATGCAAACGTTTTAAAAACGTTTTAAAAACGTTTTAAAATGTGTACATAAAACATTTTAAAAAGGTTTGCAGAAAACGTTTTTAAAATGTTTATCATGCCCATCAAAGTAATGTTTTAAAAACGTTTTCTGCAAACATTTGTAAAACATTTTAAAAATATTTTAAAAACGTTTTATAAACATTTTTCTGTAAAACATTTTAAAAACATTTAATAAATATTCGTATGTAAATGTTTGAAAAACGTTTTTAAAATGTTTTTTAAACCTAATTTAAATGTTTCGAAGGACACGTTTTTTTAAACGTTTTAAAAATGTTTTTGAAACCTAATGTAAATGTTTCACAGTTCACACATACTTTTCACAGTTTCACTTCAAACATGGCATAAATGACGTACAGAGAAGATTTTCATTTGTTGTAATTAAAACATATTTCGTGTCATTGTGGATCCATCCAGGAGACAAATTTACATTATACAATAGTAAGTACAAAATGGTGACCATTTGTGACAAAAATGAATAAATGATACTCAAAAAAGAGAACAATATGAATTAATTAAACACTGACAAATCAATGCATAGGATTTTTTCTTAAATTAATACTTTTAAATATTTCACATTCCAGTACTTAAAGGTGAGGTTGTGCGGCACTGTTATCCGTGCAGAGTGCCAAGAAATAATTGAACTAAAACGAAACTTATCGACATTTACATTTACTAAAAAATAGTGAATTGCAAATACAATTGGATGATGTACAAAATACACCAAAAAAAGACAGTTACCCCTATGTAGATAACAATATGCTAATTATCATCTTCTTACCCTACTACAAGGGACATATCATTCCAATTATTAATAACCATTAACTATAGATGTACAACAAAAGCATTGACCATATGTGATAAAGATGAGAAACAGAGAACAATCAGAGGAATTAATTAACCACTGTTAAGTCAAAGCAAAGGAATGTTATTAAAGTAACACTTTTAAACAGTTCAATTTAAAATGTTTCAAGGATAGGTGTTAAGCTCCATAAAGATTCCCAAGGAATAATTAAACTAAAACTAAACTAATAGAGCTTTAGATGTAAGAAAAGATATAGTATATGGTTAATCCATCTAGATGTAGCACAAAATACACAAGAATTGCAATAGCAAGTACAAAATGGTGACCATTTGTGATAAAAATGAATAAATGATACTCAAAAAAGAGAAAAAAGAATATGAATTAATTAAACACCGACAAATCAAGGCATAGGATTTTTTCTTAAATTAATACTTTTAAATATTTCAATTTCAAATACTTAAAGGTGAGGTGGTGCGGCACTGTGCTCCGTGCAGAGTGCCAAGGAATAATTAAACTAAAACTAAACTTATAGACCTTTAGATTTACAAAAAAAAACAGTGAATTGTAAATACAATTGGATGATGTACAAAATACACCAAAAAGTACAGTTACCCTGTTGTAGATAACAACATGCACATTATCATCTCTACCCTTCTACAAGGGACATATCATTCCAATTAATTAATATTATGAGAATTTCCATACCGTAAAATAAGGCTGAACAATTAAAAGTTCATGTATGTCTGGTAAAGCGGCTTTACAAAAAAATGCACTTAGAACACTATCAGATCCACATGCCTTCATTTTAACATACTAAAACCTTCTTATATGTAATTATTAGATATCTCAAATATGAGACATTGTTGCTAATATCAGCAAGCGTCCCAATGAGGGTCAAGAGTGCTTGGTGATAAGCCTGATGTTCCTTATGCAGCAAAGCTAGGCATACATGCCAGTGTAGAGGAGTAAAAGGAGGCAAAAGCACAGAAGTGTTATATGTGGGAGACAGCTCTTGAGCGTGGGGAGAGCCAGTGACAAAGGACTGTCAGGAATGCCTGCTGTTGCCGTTGGAAGCGAATGGCTATGTGACCAGTACTGGCATTCGGCGGCTGTAGGTGGCATTGCAGTCCTCGTAGACATTACGTGTATATCTCTAGACTTCTCTGTCGCTGGGAGAGGAGTCGTCGCTCTCTGATGAGGATGGCAGCTCGGGCGGGAAGGACGACGGACAGGTGGAACAGCACTGTCTGCTGAAGCATTGGTCTCCACTCTGTGATGGCTCCTGCACTAACTTTATCGGAAGCCTCCATACACCCACGGTTCTTCCGTACAGCTTCTGCAGATAGCACAAATGGGATTTGTAGATTAAAAGAAGCGCTACAGTTTATAGATTAAAGATGGACTAAGAGAAGTCTCACACTATACATATTGTTTCAGTTTTATGGTGCTTATGCTTGTTCACCATGTCTTTCCGTTTTTACGCTAGTTTCACCATGGAAGCACAATTAATACTGACAAGAGCTACAAATATTTTAAACTGTAGAGCTAGCAATGAAAAAATGTCAATTCATGTTATACAAAAATAAGCACTTAGATCTGCACTTCTCTTTTTTGTCAAAGTATGTGTAGACAATATATCATATATCTATACCTTTAATAATAATATACACTAACATTTATACATCATCACTTACTGTAGATCATGGCCTGCAGCTTCAGTCCCTTGAAAGCACACATCTCTCCCTTTTGTCCTTTCCAGTTATAGTTTCGAGCAACCTTGTCGGTCAGGAGTCGCCGCATGATTCTTTTCGCACAATCCTTTGCATTCGTTCTACCCACACAGGAGAGGCTTTTGACTTGCAAATCATTAGAAGACAAGAAACATATTTGTCAAAAGTATGTTACACATCATAAACAAGAAAGGGTGTAGTGAAAATATACATGGCTTTAATTATTTACAATTCAAGGGACATACAAAAATTATCAACTGAAAACTTTCACAAAAAGCTGATTTAATGTTTCCTTCCCCAATAACCATAAAGTTTATGAGGCTGAAACCCTTTGAAACTGGATTTAAAACTTGACTTATTGTGTTCCACACTATATATGTATGATAGGATTGACAAGAACTGATCATTCTCAAATGAATTCCCATAAAAACATAAGTTTTTCAAAAATGTCAAGCTATGCTTTAAATTCCCCTAAATTATTACAGATTATCATTTCAATCATGGCTTTAACAATGACATCTGCTTTACGTACGAGTAATTAATGAAAGGAATCATCATCAAGGCGTCCATCCAGTTCAACAGCTCCTGCTGTGTTCTAATTGGAAGGATCAAATCTTCTGGCAACATTCAGGCATCCTTTGCTGGAGCAGGCTGGTCTTTGCTTATCAGTGAATGAATCACATATCTTTTACTTCCTGTAGCATCAATTTCAATTCTTTGTCTTGTTTCAGAATGAGCCAGGCAAATGCTGCAACAGTATGAACATAGCACTGTGAGCAAAAGTGGACAATTAACTTTTTATAGGTGAATGAAGCCAATCAACGGTGATTTGGGAGGCAGTAAGAAACTTGTATAACCAACACTATGTTCAACTTGAGATTGTGAAGGGAATTCACAACAAAATTAAATAGGCAAAACAAACAGCAAGAAAAGTAACCATAATATAAAATTGTCTGACTTACCTTCATTAGACACTCTCTGGGTACCGCCTTTTACTGCTGCAGTTGTGAGGTTTGTCCCCTCTTGTACTCCTTGCTGAGAGTCACTACGTTGGTCACTGGGTGCTCACGTCGTGGGGCAATATTCTGGTGGTTAGTGCATTTACCTGTGGGCATAAACGCTTGTTTTCCACTTGTGGTTGCAATGAGTCTGGCAATGGTCCTGCTGGCACTGCTGGATGCACTGATTTCCATCTAAAGTCGTCTTCCTCCTCGTCTGGGCTCTCTAGCCTAACTTAATTAACAAGCATACCTATTAATAAGTGTGCAGTGAAATGACAATTATGAAAATTTAAGAATTTCCGGAGTAAAAGATTTAAAGAAATAAAATAATAAATAATTCCTAGGCTATACCTATCATAATATCAATATTACCTCATGAAAAATTTGAAATGAACTACTGAAATCTGTACTGATCTTGTAAGTTGTTCTCCAAACCTAGGGATTCCCTAATCCCTGTCATTCTATAACTCAAACAAGACACAATGTGACTACTTGTTTCTCTTCCTCTTCCGATCTTTTCAACCTTTAGTGCTGTCATCATCTGTTGTATCCAAATTTTGATGTATACTGGCTGTTATCACTTTTCGTCTGGCAACCAAATGCTCATCTGAAAGGGTTATTATTTTGTGAAGTTATAATAACATCGAGAATAATGGCATTCAATGCTTTACCACACATATGAATTTTCACATGACAAATCAGTTAACTGTCTGTTCGCTGAGATGTTAATGGTCATGTGGCTGTATGTTCAGTCTGTAACCACTATAAACCTAAGCAAGGTCTGCGTGGACTAAAGACACTAACACTACCTTAAAACCTTTTACAAAATAAAAATATGAACAAACTTTATCAAGAGAACTGACCACAAAATATTAACCAGCTGATGAAGTCATCAAACATCTAATCTCTATAATAAACATATATATGACAATGAGTAAAAAGTATAAAAGTACCCTTGAACCCAAAATGCAAACAGCTTGAAGAGTCCAGGTATGTCTATCTGGCAGAGCTCCCTCCTGAAGGTGTTTTGTCAGCTCACTTGGTGGCCAGTATGCTAACCGTTTCGCGTGCTGAAAATAAAACAATCCTCTATGAACTCTTACCAGGGAGGCTAACTGTGTGTCTTTATGGGAGTGTTGGACGTTTGACTTCATCTGTCATATTCCATCAGAGATTATGACTGCATATATTTTTATACACTGTTATACTCAAGGAACTATGGTAAATTCAGGAAGGATAGCATGAATATTGTTCAGCTGAGATTTGATTGTATTGACTGCAGTTTGCTTCTGTGGCATGCAATGTTATAATGTAACGTTATTTAATGTTATTAAAAACTCTATCATCCGTAAGAACATGTAACACAAATTTAACACCATAATGAGAAATGATTACACAATACCAGTGGTACCATTTCAGCCATAGATAACGGTTTAGCAATGAATTCAAGCAAGCAGTTATTACAGGATGCTTTTGTCGCAACAAGGCAAGAAGTACTGAAAGTGAACTGTTGGAAATGTTAAATGTTGCGACCAATATGCCAGCTGTGTGCCAAATCTGTATCTGTTTCACTGTCGCTGTCTGAAGATATCGCTGAATCAAACTGATCATCAATATAATCTTCAAATTCACTAAAATTAGATTTCACAACATCATCATCATTATTTTCATCCAAATTGTATTTAGTCGGTAAATATTGCTGGCGTGATGTTATCGCTGAGAGTTCTGGTGTCTGCTGGTTCGAACTGTTATTAATTTGACTCTGTAGATCTAAAACTGTGAGCACCTTCTCTACGACAGTGGATCGTGAATGTTTGTATCAGTGTGTATTGAATACATCTGACTTTCTTCTTTCAGTTCTGCCAACGCTGCTTCTACAAGTTTTATTAACTTTTTTCGTCCAGTAGGACGACATGATGTGAACTATCAGTTGCCTTAACGTGTTAGATTATGTACGAGCGCTCAATTCAGAAAGTAAACTTTGACACATCACACCCAATAAGCATACATTAAATGTGTGTTGTACTAGAACACGGTATATAGTGTTTTATAATTAAGAACCTGCAGTACGTGTGTGGTAAACAAAGAGAAAAGATTACAACCTTGGTTTTCAAACATACAGTACATCAGCAGAGAAAATGTCGCGCCGCGTGGAATCATGGGAGTACGTGCATCCACAAGAAGAATAGCAAATATTTAGTTACGTAGCATTGATGTTTTAAAAAACTGCATGATTTTAAACTATCAAACCTAGTCATAAGACAAATATAACAAAGTCTTTAAAAATGCTTTTTTGTAAGGATTTTCAGTATCTACACCGTGGACTGGCTCTAAAATTCCATAGGAAAAGTGAATGCCGGCAAATCAAATAGTGACGTCTTATAAAAAATAGCGTCATGACGCAAAGCCATAAAGGTTAACATTGTAAATGTTTATAAAACATTTATTTAACATTTTTGTTTTAAATGTTTTATTTTCAAACATTTTAAAAATGTTTTTAAAATGTTTTACTGAAAAATGTTTTTTTGGTAAATGTTTTAAAAATGTTTTTAAAACGTTTTATCTAAAACGTAAACCTTATTACAACCATGTAAACGTTTTTAAAACGTTTTTAAAATGTTTTCATGCTATCTGGGTAGTAGGTATACGTTACACGTACTTCATTGATAACAGGGGAAGATAATACTGGGTTACATTGCACACATCACCTTGCTAGACGCGATTTATTTATTCAGCTGTAATCAACATCTTATTTAACATTATTCTGAATTACCCTAATAGCTGTTACTATTTTATTATTTACTCCATATACATAAAGAATGCACATGAAGTCTGAAATGCAGCAATAGAGGGAGGCAACTGCGTCATTCGCTGTGTATTAAGCGTTACTCTCCCCTGTCGTTTATGTGTTTAGTGTTTGACATTAGTAAATTGGTGAAAGTGTGTGATATTTGTGTTCGAAGTGATTTTAGTTTCTTTATGTATTTGTATACACATATAAATTTATTTATACGAGTGTCTGGAGGAAGAGTAAGATAAGGTGAGGTAATATATTTGTGCAAAGTCTTAGTTAACTGGTATTGTCATGTGAAAATGACTAAACATGCTACAATATACTGTGATATTTTTAAAAAAAAATGTTAAAATCCATCTCACTTGTATGATAGCAGGCACCGTTCAACTTCTCTGTTATCTTGAAACATTTGACCACTTACATTAAAGATACGACGAATATATCAAAAATCGTTATCACAGAGCAGTTTTAGATATCATATATACTAAAACTGTCATTTTATTAAACGTCAGTTCCATTCACTGAACTTAACTTTTTATACTCTTTCCCCACAGAATGTTCTCTCTAACTCATTATGTCTTTCACACACACACACACACACACACACGAATTCACTTGCTCCATAGCACAATAAAGCGAGCAGACAGCCAATCACTGTTTCACCACAGGTTGAACAAATATTAAGATAAACAACTTTAACATTTATCAATGTCCCGCAATGTCTGGCTCGGTTTCGGTGTTCTGTGCATTGTATACAAAATATCACAGAGTCGTGAAAACCAATAAAGAGAAGACAACAGCCTTCAGATGTTTCTCTTCCTGTGAACATAACCCTTGTGAGCGCACAAGAAATACTTTTACTAAATCACAGAAATCTTTTTGCGTCCTCGACATACAAGCACGTGCAAGGAAGGAGGTTAAAATCCCTGACACCATGTACTTACATGGATATGTTCTTGCCATCTTTTCCAATTGTTCTCTTACATTTGGATAAGTTTTTTTTTCTTTACTTGAATTTAAAAGATATTTTCAACCATAAATGATGAAACAAAGCAAGGACAAATAAAAAAATAAGAATGTTAGCAATCTTTACAAATTTTACAAATATGTACATTACATTTAACAGTCTGATATGTGGACATGTAGTATGACAAACGATCAAGACATTCCCATGAGAAAGCTTTAAAAAAAAGCATAAAAGAAGTATGTGCATTAAACAGTGACGAGGTGTAGTCCTCATATGACCAGCATACAGATGACTAACATGACTACTTCGCACTGAATGAACTTTGTTTCTTCCAAAAAGGTTGTAGCTCCAAATAAATCTTTTGTCATGACCTTTCCCATTTCTTCTACCTTGGTTCGCCATCTTTCCTGCTTTAAGAGGAGCAGATGAATATTCAAAGGTCCCAAACTTGCACATGGAAGACTAATTCTGCGGACTGAGTCTGATATTATGGTTCTTTTCCCACGTACATGTTGCTCTGAAATGAATGGAAATGTGTACAGGTATTATGGTTACATAGTAAAAGTATAGTGCTGGAAAAGAACAGCAATATTAAATTAAAAAATAAATAATATAAACCTTAATAAGAATGTTTGTAATAAAAATGTTCTACATTCTCTACAACAGCTGCTTAACTACAGTCGCTCAACGGTAAAGATACGTTGTGAGAAATAAATACAGCACCAGATGGTTTCCTGCCTGTGCAAACATTATAAAGTCTACAGCCATGGCCGCATAATGACCTTTAACCCACCACATGCAACAGTGGCCTCATCATAACCGTCGTTCTGCGGCGAATGAAAGTTTTGATAATAGCACCACCACCACCACCATCACCGCCACCCACTTCACCATCAGCAGCAGCAGCTAATACCATGATGATGGGGTGGAGGAGGTTAAGCTAAGTGAGACCCCAGCATATCTTCCGTACATTATGTGATTATGCGGAAATAAATCGTTAATTAGAAAGTGGAAAAGGGGGAAGAAAAAAATATAAAAGACAAAATTAAAATCTTTGAACTGTTTTAGAAAAATTGAAAAAAAAATCATTCCGAAGTCAAACAACTCACATCTATCTCAAATATAAACCACTCACTGACTCATATTACACATACGCGCCCACACACACACATGCACACGCACAAACATACAAACTATAATTCACACATGAGATATCAGTAGTCACGAGTAAACTATAAGTAACAGCGAAGTACAGACAGAAAGTACATGCTTAAAACACAATCCATATGCACACACACAAACGCACGTACGCATATAACTTTTACAAATCAATCACACAAATCCTCTGGCAACACGGCCGAACACACACATACCAGAGAGAACAGGGTGGCACACCTCACACGTAGACACCAACCACGCGAAGCGTCGCGTTACTAACTTAGCTACAGGTAAATAAATCAAAGGCCAGTGTGGCGGCACTCACCTGTAGGCCGACAACCCCCTCTGGAGGAACAGTCACAAGGTGGCGACACAAGGGCACAGGAAGAAGAGGGTGGGGCGGGGAGCGAGGTGCTGCAGACACGGAAGACAGAAGGTGTGACGACACGGCAACAGTTTTGGACGTTGATAAGCCTCCAGACAAATAGCGCACGTCCTCGTTGTGTCGACCTCCGCTGGCACTGTCGCCATTTTGTTTACCTGTCAAGTCACTGTTTTCCTGGGTCCGCCAGTACTTTCGCTTTCTTTGCTGTGAAACAAGGGGAAGTAACCCTCACTACTTAACGCTGCATGCAGTAGCTTCCCTTGATGCTATCACGCAAGTATCCCGAGTTCATATAATTTCTATCAATTAATCAACTACAAATATAATGACAGTAATACCAAGAACACCTTTTTTTGTTGCTGTTTGTTCTTCTTATATTTTTGTTTTGTCTGAGGATGACTTTAAGATGAGAAGAGATCCCAATATACACACCCACTAATGAGGAAGTTATACAAAGTAGATAAGAAAGTATAGAAATATAGGTTTAAAAGACAAAAAATAAAATTAAAAAAAACAAACTTGAAGGTTTTGAACAGCACAAACTAATAAAGTACCTAAATTGTCCTAAAAAGAAATAGAAGTCTAGAAGTGGGCAACATAGGAATATGGCAAACAGTACAGTACACCACCACTGCACTAGCAGGCCTCCTAGACACCAATCAGAGCGTGACAACAACAGGAAAAGAAGGAACCAACAACTGTAAATAAATCCTTCGGACACACAGCACAGCGACCCCCCTCTTCCCACTCCTCCCGAGCCCCTGTGTTCCTCCTCGACCTCCCATCCCCACTCACAATATTCCTACCAATACTAATGTGAAATCCCCTTTAGGTGAGAGGCCGTACTTTTCCCTCCCAAAATCATCACCACCACCAACAGTCGATGACATATGAGGTGAATGTGTGCGTGTGTGTGCGTGTGTGTGTTTAGTTTGCGTGTTTACCTTTGTGTGTGTGTGTTGGTGCAACCTTTTGCCAAGTTGAAAAAGTGCATTTTGTGTTTGCTCGCACGTGCGACTGTCTCTCGATCTTTATTATCAGGCCTGTGATCTCACCACATCAAACCAGTGATATTTATCTCACTGCCTCACTCCAGCCATTCGCTAACAGCTCAACTTGACTTAGAGGAGACCGGTGTACACAGCTGAACATGCTACAGGTTGCTGTGATGTAGGCACATGTATGCCAACTTTTCATCGTTACGAAACTGTCCTTTTGCCGCCCCGTGAGCATAATAACAAGATCACAAGACTGGCTGAATCACGTGCCCCGTGACCCGAGTTTTCAGGTCAAGGTCGCAGCACTCGGCGTGTTTGTAGTGCGTCGTCTACGACGAGAGAAAGCATCGACCGGCTCGTCTGTGCTCGTACAAGTGTGTAAGTCTGTGTGTTAGCGCTAGTCTGAGTGTAGACACAAGCATTGATTATCTGTGTACGACGACTCATTCTTGTTTGTTTTATTTCTCCAGATTTCGCCTTTCCTCCCCAGCGGCGATACAGAGAGAGAAGATGGCAGCGTACAGGTGTCTTATACACGGCTACGATCTTCTTGCCCTGTCTTCTTCTGCATCAGCAATAATAAACCCGACTTCTGCCGTGGATCTCATGACAATCACGGTAAAGTATATATGTAACAAACGAGAGACAGTAATGTACGTAACACATACGTAACAATGATTTAAGAAATTATATTTAAAATGTGACAACAATAGATTATATAAAACAGAAAGAATTATGTAACAGGGAAACCTAAAATAATGGAATCTTAAAGTTTAGGAATTACTGAACAGTCACATACCTAATAAACAGTGATGTTTGTAACAGTTTAATGGTTGACGGGGTAGTCATGCTGAGTGTGGGAAGACTGCCGTCAAAGCAGCGTAGACACGGGTGAATGATTTCAATAAACGATGTTTATCGTGTTCACGTTTAAAGCTCGGAATTTCCATGTGTGAGAATCAGATTATTCCTTTCCCGTTTCTATCATAAAAAATGTGTCAGCATCAGTGTGTTTTATTTGTGATATAATCTACCCTTTTCATCTTTTAAACCTTTTCATGTGATTTGCCAAATGATATCTCTAATATTCTCGCTCAGTCGTGTGTGTTTATTTCGCAGAAGTTGAAGCTGAAAAACTCGGATCCAGAAGAAGACAAATATGGTTGTTTGCAACCGATGGTCGACGAAAACCCTTCCAGTTTCAGTGAGTCACATTATAGAGAAATACATAATTGTCATAATTAAATGTATCATTTGTTTCGTGTACTCACTGATTCAACTCTCTAACACACGGCAATACAATTAGACCTAAAACAGAATTTTTGCCAAATTTGGAAACAACTTTACTGGATTTTTTTCCTTCCCGCAGAAACGAATTTGGAGAGTTGGAAGGCTTTGACCTGGATGTCGTGAGAGAAGGTAGGTCGATGTTTGACAGGAATGCGCTGTTGTCTACTGTAGAAAACACAGACAAACATACATTCCACAACAACCTGCTCGGCTGTCTGTATATTGTACTAGTTAACAACATGCACACACACATACATGTGAAGTGGGAAGAAACTATTAATATTAACACCTCCCTTGTCTGCCTCAGTCTGTGCTGTGGCCAAAAGAAGATGCGAGGTGGTGCTGGCCCAGTTCACCGAGTGCACCTTCACCGACCGCAGCATCGTGTACCCGGGCAGAGGTAGGTGACGGGTATGGGGAGGGCGATGGCTTGGAAGCTGTTTCAGTAGCAATTAGTAGTTGGTAGTAGTATTGAAAGTCAGTAATTTTCTACTTTCTAACAGGCATCATGAGTTTCTGTTTCGCTCGCTTTTTGTCTTTTACTATGTGTTTGTGTGTGTGTGTGTGTGTGTAAAGAGAAAGAGATGATTAGAATAATGATGAAGGAATTTCTACAGCGGATTTGATAGTGTATACTCGTCTGACTACATGTAGGTAAGCGCATTTAGCTTGCCTTTGTTGGTGGGGAAATGCTGTCTTTAAATAAACATTTATTATTATGAGTAGTAATAGCTAGAGTTGTAGAAGTAAAAGTAGTTGTTGTAGTAGTTGCAGTAGTAATTGTAGTAGTTATAGTTGTGGTTTTAGTAATATTTGTAGTACAAGTTGTTGTACTTTTTACCCTCTTCTATGTAACCTTGCTCTCTTTCTTTGTGTGATTCTCTTCACCCTTCTCTTTCTCTATCATTTAATTAACCTTTTCTTAAATAAGCTCATGGTGCTTTTCTTCCCTCTGTCACTCTCCCCTCCTCTAATCTGATCTCATCTTTGTTGAAACTTGCATCCCCGACTATCGCTGACTTTACTGACAGTCTATGTGCCTTTCCCAGGGCTGATGGCCGGGTGGTTTGACTGCTGCCCCGGGTACGCCGTCACGCTCGACCGACGCGGTGGGTTTGATTTCACCCTCCCATACACCGTCAGCGACGCTTCCTTCGCCGTCGCCCCTGGCAACCCCAGCGGCTTTGATCCCGACGCCACCGATTATTCCAGTTTCACTCTCAGTAAGAGCTACAGTTATCTCACACTTAATTATTTCATTTTTACAGATGAAACACCTTGTTACTGCGTGTGTGTGTGTGCATAGTTATTATATGTTATTATAAATGTGTATATGAAAGTAACGTACAGTGTGAAAGGCTGACACTGAAGGCAGTGAACACAGTGAACACAATGCCATGTCCTCCACCTTGCTCATTCTGGGCTCCTTGCAAAAAACCTGAGTCTTTTGTATTAATAAAACCGTTTATTGTTCTGTTTATCTTAAATTTGACAAAATATTCTGAAGTAATCGTGTTCTGTCTTTATTGTTTCGATGTATAATGCTCGTCCTTCCGCTTTCCTTTCATGAGAACAATAATTAAAAATTAAGTCATAGAAATAAATCATCAAGTATTTATATAATGGCAAAAGATATGTAAGAAACACTTTAACCTTCAGCAGGAAATAGCATTCATGTTTAATTATGTTCGTTATTTTTCATGATCACTTTCTTTAATTATAAAGATTTCCGGATAGAAATCACTTATATTTCCTCGTATAAGATCGAAAATGATACTGTGTGTAGCTTATTATAGTTTATAAAATGTCGTTGTGCTTTGCTGGGTGTGCGAGCAGCTCACCTGACAGGTGCCTACACCAACGAAGCGTGCCTCCGGGGTTGGGCAAGACGTTCGGCAACATCCTCGTCGCCAGCAACCTGCCGGAGGCCAAGGCCCTGCTCCTCAACGGAACAGTGAGTGTAGTTCATAGTCTTTTGTTCAAGTTGTTTGTCGACTGAACGTGTTTCTACTGTCATGAGTAAAGAGCACGTGCAAACGACAAAAAGTCGGCTAAAAATAACCCAGACCGCAGTAGTTTAACGTTCTCAGGTTAAAGGTCATGTCAGCTAAAGCATAACCACTGACATGTCATATGAAAGTGAATGTTTGACATCAGTTGGATGGAGTCTCCTCACGATTATGGTCGCCCATTTCTTTTCGTGTTTGGCAGGCTCAGGTGTTGTTTTCACCTCGTAACATCATCCCCGACTTGGAAGTTCTGCCGGAGCGCGTGGTGTGCTCTGAAGGCGGCACCGCCATGATGGTTAAGAAAGGATCGCCACTTCCAGCTTGGTGGAATCCCGCCTTCAAGAGTTACTCCGCTTCCGGTCGCTTTCACCAGCTGTGTCAGGAGGACAGCATCAAATATAATCGTACGTTTCAGTTTGTGTTCGTCTTTTCAAATTTTCATCTGTCAAAAAATATTTGAGATAAGATTTTCTTATCAAGCTTAGAAAAACATTTTTTTCTTACCTTCAAGCTACATGATATCTTATTCTTGTATAAAATTCACCCAAATATGCTTTTCAAAATTAATTTCTGGTTGGACCACAACGAAAATTTGATATTTAACCCTCGGTTTTCAAACCGCGGTACGCGTACCACTACTGGTAGGTGAAGGTATGACGGGTGGTACTCGAACACCATGACTAAGTCCTAGACTAGGTGTATATTCGTAGGGAGTAGAGTTGGAAGTTGGTACTCGAATTTACGAAATTGGTACTCGTGTAGAAAAGTTTGAAAACAGGGGCTTACTGTCGGTACATTTTAAGCGAAGGGAAGTAACTGCGAAAATTTTATCTCTTTAAATGCAACAGTTACCTCTCCAGTCGCAGTAACCGTCACAAATGCTAGAAAAAAAAATTAATTATTTGTCAGGTGCTTCGGCATTAAATAAGAAAACTGAGTTTCATTACTTACAAATTTAGTTTGTTGCTAATCTTTGATGTCTTCTTACTGAGTAAAGACAACTTTTCCGGCTGTGAGTTCTTTTTAGCTGCATTATATTAAGATGGTTCAAGCGATAATGGTGGTGGTGATGATGATGATGTGTAAACACGTAATTTTTACAATTTTTTAACATTTACCTGTATGTCTTGCGAATTTTTTGGGTTTTTTTTTTCTTTTCCAGAAACCATCAAATGTCTATGAAGAACGTTGTCAGTGTTATGACAAACGACATCAACATTTCTTGAGTAATGAGTGAAAAGTTGAACTGACTGCTGACCTATCAGGCAAAGCAGTCTGCGCCTTCTGTTACACTTGAATCTCAGTTAAAAAAAAAAAAAAAACCTTGAAATTTTATCTTTTGCTCCTTATTTAAATGAAATGTGTCTACAACTGTCAGTCTCAATTAATCCATGTAGGAGGCTTTATGTAAATTTTGATACTAATTTTCTACTTCAGCTTTTATAATAATACTTTGATCACCAAAACATACAGTACTTTATGTAGTTTATATCATTGCTACATTTATTCTAACATTGTAGAGAACTTTGTGTATCTGTAAGCCCATATGCTCTCTTTTTAAATATAATTTGTATTGGCAGTACTCCATTAATTATTGTGTATTTTATTTAATAAAACAAAAGATAATTCTTTAATTGTATTTTATTGTATTTTATTTGGAGCATTTCATTTAGCTATTGGCTTCACTCGTTAATTTTTTATATCTGTTTTTTACATTTTGTTCTTCACAACTGATTCGTGAATAAATAAAGGTTTTTTTTTCTGTAGGAAAGAGAGTCCGTGCCAAACTGTCACATTTCTTGTCTCCGTGTTCTTGTCACCAGCACACCCACCACCATGCTCCACAAACTAAATAAAATTCGTGGCCATCTGTCAACCAGTGATGCTCAAGTAACCCACTGTTGGTTAGGAGAAACATTAAACACCAATAAACGGTGAAGCTATCGATGGATTTTTACGGCAAGAAATAATTTTAGACTAAATTTAGGTACTTAGGATTTTCCTGTTGCTGTGCATGCGTTATCGACTCATGGGGGCATTCAATAAATAAAAAAAAAGCCGAGCTACTTTTATTTTCCATCGCGGTTTTGTTTTACTTTTGGTCCTAGAAGAAAGAAAGTAACAAAGACATGGTCAGCGCGGCCTTACCTGATTTCTCGAGAAAAGAGGAGAGAGAAAGAGTAAAAAAGGATCAGACGAGTTAATGAATAGTCAGATCAGATTAGCAAGACTGGACAAAGAAAGGTAGAAAATCTAGCTGTTTGTAACTTCTGATTAGAAGGAAAAAAACCTACTGGTTTCTTATAATCGGAGTTTAAGGTTGGTGAGCTCACCGTGGATGTTCCTGCTATTTTCACCTTTGTCCTTTACATGAACTCAGTGCTGTGCCATACTATACAACAAACCTGAATGTAGGTCTTTGTGTGTGTGAGAGAGAGAGAGGGAGGAAGAAAGATACATTCCACTGTCTCTGTACATTACTCACGGCTAACAAAAACAAATCCTAAGCCTGACTAGTTATACACAACTGATTAAATGCGATTATCAACGATGTAGCGGCGGGTTTTACCAACACCATGATCCACTTTCATGGTAAGCAGTGACACAGCATTAGAGAGGAGTTTTAGGGAGGAAAAGCTCAAAATGGTTTGTTTATTCCTTGTTACTCCTCGAGGACCATAGGGTCGCACTGTGGTACTGTGGCGGTTTCTGTAACAGCTTTTTTTAAACATGAGGGCTGTAAGCCCAAAGCAAACATGGAGGGCCAGGGTCAACAGTTTGATGGCCTCCCCCCTGGCAGCACAAGACACCTGCCGACAGACTGATTGGACGAGGCACGCACGCCATCACACCACTACAAAGGTAAGTAGCGCCACCTGGTGGTGGAAATGACTGGCACGGTCATAAAAATATCATAAAATCTCCCCTCCTTAGGACCATGTGAATCTTAAAATCAGGTAAGAGGCATTCGAGGCAGCTTGACCGACTGTAAATCCAAACTGAATAAATAAATTGGAAAAAACTGTCGAACGATTGTTAACTGGCTGTTTGGTGGCAAACTGCCGCCACCTAGAAGTGATTTCGAGGGATATGGTTTAGTACAAAATACATTTTAATCGTTATCATGCAATAAATTTGAAATCTTTGATTAAAAAATTGTTTTAACTTTTTAATACTTTTTTCTTACTACTCTTCTAGCTCTGCATGTTCGGTATTGTCGATGCTGTCGACTTAACTATACCTGGGTTCAGCTCTCGTCTCGGCGACTGTTTTTTCTCTGCATGTGGGATTGTTTACAGGGCTGGCTGCCTTGCCGTGATATAGCCTTTGCTGCTGGCTCGGCATAAAACATCAAATTTACTCACACGTGTGTGTGTGTGTGTGTTCTGAGTAACGTGTCAATAGAGATTGAGAAATGTAACCACAGTGAGTTGCTGGATGCGGCATAAACCTGAGAGAAAACATTCTTTCAAGGACTATCATTAATCATACGATGGCAGTCAGTCAATTATTATGTACTCACTGCCACACAAAAGCGTTGGACAGGTAAGAAACGATCAGGTGGGTGAGGTGAGGCCGCCTGTAGAGCTGACAGTCTGTACAGTTGCAGAGTGTAACTGCTGGCCATCTGAAGTGCAATGATAAGAGCACAACTGCTTCTCTTTGCTAAAGTTTAATATCAGGTGTTGAAGTGTTACAGCATTCTGCGTTTTACTTCAAAAAACGATATCTTGAGATGGTGCGTGTGACTTTGATCGTCCCTGTGGCACACAACATGCAGGGGAACTTGCTATAATTCATCATATATGGATAAATGCTATAATATATATTCCCGCACAGCTCACGAAACCCCACCCAAGCTCTTCTTCACTCTCACGACGTGAGTCAGATTACAAAAGAAATATATAAAATCATGAAGGTTAAGGAAGCATATATATATACCTCAAACTTTGGCAAAGATGTACCGGTAGTGTACTGTCCACTCTTTGTACGTGTAGACGCTGTAGGAGTATTTTCTACTGTAGCAACAACCATTCACTCTCACGTCCACCTAACTGCAGTGGATGGTACTGTCTTAAGGGAACAAACTCCAGTTGAAGAGACACACCCTACTCCCCCTCCCAGCACAGACCAAAAGCTTTGACAAGCAGGTCACGACGGGTGCAGCTCTCATCCAGTCATCTTCCTGCCTACAACGGCTTTCATACCCGTTATGAGAAACATGTCCTGTCACACGGATGTTGAGCGATGAGGGAGATGGAGGATGGTGTGCCCGAGCCCGCAGCTGTAAATGAGAGACCTGCCTATCGTGGGTGTAATTTTTTCCTTTCTGAATGCATGAGGGAAGTTTACAAAAGCAATACACACAGAGGTGTGGGTTTCAGTCTGTATTGTGTTATTCCAAGGCCTTGTGGAGTTGTGGGTGGACTGACAAGGTAGCGAAAATCAGGAGCGAGATGTCGTCAGCTCTGTCATCTGTTCTCACACCGGACACGACTGGCGTCCATTACTTGTAGCGCGATGTTCTTCTAGAAGACTGTTCGTGTATATAAGTAGACATAGCTGGCTTTATTTGTCAGTAGGGTAACGCATCATCCAATCAGCATTTAGCAGCTTTCTTAGTGTTGTGAGCAAACTGGAAATGGGGGTCGACCGTATGTTCATGGCTTATAACATTATTTTACTGTGGGCTTCCTCTACCAACTATTAGATGTCAGCTTAGTTGACATGGATAAAGAACGATTTGAATCAAACACTGAATGTTGTCTACCCTATCAACACCTATACGCTTCTACTCCACACAACCTCTACTCTGACAACTACACCCCATCCTTCCTTGCACAGGGGACTCTGGCTTGTCAAAAAGCACCCTAGGCCCCAATTTACTTCCCCAGGACAAACAAAACTGTTACTGTAGTCGAAATTATCGCAAAAAAAAAACACAAAAAAAAAAAGCAAAACCGTTGCGGTCTTGTAATGTCTAGCAGGGTTTTTTTTCAGGCTATCCCTGGTAACCGAATGCACGGATAATCGAGATTCTACTCTATATATATATATGGGCGGTATGAAGGTATTGTCCTTTTACATGCTAAATGCATGTAGTTTTTCTTTAAAATCGAGTACATTCAAAATGTTCAAACACTCAACAGCCATCTATTTTTCAAAATATTTCACATACACAATCATTAGGTTCGTCTTTCAGCAGACTGAAGACTGTTTCAAACACGACATGATCTTAACTGAGACCAGTACCCTAGACACAGACACGTGACTCCAGTGCTTACATCCCTCAAGCACCAGTGAAGAGGCTGTACCCCGCCTGTACCCGGTTTGTACCCGTCTGTAGCGATATGTCATGGCGGCAAAGGGTTTGTCGCTGACTGCGCGGTCTGAGTCCCTGAACCCAGTGCAGGCTGCACGTCCGGGTACGTGTCACGTGACCCATGCACAGCACGCGACGTGCGCTTGACAATCGTTGAGTCAAAATGACTAGTGGATGGTCAATGACTAAAATCTGGTTCAGTTGGTGTTGAGGTATCTTTGTTTTGGATAGATTTCGATAAAAGGAGATTTTGTGAAAATATTTGTGCTTCTTTACATTTGAAAGATTCAGCAGGATGTTACCATGTTACGAAGCTATGGTGGTGCCAGGTAACCCAGCTATGCATGGCTAGCAGGTGTTTGAGGTCAATGCAGCGCCAAGCTACTTCGATCATTTCAGCCACTGGAATTATTTATTTCTTCATAGTAGAGAATATTGTGCTTCGTGAGTAGACTACACACAGGTAGCTATTCTCTTTTCTTTTTTTTTCCCTCTCTCTCTCTCTCTTTCTGTCTCACGGAGATCACCGGTATTTTCTTTTGTTTAAACCGTGTTTGTCAGTGAGTTAGCAGAGACAATGTCTTGAGAAGATGAAATTCAATTTTGTTGTGAAGCCTCAGAACTTTTTTCGACTACAAAAGTGTTAAAACAGTAGATCGCACATAAAACTATGTTTATTTTTCTGGTTGCTATTTCTAGCATCTTTCTGACGGTTATCATATGACTAAATATTTACATGTAAAATTTTAGCGTGTTCTGGGTCCATACATTTATTTGACAAGACACTTCAGTATATGTTCACTAAAGACTGGGTACAAGCAAGAAGGTCCAGGAGAGGTAGCCACACTGACAGCAACATTCAATGATCAGCACTTTACAGTTTTAGCTGGATTTTGCGATAAATAGGAATAATTGTTAAAAAAACGTAAAATGAGATTGGAGGGCAGTGGTGTCAATTAATGGCTGCTTTTTAAAGTTTCTTAAATGAATTAAGACCTAGATTTTCTCCCTCAAATAAATTATGAAACAATAATTAAGACTAAAATTGCAGCCTAGAACAACAATATTCAAAACAGTGTGTGGTAAATGCGTTTGTGCAAAAAGTCCTACTTTCATAACAACAGAAACATTGTGTGCCACTGGTGACGGATAACCCTGTCAGATATCTCAACTCATTTCAAATTTCAAATACACTTTTTTAAATGGTGTGTGTGTGTTTAAAATATCTTCTTCGAGGACTAGAGCTCCTAATCAAACATCCAAAACAACACACGTACCGTTGGTTGCAGATAGTCCTCGTTCTTTAACCCCTTGTGTGCCAGGTGCACGCTTCACCGATGGCTTTTCTGACTTCAAGTGTCTGTAAACAAAAATATGGTTGCCTACCGATGGTAAGTGTTACTTGTATTCTTCTTCTTATTTTAGTTTGAGCCTATGTCACAGTCTTTGTGCTTTTGTCGCAAGTTCCAAATATTCAACTGGCGATATTTGCTGAGGCCTGTGGTCCAACAACATGACCATGTATCTAGGCGAGCTGCACACACAACCCCATAATAAACACACAAGGAAGACACTAGAGTTGTAAACTGTGGACACTGGCAAACATGAACAAGGTTATCTAATACAAAGATATACAGCTATCTAATACAAATGGAGAGAGATGGAGAATCGACTGTCTTCAGATTTGGAAAGATAGAGTATATCTTTTTTACACCTTGGGTTTCACAATGTGAAAGATGTTATGCGGTTGTATTCAAAATCAAATTAATAGGACGAGCAATTTCGTTGTCTGTTTAATAATTTATTGCCGATCTTATATTTCTTTAAATCCCTTAATTACAGGTCTGGGGTACACACTCACAAATAAGACTTCATCTCTAAACAACTTTCATTGTTGTGCAGACTCCAGCAATGATAACGAAGCGGAAGTTGTTTGTCGCCGCGATTGTTATCACTATGGTCGTTATCGTGGTCATGACGACCTGCACGATCGAATGGATCCCCAAGAAATTGTGGCCCACAGGTGACATGTCAACAGATCCATTCACACTTGTTCTTGCTTCAGGAAATATTGAAATAAGTCTTTCTGAACTCATGGAAAGGTACAGAAATTTATTAAAGTTTAGTAATATTACTCCTAGGATATAGCCTGTCAGGGTTTTTAATATGAATATAACATATTTATTGCAATTGCTCCATGACTGTAAACCTATCATGATTGACACTTTTACATTGAATTATTATGCGTGAAGTTTTATTATTCATAGATGAACACGGAATTAAATTAGGCATTAATTGAATGTTTACTGTACATAACCATCATTCAATCAGTCATTCTGTGACTAGTTCCAACTGATAAACGGGTATGTTAGTTCGCTGTAGCTGGTCATCAGGAGGAGCAGCTGGATGAAGACATCAGGTGACAAGGCTCGGCATGTAGATAAACAGTCTTAAGATGTGGTGAACAGGTTCTGTATGCATGGAACAACCAGTCTTTCTTTCATATGAGCTGCTATTATGTAATAACCATACCAATACGATCTGAATGGCCAGTTCTTTGACCAACCAACACCCGTGAAAAATAATACTGAAGGCTTGTGAGGTTCTGTAAATTCTTTTGACCCTCTGCTTGGATTGGTGCAGGTGATGCTTAACGCAAGCTGTGTACGTGACAATATGTTACAAATAATCAGGATTTTCCAAACAGGAACAAGCTGTAAATTAAAGACAATGGTTTTATTGTTACACAGTTATTTTCCTGATATTCTCTTGTAAAGGGATACAACAGTCAAAAGCTAATAATTCACTATAGTGTCTTGTACAAACAGATTTCTGTTGCTCCAAGTGTGACCTGACCTGTATTTCACAAGCAATCCTCGCTTTACCAGTCTTCCCTATTTGCTTAAAGATAGTAGGGACAAATATCTCTCGCTAACATTGCAAAAAGTATTTCGAGATATAGAAGGAGTACAAAGCAATGTGAAATGTGTTACCGAACTGACTAGAGATAATGAAACAGTTGGGTGTTTCCAGCAGACATACAGATAAAGCCAACAGCTATCAGTCCGCTTTTTATGTTCCCAAAGGTTTGAACCCTTCCTCAACCCTTCACATGTCCTTCTTGTCCATTGGCATGTGTGCTTGCACTCAGTGCACCTGTCTTAAGCTTGCAAGCACGAGCATGAAGCCTTCTCTTGCATGCATGTCTCAAGCAGACACAAACATCAGGTTATAAACATTACTGGGCTTGACAGAGCGAGAAAGAGAGAGAGAGAGGAAAAAGATGGTTTCACAATTGCAATGCGTTTTGTGTAGAATTCCGAAAGGAAGCTGCTTTTATTTTCAGGGAGATCATTTGTTTAATGATGATAGTTCTTCTATTTGCGTTGAGAGATTCACAGACCGTTTGTTCACTGGTGTGACTTATGTTTACTGTTGTTTACTGCAGGTGTCTTCAACAAGGGGAGACAACATTAAGCGAAGGGTTACACCGGGCACGACATTGTCTCAAGGAAGCTGCAGGCGAGATAACTGTGATAAAACTCGGGCGACTACTCAATTACAGTGATCCAGGTGTAAATAAAGATCGTGATAACGAATTTGCCTCGTTAGTTGTCAGAATTAAACAGACTTCTAGTTAAATTTGACAGCAAATCACTGATCACATGATGCAAAAATTCAAATTACAAGCACACGTAGTTCGTCTCAGTGAATATTATTCTTTCCTCATCTATCATCTGTAATATCTTTCCGTTTCCTCTTATGATGCTTCTGTTCTCATCTCTAGAAAAAAAAAGCTTAGCAGTCGAAATCTTTTATGTTGACAACAGAAGTTACTGGATGCAACGATAGCAAGTTCGCGTCTGCTAATAATAATTCACTATTCACACAGTTGTCACTTGTTAGAATGTCATCATAACTTTACATGTGACTGTCATACAGGTGAGAATCAAACCAAGGCCCTGTACCCTCTGAGTACGGAGCGAGAGACTGCGAGGCGGAGAGTAGAATCAACGGCGAGAGAGGTCTTCTACTTCATCACTGCCAAGATGGACGCACTCAGAAGTGGATACTTTTCCGTTAATGAGAGCACAGAGCCGTTTATAGACAGCACGAAGAGAGAACTTGAAGACTACAAACTGTAAGTATTAGTCTACCGAACGTTTGTCTTAAAATAGATTCTATGAGACTTGTATGCAGTGCAAGCTGCGTGGTTTTCATTTATGTTTTGAGAAGAATGAATAAATGGTTTCGGTGATCTGTGTCAAGGGCGCTATCCAGTGACCTTCACCGGCTGCGTCACGTGGACAAAGACGAGGAATGGCGAGACAGTGAGTCCAGACGACTTGGTGAACTTGTGCAGCGACGCCTCCACGATCTGCAGGTGAGAAACTTGTACTCTCGTCAGGTAGAAGTCCTACACAGTTGTACATAACAACTTATGAATACGCTTTTATATTAGCCCATTCTATAGGTATAAAAATGTAATATTCTGTTCAAGTGGTTATGAACATTTTAATGAAAATATAAGAATTTTATTATCCTTTTAAAGCAATATAATAAATATTTTAACTGAAACAACAACAACAAAAATCAAGAGATACAACAATTCAAACAAAACTAAAATCCTAAGAATAACCAAATTGATATTAAAAATACTGTAATTTGTTGCATGCTTTTGTTTATTTTAATCTTGATTTGTTTCTTTTGAAGAAAGCATTTAGAGAGCAAGTATTATAGTCAATTGTAAGCGGATAGCGGAGTGGGTAGAGCGCTGTTCTCCGATCGTAAAGGCTCCAGGTTCAATACCCGTGCGAACTTTCCTCAATCGATGGAGCTGGCGAGAGAATGAGTATCAGACTCTTAAAAACTGTTGGGGACTCTAAAACAGTGAGAAAGATGAGATGGACACCGCCCGCAGGTAAAGCTGGCCCCCAGACAAGTCAGGTCTCTAACAACTCACTCCACAACGACCTAACACAGGGTCAATGGACCACCTTTACCTATATATATCATAAGTATAAATCGTTATAGATAACAAAACACATAGATAAATAAAATTAAATGAAAGATTAGTGTGTCATATTTTACAAATTTTTTTTTTACTTGTTTACTTGTGGGATTAATTTTTTTCTTAGTCAAGCTAGGACATATAAACACTTGCCCGCGCACGAACAGAGTTAGAAACACTTGACAGTTGATATCTTTACTCTAAATGCCTTCGTCATGTTGACATGGGGGACAGGCATTGCTCTCATCACGCCTTCCTTTCCTTTTATGGAGAGCTCCCTCCTTATCACTGGGGTACATACCAGCCTGGACGCCAGCTGAATGCCGATTGGCTGGCAGCGCTGGTCAGAAGTACTGATTGGCTCGCAAGTTTGTGTCGGTCCAGTGGGGACGAAGGGGGCCAAGGGGAGAATGCGGGGTCGCACCCAACCTTCTGCTCGGTGGATCCCAGTAGCACAATGAAAGGTGTCCTCAGATACACCAGGGTTACATTGTTACAACACTCGCTGTCACCACTGTAGAGACAGGCCCTCGGTTCAGATCTCGTCTTGAGACATTTTACATGTGACACCTGGACTATGTGCCATTTTGTGTAGTTGGCTTTTGCTTGCTCTCAAAATGCTTTATTAAAAGAATCAAACAAAAAGATGTAAAATAACCGAATTATAATATCTTAAATATATTTTATTGAAACTGTTATCTTAGCTTGAGTTGTCATTTTTCTCTTGATTTTTTTCTGTTTCCTTCTAAAGAAATTTTTTTGAAATATTGCTTAAGAAAGAAACTAGAAAAGACACATTTTCATTAACTGTTTTCATACCACTTCAGTCACTAAACGGTTCACGTGCTATCACTTCCCCGAAGAACTTAACGACATGTGACATCAAGTACAACACTAAATGTTGTCTCCCATGTCAAGTCCACTTAACACCTCTCATTACGTCCCCTTGTCTGATAGAAGTGGTCTGACTTGTCGACAAGCCTAACTATACCTTAAGTGTGACATGAGATCTGTTAAAATTTACATGTGCATTAAAGTTGGTGCAGCAGTAGTGAATCATGAGAGGTGAGTGTGTGGGATAGGGAATGCATTCCTGCTTCATGTGAGAAAGTCATTCTTAAGTTTTTTATTACAGTTTATAAAATGTGAAGATTCCACATGACAGTGGTGGACATCATAGCATATATATATATATATGTTTCGTTCAAAAGAAGCCTGCTTGTTTTTTAATGTTTTTTATTATTATATGGTTCAAAAATCTTTGCTCGGTAAAATAGATTTTAGTCACGTCTGAAGTATAAAACAACAAACAATTTTTTCATTGACCAGTTGAAAATTCATGAAATTTCTCAGAACCCACAGAACTGCAGCGAAGCGAAACTTGTCGTCTGCAACTTGGGGAGACCCTACGGCTTCGGCAGCATGTTGCACGAGGCGACGATGTGTCTGTTGACGGCCTACGCCACACACCGGACACTTGTTCTCACAACCAACGGCTGGAGATTCACCCCGAGCACCTGGGACACCTTCATGATGCCGCTGTCTACCTGTACAGCTAATGACACCAGAGACAGTGAGTGATGATGGAACACAGGTGATACAGAGGCAGGTGTGTGGCGACAAGCAGCCCCTCAGTCCCCGTAGAACTGGTGGAGAAAGCCCACGGTCTGCGGTTAGTGTCGGCAACACCGCGGTTGTCAGGTGATGATAAGAGTATATCAGAAAGCTTCACATCCAGACCAGTGTGCAGCCGGTCTGTACGAATACGAGTATTGTGAAGTAGTAAGCTAAGCTTTGTGCTTGTTCTGTAGCATCAAATCTGTTATTATTAGAGTCTCTTGTAGCAAGTGATACCCGAGCAACGTGTCGTGCCGCCTGCCGCCTGCCGCCTGCCGCCTGCCGCCTGCCGCTTCTATTATTATACTTCTACAGATGTTTAATGTGATGGTCACATGAAATATTTGCGGTTAGGGCAAAGGTTTTAGCCTTTGGAGGGGACCAGCATGGAGCTCATGCATGTGCTTTATGTGAGACTAAGCATAAAAATCTGTTTGCTTTTTTTTTTACATTATTATTATTTCTATTATTAATAATAAACAAAATCACGTGATGAAGTACTGTTTTTTTTTTACCCCCAGTGGACCCTAAGAATCAAACAGCTTCTGCTCGCGTCGTTCAACTGCAAAGTCTGATAGGAGAGTGGAACCACTCACCGTCCAACTTTCGTCCTCGCGCCATCCCAGCAGACCTGGCCAGGAGGTTAAAGACCTTCCACGGTGACCCCCCGACCTGGTGGGTCGGTCAGCTGGTCAGCTTCCTCCTGCGTCCTCAGCCTCACTTGCAGCCGACCATCCAGACACAAGGCGAGAAAATGGGATTTCAACGTCCTATTGTGGGGTGAGTAAAGTCGTATGTATACAGTTGAAGCTGTGGAACTTTTTTCTGACGAAGTTTCATCCGCGATCTCCTCATCGTCATCTGTGGAGGCTCGTCGAGCGTTTGTGTGTATGTGTGCGTGTACGTCGTGCGTATGCAAGGTAAGTGTATGTTCGTCCTATTACACCACGCCACCGTTTCCTATCAAGTAATGATGATTTAAAAGTATGGAGAAATCACCAAGAAAATCAAAAGTTTATTTGTTTGTTTGTTTTTTCTTATCTGAGTTCTTATATTGCTTACAGCCTTCAGGTGAGGCGGTCAGACAAGGTGAATGTCGAGGCGGCGTTACACAGTCTGGAGGAGTACATGAAGCACGTGGAGGAATATTATGACCTCAGACAGCAGCACGAGGACATCAAAGAACGCCGACTGTTTCTAGCCACTGATGACCCGTCAGTGTTTACTGAACTAAACAAAAAGTAAGTGTCGTGTGCCTTGACTGAGGGGAGCACATGTATAAACCAGCTTACCTCGCTTGAAATAGGCCTGACTAAACGTGACTTTGCTTCCAATCCTTTCACCTGCTCCTCCATAAATATCCATCAGTGACTCTGTCTGCCGTTTCTATCAGGTACCCGCAATATAACATTAGCCGGGTGGAAGGCAGCGCGACAGCAGCGTCCGTAAACTCCCGTTACAACAAAGATGGACTGAGTGCAGTACTAGTGGACCTGTACTTCCTGTCCATGTGTGACTTTGTAGTTTGCACCTTCACTTCAAATGTAAGTGGTCATTGCACGCGTGAGAACATGTGTTTCTCCTCCTCTTTCTATGTGTGTGGGTTTTTTTTTTTTCTCTCTCTCTCTCTGAGTTACCCCTTACAAACATTTGTTCACTCTCACACATCACAGATCTGTCGGGCGGTGTACGAGCTGCTACAGACCAGACATGGCGACGCCTCCATGAAGGTGTATTCTCTGGACTCCTCAGTCTATTATCTCACATACTACGACATCCACTACCTGCGAGCTGTTTACAACCACGAAGCACGGTTCGTCGGAGAACTCTCTATTCAAGTTGGGGATCTCATCCATGTTGAGAACTACCTTTTCGGCAATAGGGATCGTTCATTATCTGGTAACTTAAGAAACGGCTCCACCTTTGGCATCAACAAACGGACAGGAAAACGAGGTCTGTTCCCCTCCTACAAGGCCGTGGAAGAAATCGTAGAAGAAAACATGGGGGAATACGACTAGAATAAGATGACACAACAACTGAAGTGATGCTGAGAATGTAAAGTGCAAATATGTGTTGTTATGTACACATTTTGTGACCAATAACAATATATTCTGTCCGGTTATTTTATGAATGATTCCACATTCATCAACAAATACAGAAAAATGAAGTTCTACAAGGCCTTTGATTAAATCAGACGTGTAGATGACTGGGGTGTAAAGTGAGTGCAAGGAGAGTGATAGCTGGATTATCTCCCTTACATCGTGTATGGTGGAGGTGGTACATCGTCGCTAGTGGCCTTTAAAGCTTACATTGCTCCATGCAGCAGTATTATTCTATCACGCAGTTGTTTGCTGTTCTTTGTGTCTGTAAATCTGTTGCTTGAGATAGTTTGGTACTGTTCTGTCATGTAATTATTTATTTCCTGGTGTATTTAATGAATTGAGTTCAGACAATAAAATAACATTTACCTGTATGTCTTCCGAATTTTGGGGTTTTTTTTTTTTTCCAGAAACCATCAAATGTCTATGAAGAACGTTGTCAGTGTTATGACAGGCGACATCAACAATTCCTTGAGTAATGAGTGAAAAGTTGAACTGACTGCTAACCTATCAGGCAAAGCAGCCTGCGCCTTAATTGTTACATACTCTTACATACTTGAATCTCAGTAAAGAAGAACTTGAAATTTTATCTTTAGCTCCTTATTTAAAGTGAAATGTGTGTACAATTGTCAGTCTCATTAATCCACGTAGGAGGCTTTATGTAAAATTTGATACTAATTTTCTACATCAGATTTTATAATAATTTTATAATAATCACTAAAACATACAGTACTTACTGTAGTTTATATCATTACTACATTTCTTATAATATTTTAAAGAACATTGTGTATCTGTAAGCTCATATGCCCTCTTTTTAAATATAGTTTGTATTGGCAATTACTCCATTAATTATTATGTATTGCATTTAATAAAACAAAAGATAATTCTTTAATTGTTATTTAATTATATTTTATTTGGAGCATTTCATTTAGTTATTGGCTTCACTAGTTATTTTTATACCTGTTTTTTTTTTTTTACAATTTAACATTCACAACTGATTCGTGAAAAATAAAAGTTTTTTTCTGTAGGGAAGAGAGTCAGTGCCAAAATGTCACATTTCTTGTCTCCGTGTTCTTGTCACCCACACGCCCACCACCATGCTCCAATAACTAAATAAAATTCGCTGTCAATACCTAATTTCGTAACATGATGACGTCAATACCTAATTTCGTAACATAATGACGTCAATACTTAATTTCGTAACAGTGCTAGAAGAAAATCACTTGAAAGTAACAAAGACTTGGTCAGCGCGGCACGCACGCCATCACACCACTACAAAGGTAAGTAGCGCCACCTTGTCATAAAAATATCATAAAAACTTCCCTTCTTAGGACCACGTGAATCTAAAAATCAGGTAAGAGGCATCCGAGGCAGCTTGACCGACTGTAAATCCAAACTGAATAAATAAATTGGAAGAAACTGCCGAATGATTTATTAACTGGCTGTTTGGTGGGAAACTGCCGCCACCTAGAAGTGATTTCGCACTGAGGGGATATGGTTTAGAACAAAATACATTTTAATCGCTATCATGCAATAAATTTGAAATCTTTGATTTAAACAATGTAACTTGTAACCAGTGGTGGACACACACCATAATAACTTTCCCTTTGATATCACTTTTGAAATTTTGAATTTGAATTTTGAAAACATAGGCTATGTCAGTCAAATCTTAAAGTCTTGTTGTAAAAATGATTCGTCTTAATAAAATGATTGATAACTTGTCATTTCATGAACAAAGTAAGATAAATATTTTGGTCAAATCACATTATTATTATTATATTTTTGGCAACCCATATTAAAGGCTATATGGAACAGAAGCTTAAGAGTGAGAGTTGGAGCAAATGTTATTTCTTCAGATGACTTTCAGAAGACGAAGTTCAATTGTTATTCTATTGTGTCCGATATGTATTTTCGCCCATGATGTCTCAGGCATGTTACCCCATACAATGAAGAACAGTATTGCTCAAGTACTGTCATGAGAAAACGCAGGTAAAAGGCAATTATCACAATGTATACACAAGTGTTTGAAGGTGAGAAGGGCGGTAACAGAACTTGTATTATGAGAAATATGATCACTACCCTCAGTCCGTGTATACTGGTGTTGGTGTGCATGTCAAATGTATTTAAATCATATTGTTTTTATTGAAGAGTGAAGATAGTGTGCGTGTGTGTGTTCGGAGTAACATGTCAATATATATTGAGAAATGTAACCACAGTGAGTTGCTGGATGCGGCACAAACCTGAGAGAAAACATTCTTTCAAGGACTATCATTAATCATACGATGGCAGTCAGTCAATTATTATGTACTCACTGCCACACAAAAGCGTTGGACAGGTAAGAAACGATCAGGTGGGTGAGGTGAGGCCGCCTGTAGAGCTGACAGTCTGTACAGTTGCAGAGTGTAACTGCTGGCCATCTGAAGTGCAATGATAAGAGCACAACTGTTTCTCTTTGCTAAAGTTTAATATCAGGTGTTAAAGTGTTACAACATTCTGCGTTTTACTTCAAAAAACGATATCTTGAGATGGTGCGCGTGACTTTGGTCGTCCCTGTGGCACACAACATGCCTACAACGGCTTTCATACCCGTTATGAGAAACATGTCCTGTCACACGGATGCTGAGCGATGAGGGAGATGGAGGATGGTGTGCCCGAGCCCGCAGCTGTAATGAGAGACACGGCTGTCGTCGGTGTAGTTCTTCTTCTTTTCCTCCTTTCTTACAAATGCATGAGGGAAGTTTACAAAAGCAATACACAGAGGTGTGGGGTTTCAGGTCTGTATTGTGTTATTCCCAGGTCTTGTGGAGTTGTGGGGTGGACTGAAAAGGTAGTAAAATCAGGAGCGAGATGTCGTTAGCTCTGTCATCTGTTCTCACACCGGACACGACTGGCGACCATTACTTTTAGCGCGATGTTCTTCTAGAAAACTGTTCGTGTATATAAGTAGACATAGCTGGCTTTATTTGTAAATAGGGTGACATGCATGCTAATCTGAATGAGGGTCTTTTGTTAAGATATCGCATCATCCAATCAGCATTTAGCAGCTTTCTTAGTGCTGTGAGCAAACCGGAAATGGGGTTCGACCGGATGTTCATGGCTTATAACATTATTTTACTGTGGGCTTCCTCTACCAACTATTAGATGTCAGCTTTATTGTCAAGGGGTTTTCCTATTTACTCCCGCTGCATAATCTTTTCTCTTTTCAACTTCTTTTGATAAACCTTTTT
Organism: Pomacea canaliculata; assembly: GCF_003073045.1. NCBI lineage: Eukaryota > Metazoa > Mollusca > Gastropoda > Architaenioglossa > Ampullariidae > Pomacea > Pomacea canaliculata. The sequence continues at coordinate 5,666,667 of NC_037599.1, forward strand.
CTTAATTGGCTCATCATCTTTGCCACTAATTGTGTTGATGACAGTTTGTTCCTTCACTATAAGAATGACCAGTGTGACATGGACTGCTCAAGTAATGATTGACTCGACCATAGGTGAGTCGCACCATCTTTGGGGTAGCTTTACCTGGGTGTGCTCAATGACTAGGTGACCCTTCAACTCGCCATCCTTTAGAAGGCCTGTGCCTTGCCTCCAGCCTACCCACTGAAGAAGGTGAATGGCACAATCTCTTTCTTAGCGATAACATTCTTTAAATAGCGATGTCACACCTACACTTTTACACTAAGTAATCAGTTTAAATAATTTCGTACTCTTGCAAGAAAGAAAAAGAAGTCTGCTCCCGTGATATCATTTGCTGCTGTTTCATATTATTATTATTATTATTATTATTATTATTATTATTATTATTATTATTATTATTATTATTATTATTATTATTATTATTATTATTATTATTTTATTATTATTATTATTATTATTATTATTATTATTATTATTATTATTATTATTATTATTAATTATTTGTAGACCCCATGATTACTCTCACAAAGGATCATGCTCTCAGTTCTTAAGACGAGAAAAAGCCAAGGATAGCATACGATGGACGGAAGGATAAACAGCCATGCAGACAATCAATAAAATCACACAATTCACACTCACACACAAACACACAGAATAACTAACACAGCGGTCAACCTAGTAACTAAGTAGCCAATGTTATTCGGGTACAAACTCACAAATAAAACTTCTCTCTAAACAACTTTCATTGTTGTGCAGACTCCAGCAATGATAACGAAGCGGAAGTTGTTTGTCGCCGCGATTGTTATCACTATGGTCGTTATCGTGGTCATGACGACCTGCACGATCGACTGGATCCCCAATAAATTGTGGCCCACATGTGACATGTCAACAGATCCATTTACACTTGTTCTTGCTTCAGGAAATATTGAAATAAATGTTTCTGAACTCATGGAAAGGTACAGAAATTGATTAAAATTTAGTAATATTATTCCCAGGATATAGCCTGTCAGGGTTTTTAATATGAGTATAACATATTTATTGTAACTGCTCCATGACTGTAAACCTATCATGAATTGACACTTTTATATTGAATTTATTATGCATGAAGTTTTATTATTCGGTAGATGAACACGGAATTAAAAATTAAGTGCATTAATTGAAATGCATACTCTAACATACCATTATTCAATCAGTCATTCTTTGACTAGTTCCAACTGATAAGCGGGTATGTTAGTTCGCTGGCACTGGTCATCAGGAGGAGCAGCTGGATGAAGACATCAGGTGACAAGGCTCGGCATGTAGATAAACAGTCTTAAGATGTGGTGAACAGGTTCTGTATGCATGGAACAACCAGTCATCTTCCTCGTGTTTGTCAGCCAGGTTTTTCTCTGTCCATCTTAGTGGCGATCACCTGTCAGGTACACTGAAGGATGGTCTTAGTGTTGCGTCACTTCCGTTAGGCGAGAAGGGTTTGCTGGTGTCCATGAGGAGGGTGGCCCTGCTTCGTACCATGTCGTGGTTGTTTCGCTCTAAGTGCCTCTGAGGTTCTGTAAATTCTTTTGAAGTTCTGATTCAATTGGTGCATTGATGCCTAACACAAGCTGTGTACTTGGTGATTTGTGCAAAATAATCAGGATTTTCCAACCAGGACAAGCTGTAAATTAAAGGCAATGGTTTAATGGTTAGACAGTTATGTTCCTGATATTCTCTTGTAAAGTGATACAACAGTCAAAAGTTAATAATACAGAATAGTGTCTTGTACAAACAGATTTCAATGGCTCCAAGTGCGACCTGACCTGTGTTTTACAAGCAAGACTCGCTTTACCAGTTTTCCCTGTTTGCAAATATCTCACACTAACATTGAAAAAAATATTTCGAGATATAGAAGGAATAAAAAACAATGTGAACTGTGTAACCTAACTGAATAGAGATAAAGAAATAGTTCTTCTAGTCCATTGGCACGTGTGCTTGCACTCAGTGCACCTGTCTTAAGCTTGCATGCATGTCTCAAGTAGACAAACATCAGGTTATAAACATCACTGGCTTGATAGAGGAGCTGGCAAGTTAGACTGAATGCACAGTGTATATGTTCAAGTTATTAAGCTAAACACGAAGTAAAAATTTTTTTTTTCTAACTTTTTTCAAACCTCAGATCACTAAAGCGATCGAAGCAGGGACCTCATAAAGTTCGTTCTTGGCTTAGTTTATCATGGCAAAATATAATACGAGAGATGAAAGGTTAATCAGGTGTATCAGTGTATTTTTGAGTGTGAGTGAGGTTGTGTGGATGTGCGAGAGACAGAGAGAGAGAGAGGTATGAGAGAAAAAACACGATTTCCAGAGAAAGGAGGCTGCTTTTATTTTCAGGGAGATCATTTGTTTAATGATGATAGTTCTTATATTTGCGTTGAGAGATTCACAGACCGTTTGTTCACTGGTGTGACTTATGTTTACTGTTGTTTACTGCAGGTGTCTTCAACAAGGGAGACAACATTAAGCGAAGGGTTAACACGGCACGACATGTCTCAAGGAAGCTGCAGGCGAGGATAACTGTGATAAAAACTCGGGCGACTACTCAATTACAGTGATCCAGTGTAAAAAAGATCGTGATAACGAATTTGCCTCGTTAGTTCTCAGAATTAAACAGACTTCTAGTTAAATTTGACAGCAAATCACTGATCACGTGATGCAAAAATTCAAATTACAAATGTAGTTCGTCTCAGTGAATATTATTCTTTCCTCATCTATCATCTGTAATGTCTTTTCTTTTCCTCTTACGATGCTTCTGTTCTCATCTCTCGAAAAAAAAAAGCTTAGCAGTCGAAATCTTTTATGTTGACAACAGAAGTTACTGGATGCAATGATAGCAAGTTCGCGTCTGTTAATGATTCACTGTTCACACAGTTGTCACTTGTTAGAATGCCATCTTAACTTCACATGTGACTGTCATACAGGTGAGACTCAAACCAAGGCCCTGTACCCTCTGAGTATGGAGCGAGAGACTGCGAGACGGAGAGTAGAATCAACGGCGAGAGAGGTCTTCTACTTCATCACTGCCAAGATGGACGCACTCAGAAGTGGAAACTTTTCCGTTAATGAGAGTACAGAGCCGTTCATAGACAGCACGAAGAGAGAACTTGAAGACTACAAACTGTAAGTACATATATTAGTCTACCGAACGTTTGTCTTAAAATAGATTCTATAAGACTTGTATGCAGTGCAAGCTGCGTGGTTTTCATTTATCTTTTGAGCGGTAAATGAATAAATGGTTTCTGTGTTTTTTTCTGTGTCAAGGGCGCTATCCAGTGACCTTCACCGGCTGCGTCACGTGGACAAAGACGAGGAATGGCGAGACAGCGAGTCCAGACGACTTGGAGAACTCGTGCAGCGACGTCTCCAACAGCTGCAGGTGAGAAACTTGTACTCTCGTCAGGTAGGAGTCCTACACAGTTGTACATAACAACTTATGAATACGCTTTTATATTAGCCCATTCTATAGGTATAAAAATGTAATATTCTGTTCAAGTGGTTATGAACATTTTAATGAAAATATAAGACTTTTATTATCCTTTTAAAGCAATATAATAAATATTTTAACTGAAACAAAAAGAAGAAAAAAAATCAAGAGATACAACAATTCAAACAAAACTAAATTCCTCAGAATAACGATACTGATATTTAAAATATTGTAATTGGTTTTATTATTTTGTTTATTTTAATCTTGATTTGTTTCTTTGAAGAAAGCATTTAGAGAGCAAGTATTATAGTCAATTGTAAGCGGATACCCGAGTGGGTAGAGCGCTGTTGTCCGAACGTAAAGGCTTCAGGTTCAACACCCGTGCGAACTTTCCTCAATCGATGGAGCTGGCGAGAGAATGAGTATCAGACTCTTAAAAACTGTTGGGGACTCTAAAACAGTGAGAAAGAGGGGATGGGCACCGCCCGCAGGTAAAGCTGGCCCCCAGACAAGTCAGGTCTCTAACAACTCACTCCACAACGACCTAACACAGGTCAATGGACCACCTTTACCTTATATATCATAAGTATAAATCGTTATAGATAACAAAACACATAGATAAATAAAATTAAATGAAAGATTAGTGTGTCATATTTTACAAATTTTTTTTTACTTGTTTACTTGTTAGATTAAATTTTTTTCTTAGTCAAGTTAGGACATATAAACACTTGCCCGCGCACGAACAGAGTTAGAAACACTTGTCAGTTGTTATCTTTACTCTAAATGCCTTCGTCATGTGACATGGGGGACAGGCATTGCTCTCATCACGCCTTCCTTTCCTTTAAGGAGAGCTCCCTCCTTATCACTGGGGTACATACCGGCGTGGACGCCAGCTGAATGCCGATTGGCTGGCAGCGCTGGTCAGAAGCACTGATTGGCTCGCAAGTGTGTGTGGGTCCGAAGGGGGCCAAATGGAGAATGCGGGGGTCGCACACCAACCTTCCGCTCGGTTGATCCCAGTAGCACAATGAAAGGTGTCCTCAGATACACCAGGGTTACATAGTTACAACACTCGCTTGTCACCACTGTAGACACAGGCCCTCGGTTCAGATCTCGTCTTCAGACATTTTATATGTGACACCTGGACTATGCTACCATTTTGTGTAGTTGGCTTTTACTTGCTCTCAAAATGCTTTATTTAAAAGAAGCAAATAAAAAGATGTAAAATAAAAGAATTACAATATCTTGAAATACTTTATTGAGAATTTTATCTTAGTTTGAGTTGTTATGTTTCTCTTGATTTGTTTTGTTTGTTTGTTTGTTGTTTTTTATGTTTGTGTGTTTGTTTGTTTGTTTGTTTTTTTTTTTTTTTGTTGTTTGTTTTTTGTTTCCTTCTAATAAAATTGTGTTGGTATATTGCTCAAGAAAGAAACTAGAAAAGACATATTTTCATTGTTTTCATACCACTTCAGTCACTATACTGCTCACGAGCCCGCACTCCTGTTCTTTCCCGAAAAACTTAACGACATGTGACATAAAGTGCAACAATCATTGTTGTGTCCCATGTCAAGTCCACTGAACATCTCATTACGTCCCCTTGTCTGATAGAAGTGGTCTGACTTGTCGACAAGCCTAACTATCTATGCCTTAAGTGTGACATGACATCTGTTAAAATTTACATGTGCATTAAAGTTGGTGCAGCAGTAGTGAATCATGAGAGGTGAGTGTGTGGGATAGGGAATGCATTCCTGCTTCATGTGAGAAAGTCATTCTTAAGTTTTTTATTACAGTTTATAAAATGTGAAGTTTCCACATGACGGTGGTGGACATCATAGCATATATATATATACATGTATGTCTTCGTTCAAAAGAAGCCTGCTTGTTTTTTAATGGCTTTTTTATTATTATATGGTTCAAAAATCTTTGCTCGGTAAAATAGATATTAGTCACGTCTGAAGTATAAAACAACGAACAATTTTTTCATTGACCAGTTGAAAATTTATGCAATCTCTCAGAACCCACAGAACTGCAGCGAAGCGAAACTTGTCGTCTGCAACTTGGGGAGACACATTCGGCTTCGGCAGCATGTTGCACGAGGCGACGATGTGTCTGTTGACGGCCTACGCCACACACCGGACACTTGTTCTCACAACCAACGGCTGGAGATTCACCCCGAGCACCTGGGACACCTTCATGATGCCGCTGTCTACCTGTACAGCCAATGACACTACAGACAGTGAGTGATGATGGAACACAGGTGATACACAGGCTGGTGTGTAACGACAAGCGGCGCTCAGTCCCCACAGAACTGGAGGAGAAAACCCACGGTCTGCGGTTAGTGTCGGTAGCACGCCGGTTGTCAGGTGATGATAAGAGTTCATCAAAAAGTTTCCAGACCAGTGCACAGACGGTCTGTACGAATATGGCTATTGTAAAGTAGTAAGTTTCTGCTTATTGCTTAGCATCAAGTCTTTTATTATTATGCGTGTCGCCTGCCGCCTGCAGCCTGCCGCCTGCCGCTTGCCGCCTGCCGCTTGCCGCTCCGCATTACAAAAGTCGCTGTTGCCTGCGCGCAGTTTGCATTTTTGTAGCGTGAATTGACTTTTGTTTGTCCCAGTGATGTCATTTCGGGAAATATATATATATGTATAAATAATTTATAGAGGGGAGGCGGGAAGGAGTTCTACTACTGTACTACTATTAATAAACAAAATCACGTGATGAAATACTGTTTTTACCACCAGTGGACCCTAAAAATCAGACAGCTTCTGCTCGTGTCGTTGAACTCAAAAGTCTGATAGGAGACTGGAACAATTCATCTGCCAACTTTCGTCCTCGCGCCATCCCAGCAGACCTGGCCAAGAGGTTAAAGACCTTCCACGGTGACCCCCCGACCTGGTGGGTCGGTCAGCTGGTCAGCTTCCTCCTGCGTCCTCAGCCTCACTTGCAGCAGACCATCCAGACACAAGGCGAGAAAATGGGATTTCATCGTCCTATAGTGGGGTGAGTAAAGTCGTACAGTAGACAGTTGAAGCTGTGGAACTTTTTTTCTGACGAAGTTTCATCCGCGGTATCATCATCGTCATCTGAAAGGTGCTCGTCGAGCGTTTGTGTGTGTGATACATCGTGCGTATGCAAGGTAAGTATACGTTCGCTCTATTACACCACGCCACCGTTTCATATCAAGTAGTGATGATTTAAAAGTGTGGAGAAATCAAAAAAAAAAAAAATCAAAAGTTTATCTGGTTTTTTTTTCTTAAGTGAGTTCTTATGTTGTTTGACAGCCTTCATGTGAGACGGACAGACAAGGTGAATGACCAGGCGGCGTTACACAGTGTGGAGGAGTACATGAAGCACGTGGAGCAGTATTACGACCTCAGACAGCAGCACGAGGACATCAAAGAACGCCGACTGTTTCTAGCAACTGATGAGCCGTCAGTGTTTACTGAACTTCAGAAAAAGTAAGTGTTCTGTGCCTCGACGGAGGGGAGCACATGTATAAACCAGGTTATCTCGCTTGACTGTTGAAAGTACAGGTTCCTGGTGTCCTCTGAGTGTGGATACAATGTATCTTCTTTCATCGTTGGTTCTCTGTTCTTTGTATTAGATCATCAGCCACCAGGAGTTTGGGAGTCGCTTCGCTTTCAGCTTCAGGTTTGTTAGAACAAGATGATGGTGGCTACCTATGTCAGGGCCTGGGTGCGTCCTTGTTGATGCTGGACTTGAAGCATCACAGTAGCAGGATATAGTCGATTAGGTTATCAACCGATCCATCTGGTGAGTGCCACGTGGCCGTCCTTGATTTCTTGTGTGGTGCTGGCTAAGGTGAGTCTCTGGTTCTGAGAAAATATTTGGTGTTTGATGTCCCTCTGGTTGGTTTCACCAAGGTAAAATTTACCCTCAGTTCGTGTCCATTGTTGGTAGGCGTCTGGGCAGACCTTGGCGTTCAAGTCACCAAGTACAGCGAGGATGTCTTTTCTGGAAACTGCCTTCACAATCTTATCTTGTTGTTGGTAAAACTCCTTCACTTCGATGTCTCCATGCGTGGAAGTTAGAGAGTTAGAGGTTGAAAAATGGTGACATTGTGGGGCTTAGTTGACACACGTTTGGAGATCAGGCTACTGGATACGGGTAAACAGCTGATGAGTCAGCTTGATTTCTGCTTTGGTTTCTGATAACTTGATAAGTAATTTAAATTTTTCAAATTATATAATGACTTCTGTAATATATGTACGCATACGCAAATAAAATTCCTTATATAGCATATTTTATATTGAAAAAAATGCCTCACTAAATGTGACTTTGCTTCCAATCTTTTCACCTGCTCCTCCATAAATATCCGTCAATGACGCTGTCTGCCGTTTCTATCAGGTACCCGCAATATAACATTAGCCGGGTGGAAGGCAGCGCGACAGCAGCGTCTGTAAATTCCCGTTACACCAAAGATGGACTGAGTGCAGTACTAGTGGACCTGCACTTCCTGTCCATGTGTGACTTTGTCGTCTGCACCTTCACTTCAAATGTAAGTGGTCATTGCACGCGTGAGAACATGTGTTTCTCTTCCTCTTTCTATGTGTGTGGGGTTTTTTTTTTTTTCTCTCTCTCTCTGAGTTACCACTTACAAACACTTTTTCACTCTCACACATCCCAGATCTGTCTGGCGGTGTACGAGCTGCTACAGACCAGACATGGCGACGCCTCCATGAAGGTGTATTCTCTGGACTCCTCAGTCTATTGTCTCACATACTACGACATCCACTACCTGCGAGCTGTTTTCAACCACGAAGCACGGTTCGTCGGAGAACTCTCTCTTTCAAGTTGGGGATCTCGTCCATGTTGAGTCCTACCTTTTCGGCAATAGGGATCGTTCATTATCTGGTAACTTAAGAAACGGCTCCACCTTTGGCATCAACAAACGGACAGGAAAACGAGGTCTGTTCCCCTCCTACAAGGCCGTGGATGAAATCGTAGAAGAAAACATGGGGGCATACGACTAGAATAAGATGACACAACAACTGAAGTGATGCTGAGAATGTAAAGTGCGAATATGTGTTGTTATGTACACATTTTGTGACCAATAACAATATATTCTGTCCGGTTATTTTATGAAACATTCATCAACAAATACGAAAAATGAAGTTCTACAAGGCCTTTGATTAAATCAGACGTGTAGATGACTGGGGTGTAAAGGGAGTGCAAGGAGAGTGATAGCTGGGTTACCTCCCTTACATCGTGTATGGTGGAGGTGGCACATCGTCGCTAGTGGCCTTTAAAGCTCACATTGCTCCATGCAGCAGTATTATTCTATCACGCAGTTGTTTGCTGTTCTTTGTGTCTGTAAATCTGTGGCTTGAGATAGTTTGGTACTGTTCTGCCATGTCATGATTTATTTCCTGGTGTATTTAATGAATTGAGTTCAGACAATAAAATTCCAGTTTTGTTCTCGTTGCGAATCTTTGATTTTACATTTGTTGTTATAAATGTAGCAATTTTAGATTTGTTTACTGCAATATACACAGAAGAGAGGAATAATTTGTAAAAACACACACACACACACACACACATGGAGGGAGAGGGAAAATCTGAAAAAAACATGGATTTGCTGAAATATGAGTACATGTGTCAAAGATCAAGAGAAAAGTTATAAGCAATATGTTGAAATTAAGTAAATATTACACTACACTGTATTTATGCAGTTTAAATATTTAAGTGCCACTGTGGGACCTGAGCTGTGAGGATTTGTTGGTGTTGTATATTTACGTTTTTCGAAAATTGTTGTATTTTTTTTTTAAAATTGAAAGCAAAATCAACACCCACGTTAATCAGGGGTGGGGGTGACCCGAACACATTTTTGAGATATTAACTTTTTTTTTTTTTACTTGAATTGCACTTTTGTGTGTTTATTTTTTCCTCTCATCATGAAGCAAAATTTTGCGTTGACTAAGAAGACTTGAGTGTCTCGGGCAAATATTAAATACTCTAAATATTTAATCACTAACACCCCTTCCATTCGCTGTAAACGTATTTAACATAAACTAACATAGATTAACAGATACATATGTGTTTTCTATCAGTGTCCAGTAGATTAGATATTACAGCTCGTTTAAGTTCGTTACCTCTAAAACGTTTCATTTTCCTGAAAATGTATGATTTTGTAATAGTTGAAGACTCAAAAACATTTGAGAAAAATAGAATAAGCAATTTTATTAAGCATAACACTGAGTGTTAAAGACTGTTACACCTTCATTTGATGAACAGAAATTTCATTTTAATATCATGGGTCGCTTCTCGTAGTATAATACATGCATTTCCATAAAAGCAGTCGGACAGCATTGTTTTGGTGGCTGGGTAGACCTAAAGCTTGTGACTAAGTAAAGGTTGGGTCCTGTGTAAGGTAAGCTCGCTTTTAGCGGCCCTCGTGCTACCTGACCCAGAAGCACCGCAGACCCGCCGCAAATCATCAGAAGGTGTTTTCATAAAGATGATCAACGATTGGCTGGACAGAACGTCCTACCACCGCAGACAGCGTGATCACGTGTGTAGACTTCCTTACTACAACAGTCTGACCTACTTGTGGCAGGACCGACTTCTTCAAGTCTTCTTACAGGTGGCAGTGAGATTCATCGAGTGATGATAAAGGTTCTTCATTATTATGTCAACACACAGGCAACAGAAAGTCAAGAAGGACACAATACATGTTGCGGCCAAGGTGTAGAAAAATGTGAGATGTGACACACGGGAGTAAATACCTGGGCTGTGCGGCTCCACCATTTGTTTCGTGAAAAGGTGAGAATAGTTTACTGTATACTCTGACTGTAACTTTACTCGTAACGCCTGACAGAACTTGAGAGAGTTAGTTTGCCGAGTCGCTTGTCAGTTTATTGTTAGATAAAACACTCTTAATTCTGTTTAGCTGACTGTAGTAAAAGTGAATGTGATCAACTACTCTTGCAGCGATGGCGGCCTGAAATGCTAGCCACACAGTCGCTTTGTTTGTAGTATTCAGGTTCAGCGTTGTATCAGTCAGTTCATGAGATCATACGGTTTGTTTTCACAGTTAAAAGTTTATTTTTACTCGAAACGGGTGGCATCTGAATCAGGTCGCCGTCGAATACATACAAACAAATTCAACGAAAAACCAGCAAATACGGAAACCAATATAACCACCAGAACCTAGCCATGTACTCAGCTATTCTACAAACAGTAACTCACTCGGTCAGCCATGACATGGCAAACACAAACCAAACTTCAGCTTTCTTTTACTTTCTGTGTAGACGACAGCGATGCTAGAGAGGAAAGCGTTTGTTGCCTTGACCCTCATCAGTATCATCATCATCTGTGTGGTCATCATCACTAACCCCAGCTTCAGACAACCTGCATTCGAGCGGTCAGTCAATGGATTTCGACTTTGGTCAACTCCAAGAAACCTGGAGAGCAATATTGCTGAAATTATTGAAAGGTAAAAACATTCTGGTTTTTAAGTTCAACTTTGCTAGCTCTTCATCCAGGAGGTTGTCATTAATAAACATATTTTATATTCATTGTGTAAGCTATTATTATATAGACACTTTCTGATGATATTATTTTTCTCAGATGAGACTAAATCCTAATGAACATTTATTGGTAATTGAAAATACAGGAGTAGGTGAACAGTGACACGGAAAAAAAATTGTTTTCTTATCACTTGCTGGCGGCGAATTCCTGCTTAGATGGTTGCGGCCATAGTGTGTATCTCGGCAGGTGTGAAATCAAGGTGTGCTTGAACCAGGTCAGGCCTTAGTCGGTGTAATCCTTACATCTTGTGACATTTAGTGTCACCTTAGACAGGAAAAACTGGTCTGAACACACCTACTACCGGCGCAAACTTAAAGCCTTTTATTTTGTGTGCACGCCCATCTAAAAGTCCGCAATAATATGCTCAGAAATAGGTTTGCTTAAAAAAGTAGTCCACTGAAATATATTTTATTAGTAAGAGTTTGCTGCACTTATCACGGACAGGTGTGTATTGTAAGCGAAAACTGTGTGATGCGAGAGTCTGTGAGTCACAAATGATGAAAAGTGAGCCACCTTTATTTAGTGTGTGGAGGTAGGACAATAATTTCTAGGGTTTCGAAGTGTGTTAGTGACTGTCTTTATTTTTTCTTCTCTAGAGTAGTTGCTTATTAGAGTAGACAAGCCTGCGGGGCACAGGTGAAGCTAGCCTTTGTGTAGGAACAAAAGAATGTACAAATTTCTGGTTGAGTGCGAGTGTGACAAGGCGTGACATCTTTGACAGAATGGGGTCTGTCATGGTGGCCTAGTGTTCATGGTTTGTTTCTCTCTCGTCTTTCTGTTTGTGTGTATGTGGGCGTGTATACTTTCGTTCCACAGTAAGGACCTAAGGACGTAGCTTCGTTCTCTACCGGTGTCCTTCTATCCTCCAAGTTTTTTCATCTTTTATGCCTTTCTCTTCACTGTGGTGTTTCCCTCTTTTAGTATCTACTTGTAATAACTACAAACTATATAATAACTACAGATTTAGGGGTACCCACATATTTGGGGTCTAAATACCGTTTAAGAAGTTCAAAAATATGGGTCCACGACTTACCCTCGCTTTGTAACTATAGTGAAAAAGCCTTAACAGGGGCTGCACTCACCAATTTTATTATACAGCGCATAGATAAATCAGACAATGCTGAGCAGAAAGGATGGAAAAATAAACAGAAGGAAGAGCAATTTACAATTGAATAAAGAATTGACAGAAAAGAAGGGAGGGAGGGAGGAAAAACGACCGACTTGAAGAGATTTGACAAGAGCAGGGTTAGAGGAAAGGAAGGTTGGAGAAAGGATTCAACCGTTGCTATGTGTGGTGTGAAGCATTATCTCGTGATACTTAGACTGACTATTTACTGTTGAGAGTTTATGGTCTAGATTGTTTGGTTGAGAGTTTGTAGCATTTGGTTTCTGTTTAGAGTACTGCGTTTATGGGTTAAAGTACATGTGGTTTATGGTCGCTGTTTACAGATGTCTGCAACAAAAAGAGATTATTTCGAGCAAAGGGTTACACGAGACACGACAATGTGTGAAGAAAGCAGCTAGCGAGATAAGTCAACTGAAAATTGAGCAGCTACTCGCTCAGACTGATCCAGGTACCAGCAAATAGATATTTTGTATATTTTACTTTCAGAAATGTGTGTGTGTGTGTGTTAATGATGTGATGTGCTAATCATCCACATTTCACCTGCACATTTTTTGTTGTTTATAGCTAGTGTTTTAAACTCTCCACGCCTCCCCGACTCTAGCTCCCACCAGAAACCTGCCCATGTCAAAGTTCAAGACTTGGCGACTGGTATTGAGTAGATACTGTCGACCAGAGATGCTGAGTAGTCAGTCACCAACCTGCTGGTAGCTAGTATTTCACTGTAGAAATTCACACATCATTTATTTAACTGGAACTGTTTTAATGTCACACTAATTCCGTATATCATTGCCCTACAGACTGTAATCAAAGAAAGTCCCAGCATCCTCTAAGTGTCGAGCGAGAGACTGCGAGGCGGAGAGTAGAATCAACGGCGAGAGAGGTCTTCTACTTCATCACTGCCAAGATGGACTCACTCAGCCATGGACACTTCGCGGCCAACCAGTCTACCAAGCAGTTTATAAACGACACAAAGACAGAAATGGAGGAATACAAACGGTATCTCTAAGTTTAAAGCTTTAAAGTGCACATCAGTCTAACTGTGGTCGTGAAGCATGTGACAGAGTTTAACAAAGACACACAGCAACATATCTGTACCATGGAAGGAGTGACTTTTTGGTAATTGGAGAATATTGTCGCATTTCAGAACAAAACTACAGTAACTGTCACATTCAGCAAAGACTGATAGAACTGATGTGTGCTTGCGTTCACAGGACGTGTGTATGTGTGTGTATGTGTGTATGTGTGGTTTCTTCTGTGTCATCTTTTTTAAATTTCGTCAGATTGATTGCTCAAATTTGTATTTCTCCCCCTTGTGACACATTCTGAGAGCACAGTACTACAAAACACTTTGAAGTTTACGAGTATAACTGCCACTGTTGGACAAGAAAATAATTGTTTGTACCCAAGTTGTACACGGATCCTACACGAAGATGCCATTACAGGACCTCAACAGTTTTTGCAGAATATATCGTATATAGTACAGTCAGGAGAAAAGACTCATTGTTTGCACACGAGAGACGACTACGGACACAGATGTAAATATACAGGCACGATGGTCTGCCTTAATATCTACCACGAATTGAGCAGTTGTCTTCTCAATGTCGGATCATTTTCAAAAATATGAATTCGGTTCTGTGTATTCAGCAAGGGTACACTGCGCTTCCATTGCGGTTGTGTCTTGAAGATTTGGTCTTTTCTGTGCACCTTGTGTCACCAAGGCTCTTTGCTCAGCCACGCGTGACCTGGCACACACATAAATATTTGAATAGGTTTGGGAACCCATCTTTGTTCAATTTCTCGCGATGGATTTCTCCTTTTCATTTCGTGTTTGAGATAATAACAAAGTTATATGAAAGGAGTGTTTCGAGCGTGGTAATTTCACCATTCGAGAAGGTCTTTGAAACCGTACATTTCAAAACAATTTTTCACTAGAAAAAAAAGACTTCCTTTTGCGACGAGTACAGATTAATCTTGTCGCAGGCCCAGGCCGCCAAGACTTTTTTTTTTTTTTTAAGGGCGTCACTCACTTTACCTCTGTTAGCAACATGAACACAGGTCTAAAGACAGATGGAAGCTTTATTCAACTCCACGTAAGCAATGTTGGTGTGAGGTGTGTAGGAATAAAATTACACGAGTGCTGGCAATGTTAAAAAACCAAGTGCACGCCCACGCTGCAAACTGAGGACAGGTTAGAATGGAAGGTGTGTCCCTCCTGTGTTCTCTCCTGACTACTTTTCATTGCGCAGACCTGCTGATGTGGTGAGCTTGTCGTACCCAAACAAAAGCTGTGAGACCAACGTGAAGACGTGGACCAGCGGATGCATCCGCACTGACCGACCGACACAATAACAGGCAAATCTCGCGGCTCGAGCTCACTGGATCATGTTAGTTGGCATGTGCTTACTTACAAGTTAGGCTTATTTGTGTGATACCTGCCCCTGATGTTTGTCAATAGTCTTTGCGAGAGTTTATTTGATGCTGACCTCTATGTCAAGGACTTTGTCCAATGACCTTCACCTGTTGCGTCACGTGGACGGGGACGAAGAGTTGCGGGTCGACGAGTCCAGAAGACTGGGAGAGCTCGTGCAGCGACGTCTGCATGCGCTGCAGGTGAGAAACACAATGGAGATAATGAGATTTACAGTTTGCCTGTTGGTTACTTCGCTGAAAACACACCGACATGCGGAACAATGGCAGTCTTGTTCTAGTCAAGTCAAAAATCCTTTGAGAGTCGAGCTGATTACCCAAACAGTATGCGAACAGTCAATTCTTTATGATATGCCATACAGAAAATAAAAGGACAATATAAAATTTGCAGAACCCTCAGAACTGCAGCAAAGCGAAGCTTGTCGTCTGCAACTTGGGAGACCACACGGCTTCACCAGCATGTTGCACGAGGCGACGATGTGTCTGTTGACGGCCTACGCCACACACCGGACACTTGTTCTCACAACCAACGGCTGGAGATTCGCTCCGAGCACCTGGGACACCTTCATGATGCCGCTGTCTACCTGTACAGCTAATGACACAAAGGACAGTGAGTGACGGAGTGACCCCACAAAGGTCATGTAGAGGTACGTGTCTATGTAGCGACAAGCGGCGGTCAGTCTCAAATAAATGGTGAAAGTACTTCCAGTGACCTTCTGGTCTCTTTACTTTACTTACCGTCTAAGAGGGTAGATACCTATTCAACAGTTGAAAAGCTAGGGGCCAAAAGCTGCGCCACGCAGAAGTCGAACTGGTCACCTTGTGGGCCATTAGTATCGGACGTGCGCTGGCTGTCTATAACAGCTAGCAATCAGTCAAATATTTGACCTGAGTATCGTCCACAGTGCTCTAACCACTCGGTTAAATCCTTCCTCATATCTTCTGTCACTTGAATATGGTTGATAGGGCGAGAATTTAGCTTTGAGACTTGTTTTGGAAGGATACCAGTTGTCAAGTGGTGACATATCCAGTTTTCAAAGCCTGGCCAACATGAGATTTATTGCTGTTATCTACTTTTACAGCAAGCAATGCTCACCCCACAGCCCACCGACTGCCGCTGCGGCTTCTACCTCGCAACTATCGCTGCCGCCTGCGTCGCTACATGGACACTTAATCCACACTTAACATTCCTTTAATTCATCCTGAAAGGCCCTCCTTTCTTTCCTTTTCTTCCTTATTCCGATGTCTGTAAGCTCAATTTTATACATACATAATGCCTATATATAAGTATATGCGCCGATTAAATACATAATTTTTATATACATGAACTGGTTAATAATTTCCTCGAGAAATTGATATAGGTGTGGACCTATCATCTATACTTATATATACGTGTATATAGACTTGTACATTATGATTGTGTATGATCGTCATGGAGGCAAAAGTAAGTGGAATACCGTGTAATTATTTTTCAGGAAAACTCGACTCTGGGCACTGATCATCTGTTCTCTATTGTTTGTATTGCGATCTTGCTCCCTTCATGATCTTAGCAAACACCCTGGTGAGCAAATATTAGTATACGGCGCACAGAGATAAATCTCACGCACATATTTCAAACATGTCAAAGAAGGTCAGTGTATGTTCGTACACAGATATTCACAGAACACCAAAGCTCTCTCAAAAGAGAGACAACTCCACAACGTGACCTGCAAACGTTGATGTGTGGTGTTGCGGCGCCTGTTGCTGTCGCAACCAGAGCATCGCTAGAGGACTGTACAAGTGTACAACGATGTTAGCTGCTCCCACAAACACTATCCATTTCTTTGTCAGTATCGATAATAAAACTTCTTAATGAGCACACCTGTTAAGACTCGTATTAAGAACATACTTTGTATGTTATCAGCTCTTTTAGATCACTTACCTTCATTATCTTGATTACACACAATGCCACTGGTCATTGGTCAGAATTTCTTTATTTTTTTAAATTTTCCGTATAAAATCATAGGGTCGAGTTTAATATCTAAAACTAGTCCTTCTCAATACACAGACTACGAACTTAACAATGAAAACGTTCTGTTTACATTCCTATCCACATTCTGTCATTAAATCAAACGACTCTTCCCACTCTCCACCCACCCCACGATTCTGACAGTTTAATTGAAAAACTGAATCACTGCTTTTGTCACAACAGTGGATCCCAGAAATCAGACCTCATCAGCTCGTGTCGTTCGGCTGAGTAGTCTGATAAGAAGCTGGAACAATTCCCCAGCCAAGTTTCGACCTCTCGCCATCCCAGCAGACCTGGCCAAGAGGTTAAAGACCTTCCACGGTGACCCCCCGACCTGGTGGGTCGGTCAGCTGGTCAGCTTCCTCCTGCGTCCTCAGCCTCACTTGCAGCAGACCATCCAGACACAAGGCGAGAAAATGGGATTTAAACGTCCTATTGTGGGGTGAGTGAAATAAATGTTATAGATTATGTCGTGGATATCACACACACACAATCACACACACATCACATGCATTATTGCCGACAACCACGTCTCTGCGTTTTTTTTTTCATTTAGAAAAGAGTTGCAAGACGACAATTGAATGATTCCCATGCTGACATCTAGACAAATAATATTCTGTACAAACTGACACCAACAACATTCAGACTTATTTACATGTCCGTCTTCTATATCCAAAGCTGAGTTTGTTGATTTTTTCCACACAAATAAGCATTAACACGAGAATAAAGGGACTGTAATCGCCGCGTTATCTCCCCTTAACCTGCTCTTACTCGTCGTGCAGCATCCAGGTGAGGCGGACAGACAAGGTGAACGCTGAGGGTAGGTACTACAGTCTGGAGGAGTACATGAAGCACGTGGAGGAGTATTACGACCTGAGACAACAGCACGAGGACATCAAGAACGCCGACTGTTTGTGGCCACCGATGACCCGTCGGTCTTCTCGGAACTTCAGAAAAAGTGAGTTTTGTGTGGTGAGTAAACAGGGGCGGAAAATTCGACATTTACTTAAAAACTTTTAGTCAATTGATTTTCGCATAATTTTAGCCGTAATTCTGTCAAACAAGTATGCACGTACATAAGATTATTAACTTAGTGGTTTACTTTGGCAAAGGTACTACTTCCCCAAATTTGGGTGCGAAAGGCAACCTCTTAACTTTACAGTCATCAGATCCTTTCCTTCTTTAATTCTTTCATCTTTCCATCCGCCCCTAATATTGAGTGCTGTTTGTGTCAGATACCCGAGGTACAACATCACCAGGGTGGAGGGCAACCCAGAATTGTCGTCCGTCAAATCCGCTACACGAGAGATGGACTGAGTGCAGTACTAGTGGACCTGCACTTCCTGTCCATGTGTGACTTTGTCGTCTGCACCTACACTTCCAATGTAAGAGAACCTCGCACTGTTTGTGTGTGTTAACTTCATCAACTATCTTAGTGGTAATGATCATCAGATTGATGAAAATATAACTTCCATTGCATATCATACACATTGTCTACCATCTGGTATCATTAGTGACAGTCGTTGTCAGGTTGTTACCATCATTGTCACTACTAATCTTACATTTTCTGGACACAGCCATCGCCCTCATCAATGTGCGGACTGTAATATACTTTGTGTACCTCCAGATGGGTCGAGCCATCTACGAGCTGATGCAAGCCAAACAGGTGGACGCCTCCTCCAGCTTGTATTCTCTAGATTCCTCGGTGTACTATGTGACTTATTTTGACATCCATTACCAGCGAGCTATCAAGAAACACCAACCGAGGTCAGCAGCAGAAATCTCGCTTGAGGTGGGCGACCTCATCCACATTGAGAGATACATTTACCGAAGTAAGAACCAGTCGTTTGTCGGGAACTTGAGGAACGGCTCTAGTTGTGGTGTCAACCAGCGGACTGGCAGACGAGGACTTTTCCCGTCCTACAAGGTTGTCGATGAAATCGTAGAAGAAAGCATGGGGATGAACAACTAGGTTATAGACATTGTAATGCCCTATAGTTCAAATCTGCATTTCTCTGTTTTAGAATATAAGAATGAGAGATTATTAAATGTAAATTTAACGAGTGACTGTCTCTGGGGTATGGAAGCACACTAACTATATTCTTAACTAAACAGTAAAAAGTACCTTCAAGTTTGCAGGATTAAATGTTATTATTCCTAGTTGTGTTTGTTTGTTTAAGTTCATGATTCTCTGTTGTTTAACATTAAATAATTACTTCTATCTCTGAACTCTTGCTTTCCACCCATGTTTACTTCTGTCACTAAATCAGTTCATGGTATGGCCTCCTATGCTCTGTGTTTTTATGAATGTTTCGTTAGTGTCGATAGTCGACTGAACCATGCCAGACTGAATCACTAATTCAGACACACGAATGCCTTCTCATACTTGGCAATAAGCTATTTTGTAACTTAATTAATGTTTTTATTGTTTTCCTTTTTAACGTTTCGTGGATGCCACGATGACTCTATGGTATGCATGTGTATGTCTAAGTAAAATAAGACGATATCGTGCACACGGCACCAGGACAGGTCTTCACTGCTTGAAATCAGTGCTCAAAATAACTCTTCTCCTTTGTTTGACTACAAAGTCTCCATGGTAACCATGTCTCGTGCTGGGCACATGGTCAGACACTGAAATAGAATTTTCTCAAAAATAATATTAGAAGTGATAAGCTTACATACATCATTATAAACTTATTGTTGATTATTGTCAACACCTTAGTCTCTCCCAAGCGCACACCTCACACCTCTCCCCTTCTGTCCTTTCCAATTATGTCGCCGTGTCACGAACTTGTTGTGACTAAGCCTCGACCGACCGAGGACGTAGTCCGTTATCGGTAAGAATATTGCTTAGTATTATTTTTAAATGAATTTTTTTTTTCGCTTTTTGGCACCCCTTAGTAAAGGTTATTGACCCCAAAACACAGAAGCCTCGCCTGGAAAATGTTTAATTCATTGTCACACAAGGGTGTCAACAGGTGGTCCGGTAGGTAAGCCGTAGTCTGTACATTCAGCTGTGCATACCTTGTTGTGCAACTTTTTCCACCTAGTTGTGGATATTATTGTTGAAATTTACAGTTAGGTTCATATCGCCTATATTTACCGATATTTGCAACAACAACAAAAAAAAAAAAAAAAAAAACGCAAGCCATTCAGGTCGGTGTTTAAATAGCCGGTGACCCGTGATATGGGTGACATGACCCCTTGAGCCCTGTGCCAGATCTCTGAGGGGGATTCAATCTCTAAATGAGGTCGTGACACTGATATCCACGCTCAGTTGAATAACACGTGATGTCTGTCTCGTCGTGCATGGATTGCTGGTAGAACTAGATGGCCTTGCCTCTAACAAATAAGCTTCATGGCTGACAGTGAAATTGTCTCACTCTCTGTCTCAAGCACATCTTGTTGAACTGGAGATGGATTTGTAGGTTGTCTACAGTCACAGACGACTTCAAGCCTTCTTTCCGGTTTAACACTGCCTTCATCCTTAAGAGGCAAGTGGCCAAGCAGACGAGAAGAGACCGAGCCAACATCTGTCGGCGTCCTGGTCAGTGATTCATTAAGCCTTTCATCTGAATATGAATATACAAACCTGACACTCGCTCCATACCCGGATGTGTAAATCTTGTGGACTTGAATTTCCTGTGACTGTCGTTCGAACCCAGACCTCAGCTGAACGCAGTTTCTTAGACGAGTTTGTATGTTTGCTATGTTTATCTTACTGGTTGGATGGTGGATATATCTGTGTGTGTGTGTGTTAGTGAGCGCGCTCGTTACATATAGCTAGTTGGCTTGTTATATCACCTGCCTTAGAATCATCAAAGCTCACCTTATGTAAAGTTTACACTGTGCAAGCGGAGCAACTCATTGTGTTGTACCAAGTTGCGTCATGACATTCACCGTTGCACACTCAGTCGTCTGTTGCAGCCAGAACGAGGCTAAAAATGAGATCACGCAACATCGCCTGACAATCATCAAACAGTCGTTGCCGTGAAAGCTTATCGACTGCTGGTCGTAAACACTTTTCACAAGGTGTGCATTCAGGTGTTCAGGTTTCCTACACATAACGGTCTCGACGTAACGGTAACGTTTATTACCGAGGTAATAATTTTAATTACACGTTACCGTGGACACCGCACTAACATATTGAGCTGTGACCGCTCGTGTGACAGAAACAGAATAATCTCTACATTCTACAGTCAACACACGTTACACACGACATCAACGAGCCAACAGCGACACCAGGAATGTCACACGTGATTTCCGTTACACACAGACAACAACCGGAAGTCTACGGTTCGATCCTTGTTGTAAGTTGTCACAGACTTCTCTGTATTTTTATATTTCCTGTGACTATTTTAAAAAAGCTGGCGTGAAGTGAGCAGATTACTTCTCTGTTTATGTATGTGAACAAAAATGTTCTTAATCCACACAGCCAGCTGTTAGTTAAGTCCCGTTTATCAATAATGTGATCAATACCGTTGCAATGATGGCTGCCCTGACCGTTGACTTCACAATCTCTTTACTTTGTACTATTGATTGTTAGACTTACCACACATGGTCGGTTGATAGACTGATAAGGTAGTTATTTAATCAGTTCATATTTTTCAGATTGTTTTCTGGAAACGGGGTTAATACATCAGTCGTGTCGCGCCTGAAACACACACCGAACAACCAGTAAACAACAAATTCCAAACATCCACAACCAGCCATCTACCTGTAACCATTAAAACAGTCGGTCAACAAAAAGTTAAAGTATGTACCAAACTATACAAAATTATCTAGAAAGACTTTAGAACAAATGTTCTTTTCTTAAAGGAAGCATTTTTAAAGTTTTGTCTAGAAAGATATTGAGCAAATAATCAGAGAGAAAAAATAAATACACATTTCCACACAGCAGTACAAGTGTTTCAAGAGACCACACTCCGTGTATTCAAAAATGTACTTCACTGTAGAGAACTCAGTCTCCTCAAAACACACATTATCACACGGTAAGTCTAAGATATTTGTTGTTTTCTGACTTAGCTTCAAGGTGTAATGCACCCTGCACACCAGTGGGGTGTTGTTACAAACAATCAGTTGGTCATGTCCCGTTCTCTCTATCTTTTCAAACTGTGCAGCGGTTGTGTTGCCGCAGTGGTTAAACTTTTGACACTGTCTCTAGAAAAAAAAAAAAAGCTGGAATGAATAGACACTACAAAGGCATTGAAAGTCTCAGGAAAGTCGTTTTCTATATCTCACCTGTCACAGAGAACTGCTTCACCTGGAAGTCAAAGGTGGTCAATGCAATCAAAGAAGCCGAGACTAGGTTCAAGAAAAGGCCAAATGACTCCTCGTGAAAAGTTGAAAGCATTTTTTTCTCATAAATCTGAACATGAGGGGCTGTGAAATTTGTCCGTCCGGCTAGATTGATTGTCAGCTTTTAACCAAAGTGTAATAAATGTTCCTGGACTTGCACCATATGTATGACATGTACGTGCAGGATAACAAACATACAAAAGTTCTAAAGGTCCTGTCGCTAGCAACAACCTGGGTGCTACAGTCTCCTGTTTACTTTGAGGTGGGCAGTGTACCCAGCTGTTTATTAGAGTGTACTGGTAACCTGAACTCATTGTTCAGTCGAGCTTTTTTCCTCCTTCCTGAAGTTTCTATGCGAAACACAAAATAAATAAGCTTCCGCTTCCTTCTCCTAAACGTTAAATAAATTTTTAAGAATTTTAAAACTTTAAAAAGTTTTTGAAAACTTACCAGTACAAACTAGTTTAAAGAAGTTGAAGTAAATATGT
The DNA here is from genome assembly GCF_003073045.1 of Pomacea canaliculata. Taxonomy (NCBI): domain Eukaryota; kingdom Metazoa; phylum Mollusca; class Gastropoda; order Architaenioglossa; family Ampullariidae; genus Pomacea; species Pomacea canaliculata. The sequence continues at coordinate 5,689,064 of NC_037599.1, forward strand.
CCATGAATCATCAGTTTCAAGTCATAAGCACAAAGAAACTGTCCCGTGGATGCCACGTCAGCCTCCTGTTGCTGAGGATCCCTAGTGCTCCGAGTTACAGATTTTAATTGTATGGATTGAAGGAGATGGAGCTCTACTGGAGGAAGAAAAACAGCCTCCCAGGACCATTCCGGGATCAATGTGTTTCGGTTCCACACCCAGCATCACGTGGGCTAGGAGCTCAGTGACGTCACCGCGGATTACCTCCCCTGTGACCCCGAGAACCTCCTGACCTACACGGCCAGTGTGTACGGCCGTCGTGTGTGTGTGTGTTCGTGTTCTTGGATTATAGTTGGCAGGACTTGTGGAGTGTGAACGACACTAGGAGGGACGAGAAACTGTGAGTAACAACTCAGTGATTGATATAGCATTGGGTCACCCGGGTCACATTGCTACTTCCGGTTCTGTAGCGAGCCCGCGAGACGAAGGGAGTCCAATGTGTAGCTCGCCCCCAAGCGCCTTGCTCGCTACACGTGGGTATTTCCGGGCATTGATAAGCTCGATAATACAACTGGAGCAATTGCTGATGAACAGGAGAGAGTGCGAGCAACCCCATGAGGAATGAGGAAGGAATAGAAAGAGAACTGTGTGAGAAGTGTGATTTTCATACACTAAGGTAACACTACGTGAGACTGATCGGGGAAGGCCCCGGAGATGAACATTGTGTGTATCTCTAGCTGTGTGTCGCCTATAGAATATTATGTTGAGGCGAGTTATTATTTATGCACATGTGTTTTTGCAATCTGTAAAGTCCTGAGCCACTCCACAACTTGATAACATTGTTTGTGCATCCTCCGGAAATCTTTTTGTTGTGTTTTGAAAAAATGCGTATTTGTCTGGTGCGATTGTTTTCTAGAGCCACCCGAGTGTGACAAGCAGTGATCAGTTTTGTGATAGCCACCTACCGCTTGAACATTTGTGTGGATTGTTCTCTGCAGGCTATTTTTCGTCATTCGACAACAAAGTAAACAGGCAGTCAACCAGTGGCCTCACAGTTAAAGCAAACAACAAACTTCAACCACGTGACCCTTTCTGTGCAGGCCACAACGATGATAAGGAGGCGGAAAGTCTGTGTGGTGTTGACACTTATCAACGTGGTTGTCATCTTCCTGGTCATCGTCACTCACAGCTTCAACAGGTCCGTGGTGGAAATACAGTCCGGGCTCCAATGGACAACAGATGGAAGTCCGTCTTTACCCAATGTAGTGACCATCCAGATCAACATTTCTGAACTTATAAACAGGTACGGACTTTGCACTCACTCTCTCCTCTGTTGCCTCTTCAGCTGTAAACAAGTGGCACTTGGGAAGTGCTCTCTGTGTGAGATGTTTGGTTGAAATGCTACCACATGGGATTTCATTATTGTCCTCAGGGTTAGCTGTTTGCACGATAGTTCAGGGGGAATAATTTCCGAGGTGGTAAAGACATTATTATAAAGATTGTAGCACAGATTGTTAAACACAACAGAGTCAATAATAGTCGCTCCTAAACGTTTTTGCACCGGATGCGACAATGAAAAAAAAAACCATCGATAAGGCTTCCAGGTGTGCTTCTTCCGGAAAAGTCATTGAAGCACCTTAAAGGATTTATTTTTCAAGCTTTTTTCCTTTCATGAAAGGTATTGATATGTAATTAAAGATAAAATTAATGGTTTAGTGTTAGAGCGCAGGGTGTTCTTGTGGTCTTTGGGTTGTGTACTTGTAATTTTTCTGTATATTTAATTCATTGGTTGTTGACACTGAAAGGTTATAAATCTCTGTGTGTGTGTGTGTGTGCTACTACACGCCTTGATAACTATGATAACTAAGCTTTCTAAATCGACTTTATTATCATGCTGCTTGTGTTTCCTTTGTAATCCTCACATCCTTCGTCATCGGTGATGATTCTCACCTTCTGATCAGACTTATCAGGTGTAAAAACAACTTGACGGGGTAGATAAGGAACAAAGAAGTCTCAGCTGTAAACAACTATGACTAGTTGATATCGGGTATTTGCTTTGTCACAACTAACTAATTGTTATATTATTCACACATACAGACGATTAATAGGTTCCTCGGTCAAAAACAAATAGAACAGCCGGGCATACCCGACACCCAGCTGACATTGTTTACAGTCTAATGGTTGTCTGACTTGCTTACACCTCATTTGCCGCTAGGGGCGCTGCTGGACACTAAATGTCGCCACAGACCCCATTCATAAAATTGCCTATTAACACCTGTAGTCCCGGTGTGATGAAGCTGCAGGGAGTAGGACTGGGATAGCTTGACCGAGGGGACAGGGGACACTGTTTTCTGGCCCTCTACACCTCACTTCCACCCTCTCTCGATGAGTTTAATTAGCTTTTGTTGTTTATTGCAGGTGCCTTCAAGAAGGAGAGATATTTCAAAACAACAATTTATCCTTCATACAGCAATGTGTCAAGAGAGCACCAAGTGCAATAACTCTGCCGAGGCTTGAGCAGCTGGGGACTCACACTAATCCAGGTACAAACAAACAAAACAACAAACAAACAAACAAACAAACAAACAAACAAACAAACACTTTTGTTAGTAGTTGGACCTCCTGAAGGTAGGGCACTACTCACATCGTCTTACATAGTCGTAGTGACATAGGATTAAACCAGGCTTTCTTCCACTCCATGTTATTCACAGATCACGTGGTTATTTTAAATTTTATTTTAGCCACACACTTGCTGATGCTTGCAACATTTCTCAATGGGCAAATGGAATTGTCTTAATTAATGGAGTTTGAAACACTTCGAATAAATAAGACTAAAAAGTTAATATCTTAACTGGAGAGGACGAACGTTTGACAGTTGTGATTGTCCAGGATGCCCTACTAACAGAATACAAATGTGGTACAGGTGAGAATCAAACCAAGGCCCTGTACCCTCTGAGTACGGAGCGAGAGACTGCGAGACGGAGAGTAGAATCAACGGCGAGAGAGGTCTTCTACTTCATCACTGCCAAGATGGACACACTCAGCCACGGAAACTTCTCCTTGAACGAGTTTACGAAGCAGTTTATAAACAACACGAGGACAGAACTTGAAGACTACAAAAGGTAAATATATATATAGATTATAATCTCTAAAAAAACTATTTAAAAAAATTCATTATTTCAAACATTTTTATTTACTTTATAGCCATAATTTTTTTATGTAGCAAATAGAAATAAGACCTTCTAGTCAACGGACAGAATGAAAGCTCGATCTGCTGGAAAATGTTCTGGAAGACTACGAGGAGGTTACTGTAGCAAAAACCACTTTAAATCCGGGTCACCAAGTACGTTCTGCAAGTTTTTCCTACATAACACGTGAACAGATTTTTAGGTGAAAGTTACTGTTTTATTAATTGAAGTGAAAAGAAAAGTTTGCGTCTGCCATATCAAAATGTTATGCGAGTGTACCTTGAAGTTTTGCTCTGTGTCCAGGTCGTTGTCCAATGATCTTCACCAGCTGAGTCACGTGGACGAGGACGACGAGTGGCGGGTCAGTGAGTCCAAACAACTCGGGGACCTCGTGCAGCGCCGTCTGCTCGTTCTACAGGTGAGAGACGTGTGCATGTCCCGCACTGCCTCTCATCAGCTCACTAAACGATCACAAACTAATGTTAAATAATGGTTCTTGTGTATTAATCTGTTTGTCACGCTCTCTCTGTATGAGATCCTTAAGCTTCATTAATTTAGTTGAATAAAAATAAAGATGAAGACTCCTTTTGCAGAACCCACAGAACTGCAGCAAAGCGAAAATTGTCGTCTGCAACTTGGGGAGACCCTACGGCTTCGGCAGCATGTTGCACGAGGCGACGATGTGTCTGTTGACGGCCTACGCCACACACCGGACACTTGTTCTCACAACCAACGGCTGGAGATTCACCCCGAGCACCTGGGACACCTTCATGATGCCGCTGTCTACCTGTACAACTAATGACACTAGAGACAGTGAGTGACCAGTCCTATGGACATCTCTGTGTGGCGGCAAGCAGCGTCAGTACCTAAACAAGGGTGGTGATGAACAGCCGTTAGCTAGCTGATTAACTGATTGCTACACCATAACCAAAAGCCAATGTTTACAATCGACATCCAAAAATTTTATATAATAGACACACATTATATTTGACAGAAACATTTTGGACATGTCTGTGTCTTCTTGACTTTCTCGTATACCATCTGTTTATTATCATTCATATATCAAATATATACATACAGACCTATATACACACAAAACAAAGGGAAAATTATTTGTGTGCATGTGAAATGAATATTTGTCGTTATGTGCATTGGTATAACTATGTGTCTGACTCAATATATTTTATAAAGAAAAGTTCCTGACTTACTATTGGCTGTGTGTTCACAACAGTGGACCCTAAGAATCAGACAGCTTCAGCTCGCGTCGTTCAACTGAAAAGTCTGATAGGAGAATGGAACAGTTCACCTGCCAAGTTTCGTCCTCGCGCCATCCCAGCAGACCTGGCCAAGAGGTTAAAGGCCTTCCACGGTGACCCCCCGGCCTGGTGGGTCGGTCAGCTGGTCAGCTTCCTCCTGCGTCCTCAGCCTCACTTGCAGCAGACCATCCAGACACAAGGCGTGAAAATGGGATTTCAACGTCCTATTGTGGGGTGAGACACACACACACCTTACTGGGCAAGCGGTTTGGTTGACTAGTTTGTTTCTTCGCATGTTTACATCATTGTTAGAGACGAAAAAAACTTTACTTCGTCAAAAACTGTATTTACGGCATTCACACTATGTTGAAAAATGGATTTATTGAAATGTTGCCCTCAGTTATGTGTCAGCAATTCTCGTCACTCGCCTAACATTTGTGCTCAGCGATTTATGGTCCTGATAACGAGTTGGGACTGCACTGGCCTCAAGCGAGCTTGTAGGGAGGAGGTAACTCGGTAAAAAAAAAATCACAGTTCACTGCTTTGCCTCCCTTATGATTTGATTTCATTCATCTTACAGCATTCAAGTGAGGCGGACAGACAAGGTGAATGATGAAGCGGTGTACCACAGTCTGGAGGAGTACATGAAGCACGTGGAGGAGTATTACGACCTGAGACAGCAGCACGAGGACATCAAAGAACGCCGACTGTTTGTGGCCACCGATGACCCATCAGTGTTTCCGGAACTTCAAAAAAAGTGAATGTTTAATGTCATGGATACAGTCAGTACAGTACAACATGATAAATAATAATTTTATGGCTATGTCTGGCTTCCTGGCATCATACAAAGCTTAACCCGAAAAGTATGTGAGGTCTCTAAGACCTTACTCTCTAACGACCTCAAAAAGTTTCGGGAGAACTTTACATTTACTCATGCATGCATCTTTAGAAGTGAGTCATATATATATATACTAAAAGTCTAATAAGTAAGGAAGATTTATGAGCAGAGCCAAATCGTAGTGTACATGTAAAATTAGGATCTGCAGCTTCATCATCTGTTTGTCACTCAGTCGAGGACATAGATATATCGTCAATGAAACTGTTTGTACCAGGTACCCGGGGTATAACATCAGCGGTGTGGAGGGCAGTGCAGACTCAGCTTCTGTCAAATCCCGCTACACGAGAGATGGACTGAGTGCAGTACTAGTGGACCTGCACTTCCTGTCCATGTGTGACTTCGTCGTCTGCACCTACACTTCAAATGTAAGGGTGCCTCTCACTGTGTGTGTGTGTGTCTGTGTGTGTGTGTGTGATTACCACCATTAAAAACATTTCATGCAATATTTGTGTGTCACAGGTCTGTCGGGCCGTGTACGAACTGATGCAGACGAGACATGGCGACGCCTCCAACAAGGTGTATTCTCTGGACTCCTCGGTGTATTTTTTAACAGACGGCGACATCCACTACAAACGAGCCGTTGTCAACCACCAAGCGACATCCAATGAAGAAATCTCCCTTCAAGTTGGAGACCTCGTACAAGTTCAAACCTACGTTTTCCGTAGCAATGACCGACAATTCGTTGGTAACCTGAGGAACGGCTCCAGTGTCGGCATCAACACACGGACTGGAAAACGAGGTCTTTTCCCCTCCTACAAGGTGGTGGATGAAATTGTAGAAGAAAACATGGGGCTAGACAAGCATAGTGTATAATTTAGACAGAGCTGTACATGTTACTAAATATTTGTTGTGTCGCTAATACCACAAGGATTTCGGTTTTAAATACATATTATTCCAGTTGATACTTTGTGTGTTTTGGATGTTTGTGATGTATTTGTTTAATAAAATGAGATATTTAAATCAGCAGCTACAGGAAAATACACATTGACTGTCACATATCGCAGTCTACAGGTTGTTTCATGGCAATCATCAAAGTCTGTACACTCTCAAACCTGCCATAGTCTGTCATCATTGGGAACAGGCACAAGTCTTCCCTGACAATGAATCATGACTACTTATCGCTTGCGTGGCCATAAAAAAGCGGATATAAGCACAAAGTAAGAATGAAATACAACCTGTTAATGAAGCCATGAAACTCCGGACTTGCCTCATATTGCGTTTTCACTGACTCTGCAAAACGCAATAATAATAACCAATAATAACCAATAATTATTATTTTTGTAGCACTTATTCCCACCATCAAAGACGGACTCAAAGCGCTTTATTAAAAAGGAAAACACACAAACATAATAACAAGGGAGACTGGCTCAAAACCAGTTGACTGAGGTTCCTGGAGATACCTGATGTCAGTCACTACAGATGGTGTGTACTCCACACAAAGCTTGCTGTGACAGCTTGACATTGTGAAGCAGCTGGAGGAAGATAATCAGAGTTTGAAGTCGACACTGTCCATTCATACATCTCAAATTAAAGTCATGGCAAGATGGCTCAGACGTGAAGAAACAAGAGCATAAGAAGAAGCTATCACCGGATACTGAAGCCGAGAATAAAAGGTCTCCTTGATAACAATAATAAATTTAAAAAAAAACTAAAAATACTAACATAAAAGATTTTTTTTTAAAAACACACTTTCACATAAAATGAACTGAAAGGAGTAAAATCACTTTTTCCCTTAGGTCTCGGGAATTTCTTTAATACCTATAACTTACAATTTAAAACTGAAGGCACTCTCTAAACGTTTAAAATCTGATCATCTACAGCCATAAAGACAAACTTTCTTTGACCAAAAAACAAAAAAACTGACGATGCACTTTTGAAACTTCCGATGCAGTTTCATTTCGTGACGTCACATCCTGCATCTCTCTTTTCTTCCTGCTCCACTCGTCTTTGCAACTATCAGTCAGTCTTAACCATGATGAAGTACAGTAACACCTCCCGAACTAATCGGGTTTCATTTTCAGTTCATCAACCGTGCGACACTCAGATTCCCACAGAGACAGTCGCCAGTTACACAGCAGGCAACCAGCAGTCAGCCAGACAGCCGGCCATTCGACAACAACACACAAGCTGGCGTGCAATAAAAACAACTTTAGTCAAGGTTTCCCTTGTTTTGATAACTATGATGTGCTCCTCACATTCATTTTCTTCAAAATTATCTTTTGGTGTAGCTGTAGTTAAGTAAAATTTAATAGAGAATGTGATCAAAACCGTTTCAACGATCGCTGCCCTGACTGTTGACTTCACAATCTTTTAATTGGTCTATTCAACTTTAATCACATGGTAACCTGATGGGATGGTAAGCAATTTCTTAATCAGTTAATATTTATTTACATTTTCTTTCGTACAATGGATGGTACATTAATGGTGTCGCGCTTGAGGACACAAAGACCTCGGTGTTACAATAGATGCTTTGTCATCAACATGAAGAGAATGGGTATTAACGGAAATTCACTGATTGTTATACTACACAGACACAACAAAGCACATCAATTAAAACAACAAACGATTCAAACTCTTTCCCACAAGAAATGTTTATTTTGGTAATCTTCTCAAAGAGATTTACTTCTCAAAGAGATTTAAATACGAATGACCTGCAGATTGGTGTTTTTCGCCAAACTAAGGCTTTACCACAGCAAAGCAGGTGGCCCTGTAAAGTGAAAGTCTGCCAGAGACGAGATTCGAACCCAGATCAGCTAATCCTCACTGTAGTGGTGACTTGCGCTAACCGTTGCACCACAGGACTGTCCTGGCTACCAAGTGAAGTGTTCAAGATTCAAGACTTTTTTATTGTCATCCTTTAAGGGTATTGAGATATTAAAAGTGTACAGATACATATTTACACACATTCTTACCTTATTAAATAATATCTCCCATTCACATACACACACTTGCTGGTTGGCTTATGACCTCTAATCTAAAAAGAACAACAAAGAAACAATAACAAATTCTTTGTATCATTCACTGGTTCTTTCCTTCTTCAAGCCTTTTCGTGTATAAACACACTCTTGTTCTCTCACTCCTCTTGCTACATAAACATACACAGTCACTCACAAACATACACAACACAGAAAACACACACACACATGCTCGAAAGCCAAGATCTGAATACTTATGTAAAAGTTTGAGTGAGTGGTTGTGTGTCAGCTGACTCAGCTGACATTTGCATGCAGTCTATGCTCTCTGCTCTGACTATTGTGAACCAAACAAGTTCATGAACCTAGTGACCAATCACTGCCGGATGATCTGGTATACAGTTCCAACCATCCCTGATGTACCGAATCCACCAGCACCGCTAACTTTAAAGCAACAACAACCGAGCGAAATGATGTTTCAGCAAACGAAACAAGTGAAAGAAAAGAAAAAGGAATAAAACTTGATCAAAAAGGTAATTATTACAAGTAATAAAATTACCGATTAGCTAGCAACGTCATCAATTACTTTTAGCACTTCACTGCAATCCTTAAAAAATTTGCAAATAACGTTGGAAAACTCTTTGGAGACGCAGTGGACACACGCTGATTTTGTCAGCAGCATGTCACCACGAACTTGTATCACTGGACTTGTGGCTGACCATTTTTTCCAATTAGCAACTAAAACGAGGCAGGTGTGTATAAAGCTTCCGGTTTAGTCAAATTCTTTGCATAAGGTGCGGACACAAGAGAAGCCAAAAGCGGCTTCGCAAGCTTGACTTCCGAAGCAGCGCTTTTCCGAGCCCGCTAGCGGGCTGCTTGATAAGCCGGCTTTGAGGGGGCCGCTGGTCACACACACGAACGCTGTTACGAAGCACTGTGCGACAGTCGCGTCCCTTGTTCACTACAATGTTCGGTAGCGTCCCTTGTTCACTACAGTGTCGGACACATTGGATGTTATCGTGCTATGGCTGGCTATTAAAATAAAGAAAAAAAAAGAAAGGAGAGACAAAGAAGTTAATTAATTCGGTCAAATGAACGGTCTGGTCCTCGCTGAGGTTCGCCAGAGGCCCTGTTGCTTTCACAGCCATGTGGAAACGCGTGGAAAAGTAGAACAGGTTCTAAAGCGCGAAGCAGTCCACCTATACACATCCGTTTTTTTTTTTTCACCGTGTTCCTCTGAGTCACCCACTTCAGCTGCGGAACAGAAGCATCGTCTTCAACAAGTTCTTAAAGTGAAAGTAAACATCTTTCAGCAGAAATGTCGAGGATTGCATCTATAGTTTTTTGTTTTCATTAGTACTATTTTTAGTAACAGTTGAGGAGTTTAGAATTTCTTTTTTTTTTCGTTGTCCCCATGTTTTTCTGCGATATCATTAACAACCTGGTAACAGGGGCAAAGACCTTAAGTTCTGATTTTCCCATGTATTTGTTGATGCCGATTGTGGCATCGTTCCTCAAATTAATTCTAATTCTCACTTAAAAACACAGTTGGTCAGATTATAATAGTACATTTAAAATAGCAGCGCTACAGTTGTTGTGTAACCCTAATCTAATCGTATGCCCCCATGTTTTCCTCTACGATTTCATCCACCGCCTTGTAGGAGGGGAACAGACCTCGTTTACCAGTCCGTCTGTTAATGCCAAATGTGGAGCCGTTTCTCAAGTTACCGGCTAACACTCGAGACTTATCGTAGAAAAGATAAGACTCAATGTCGATGAAATCTCCAACTTGAATAGAGAGTTCTCCGACGAACCTGGCTTCGTGGTTGTAAACAGCTCGCAGGTAGTGGATGTCGTAGTATGTGAGATAATAGACTGAGGAGTCCAGAGAATACACCTTCATGGAGGCGTCGCCATGTCTGGTCTGTATCAGCTCGTACACCGCCCGACAGATCTGTGATGTGTGAAAATGAAAAAGTGTTTTTAAGTGATCACACACACACACACAAACATGCACACATACAAACACACTCACACACACACACACACACACACACACACACACACACACACACACAGAGCACAGCTCACTTTCGCACAGTGAAGCCTTACATTGGAAGAGTAGGTGCAGACGACAAAGTCACACATGGACAGGAAGTGCAGGTCCACGATTACTGTGCTCAGTCCATCTTTGCTAAAGCGGGATTTCATGGATGCTGTGTTTGCGCTGCCTTCCACCCAGCTAATATTGTAGTGCGGGTACCTGGTACATACCATACATAGCTTTATCGGTGGATGAAAACATGTATGGATTATTAAGATGAAAGGACTTGAACAATTTACAATCACAGTCTAATGGTGCTTTCTCCAATTGGAACAAGATACACATGTGTGGTAGTGCTGATACTAACCTAAGGTTATAATTTTACATGAAACTAATTATTTACAATCTTTCTAATAATCAGCTGCGCTTGTGACTGCAATTCAAGTACAAAAAAGCATCTATACGTGTACATAAATAAAGAATATAATTATGGCGAAAATCACCTCTTTAAAAAAGTGTATAATTCTCTGCCCCTGGTTTATCCACCACACAAAACTCACTTTTTCGGAAATTCTGTGGTGACCGACGGGTCATCGGTGGCCACAAACACTCGGCGTTCTTTGATGTCCTCGTGCTGCTGTCGCAGGTCGTAATACTCCTCCACGTGCTTCATGTACTCCTCCAGACTGTGGTACACCGCTTCATTGTTGATCTTGTCTGTCCGTCTTATTTGAATTCTGTACGAGGTATACAAATAGAAACAAAATGTGAATACGTCTGTTGTTTATATAAGCGGATGGGATTCGTTAGCTTTAGCCACCCTCTTGTCTTCAGGCAAGTCTTTAAAAATGAGGGATCAAACGCCGTCTGGAAGAATATTCCACAGCTCTAACTTTCTAAGACTTTACTCACCCCACTATAGGACGTTTAAACTTCATTTTATCGCCTTGTGTCTCGATGGTCTGCTGAAAGTGAGGCTGAGGGTGCAGGAGGAAGCTGACCAGCTGACCGACCCACCAGGCCGGGGGGTCACCGTGGAAGGTCTTTAACCTCTTGGCCAGGTCTGCTGGGATGGCGCGAGGACGAAACTTGGCCGGTGAGTGGTTCCACTCTCCTATCAAGGTTTTCAGCTCAACGACGCGATCAGAAGCTGTTTGATTCTTAGGGTCCACTGGTGAAAAAAACACACTAAACACTTCACTCACGTGTTTTTTATCTTCTCATTTCCCTCTGTCACAACAGCTATCTTCGCACACTTGTTTAAGAAATCATATTTCTCTAATGCCATTATCATCACCTGACAACTGTAGTATTGTTTTTACTAACCTAGGACCCTAGCTTTCCTCCACCATTGCTGTTTATGTTTGGGACTGACCACCTCTTGTCGCTAAACCGAAACGTGCATCTGCATGACCTGTGAGTTAATTATCACTTACTGTCTCTGGTGTCATTAGTTGTACAAGTAGACAGCGGCATCAGGAAGGTGTCCCAGGTGCTCGGGGCGAATCCCCAGCCGTCAACAGACACATCGTCGCCTCGTGCAACATGCTGCCGAAGCCGTAGGGTCTTCCCAAGTTGCAGACGACAAGTTTCGCTTTGCTGCAGTCCTGTGGGTTCTGCAGATTGTATTTTTACTATCATTTTAGACCAAATAAATTAAACGACTTACACAATCATCGTATCCTTTGAAAGCCTCGTTTGTAGCCCGCATCTAACCTTTCACCCAGCTTTGCAACCCAATCTCACACCCCTTTACCACCTCTAGTACACAGGTTGGCACAACATGAAGAAAACATTCAACAGCTTTTCAAAATCTCTTCCTTTCCTCAACTTCAGCTACGTACAATTAGTAGGCAAAAGATAAAATTAAACAATTTTATTATTTGCAACAAAAACTATAAGGTTAAACAGTTTAATTTATTTACAGCATAAGTTGTTGTTCAGCAATGTATAACAAGCAATCAAAATATTTACATAAAATTTACAGACATTAATTATTTACATCATTAAAGTTATTTTTCAATAATTCTTTGCAACATAAAACTAAACAATTTATTTACATAGAAGATAAAATTTTATTTTTAAAAGTAAGACAAAAAAGATCAACCCATGAGTAGTGGAATTCCTGTGTGAAAAAAGAAGACCTTCCTCTCTCTCTTGCAGGCTGGGGTAGAGCACGAGAGATATGGATTTTCAGAGCTTTTTTTTTTATCTTGTGCTCTCTCAGCTGCGACTGGTCGTTGTGGATTTTATCGAAATTTAATAGGAAGATTTAACTTCGAATGAAATTTAATAATTTTGATTATATAAATATCTCTTTTACTGCATAACCCGAACTGAGCAGAGGCAATAATCTATTGGGTTAAAGATCAGAATTTACTCGATCGACAGACTGTAAGTACATCTACTCCTAATCAACATTAAGAGTTCTGTCCCTTCCCCTGACAGTCTGAGGGTATCAGCTCTCCTTGATATTGTTTATGCTTTGTGGTCGTGCTTTGATTTGGATAAAATGTTGGACCATCATGTTTACATGTGCTTCTGCTACGTTTCTTCCTCTTCTGGTTTGCAACAGGACGATATATATATAATGTTATTTTAAAGTGCGAACTGTTTAGATCTGTCGGCTGGATTCCATTCCGCCCGCTTCACTCGCTTCGGCAGCCACCTTGAGCTGCACTGAATAAACTGAAGTGATGATCACCCTCTGGCAGTTTTATACAATAACATTTTTTCATATTCTAAAGATTACTTAATATCTTCCCAGTGGTCTCCTGATGTAACTCACCTTATTGTCTGTAATCGTTACGGTAGATCTACAGTTATCGCCCTTTACTGTCGGAACGCAGCGAGTCCTGGCATTGTTCTTCCTTCTACATCTTTGTTACTGTTTTGTTTTACAACTTTGTCACTGTTTTATGATTTTGTTCAGCTTAATAGGTTCACCTTTGGATGAGGTAATGTGCTTTATAAATTCCCACTTCTTCATCTTCTTCTTCTTATTATTATTATTAACAACAACATTAACAACAGCAACAACCTTTTCCATAGTGCTAGTCCTTTTTCACATCCCTGCTTTTCCAATATCATGTTACTGTCCGTTCTTGTTCTTGTTATTTGGTTCCTCTTTGTGTTTTCTGTATTTTATTTTAGTCGTTTAGTATGACTGTATATTCTTTGATAACTTATATGTTATTTTTTTGTTTTCCTGTCCCTCGTATGCTGTTCATGTTTCGTTCTTGATCATGAGCGCGAAAAGCATGCTCCTTAGGAGTATGTGCTTTACAAATTTTGGCATTTTATTATTTTTATTATTATTAATGGGCAACAATCATGGTCATTGCAGTCTACGTTGTGTTATCATTGATTCTCTGTGAGTAGGTTGGTGCATTTTAGTTAGTTTTTCAATGTGTACTACTGTTAATAAAATATAAACATATTTCAAATGCGTATTTGTCGAAGATAAACTTCTGTTAACGTTTTTTTGTTTAATAGATGGTACATTTCTAGCATTGCATTTTTATTTTATAGTTACAACTGACTGTTGATAATGACATTTTTAGCATTAAATGATATAATATAATTTTTGATATATATTTATCGATGTAAACACTTATTAAATTCTCATTTAGTTGCATGAAAAATTTATTCTTTCTTTACTTATACTCGCACTCATTTGTTTTAGACCCTCAATTCTATTTTAGTTGTGTGGATCATTTACATCAATGGTGTCCTCGCACTGTCACTTGTTCGTAACATTATTATAAAAATCTTGTATTCCAAGTTATTATTTATTAACATTGCATGTACTTGTGCATTCGAAATGAAGAATTAAAGTAGATATCATGTCAGATTTCACTTTCAAACTATATATTTAGAGTAACAAGCAGTTTCTCGGATATAGTTATTTTTTTCTAGGAGGGTAAGTATTTTCATAACCATATAGACTATGACTGACACATTTATCAAGCTTGTAGAATATTACATTCAGAGTGAAGCATAATCGCACACATATACAAATGCAAGGACTGACAAGGGGCAAGAGAGCGACAAAGACATCTACCTGTTAAGACCACAGGTAGATGTTTCTCACCTGCAAATCATGGAGACGTCGCTGCACGAGCTCCCCAAGTCGCCTGGACTCGTTGTCTCGCCATTCCTCGTCGTCGTCCACGTGACGCAGCCGGTGAAGGTCACTGGACAGCGCCCTTCAACGACAACGATATTTTTCCCTTATGATCACTACGACTTCATTGAGGATGGGCGTGGGATATACAAAGTAACAACAGGATTCAGAGGCAATGTAGTGGTAAGTGTGAAAAACAAATCAAATTAGTTTTATACAGTCGACCAGGAGATGTGAGTGGTTATTTAATTTAACGGGCAGCATTACAGCCGAGTAGGTCGTATATATGACTGCACTGACCAGTGATGATAAAAGGATGACAATGGAAGAATAGACACACTGGCCTGATGTCAGTCATGTCAGACTGGCTTGTATTGCACGAAAACCTTGTTGTGACAGCTCGACATCAAAACTTTGTGAAGCATCAGAAGGGAGGTAATCAGTTTGAAGTCGACACTGCCATGTGTAGATTTTAAATCTAAGTAATGCAAGATGGCGAAGATGTGTCTTAGACTAACACCTACTGTTTATATTCTTCAAGTTCTCTCTGTGTGTTGCTTATAAACTGTGTCGTGTTTCCATCAACCTTAAAATATCCACTCTTGAGTGCGTCCATCTTGGCAGTGATGAAGTAGAAGACCTCTCTCGCCGTTGATTCTACTCTCCGTCTCGCAGTCTCTCGCTCCATACTCAGAGGGTACAGGGCCTTGGTTTGATTGAAGTCTGTGTGACAGTCACGTGTGAAGTTAGTATGACATCCTGGACAGCCAGCACTATCACAAAGTGGTGTTAATACCAACAGACCAAAGTTTTTGTCAGGAGAGGCACTGATAATCAGTGTAAGAAGGAAACAACAGGGGAAGGAAAAACATTCCACGAAGACTAGCTACAAGTCAAACGACCATTAATACTAACAGACGAAAGTTTGTATAATAAAAAATGCAGTTTGATAAGTTAAGAGGTGTTGGACTGTGGATGTATTAAAACATCACGTGATTTGCTGTCGAATTCAAGTAGTAGTAGCTTCCTTGTTCCTAACACGAACACGAAATGACAGGTATGCTACTTTCATTGTTGTCACAAACTTTATACCTGGATCACTGTGAGTGAGTAGTCGCTCGAGTTTCATCAGAGTTATGTCCCCTGCGGCTTCCTTGAGACATTGCCGTGCCTTGTGTAACCCTTCGCTCAATGTTGTCTCCCTTTGTTGAAGACATCTTCAGGAAACAGAGATCACACCAGTAAACAAGAGATCAGTAATGTGGTGAATATTTGGATTTATTGTTAATTTTTCTCGGCTTTGAAGGGGAAATTCAGACATTTAGACATAGAACTGTGCGGTTAGTTTAGCCTAGGAATTTGAGTTCAAGGACTGTATTTTGATGAAATGGTATTTTGTCATTTCCCAAATGAAGCCAAGCTTGATAACAATCTCCTAAGGTGTGGGACTTGTGGGATTGACAGCACGCGCATGCAAGAGAACTCTGTCTTTGTACATGCAAGTCTGACAGTTTGCAGAGAATGCGAATAGTGTTGGCCAGTCAACAAGCACGTGTGTGACCAAACATCATCCACATGACTGCTTTCTCTACATGCCAGCTGGTTACACTAAACTTCCTTTTGAAAACTTTTGAAGTTAACTCACGACATGAACAATCCTTACGGTAAATTTACAAACAGATTACAGAGGCTTACAGTCATTAAGCCAGTAAATAGATACTCTATTATTGCATGCAAAAGTTTAAACTTCCATAACTTGCAAATAATATTAATACATTTGAATAATGTCTTGAAAATAAATGTTACTCAAAGCGCTCCAGAATAACAGTAAACAGCATAAAAATATAGCATATTATACACGGTGCCTAACTTATATAAGAATATAAATAAAAATCAGTTGTTGGAAAACAGCGAAATAAACAATGCGCAATCAACAATTAAAAAAGTGGGAAACAGAAGAAAATCAGACTAACAAAAAGGACAACATTTAAATCTTCGCTGTCACCTTATCAGCCAGTTCAAGTATGATATAAAACTCTCAATCTCTTTACCTTTCCATGAGTTCAGAAAGCTTGATGTCGATGTTCTCTGGAGTACGAAGAGGCTGAAATCGAGTTGTTAGCATTTCGCATGTGGACCACAGATTATTCAGGATCCAACTGAAACTGGGATGAGTTACTAGAAGGAGGATGACAACCGAACTAATAACGGTTACAGCAACAAACAGCCTCCTCTCTCTTGCCATCGCTGGTGTCAGCACAACAAATGAAAAAAGAGTTGCTGTCCAGGAATATTGCCAGATTTATTTTATTTCTGTTTAGCTCGAAGGTTGATTCAGAAATATGTCTGGAAAAGATTAGCAAACATAAAAATCTCGTCGTTATCCACATTTTTGACTACAACTTCATAAAAATTCACAATCTAAAGACAAAAGCAGATGAACTTACTTTTTACAAACTTAAGGATACGGTCACGACGACAAAAAATCCTTCAAGAATGCGCTGCTCCATCTCTTCTTTTTTTTTTTTCTTTTTTTTTTTTTTTTTTTTTTTTGTATATTTTCTTAGATTTTCATCTTTGTTGTAATGGTTTTTGCTTCCATGTTTCGCACGGAACTTAATCTTTAAGCTCTTAAACTGAAGAAAAGAAAGAACTTGGTACGTGTTGACGGGAGTAAGAAAACAAAACAGTGCCCTGCAATTTCCATGTTACACCAATATACCAAAGTACCAACGTGGAAGGGCTCGGTTAGCGAACGCCTCCGATAGCGAACATTTCGGATAACGAATAAAAACTTCGTTAAGAATTTGCACCGGGTAGCGAACAAAACTTGGGATAACGAACAGCCATGTCACCCACACGTGACCGACCAACATGTCAGACCAAGCATCATTCGAGACACAGTTACGATGAGTCGTTCGTTATTGTGTGAGCCTGTAACTTTCAAATATTAGCGAGTCAACAGGGGCTGGCAACCAACTGTGGTCGTTAACCGAGGTTTCACTGTAAGACACTCTGGCCAACCTCAGCGTACATACCGGTCTGATGGTCCCCCCCACCCCCACCCCTTAAATACACGGCCTCTAATAACAGTGTCAGGACGAAAGCTGATACAAGAGTCACAGATGGATGAGTTTGAGCCAGAAAGAAAATCAAGGTGAAGTTGAATAGTTTTGCTAGTTAATACACAAAATGTGCGATTTACACATGCCGGCACTGTCGTCGAAACAATATTTTAGAACAGGAATAACAGTCAAAGTGAAATGACATAATAGTTTGTACTTTTCTGGAACACTATATTCGTTTTTTTTTTCCATTGCTGTAGCAATATTGGATCACATCCGCCATTAATTTGTACAACCGACTGAAGCCACGCAAGTGGATTAAAAGTGTTGTGTGCTAACATAAATAAATCAGTAAACTACTCACTAGACTGTGTCAGCTCTGTTACAGACATTCATGGCAAAGCAATTAAAGCCATTTTCATAAGAGAGAGAGAGAGCAGAAACTATGCGCACCTCACATGAAACAATGAATCAGCAGTTCACTGGGTGCTGCTTGCCTCCTGTAGAACTCTCTTGTCGAGCAAATGGCTTCCTCTGATATTCTGTAGTTTATTACCAGCTTATCCCAACTCGATGCGTTAGTGTGGGGTTCGTAACCCCGTCTGGTGTGAGAGCGTTGATAATAAATGCCACAGCCTGGTCGTGTCCAATGTCTCCCTCTGGTAACGCTCGTCCTTAATAAATGTCACCTGAATTCACACTCTGGGTGGGTCTGTGCTGTAGATTATTCCAATCGACCAATCGCTGATAACCTTGCAGAAGAATGCCTTCTCAGTGGTTGTCAGGTGAGGCTTTTGTTTTTGAGCTATCCAACATTTTTCTTACAAGGTTACCATGACTACTGTGTAGAGTTATATGGATGAAGGACAGGCACCAACTGTTTTTTGAGTAGTTTTAGCTCATCTTCCGGTGTTATCATTCAGAATGATGTATTTGATACTCAACGCTAGTGCCAGGGGTACGGATAAGTAGAGAGGTAGGGAAGCTTTTATGCCATCAAGGTGTTCATTTGTAAGGTCCTGACAGGCTACGCTGACTGATCCCGGGGTATCTAGGTCAGCTCAACAGGCGCAGTCCAGCGGAACGGCGGGTGCAGACCCGGTTACAGTACACCTAAGTATAGGTGACCTATTTTAAGACCATCATGCCTTCACGTGACATTCAAATGAGAGGATGAAGCTAAGTAAAGCTAAGGCGATCATCCAAAACCTACTCGGTGCTAACTAATGCAAGGCTGGAGCAATAATCATGATAGCAGTAAGATATGCTACTTATATACTGTATTTTATTGTCTTTTGTATTTGAAGTGTAAGTACTCTATACAATGGTTTCTTTCTTTAATTTCAACTCGGTTTGCGTGAATACGGGTATTGGTCGATTCGATCATCGGGCAACTCGACCAAGTTCTTCAGGTGATTCGACACAGGTATACACGACTTTGGCAGTAGTTCTGATTCTTAGATATTAAAGCAGCTACTCTGCATCCAACCGAGGTTGTTGCTGCAATTTTATTTTTAAATTAGAACCATTAGTCTATCCCTCTTCTTTGTTATTGCGTGAAGCCAAGTAAAGCGAATGCGAGCATCGACCCGGCCTGCCAGAGGCGGGAAGGTCTTGCGTCTGTTGGGAAGTGGGGCAAACGTGCGGGAGACGTGTCAGGGCATGGTCTCTGGGCGGTGACAATGACCTGTATGTCGTAGCTTTTTCTCCCACAGCCTGTTGTCGCGCTCGACATCCACGCCCGTCATGTCGCACCCCTTCCCGTTCTATTTCCTCCCCTGTGTAGGTGAGGCAAGTCAAGGAACAGGGTCAGACCACGAACTTGTATTACCGGACTGCTGCCAGACTATTTTTTTTCTCCCCAAGTTAACTGCGAAAACGAGGCATGAGAAGACAAAGCTTCTGGTTTATTCACATTCTTTGTTTAGGCTCACCGAGACTAGCAGCGGATCACTTCGCAAGAAAAAGAAGCAACAACATGCATTTCATTTAGCTTTTGTTTTTTTTTGTTGGTTTTTTTTTTTTAAACTGAAGATGTGGGATTTTATCTCGAAAGGTCTTCTCCATCTTTTTTATTTTATACTGCTGAGTTTTGTCGATGTGTCCATAGACGGTTACACTGAAACCAGCGTTTGTGATGCTGTAGCGAGACAAATGTTCCAACCTAGAATCTCGTTCCAAGCGAGGTGTGAATCTTGTTGTAAGGACAGAACCGAACTGTCAGCGAGAGTCAATGGTCTGTGCACACTACAAAATTAAATTTAACAGTTGAGAAACACCGGAAACTTTTAGGTTCAAAATATTACAGCCTGCAAAGAGATGTGGATAGTGCACTATTTTCTTTTGATATCACTGCGCGAGTGAGTGTTGAATCGTCTGCTAAAGAGCAACTACAAGTAACTACAGGTCAAATTTGAAATAAAAATAACATGAAAAAGCTTCACACATACAACTCAAGATTTATTTTTGGTTTTGATAAATAAAATTAAAAAAAAAAAATGTCTGCTAAATAATTCAGCAACACTAGAAGACCCAGCGTCTGTATTCCTCACAGGAACAGACGCGGCAGCTAACATGGCCGCCACTCTTGCCTATTTGTGTTGATAGTCAGCAGGACCTATACAGGACGACCAGTCCAGTCTTTGTTAAGCAAGTTCAACCGACCTTCACACCCGACCGACCTCCAAAAACATCCCCGCACCTCCACCCTGTCACTACTTGACCTCCTCGTGCTCTCCTTCGGTGACGGGGTCGTCGTCCGGTCTGTAATTACCCCCCAGCACGCACACCGCCAGCCTGTACCTGTCCTGTGTGCGTGTGCTAGGTGTGTATGCGTGCCATCTCCCATACTTCCATACACATATACAATGTTCCATGCTACTATACTAGTGCCACTGTAATGCCACCTTTTCCAAAATATATTCCACATATAGATATTACATATTGCATTACAAAAGTGCACAATGATTCAAACAAATAATATTCTGTAGCCATAAGTAGGTCTGTAGTAACAGTTTGGACTGCAGCAACAACTAAAAAAAATAAAAAAAACCCAGTAAAACCGTCAAACCTTACCAGTTTCTTTATCATGTGAAGGCAGTTTACTGCAACACATTTCCCCCTGTAATCTTTGCCTTCCCTTTGTAATCTTTTTCTGGCTTCACAGCCCAGTTGCTGGCACTCTCTGGACCACAACTGGATCTGAAAGCCAGCATTGGGGTTTTCTGATGACATGCATGTTGACACACACACAGAGGAGCACTTGAATGAACAAAGTAGAGCTCAGGACTCAGATGTGTGATAAGCATGTGGAATAAGACACCCCTACATCGATACTTTAGAAACATCAGTTCCACTCTAGTGCCATGTACTTTGCCTGACTGTTTCAAAACTCGAAATGAATAGCTCACTAACAGCATAAGAACAGTCACATAAGATGACTTGTGTATTAGCTACAGAAGTATAGCATTGGTTTTAAAATACAATCATAGGCATGCACGAACAGAATCTCTGCAATCTTTGAGGATAAGTCTACAAAGCATATCAAACATACATTTCTTTTCTCACTACAGCAAGCATTAAATGCTGTTGTTCGTTTTCCTTCCATAATGTGAAGAGACAAAAATGTTTCTGTCTTAGGATTTTGTACCCATGGTTATCACTCAAAACTTAGAAAGGTATCCATGATTTATAATTTTAATTGTATGTGTCTCTAGTTCTCTCACATACATTCAGATTCAACTTTGAGTATTTGAGCTTCAAACATTTTTTCTTGCTGCACTTTCTAAACGGAGACAATAAACTAAAAATATATGTATATCTATGTATATTTACATTGTTCTTAATTTTCTTTTGTTTTGGAGGGCTTGGTAGTTGGCTGGTTATGTTTCAGGGTAGTCAACAGCTAATTTTACTTGACTTCGATATGTTTTTGGGTTGGTTTTTTTAAACTTGAGCCCTGTTATTTCTCTTTTAACTGCTAAATTTCAACCATTTTCTTCGAACTGCTGACACTGAACAGAAGACCTTGTGGCCGGGTGGATTAAAACAGGTCGGCGATGCTGGAATGCGCCGCGGTCTGCACCTTGAAACTGCGAAACTGTGCCTTGATACCACGTGACCATTTGGTTGAACACGGGTGTGCCGGGTGGATGATCATGGATTGGTCGGAAAGACTACAATGGCGCACAGTCTCGCCCCACTTGCTGTATTCAGGTGTTTCAACTCCATTGGAGCTTCCAGTTTGCTGTGACATCGTTTATCGACGTTGTCAGGCACAGGTGGTCGTCTGCTTCTCTCAAACAGCTTCATCAAACAGTGATGAAGGCTTGGAGAGTTACCTGCTAACAAAAGCTCTTCACTGTACAGAGAATAATGAAGGGTACAACAGCGTGCAGAGACATGTGTAGAGAACATCCAGCCTACAAACCAATGTGAGATCCGGCGACAGCGAGGAAATTACCTGCAGACGACTGTTGGATCATTGTTTTTCATGAAAGGTGCGAATATTTTTGTTGTGGATTATGAGTGTGGCTTTAATTGCATATTTACAACTGTCTTTAAAAGGTAGAACTGACACAGTGTAGTGAGTAGTTAACTTTTTAAATTTATTTAACAAAAACACTCGTAATCCAACTATGTAGTTTCAAGTGGCTGTAGTTAAGTAGAAATTAATGGTGAAGTGATAACCCACCCACCCCTGACAAGGGTAGTTGTCTAAACTATTGGCTACCCAGTCTTTTTACACACACACACTACTGACACTTCATCTGATGTGACATCTGATCTGGACGGCAGGTGACACAAACCAGGTTGGGTTAGTTCTGTGTAAAATATGCTGGTGTATAGATGGGGGTGATAAGGTCTGTTTGTCTTGTTAAATTTTATTTTTGCTCCAGCCTCAGGCTGCACCTCAGTCAGAGTACACATAGACATGTCGGGAAATACAACCAACAACCAGCAAACAAGAAAACCAAAACATTGACAAGAATTAGGAGCGAATTTGACTACCAGCTATTTTACAGCCAGTAACAGGTGCTTAACATGTGCAGCCAGGTGTGAAAACACGCTAAGTAGAACAAAAGCTCTCTCATTTCACAATCACAATCACTTGCCTAAATAAATGATAGGAATAAAAAGAAAGAAGGGACTTGAGCTATTGTTGTATAGTAGTATGGAGCATTGTATGTAGTAGTAGGGAAGATGGCACGATACACACGCACACAGGACAGGCGGTGGGAGGTAATTACTGACCAAAGGAGAGCGGGAGGGGTCGACTAGGGACAGGATGGAGGTGTGGGGATGTTTTCGAGAGATGTGGGGTGTGCAGGTCGGGTAAAGAGGACAGGAGCCCCAAACCGTCAGGAGACAGGGCAAAGGTGAGAGCTAAGCTTCATCGAGAGCTTGAGTGTGTGGTGTGGAGGTTTCGCTTTAGGTAAGGCGATATTTACTGTGGGCGGTTTTTTTTTTTTCATCTGAACGAGGGAAGGTAGGTGCACACTGTGCTGACTTTTCCCCTAATTCTCTGGCCCCGAGGCAGGGTGGAGATCACAGGCAATAAACCGAGCAATAACATTCCTTTCTCACCCGAGTGCTTGCTGTTGGCGTTGAGAAAGCTGAAGTGAAACGGTTTGCAACTGAACATAATGTCAGGGTTAGGACCGACAATTAATGTACTCTCCATAAAACAGACAGAAAAATAAGGAAGATAAAGTTGAACAGCGGAAATGACACAAACATAAAGACAACTGAATTTTAAAACTTTAGTTTTATATTTTTTGTCTCTCTGTCTTTATCTCTCTTTATCTTTCTTTACTCATAAGGGATGATAATATTCAATATTTTCAGTTTATTCCCCTGGTGACTGACATAAAATACATCTGTGTTTGGGTGCAATGTTCGTATCTTTACAAATCGGACACAATTCACACCTGTAATACAATGAGATAATAATTTACCATCCATGTTAGCATTTTCAAAACTGAAATTGTTCTAACCACGGTACAGCTCCACAGGACAAGTGTATTGTCTCTATAGAGATGTCTAAAACCACTCGTATGTTAAAACGGATTTTTATCTTGCTTACTTTACATATTTGTTATTCTGTGATATCAATTGTAGGATCAGTAGCAGAGTTAATTTTTGTGGTTCCATTGTCATACTGGTGATTTTGCTTTGCACTCAAAACTTGGGGGGAATGCAAACATAGACAGTCTATGTAAACACGGACTACAAGCCCAATATTGATATCCCGTTTGTGAAGAGAGAAAGATAAGAGATATAGAGAAACACAAAAACAGGCAAAGGACAGGCAAAGGTCCCACAGTGAACAAAACATGGCGGGATGCTTTGCATGATTAAGCTTCTGACTGCAAAACATCAGTTCAGCCGCCGCCCCAGTCTGAACAGTAAACATTCGTGTCGGGTAAACAAGCGTTGTAGTCGGTAGCTCTACACATTCTATAAAAATATCAAGCATTTAAATTCACTGTCGGTGGTAAACTGCTTGACCATAGTGCTGGCAACAACTGTGATCCAAGTGAAGTTGCCTAGACTGAAGGTGTATGTTAAATGTCAAATTCTCCTTTGTCAAAAAATAAACTTGTCCCCAGTTTGCACATTTTTACAATGCAATAAAGTTTTTATTGAAAAAACAGGAATTTACTAGCTGTGACTCCCTATAACTCTCATCCAGGCTTAGGGCATATGGAGGCCATTGTACAATTAATTTTATGTCCATGCGCTGCAGCTGTTCAGTCTACATTCTTGTCAGATGAAAAAGCTGTGGATGTTTTTCCATCCACTTACCTCTTATGCTAGCAATATTGTTACAACTCCCTTCACAAAAAAACTGGGGAATCGGGAAGCTAGCAAATAATTATCTGTACACACTTTTTGGATTTTTTAACATAATAGTATTTTATCTTAAATTAGTCTCAAACCGGTGTTTTTATTACAAATATTACCTCAGGAATGGAGTTGTTTCTCTTGAATTAAAAGGAACAAACTGATACAAAAGGCCAATGACACGTCCATGGTAATTATTTTGGACAGTAGGAACCGGCTAGTGTAGCAAACACAATAAGACTTTTCAATGTCATGTCAAAACAAATTATCAAAGTAATTTATTAGGTGAACAAAAAGTAGAAAAGGTAATTTCAGATGGAAACCTCATGGACATCACACTTTCCTTATCTTCCCTGGAAGGACTTACTTTTTTCCAGTATCTCTACTTGCCCTGTGACACTCGCCCTCCTCCAACTGCTAAGACAGTTTGAATGTGTGACATCCGTTGTGGGTAGTTGATCAGATACACAAAGGTATATGACTTTTGAATGTAGGAGCATTTCTATCCATGCATGTGTATGTAGCATGTGTGCAAGCACTTTGTCAATGCCATGAATTCTTGCACCAGGAGGAGATATGGAGTACTAGTTAGTTTATTCCTTGTTGCTCCTTTGAGAAGTATAAGGCCGCATGTGGTACCAAGTATTCATTATTATTAGCAGTAGTGGTGATGGTAGTGGCTGTAGCAGTAGTTTACTTTCATTGTACAAACACAGAGAGCTGTGAATTACAACAAAAAAATTTATTATTATATTCTTGTCTTCTTTGGGAACCGTCTAATTATAGACACATCATTTGAAGCTTGAACTTCTGCTGTAGCTCTTGGCATCTTTCGTTTTACAACTTCAACCAAAGGGATAAACCATAGTCAGGTTACCGCTTCTTAAAGGGTAACCAGAGCGAAGCATTTTCTCTTTATGATCGGAATAAGTTCATTAAAAAATAATTTCGAAAATATGATTACATAATTATGCTTCCTTATTAAGATATAAGCCTTCAAACATCGACATTCTCACCTGCCAATAATCAAGCAGAAGAAAATAAGAAAATTACTGTCATACACTGGAGAGCTTCATTGCCTGTAAGAGGTATTTGTAACAGTGAGTGTTTCTCAGTTCAGCGAATCTCTGCGTGTCTTCCAGGCGAAAGAAGAAACATTGTTCAGGTGTTCAAAAGCGATTTTTGTTCAGAAAATGAAACTGCTGATTTTTAATACACCTCTACAGATGTGAACTTTATTTTGAAGTCGACCATGATCAAGCCTAAATTTTGACTGAAGTTAAAAATATATTAATTTACAAACCAAATCCACTCGATAACGTTCATCTCCTCTAAATCAAACGGTAACGGACAACAATCACGGTCATTGCAGTATATTATCGATTTGTTATTACTATGTGGGTCGATTTGAGTTTTCCTGTGATTGTTCATAATGACATTTTACCATGAAAAATATAACAAAATTATAAAAATTTGATACTTATTTATTGATGTAAAACTTATTTCTTCCTCGTTTAGCTGCATGCAAAATTTACTATTTATCTATTCTTATTCGCACTTGTTCGCGTTTAAGTTCCTCATACATTTCTCACCCACCATTTAAATGAGTACAAAATAACTCCATCTGAGTGTCGAAGAGAACATTCAGCAAGAACATATTTTGTCCTGCTCTTTTTTTTCTGTTATCAACGATTGCATCTTTACTCTTCGATTTCAGCTCATGCTCTATTTAGAAATATTACCCTTTCGTGAGTACCATCCTTTTTTTAGTTATCCAGGTGTAGTGAAGAGAAAAAGTAGTATAATATTTCTCATGCCTCTTACTCATAAAATACCAGTGAAGTATTTTTTTCTCTGAAACTTGATCCTCTGGTTTTCACCGATTTTCGCTCAGCACTCGGGTTAGCCTTTAACTACAGGGGGAAAAAACCTCTTGTTGTTACTGAGTTTTAGAGGGAAATATTGAAGTATTATACTTGGTGAGGTCGAGTTTCAAAGTAACAGTGAGTTATTCCCAGGGTTAAAGGGGTGGGGAATAAGGAAAACGGCGGGGTGGCGCTAAGGAGACGTCAGCAGCGATCTGACGTTCTTGTCACTCTTTACAAACTTGTGGAGTGGCTGCTAGGCACACACTGTTTACAGAGCACTTGTAGGGCGGGTGAAGAAAGAGAGGGAAGGGAAGCGTCGGACAGACGTGAGGCCCAATCTGTGAGCAGAGGCACATCCAGGGAAGGTCACCCTAACACCTAATGCTTGCTTTTTCTTCTTGTGATGCATTTTTTGAAAATGATTAATTTTCATTTTTTTTAAAGATTTGTTGCTGAAGAGACAAAAAATGTGGATTTACCCTACTTCTCCTTCATTTAATTGACCATACTTACATACAAAATAAAAGAATGTGTGATTCGACTGTTCTGGACGAGCGAGCGGGCAATTAATCACATTTTATCAGTTTGACGCTTGAAAGTGCCTATCACTATTTTTATTTTAAAAAGTTCTTTGGAGAAAACAGAATTACTGATACTGTTGTATACTTGATGACAGAGAGACGGAGGAAAAAATGCCTTGTGGCTATAGCTGCTTGAAATGTGTTCATGTAGCATTCTTGTTTATTTTTATTCTTAATTTATTTTAATGTTCCTTCCTCCCCTGCAAACAGTGGGTATAGGCCATAGTGTGCTATGGTTGACTGTGGTAACCGTGTACTTGCCTTCTGTGTTTACACCTTGTGCTTGGTCACAATGAATGGTAATGACACTCATCCCTCCGACGCCTAGAGCCCAGACAGAAATAAGTGTTTGTGAAGCCAGATTAACAGCATCATAAAAATGTAAGTGTATCTCTCTTACACCCGACTCTGTGGGACAAAAGCATGGATTTTTTTTCAAGCCTTTAAAGCTGTTTGTTACGGAGTTAGTGAGCGGTTAACCAGCTTTATATCCCTCGGAGCCAGCTTCCTGCTTTATCTTCTCCAACCCTGTAGGGCAGGGGTGTCAAACTCAATTACCCAGCGGGCCAAATCTCACATCACACACAAGGTGGCGGGCAAAGTTATATTATGTCCGAAAACTTTTTATTGAACACTAAAAAAGATGAACTTTTGTATAATTTTGTGTAAACAAAAATCATACAAACCAAGGCTTTGCAGTTTCTTTTAATTTTGATTTTGTCAAAGACGTTTGACATCTTTTCTTGACACCAAGTTTGTTTATGTTTTATGAGTAATTTCTGTGTGGTGGAGATTGTCAGATGGACTGCAAGTGTACATCAGTAAGACGACTCCTGTGTGATGTTTTGTTGACTTCATCACAGAGAAAAGTTGCTCACACAAATATGTGCTGCAAACATGCTCAAGATTCGAGCCGCATGTAAGACGAAGTGGGCATCGTTTGTGGGAGGGAATGAGTGAACTGTTGCAGCCCCACACAGTCGTACTTTGCCTTCAGTCACTCATTACACTTTCTTTAGCATTCTGTTTCTGCATTCAGGCTTTTCAACTTGTCCTGATGTTTAGTCTCGTAATGCCGTCTAAGATTATATTTGTGGGTCACAGCTATTGTTCTCCACAAAGTAACACTGTTTATCGCTGATATTAAGTAAACATGTAGTCAGCCCTCCCATTGGCTTTGAAAGACTGTTTTCCAAAATCAACTTTTCTCTTGGCCATTTTAACGGCTAACTTTAAATTTGAAATTTGATTGCTATGAAATTACAAATATCCTTCAATACACAGTGTAATGGTTCTCGATCTTTATTAAGTAAATAACATTAAATAAAAGTCTTTAGAAAAGTACAACACGTGCTTACTCTGATCATTGCCTTTGTTCCCCGACAGATGGCGGCACCAGTACATAGGACTAGCGTTAAGTTCGCACACTACACACAGCTTTCAATTAATTCTAATAAACAATCGCGTGCTTGCTCTGCTCATACTATTTGCTATACATGTGATGTTTATTGCATCAGTTATATGTATGGTAAAAGAAGATATAATTAGGCAAAAAAACACAAATCATCAATACACAAGCAGCAATTATTTCTACACCGTGGCTTGCTGTTTATATCGACACTTGATATTATCTTCTGGCAGCAGTCATTGTACTCTTGACGACGCAGGAACTGGACAGTTAGTATTTCCACAGTTGGCACTTATCATCCACAGTCCACGTGTATAAATTCACAGCTACACGATTCATGCACTGATGCACAGTTCGCACATATAATTTCCAGATGTAGATATATAAAAAAGTCCTTGGGAGAGCTATAACTCCCACCAACTTGATCTCCACAAGTTTGCTTCTCACAACTTCTCATCGAGACGACTTCCGCTCGCCACCCGCAGAGTCAGAAGTGGACTAGTTTTCTACTAGTCTGAGTCTGAGCTGCCCTATCATAACACGTGGGTTTCCAATAGTCACCCTTTGATCGGACCGATTCAGGGAAGTTAACAGGGACTAAAAAATCTTCGACCGCGCCCGTTTCAGGGCAGGTGGTCCGTGTCAAGGTCAGATTTATGGCCCCGCCTTGACCCTCCCTTCAGGTCATCAACGGGCGTGGTAACTTGAACCAGTGCACTGTTGGTGTCTGTACAAACTTCACCAACAGTAAACCATCCCATCGCTTGCTGTTCTCACGGGAACTTTTGTTGTTTCCTCTCTACTTGTAGCCGGCTTTAAACAATGATTTACTAAAATTCATTCGCGCCAGGGTAAAATTTTCCTGGCGGGCCGGATGTGGCCCGCGGCCGTTGTTTTGACCCCTGCTGTGAGGGAGTTCAAGTACCCGTTGCCACTGCTGGTGGACTGGGCAAGTTTGCGCGGTACACGGGTATCGAAGCAGTGTGCCTGTCAGTCTGGAAGCTAGATGGTCTAAGCCTTACTAACCTATCTGCTATTCATAATCAACATCCAGTGACAAGGCTACAACAAGTGCTACAAAACAAGTGCTCCCAGCGGGCCGACAACATGAACCGCTGCTGCGACTCTCAGTCATTTTTTTAAAACTTGTGAATGCTGTACAAGAGAACCAAAAGCCAAAAATGACTTAAACAATGATATGACTTTAAAAATAATTAACTAAGTCGAAATTATTTATAAATGTATAAGCAGTAATAATAAAAGTGATCCAATGAAATGTAAAGTAAACAAATGCCATAAATATATAAAGTAAAATACAGACACCACTTTATTTACGAACATTTGAGTACGAACTTTCGAACATACGAACAATCCACACCAGTTAAATTGTGTAGTTAAAATTATTTTTTTGCAAACACCCACAAGTCCGAATTTTGAGGTGTGCGCCTTCTTGTGCTTTGAACCACTCGCACGTAGCCAACCCTACCCGTCCCACGTTTGTAATAATGCTCTAATAATAAATACATTTGGTAATTTAGTATTACTCTCAAGGGTTCCATCTTCTTTGGATACACATGGACACCCACTGATCTTGTCAGAGCATGTCACCGTGTTCCTCCACTTGTCCTCCACTGAAGCTGCGGAACACACTCAACGGCAAAGAAAAGTCGTCTTTAACGATGCTCAAAGTAAAGAATTCAAGTTTTCAAAACAAAAAACCATGTACATTTTTAAATGAGAGAAGTTACCAATTTGAAATATCTTTTCAAGCGCGATTTCCGACAAGTATGCAAGCATGCGTGCCAGAACACGATCGTCAGAACAAAGTGGCGCAGTCCCTGTGGTTAACCGAAATGTTATTTACTGTCTCTAAGGGACAGTAACGCCCCCTGTTCAAGCTCTCTACATCAACGTGTAATACTCAGACGCGTTGCATAGGCCTAGCATCGAGCGAAGCTAGCCACAAGAGCCAAAGGTTGCACACCGCACACCTATGATCTAGCCAAGCTATTCCCAAGCGAAGCGAAGCTATCCCCTAGTATAGAAAAGCTTGCCCCTATAGTATAGCCAAGCTAGCCCCAAGCGTAGTGAAGTTAGCCGCTAGTATTGCGAAGCAAGCCCCTGGCGTAGCGAAGCTAGCAGCTTTTGGAGGTTCTACGCTTTCCATTCAAGATGGCGGACATTGTTATCGCTCTCAAGTTTTCAGATGAAAGTTTCTTTGACGTTCCTACTAAAAAGAGTATTGGGATCGTATACGAAGTGGTGAGTATCTTTTAACGATTAGTACTGAAAATACTCTATTATTTATGTAAACATATATTTATGTGTTTAGTGGGAGCAATTTCAGACAATGTGTAGTCGGATTGCACAAAGGGGTGTCTTTGAACAATTCGTATTTAAAATATTCTATTATCGTGTTTGACAAAATATTCACGTGTCTAGCGAGAGGAATTATAACGTGTAGCCCTGACAGTATCCTCCACTCTGCAATCTCCACGGGTACCAGCCTCTTAGTTTTTTTGTTGTTGTTTTTTTTAGATTTCTGCTTTCTAGTTCCAAAAGTTATTATCTCCAGAAACTCCAGATACTATAAAGCTACAGTAGATTCCAACAAGTAAATAGGCCAGGGAAGATCACGATGGAACTACTATTCCAGAATGGCCGAAATCTTGGAGGGAGACCCGTCAGTCATCCCATCAGTGACAATATCATCACTGGGGGGTGTAAAAGGTCAGTTAACCATTCATAACATAAGCAAGCAAGTAAGGGATACTTTTAGAAAAGCCATCTTTAGTAAAACATTTGACAGTTCAAGTATTAAATTGTTTATTGTTTCTTTTCCTACAGGTATTTGGTGAGGGTAATGACATAAAGAAAAGTCTATTCTGCCACAAAGAGATAGGTCTAGATATGTAACAAGCTCAGTTAGGAACCTTTTGTATGCATGCAATGTTTTAGGAAGAGCAGTTACCATGGGCATACAGGCCAGACATATTTGGGTTTTCCGTGCCCATATATTGGTCATAATTATTTATTTTCCAGTAAACACTTTCTCCGAGATCTCCAACATCCAGCAAGGTGCCACCCCTACAAAGAGCCCTATCAAGAACAGCAAGGAATATCTCAGGAGACTCCTGTGTGCAGGAAACAGAGGAGATCCAACAAGGAATTGTCAGAGCAGCTTCAGAGTTATTGTGAAAGGAGCCTGGCAATTCAGGCAGCGATGCTGGTGGAGGAGAGAAAAAGAACAGCATTGCTAGAGAACCTAAGGAAGAGTTAGAAAAACTGTTTCTTTGAGATTTTCCATGTTTCTAGTTTCTCTTTTGATTGTAAACTCTACCCCCCTTCTCATTACATTTCCAAAATAAGTGTTAACTATGTTGTTAAATATGCACAGTAATCACAAGGCCACTTGGGTTAATATTGTGAAAGAGATTAATGAACAAGGGCTTAGATGAGTTTGGGGTGGGCAAGCTGAGCAGCTCTGAAGAGAATTCAAGCTGACTTATAGACTGATTTGAGCAAAGCTGGAATAGCAAAATATCTAGTAGTGATTCTACATCCTATTAAAGTCTTCTTCAGTGCTAAGTACTTACTTAATTGACATCAAACTCCTATTAGAAACTTATAATATTTAGGCTAGGAGTTACATAAACTGTCATAAGTACATTACAGCAATTTTTTCACAGCCTTGATAAACTGCCCCAATTGCAATTGTGAAGAAACTTAGTTGCCAGCATTGGTTATGGACACGACCCTACCGAATAAAGGACATTGTCATTGTCTTGATTTTAGTACTAAATGAAACACTTACGCCCCCTGAAATATTTTTTTTACTGTGACAATGAAAACCAAAATATCCTGATTTACCTGATAATCATGTTTGCATGTACACACTGAAGCACAGTTGTTTCTACCATGGATTAGTAAAATCAAACAAAAATTTATTACATGATAAACACATTACATGAATAATCAAATGAGCAATTTTAACTGGAAAAGAAGTGCATCAAAGCTAAACTTAAAAACTCACAATCTAGTTCATTTGAAAGGCACAGAAGATGATATATGCACCTGGTGACAAAGCAGATTAATAAGGATGGTGACACAAAGACATGCACACTTCTCGATTTACAAAAATAAAAACAAACTACAGTGTTGATGCTCCTGCTGCTACTGTTGCTACTACTATTGCTGCTGCTGCTACTGTTGCTACTACAGTTGCTACTGCTGCTGCTGTCAGCTTCAGTCTGCAGACAACATAATAAAACTGTAAAGTCACACCAATAATGAATATACATGTACACATCATTTAACATATGCACATGGTGGACAAATTATTAATGATGGTGACACAAAGACATGTACACCTCAATTTGCATTCTTCCTTGAAATTAATAAAATTAATGAAGAATTTTTCTCTACTTAAAATTCAAGTTTTTATTTCAAAGACAGGTAATATTTCAAGGATGTAACATTAAAATAAAACATAAACTCCAACGAAACAGTCAGCTATTGTGAGTAATTGCACAATCAAGCTGAACCTCCAATGGTCTTATTTACAGTGTAGACGATGATAAAGAAAAGGAGCTTCTTCATCGCCGTGAGCACTATCGGCATCGTCATCCTGGTCATCACGATCAACTACAACTGGACCCTGGACAGAAGGCGCACCTGGGTCCTGTGGACAAGGAATGAACCACAACTAACAAACACAGAGACCAGCATATTTGAACTGATGGACAGGTATAGAACCCTCTAGTTGTAGGTGCAAAATGGTTTTTTTTATTTTGTTGGTTTGCTTACAGGTGCATGGACTGGTATGTCATTCATAACAACACTTGTACTTTTAGTGATCTACTCTATACTCAACATGTATTCTGTAATTACTAACGTACGCCCTGAACTGATTGTGTATTCTGTAATTACTAGGTAGGTAACATGTATTCGGTATTTACTTATAATTTATTGGAATCATTTAGGGCTGACTCGAATAATGTACCTGAAGCCTTTTACTACACCATTTAGAGCATTACAGCATTACAGAATACGTATAGACAAAGCAGGTAAATGGTAAAAGGAGAATGAAAACAATTTCTACCACGTGCAGGTAAAACAATTTTATCATCTGGTTAAAGTCCATAGATCTTGCCTTTTATTGTAGGTATAGATATTTTAATTATTATTTGCTATTAATATTTTAGAGTAGCAGTTGTGGACTAATGAGAAATGTATGTACGTATTGTCCCCTTAAGGCAGATGACAACTTTGCTGCTGGCTCTGATATGATTATTTTGTTTACTTTCGTTGTGTTTACTTTCTTCAGCTGCCTTCAACACAAGGAATCACTCTCGACAGAAGAGTTACTCAAGGCTCGTCAATGCCTGAAGAGGGCGACAACCGAGATAACTCTGATGAAAGTCAAGCAGTCAGAGACCGATGAAGGTAATCACTAATATTTATCCAGATACAAACAATTTGCTATTAGGAACTTTAAGAATACTTTTTATATGCTATGCTTGATTTTGGTTGGAAGAAAAGAAATCTTCTTAGATGTGAAAGCTATATCATCGTCGTCGTTGTCGTTGTTGTTGTTGCTCTTGACTGGTACATCTGGTCATTGCAAGATGAGTTACTAGTCACGAAAAAGACAATAGTGAGCTGTTGTAATTAAATAACTCCACATGTTGCCTACAGACTTCAATCAAACCAAGGCCCTGTACCCTCTGAGTACGGAGCGAGAGACTGCGAGACGGAGAGTAGAATC
Source organism: Pomacea canaliculata (assembly GCF_003073045.1). NCBI lineage: Eukaryota > Metazoa > Mollusca > Gastropoda > Architaenioglossa > Ampullariidae > Pomacea > Pomacea canaliculata. The sequence continues at coordinate 5,723,002 of NC_037599.1, forward strand.
AACGCGAGAGAGGTCTTCTACTCATCACTGCCAAGATGGACGCACTCAGCCACGGAAACTTTTCTTCGGATTGAGTCTGCCACACAGCTTCTAAATCATACAAGGAAGAGCTTAAAGGCTATAAATGGTACTTGTCAGTTAAACGTGCGAACATAGTATGAAAAAATAGTAATTGTTAATTTATGTTTAAAGGACAAAGTTCAATAGAAATGTAAGATAGCAGCAAACCGAGTGTCGAAAACACATGCAGAGATAAGAAAAATAATTATGTATGTGAAAAGGCCAAACAAAAGCATGGTAACCTGTGCTTTAAATTACTAATTGTCTTTCACCAGGTAAGTAAAAGATAGTCTCTGTTTGAAGCAGACATGTATATGTCATGCTCTTTAAGAACAAGCGGAGAAAGGTCCTGTTAAATGATTGAACTCTAAAGAGAGCACAGATGGGGAAACCACAAAGAAAGGATGCCTAGAAAAGAAGAAGCAAAAGCATCAGAAGAGATTATCATCGGACACTGAAGCCGAGAAGCGTTTGTGACTGAAAAAACACCTTAATGACAAAAAAAAAAAGGCCGAAACCTGTGAAAAAAGGAAAGTAAAAATATCTTTAAATAAGCAGTTTTATTTGAAATGCACTAAAAAGGATAAAATGATGTTTTCGTTAGGTCTCTGTATTTTTTAATATTTTTTGTTTTTAATTTTTATTACTGAAAATATAAAAGCGTGAGGGAAACTTTTAATCTGATCATCACACTTTTGTAATTTAAGCTATCGGTATTAAAGACGAATCCCGAAACCTAATGAAAAAAACATTTTACCCTTTTTGGGTGTATTTCAAATGAAAGTGTGTGAATAAATGTTTTATTTGAGTTGTTTTACTTATGTTAACCTCCGGTTCTAGGGCGCTGCTCAATGACCTTCACCTACTGCGTCACGTGGACGAGGACGAGGAATGGCGGGTGACAATGTCCAGACAACTCGGGCAACTGGTTCAGCGACGTTTGTACGATCTGCAGGTAAGAATCCAATCACAGACTTGATTGGCTTTGTCACTCCCCTGAAGCACAAATGTTACAACACAAATAGGAAACTGTGGACATATGTGGTTGTGATATTTCTAAATGAAGAACGATCGTAGACTAGGTCAGATTTAACCCAACAGATCACATGAAAAAATATTCTGGAAAAAATTTCAGCTCAAACACAAAAGCAAAAAGTATTCAGCGCAATCCTTATCCGGAAACAAAAAATAATTTTATCCATAAATTTGTAATTCTTAGTGTTATGTTTTCAAAGTCTGTGTGGGAGTAATAGTTTTCGAACGCAGAACTGCAGGTCTTCCAACAGAACTCATCTGATGTGAAACATTCAAAGTCACATTGGACACACCTAAAACACACCATGAAGTTCATCACCAAAGATTTAAATTAGATGTATGAATATAAATATATAAAGCTAAGCTATAATCACACTTATTACAGACATTTGCGATTGTAACCCGCACTATGATGACAACGGTTCACAAACTTACCAAGATGACTTTTTAAAATACAGTCGAAAAGAGAATAACTCAATGTAATCAAAATTTCAAAACAAAGATAACTTCAGTGTCTAGGAGAATCAGGAGTCCAGAGAAAAGGGAGACAACCTGGCATCTATGAACAGTGAAGTGTTATACTTGAAAGTCATCTAGAGAAGAAAGAAAAGCACAAACACTGATCATCGCTTTCAAAAATAATCACACTTGAATAATAAAATCCATCACACACAACACACAAGATAAAATCCACCACCAAAGACTGAAACAGGGATTTAAATATAAAATATGCAACTGAAGGATTTACCAAGTACAGTCATAAGAGCTACAATTTAAATAATTTACACGAGGATGCTTTGTAATAACAATTAAATGCAAACGCTCCTACAATGTGCAGGATGTGTCTTCGCCTGGACCTGCATGTGAAGATATAATAATATTCACTTCAGAATCCACACAACTGCACGACAGCAAAACTGTCGTCTGCAACTTGGACAGAAAAGATGGCTTCTGAGCATGTTGCACGAGGCGACGAAGTGTCTGTTGCCGGCTACGCACACACGGAACTTGTTCTCACAACCAACGCTGGAGATTCACCCGAGCACCTGGGACCCTTCATGATGCCGCTGTCTACCTGTACAGCTAATGACACTACAGACAAGTGAGTTGCAGTATTTTAATTGAAATTTATTTAGCGACACTGGGTGTTGTGTCACATGATCAAGTACGTTGGTGTATACCCGGTTTTCTTTGCCCTCGCCAAAGTTCTGGAGAGATTTTGGAATAAACCTACGCATGTTATGTTGTGAAAATACTTATTCTGCAAAATTAATGTCATAAAAGTGTGTTTAAGAATTTTTTAGATTCCGAGCTGTGCATATTAATAGGTGCGGACAAGTAAAGGTGAGATGGATTCACTCGCATGGCACAGCTTGTGGAATAAACTGAGCCAATGCAAGTAAAGTTTGTGCTTAAGACATATGAGAAAGCTCCATACAAAAGCATGCATGGTTAATTCTTGTTGGTAGTCACACTTTTTTTGTGTCCAAGTACTTGTCGTATAGCTTATAACAATTTAAAAAGAATGAAGAAAGAGAAACACTCAAGAATTTTATGTTTAATCAAAAAAATTGTTTTTTCGCACCCAGTGGACCCTAAGAATCAAACAGTGTCTTCTCGCGTCGTTCAACTGAAAACTTTGGTAGGAGACTGGAACAATTCACCGGCCAAGTTTCGTCCTCGCGCCATCCCAGCAGACCTGGCCAAGAACCTCAGGACCTTCCACGGTGACCCCCCGACCTGGTGGGTCGGTCAGCTGGTCAGCTACCTCCTGCGTCCTCAGCCTCACTTGCAGCAGACGATCAACGCACAAGTCGACAGAATAGGATTACAGCGTCCTATTGTCGGGTGAGCGAAATAAGAGAAAGTTGTAGCTGAGGAACACTTAAAATGGTAAGGTGGAGCGCCTCAAATATTATTTGCTGGACAGGCTATAAATGTTTCAATAATCTTGCCTATGAATTTGCATTATACTCAACCACCAAAATTCTCATTTGCTTATTTGTTCTGCCTAAACTAGACTACTGCAACTCTCTTCGTGCTTGTTGTCCACAGTACCTCATTGATAAGCTTTGAAAAGTCTAGAACTCAGCTGCTCGTCTCGTTTTCCGAGCTCGTAAATGTGAACATGTCACACCACTTCTTCACTCTCTTCATCAGCTACCAGTTAAAGCTAAAATAGACTACAAGCTCTTAACTCTATGCTATGAAGTCTTCGAAGGCTCCTCCCCTCCACTATTTTACTGAAATCTTGTCTGTCCACACTTCTGCCCCAAACCTTCGCTCCTCATCAGACATTATCATCCGTTCTACATCCAAAGGTTTACAGTTGGAGGATGCTAGAATTTTATATGTTGTTGTGGTTGTTCAAGTTGGGGGGGGGGAAGAATACAGCCAGAAATGGAGAAATAAAGACAAGCAACAACAGAAAAAATATTTTACTACTTTATCCTACTTTCTGGCCTGCTGTTCCTCATCTTACAGGATTCAAGTGAGACGAACAGATAAGGTCAACAAGGAAGCGGTTTTGAACAGTCTGGAGGAGTACATGAAACACGTGGAGGAGTATTACGACCTGAGACAGCAGCACGAGGACATCAAAGAACGCCGACTGTTTCTGGCCACCGACGAACCATCGCTCTTCGCGGAACTTCAGAAGAAGTAAGCGATTTTGGCGGAAGTCAGCATACGGAAGGAAGGATGAATAAACATGAGCAGCTGCCTCGCGCGAAGAAAAGCAGCAGCGCTCCAGAAAATTGTTTTGCCGTTTGTCTGATACTTAATGTCAATTAAATTTGTACTGAAAGATTCTTCATTTATTTAATATTTAATTATTCTCAAGTATTTTCACAATCAAAGTTTTACCACAAAATTAACTTAGTTCTTTAAAACTAACTTAGTTCTTTAGTTCTCTGATTTGTCCTACAAAATCAAGATCAGCAACCATCGCACGCTGTTTTATTGTTTACCCGGGCTCCAAAATTTTTCTGTAGGCCTCTGAGAATACGGCCGATGCTATGGACACTATAAACTTTTCGACTGCATTATATTTTAGTATGTTGTGCATTCCTTTCTGTATACAAATATTTCTACATCCATGAAGCTGTGTGCCGTTTGTACCAGGTACCCGCATTATAACATCAGCAGGGTGGAGGGTAGCGCTGACACATCGTCGGTAAAGTCGCGATTTACGAGAGGAGGACTGAGTGCGATCCTCGTGGACCTTCACCTCCTGTCCATGTGTGACTTTGTCGTCTGCACCTACTCCTCAAATGTAAGAAAACCTCGTGTGTGTGTGTGTGATATAAGTGAGCATTCATTACATTTCACATTCCATTCACATTGTCACGCTAACGTGGCCTTTAACCCCGACTTTGTGTCGGGTATGTTGTCCACATCCCAGGTCTGTCGGGCGGTGTACGAACTGATGCAGACGAGACATGGCGACGCCTCCCACAAGGTGTATTCTCTGGACTCCTCGGTGTATTATGTGACCTACTACGATATCTACTATCAACGAGCTGTGATAAGCCACGAAGCGAGGTCTGCTGCTGAAGTTTCTTTTCAAGTTGGAGACCTCCTACACATCCACTCATATCTTTACCATTTGAAGGAGCGAGCTGTAGCTGGTAACTTGAGGAACGGATCCACGTTTGGAATGAACTCTCGCACAGGGAAACTGGGGCTGTTCCCCTCCTACAAGGCCGTCGATGAAATCGTAGAAGAAAACATGGGGGAAAACATTTAGGTCTTCATATAGTTTAAAATGCCATAACACGTGATTTACTTTCATTTGGAAATGATTGATAATTTTTTCATCTGTGCTGCATCATCATCATCATCATCATCATCATCGCTCTCTGTTCCATTGTTTTATATATTTCTTTTTGTAATAAAAGTAAAATGAAGAAAAGAATTAAAGTTCTCAATGTTTCAGACACCATTTCATCAGTTGTACACTTGTGTATGTGTATTATACGTTGTGAAAACAAAGAGGATGACATAATATAGTGTAACATATGCCGAGGTGTTATTTTTGACACCTGTAACTACCAGCGTTCAGTTAGCTTTGCATGTGAGGATAGCATGCATCATAGCACATTATTACAACACTGTTGCAAGGGACGCTACCACTACTACGCTAAATGCCGTTTTGTTCTCGCTTACCTCCCTTTAACATAATCTCGAGGAACGACGTGGAATGTGCTGAAGTTTTCTTTATTGTCATTTTTCTACTGGATATTCAGTGATTGTAGAAAATATGTTTCTACTTTTGTGGCATTTTGTGTAGTAGTGGATTTAGTGTGTTAGTCGGGTGGGGGTAAGGTTGTTTACAGTGATTAAAGCAGTGAACTGGTCAAGCTGGCGGACTATCGGCCCGACTGGCGCGCCAAATGTCTGGCCGCCCATTCATCACCAGTGGCCAGTCGAAGCTAACGACAACACCTGACGTAAGCGGCCGCGAGTAGACCATGGCCAGAGGGAGACAACCGGGTAACAGCCCGACCTCTCTTTGTCCAGCTGAAGGTCGGGGACCGCCTGAGGCGAGCAACGCCCCTTACACCTGCGTCCAGACCCTTCCTACACCTCCAAGGCCAACGGGAGGAAGTTACGCCCACCGGAAGAAGGAACCAAGTCTGGCGAGGGGCAGAGAACGTCACTTCTCCGGGTAGCGAGCTGGTGAGCGGCCGCGTGAGAGTCCGTCTTAGGGATCATAGAAGACGTTAAAGTCCACGTGGGGACTGAAACTGTGAAGTGGGAATTTTTGGTACTGATGAACTGTGAAAAACTAGTGACTTGTGAACAGTGAGCAGTGGAATTATTATCGTGAGAAAAACTAACAAGAAGATACACCAGAGAGAAAAGTGTTAAGATATACTTGTAGCTATTCTGTTATGTAGATATGTGTATATATGTACATCTTTTCTTTGATTATATCCTTTGTTCATGTTGAAGTCTGTATTTTGAGGAGTGTTTTGGAGTGAGCGTGTGGACGCATGCTAGACGGGTGCATGCGAGTGGAAATTAATCATTGCGCGCAGGACCCACACGTGGCAGTCCATTACAACTGGGCCGCCCTAGGGTATCCCTCTGGCCATGGTTGACTCGCGGCCGCCTGCAGTCCTGTGGGTTCTGCAGATTGTATTTTTACTATCATTTTAGACCAGATAAATTAAAGGACTTACACTAAAATCCATTTTGCCTAGTTGTACCTGTCTGAGCTTCCGGTCTACGAAGGGCTTAAATATGAAACAAACATTGCCAAGCTGTATATAAGAACGCTTAAAACTCTTATTTGGGTCCAGCACCGAGTTGACAAAATCAGTCTTACTTAGAAAAGCCTATAACCCGTCAATCTTCCCGCGTGCAATCATCGTATCCTTTGAAAGCCTCGTTTGTAGCCCGCATCTTTCCTCAACTTGAGCTACGTACAATTAGTAGGCAAAAGATAAAATTAAACAATTTTATTATTTGCAACAAAAACTATAAGGTTAAACAGTTTAATTTATTTACAGCATAAGTTGTTTTTCAGCAATGTATAACAAGCAATCAAAATATTTACATAAAAATTACAGACATTAATTATTTACATCATTAAAGTTATTTTTCAATAATTATTTGCAACATAAAACTAAACAATTTATTTACATAGAAGATAAAATTTTATTTTTAAAAGTAAGACCAAAAAGATCAACCCATGAGTAGTGGAATTCCTCTGGAAAAAAAAACCTTCCCCTCTCTCTTGCAGGCTGGGGAGATATGATTTTTAGAGTTGTTTTTTTTTTTAATCGCGCTCTCTCAGTTGCGACTGGTCGTTGTGCATTTTATCGAGATTTAATAGGAAGATTTAACTTCGAATGAAATTTAATAATTTTGATTACATAAATAACTTTCTCTTTTACTGCATATCCCGAACTGAGAGCAGAGGCAATAATCTATGGGGTTAAAGATCAGAATTTACTCGATCGACAGACTGTAAGTACATCAGCATTGAGAGTTCTGTCCCTTCCCCTGACAGTCTGAGGGTATCAGCTCTCCTTGATATTGTTTATGATTTGTGGTCGTGCTTTGATTTGGATAAAAATTTTGGACCATCATGTTTACACGTGTTTCTGCTACATTTCTTCCTCTTCTGCTTTGCAACAGGACGATATATATATAATGTTATTTTAAAGAACTGTTTAGATCTGCTTCACTCTCTTCGGCAGCCACCTTGAGCTGCACTGAATAAACTGAAGTGATGATCACCCTCTGGCAGTTTTATACAATAACATTTCTTCATATTCTAAAGATTACTTAATATCTTCCCAGTACTCTTCTGATGTAACTAACCTTATTCTCTGTAATCGTTATGGTAGATCTACAGTTATCACCCTTTACTGTCGGAACGCAGCGAGTCCTGGCATTGTTCTTCCTTCTACATCTTTGTTACTATTTTGTTAACTTGTTCTACATCTTTGTTACTGTTTTGATAACTTGTTCTATATCTTTGTTACTATTTTGTTAACTTGTTCTACAACTTTGTCACTGTTTTATGATTTTGTTCAGCTTAATAGGTTCACCTTTGGATGAGGTAATGTGCTTTATAAATTCCCACTTATTATTATTATTATTATTATTATTATTATTATTATTATTATTAACAACAATAACAACAACAACCTTTTCCAATATCATGTTACTGTCCGTTCTTTATCTTGTTATTTGGTTCCTCTCTGTGTTTTCTGTATTTTATTTTATTCGTTTAGTATGACTGTTTATTCTTTGATAACATATATGTTATTTGTTTTCCTGTCCCTCGTATGCTGTTCATGTTTCGTTCTTGATCTTGAGCACGAAAAGCATGCTCCTTAGGAGTGTGAGTATGCGCTTTACAAATTTTAGCATTTTATTATTTTTATTATTATTTAATGGGCAACAGTCATGGTCATTGCAGTCTACCTTGTGTTATCATTGATTCTCTGTGACTAGGTTGGTGCATTTTAGTTAGTTTTTCAATGTGTACTACTGTTAATAAAATATAAACATATTTCAAATGCGTATTTGTCGAAGATAAACTTCTGTAACTTTTTTTGTTTAATGGTAAATTTCTAGCATTGCATTTTTATTTTATAGTTACAACTGATTGTTGATAATGACATTTTTAGCATTAAATGATATAATATAAAAATTTGATATATATTTATCGATGTAAACACTTATTTAATTCTCATTTAGCTGCATGAAAAATTTATTCTTTCTTTAGTTATACTCGCACTCATTGGTTTTAGACACTCAATTCTATTTTAGTTGTGTGGAGCATTTACATCAATGGTGTCCTCACACTGTCACTTGTTCGTAACATTATTATAAAGATCTTGTATTCCAAGTTATTATTTATTAACATTGCATGTACTTGTGCATTCGAAATGAAGAATTAAAGTAGATATCATGTCAGATTTCAATTTGAAACAATATATTTAGAGTAAAAAGCAGTTTCTCGGATACAGTTATTTTTTTCTAGGAGGGTAAGTATTTTCATAACCATATAGACTATGGCTGACACATTTCTTAAGCATGTAGAATATTACTTTCAGAGTGAAGCATAATCGCACACATATACAAATGCAAGGACTGACAAGGGGCAGTGTAAGACAGCTACAAAGACATCTACCTGTGAAGACCACAGGTAGATGTTTCTCACCTGCAAATCATGGAGATGTCGCTGCACGAGTTCCCCAAGTCGCCTGGACTCGTTGTCTCGCCATTCCTCGTCTTTGTCCACGTGACGCAGCCGGTGAAGGTCACTGGACAACGCACTTGAACGACAAAGATATTTTTCCCTTATGATCACTACGACTTCATTGAGGATGGGGGTGGGATATACAAAGTAACAACAGGATTCAGAGGCAATGTAGTGGTAAGTGTGAAAAACAAATCAAATTAGTTTTATACAGTCGACCAGGAGATGTGAGTGGTTATTTAGTTTGTGCACTTGTAACGGACAGCATTACAGCCGAGTAGGTCGTATATATGACTGCACTGACCAGTGATGATAAAAGGATGACAATGGAAGAATAGACACACTGGCCTGATGTCAGTCATGTCAGACTGGCTTGTATTGCTCGAAAACCTTGTTGTGACAGCTCGACATCAAAACTTTGTGAAGCATCAGAAGGGAGGTAATCAGTGTGAAGTCGACACTGCCGTGTGTAGATCTCAAATCTAAGTAATGCAAGATGGCGCAGATGTTCCAGTAGAAATATTATGGCCAAGAAAGAGAGTAAAAGTCGCTCGGACACAGAAATACACACTGAACAAATATCATAACAGATGTACTGATAAGCATAAGACGCAAAACTTCTGGCACATCAACGGACAAATATGAAAGTCAGGGAAAGCCAGTTATGTAAAGGGACATCACTCTCACTCTCACGTTCTAATCATACCTAACTGGTTCAGTCAATGAACTTCCAGTATTATTTTGCAAACGGAGATTACAAAACTGATTCAAAAATTGGGGAAGAAATTTATATTTTATAATTGTTTACAGCTGAATATTGATTACCAAATAAAGAACAACTCACGTATTAACTCACTCACTCACTCACTCACTCACTCACTCAAAGAGGCATTAACAGTCTCAGCTATCTGTGACCATTATTACCTCTTCGCTCTGTCCATTTACCGCATGATATAATAATTAATAACACACAACACTCACTGCATACAAGTCTGTTGTTATTTGTTCTTAGACTAACACCTTACTGTTTATATTCTTCAAGTTCTCTCTGTGTGTTGCTTATAAACTGCGTCGTGTTTCCATCAACCTTAAAAGATCCACTCTTGAGTGCGTCCATCTTGGCAGTGATGAAGTAGAAGACCTCTCTCGCCGTTGACTCTACTCTCCGTCTCGCAGTCTCTCGCTCCGTACTCAGAGGGTACAGGGCCTTGGTTTGATTGAAGTCTGTGTGACAGTCACGTGTGAAGTTAGTATGACATCTTGGACAGCCAGCACTATCACAAAGTGGTGTTAATACTAACAGACCAAAGTTTTTGTCAGGAGAGGCACTGATAATCAGGGGATAAACAATAGGGGAAGGAAAAACATTCCACGAAGACTAGCTACAAGTCAAACGACCATTAATACTAACAGACGAAAGTTTGTATAATAAAAAATGCAGTTTGATAAGTTAAAAGGTGTTGGACTGTGGATGTATTAAAACATCACGTGATTTGCTGTCGAATTCAAGTAGTAGAAGCTTCCTTGTTCCTAACACTAACACGAAATGACAGGTATACTACTTTCATTGTTGTCACAAACTTTATACCTGGATCACTGTGAGTGAGTAGTCGCTCGAGTTTCATCAGAGTTATGTCCCCTGCGGCTTCCTTGAGACATTGCCGTGCCTTGTGTAACCCTTCGCTCAATGTTGTCTCCCTTTGTTGAAGACATCTTCAGGAAACAGAGATCACACCAGTAAACAAGAGATCAGTAAATGTGGTGAATATTTGGATTTTATTGTTAATTTTTCTCGGCTTGAAGGGGAAATTCAGACATTTAGACATAGAACTGTGTAGTTAGTTTAGCCTAGCAATTTGAGTTCAAGGACTGTATTTGATGAATGGTATTTTGTCATTTCCCAAATGAAGCCAAGCTTGATAACAATGTCCTAAGGTGTGGGACTTGTGGGGATTGACAGCACGCGCATGCAAGAGAACTCTGTCTTTGTACATGCAAGTCTGACAGTTTGCAGAGAATGCGAATAGTGTGGCCAGTCAACAAGCACGTGTGTGACCAAACACCATCCACATGACTGCTTTCTCTACATGCCAGCTGGTTACACTAAACTTCCTTTTTAAAACTTTTTAAGTTAACTCACGACATGAACAATCCTTACGGTAAATTTACAAACAGATTACAGAGGCTTACAGTCATTAAGCCAGTAAATAAATACTCTATTATTGCATGCAAAAGTTTAAACTTCCATAACTTGTAAATAATATTAATACCTTTGAATAATGTCTTGAAAATAAATGTTACTAGAAGCGCTCCAGAATAACAATAAACAGCATAAAAATATAGCATATTATACACGGTGCCTAACTTATATAAGAAATAAAAATCAGTTGTTGGAAAACAGCGAAATAAACAATGCGCAATCAACAATTAGAAAAGTGTGATACAGAAGAAAATCAGATTAACAAAAAGGACAACATTTAAATCTTACCTGTCACTTTATCGGTCAGTTCAAGTATGATATAAAACTCTCAATCTCTTTACCTTTCCATGAGTTCAGAAAGCTTGATGTCTATGTTCTCTGGAGTACGAAGAGGCTGAAATCAAGTTGTTAGCATTTCGCATGTGGACCACAGATTATTCAGGATCCAACTGAAACTGCGATGAGTCACTAGAAGGAGGATGACAACCGAACTAATAACGGTTACGGCAACAAACAGCTTCTTCGCTCTTGCCATCGCTGGTGTCTGCACAATAAATGAAAAAGAGTTGCTGTCCAGGAATATTGCCAGATTTTTCTTATTTCTACTTAGCTCGAAGGTTGATTCAAAAATATGTCTGGAAAGATTAGCAAACATAAAAATCTCGTCGTTATCCACATTTTTGAATACAACTTCATAAAAATTCACAGTATGAAGACAAAAACAGATAAACTTACTTTTTACAAACCTAAGGATACGGTCACGACGACAAAAAATTCCTTCAAGAATGCGCGGCTCCATTTTTTTCTGGTATATTTTCTTAGATTTTCATCTTTGTTGTAATGCTTTTTGCTTCTATGTTTCGCACTGAAGAAAATAAAGAACTTGGGACGTGTTGACAGGATCACTGTAGTTGGCGTGAAGCTCTCAGGTGTTCCACTTCCTAACTATTGTAGAAACAACAACAGTGCCCTGTAATTTCCATTTTTACCACCAAATATACCAAAGTACAGTGGAACCTCGGTTAGCGAACGCCTCCGATAGCGAATAAAAATTTCGTTAAAAATATGCACTGGATAGCGAACAGCCACGTCACCCACACGTGACCGACCAACATGTCAGACCAAGCATCATTCGCGCTCGAGACACAGTTACGATGGGTCGTTCGTTATCTTGTCAGCCTGTAACTTTCAAATATTAGCGAGTCAACAGGGGCTGGCAACCAACTGTGGTCGTTAACCGAGGTTCCACTGTAAGACACTCTGGCCAACCTCAGCGTGCATACCGGTCTGATGGTCCCACCCATCAATGCACGGACTCTAATAACAGTGTCAGGACGAAAGCTGATACAAAAGTCACAGATGGATGAGTTTGAGGCAGAAAGTAAATCAAGATGAAGTTGAATAGTTTTGCTAGTCAATACACAAAATGTGCGATTTACACATGCCGGCACTGTCGTCGAAACAATAATTATATTAGAACAGGAATAACAGTCAAAGTGAAACGACATAATATTTTGTACTTTTCTCGAACACTATATTCGTTCCTTTCCTTTTCTGTCGCAATATTGGATCACATCCGCCATTAATTTGTACAACCTACTGAAGCCACGCAAGTGGATTAAAAGCGTTGTGTGTTAACATAAATAAACAAATAAGTAAACTACTCAATAGACTGTGTCAGCTCTGTTACAGTCATTCATGGCAAAGCAATTCAAGCTATTTTCATAAGAGAGAGAGAGAGCAGAAACTATGCGCACCTCACATGAAACAATAAATCAGCAGTTCACTGGGTGCTGCTTGCCTCGTGCAGAACTCTTTTGTCGAGCAAATGGCTTCCTCTGATATTCTGTAGTTTGTTACCAGCTTATCCCAGCTCGATGCGTTAGTGTGGGGTTCGTAACCCCGTCTGGTGTGAGAGCGTTGATAATAAATGCCACAGCCTGGTCGTGTCCAATGTCTCCCTCTGGTAACGCCCGTCTCTAATAAATGTCACCTGAATTGTCACCCTGGGTGGGTGGGTCTGTGCTGTAGATTATTCCAATCGACCAATCCGTGATAACCTTGCATAAGAAGGCCTTCTCAGTGGTTGTCAGGTGAGGCTTTTGTTTTTGAGCTATCCAACATTTTTCTTACAAGGTTACCATGACTACTGTGTAGAGTTATATGGATGAAGGACAGGCACCAACTGTTTTTGAGTAGTTTTAGCTCATCTTCCGGTGTTATCCTTTAGAATGATGTATTTGATACTCAACGCTAGTGCCAGGGGTACGGATAGGTAGAGAGGTATGGAAGCTTTTATGCCATCAAGGTGTTCATTTGTAAGGTCCTGACAGGCTAAGCTGACTGATCGCGTGGTATCTAGGTCAGCTCAACAGGCGCAGTACAGCGGAACGGCGGGTGCAGACCCGGTTACAGTACGCCTAAGTATAGGTGACATTTAAGACCATCATGACTTCACGTGACATGCAAATGAGAGGATGAAGCTAAGTAAAGCTAAGGCGATCATCCAAAACTTACTCAGTGCTAACCAATGCAAGGCTGGCGCAATAATCATGATAACAGTAAGATATGCTACTTATATACTGTATTTTATTGTCCTTTGTATTTGAAGTGTAAGTGCTTCTCTATACAATGGTTTCCTTCTTTACGTTCAACTCGCCTTGCGTGAATACGGGTATCGGTCGATTCGATCATCGGGCAACTCGACCAAGTTCTTCAGGTGATTCGACACAGGTATACACGACTTTGGCAGTAGTTCTGATTCTTAGATATTAAAGCAGCTATTCCGCATCCAACTGAGGTTGTTGCTGCAATTTTATTTTTAAATTAGAACCATTAGTGCGTGAAGCCAAGTAAAGCGAATGCGAGCATCGACCCGGCCTGCCAGAGGCGGGAAGGTCTTGCGTCTGTTGGGAAGTGGGGCGAACGTGCGGGAGACGTGTCAGGGCATGACCTCTGGGCGGTGACAGTGACCTGGATGTCGTAGCTTCTTGTCCCACAGCCTGTTGTCGCGCTCGACATCCACGCCCATCGTGTCACACCCCTTCCCGTTCTATTTCCTCCCCTGTGTAGGTGAAGAAAGTCAAGGAACAGGGTCAGACCACGAACTTGTATTACCGGACTGCTGCCAGACTATTTTTTTTCTCCCCAAGTTAACTGCGAAAACGAGGCATGAGAAGACAAAGCTTCTGGTTTATTCACATTCTTTGTTTAGGCTCACCGAGACTAGCAGCGGATCACTTCGCAAGAAAAAGAAGCAACAACATACATTCAATTTAGCTTTTGTTGTTTTTTTGTTGGTTTTTTTTTTTTTTTAACTGAAGATGTGGGATTTTATCTCGAAAGGTCTTCTCCATCTTTTTTATTTATACTGCTGAGTTTTGTCGATGTGTCCATAGATGGTTATGCTGAAACCAGCGTTTGTGATGCTGTAGCGAGACAAATGTTCCAACCTAGAATCGCGTTCCAAACGAGGTGTGCGTCTTGTTGTAAGGACAGAACCGAACTGTCAGCGAGAGTCAATGGTCTGTGCACACTACAAAATTAAATTTACAAGTTGAGAAACACAGGAAACTTTTAGGTTCAAAATATTACAGCCTGCAAAGAGATGTGGATAGTGCACTATTTTCTTTTGATATCACTGCGCGAGTAGGTGTTGAATCGTCTGCTAAAGAGCAACTACAAGTAACTACAGGTCAAATTTGAAATAAAAATAACATGAAAAAGCTTCACACATACAACTCAAGATTTATTTTTGGTTTTGATAAAAAAAAAATTAAAAAAAATGTCTGCTAAATAATTCAGGAACACTAGAAGACCCAGCGTCTGTATTCCTCACAGGAACAGAAGCGGCAGCTAACATGGCCGCCACTCTTGCCTATTTCTGTTGATAATCAGCAGGACCTGTACAGGACGACCAGTCCAGTCGGAGCTGTGCCTTGATACCACGTGACCATTCGGTTGAACACGGGTGTGCCGGGTGGATGATCATGGATTGGTCGGAAAGACTACAATGGCGCACAGTCTCGCCCCACTTGCTGTACTCAGGTGTTTCAACTCCATTGCAGCTTCCAGTTTGCTGTGACATCGTTTACCGACGTCGTGAGGCACAGGTGGTCGTCTGCTTCTCTCAAACAGCTTCATCAAACAGTGATGAAGGCTTGGAGAGTCACATTCTAACAAAATCTCTTGACTGTGCAGAGAATAATGAAGGGTACAACAGCGTGCAGAGACATGTGTAGAGAACATCCAACCTACAAACAAATGTGAGATCCGGTGACAGCGAGGAAATTACCTGCAGACAACTGTTGGATCATTGTTTTTCATGAAAGGTGCGCAAATTTTTGTTGTGGATTATGAGTGTGGCTTTAATTGCATATTTACAACTGTCTTTAAAAGGTAGAACTGACACAGTGTAGTGAGTAGTTAACTTTTTTAATTTATTTAACAAAAACACTCGTAATCCAACTATGTAGTTTCAAGTGGCTGTAGTTAAGTAGAAATTAATGGTGAATGTGATAAGCCCCCCCTGATAAGGGTAGTTGTCTAAAATGTTGGCTACACAGTCGCTTTACACACACACACCACTGACACTTTATCTGATGTGACATCTGATCTGGACGGCAGGTGACACAAACCTGGGTTAGTGGTGTGTAAAATATGCTGGTGTATAGATGGGGTGATAAGGTCTGTTTCCCTAGTTACAATTTAATTTTACTCCAACCACAGGCTGCACCTCAGTCAGAGTACACATAGACATGTCGGGAAAAACAACCAACAACCAGCAAACAAGAAAACCAAAACATTGACAAGAATTAGGAGCGAATTTGACTACCAGCTATTTTTACAGCCAGTAACAGGTGCTTAACATGTGCAGCCAGGTGTGAAAACACGGTAAGAAGAACGAAAGCTCTCTTATTTCACAATCACAATCACGTGCCTAAATAAATGATAGGAATAACAAGAAAGAACGGACTTGAGGTATTGTTGTATAGTAGTATGGAGCATTGTATTTAGTAGTAGGGAAGATGGCTACGGATATACACATACACAGGACAGGCGGTGGGGGGTAACTACTTACCGAAGGAGAGAGGGAGGGGTCGACTAGTGACAGGATGGAGGTGTGGGGATGTTTTGGAGAGATGTGGGTGTGCAGGTCGGGTAAAGAGGGCGGGAGCCCCGAACCGTCAGGAGACAGGGCAAAGGTGAGAGCTAAGCTTCATGAAGAGCTTGAGTGTGTGGTGTGGAGGTTTCGCTTTAGGCAAGGCGATATTTCTTGTTTGTTTTTTTTTCCATCTGAACGAGGGAAGGTAGGTGCACAGTGCTGATTTTCCAAGCGGTAAGTTTCCCCTAATTCTCTGGCCCCTGTGCAGGGTGGAGATCACACAACCCGAGCAATAACATTCCTTTCTCACCCGAGTTCTTGCTGTTTGCGTTTAGAAAGCTGAAATGAAACATACTGTCAGGGTTAGAACCGACAATGGAATGTATTCTCCATAAAATAGACAGAAAAAAATAAGGAAGATAAAAATGAACAGCGGAAATGACACAAACATAAAGACAACTGAATTTTGAAACTTTAGTTTTATATTTTTCGTTTATCTGTCTTTATCTCTCTATATCTTTCTATACTCATAAGGGTTGATAATATTTAATATTTTCAGTTTATTCCTCTGGTGACTGACATAAAATACATGTGTTTGGGTGCAATGTTGGTATCTTTACAAATCGGCAACAATTCACACCTGCAATACAATGAGATAATAATTTACCATCAATGTTAGCAGTTTCAAAACTGAAATTGTTCTAACCACGGTACAGCTCCACAGGACAAATGTATTGTCTCTATTAACATGTCTAAACCTGCGAGACCCACTCGTATGTTATAACGGATTTTTATCTTGCTTCCTTTTCATATTTGTTATTCTGTGATATCAATTGTAAGATCAGTAGTAGAGTTAATTTTTGTGGTTCTATTGTCATACTGTTGATTTTGCTTTGCACTCAAAACTTGGGTGGAATGCACACATAGACAGTCTATGTAAACACGGACTACAAGCCAAATATTGATATCCCGTTTGTGAAGAGAGAAAGAAAAGAGATACATGTATAGAGAAATTCAAAAATAGACAAAGGAAAGGCAAAGGTCCCACAGTGAACAAAACAGGACAGGATGCTTTGCTTGATTAATCTGACTGTAAAACACCAATTCCGCCACCGCCCCAGTCTGAAGAGTAAACACTCGTGTCGGGTAAACAAGCGTTGGAGTCGGTAGCTCTACACATGCCATAAAATCCTCAAGCATTGAAATTCACTGTCGGGGGTAAACTGCTTCACCATAGTGCTGGCAACAACTGCGATCCAAGTGAAGTCGCCTAGAACGTGTATGTTAAATGTCAAATACATTTGTCACCCGCCATTCAAATGAGTACAAAATAACTCCATCTGAGTGTCGAAGACAACATTCAGCAAGAACATATTTTGTCCTGGTCTCTTTTCCTGTCATCCACGATTGCATGTTTTCTCTTCGATTTCAGCTCATTCTCTATTTAGAAATATTACCCTTTCGTGAGTACCGTGCTTTTTTGAGTTATCCAGGTGTAGTGAAGAGAAAAAGTAGTATAATATTTCTCATGCCTCTTACTCATAAAATACCAGTGAAGTATTTTTTTCTCTGAAACTTGATCCTCTGGTTTTCACCGATTTTCGCTCAGCACTCGGGTTAGCCTTTAACTACAGGGGAAAAAAAACCTCGTGTTGTTTCTGAATTTTAGAGGGAAATATTGAAGTATTATACTTGGTGAGGTCGAGTTTCAAAGTAACAGTCAGTTATTCCCAGGGTTAAAAGGTGGGGAATAAGGAAAACGGCGGGGTGGCGCTAAGGAGACGTCAGCAGCGATCTGTCGTTCTTGTCACTCTTTACAAACTTGTGGAGTGGCCGCTAGGCACACACTGTTTACAGAGCACTTGTAGGGCGGGTGAAGATAGAGAGGGAAGGGAAGCGTCGGACAGACGTGAGGCCCAATCTGTGAGCAGAGGTGTAGCGGGATGAATCGTTGAGCAATATGAATCGTTGAAGCGAGGCATGCTCATGCGTAGAAACTATGGATCTTCTAGGGTTGTTGAATGAATTAGCAGACATTTTCGTGGTATTTTACTAAATCAAAACCAATAATAAAGCGTGAGTTGTATGTGTTTAGCTTTTTCATGTTGTTTTTATTTAAATTTGACGTGTATTTACTCTTTAGCAGACGATCAAACACCCACTCGCGCAGGGATATCAAACAAAAATAGTCCACTATCCACATCACTTGCAAGCTATAATAATTTGAACCTAAACGTTTCATTTGTTTTTCAACTGTTAAATTTAACTTTTTAGTATTTTATTTCTTGTTAGGTTCAGTACATTCTCTTCGAATGCCTCGCTTCAACGATTCATATGGCTCAACGATTCATATTACTACAGAGGCACATCCAGGGAAGGTCACCCTAACACCTAATGCTTGCTTTTTCTTCTTGTGATTAATTTTTTGAAAATGATTAATTTTCATTTTTTTTTTAAAGATTTGTTGCTGAAGAGACAAAAAATGTGGATTTACCCTACTTCTCCTTCATTTAATTGACCATACTTATACACAAAATAAAAGAAGGTGTGATTCAACTGTTCTGGACGAGCGAGCGGGCAATTAATCACATTTTATCAGTTTGACGCTTGAAAGCGCCTATCACTATTTTTATTTTAAAAAGTTCATTGGAGAAAACAGAATTACTGATAATGTACGAATGCTAACTGTATTTTATCCTTGTTTGTGAGAGATGTTTCTGCTGGTATTTTGACTTGATTACTCTTCACCACACAGTTACTACTATTACAATACAAAGGTGGGTGTGTGTGTGTGGGTGTGGGCGAACAGAGCCAGAATGATAAGTTGTACTTGAGATGATTCAACCTTTAGTTATTTCATAAACGATTATTTAAAAAATTTCCCCATTGGAAATAAATTACTCAGAAATTAAACAGGACTTTTAAATATTGGATAAATTGGATATACACGACTTGGTTGTAGTATTGCAGCAGAAGTTGTATGTCCATGCAATCTCGCGCCCGTAACCAAAAGTTCCCAAGAAACATACAGTAAGTGCATCATGATTATATATCTCTTCAGTTTCTTCCCGAACAGCATCTAAAACATGTGAAGAATGTCAGTGTAGCTCACCATGCGTGTCCATAGTTACTGACCCAGTAGGAAATCCAACCAACCAGCCATATAATCAGTCCTGACGGAGTTGAAAATCATGCTACAATACAAAGGATTGAGGAATTTATATTTTTCAGGCACACAAGAACTCTCTTGATTCACTTTGTTAATGTGCGTTTCAAGAACTCGGCAACTCAGTAAGGACTCGTACTTTTTGCAGTGTCACCTGATTATATCTCAACTTGCTTTTACACACTAATGTATATTAGTTACATTAAAGGTAGGATAAGAACAGTTTGGCTTGTTTGCCTTAATTGAAATATTACACATTCTTAGCATATTGATAACTCCAAGTTTCCTGCATTTTATGTGGTATTCTTCAGTGGACATGAGTACTATCACATCCTCATTGTAAAATAAATGGAAAGGGAACCTGCAAATACATGTTTAGAAAACTAAATGTCAGGTTAATGATGTGTGGAAGCTGAACAGGCGTAATGATACGATGCATCTAATGGAAATAATTGTTTCATTTCTCGAACACTACAAACATAACTTGAAACATAACTTTTCTCAATTTGCAGGTCGTAATAAATCGTAACGTGCAGGTGAAAGTAAATCACTTATTTAATATAAAATCAAAACATTACCGTACAGATACTATCTAAACATTGATAAAACATACAGTATATCAGGAGAATAATTCCAAAGAAGGTTTTTAAAAATAATTTAAAGATTGCACAAACATTTCTAATTTATATTATCTAGTTTTAGCATTTTTAGATGTAATTATTGAAGTATTACATTTCACTTTTATAAAAGTCAAATGCCTGTCATTTTGCAAAGTTTTGATGGTGACAAGAATATGGGGCTTTATAGATACGACCACAGCAGTTTAATAATAAAACTAGAGTCAGTGCCTGTTGCCGACTGAAAACTGTTAAAAATTAGTTTACATGATCGTTTGTGAATGGCTGATACTTCGACTGTATGTTTTACTCCAGTGACTGTCCTCCATTATAATACATAATAAATATAAAATAAATTATGTAGGTATAGAAGCGTTCTCAAAGTAGTCGCAAACAGGGCCGTGCTTAGGGGCAGGCGGACGAGGCATCTGCCTAGGGCCCCGCGCTTTTGATTGATATGGTAACTAGGCATCTGGAAGTGTAGTCAGCCGTGGCGTGAGGGCCCCGCAGGGGGCTAAGAACGGGCCTGATGACACTCATCCCTCCGACGCCTCGAGCCCAGACAGAAATAAGTGTTTGTGAAGCCAGATTAACAGCATCATAAAAATGTAAATGTATCTCTCTTACACCCGACTATGTGGGACAAAAGCATGGATTTTTTTTTCAAGCCTTTAAAGCTGGTTGTTACGCAGTTAATGAGCGGTAACCAGGTTTATATCCCTGGGAGCCAGCTTCCTGCTTTATCTTCTCCAACCCTGTAGGGAGTCAAGTACCCGTTCCCACCTGCTGGGTGGACTGGGGGAAGTTTGCTGCGTCACACGGGTATCGAAGCAGTGTGCCTGTCAGTCTGGAAGCTAGAGGTCTAGCCTACTAACCTATCTGCTATTCACTAATTAGCATCCAGTGACAAGGCTACAACAAGTGCTACAACAAGTGCTCCCAGCGGGCCGACAACATGATACCGCTGCTTGCGTCTCCTCAGCGCATTTTTTAAAACTTGTGAATGCCTGTACAAGAGAACCAAAAGCCAAAAATGACTGAAACAATGATATGACTTTAAAAATAATTAACATAAGTTGAAATTATTTAAAATGCATAAGCAGTAATAATAAAAGTGGTGAATGAAATGTCAAGTAAACAATGCCATAAAAATATATAAAGTAAAATACAGACACCACTTTATTTACGAACATTTGAGTTACGAACTTTCGGACACACGAACAATCCACACCAGTTAAAATTGTGTAGTTAAAATTATTTTTTGCAAAACACCCACAAGTCCGAATTTTGAAGTGTGCGCCTTCTTGTGGCTTTGGACCAACCGCACGTAGCCAACGCCTACCCCTCCGCCACCTGCCGCTTGAACATTTGTGTGGATTGTTATCTACAGGCTATTTTTGCTCTTTTTTATTTTATTTATTTATTTTTATTTATATATATATTTGTTTGTTGTCATTTCTTCATTTTCTTCTCGGTTTCTTTCGTCGCGCTTTTATTCCCACTTCGCCATCTACGCCCACATCAACTGTCCCCCGTCCACCCTGCATCCTCCTCCCCTTGTCAGCGCCTGAACACGTGGCCCGGGTGCGACCAAGCCTTCTGTGTAGCAGCAAGGGTGGGGACCTGAAGTACAACAACTCAGTCGACAGTTCGGTAACAAGCAGCCACTACTCAGCCAGACAGCCAGTCATTCGACAACAAACTTCAACCACGTGTCCCTTTCTGTGCAGGCCACAACGATGATAAGGAGGCGGAAAGTCTGTGTGGTGTTGACACTTATCAACGTGGTTGTCATCTTCCTGGTCATCGTCGCTCACAGCTTCAACAGGTCCGTGGTGGAAATACAGTCCGGGCTCCAATGGACAGCGGATGGAAGTCCGTCTTTACCCAATGTAGTGACCATCCAGATCAACATTTCTGAACTTATAAACAGGTACGGACTTTGCACCCACAATCTCCTCTGTTGCCTCTTCAGCTGTAAACAAGTGGCACTTGGGCAGTGCTCTCTGTGTGAGATGTTTGGTTGAAATGCTACCACATGGGATTTCATTATTGTCCTCGGGGTGAGCTGTTTGCACGATAGTTCAGGGGGAATAATTTCCGAGGTGGTAAAGACATTATTATAAAGATTGTAGCACAGATTGTTAACACGAAAGAGTCAATAATAGTCGCTCCTAAACCTTTTTGCACCGGATGCGACAATGAAAAAAAAACATCGATAAGGCTTCCAGGTGTGTTTCTTCCGGAAAAGTCATTGAAGCACCTTAAATGATTTATTTTTCAAGCTTTTTTCCTTTCTTGAAAGGAATTGATATGTAATTAAAGATAAAATTACTGGTTTAGTGTTAGAGCGCAGGGTGTTCTTGTGGTCTTTGGTTTGTGTACTTGAAATTTTTCTGTATATTTAATTCATTGGTTGTTGACACTGAAAGGTTATAAATCTGTATGTGTGTGTGTGTGCTACTACACGCCTTGATAACTATGATAACTAAGCTTTCTAAATCGACTTTATTATCATGCTGCTTGTGTTTCCTTTGTAATCCTCACATCCTTCGTCATCGGTGATGATTCTCACCCTCTGATAAGACTTATCAGGTTTATAAACAACTTGACGGGGTAGATAAGGAACAAAGAAGTCTCAGCTGTAAACAACTATGACTAGTTGATATCGGGTATTTGCTTTGTCACATTCGTAGTCCTAACTAATTGTTATATTATTCATTCACACAGACGATTAATAGGTTCCTCGGTCAAAAACAAATAGAACAGACGGGCATACCCGACACCCAGCTGACATTGTTTACAGTCTAATGGTTGTCTGACCTGCTCACACCTCATTTGCCGCTAGGTGCGCTGCTGTGTACTAAGTGTCGCCACAGGCCCCACGATGGAAAAGCTCATAAAATCGCCTATTAACACCGGTGTGATGAAGCTGCAGGGAGTAGGACTGGGGTAACTAGTCCAAGGGGACAGGGGACACTGTTTTCTGGCCCTCTTCACACCTCACTTCCACCCTCTCTCGATGACACTAATTAGCTTTTGTTGTTTATTGCAGG
The DNA here is from genome assembly GCF_003073045.1 of Pomacea canaliculata. Lineage (NCBI taxonomy): Eukaryota > Metazoa > Mollusca > Gastropoda > Architaenioglossa > Ampullariidae > Pomacea > Pomacea canaliculata. Next base: position 5,745,963 of record NC_037599.1, read on the forward strand.
TGCCTTCAAGAAGGAGAGATATTTCAAAACAAAAATGAATCCTTCGTACAACAATGTGTCAAGAGAGCAGCAAGTGCAATAACTCTGACGAAGCTTGAGCAGCTGGGGACTCACACTTATCCAGGTGCAAACAAACAAACAAACAAACAAACAAACAAACAAACAAACAAACACTTTTGTTAGTAGTTTGACCTCCTAAAGGTAGCGCACTACTCACATCGTCTTACACAGTCGTGTCTGAAACATAGGATTAAACCAGGCTTTCTTCCACTCCATGTTATTCACAGTTCACGTGGTTATTTTAAATTTTATTTTAGCCACACATATGCTGATGCTTGCAACATTTCTCAATGGGCAAATGGAATTGTCTTAATTAATGGAGTTTGAAACACTTCGAATAAATAAGAAAAAAGTTAATATCTTAACTGGAGAGGACGAAAGTTTGACAGTTGTGATTGTCCAGGATGCCCTACTGACAGAATACAAATGTTGGACAGGTGAGAATCAAACCAAGGCCCTGTACCCTCTGAGTACGGAGCGAGAGACTGCGAGACGGAGAGTAGAGTCAACGGCGAGAGAGGTCTTCTACTTCATCACTGCCAAGATGGACGCACTCAGCCATGGAAAGTTCTCCTTGAACGAGTTTACGAAGCAGTTTATAAACAACACGAGGACAGAACTTGAAGACTACAAAAGGTAAATAATCTCTAAAAAAAAAAACCCTAAAAAATATGTCATTAATTCAATTACTTTTATTTACTTTATAGACATAATTTTTTTATGTAGCAAATAGAAATAAGACCCTCTAGTCAACGGACGGAATGAAAGCCAGAAAATGTTCTGTAAGACTGAGAGGAGGTTACTGTAGCAAAACCCACTTTAAATCCGGGTCACCAAGTACGTTCTGCAAGTTTTTGCTACAAAACACGTGAACAGATTTGTAGGTGAAAGTTACTTTTTATTCATTGTAGCGAAACCTTTTCTTCCTGCGTCTGCCATATAAAATGTTATGCGAGTGTACCTTGAAGTTTTGCTCTGTGTCCAGGTCGTTGTCCAATGATCTTCATCAGCTGCGTCACGTGGACGAGGACGAAGAGTGGCGGGTCAGTGAGTCCAAACAACTCGGGGACCTCGTGCAGCGCCGTCTGCTCGCTCTACAGGTGAGAGATGTGTGCATGTCCCGCATTGCCACTCATCAGCTCACTACAGGATCACAAACTAAAGTTAAATAATGGTTCTTGTGTATTAATCTGTTTGTCACGCTCTCTTTGTATGAGATCCTTAAGCTTCATTAATTTAGTTGAATAAAAATAAAGATGAAGACTCATTTTGCAGAACCCACAGGACTGCAGCAAAGCGAAACTTGTCGTCTACAACTTGGGGAGACCCTACGGCTTCGGCAGCATGTTGCACGAGGCGACGATGTGTCTGTTGACGGCCTACGCCACACACCGGACACTTGTTCTCACAACCAACGGCTGGAGATACGCCCCGAGCACCTGGGAGACCTTCATGATGCCGCTGTCTACCTGTACAGCTAATGACACTAGAGACAGTGAGTGACCAGTCCTATGGACATCTCTATGTGGCGGCAAGCGGCGTCAGTACCTAAACAAGGGTGGTGATAAACAGCCGTTAGCTAGCTGATTAACTGATTGCTACACCATAGCCAAAAGCCAATGATTGCAGCAGTCATAACTGCAAGTCATCTATGACATCTTTACTGTCCAGTCGACATCAAGGCGTCATCGGAGATGTTGTATTCCAACTGCAGCGACTCTTCTGAAGGATGACAGTCACTTCACAAGGCCGTGCTTAGGGGCAGGCGGACGAGGCATCTGCCTAGGGCCCCGCGCTTTTGATTGTAACCTATTGACAAACGTTAGAAATAAATTAATCGTAGGCTTATGTTGTAATGTGTATCAGCGTGCTGTCAATGATAAAAGACGAGATATCCCTGAGGAAAAAAGTGACTTTAGATCCCAACTAAAACCGTGTGATCGTGGCGTCAGGGCCCCGCACATGCCCTTTGCCTCGGGCCCCGCGGGGGCTAAGAACGGGCCTGCACCTGCATATAGCTTTATAACAATCGAAATCCAAAACTTTTTAATAATAGGCACACAGGATATTTGACAGAAGCATTTTCGATGTCTGTGTCTTCTTGACTTTCTTGTATACCATCTGTTTATTATCATTCATATATCAAATATATACATATAGACCCACATACACACAAAACAAAGGGGAAATTATTTGTGTGCATGTGAAATTAATATTTGTCGTTATGTGCATTGGTATAATTATGTGTCTGACTCAATACATTTTATAAAGAAAAGTTCCTGACTTACTATTGGCTGTGTGTTCACAACAGTGGACCCTAAGAATCAGACAGCTTCAGCTCGCGTCGTTAAACTGAAAAGTCTGATAGGAGAATGGAACAGTTCACCAGCCAAGTTTCGTCCTCGCGCCATCCCAGCAGACCTGGCCAAGAGGTTAAAGGCCTTCCATGGTGACCCCCCGGCCTGGTGGGTCGGTCAGCTGGTCAGCTTCCTCCTGCGTCCTCAGCCTCACTTGCAGCAGACCATCCAGACACAAGGCGACAAAATGGGATTTCAACGTCCTATTGTGGGGTGAGACACACACACACCTTACTGGGCAAGCGGTTTGGTTGACTGGTTTGTTTCTTCGCATGTTTACATCATTGTTAGAGACGAAAAAAACTTTACTTCGTCAAAAACTGTATTTACGGCATTCACACTTTGTTGAAAAATGGATTTATTGAAATGTTGCCCCCAGTTATACATCAGCAATTCTCGTCACTCGCCCAACATTTGTGCTTAGCGATTTATGGTCCTGATAACGAGTTGGGACTGCACTGGCCTCAAGGCGAGCTTGTAGGGAGGAGATAACTCGGTAAAAAATCACAGTTCACTGCTTTGCCTCCCTTATGATCTGATTTCATTCATCTTACAGCATTCAAGTGAGGCGGACAGACAAGGTGAATGGCGAGGCGGTGTACCACAGTCTGGAGGAGTACATGAAGCACGTGGAGGAGTATTACGACCTGAGACAGCAGCACGAGGACATCAAAGAACGCCGACTGTTTGTGGCCACCGATGACCCATCAGTGTTTCCGGAACTTCAAAAAAAGTGAATGTTTAATGTCATGGATTCAGTCAGTACAGTACAAAATGATAAATAGTAATTTTATGGCTATGTCTGGCTTCCTGCCATCATACAAAGCTTAACCCGAAAGGTCTCTAAGACCTTACTCTCTAACGACCTCAAAAAGTTTCGGGAGAACTTTACATTTACTCATGCATGCATCGTTAGAAGTGAGTCATATATATATATACTAAAAGGCTAATAAGTAAGGAAGATTTATGAGCAGAGCCAAATCGTAGTGGACATGTCACATTAGGATCTGCAGCTTCATCATCTGTTTGTCACTCAGTCGAGGACATAGATATATCATCAATGAAACTGTTTGTACCAGGTACCCGGGGTATAACATCAGCGGTGTGGAGGGCAGTGTAGACTCAGCTTCTGTCAAATCCCGCTACACGAGAGATGGACTGAGTGCAGTACTAGTGGACCTGCACTTCCTGTCCATGTGTGACTTTGTCGTCTGCACCTACACTTCAAATGTAAGGGAGCCTCGCACTGTGCGTGTGTGTGTGTGTGTGATTACCACCATTAAAAACATTTCATGCAATATTTGTGTGTCACAGATCTGTCGGGCCGTGTACGAACTGATGCAGACGAGACATGGCGACGCCTCCAACAAGGTGTATTCTCTGGACTCCTCGGTGTATTTTTTAACAGACGGCGACATCCACTACAAACGAGCCGTTGTCAACCACCAAGCGACATCCAATGAAGAAATCTCCCTTCAAGTTGGAGACCTCGTACATGTTCAAACCTACGTTTTCCGTAGCAATGACCGACATTTCGTTGGTAACCTGAGGAACGGCTCCAGTGTCGGCATCAACACACGGACTGGAAAACGAGGACTTTTCCCTACCTACAAGGTGGTGGATGAAATTGTAGAAGAAAACATGGGCTAGACAAGCATAGGGTATAATTTAGACAGAGCTGTAGATGTTACTAAATATTTGTTGTCGCTAATACCACAAAGATTTCGGTTTTTAATACATATTATTCCAGTTGATACTTTGTGTGTTTTGGGATCTTTTTGGTGTGTTTTGTTAATAAAATGAGATATTTAAATCAGCAGCTACAGGGAAATACAGGCAAAAGTCTTCCCTGACAATGAATCATGACTACTTATCTTTTGCGTGGCCATAAAAAAGCGGATATAAGCACAAAGTAAGAATGAAATACAACCTATTAATGAAACCATGAAACTCCGGACTTGCCTCATATTGGGCTTTTACTGACCTTACAAAAAGCAATAATAATAATATGTTGATTTTTATAGCACTTTTTCCCACCATTAAAGACGGACTCAAAGCGCTTTATTAAAAAAGAAAACACACAAACATAATAAAAATGGATGTTGGTTCAGAACCAGTTATCGCTGAATATTTGTGATCTTTTCGTATCGCAGTCTATAGCTGATAGACACAGTCCACACTGTCAAACAGCATGATGAACACTTCTGATGATGTTTCGATTATGATAATTGATGCTAAGAGTGATTTTCCCCTTGTTTTCTGTCAGTGGTGGGAAGGTGATGTGAGGCTGACTTGCTGGTGGAGAATCAGACAGCTGAAATTTGGAACAAGTGCAATGTTTTGTTACTGATTTGTCAGACATAACTTTTGTCTGTCTTTAGCCTCTTGTCACTCTTGAATCTCTGAACTTTACCAGCTGCTAGTTTTCAGAAAGACATAAGTACAGTAGTCAGGTCAAAGCTCTTTGTCACCCTCAGTCACATTAGTGTGTGACATATTTCACTGAGCTTCCTGGAGACACCTGGTGTCAATCATTACAGATGGTGTGTACTCCACACAAAGCTTGCTGTGACAGCTCGACATTGTGAAGCAGCTGGAGGAAGATAATCAGAGTTTGAAGTCGACACTGTCCATACACACATCTCACATTAAAGTAGTGGCAAGATGGCGAAGACGTGACGGTAGAAATAAAATGGCCCAGGAATAATGAAAAGTGGCGGAGACACAAAAAACTCCATCCAGGAACATACAAAATATTGTAACAGATGTGCTGTTGCACATTATACACAAAACTTCACGCAGATCAGAGAACAGATATGAAAAGTGAGGGAGAGGAGTCACCCCGAGCCAGTTAGACGAAGGGACATCACTCTCATCTCCTCTTGTCAACTTGCTTTTAACTTTCTTTTCCATCGGACAGCAGAATCAGAATGGTATTCTGTTTGTTATTTAAAAATAATTTTCAATCCCATTCTCAATCCACTCAATCTACTCAAAGAGATTTACTGAATACCAATGACCTGCAGATTGGTGTTTTTCGCCAAACTAAGGCTTTACCACGGCAAAGCAGGTGGCCCTGTAAAGTGAAAGTCTGCCAGAGACGAGATTCGAACCCAGATCAGCTAATCCTCACTGTAGTGGTGACTTGCGCTAACCGTTGCACCACTGGACTGTCCTGGCTACCAAGTGAAGTGTTCAAGATTCAAGACTTTTTATTGTCACCCTTTAAGGGTATTGAGATATTAAAAATTTACATGTACATATTTACACATATTCTTATCTTAATAAATAATATCTCCCATTTACATACACACACTCGCGGGTTAGCTTATGACCTCTAGTCTAAAAAGAACAACAAAAAAACAAAAACAAATTCTTTGTATCATTCACTGATTCTTTCCTTCTTCAAGCCTTTTCGTGTATAAACACACTCTTGTTCTCTCACTCTTCTTCATACGTATTCTATATTCTTAACCATAATAAACCCAACGGTGGTGTCAATAAATGATCAAAAGTCAAAAGATCACACATATACAGTCACTCACAAACATACACAACACAGAAAACACACACACATGCTCGAAAGCCAAGATCTGAATACTTATGTAAAAGTTTGAGTGAGTGGTTGTGAGTCAGCTGACTCAGCTGACATTTGCATGCAGTCTATGCTCTCTGCTCTGACCATTGTGAACCAAACAAGTTCATGAACCTAGTGACCAATCACTGCCGGATGATCTGGTATACAGTTCCAACCATCCCTGATGTACCGAATCCACCAGCACCGCTAACTTTAAAGCGAAAACTACCACAAGAAATGATGTTTCAGCAAACGGAGCATGTGAAAGAAAAGAAAAAGGAATAAAACTTGATGAGAAAGGTAATTATTACAAGTAATAAAATTACCGATTAGCTAGCAACATCATCAATTACTTTTAGCACTTCACTGCAATCCTTAAAAAATTTGCAACTAAAGTTGGAAAACAGTGTCAACTTGATTAAAACAGTGTTCTTTAGAAATTTAATATCACTCAACAGGTTCCTCTTTGGAGACAGTTGATTTTGTCAGCAGCATGTCCCCACGAACTTGTATTACTGGACTTCTGGCTGACGATTTTTTTCCCATTAGCAACTAAAACGTGTGTACAAAGCTTGCAGTTTATTCACATTCATTGTTTAGGCTCGCCGAGACTAACAGCGGAAAACTTCGCAAGAGGCTAAGCGTTGGTCTCGGCAGACTGACAGCAGTCCACCTTTACACGTCAGTTTGTTTTTTGTTTGTTTGTTGTTTTTTTTTTTTTTTTTTTTTTTTTTTTTTTTTTGAAAGGCTTGATAGAAAATTGATCATATTAGAGAACGAAAACATCCCAACGCAAAACAAAACCAAAAAAACATTAAACTCCACTCCAAGATTTGAACATAACACCTATCAATTTTGAGACGACGATTCTAACCACTAGGCCACAGAGGCCACCTGACGGGCATCTCTAATTTAACCTACTTGTAGTTAAACATTGTCTATGTTGTGTTGGACTCTCATTTATTTTACCTTTACCTCTCATCAGTTTTAGGCTTTGAGTTATTTTGACTGTCACAATTAATTTAATGTAGCCCTTCATACTTTTTAACAGTAGTTGAATTAGCCCCAGAGCAAGTTTCATAGCTTTTTCACAGCTTTCAAAGATTGAAGCGAAGGGTTTCTCTGAGCGCGGTCGGCCAAGGGCGTATCTTTTATTCCTAAACGATGAAGCAGCTTCGGAACTTCGGAAGCCTTCGGAAGCGTGACGTCAGCGACCTTGCACACTTCCCTTCAAAGCCAACCTCCGCTTCACTCTTTGAAAGCTATGAAACTTGTTCTGGGGGCTAATTCTACAACTTTTAAATACCGTGAAGGGTGGCATAAAGTGAACTATGACAGGCAAAATAGCTCAAGGCCTTAAACTGATGACAGATAAAGGTAAAATCAATGAGGGCCCATCCAACACAAGCGAGACGATGTTTCTACAAGTACGTTAGATTGTGTTGGATGGGCCCTCATTGATTTTACCTTTATCTGTCATCAGTTTAAGGCCTTGAGCTATTTTGCCTGTCACAATTCACTTTATGTCACCCTTCACGGTATTTAAAAGTTGTAGAATTAGCCCCCAGAACAAGTTTCATAGCTTTCAAAGAGTGAAGCGGATGTTGGCTTAGAAGGGAATTGTGCAAGGTCGCTGACGTCACGCTTCCGAAGGCTTCCGAAGTTTTTCCCTTCATTGGGACGTTTAGGAAAAAAAAATCAGCGGCCGGGAGGGGGACTAGTGGGTGCGCTGTGGGGGAAGTTTGTGTCGCGTCGGACCACGCGGACACCATCAGTAGAGGGGCGTGGCCAAACGCTCACTTGTGTGCGCTAGTGGTGGGACTCGTGTGGCTTTATTTTTCTTCTGTTTGTTTTTGTTTTATATATATGTTTTTCTCTTTCTTTGTTGGGTTGGTGGCTGCATTCTGCGGCCGCCAATAAACTTTAGTCTTGTAGTGTATTTTCGTGTATGTGTTTTATGTTCACTGAGGAGTGATTGGCTTTGTTGCTCGCGGCGGGCGCGTGGAAGTTTGTCTGTGTGTGTGCGAGTGTGGCTGTGAGAAAGCAAGTCCCGCGACTTGTTACGCGACATTCGTAACCCCGTCTGGTGTGAGAGCGTTGATAATAAATGCCCAGCCTGGTCGTGTCCAATGTCTCCCTCTGGTAACGCTCGTCTCTAATAAATGTCACCTGAATTCACACTCTGGGTGGGTCTGTGCTGTAGATTATTCCAATCGACCAATCGCTGATAACCTTGTAGAAGAAGGCCTTCTCAGTGGTTGTCAGGTGAGGCTTTTGTTTTTGAGCTATCCAACATTTTTTTACAGGGTTACCAATGACTACTGTGAAGAGGTATATGGATGAAGGACAGGCACCAACTAGTTTTGAGTAGTTTTAGAGCATCTTCGGTGTTATCCTTCAGAATGATGTATTTGATACTCAACGCTAGAGCCAGGGGTACGGATAAGTAGAGGTCCTAACAGGTTAATCTGACTGATCAAGGGGTATCTAGGTCAGCTCAACAGGCGCAGTCCAGTGGAACGGCGGGTGCAGACCTGGTTACAGTACACCTAAGTATAGGTGACCTATTTTTAAGACCATCATGCCTTCACGTGACATTCAAATGAGAGGATGAAGCTAAGTAAAGCAAAGGCGACCATCCAAAACCTGCTCGGTGCTAACCAATGCGAGGCTCGTGCAATAATCACTATAGCAGTAAGATATGCTACTTATATACTGTATTTTATTGTCTTTTGTATTTGAAGTGAGTGCTTCTCTATACAATAGTTTCATTCTTTACGTTCAACTCGGTTTGCGTGAATACGGGTATCGGTCGATTCGATCATCGGACAACTCGACCAAGTTCTTCAGGTGATTCGTTATTGCGCGAAGCCAAGTAAAGCGAATGCGAGCATCGACCCGGCCTGCCAGAGGCGGGAAGGTCTTGCGTCTGTTGGGAAGTGGGGCGAACGTGCCGGAGACGTGTCAGGGCATGACCTATGGACGGTGGCAGTGACCTGTATGTCGTAACTTTTTCTCCCACAGCCTGTTGTCGCCTTCGACATCCACGCCCGTCATGTCGCACACCTCCTAGTTCTATTTCTTCCCCTGTGTAGGTGAGGCAAGTCAAGGTACAGGGTCAGACCACGAACTTGTATTACCGGACTGCTGCCAGACTATTTTTTCCCCAGTTAACTGCGAAAACGAGGCATGAGGAGACAAAGTTTATTCACATTCTTTGTTTAGGCTCACCGAGACTAGCAACGGATCACTTCGCAAGAAAAAGAAGCAACAACATACATTTCATTTAGCTTTTGTTGTTTTTTTTTTTTTTTTTTTTTTTTTTTTTTTTTTAACTGAAGATGTGGGATTTTATATCGAAAGGACTTCTCCATCTTTTTTTTTTATATACTGCTGAGTTTTGTCGATGTGTCCATAGATGGTGATACTAAAACCAACGTTTGTGATGCTGTAGCGAGACAAGATTTCCAACCAAGAATCTCGTTCCAAGCGAGGTGTGCGTCTTGTTGTAAGGACAGAACCGAACTCAGCGAGAGTCAATGGTCTGTGCATACTACAAAATTAAATTTAACAGTTGAGAAACACAGATTTATTTTTGGTTTTGATAAAAAAAAAATACCACGAAAATGTCTGCTAAATCATTCAGCAACACTAGAAGACCCAGCGTCTGTATTCCTCACAGGAACAGACGCGGCAGCTAACATGGCCGCCACTCTTGCCTATTTCTGTTGATAGTCAGCAGGACCTGTACAGAACGACCAGTCCAGTCTTTGACTGTCTTAAGCAAGTTCAACCGACCTTCACACCCGACCGACCTCCAAAAACATCCCCGCACCTCCACCCTGTGACTACTTGACCCCCTCGTGCTCTCCTTCGGTTACAGATTCGTCGTCCGGTCTGTAATTACCCCCAGCACGCACACCGCCAGCCTGTACCTGTCCTGTGTGCGTGTGTTAGGTGTGTATGCGTGCCATCTTCCATACTTCCATACACATATACAATGTTTCATGCTACTATACTAGTGCCACTGTAATGCCACCTTTTCCAAAATGTATTGCACATATAGATATTACATATTGCATTACAAAAGTGCACAATGATTCAAACAAATAATATTTTGTAGCCATAAGTAGGTCTGATAAGCATGTGGAATAAGACACCCCTACATAGATACTTTAGAAACATCAGTTCCACTCTGTGCTGCGTGTACCTTGCTTGACTGTTTCAAAACTCGAAATGAATAGCTCACTAACAGTATAAGAACAGTCACATAAGATGACTTGTGTAGTAGCTACAGAAGTATTAGCATTGGTTTTAAAATACAATCATAGACATGCGCGAACAGAATCTCTGCAATCTTTGAGGATAAGTGTACATAGCATATCAAACATATATTTCTTTTCTCACTACAGCAAGCATTAAATGCTGTTGTTCGTTTTCCTTCCATAATCTGAAAAGACAAAAATGTTTCTAAGGATTTTGTACCCATGGTTATCACTCAAAACTTAGAAAAGTATCCATGATTTATAATTTTAATTGTATGTGTCTCTAGTTCTCTCACATACATTCAGATTCAACTTTGAATATTTGAACTTCAAACAATTTTTCTTGCTGCACTTTCTAAACGGAGGAAAATAAACTAAAAATAAAATAATGTATATCTATGTATATTTAATTGTTCTTAATTTTCTGTTGTTTTGGAGGGTTTGGTAGTTGGCTGGTTATGCTTAAGGGTAGTCAACAGTTATTTACTCGACTTCGATATGTTTAGGGTTTTTTTTTTAACTTGAGCCCTGTTATTTCTCTTTTAACTGCTAAATTTCAACCCTTTTCTTCGAACTGCTGACACTGAATAGAAGACCTTGTCGGCGGGTGGATTAAAACAGGTCGGCGATGCTGGACTGCGCCGCGGTCTGAAACTGCGAAACTGTGCCTTGATACCACGTGACCATTCGGTTGAACACGGGTGTGCCGGGTGGATGATTATGGATTGGTCGGAAAGAGTACAATGGCGCACAGTCTCGCCCCACTTGCTGTATCTCAGGTGTTTCATCTCCATTGGAGCTTTGATTTTGCTGTGACATCGTTTATCGACGTTGTCAGGCACAGGTGGTCGTCTGCTTCTCTCAAACAGCTTCATCAAACAGTGATGAAGGCTTGGAGACTTACATTCTAAAAAAAGCTCTTCACTGTACAGAGAATAATGAAGGGTACAACAGCGTGCAAAGACATAAGTGTAGAGAACATCCAGCCTACAAACAAATGTGAGATCCGGCGACAGCGAGACAATCACCTGCAGACGACTGTTGGATCATTGTTTTTTCATGAAAGGTGAGCAAATTTTTGTTGTGGATTATGAGTGTGGCTTTAATTGCATATTTACAACTGTCTTTAAAAGGTAGAACTGACACAGTGTAGTGAGTAGTTAACTTTTTTAATTTATTTAACAAAAACACTCGTAGTCCAACTATGTAGTTTCAAGTGGCTGTAGTTAAGTAGAAATTAATGGTGAAGTGATAACCCCCCTGACAAGGGTAGTTGTCTAAAATTGGCTACCCAGTCGCTTTACACACACTCACACCACTGACACTTATCTGATGTGACATCTGATCTGGACGGCAGGTGACACAAACCAGGTTGGGTTAGTGCTGTGTAAAATATGCTGGTGTATAGATGGGGGTGATAAGGTCTGTTTGTCTTGTTAAAATTTATTTTTGCTCCAGCATTTACTATAATATTTGTACTTTTACTATTTTACTTGTTAACTCTAACCACATGTTTTCTTGTACGTCTCGTTAAGCAGTTATTATACACTTTGTCAAGCTTAATGAAAGCAGATACCGAGACGTACAAGAAAACTTGTGGTTAGAGTGAACAAGTAAAAAAGTAAAAGTAAAAATATTATAGTAAATCGGCGAAGAAAAGAAAAAAATAATGGCTATGCAGTTAGAGCAACGATAACGAAGTGAAGTTTCGCTTCATGCGCATGCGCAGACTATACTGAGAAGTTTTGTCCTGCTAGGAAGTTTCATCCTGTTACACAGGTCGGGTAAAGAGGGCAGGAGACCCTAGGATACAGGGCAAAGGTGAGAGCTAAGCTTCATGAAGAGCTTGAGTGTGTGGTGTGGAGGTTTCGCTTTAGCAAGGCGATATTTATTGTGGCAGTTTTTGTTTTTGTTTTTTTTGTTTTTGTTTTTTTTTCATCTGAACGAGGGAAGGTAGGTGGAGATCACATAACCCGAGCAATAACACTCCTTTCTCACCCGAGTTCTTGCTGTTGTCGTTTAGAAAGCTGAAGTGAAACCGTTTGCAACTGAACATTACCGTCAGGGTTAGGACCGACAATTGAATGTATTCTCCATAAAAAGAGAGAAAAATAAGGAAGATAAAGTTGAACAGCGGAAATGACCCAAACATAAAGACAACTGAATTTTAAAACTTTAGTTTTTTTTTTCTCTCTGTCTTTATCTCTCTTTATCTTTCTTTACTCATAAGGGATGATAATAATCAATATTTTCAGTTTATTACTCTGGTGACTGACAAAATACATCTGTGTTTGGGTGCAATGTTCGTATCTTTACAAATCGGCAACAATTCACACCTGTAATACAATGAGATAATAATTTACTATCATGTTAGCATTTTCAAAACTGAAATTGTTGTAACCACGGTACAGCTCCACAGGACAAATGCATTGTCTCTATAGACATCCAGTCTAAACCTGCGAGACCCACTCGTATGTTAAAACGGATTTTTATCTTGCTTACTTTACATTTTGTTATTCTGTGATATCAATTGTAAGATCAGTAGTTGTGTTAATTTTTGTGGTTCCATTGTCATACTGGTGAGTTTGCTTTGTACTCAAAACTTGGGGGGATGCACACACAGACCGGGTATGTAAGCACGGACTATTAGTACAATTAGACAATTAGTAGGTCATAATAAATCTTAACGTGCAGATGAAAGTAGATCACTTATTTAATATAACATCAAAACATTACCATACAGATACTATCTAAACATTGATAAAACTCACAGTATATTAGGAGAATAATTCCAAAGAAGGTTTTTAAAAATAATTTAAAGATTGCACACGCATTTCTATTTTAAATTATCTACTTTTAGCATTTTTAGATGTAATTATTGAAGTACAGTATTACATTTCACTTTTTTTCAAAGTCAAATGCCTGTCATTTTGCAAAGTTTTGATGGTGATACTTCGACTGTATGTTTTACTGCAGTTACTGTCCTCCATTATAATACATAATAAATATAAAATAAATTATGTAGGTATAGAAGCGTTCTCAAAGTAGTCGCAAATGTTGTATATTTGATGACAGAGGGGGGAAGTTTGCTTCGCTACACGGGTATCGAAGCAGTGTGCCTGTCAGTCTGGAAGCTAGAGGTCTAGCCTACTAACCTATCTGCTATTCACTAATCAACATCCAGTGACAAGGCTACAACAAGTGCTCCCACGCCGACAACATGATACCGCTGCTTGCGACTCCTCAGCGCATTTTTTTAAAACTTGTGAATGCCTGTACAAGAGAACCAAAAGCCAAAAATGGCTTGAACAATGATATGACTTTAAAAATAATTAACTTAAGTTGAAATTATTTATAAATGTATAAGCAGTAATAATAAAAGTGATCCAATGAAATGTCAAGTAAACAATGCCATAAAAATACATAAAGTAAAATACAGACACCACTTTATTTACGAACATTTGAGTTGCGAACTTTCGGACATACGAACAATCCACACCAGTTAAAATTGTGTGGTTAAAATTATTTTTTGCAAACCACCCACAAGTCCGAATTTTGAGGTGTGCGCCTTCTTGTGGCTTTGGACCACCCGCACGTAGCCAACGCCTACCCCTCCCCCACGTTTTGGTAATATGCTCGTAATAATAAATACATTTTGGTAATTTAGTATTACTCTCAAAGGGTTCCTCTTCTTTGGAGACACAGTGGACACCCACTGATCTTGTCAGCAGCATGTCACCGTGTTCCCTCCCCTGTCCTCCACTGAAGCTGCGGAACACACTAACGGCAAAGAAAAGTCGTCTTTAACGAGTGCTCAAAGTAAAAGAATTCAAGTTTTCAAAACAAAATTATGTACATTTTTAAATGAGAGAAGTTACGAATTTGAAATATGTTTTCAAGCGTGATTTCCGACAAGTATGCAAGCATGCGTGCCAGAACACGATCGTCAGAACAAAGGTGCGGTACGCCCGTGGTTACCGATGTTTATTTACTGTCTCTAAGGGGAGTGGCCGTGAACGCCCCCTGTTCAAGCTCTCACATCAACGTGTAATACTGAGACGCGTTGCATAGGCCTAGCCAATCGAGCGAAGCTAGCCACAAGAGCCAAAGGTTGCACACCGCACCCTATGATCTAGCCAAGCTATTCCCGAGCGTAGCGAAGCTATCCCCTATACTAAGGTAACACTACGTGAGACTGATCGGGGAAGGCCCCGAGATGAACATTGTGTGTATCTCTAGCTGTGTGTCGCCTATAGAATATTGTGTTGAGGCGAGTTATTATTTATGCACATGTGTTTTTGCAATCTGTAAAGTCCTGAGCCACTCCACAACTTGATAACACTGTTTGTGCATCCTCCGGAAGTCGTTTTGTTGTGTTTTGAAAAAATGCGTATTTGTCTGGTGCGATTGTTTTGTAGAGCCACCCGAGTGTGACAAGCAGTGATCAGTTTTCTCATTCGACAACAAACTTCAGCCACGTGTCCCTTTCTGTGCAGGCCACAGCGATGATAAGGAAGCGGAAAGTCTGTGTGGTGTTGACACTTATCACCGTGGTTGTCATCTTCCTGGTCATCGTCGCTCACCACAGCTTCAACAGGTCCGTGGTGGAAATACAGTCCGGGCTCCAATGGACAACGGATGGAAGTCCGTCTTTACCCAATGTAGTGACCATCCAGATCAACATTTCTGAACTTATAAACAGGTACGGACTTTGCACCCACAATCTCCTCTGTTGCCTCTTCAGCTGTAAACAAGTGACACTTGGGAAGTGCTCTCTGTGTGAGATGTTTAGTTGAAATGCTACCACATGGGATTTCATTATTGTCCTCAGGGGGAACTGTTTACACGATAGTTCAGGGGGAATAATTTCCGAGGTAAAGACATTATTATAAAGATTGTAGCACAGATTGTTAAACACAACAGAGCAATAATAGTCGCTCCTAAACCTTTTTGCACCGGATGCGACAATGAAAAAAAAAACATCGATAAGGCGTCCAGGTGTGCTTCTTCCGGAAAAGTCATTGAAGCACCTTAAATGAATTATTTTTCAAGCTTTTTTCCTTTTATGAAAGGTATTGATATGTAATTAAAGATAAATTTAATGGTTTAGTGTTAGAGCGCAGGGTGTTCTTGTGGTCTTTGGTTTGTGTACTTGTAATTTGTCTGTATATTTAATTCATTGGTTGTTGACACTGAAAGGTTATAAATCTCTATGTGTGTGTGTGTGCTACTACACGCCTTGATAACTATGATAACTAAGCTTTCTAAATCGACTTTATTATCATGCTGCTTGTGTTTCCTTTGTAATCCTCATATCCTTCGTCATCGGTGATGATTCTCACCTTCTGATCAGACTTATCAGGTGTAAAAACAACTTGACGGGGTAGATAAGGAACGAAGAAGTCTCACCTGTAAACAACTATGACTAGTTGATATCGGGTATTTGCTTTGTCACATTCGTAGTCCTAACTAATTGTTATATTATTCATTCACACAGACGATTAATAGGTTCCTCGGTCAAAAATAAATAGAACAGACGGGCATACCCGACACCCAGCTGACATTGTTTACAGTCTAATGGTTGTCTGACTTGCTTACACCTCATTTGCCGCTAGGGGCGCTGCTGGAAACTAAATGTCGCCACAGGCCCCACGATGGAAAAGCTCATAAAATCGCCTATTAACACCGGTGTGATGAAGCTGCAGGAGTAGGACTGGGATAGCTAGACCGGGGGACAGGGGACACTGTTTTCTGGCCCTCTACACCTCACTTCCACCCTCTCTCGATGAGACTAATTAGCTTTTGTTGTTTATTGCAGGTGCCTTCAAGAAGGAGAGATATTTCAAAACAACAATTTATCCTTCCTACAGCAATGTGTCAAGAGAGCACCAAGTGCAATAACTCTTCCGAAGCTTGAGCAGCTGGGGACTCACACTAATCCAGGTGCAAACAAACGAACAAACAAACAAACAAACAAACAAAACAAACAAACAAACAAACAAACAAACTCTTTTGTTAGTAGTTTGACCTCCTGAAGGTAGCGCACTACTCACATCGTCTTACACAGTCGTGTCTGAAACATAGGATTAAACCAGGCTTTCTTCCACTCCATGCTTATTCACAGATCACGTGGTTATTTTAAATTTTATTCTAGCCACACACTTGCTGATGCTTGCAACATTTCTCAATGGGCAAATGGAATTGTCTTAATTAATGGAGTTTTAAACACTTCGAATAAATACGACAAAAAAGTTAATATCTTAACTGGAGAGGACGAACGTTTGACAGTTGTGATTGTTCAGGATGCGCTACTAACAGAATACAAATGTTGGACAGGTGAGAATCAAACCAAGGCCCTGTACCCTCTGAGTACGGAGCGAGAGACTGCGAGGCGGAGAGTAGAATCAACGGCGAGAGAGGTCTTCTACTTCATCACTGCCAAGATGGACGCACTCAGCCACGGAAACTTCTCCTTAAACGAACTTACGAAGCAGTTTATAAACAACACGAGGACAGAACTTGAAGACTACAAAAGGTAAATAATCTCTAAAAAAAAAAAACTAAAAAATATGTCATTAATTCAATTACTTTTATTTACTTAATAGACATAAATTTTTTATGTAGCAAATACAAATAAGACCTTCTAGTCAACGGACGGAATGAAAGCCAGAAAATGTTCTGTAAGACTGAGAGGAGGTTACTGTAGCAAAAACCACTTTAAATCCGGGTCACCAAGTACGTTCTGCAAGTTTTTCCTACAAAACACGTGAACAGATTTGTAGGTGAAAATTACAATTTATTAATTGTAGCGAAACCTTTTCTTCCTGCGTCTGCCATATAAAATGTTATGCGAGTGTACCTTGAAGTTTAGCTCTGTGTCCAGGTCGTTGTCCAATGATCTTCACCAGCTGAGTCACGTGGACGAGGACGATGAGTGGCGGGTCAGTGAGTCCAAACAACTCGGGGACCTCGTGCTGCGCCGTCTGCTCGCTCTACAGGTGAGAGATGTGTGCATGTCCCGCACTGCCTCTCATCAGCTCACTAAACGATCGCAAACTAATGTTAAATAATGATCCAGGGGCGAGTGTGTTTAGCCCAGCACAGGGGCAGGTCACCGAGCAGCCAAACACAACAGGGATAAACATTACACAAGAAATATCTTATCAGTGACCTCCCTTATGTCTTCTCGTAATCTGGATAATCTACCTACCCGAAAGTGTTTGTTAGTGGACATGTTTCTCCTTCCCCTGTTTGAAATTTATATCCCGGAAGATAATATATGTGGGTGAGTTATAGCTGCACCTACTTGAAAGTGTTTGTAAGTAGACAGGTTTTTCCTTCCCCTATTTGAAATTTATATCCGTGAAGATGGTCATAGGGTAGGTTAAGGTGGAGGAAAAATTTGTGTAAATGGTCAGGAATATGTTTGTTGGGATATGTATATTGATGTATGCGGTGGTTTTTTTTTTTTTTTTTTTTTTTTTGCTGTAATATTGTTTAAACAGCTACTACTAGCGGGTGAGTTTTTTTTGTTTTTTTTTTGAGGGGGAGTGGGGTCTGAATAAGGGTCCAAAAACATAAGATCATCACCCAGGGCTAAATATGGTGACTATTTTATGTCACCTTCCCTTAAATTTCCTTTGTGCTTGTTTGTTTATTTTTTGTTCGTATTTTTTGCTATGTTTTTTGTGCTTTTTGTCTGAGTTCTTGTCAAGCTGGTTTTTTGTCGTGCCTGGGCTTGCCCCACATTTATGGGTATGCTTTTTTAATATAAGTTTACTCACTAATATTCATATTTCATCCTTGTTGCATTATATGCTGTCACTTTTGGTAAATATATTTAGCCACTGCTGTACACTGTATTATTTCATACCTTCTAATTATATGAATTTTAGAGCAGGTTTGCAGAAACAGTTAGTAGAGGCAGAACAAAAAGTACAGAAATGGAGCTTATATTGGTTTAAGTACCAATTGGTTTTAGCTGCTGCTAATTGTACCTTTCTATTCACTCCAACATGAGTACAGACTTACAACTTACTTTTGCATCAATGAATTGTCAGGGACTAGGGGATATGCGAAAAAGGAGAGATGTGTTTCATTACTTACGGAATAAGTCTTATTCAATCTACCTGTTACAGGACACACATTTCGAACATAAACAGGAAAAAATGATTGCCGCAGAATGGGGTCACTCCTGCATATTCGCATCATATACTTCTTCCTCCAGGGGGGTAGCAATTCTATTTAATAATAACTTTGAATTTTCAATTTAAAAAGTTTATAAAGATAATGGAGGAAATTATGTGATGGCAGTGATAAAAACATTAGAGAAAGAGTTTTTAATTGGTAGTGTTTATGGGCCAAATAAAGACGACACAAAATTCTATTCTCAGTTAGAAGAATATGTTAAACAGATAGGAGTAGAAAATATTGTTATTGGAGGAGATTGGAACATTGTTTTGAACTTTCAACTTGACTGTCATAATTACAAACATAACAATAATATTAAAGGGCAAGAACAAGTTGATAAGATGATGACAAATATGGATCTAGTAGACATATGGCGCGAACTAAACCCAGAAGCACTAAGATATACTTGGCGTAGGAAAAGACCATTCCAACAGAGTAGATTAGATTTTTTCCTTGTCGGATTCGCTCTCAAATTTGGTTATGGATGCAAATATTACTCCGGGCTACCGTACGGACCATTCACTGATTACTTTGTCATTAGCTACAGAACAAGAGGAAAGGAGATTTAATCTATGGAAGCTAAACTCTTCACATCTGAAGGACAAAGACTATCTAACCCAAATAAATACTGTCATTAAAGAAGTGACAGAAGAGTACTCAGTGTTCCCATATGACAGGGAGAATTTAGCAAATATTCACCCAATGGAAATACAGTTTGTAGTGTCTGATCAAACATTCCTAGATACTATGCTAATGAAAATTAGAATGAAAACAATAACCTACTCTAGCAAGAAAAAAAAAGAAATAATGATAAAGAAAAAATATTAGAAAAAGAAATTACACGGTTAGAAATTAAAGATAAGTTAAAAGAAGAAGAAGTCCTTGAACTTGAAAAGAATAAAAGTGAACTCATTAGTTTAAGAGAAAAAAGAATGGAGGGTGTACTGATTCGCTCCAGGGCAAAGTGGATAGCAGAAGGAGAGAAAGTAAGTAATTACTTCTGTTCACTGGAAAAACGTAATTATGTAAGCAAGCAAATTCGAAAATTACAGAAGCAAAATGGGGAAAGTATTAGAAAAACTGAAGAAATAAGAGCAGAAGTGCGAGATTTCTTTTCCAACCTGTACTCAGAGAGAGCTGTTCAGGACTTTAGCTTTACTAATATCCAAGAGGATATACCTAAACTTACACAACTTGAACTCAATCTGTTGGATGGAAATATCACTTTAGAAGAAGCGAGCCAGGCAGTTAAAAATATGGGTAATGGGAAAAGCCCAGGGAGTGATGGATTCACTGTGGAATTTTTTAAGGTCTTTTGGAAGCAACTTGGACCTTTCATTGTTAGATCTCTGAATGAAGGGTTTAGTAAGGGTGAATTATCCTCTACACAAAAAGAAGGTGTAATCATATGCATTCCCAAAGTAGATAAACCTAGAGACCAAATTAAAAACTGGAGACCAATTACTTTACTAAATGTGGTATATAAGATTGGCTCAACATGCATTGCAAACAGAATGAAAAAAGTTTTATCATCCCTAATTCATGAAGACCAATCTGGTTTTGTCTGCGGGAGATACTTAGGGGATAATGTTAGGCTGATATACGATTTGATTGAACATTTGGATAAAAATAAAGAACCTGGTTTGTTGGTATGTCTTGATTTTGAAAAAGCATTCGATAGTATCAGCTGGAGCTTCATGCTGAAAGTTTTGAATTTTTTTGGTTTTAGTTCACAGTTTTGTAAGTGGATAAGCACTTTCTACACAAATATCAAGTCTAGTGTGTCAGTTAATGGCACATTGTCTGAATGGTTCTATGTTAGAAGACGATGCCGTCAGGGGGACCCAATTTCCCCTTATATATTCATCTTATGTGTAGAAATTCTAGCTATTTTGATTAGAAAAAATAAATGCATAAAAGGTATAAAAATACAAAACAGCGAAACAAAAATTGTACAATATGCAGATGACACAGAATTGACTTTAGAGGGTGATAGTCTTTTGAAGAATCAATGGATACATTAAAATTGGTCGAAAAAATATCTGGTTTAGTTCTGAACACTGAAAAATCAAGTGCAATATGGCTGGGAAGCAAAGCAAATTCAGCAGCTAAGTATTTACCCCATTTACAGATGCAGTGGAACCCAGGAGAGTTCAAAATTCTTGGTATTTGGTTTACTAATAGTCTAAAAGCATGTATAAAGTTAAATGATGATAGTAAGCTAGCCGAAATTAGAACATTGTACAAGATTTGGCTGAAAAGACAGTTAACTCCATTAGGAAGAGTAGCAATACTCAAGTCCTTAATCTTGTCAAAATTAACACACTTATGGTTATTGTTGCCAAATCCCCCAGATCATATTGTTAACAACATTCAAAAATCTATATTTCAGTTTGTGTGGGGTGGAAAAAAAGATAAAATTAGCAGAAAAGTGTCTACTAAAAAAGTATATAATGGGGGGGTTGACATACCTGATGTTAGAACTCATATGAATGCCTTAAAACTAACATGGTTGCGGAACATAAAGAAAACCAGTCATAGTTGGAAAATGATTATTATGTCCTCACATAAAATGCTAAATTACCTAGACAAACTTGGCCCAGCAGTTGGCTCTTTTGTAACTGTAAATAGTTTCTGGAAGGATGTTTTAAAAGCGTACGAGATATTTGGAGAAAGTGTTGTGTGTAAACATATTGAAGAGATTATATCAGAGCCTATTTTTTGTAACAATAAAATTAAGATTGGGAATAAACCATTTCTGTATAGAAGTTGGGTAGACAAAGGGATATATTTAATTAAACACTTGCTGGATGAAAGAGGTAATTTTCTATCATGTCAAGATGTTAAAAGGATATATGATGTAAACATTAATTTTGTCTCTCTAAATGGTTGCATAGAAGCCATAAAGGAATATATGCATCAAGACAGAGAGAATGCAACTGATCCATCACCACTTGCCTATGATACAAATAAAACTCTTAGTGTAATTCAAGCTGTACAGAAAGGTGCAAGACTGTATTATGATAACATGGTAACTAATACACATGTGCCTAACTGTTGCTCAAAATGGGATACAGATACAAGACTAAATAGAAATGTAGATTGGCACATTATCTTCAGGAAAGTAGCCAAGATTAAAGATATTAAATTAAAATGGCTCCAAATCAGAGTCTTGCATAGAATACTGGGCACAAAAATAGCTTTATTTAATATGGGTCTAGAAATTGATGATTTTTGTAACCACTGTAGATGTGAAAAAGAAAACATTCAACATATTTTTTGGAAATGTGTTCAAGATTTCTGGGAAAACTTTCAAAATTATGTGTCAAATAAATGTGGGATTATGACAAGGATGATATTATGTGAACACCTGGTTTTATTTGGATGCAGAAATAACTTTAAGACAGACGATGTACTGGATTTAATCTTACTACTTGCTAAATTATACATATACTCTTGCAGATTCAAAAAAACCACACCTCAGTTACAACCATTCATTCAGATACTGCAATATAGATATAAAATTGAAATTTTTAATGCTCGCCTGGAAATGAAAGAAGAAAAAGTTGTACAACTTTGGCTACCTTATATGAAACTTGTTGACCAAAACTTAAGCAGTGACTAGACTTTCATACATGTTGACATACACTACCTTATATGTCTTTTATATTGTTATATATGGTATAGTGCAATGGAGTGAATGGCTTAAACATAGAATATGCCATATGATTAATAGGTAAATGAAGAATAAATGTTTATATATTCAAAAAATAAATAAAATAATGTGTAAATAAGAATAAGGAGAAAAATAAATGTTTATATATGTGAAATAGAAGGCTAGTTGTTAGATACTAGACAGTATATTGAAATTACTTTAAATCAGAGTTCTGCACAAAATGTTGGGGACAAAAATGCCTGGCACTATTTAATGTTTGTGATATTGTTATGTATACTCGTTATAATTCAAGGAATATGATTTTGATGATTTTGTCATGTAAATGTAATGTGTTAATGTAAAATAAATGTTATTAAAAAAAATGTTAAATAATGGTTCTTGTGTATTAATCTGTTTGTAACGCTCTCTCTGTATGAGATCCTTAAGCTTCATTAATTTAGTTGAATAAAAATAAAGATGAAGACTCATTTTGCAGAACCCACAGGACTGCAGCAAAGCGAAACTTGTCGTCTACAACTTGGGGAGACCCTACGGCTTTGGCAGCATGTTGCACGAGGCGACGATGTGTCTGTTGACGGCCTACGCCACACACCGGACACTTGTTCTCACAACCAACGGCTGGGGATTCACCCCGAGCACCTGGGACACCTTCATGATGCCGCTGTCTACTGTACAGCTAATGACACTAGAGACAGTGAGTGACCAGTCCTATGGACATCTCTGTGTGGCGGCAAGCAGCGTCAGTACCTAAACAAGGGTGGTGATAAACAGCCGTTAGCTAGCTGATTAACTGATTGCTACACCATAACCAAAAGCCAATGATTGCAGCAGTCATTGCTGTAAGGCAGTCATCTATGACATCTTTACTGTCCAGTCGACATCAAGGCGTCATCGGAGATGTTGTATTCCAACTGCAGCGACTCTTCTGAAGGATGACAGTCACCTGCATATAGCTTTATAACAATCGAAATCCAAAACTTTTTAATAATAGACACACATGATATTTTACAGAAGCATTTTCGATGTCTGTGTCTTCTTGACTTTCTTGTATACCATCTGTTTATTATCATTCATGTATCAAATATATACACACAGACCCACATACACACAAAACAAAGGGGAAATTATTTGTGTGCATGTGAAATGAATATTTGTCGTTATGTGCATTGGTATAACTATGTGTCTGACTCAATATATTTTATAAAGAAAAGTTCCTGACTTACTATTGGCTGTGTGTTCACAACAGTGGACCCTAAGAATCAGACAGCTTCAGCTCGCGTCGTTCAACTGCAAAGTCTGATAGGAGACTGGAACAATTCACCTGCCAAGTTTCGTCCTCGCGCCATCCCAGCAGACCTGGCCAAGAGGTTAAAGGCCTTCTCACGGTGACCCCCCGGCCTGGTGGGTCGGTCAGCTGGTCAGCTTCCTCCTGCGTCCTCAGCCTCACTTGCAGCAGACCATCGAGACACAAGGCGAGAAAATGGGATTTCAACGTCCTATCGTGGGGTGAGACACACACACACACTTTACTGGGCAAGCGGTTTGGTTGACTGGTTTGTTTCTTCGCATGTTTACATCATTGTTAGAGACGAAAAAAACTTTACTTCGTCAAAAACTGTATTTACGACATTCACACTAGGTTGAAAAATGGATTTATTGAAATGTTGCCCCCAGTTAGGTGTCAGCAATTCTCGTCACTCGCCCAACATTTCTGCATAGCGATTTATGGTCCTGATAACGAGTTGGGATAACTCGGTAAAAAATCACAGTTCACTGCTTTGCCTCCCTTATGATCTGATTTCATTCATCTTACAGCCTTCAGGTGAGACGGACAGACAAGGTGAATGTCGAGGCGGTGTACCACAGTCTGGAGGAGTACATGAAGCACGTGGAGGAGTATTACGACCTGAGACAGCAGCACGAGGACATCAAAGAACGCCGACTGTTTGTGGCCACCGATGACCCATCAGTGTTTCCAGAACTTCAAAAAAAGTAAATGTTTACTGTCATGGTTACAGTCAGTATAATACAAAATGATAAAAAGTAATTTTATGGCTGTCTGGCTTCCTGGCAGTGAGGGACGAGTGATGGACACTGCCATCATACAAAGCTTAACCGGAAAAGTGTGTGAGGTCTCTAAGACCTTACTCTCTAACGACCTCAAAAAGTTTCGGGAGAACTTTACATTTACTCATGCATGCATCTTTAGAAGTGAGTCATATATATATATACTAAAAGGCTAATAAGTAAGGAAGATTTATGAGCAGAGCCAAATCGTAGTGTACATGTCAAATCAGGATCTGCAGCTTCATCATCTGTTTGTCCCTCAGTCGAGGACATAGATATATCGTCAATAAAACTGTTTGTACAGGTACCCGGGGTATAACATCAGCGGTGTGGAGGGCAGTGCAGACTCAGCGTTCTGTCAAATCCCGCTACACGAGAGATGGACTGAGTGCAGTACTAGTGGACCTGCACTTCCTGTCCATGTGTGACTTTGTCGTCTGCACCTTCACTTCAAATGTAAGGGAGCCTCGCACTGTGTGTGTGTGTGTGTTTGTGTGTAATTACCACCATTAAAAACATTTTATGCAATGTTTGTGTGTCACAGGTCTGTCGGGCCGTGTACGAACTGATGCAGACGAGACATGGCGACGCCTCCAGCAAGGTGTATTCTCTGGACTCCTCGGTGTATTTTTTAACAGACGGCGACATCCACTACAAACGAGCCGTTGTCAACCACCAAGCGACATCCAACGAAGAAATCTCCCTTCAAGTTGGAGACCTCGTACAAGTTCAAACCTACGTTTTCCGTAGCAATGACCGACAATTTCGTTGGTAACCTGAGGAACGGCTCCAGTGTCGGCATCAACACACGGACTGGAAAACGAGGACTTTTCCCCTCCTACAAGGTGGTGGATGAAATTGTAGAAGAAAACATGGGCTAGACAAGCATAGTGTGTAATTTAAACAGAGCTGTAGATGTTACTAAATATTTGTTGTGTCGCTAATACGACAAGGTTTTCGGTTTTTAATACATATTATTCCAGTTGATACTTTGTGTGTTTTGGATTTTGTGATGTGGATTTTTTTTTATAAAATAGGATATTTAAATCAGCAGCTACAGGAAAATACACATTGACTGTCACATATCGCAGTCTACAGGTTGTTTCATGGCAATCATCAAAGTCTGTACACTCTCAAACCTGCCATAGTCTGTCATCATTGGGAACAGGCACAAGTCTTCCTTCACAATGAATCATGACTACTTATCGCTTGCGTGGCCATAAAAAAGCGGATATAAGCACAAAGTAAGAATGAAATAAAACCTGTTAATGAAGCCATGAAACTCCGGACTTGCCTCATATTGCGTTTTCACTGACTCTGCAAAACGCAATAATAATAATAAAATAACCAATAATAACCAATAATTTTTATTTTTATAGCACTTATTCCCACCATCAAAGACGGACTCAAAGCGCTTTATTAAAAAGGAAAACACACAAACATAATAACAATGGAGACTGGATCAAAACCAGTTGACTGAGGTTCCTGGAGATACCTGATGTCAATCATTGCAGATGGTGTGTACTCCACACAAAGCTTGCTGTGACAGCTTGACATTGTGAAGCAGCTGGAGGAAGATAATCAGAGTTTGAAGTCGACACTGTCCATTCATACATCTCAAATTAAAGTCATGGCAAGATGGCGCAGACGTGAAGAAACAAGAAACAAGAGCATAGAAGAAGCTATCACCGGATACTGAAGCCGAGAAGCGATTGCGAATAAAAGGTCTCCTTGATAATAATAATAAATTAAAAAAAAAACTAAAAACACTAACATAAATATTTTTTTTTAAAAACACACTTTCACATAAAATGAACTGAAAGGAGTAAAATCACTTTTTTTTCCTTAGGTCTCGGGATTTTCTTTAATACCTATAACTGAACTGAAGGCACTCTCTAAACGTTTAAAATCTGATCATCTACAGCCATAAAGACAAACTTTCTTTGACCAAAAAACAACAAAAAAAAAAAAACTGACGATGCACTTTCATTTCGTGACGTCACATCCTGCATCTCTCTTTTCTTACTGCTCCACTCGTCTTTGCAACTATCAGTCTTAACCATGATTAAGTACAGTAACACCTCCCGAACTAATAAGGTTTCATTTTCAGTTCATCAACCGTGCGACACTCAGATTCCCGCAGAGACAGTCGCCAGTTACACAGCAGGCAACCAGCAGTCAGCCAGACAGCCGGCCATTCGACAACAACATACACAAGCTGGCGTGCAATAAAAACAACTTTAGTCAAGTTTTCCCTTGTTTTGATAACTATGATGTGCTCCTCAAATTCATTTTCTTCAAAATTATCTTTTGGTGTAGCTGTAGTAAAGTAAAATTAAATAGAGAATGTGATCAAAACCGTTGCAACGATCGCTGCCCTGACTGTTGACTTCACAATCTTTTTATTGGTCTAGTCAACTTTAATCACATGGTAGCCTGATGGGATGGTAAGCAATTTTTTAATCAGTTAATATTTATTTACATTTTCTTTCGTACAATGGATGGTACATTAATTGTGTCGCGCTTGAGGACACAAAGACCTCGGTGTTACAATAGATGCATTGTCATCAACATGAAGAGAATGGGTATTAACGGAAATTCACTGATTGGCAACAGACCAGTAGTTGTTATACTACACAGACACAACAAATCACATCAATTAAAACAACAAACGATTCAAACTCTTTCCCACAAGAAATGTTTATTTTGGTAATCTTCTCAAAGAGATTTAAAGACGAATGACCTGCAGATTGGTGTTTTTCGCCAAACTAAGGCTTTACCACGGCAAAGTAGGTGACCCTGTAAAGTGAAAGTCTGCCAGAGACGAGATTCGAACCCAGATCAGATAATCCTCACTGTAGTGGTGACTTGCGCTAACCGTTGCACCACTGGACTGTCCTGGCTACCAAGTGAAGTGTTCAAGATTCAAGACTTTTTATTGTCACCCTTTAAGGGTATTGAGATATTAAAAATTTACACATACATATTTACACATATTCTTATCTTAATAAATAATATCTCCCATTCACATACACACACTCGCTGGTTGGCTTATGACCTCTAATCTAAAAAGAACAACAAAGAAACAATAACAAATTCTTTGTATCATTCACATATTCTTTCCTTCTTCAAGCCTTTTCGTGTATAAACACACTCTTGTTCTCTCACTCCTCTTGCTACATAAACTACACAGTCAAAAATCTCACAAACATGCACAACACAGAAAAAAAAAACCACACACACACACACACATGCACACCAACCCTAGACAGCCAAGATCTGAATACTTATGTAAAAGTTTGAGTGAGTGGTTGTGAGTCAGTTGACTCAGCAGACATTTTGCATGCAGTCTATGCTCTCTGCTCTGACCATTGTGAACCAAATCAGTTCATGACCCACTTGAACAATCACTGCCGGATGATCTGGTATACAGTTCCAACCATCCCTGATGTACCGAATCTACCAGCACCGCTAACTTTAAAGCAACAACAACCGAGCGAAATGATGTTTCAGCAAACGGAACAAGTGAAAAAAAGAAAAAGGAATAAAACTTGATGAAAAAGGTAATTATTACAAGCAATAAAATTACCGATTAGCTAGCAACCTCATCAATTACTTTTAGCACTTCACTGCAATCCTTAAAAAATTTGCAAATAAAGTTGGAAAACAGTGTCAACTTCATTAAAACAGTGTTCTTTAGAAATTTAATATCACTCTCAACAGGTTCCTCTTTGGAGACAGTTGATTTTGTCAGCAGCATGTCACCAGGAACTTGTATTACTGGACTTCTGGCTGACGATTGTTTTCCAATTAGCAACTAAAACGTGTGTACAAAACTTCCGGTTTAGTCACATTCATTGTTTAGGCTCGCCGAGACTAACAGCGGAAAACTTCGCAAGAGGCTAAGCGTTGGTCTTGGCAGACAGACAGCAGTCCACCTTTACACATCCGTTTGTTTTTTTTTTTTTTTTTTTTTTTTTTTTTACCGTGTTCCTCTGTCACCCACTTCAGCTGCGGGAACAGAAGAAGCATCGTCTTCAACGAATTCTTAAAGTGAAAGTAAAAATCTTTCAGCAGAAATGTCGACAATTGCTTAGTCATCTCTAGTTGTTGTTTTTTTATTAGTAGTACTATTTTTAGTAACAGTTGAGTAGTTTAGAATTTCTTTTTTTTTCTTTCTCCCCATGTTTTTCTGCGATATCATTAACAACCTGGTAACAAGGCAAAGACCTTAAGTTCTGATTTTCCAATGTATTTGTTAATGTCGACTGTGGCATCGTTCCTCAACTTAATTCTAATTCTCACTTAAAAACACAGTTGATCAGATTATAATTAGTACATTTTTGGTAGCAGCGCTACAGTTGTTGTGTAACCCTAATCTAGTCGTATGCCCCCATGTTCTCCTCTACGATTTCATCCACGGCCTTGTAGGAGGGGAACAGACCTCGTTTACCAGTCCGTCTGTTGATGCCAAATGTGGATCCGTTTCTTAAGTTACCGGCTAACACTCGAGACTTATCGGAGAAAAGATAAGACTCAATGTCGATGTAATCTCCAACTTGAAAAGAGAGTTCTCCGACGAACCTGGCTTCGTGGTTGGAAACAGCTCGCAGGTAGTGGATGTCATAGTATGTGAGATAATAGACTGAGGAGTCCAGAGAATACACCTTCATGGAGGCGTCGCCATGTCTGGTCTGTAGCAGCTCGTACACCGCCCGACAGATCTGTGATGTGTGAGAGTGAAAAAAGGTTTAAAAGTGATCACACACACACACACAAACATGCACACATACACACACACACACACACACACACACACACACACACACACACACACACACACACACACACACACAAACATGCACACATACATACAAACACACTCACACATACACAGAGCACAGCTCACTTTCGCACAGTGAAGCCTTACATTGGAAGAGTAGGTGCAGACGACAAAGTCACACATGGACAGGAAGTGCAGGTCCACGATTACTGTGCTCAGTCCATCTTTGCTAAAGCGGGATTTCATGGATGCTGTGTTTGCGCTGCCTTCCACCCAGCTAATATTATAGTGCGGGTACCTGGTACATACCATACATAGCTTCATCGGTGGATGAAAACGTGTATGGATTATTAAGATGAAAGGACTTGAACAATTTACAATCACAGTCTAATGGTGCTTTCTCCTATTTGAACAAGATACACATGTGTGGTAGTGCTGATACTAACCCAAGGTTATAATTTTACATGAAACTAATTATTTACAATCTTTCTAATAATCAGCTGCGCTTGTGACTGCAATTCAAGTACAAAAAAGCATCTATACGTGTATATAAATAAAGAATATAATTATGGCGAAAATCACCTCTTTAAAAAAGTGTATAATTCTCTGCCCTGGTTTATCCACCACACAAAACTCACTTTTTCGGAAATTCTGTGGTGACCGACGGGTCATCGGTGGCCACAAACACTCGGCGTTCTTTGATGTCCTCGTGCTGCTGTCGCAGGTCGTAATACTCCTCCACGTGCTTCATGTACTCCTCCAGACTGTGTAACGCCGCTTCATTGTTGATCTTGTCTGTCCGTCTTATTTGAATTCTGTACGAGGTATACAAATAGAAACAAAATGTGAACACGTCTGTTGTTTATATAAGCGGATGGGATTCGTTAGCTTTAGCCACCCTCTTGTCTTCAGGCAAGTCTTTAAAAACCAGGGATCAAACCACGTCTAGAAGAATATTTCACAGTTTTAACTTTCTAAGACTTCACTCACCCCACTATAGGACGTTTAAACTTCATTTTCTCGCCTTGTGTCTGGATGGTCTGCTGCAAGTGAGGCTGAGGACGCAGGAGGAAGCTGACCAGCTGACCGACCCACCAGGCCGGGGGGTCACCGTGGAAGGCCTTTAACCTCTTGGCCAGGTCTGCTGGGATGGCGAGAGGTCGAAACTTGGCCGGTGAGTGGTTCCACTCTCCTATCAAGGTTTTCAGCTCAACGACGCGGTCAGACGCTGTTTGATTCTTCGGGTGCACTGGTGAAAAAAAAACACTAAACACTTCACTCACGTGTTTTTTATCTTCTCATTTCCCTCTGTCACAACAGCTATCTTCGCACACTTGTTTAAGAAATCAGACTTCTCTAATGCTATTATCATCACCTGACAACTGTAGTGTTGTTTTTTACTAACCGAAGACCCTAGCTTTCCTTCACCATTGCTGTTTATGTTTGGGACTGACCACCGCCTGTCGCTAAACCGACACGTGCATCTACATGACCTGTGTGTTAATTCTCACTCACTGTCTCTGGTGTCATTAGTTGTACAGGTAGAAGACAGCGGCATCATGAAGGTGTCCCAGGTGCTCGGGGCGAATTTCCAGCCGTTGGCTGTGAGAACAAGTGTCCGGTGTGTGGCGTAGGCCGTCAACAGACACATCGTCGCCTCGTGCAACATGCTGCCGAAGCCGTAGGGTCTCCCAAGTTGCAGACGACAAGTTTCGCTTTGCTGCAGTCCTGTGGGTTCTGCAGATTGTATTTTTACTATAATTTTAGATGAAATAAATTAAATAACTTACACTAAAATCCATTTTGCCTAGTTGTACCTGCCTCAGCTTCCGGTCTATGAGGGGCTTAAATATGAAGCAAACATTGCCAAGCTGTATATAAGATCGCTTAAAGGTTTTATTTGGGTCCAGCACCGAGTTTACAAAATCAGTCTTACGTGAATAGATGCGTCCCTTTCATGGGTCCCTAACGAACCCCTTGCGGGCGAGAGCTGGGACCCTTTTTGGAAACTAGTTTGGGAACCAGGTCTGTTTTGGAAGCGGTGCCCTTAAGGAACCCACATGGGAATTTCCGAGAAACCCCATAAGCAGCCCGTCAATCTTCCCACGTGCAACCATCGTATGCTTTGAAAGCCTAGTTTGTAGCCCGCATCTAACCCTTCACCCAGCTTACATCCTTCCCCAATCTCACTCCTTTACCACCTCTAGTACACAGGTTGGCACAACATCAAGAAAGCACTGAACAGCTTTTCAAAATCTCTTGTTTCCTTCCGCTAAGTGCAATTAGTAGGGAAAGATAAAACTAAACAATTTTATTATTTGCAACAAAAACTATAAGGTTAGACAGTTTAATTTATTTACAGCAGAAGTTGTTTTTCAATAATGTATAACAAACTTTAATCAAAATATTTACATAAATTTACAGTTATTAATTATTTACAGCAGAAAAGTTATTTTTGAAATAAATATTTGCAACATAAAACTAAACAATTTATTTACATAGAAGATAAAATTTTATTTTGAAAAATAAGACCAAAAAAAAATCAACCCATCCGAGTGACCAGGTGATTCAGGGCGCATTTCTAAAATAAATTTCACACACAAATCATTCTCTTTAAAAACATATTTTTCCATTTTAGTAGGATGAAAGTACCATTACATAGAAATGAGTGGACACCCTTTCTTCAATATTACTCTAATTTTCTAACTTTTAAATATCAATTCTAACTCCAGCAGTGTACAGCAAACTGCGATTGTTGAAAAACTCATTACGTAGAAAATACCTTTCACATGTATTTGATTGTTTTTAGATTTCATAAATAAATAGGCCAGCTTTACAAAAATATTAATTACAAAAATAATTGTATAAAAAGCAAACAATGATTTTAAAATATAATGTAACAAGTGCCAGGATAGCAACAATTTCTTTTACACTTGATGTTTGATGCTGACATTTTTCTCATATTATAAATGTACTATGAACTTTTATCTATTTAAATACATTGATTATAAGTACCAAATAACACTTTTCTTGTTATTTATATAGTTTTTTTTATATATGTATATTGTAATTTTGTCTAACAATAATGAATAGTGCAGTTTGTAAACACAGTACCAGTAGCACTGACCTGTCTATGCTGTAGTTGTTTGTCAAGTGAAACTCGTTTTTCAGAAATCTTTCTTTCTTTTTCGAGCAATTTCATTCCGTTGAAAAACTGTCGGAACTGCATCTGGCAGAAGGTGTGTCTTTAAGGCCAAACCTAACTGCTTGCATATTCGGGTCCGGCTAGTAAAGCATTCCTCAACAAAATTCTTTGAACATAATGTGTCCCCCTCTTTGGGCTCACAGAGCTTTTTTAATTCTGGGTATTGAGCCTTTTTATTCGTATGACCCACTCTTTTTGTAAAGCTCTGTCCTTCGGAAACTGGTAAAAGGAAAATGTGGAATTTTTTCCCACCTTTTCATGGCAATCGGGTGCAGCACATTCTCGAGACATGGTTCTGTCTGGTAAACAGTTTTGGTCAAATACAACATTCTGCAAAACCTTCAACTTTCTTCTCATGAACAGACACGATATAGAATAGACGAGATTCAAATGGATCCTGCTCTTGACGAGATTCTAAGTAGTTTTATTTTGTCTTGAAAATCCCTTAGGGAACCCAAGACCTTCCCGTCTTTCTTGTAGGCTGGGGTAGAGCACGAGAGACACGATTTTTAGAGCTTTTCTTTATCTCGCTCTCTCAGTTACGACTGGTCGTTGTGGATTTTATCAAGATTTAATCGGAAGATTTGACTGACAATGAAATTTAGTAATTTTGATTATATAAATAACTTTCTCTTTTACTGCATAACCCGAACTGAGCAGAGGCAATCATCTATTGGGTTAAAGATCAGAATTTACTCGATCGACAGACTGTAAGTACATCAACATTGAGAGTTCTGTCCCTTCCCCTGACAGTCTCAGGGTATCAGCTCTCCTTGATATTGTTTATGTTTTGTGGTCGTGCTTTGATTTGGATAAAAATGTTGGACCATCATGTTTACATATGCTTCTGCTACGTTTCTTCCTCTTCTGGTTTGCAACAGGACGATATATATATATATAATGTTATTTTAAAGTGCGAACTGTTTAGATCTGTCGGCTGGATTCCATTCCGCCTGCTTCACTCTCTTCGGCAGCCACCTTGAGCTGCACTGAATAAACTGAAGTGATGATCACCATCTTGCAGTTTTATACAATAACATTTTTTCATATTCTAAAGATTATTCAATATCTTCCCAGTGGTCTCCTGATGTAACTCACCTTATTCTCCGTAATCGTTACGGTAGATCTACAGTTATCGCCCTTTACTGTCGGAACGCAGCGAGTCCTGGCATTGTTCTTTCTTCTACATCTTTGTTACTATTTTGTTAACTTGTTCTACATCTTTGTTACTATTTTGTTAACTTGTTCTACATCTTTGTTACTATTTTGTTAACTTGTTCTACATCATTGTTACTATTTTGTTAACTTATTCTACAACGTTGTTACTGTTTTATGATTTTGTTCAGCGTAATGGGTTCAACTTTGGATGAGGTATTGCGCTTTATAAATTCCCACCTATTATTATTATTATTATTATTAATATTATTATTATTAACCTTTTCCATAGTGCTAGTCCTTTTTCACATCCCTGATTTTCCAATATCATGTTACTGTCCGTTCTTGTTCTTGTTATTTGGTTCCTCTTTGTGTTTTCTGTATTTTATTTTATTCGTTTAGTATGACTGTTTATTCTTTGATAACATATATGTATTTGTTTTCCTGTCCCTCGTATGCTGTCCATGTTTCGTTCTTGATCTTGAGCGCGAAAAGCATGCTCCTTAGGAGTATGAGTATGCGCTTTACAAATTTTGGCATTTTATTATTTTTATTATTATTAATGGGCAACAATCATGGTCATTGCAGTCTACCTTGTGTTATCATTGATTCTCTGTGAGTAGGTTGGTGCATTTTAGTTAGTTTTTCAATGTGTACTACTGTTAATAAAATATAAACATATTTCAAATGCGTATTTGTCAAAGATAAACTTCTGTAACTTTTTTTGTTTAATAGATGGTACATTTCTAGCATTGCATTTTTATTTTATAGTTACAACTGACTGTTGATAATGACATTTTAGCATTAAATGATATAATATAAAAATTTGATATATATTTATCGATGTAAACACTTATTTAATTCTCATTTAGCTGCATGAAAAATTTATTCTTTCTTTACTTATACTCGCACTCATTTGTTTTAGACCCTCAATTCTATTTTAGTTGTGTGGAGCACGTACATCAATGGTGTCCTCACACTGTCACTTGTTCGTAGCATTATTATAAAAATCTTGTATTCCAAGTTATTATTTATTAACATTGCATGTACTTGTGCATTCGAAATGAAGAATTAAAGTAGATATCATGTCAGATTTCACTTTCAAACTATATATTTAGAGTAAAAAGCAGTTTCTCGGATACAGTTATTTTTTTCTAGGAGGGTAAGTATTTTCATAACCATATAGACTATGACTGACACATTTATTAAGCATGTAGAATATTACATTCAGAGTGAAGCATAATCGCACACATATACAAATGCAAGGACTGACAAGGGGCAGTGTAAGACAGCTACAAAGACATCTACCTGTTAAGACCACAGGTAGATGTTTCTCACCTGCAAATCATGGAGACGTCGCTGCACGAGTTCCCCAAGTCGCCT
This sequence comes from Pomacea canaliculata, assembly GCF_003073045.1. Classification (NCBI taxonomy): domain Eukaryota; kingdom Metazoa; phylum Mollusca; class Gastropoda; order Architaenioglossa; family Ampullariidae; genus Pomacea; species Pomacea canaliculata. The sequence goes on from NC_037599.1 coordinate 5,780,681, forward strand.
GGACTCGTTGTCTCGCCATTCCTCGTCTTTGTCCACGTGACGCAGCCGGTGAAGGTCACTGGACATCGCCCTTTAACGACAAAGATATTTTTTCCCTTATGATCACTACGACTTCATTGAGGATGGGCGTGGGATATACAAAGTAACAACAGGATTCAGAGGCAATGTAGTGGTAAGTGTGAAAAACAAATCAAATTAGTTTTATAGAGTCGACCAGGAGATGTGAGTGGTTATTTAATTTGTGCACTTGTAACGGGCAGCATTACAGCCGAGTAGGTCCTATTCTCTGCACTGACCAGTGATGATAAAAGGATGACAATGGAAGGATAGACACACTGGCCTGATGTCAGTCATGTCAGACTGTCTTGTATTGCACGAACAGCTTGTTGTGCCAGCTCGACATCAAAACTTTGTGAAGCATCAGAAGGGAGGTAATCAGTGTGAAGTCGACACTGCCATGTGTAGATCTCAAATCTAAGTAATGGCAAGATGGCGCAGATGTGCCAGTGTAAATAAAATGGCCAAGAAAGAGACTAAAAGTCGCTCGGACACAGAAATCCACACTGAACAAATATCATAACAGATGTACTGATGAGCATAAGACACAAAACTTCTGGCACATCAGCGGACAAATATGAAAGTCAGGGAAAGCCAGTTATGTAAAGGGACATCACTCTCACTCTCACGCTCTAATCATACCTAACTGGTTCAGTCAATGAACTTCCAGTATTATTTTGCAAACGGAGATTACAAAACTGATTCAAAAATCGGGGAAGAAAATTATATTTTATAATTGTTTACAGCTGAATATTGATTACCAAATAAAGAACAACTCACTTATTAACTCACTCACTCACTCACTCACTCACTCACTCACTCACTCACTCACTCACTCAAGGAGGCATTAACAGTCTCAGCTATCTGTGACCCTTATTACCTCTTCGCTCAGTCCATTTATCGCATAATATAATAATTAATAACACACAACACTCACTGCATACAACTCTGTTGTTATTTGTTCTTAGACTAACACCTTACTGTTTATATTCTTCAAGTTCTCTCTGTGTGTTGCTTATAAACTGCGTCGTGTTTCCATCAACCTTAAAAGATCCACTCTTGAGTGCGTCCATCTTGGCAGTGATGAAGTAGAAGACCTCTCTCGCCGTTGATTCTACTCTCCGTCTCGCAGTCTCTCGCTCCGTACTCAGAGGGTACAGGGCCTTGGTTTGATTGAAGTCTGTGTGACAGTCACATGTGAAGTTAGTATGACATCCTGGACAGCCAGCATTTTATCAAAGTGGTGTTAATACCAACAGACCAAAGCTTTTGTTGTCACAAACTTTATACCTGGATCACTGTGAGTGAGTAGTCGCTCGAGTTTCATCAGAGTTATGTCACCTGCAGCTTCCTTGAGACATTGCCGTGCCTTGTGTAACCCTTCGCTCAGTGTTGTCTCCCTTTGTTGAAGACATCTTCAGGAAACAGAGATCACACCAATAAACAAGAGATCAGTAATGTGGTGAATATTTGGATTTTATTGTTGATTTGTGTAGGCTTGAAGTGGGAATGAACAATCCTTTACAATCCTTACAGTCCAGTTTAGAAATGCTGACAGTAACTAGCCCTGCTACCTTAAAGTTATCAGGTACAGTTTGTGCCCCCGCGAGGTTGCTAAACAACAGGCCAGTCAACAAAAAATTGCTGCTAGTAATTAGTTTTACTATCTTAAGATTAGAGGGAGCAAACTGTATCCCCGCGTGGTTGCTAAACAACAGGCTAGGTGATATTTTGATTGTTGACGCCTTACCTGGAGCGGATGTTATGAAGTGAGGGATTCATTCTCCACATGCATAATAAACAGCGGTTAGAAACACTTTTATAACTCCGGAAATAAGAGGCTTTCACACAAATAAATAAATGATCGTTTCGATGTAGATTCTATTTTGAACTACCCCATAATTTAAAAGAGGCTTACTGGTCTTCAGTTCTGTTTTGAAGACAGACATGAAAACCTGTGTTGCAAACAGTTTATTTCTCCTACAGAAAATGTTTCACCTTTCGTGTTAACATTCATTCAAACTTTGCCAGTACTAAAATAAAAGGACTTTAATACCTGAATGTTTCTTTGTAGTTTTTGTCCACTAACTGTCTCTATTCTGTGGTCATCTAAAATTAGTTAACCTTCAAACTTTTAAATCATAAATACATTACAGAGGCTTACAGTAATTAAGCCAGTAAATAAATACTCTATTATTGCATGCAAAAGTTTAAACTTCCATAACTTGTAAATAGTATTAATACCTTTGAATAATGTTTTGAAAATAAATGTTACTCAAAGCTCTCCAGAATAACAATAAACAGCATAACAATATAGCATATTATACACAGTGCATGACTTGAATAAGAATATAAATAAAAATAATTTGTTGGAAAACAGCGAAATAAACAATGCGCAATCAACAATTCAAAAAGTGGGAAACAGAAGAAAATCAGATTAACAAAAAGGACAACATTTAAATCTTACCTGTCACTTTATCGGTCAGTTCAAGTATGATATAAAACTCTCAAGCTCTTTACCTTTCCATGAGTTCAGAAAGCTTGATGTCTATGTTCTCTGGAGTACGAAGAGGCTGAAATCGAGTTGTCAACATTTCGCATGAGGACCACAGATTATTCAGGATCCAACTGAAACTGGGATGAATCACTAGAAGGAGGATGACAACCAAACTAATAACGGTTACGGCAACAGCCTCCTCTCTCTTGCCATCGCTGGTGTCTGCACAATAAATGAAAAAGAGTTGCTGTCCAGGAATATTGCCAGATTTATCTTATTTCTGTTTAGCTCGAAGGTTGATTTAGAAATATAAGTCTGGAAAAGATTAGCAAACATAAAAATCCACATTTTTGACGACAACTTCATAAAAATTCACAATCTAAAGACAAAAGCAGATAAACTTACTTTTTACAAACCTAAGGATACGGTCACGACGACAAAAAATCCTTCAAGAATGCGCTGCTCCATCTCTCTTTGTTTTTCTATATTTTCTTAGATTTTCATCTTTGTTGTAATGGTTTTTGCTTCCATGTTTCGCACGGAACTTAATCTTTAAGCTCCCAAACTGAAGATAATAAAGAACTTGGGACGTGTTGACGGGGAGTAGAAACAAGAACAGTGCCCTGCAATTTCCATGTTTACCACCAAATATACCAAAGTACAGTGGAACCTCGGTTAGTGAACGCCTCCGATAGCGAACGTTTCGGAAAACAAATAAAAATTTCGTTAAAAATTTGCACCGGGTAGCCAACAGCCACGTCACCCACACGTGACCGACCAGCATGTCAGACCAAGCATCATTCGAGACAGAGTTACGATGGGTCGTTCGTTATCTTGTCAGCCTGTAACTTTCAAATATTAGCGAGTCAACAGGGGCTGGTAACCAACTGTGGTCGTTAACCGAGGTTCCACTGTAAGACACTCTGGCCAACCTCAGCTTCCATACCGGTCTGATGGTCCCACCCATCAATGCACGGACTCTAATAACAGTGTCAGGACGAAAGCTGATACAAGAGTGACAGATGGATGAGTTTGAGGCAGAAAGAAAATCAAGGTGAAGTTGAATAGTCTTGCTAGTTAATACACAAAATGTGCGATTTACACATGCTGGCACTGTCGTCGAAACAATATTTTAGAACAGGAATAACAGTCAAAGTGAAATGACATAATAGTTTGTACTTTTCTGGAACACTATATTCGGTTTTTTTTTCCATTGCTGTAGCAATATTGGATCACATCCGCCATTAATTTGTACAACCCACTGAAGCCACGCAAGTGGATTAAAAGCGTTGTGTGCTAACATAAATAAACAAATCAGTAAACTACTCACTAGACTGTGTCAGCTCTGTTACAGTCATTCATGGCAAAGCAATTAAAGCCATTTTCATAAGAGAGAGAGAGAGAGCAGAAACTATGCGTACCTCACATGAAAGAATAAATCAGCAGTTCACTGGGTGCTGCTTGCCTCGTGCAGAACTCTCTTGTCGAGCAAATGGCTTCCTCTGATATTTTGTAGTTTGTTACCAGCTTATCCCAGCTCGATGCGTTAGTGTGGGGTTCGTAACCCCGTCTGGTGTGAGAGCGTTGATAATAAATGCCACAGCCTGGTCGTGTCCAATGTCTGCCTCTGGTAACGCCCGACTCTAATAAATGTCACATGAATTGTCACCCTGGGTGGGTGGGTCTGTGCTGTAGATTATTCCAATCGACCAATCCGTGATAACCTTGCATAAGAAGGCCTTCTCAGTGGTTGTCACGTGAGGCTTTTGTTTTTGAGCTATCCAACATTGTTCTACAGGGTTACCATGACTACTGTGTAGACTTACATGGATGAAGGAGCATCTCGACAGTCTGCAAAGGACAGGCACCAACCGGTTTTGAGTAGGTTGAGCGCATCTTCTGGTGTTATCTGTCAGAATGATGTATTTGATATTCATCGCTAGTGCCAGGGGGACGGATAGGTAGAGAGGTAGGGAAGCTTTTATGCCATCAAGGTGTTCGCTTGTAAGGTCCTGACATGTTAAACTGTAACCCCGGGGTATCTAGGTCAGCTCAACAGGCGCAGTCCTGCGGAACGGCGGTTGCAGACCGGGGTACAGTTCAGCTTGGTATAGCTGACCTTTGTTAAGACCATCATGCCTTCACCTGACATGCAAATGAGAGGATGAAGCTAAGTAAAGCAAAGGCGACCATCCAAAACCTACTCGGTGCTAACCATTGCGAGGCTCGTGCAATAATCATGATAACAGTAAGATATGCTACTTATATACTTTGTTTTATTGTCTTTTGTATTTGAAATGTAAGTGCTTCTCTATACAATGGTTTCATTCTTTACGTTCAACTCGCCTTGCGTGAATACGGGTATCGGTCGATTCGATCATCGGACAACTCGACCAAGTTCTTCAGGTGATTCTACACAGGTATAAATGACTTTTGCAGTAGTTCTGAGATATTAAAGCAGCTATTCTGCATCCAACCGAGGTTGCTGCTGCTATTTTATTTTTAAATTAGAATCCTGTGTCTGTCTCTCTTCTCTGTCACTGCGTGAAGCCAAGTAAAGCGAATGCGAGCATCGACCCGGCCTGCCAGAGGCGGGAAGGTCTTACGTCTGTTGGGAAGTGGGGCGAACGTGCCGGAGACGTGTCAGGGCATGGTCTCTGGGCGGTGACAGTGACCTGTATGTCGTAACTTTTTCTCCCACAGCCTGTTGTCGCCCTCGACATCCACGCCCGTCATGTCGCACACCTCCTAGTTCTATTTCCTCCCCTGTGTAGGTGAGGCAAGTCAAGGTACAGGGTCAGACCACGAACTTGTATTACTGGACTGCTGCCAGACTATTTTTTTCCCCCCAGTTAACTGCGAAAACGAGCCATGAGAAGACAAAGCTGCTGGTTTATTCACATTCTCTGTTTAGGCTCACCGAGACTAGCAGCGGATCACTTCGCAAGAAAAAGAAGCAACAACATACATTCAATTTAGCTTTTGTTGTTGTTTTTTTAAAACTGAAGATGTGGGATTTTATCTTGAAAGCTCTTCTCCATCTTTTTTTGTTTTTATACTGCTGAGTTTTGTCGATGTGTCCATAGATGGTTATGCTGAAACCAGCGTTTGTGATGCTGTAGCGAGACAAGATTTCCAACCTAGAATCGCGTTCCAAGCGAGGTGTGAATCTTGTTGTAAGGACAGAACCGAACTCTCAGCGAGAGTCAATGGTCTGTGCATACTACAAAATTAAATTTAACAGTCGAGAAACACAGGAAACTTTTAGGTTCAAAATATTACAGCTTGCAAAGATATGTGGATAGTGCACTATTTTCTTTTGATATCAATGCGCGAGTGGGTGTTTAATCGTCTGCTAAAGAGCAACTACAAGTAACTACAAGTCAAATTTAAATAAAAATAACATGAAAAAGCTTCACACATACAACTCAATATTTATTTTTGGTTTTGATACAAAAAATGCCACGAAAATGTCTGCTAAATAATTCAGCAACACTAGAAGACCCAGCGTCTGTATTCCTCACAGGAACAGAAGCGGCAGCTAACATGGCCGCCACTCTTGCCTATTTCTGTTGATTCAGCAGGACCTGTACAGGACGACCAGTCCAGTCTTTGACAATCTTAAGCAAGTTCAACCGACCTTCACACCCGACCGACCTCCAAAAACATCCCCGCACCTCCACCCTGTGACTACTTGACCCCCTCGTGCTCTCCTTCGGTTACGGGGTCGTAAACCGGTCTGTTAGTACCCTCCAGCACGCACACCCCAGCCTGTACCTGTCCTGTGTGCGTGTGTATGCGTGCCATCTCCCATACTACTCTATACAATGCTCCATGCTACTATACTAGTGCCACTGTAATGTTCTACCTTTTCCAAAATGTATTGCACATATAGATATTACATATTGCATTACAAAAGGGCACAGTGATTCAAACAAATAACATTTTGTAGCCATGAGTAGGTCTGTAGTAACATTAGTTAGGACTGCAGCAACAACTGAAAAAAAACCCAGTAAAACCGTCAAACCTTACCAGTTTCTTTATCTTGTGAAGGCAGTTTACTGCAACACATTTCCCCCTGTAATCTTTGCTTTCACTTTGTAATCTTTTTCTGGCTTCACAGCTCAATTGCTGGCACTCTCTGGACCACAGCTGGATCTGAAAGCCAGCATTGGGGTTTTCTGATGACATGCATGTGGACACACACACAGAGGAGCACTTGAATGAACAAAGTAGAGCTCAGGACTCAGATGTGTGATAAGCATGTGGAATAAGACACCTCTACATCGATACTTTAGGAACATCAGTTCCACTCTAGTGCCATGTACTTTGCTTGACTGTTTCAAAACTCGAAATGAATAGCTCACTAACAGTATAAGAACAGTCACATAAGATGACTTGTGTATTAGCTACAGAAGTATAGCATTGGTTTTAAAATACAATCATAGACATGCGCGAACAGAATCTCTGCAATCTTTGAGGATAAGTGTACATATCAAACATATACTTCTTTTCTCACTACTTAAAGCATTAAATGCTGTTGTTCGTTTTCCTTCCATAATCTGAAGAGACAAAAATGTTTCTGTCTAAGGATTTTGTACCCATGGTTATCACTCAAAACTTAGAAAAGTATCCATGATTTATAATTTTAATTGTATGTGTCTCTAGTTCTCTCACATACATTCAGATTCAACTTTGAGTATTTGAACTTCAAACAATTTTTCCTGCTGCACTTTCTAAACGGATGCAATAAACTAAAATATAATAATGTATATCTATGTATATTTATATTGTTCTTAATTTTCGTTTCTTTTGGAGGGCTTGGTAGTTGGCTGGTTATGCAGGGCGATGCTAAATTAAGCTGGACTGCCCCGCGGTCTGCACCCACCCTTCCGCGAAACTGCACCTTGATACCACGTGATCACTCAGTTGTGCAGGCGTGTGCCGGGTGGATGATCATGGATTGGTCGGAAAGACTACAATGGCTCACAGCCCCGCCCCAGGTGCTGTACTCAGGTGTTTCATCTCCATTGCAGCTTTGATTTTGCTGCGACATCGTTTACCGACGTTGTCAGGCACAGGTGGTCGTCTGCTTCTCTCCAACAGTTTCATCAAACGGCGATGAAGGCTTGGAGAGTTACATGCTAACAAAAGCTGTTGGCTGAACAAAGAATAATGAAGGGTACAACAGCGTGCAGAGACATAAGTAGAGAACATCCAACCTACAAACAAATGTGAGATCCGGCGACAGCGAGGAAATTACCTGCAGACAACTGTTGGATCATTGTTTGTCATGAAAGGTGCGCACATTTTTGTTGTGGATCATGGGTGTGGCTTTAATTGCTTATTTACAACTGTCTTTAAAAGGTAGAACTGACACAGTGTAGTGAGTAGTTAACTTTTATTTATTTAACACAAAACAGTCGTAATCCGATTCTGTAGTTCCAAGTGGCTGTAGTTGAGTAGAAATTAACGGTGAATGTGATGACATCCCCCTGACAAGGGCAGTTGTCTAAACTATTGGCTACCCAGTCGCTTTACACACACACACCACTGACACTTATCTGATGTTGAGCAGCTGGACGGCAGGTGACACACACCTGTTTAGTAGTGTGTAAAATATGGTGGTGGTGGTGGTGGTGGTGGTGGTGGTGGTGGTGGTGGTGGTGGTGGTGGTGGTTGTTATTGTTGTTGTTGTTGTTGTTTTCATCTGTGCTAGGGAAGGTAGGTACACACGGTGCTGACTTTTCCAAGCGGTAAGTTTCCCCTAATTCTCTGGCCCTGAGGCAGGGTGGAGATCACAGACAATATATTACCCGAGCAATAACATTCCTTTCTCACCCGAGTTCTTGCTGTTGTCGTTTAGAAAGCTGAAGTGAAACGGTTTGCAACTGAACATACTGTCAGGGTTAGGACCGACAATTGAATGTATTCTCCATAAAATAGAGAGAAAAATAAAGAAGATAAAGTTGAACAGCGGAAATGACCCAAACATAAAGACAACTGAATTTTAAAACTTTAGTTTTTTATTTTTCGTCTATCTGTCTTTATCTCTATATCTTTCTATACTTATAAGGGATGATAATATTCAACATTGTCAGTTTATTCCTCTGGTGACTGACATAAAATACATGTGTTTGGGTGCAATGTTTGTATCTTTACAAATAGACAACATTCACTCCTGTAATACAATGAGATAATAATTTACCATCAATGTCAGCACTTTCAAAACTGAAATTCTTCTAACCCCGGTACAGCTCCACAGGACACGTGTATTGTCTCCATAGACATGTGTAGAACTGCGAGACCCACTCGTATGTTATTACGGATTTTTATCTTGTTTACTTTACATATTTGTTATTCTGTGATATCAATTGTAAGATCAGTAGTACTGTTAATGTGTTGTTCCATTGTCATACTGGTGAGTTTGCTTTGCACTCAAAACCTGGGTGGATGCACACACAGACCGGTTATGTAAGCACGGACTACAAGCCCAATATTGGTATCCCCGCTGGTGAAGAGAGAAAGATAAGAGATATAGAGAAAGACAAAAACAAAGGACAGGCAAAGGTCCCACAGTGAACAAAACATGGCGGGATGCTTTGCATGACTAAACTTCTGACTGCAAAACATCAGTTCAGCCACCGCCCCAGTCTGAACAGTAAACACTCGTGTCGGGTAAACAAGTTGGAGTCAGAAGCTCTACACATCCATAAAAACCTCGAGTATTTATATTCACGGTCGGGGGTTAACTGCTTGACCAGAGTGCTGGCAATAACTATCATCCAACTGAAGTCACCTAGACTGAAGGTGTGTGTTAAATGTCAAATTCTCCTTTGTCAGAAAATGACACCCTTTAAACTCTCATCCAGGCTTGGGGCAGATGGAGGCCATTGTACAATTAATTTTATGTACATCCGCTGCAGCTGTTCAGTCTACATTTTTGTCAGATGAAAAAGCTGTGGATGTTTGTTTTTTTTTCTATCCACTTTCCTTTTATGCTAGCAATATTGTTACAACTTCCTTCACAAAAACCTGGGAAATCGGAAAGCTAGCAAATAAGTATCTGTGCACATTTTTTTATTATTTTTTAACATAGTAATATTTATCTTAAATTAGTTTCAAACCGGTGTTTTTATTACAAACATTACCTCAGGAATGCAGGTTGTTTCTCTTGAATTAAAATGAACAAACCGATACAGAAGGCCAATGACACGTCCATGGTAAATAGTTTGTACAGTAGTAACCAGAGGAAAGCATTTTCTCTTTATGATCGGAATAAGTTCATTAAAAAAATAATTTCTAAAATATGATTACAAAATTATTCTTCATTTTAAAGATATAAGCCTTCAAACACCGACATTCTCACATTGTCATTTTGTTTAAAGATTTGTTGCTGAAGAGACAAAGAAATGTGGATTTACCCTACTTCTCCTTCTTTTAATTTACTATACTTATACACAAAATAAAAGAACGTGTGAGAGGGAAATTAATTAATCAGATTTTATCAGTTTGAAAGCGCCTATCATTATTTTTATTTAAAATAGTTCATTGGAGACAACAGAATTCCTGTAGGAATGCTAACTGTATTTTATCCTTGTTTGTGAGAGTTGTTTCTGCTGGTATTTCGACTTGATTACTCTCTCACCATACAGTTACTACTATTACAATACAAAGTTTTGTGTGTGTGTGTGGAACAGAGCCAGAATGATAAGTTGTACTTGAGATAATTCAACCTTTAATTATTTCATAAGCGATTATTTAAAAAAGTTCCCTATTGTAAATAAATTACCCAGAAAATTATTAATAAATTGGACCTTTAAATATTGGATAAACTGGATATACACAAAACATGACTTGGTTCTAGTATTGCAGCAGGAGTTGTACGCCCATGCAATCTCGCGCCCGTAACCAAAAGTTCCCGAGAAACATACTGTAAGTGCATCATGATTACATATCTCTCCAGGTTCTTCCCGAACACCATCTGAAACATGTGAAGAATGTGAGTATAGCTCACTGTGCATGTCCATAGTTACTGACCCAGTAGGAAATACCACCAACCAACCATATAATCAGTCCTGACGGAGTTGAAAATCATGCTACAATACAAAGGATTGTATATTTTTATGGCCCACAACAACTCTCTTGCTTCACTTTGTTAATATGCGTTTCAAGAATTCGGCAACTCAGTAAGGACTCATGCTTTTTGCAGTGTCACCTGAGTATATGTCAACTTGTTTTTACACACTAGTGTATATTACTTACCTGAATACAGGATAAGAACAGTTTGATACTTCGACTGTATGTTTTACTGTAGTTGCTGTCCTCCATTATATGGTTCTCGCGACTGACACTCATCCCTCCGGCGCCTCGAGCCCAGACAGAACTCAGAGTGTTTGTGAAGCCAGATTAACAGCATCATAACATGTAAATGTATCTTTCTTACACCCGACTATGTGGGACAAAAGCATGGTTTTTTATAAGGCTTTAAAGTTGGTTGTTACGGAGTTAGTGAGCGGCTGACCAGGTTTATGTCCCTCGGAGCCAGCTTCCTGCTTTATCTTCTCCAACCCTGTAGGGAGTCAAGTACCCATTGCCACCTGCTGGGAGGACTGGGGCAAGTTTGCTGCGGTACACGGGTATCGAAGCAGTTTGCCTGTCAGTCTGGAACCCAGCGGTCTAACATACTAGCCTATCTGCTATTCACTAATCAGCATCCAGTGACAAGGCTACAAGTGCTCCCACCCTGCCGACAACATGCTCCTCAGCGCATTTTTAAAACTTGTGAATGCCTGTACAAGAGAACCAAAAGCCAATAATGACTTAACGATATGACTTTTAAAATAATTAACATAAGTTGAAATTATGTATAAGCAATAATAATAAAAATGATCCAATGAAATGTCAAGTAAACAATACCATACAAATATATAAAGTAAAATACAGACACCGCCCTGTTTACCAACATTTGAGTTACGAACTGTCGGACACACGAACAATACAACCAGTTCAAATTGTGTAGTTAAAATTATTTTTTGCAAAACACCCACAACTCCGAATTTTGAGGTGTGCGCCTTCTTGTGGCTTTGGACCCCCCGCCCGTCGCCAACTCCTACCCGTCCCCCACAAAAGATCCTCACAGTGCGCAGGCGCAGGCGCAGGCTGGCAACAGATACGCATGCGCAGACATGTCGAGACTATCTTGGTTACAGTGAGACTCAAGACGAGTCAGCATGTGGTAGCAAAAAAACATTTTTCACAAATAATTCGCTTTACAAACTTCTTTTTTTTGGAACTTTTTTACGGATTTATTTGTTTGTGAGGAGGGTGACCTATGTATTCTCTCTTCAGCTCCATATTCTCTCCGATTCATAGGTATGCAAAGGGTTACTGTCTACAAAATATTATGATTAAATATTATGCTTGCTCTTTGTACTCATTTTGTTGCCATTATACATTAGCACAATTCAGTTGTTTGTGGTATTTTATTTATTAAATGTATTCTATTACCCTTAATGTCTGACTTGATATCTCTTGATTGTTTATGTCACCGACCCATATATTGTATATAATTTGTCTTGTCCCGTGTGCATGTATTGCAGTGATGTACCTATCTCTAACATTTGTCTTTAACATGTGTATATATTACACTATTTGTACATTCCTGTATTTGTCTGTCACCAACCTGTATAACATGATGTTCCTCATGTGAATACATTGCATAGTGTGTACATTGTACATTCATATATTATCTTCTTATGTTCATGGTTTTCAGTTCTCTTGAATACAACTTTCTCTCAAGCCTTAATAGATAATAGAAAATAGTATTGATTATGTGCAGACATTTAAATAGAACACACTAGAATAAAAGAATTGCTGGCTTGCAGGTAAATTCCAACCATTGTAAGAAATTTGGAAAACTCAACATGGATCTTGTTTGTAGTTCGTGGCACTTCAGCATTGAAATGCAATATTGCTAACAAAAATTTCAAGCTACGAGTCTGTACTTTGATCTGAAAATACACTCACAAACGATGAACTAAATATTTTTGAAGGTATTTCTCAGAGAGAAACATAAAACTTGAAACTAACAATAGTTAGATTGACTCAAGTCTACCATCATGTGTAAATAAATGTCAACAAAGGCAGACTTAACCGTTTGTCGCTATCATAAAACACATTTATTAAATACTTTTTTATCTTAATTTGAATTATAATTCTTGTAGAACCAGTTTACCATAATTGTTCGAATTGTTATTTTAGTTTTACTTGAACTGAAACAGTTTTTATAAGATAACCAGACTTACTATACTTCAACACACAGGTTGAAATCGGGTGTCACCCATTTTTTTAAGTTAAAATGTTTTAAAGCTTTTTAACAAAATAATTACTACTTTGACCACTATATCTTTTCTATCATCATTTGTAAAGAACTGCAAATATTAGTGCCTGAGTGATTCGATTCTTGGACATTCATCTTTGTAACTATGAGGCACATGAGCCCTCGTTTTGAATGGATGAAACTTAAAACATGCGCAGTCACGCACGCAAGCCTGGTATTAATCTCCACTACCCTGAAGATTATTGCCAAGTGACGGTTGATAGCTAGTGAGGTTTTATATTTTATTTTCTCGTGAAAGTTCTTTCACCAGGAAACGAAAACACAAAAGCCCAGATGGTGTGTTCTTTGTTAAAAAAATGGCGCAATCGTCTTCAGTGAAATGTGAGGCACAGTCCTCCATGAAATTCATAAAATTCATGAAGAATTTTTCCCTACTTAAATTTGAGGCTTATATCTCAAAGACAGGTAATATTTCCAGAATGTCACATTAAAATACACATAAACTCCAGCGAAACAGTCAGCTATTGTGAGTACGGGCACAATCAAGCTGTACATCCAATGGTCTTATTTACAGTGTAGACGATGATAAAGAAAAGGAGCTTCCTCATCGCCGTGAGCACTATCGGCATCGTCGTCCTGGTCATCACGATTAACTACAACTGGACCCTGGACAGAAGGCGCACCTGGGTCCTGTGGACAACGAATGAACCTCAACTCACTCTGACGAACACAGAGACCAGCATATTTGAACTGATGGACAGGTATAGAAAGCTTTCGTTGTAGGTGCAAATTGTTTTTATTTTGTTGGTTTGCTTACAGGTGCATGGACTGGGATGTCATTCATAACAACACTTGTACTTTTAGTGATCTACTCTATAAACAACATGTATTCTGTAATTACTAACGTACGCCCTGAACTGATTGTGTATTGTGTAATTACTAGGTAGGTAACATGTATTCTGTATTTACTTATAATTTATTGGAATCATTTAGGGCTGACTCGAATAATGTACCTGAAGCCTTTTTATTATTACACCATTTAGAGCAGGGATGCACAACCTACGGCCCGCGGGCCATATCCTGCCCGCGACGCGGTGCCATCCGGCCCGCGAAACTTCAGCCCACAGTGCAGGAAATCGGCATGTTAGTAATAAAAGAAGACCGAAAAAAACGAAAAAAAGGAAGAAGAAGTATTTATCCCCACGTAGGGGCGTTTCCCAATTTTTTTTTTTTTTTTTTTTTTTTTTGCGATGGACGAATATTTCGATTCAGTGCTCCGACTTGGTGTCTCTACGATGAGGCCGGACATTCAGAAGTTGGTTTCGGGAAAACAACTTCAAATATCCCACTATTTACTACATAATTAATGGTAAGTACAACTTGTTTCTAATAAAAACGGTATCTGCTCTATTTTTTTTTTCTTTTTTGTATTTTTGCGGTGAAGTGGCCCGCGACACGGCTGTCCGAAATGGATATGGCCCGCAGGCCGAAAAAGGTTGGGCATCACTGCCCTAGACTGGCCTAGAGCAAAGAAACAAATCAGAATTAAGGTGACCGGTAAGTCCAATGCAGACAACAACCGCGCCACCCTGACCCACACGACCACATACGTTCCATGGAGACAACCCGAGCTCCTCTGAACCCTCAAGTCCCACCATCTGCACGACCCACGATCAAGGAGCGCCATGCCAAAGACAACCAGCTTAGTACACCTATAGACCTAGGTGACAGCCTAGCTTTCCTAAAAGTTCTGGTTTTTGTCTAGTTAATAAGTACTAAAGCTACTGAGGGCAGGGTTGTTTCCCTTGTTTATGCTCAGAAAAGATAAGTACCGTTTTAATTACGATGTTTCTTCTGTTTTCTTAGCGACAACTAATGTAAAAAATATGGTAAAACATTTTTTAAAATATATGTGTAATATTTTTACAAAAAGTCTTACAAAACTTGCAGTTATCTACATTAAAAGCTATTTAATTTGCATGCTATTCTGCTCAACCCGAATATCACGGAAAGCCAGACTATACTGTTGTCAACGTTAGTGACATTAGGTTCACAGGTTTGCTGTCAACAATTCGTAACTATTTGGATCCATTCCTTCTCGTTGGCTGTTTGAGATCCGATAGTTCCTCCCCCAGAGGACTTCGGAATCAAACTGAACGTCGACCGTCTCGTTGTCCCCACTTTTCTCACGGGTCACCTGCGACCCACTCCCCAGAAGGGGAAATAACAATTCAATGTCAAATAATAAAACTTGATCATAATAAACATGATGTTACTCTTGATGACCATTTGGTCATTGCAGTGTCGTCTGCTCGATCGCTCTCTTTTATCTCTGAACTGCTAGCACACTAGTACGGTTTCACTGTATGCATGAACATTATTATATACATTATTACTTTATACATGAACATCTATTATTATTTTGAAACACATGTCCCTGTACAGTACAGTCAAATCTCCCTACTATGCCACCTACCGGGACCGAGCAAAAGTGTCATAGTAGCGAGAGTGGCATAATACGGAGGGTTCATAAAAACGGCTTTATTTGCTCAAGTTACCCGTCAGTCCAAAGTTCTCAAGAATAGTCGGCTGGCGCTAGCTGTCTCCTCTCATTCTCCCCCTCACCTCTTCATCCTCCACCCCTCCCAACCACATCCGCACACCTGCATCCTGTCGCTATAGTCGACCCCCTCCCGCTCTCCCTCTGTCACGTGACTGTCACCCGGCCAGCGACCACCCCCCATCGCCACCCTCCACCCTCCCTGTGTGCGTGCTATGTTCCATCCACCTAACTGCGATGTCCCACACTACCATACAGTATAATAATCGAGCACTGCGTTGAATTTCACAACTTGTGCCTTTTAACGATCACACAAAAGTAGCATAGTAGCGAGAGTAGGGGTGGCATAGTAAATTTTTTTTTACATTGAATTTATAGTCGGGTCCGAGCAAAAGTGGCATAATACCGAGAGTGGCATAGTAGCGGGGTGGCATAGTAGAGAGATTTGACTGTATATAGTCTACACTTGTGGCTCTCTGGCTTTTGGCTAAGATCAAAGTGTAGTATCTGTTCTACGCATTTTCAGTAAGTTTTTGCGATATCGTGGCCTTTAAGGCCGGATACACTTGAGTAGGTGGTAGAGAGGAGTAAACAGATTGAAAATACAGACTCCGGGCTTTCTGGCAAGGTATAAAACAGTGGGGTTCTTACAGGGAAACAATACCAAAACACGTTTGAATTTCGTCATTTTCCTGTGGAAATCAGGATCGCCTGGGGGTACCTCGATTAAAATGTATTTTAAGACAATTTCTAACTTTTAGTTTAACATAGCAGTGTATTTTCCTGTTAGTTCAATAACCAAGGAATCCATTTTTAAAGAAAAGTCAAACTGCACAAAATTGACCCTCAACACCTGTCGGGGCCTCTAGATTGTCACCTGCACTCTACAGTGCCTTTCAGACGAGGAATCTTCTTGAAATTATTTTCAACTCAGCGCTGGTCAGGAACCCTAGGCGGATAAGGCGAGTAGACGAAGAACAATTAACCAAAAGGGAAATAAAAACACAAAGAAAACCTGGAGAGAAAAACAAAACCAATCTTTAGATAAGTAGCAAATTCAGGACTACACCACAAGTCGTTCAAGACCTGTTTGCAATAGAAAAACCCGTCCGCTCCTCTCCCGTCAAGAAAAAAAAAACGAATCACACCACACACATCCAAAACAATACTACACTCTTTCCTTTGTTCTTCCAACAAAACAACCTATCAACACCAAACTTAATTAAACACAGATCAGCCGGCCATCCCCGTATGGCGCGTCACGCCTCAGACTGTTGACACTTCCAACCTCCCCCTTTCCAATTTCCTATCCCCTTCCTAGCTAAAAAAAAAAATTTAAAGAAAATAACACAGCAGGTTTGTGACATAGTACTAAAATGTCCTTTAGTCGTGGCGGGTGACAGTTGTGCGCCGGTGAAATGGGAGAACCGAAGAAACGAAGAGTTGACTCTGAGTGCAGAAACTTCCAAGAAAAGTGGACAGATCTTTACTTTTTTATACAACATGATAGCAAGCCAACGTGTTTGATTTGCAAAGAAAGTGTGGCTGTTTTTAAGGAACACAACATTAAACGGCACTATGAAACAAAGCACAAGAACAAGTATGATGGCATCCTTGGTTCGAGCCGCACAGAAATGATTGCTAAGTTACGTCAAGAAATTGGAGGCTTGACGAGAATATTTAGCAAGAAAAGACAAGAAAATGAGGCGGCGGTAATTGCAAGCTACCGAGTTGCTCACATTTTGAGCAGAGAAGTGAAGCCATTTTCCGACGGTGAATGCGTAAACAAGTGCTTGCTAGCAGTGG
This sequence comes from Pomacea canaliculata, assembly GCF_003073045.1. Lineage (NCBI taxonomy): Eukaryota > Metazoa > Mollusca > Gastropoda > Architaenioglossa > Ampullariidae > Pomacea > Pomacea canaliculata. The sequence goes on from NC_037599.1 coordinate 5,797,943, forward strand.
TGGAGGAACTGTGTCCTGAAAAGAAGAATGCAGTTGAAGCCGTCAGCCTTTCTCGCACGACAATTGCACGGCGAGTGGAAGATATGGGGAAACATCTCCAGTCAAAACTAAGGGACAAAGCAGCACGTTTCGAAATGTTTTCTATTGCTGCTGACGAGTCAACCGACTCATCCGACACCGCTCAACTCTTGGTATTTATTCGCGGTACAAACAGCGATTTTGAACTTACAGAAGAGTTAGCGGCCATGAGGGGCATGCACGGGAACACCACTGGCGAAGACCTATTCAAAGAAGTTTCAGCCGTAATAGAGGGTCTTGCTCTTCCTTGGGAAAAATTAGTGGGAGTGACTACCGATGGTGCCAGAAGTATGGTTGGATGCCACAGCGGACTGGCATCAAGGGTTATTAGAAAAGTCGTCGAGTCTAATGGAACCGAGCCTCTGCGGCTTCATTGCATTATTCACCAACAAAATCTCTGTGGCAAGGTGTTGAGTCTGGACCATGTGATGAAGATTGTGGTCAGCACTGTAAACTTCATCGGATCACAGGCGTTGAACCACAGAATTTTTGAATTTTAGACAGAAATAGAATGCGAATATGAAGACGTTCTCTTTCACAGTGAAGTCCGCTGGTTAAGCCGAGGAAAAGTACTTAAACGGTTTTTTGATTTGAGACATGAGATTGACATTTTTATGACGGAGAAATCAAAGCAAGTGCCTCAGCTGAACGACCCCTCGTGGTTGTGGGATTTGGCGATTTTATGCGATATCACGTGACATCTGAATGAACTCAACACCAAACTACAAGGGAAAGACAAGTTGATTTCGCATGTGTATGCGGACATAACAGCGTTCCAAGCGAAATTACTACTCTTCATTCAGCAGGCGGGAAGGATGGAGCTTGTCCACTTTCCAACGTGTACATCTCTACCTCAGGATCAGCAGCAACATAGGTCTTTCCCCAAAGAAAGAATGATAGAACTTTTGGGGCTCTTGAAGGATAATTTCAGTGAAAGATTTAAGGATTTTCATGATTTGAAGGATGAAATACGTCTCTTCGAAAATCCATTTGCGGCAGATGTGTCAAGTGCCCCGACAGACCTGCAACTGGAACTGATTGACTTGCAAAGCCAGACATCCCTACTTGACAAATTTCGAGCGATGCAGACAATTGCTTTCTACGCCGTGTTGCCTGCAGAAACTTTTCCAAATCTCCGAAAACAAGCGTTAAGGATGATCACGATGTTTACAAGTACTTATGTGTGTGAACAAACGTTTTCAGTGATGAAACGGGCGAAACCCATCTTACGTCATCGCCTCGCGGACGAACATTTCGATTCAGTGCTCAGACTTGGTGTTTCTTCGATGCAGCCAGACATTCAGAAGCTGGTTTCGGAAAAGCAGCTTCAAATATCGCACTAAGTACACCTTTTTCTAATAAAAATGGTATGTTCTATTTTTATTTATTTATTTTTTTTTTTTTAATTTTTGCGGGGAAGCGGCCCGAGACACGCGTGTCGGAAGGGAATATGGCCCGCAGGCCGAAAAAGGTTGTGCATCACTGATTTAGAGTATCACAGCATTACAGAATACGTATAGACAAAGCAGGTAAATGGTAAAAGGAGAATGACAACAGTGTCCGCCACCTGCAGGTAAAACAATTTTATCATCTGGTTAAAGTCCATAGAGCTTGCCTTTTATTGTAGGTATAGATATTTATATTATTATTTGCTATTACTATTTTATAGTATCAGTGTCCCCTGAAGGCAGATGACAACTTTGCTGCTGGCTCTGATATGATTATTTTGTTTACTTTCGTTGTGTTTACTTTCTTCAGCTGCCTTCAACACAAGGAATCACTCTCGACAGAAGAGTTACTCAAGGCTCGTCAATGCCTGAAGAGGGCGACAACCGAGATAACTCTGATGAAGCTCAAGCAGCCAAAGACCGATGAAGGTAATCACTAATATTTATTTATCCAGATACAAACAATTTGCTATTAGGAACTTTCAGAATACTTTCAGAATATGCTATGCTTGATTTTGGTTGGAAGAAAAAGTCTTCTTAAATGCGAAAGCTATGTCATCATCTGTCGTCGTCGTTGTTGTTGTTGTTGCTCTTGACTGGTACATCTGGTAATTGCAAGATGAGTTACTAGTCACGAAAAAGACAATAGTGAGCTGTTGTAATTTAGAAAGCTTTGATAACTCCACATATTGCCTACAGACTTCAATCTAACCAAGGCCCTGTACCCTCTGAGTACGGAGCGAGAGACTGCGAGACGGAGAGTAGAATCAACGGCGAGAGAAGTCTTCTACTTCATCACTGCCAAGATGGACGCACTCAGCCACGGAAACTTTTCTTCGGATGAGTCTGCCAAACAGCTTCTAAACAATACAAAGGAAGAGCTTAAAGGCTATAAATGGTACTTGTCAGTTAAACGTGCGAACATAGTATGAAAAAATAGTAATTGTTAATTTATGTTTTAAAGGACAAAGTTCAATAGAAATGTACAGATAGCAGCAAACACGAGTGTCAAAAACACATGCAGAGATAAGAAAAAATAATTATGTATGTGAAAAGGCCAAACAAAAGCATGGTAACCTGTGCTTTAAATACTAATTGTCTTTCACCAGGTAAGTAAAAGATAGTCTCTGTTTGAAGCAGACATGTATATGTCATGTTCTTTAAGAACAGCGGAGAAGGTCCTGTTAAATGATTGAACTCTGAAGAGAGCACAGATGGGGGAAACCACAAAGAAAAGGATGCCTAGAAAAGAAGAAGCAAAAGCATCAGAAGAAATTATCATCGGAGACTGAAGCCGAGAAAGTGGAACTTAGTGAAAAAAAAGTCCGAAACCTGTGAAAAAAGGAAAGTAAAAATATCTTTAAATAAGCACTTTTATTTGAAATGCACTAAAAAGGATAAAATGATGTTTTCCTTTGGTCTCGGTATTTTTTAGTATTTTTTGTTTTTAATTTTTATTACTGAAAATATAATAGCGTGAGGGAAACTTTTAATCTGATCATCACACTTTTGTAATTTAAGCTATCGGTATTAAAGACTAATCCCGAAACCTAATGGAAAAACATTTTACCCTTTTTGGGTGTATTTCAAATGAAAGTGTGTGTACAAATGTTTTACTTGAGTTATTTTACTTATGTTAACCTCCGGCTCTAGGGCGCTGCTCAATGGCCTTCACCTACTGCGTCACGTGGACGAGGACGAGGAATGGCGAGGGACGATGTCCAGACAACTCGGGCAACTGGTTCAGCGACGTTTGTACGATCTGCAGGTAACAATCCAATCACAGACTGGATTGGCTTTGTCACTCCCTAGAAGCAAAAATGTTACAACACAAATAGGAAACGTTGACATATGTGGTTGTGATATTTCTAACATGATGGACGATTGTAGACTAGGTCAGATTTAACCAAACAGATCACAGGAAAAAAAATTTGGGAAAAAATTTCAACACAGACATAAAAGCAAAAAGTATTCAGAGCAATCCTTACCCAGAAACAAAAATTAATTTTATCCATAAATTTGTAATTCTTAGTGTTATGTTTTCAAAGTCTGTGTGGGAGTAATAGTTTTCAATCGCACAACTGCAGGTCTCCCAATAGTAATCATCTGATGTGAAACATTCAAATGCAGATTGGACACACCTAAAACACACCATGAAGTTCTTCACCAAAGATTTAAATTAGATGTATGAATATAAATACATAATGCTAAGCTGTAATTATACTTATTAAAGACATTTGCGATTTTAGCGCTCACTATGATGACAACGGTTCACAAACTTACCAAGAAGACTTTTTAAAATACAGTCGAAAAGAAAATAATCATTATTATCAAAATTTCAAAACAAAGATAACTTCAGTGTCTAGAAGAAGCAGGAGTCCAGAGAAAGGGAGACAACCTGGCATTTATTTACAGTGAAGTGTTATACTTGAAAGTCATCTGTAGAAGAAAGAGAAGCACAGAGACTGGTCATCGCTTTCAAAAATAATCACACTTGAATAATAGAATCCTTCACACACAACACACAAGATAAAATCCACCACCAAAGACTGAAACAGGGATTTAAATATAAAATATGCAACTGAAGGATTTACGAAGTACAGTCAGAAGAGCTACAATTTAAAATAATTTACACGAGGATGCTTTGTAATAACAATTAAATGCAAACGCTCCTACAACGTGGCAGGATATGTCTTCGTCCTGGACCTGCACTTGAAGATATAATAATTATTCACTTCAGAATCCACACAATTGCACGACAGCAAAACTTGTCGTCTGCAACTTGGACAGAAAAGATGGCTTCCTGAGCATGTTGCACGAGGCGACGATGTGTCTGTTGACGGCCTACGCCACACACCGGACACTTGTTCTCACAACCAACGGCTGGAGGTTCACCCCGAGCACCTGGGACACCTTCATGATGCCGCTGTCTACCTGTACAGCTAATGACACTAGAGACAGTGAGTTGCAGTATTTTCATTGAAATTTATTTAGCGACACTGGGCTGCAGTGTGTTGTGTCACGTGATCAAGCACGTTGATGTATACCCGGTTTTCTTTGCCCTCGCCAAAGGTCTGGAAAGATTTTGGAATCAACCTACGCATTTTATGTTGTGAAAATACTTATTCTGCAACATTAATGTCAAAAAAGTGTGTTTAAGAATTGTTTAGATTCCGAGCTGTGCATATTAACCAACTTTTTTTTGTTTTGTTTTGTTTTTGGCTCCGAGTACTTGTCGTGTAGCTTATAAAAATTTAAAAAGAAAGGAAGAAAGAGAAACACTCAAGAATTTTATGTTTAATCACGGAAAGCTATGCTTTTTCGCACCCAGTGGACCCTAAAAATCAAGCAGTGTCTTCTCGCGTCGTTCAACTGAAAACTTTGGTAGGAGACTGGAACAATTCACCGGCCAAATTTCGACCTCGCGCCATCCCAGCAGACCTGGCCAAGAGGCTCAGGGCCTTCCACGGTGACCCCCCGACCTGGTGGGTCGGTCAGCTGGTCAGCTTCCTCCTGCGTCCTCAGCCTCACTTGCAGCAGACGATCAACGCACAAGCGGAGAGAATAGGATTCCAGCGTCCTATTGTCGGGTGAGCGAAATAAGAGAAAGTTGTAGCTGAGGAATGCTCCTCATCAGACTCCCGCATTCTGTCCTTCCCACAAAGACAGTCACATACGGACAACGGACGTCCTCCCTCTGTGCTGCTAAGCAGTGAAACTCTCTTCCACGTCACTCTCGGACTACTACTTTGTCATACTTTGTGCCTTCTGTTCCTTATCTTACAGCATTCAAGTGAGACGAACAGATAAGGTCAACGATGAAGCGGTTTTGCACAGTCTGGAGGAGTACATGAAGCACGTGGAGGAGTATTACGACCTGAGACAGCAGCACGAGGACATCAAAGAACGCCGACTGTTTCTGGCCACAGACGAACCCTCGCTCTTCGCGGAACTTCAGAAGAAGTAAGCGAGTTTGGCGGAAGACAGCATACGGAAGGAAGGATGAATAAGCATGAGCAGCTGCGAAGAAAAGCAGCAGCGCTCCAGAAAATTGTTTTGCCTTTTGTCTAATACTTAATGTCAATTAAATTTGTACTGAAAGATTCTTCATTTATTTAATACTGTATTTGATTATTTTCAAGTGCCGTGTTTTCACAATCAAAGTTTTACCACAAAATTAACTTTGTTCTTTAAAATTGACTTAGTTCTTTAGTTCTCTGATTTGTCCTACAAAATCAAAATAAGCAACTGTCGCACATTGTTTTATTGTTTACCCGGGATCCAGAATTTCTCTGTAGGCCTCTGAGAATACGGCCGGTGCTATGGACACCACAAACTTTTCGATTGCATTATATTTTGGTATGTTGTGCATTCCTTACTACATACAAATATTTCTACATCCATGAAGCTGTGTGCCGTTTGTACCAGGTACCCGCATTATAACATCAGCAGGGTGGAGGGTAGCGCTGACACATCGTCGGTAAAGTCGCGATTTACGAGAGGAGGACTGAGTGCGATCCTCGTGGACCTTCACCTCCTGTCCATGTGTGACTTTGTCGTCTGCACCTACACTTCCAATGTAAGAAAACCTCGCACCTACGTGTGTGTGTGTGTGTTGTGATGTAAGTGAGCATTCATTACCTTTCACATTCCATTCACATTGTCACGCTAACGTGGCCTTTAACCCCAACTATGTTTTCGGTATGTTGTCCACATCCCAGGTCTGTCGGGCGGTGTACGAACTGATGCAGACGAGACATGGCGACGCCTCCCACAAGGTGTATTCTCTGGACTCCTCGGTGTATTATGTGACCTACTACGATATCTACTATCAACGAGCTGTAATAAGCCACGATGCGAGGTCTGCTGCTGAAGTTTCTTTTCAAGTTGGAGACCTCCTACACATCCACTCATATCTTTACCATTTGAAGGAGCGAGCTGTAGCTGGTAACTTGAGGAACGGATCCACGTTTGGCATGAACACTCGCACAGGGAAACTGGGTTTGTTCCCCTCCTACAAGGCTGTCGACGAAATCGTTGAAGAAAACATGGGGGAAAACATTTAGGTCTTCGTATAGTTTGAAATGCCATAACACGTGATTTACATTCATATTGGAATGATTGATAATTTTTTCATCTGTGCATCATCATCATCATCATCATCATCATCATCATCATCTCTCTGTTCCATTGTTTTATCAATTTCTTTTCCTAATAAATAAAATGAAAAGAATTAAAGTTCTCGATGTTTTAGAAGCCATTACATCAGTTGTATACTTGTGTATGTGTATTATACATTGAGAAAACAAAGATGATGACATAATATAGTGTAAAATATGCCAAGGTGTTATTTTTGACACGTGTAACCAGCGTGCAATATGTTTTGCAGGTGAGGATAGCATGCATCATAGCACATTTAATTCTTACCTTATCACAACACTGTTACAAGGGACGCTACCACTACTACGCTTAAATGCCGTTTTGCTCTCGCTTACCTCCCTTTAACATAATCTCGAAGAACTACATAGAATGTGCTGCCGGAGGAAGTTTTCTTTATTGTCGTTGTTGTCCTGGATATTCAGTGATCATATGGTTGCAAAGGTGTCTACAGTTCCTGTACTATAACAAATTACAAGTCTGGACGAAACCCTCGGAACTTGTCTCACACAAAAGATCAAAGGATTAAGTGTAAGGATGTTTCTGAAAACCCGTTGCTAGATGTCCAAACATTGTTCAGATACAAGTATCATATTCTTGTTTCAGTAATCAGAACTTTATTTACTTTCGAACAGATGAGTACCGCGAAAAGAGTATGCTTATACATGTAGTCACGCGAAGGGATTTTGTTTTTATTTATCAAGCAGCTCAGTAGCATTTAGATGCGTAATGTGGAAAAATAATAAACAGGAAAAAGTGTATAAAAATCTCAGAAGTAATAAAACGCTAGTTATAGTACATAACAGTAGGTATACAGTCACAGCAATCTTTTACAGTAGATGATAACATGTACATCATGATGGTAGACAAGAAGGCGCATGCGCACGGCATAGCATGTAAACCTGCAACAGAACAATAAAATAGTTTGTGGCCCTAACTTTCACATTATGTAACGATTCTTCTCACAACAAAATATAATGCATTAGTCACTCGTAAACGACCATTGAGATAGGTGAGACAACGACAGCTGAGTGATAATGTTTTCTTCGTTTAAATCATCCGACCACTCCTCCTTGCTGAATTCCCTTAACATAGGTTATCATCTCCTTTGCATGATTTGTGACCAGATGACGGGATAGATAAGTGAATTATACTTTCAAACTTCTGCAAATACTTGTGTCAAACTGAGCTGCACTTCGGGGTATGTAAAAGTTTCTATTTACAGCCCAAAGCCAGCGGTCTCGTGCATGTCATCCATGTCGATGACGGTCTCCTTCCGTCTTCTCGCGATCCATGGCTGCTGACTGCCTCGGGCACAGTCGTCGACTAGTCACGTGACAGCTGGTAGTCTCGTGTACAGTCGTCACGTACAGTCACGTAGCGCGTCTTGTGTGTTCAGACTACTTCCATCAATCCTCGCGAACAGAGGGGGCGGGGCTTGACTGCAGCACGTGCTGGAGACGTGGTCCGGAGAAGAGAAGTCACGTGCGGGGGAATGTGGCCATCTGCCATCTCAACATGGCTTTGAGGCCGAACATGTGCAGGATGGAGCGACGGATGGTCTGTGGTGATCGAGGAGCCGGGACTGAGTGGATTAACGTCTGCAGCCAGACAGGTGTTGAAGAAGTAATGACAGAGCATCTCAATCCATCTTTTTTTTGTTTGTTTAATCTGTCCGCTGATTGAGACACCGGTGACAAAGAGCATCCTGAGTGGAGGGGGGGGGGGGGGGGGAATTGGTGTTTTACGCCGTGTCAGCAGCTAAGGCTATATCACGGCAAGCAGCCAGCCCTGTAAACAGATGCCACGTGCAGAGAAAGAACAACGTGCCCGAGACGAGAAATGAACTCAGGGCAGCCAACCTTCACTGTATTGGTGACAGGCGCTAACAGCGCTAACCGTTGCGCCACCGGACCGCTCACATCCTGAGTGGATAAGCTTGTAATGGCTTGGTTGGTTTAAGAGGAAAGTGCTTCTACGTTGAAGTGATTTCACACTCCGGGGGAGAGGAAGGGAGAATGAAACCGAGTACCTGAAAAAAAATAAATAAATAAAACACGACGCGCAGCCGTTAAGACAGGTGTGACATCCCGAGACGAGATCTGAACCCTGAGTTTCTCGCTGCAAGTGTTTTAACCGCTACACTACACATGTGATAACATTTATTAATATTCTCCAGATTTCTGAGTATATTTTCACTCTTCTGCTGATGTCCCTACCACTTATTCTCTGGCGTCGTTACCGTTGAGTTTAGAGTCGTCGCCCTTTACTGCCTGGACGCAGCGAGTCTTCACATTGTTTATTGTTTTCCATCTTTGTGGCTGTTTCGTAACATTATCCAGCGCAATGTGTTGGCCTTTTCCTGAGATATTTTTAACAAATCTTTTCTCAGTTGATTTGTATTTAATTAGAGTGATTGCAAATGGTTTGACCTGGCTTTTCATTTGTTTTTAATCTTTTGTGGGTTCGTTACTGGATAGTTTAGGTAAATACCTTGTAATAGTTTATGAATCTCAGTTTGGTCCATTAAGGCGCCTCCTTGTCTACTGTAGACCTTCATTGTGAATTAGTTTACTCGCCGTTTAGTCTGCTGTTGTTAGTTGCTGTTGTCTTCGGCTGTGGTTTGGGTGAAAGAAATTAATACACGATGATTATGGACCTTTGTTGTCTGTGTTGTGGTCCTGTGCAGTGGCTGTAGTCCTCGCATTTCCCTGCTGGACATCTGGAGCTTGGAAGTTTGGAAATGTCCGACCACAGCGCTGCAACTCACCGTGTTATGCTCCTGTACCTATCTCAGATCACCAAATGTATTATTTAGTGTCTGTGTGACGCCTTACTTCCTTCAATAACTGTTTGAGTAACAACACAGGTTGCCATGTGACGAAGGGTTACCTCCAACGTTGATTGACTAGTGATAAGAAAAAGGAGACAGGAAGGTCATCCCCCCTGTGGGAGTAGCCATGCTGGAAAAGTCAGCTAAATGTTTGGGCAAATTATGAAACAACAGATCAACAAAAAGCAGTTTGTAGCTTGAGTAAGAACAAACCTTCAGTTGCCTGAACCATACTCAGACCATAACCATACTGCAAAAGTATAACCCTTCTGTGGGGACCACAATCTCATTTTCAAACAGTCTTTTGGCTTCTTGAGCTTTAAATTAAAATTTGAAATATTCATAGGTTCATCAGTGGACTGTCACTTCACTTGATTTCCGAATGCTGTTGGTTAAAATGTTGATGATTTCTGCATTTGTCTACAACTAGGCTCATCTCGCATACCGGTAGGTCAGCTAAAATGATCTTAGAATATTTCATTTGAGCTGTTTGGTGTTACCCTCCCAAATAACGATTAATAATGAGATGTAGACTTGTACAACTGTAAGCCCGGAGGACAGCTGAGAAGAAGAAAACTGTTCATGGTATCAGCTCTTCTCACATGACACTCTCTGGGAATCATTTTCTTTTCGGTGACCGATCATCACCATCCTCAAGAGGCTGATAGAGCAATCCTAGGCATTACAGGATACCACTGTCCCGTCTTTCTCTCGTATCAACTCTTTCCATCCTCCGTGCTCTCTCTCTCTCACATAAGTTTATATATATGCATGCACATGCACATTCGCTGTCCCTCACACGTGCATGTACCTACAAGATCCGTGCGCCAGTCGGACCGACAGCTGATGCGCACTGCGTCGGATCGAAGGCCAGAACTGGGTCACACGCCGTGACGCAAGCTCGTCGCGCGACCTGATCGATCAAACTGACCTTGAACCGGGGTGACCTAGTTATGCGGCCTACCCTAGTCGGCGAGAACCGGTTACTCGCAGCTGGTAGGATTCGCATGTGGGGTGGATGGGTGGGAGTGAGAGGGAGTAACATGCAGCACGGAACTGGGTCCGACTGTGACCCACATAACAGCCTAAGTGGGACACCTGGACACCGCTCAACTATCAGCTGACATAATCTGGTGTGCATGCTGCACCACCTGCTGTCATGCGGCTTCACAGGACGGCGAAATCGGTCAGCAGAGAGGGGCAAAGGTCAGAAGGTCCGCCAACCTATTTTCACGAACTGCGTCTTCACTTTGTACACTCGTACAGTCGCCCCGCGCGGCTCGGGGTATCTGCGCAGTTGAGATCCCCGGTTGAATTAGCCAGAGAGGCTGCTCGGAGTTTATTGCTAACCCTCTGGTAACGGTCGAGTGCTGGGACTGCGTGTGGAAGATGTCACGCGCACTTTGGGATGAGATCGATCTAGGACGACCCGCACGCCGATCGTTAGGGTCACCTGACACAAATCATGCACGGCTTCCTCAATAAGACGCCGACCCCGTCGTTACCCGTCGTTAAGGTGAGGTCCCCTCCGCCTCGCAACCTTGTTCCGGAGTACGTGCACTTTTCCCACCTCTCTCTTTCGCCCCCTCCCTGCCTTTTCCAAGCACGCACACTCAAACTCAATAAAGGCAAGATAACAGGCAATAATACTTGAGCATAAAACTGAGCTGCTCACTTTGCATAACTACAGTGCAAGCGAACTTTTCTTCAACTTTGCTGTCACAAAAGAAGAGGCTCGGGGCGACATCTGTGCCCACCGTCAGAGCTGTAGACGTCCATCTGCAGTGCAACAACTTGCAACTGGCCCGCTGACGGTTTGGTTACAGTCAGCACACGAGGGCAGCTACAGGTCACAGACACTATGACACACGAGGACAGCTACAGGTCACAGACACTATGACAATAGGACAGCTACAGGTCTCACAGACACCATGACACAGTGTCATCTGCAGGTCGCACAGTCTCCAGCACTACGACACACGATGGCTACGAGTCACATGACTAGGACCTGGTGCTACAGTGTCCACGTGACCAAGGTGGCAACTACCCAACACCTGCTGTGCATTTTCACGGAATCTTTGTGGACACAGATATTTAATTCAAAGGGCAAGTGCTATCGAAAGACGGAATGCGGTACGCATGTTTTAAAAAGAAACAGGCCAAGTAAATGGGTCGGGTAAGAGGGTCACTTATCTGAAGTGGGTCATCACGAGCCAGCCATATCTAGGTCACACACACAAAGCGAGATGATGAGGCTGGCAACGCGAGACAAAACCAAAGGCGAAAATAGGTGGAGAGGGCGGAGGACGCAAAATATCGATACCCGTAAATTAGGGACCAAAGTTTGTGTGAAGGTTCTCTTCAGTTGCACAGCAACAAGTTCAGCCACTCAAGCGACCGCCAATTGAACACAATGTCCTGCTCTGTCACGTGACAAACTTATTAAGCCAGTGAGAATCGCTCTCGGCCATTGACCCGCCGAGTTCCTCAAGTCAGATGCTGAGTAGTGTGCAGCGAAGTGAGGTCGATTCCTTTTCAATGAAACACCCTCAAGCGTGTCATGTCATTCAGAAGCGAAACTAAAATAAAACAATGTTTTGCCATGTACTATTTGCTTTCCCGTCACCAAAATATAATTATCGGGGCCAAGGAAGCTCGCGAACTTCTCGACTGACGCACGACAGCACCATCGACCACGCGCCATCTTGCGGACTGGAGCCTGCGTCACCGCCATGAGCGGGTGGAGTTGAAATCCGTAAACATCTCCACAGCATCCTGGTGACGTAGGTCTGTGGCGTGCACGTTGCCTGTAATGGCCGAGTCCCCCCCGCCGTACCGTCGGGCGACCGCTGGTGGCTTGTCTGTGGCACCCCACGGCTTCACCATGTCGTTGAACTTCCTGTTGTGGGCGCGCAGACTTCTGATTGCTGTTTTTTTGCGGTGCAGTAGCCCAGACCCTGTTCCAAACAAACAGCTTGTTTATTAGTCTGTTTTGTTTGTTTTTTGTTTTGTTATGTTTTTGGGGTTTCTTTTTAACTCGTGGTGGTGACCTCAGATTGTGCGTCCTCCCGGGAATGAGTTTATCCGAGAGAGCAGCGAGGACCACAAGCTCGACTGTCGAGGGTCATGCACTTCTCTCCGATTGTGGCACCCGGGGTGGGTTTGAGCCTGGGAACTCCAGTTTCTTCCTGTTCTTGCCACTTTCCTCGTGATACCAAATCATTGCAACATGGAAGGGCTTCCTTGTCAAATAAAACTGTCAAATCAATGAATTTGAAGTGATCATTGTTCCTGCAGAGTTTCCTGTTTCCTCACTAATTCCACTTGTTCTCGATTTATTCAAATATAGTCACTCACATCATTCAATCCCACGTCGTCTGTCTTCCTCTCTTTCACACACACACACACAAACATTTGTTTCAAACCTTAAACTTCATCAACGAAGGAAAAAAGTCATTAAAGTTATTACAATTTTACACAGCCACCGGGATGTAAAAAAAACAAAATAAATAAATGACAAATCTTTGTATTGTTATCTTTGGCTTTCTCTTCCAGTTCATTCAGACCAGTGGTTAAATTGCTCATATATTATAAATGCTTCATTCACAAAGAAGCTATGTTAAAACTTAATTATTGATACCCTATCCCTTCCAACAATAAATAAAAGCCATTGCAGGTGTTTAAATAATTTGATTACCCAATGCTGATTTCCAGTACTTATCCTTTTTAAAGCTCTCCGCCACAAAGCCCTCCATGATGGATCTGTAGGTAACCTGAACATGTCAGGACCTTTGCATGTGAACAAATCACTTTGATTGATTGTACTGAATAAAAACTAATTTCTAATTAATTTAGAGAACATTAACTCGTCAAGCTTCGGCTGTGTAAATCCTTTGGTGATTTATAAGGTTGTAAAATGTATCATTTATCTTCATCGTGTGTTAAAATTATATTCTATTACTAACATTGCATTATACGTAGTGCAAAATAATTGAAGATGCATTAATATAAGTTCATCATTTCTATAAATAATAAAACATTTTTCTGGCACTGGTTATGTAAACACACGCCTCGCGCTGTCATTGCCTGTAGCTGAAGTTTCCCTTTGTTGACCCCCGAACTCGAGGAAATCTTCTGTCGAGAGATTATAAAAGTCTTGGTCTTCACACTTTCCCAGCGGCACATCGTGCTGCGCACCGACCGACCTTTTCCTCCTCAGCAGCAAGTCCGTCCGTCGCTCTTGATGGCTGTCCCAGTTTCTGCAGGTCAAGGGTCAGCGCCGCAAGAGATGCAGCGTGCAGCATGGTGCGTCGCCGCAGAAGGGTCACAGAAATGACTCAGCGTCCCCTCGGCATGGTCCGCTTTCCTGTGTGAACAGCCGACCACACCACGATGATGATGGTGATAATAGGAGTAGTGACAATCCACCAGACAGTGGGCCACTTCACACAGTGTGGCCGGGCGTGACATGCTCCCATTGTCCAGCGCGCGCTACGTGACTACGTGACTCAGCTCGAGGAGAGGACAACTTGACTCTAGGGTCGCCAACGAGCTTCATGATGGGAGAGAGGGTCGGTTTTCGCTCGACGGCCTACTTTGTAATCAGAGAAAGTCTGAGAAGGAGATCGCTGGTTCTGAACCAGGCCCACGTAGCCTCTGGAAGAAAATAATTTCATGAAATGTCAGCAAACTCAGCATCCGGGTGCAAACTTGTGAGGGGAGAGAAACGATCGCAGACATGATAACTGTTAGAATTTACAGGACTTACAGCACGTGCGTGAGAAATTATGCAAGTTATTTAGTTGGTTGGTTGGTGGGAAAGTGCTTCCATCTAAAGGTGATTTTGTGGTATGAAGGGGAGGAAATCGGAGAAAATCACGACGGTTGGCCAGCGAACACAGAGGATATGAACCCGCCTCTCTCTGCAGTAGTACATGCGAGTACTTTTAACCAGTGGGTAGCAAGATGCTTGGCTGTGTGAGAAGGGGGACTGTAGGGACAAACCATGCTAACAGTGAACGATGCTCACATTCTTGCTTCCTCAGTAATTTTAAAGGGAGCGGCTGTTCCATTACCCTCCCCCTGGTTTCTATACCAATTTCAAATTATCTGTGGCAAGTAAAATTCTGTTGGTTTTACATTCAGCGACTCTTTTTTTCCCCCCAAAGCGCGTGCACGTTGCCATCTATTAATGTCGAAATACACACATGTGTGGGTTGAGGTGTCACAATCCTCAGATTCAATCTGTTAATGTTGGATTTTTGTGTCTAATGGCCGTTACAAGCGTCAGGCATAACATTGCAGCATGCTGCATAACGAACATTCCAGTTTGCTAACCGCCTTTGTTCCACCCCACCCCTCCACTCGCACCCACGGGTAGTCTGTCCGTCTCGTCGTTGCCCTCTAAACAGTCCGTCCGTGGCGCCCGCTGCTACAACACCGTTCGTTGTCCTCACCCAGTGCACGCGACCTGCCACTGTGCCGGGCCGACCAATCAGCGAGCGCGGAGCTGTCGGTCCAGCCAATCAGATAGCGGGGTCTAGCCAGCAGCTGGATATACGGGATCGAAACAAAGCAAAGCAGCGCATTCGGTGGCGAGCCAGCCAGGCGAAACATCGCAGGAAACATTTACTTATCTCTCTCTGTGTGTGACTCGGACTACATCGTCAGCTGCAACCATGACTTTCACGGAGGTGTTCACATCCAGCACCCGCATCTGCGACGCGTAAGTACCAATATTTTCTTGAACTTTACTTGAAATTAATATTAACCTACCCGAGATTAACTATGCGTTGAAAACTCGGACCAAAAAAAAGTTTTTTTGTTTGTAAGTGGTGCATGTACTTGTTGCGAACTTTCGTGACCTTTCTCGAGTCTTGTCTCCTTTCTCCACTCGTCCTTGTCGTGTGACCCGTGCATGGGTAGCGAGGGGTTGGGTGTCTGGGATCAAGCGGATACTTGCTCGTCCCTTGTGACTGACCTACCAACGACCGTACACCACGTGGTACTCCGCGAAGCCTGTTATTTTCCCGAACTTGTTGACCTAGTCTTCCATCCAGATCGAGAAGCGACTAGAGTGCGTCGCACTTGAGACTCCGTTACCGTCGCCCTCGACTGTAAACAAAGGTCGCTCGGGTCTCGGGACAACGCAGTTGTTACAGTGCACCTGCTTCAATGTCATCAAATGCGTTGTTGTTGTTACAGATGATGGAGACATGCGTTAAGATTTGGGTAACGCGATGTCAAACCTATCACCTAACTGCTCATGTATGTCGAAACCGTCCAGTGACTGGATTGTTTATTTTTAATTTTTAATTTTATTTTTAGTGCGTGACTAATATGTCCGCTGATAACATTTCCGTGAACTCCAGTGAACTTGTGGGTGGGTGGGATGGAGATAAGATCGAACAAAGGTCCTAAGTGGGTGGAAGGGGAAGGGTTCGTGGCTTTGTTGTGTTCATCCCACCGAGAGGTGGCGAGAAACATTGCGAGTGTATTTGCTAGGAGTGTTGCGAAAAGTTGGTGCGTCACACTTTGCTCAGTTTTCCGAGGCTGTTACGAGTGACAAACTCAGGGTCGAGCAATTTGTCGAAGATGAGAAGAAGAACCATCGTAAAGGCGCCATCTTAAAGATGATGGATGAGAAGTAAAAGTGTGCTTTCGTTTCTCGGAGTCTTTGATCATCCTGCACTCGCCTTCCCTCCCTTCGCATTTTTTTTTTCCTTTTCTTCCTCCGATGATCTGTCAGCAGGCGTGGTGCAGCATTGCGTAAGCCCCTTGCCCCCAGCTGCAGCACGCCTCCCACAGCAAGTGTCGGGCAGCGCGAGGCGCGTGAAGCCTGTGATCCTCCAGTGAGCTGGGCGGTGCTCTGACTGTAACCCTCCCTGACCCCGGCGGGCAGACCCCAGTTAGAGGACACTAAGAATCTCAGGGACTGTTGTTCCATGGAGGAGACTCTCTGTTAAAAGACAGGGGTAGGTGTGGTGGTTGCTAAGGGCGGGGCGGGACGAGCGCGCGAACAGCTGTTACCCGAAGGTCGCGCTTGGGAGACCTGGAGGCGGCGAAGCTGAGTGCTGGCAACAAAAACATCTTGTTGACTTACAAAGCTCGCCTTGCTTACGCCAACCACCAAAACAAGATAGGCTGCCAGGCCAGCAAATATTTACGGCACGCGCTTGTCCTTAGCTTCGTTGTTGGCCATGCTGCCGTCACCTTGGCGAGGGCGAGCACAGTGATGGCGGAGCTTGATAAGCAGGATGTGATGGGACTTTTTTTTTCATCCCTGACATCCCACTGTGTGGTGAGTGCTCTGACCAGGAGACCAGGCTCCCTCTTCCCGCATTAACACGCACTGACCGCCCAACTGTACATTAAGTGGAGTTTATTGTTTGTAGTTCAGTGCCACACCTCCTCCCTCTTTGTTTGCCCCTCCTTGTGAGACCGTGCAATGAATGCACTGCACCTGCAGCCTGCTGTTCCTGTCAAATCCTGTTTGAGGTCACCTCAGGTCGCTTTGTTGCATTCCATTCCATCTGCCACACGTGTTTCTATGATCTTTGGTGCACGTGTTTCATTTGTTATAATATGTTTATTGGGACAATGGAGGAGGTGTAGCAGTCGCAATCAAAGTGAGACGACCTTTGTCCTTTGTGAACGCGGAAGTGATCGTGACCTGTGCATGTGCCAGCAGGTAGGTGTGATGTTATGCACGTAGTCACACGTAAGCCATTGGCTCTCGGCAAGCTTGAAGATTGAAAAGAAAGAGAAAAGCGATAACACATTTGGGCTGCACAGAATTATTTCTCCACCGCACTGTGCAAGATCTGGCAAGGAAGTGTGTGGGTGGGTAGGTGGAGGGGTGGAATTTTAAGGACTGCACAAAAGTTTTTAAACTGAGACAGTTCAGTAGATGCTCAACTGCCAAGCAGAAGTTAAAAAAGAAAAAAAAAGTATCTGCAGCCAGTGGGGAGCTCGTGCAGAGGCGAGGAAGCCGTTCCCTGGGATTTCACCGACTCAGCAGCAGAGAGAAGCAGACGATTCCTTCGTGCACCTCCCTCCACCCACCACTCACCCGCTCTTCCCATCCTCACATGACCTGTTTGCACCGAGGTAGGAAACGCACCCGTTGACCCCGTCTTGCCACGTCGGCGACTTGCCCGACGGCAGCGCGTGCTGGGGCGTGGGACGAGGATGCAGACGCGAAGATTTGAGCGACTTATCATGAAGTCTGGCAGTCGGGGAGTCAGTTGTCTGGAATTTTTATTTATCTCAAGTGCATCATAATGCACAGCAGTTATATAATTAATGGGATTGTTTTGCATCCACAAACATGGCGACTGTGGGGGCCCCGCTGGCTCAGTGAGTCACCCAGAAGCCACGCTCTAATGATGTCGAGGGCAGACTGATGGAAAAGACCCCAAACCTGAACTTTATTGCTTCGTGTCTCAGGCAGGCTCTCATCAGCATTGGAATCCGCCTCCCATACTTAGACCTGCCCATAAACTCCTCATTATTGTCTTCGTTTTTATTTGTCTTCTGTCTCGTCTCCGTGGTATGCTAGTTTAGAATTTTTATTCCTCTCACAAAAAACAAAGAAATGAAAGCGAAGTGTAAGCTTGACCTTTACCCCGGCTGTTGCTAATCATTTGACCTTTTCTCGTTTCAGTTCTAAGACAATCGGCCAAGGCCTGGAAGAGTGTCTGCTGCGAGCGCTCAACTCCGGACGGGTCACGGTCGGGGTCAAGGAATGCGCCAAGCTATTGAGCTGGTGAGTGCTGCTCACAAACACGACTGTCACGTGTCCCTACGTGTCGCTGCAGGCGGCTTTAAGGCAAATACTGTCCTGCCAGTGGTGTTTAGGGTGGCAGAAGGCCTTACAGTGACTCAAATGCACTGCACACAGTTCACGAAGACAAGCCCTAAGCATGTCGACAGTAATGTAACCTTCTAGCGCCGCCATCTTGCACAAACATGACCTTTAGCCTCCTCGTGTGTGTAACAAATCGCCTTTAGCCTCGCAGTAGGACAGGTTCTTACATCACGTGTCTAGTCATACGAGTAAGCAGTGGGTTAGACCACGGTGGGGTATGAGCAAGCTTTGCTGTTTATTTATTTTTGACGGTTAAATAAAGTGATTGTGTGTTTCTGTGTGTGCAGCGCATCAGATCAGGTGATGTTGTGTCTGATGCCCGATATGGCGTCAGCATCAGATGTGAGCGTTCACATCCAGCAAACACTTATTCGCTCTTTCTGCTGGGAGAACGGGATCCGACTTCTGACTGTGAGTATATCTTTGTGCTTGTCTCTGTGTTTGTGTGTGTGTCCGCTGCGTGAGAGAGTGTGTGAATGCATAGAATTGTCAATGTATCCCTGCACATACCCAAGCAGAGTTTAGGATAGTAGCAGTTGCCATCTTGGTAGAGCTGAAGGGAGCATTGGAGATTTGAGACGAAAGGAAATGTTTGAGCGAGGGCGGAGCCTATGGATGCTCGCAAAGCATAGTGCGATAGATTGATTGTAAGTCTGTTACAGGTGAGGCTGCTGCAGGTTACGATAGACTGATTGTATGCATGTGTTGCAGGTCAAAAACTGCCCCAAGCTGCGAGAGCTGCTGAGCGGTGGTAGCGCCCCCTGTTGGGTAGAGGGCGAAGCCATTACCTGCCTGCTGATTGAGGTGAGTGGTTTCTTTTGTAACATCATCACAGAAGTACTGGACGACGATATTTTCTTTTTAAGTTTCGCTAAAATCCAGCCAATGAAACTGATTCAGAGTGTCATGTGACTTGGGAGGATAAGAAAAACTAAACATTTATATCTGAGTGTCGAAGTTCCAAAACTGTAACCACCCCCGACTGTGGGTCGGGTTTGATTAGATGTTGGAGGAAAATAAAGAATGATGCTGGCTGTTGTGGACCTGTGGACATGGACATCTTGCTTACAAAGATGTTTGTGTTTATGTTGCAGAAGCCCAAAGGCGATCTGTCAGCAGAGGATGCTTACGTGTGCCACTACCACGATGCTGTCTTCTCTAGCGACATCTACCCGAAACCCATCATCCAACTACCAGTCTGACCTCGGTGACAGGTCTTCATCATTCCGCACAGACTTCAGGATGACCCCCTTCATCTTGACAGAGATCACAGCACTGCCGCCCCCTAGCGGTGACTCGCATCTCGGGACTTCCGGCCGCGTGTTGCGAGGGCTGGAGACGAGACCCTGGACTTTAAAACCTGCAGCAGCACTTCAGTGCCTGCACTTCACAGCCACCCTGAGGCTTCCAAGTCCTGTTTATCGACTAGTACATTACACAACAACAGCGATAATCACACGATGATGAGCTGGGTGATGGTCCTCACGATAATAAAATAATTGCTTGCACAGCAGGAGACCATAACAGGATTCGGAAATACCTGAGTTTCTCCCTCGTGAAGCACTCGACATCAACATCCTGGTTAGCTCGGGTGGCGAATCAAAGGCACCCCTTGTGCGCATGAGCAGAGACAGGCAAAAGATTATTTGCACAGAAGAATGTTATTCTGCGAAAACAGTGCACTTGCGGTCAAATTATAAAAACAAGTTTCTTTAACACCAAACTGATTATGTCCTTTAGAGTGTACTCCAGAAAACGATTTTGCTTTTTGAAAACTTTTTATTCACAAAGTCATATGCCATAACAGCAGTGCTGTTAGTTGGAAATGTCAATTCTGTTTTTTTTTTTTTTAATTAGAACTATTTCAAGGAAATGTGTTTGAAACTTTTCCGCGAAGTCATGTTGAAGTCTAGAGTCCATGAACTACTTTTGTCATTGACATGAGAAATACAGTTTAGCTCACTTACTCATTGCCCCTGGTACTGTCCACAGAGCATCTTGTCTAATGTATCTCATTTAGTACACTTCATTATGTCACAAGGATTGGTCTTTAATGCAAAGTTTCTATTTTGAATGATCCGTGAAAAAGTCATGTTTGATGCAAAATAAACGTATTATCAAATCATTTTCTTTCTTTGTCGATTGATTGTGCATGCACCTTTTTTTTTTTTTTTTGCCGTTTGGGGTTGTGTGTGTGTGGGCTGGGGAAAGTTGGTGTTGACGGTAGGGATGTATGAATGTTTCGTATAAAGATCTCTGAGTGGAAGTCTGAAGACCCTGGCAGCGGGTGAGAGCAGCAGACGCAAGACGAAGGCGATGTGAACGAGGGCTTTAGCTGCACTTCCCGATGCCAAGTGTTGCAAGTTCTCCCTGCAGCTACCTCAATGATGGATGTAAATTACAAACCAAGCATGCCTGTAGAGAGGAAACTCAAAGTGCAAATGCTACAGAATTCCAAACAGACATATTTTGCCGTTGCGGAGTCTAAAACTGTTCATAAGCTCAAATGTAACTCCTTTCCACATTACTCCCCTAACATGATAAAAATGATTCACACCTGGCGAGGGCCGTGAAGGAAAGAACGAGAGACAAGATTGCCACCTAAGTGAACCACCGCCGTCCGCCGCCTCTCGTTTTTTCCTCTTCCTCTTGTGCCCTCCCTTTCCTGTCGTGGCAGCGGTTTGTGATGTTAGCAAGCGGATCCAGTGACCTCCCTCCGTCAACACACCCTACTGCTCTCCCAACCAGAATTTGTGGGTTTCAGCAAAGGATTGGCAGCAGAAACAGTTTGTCGCAAGCTCGCCTTCCCACCGACATTAGCTCTTCTAGACTGTAGACACTGAGCATGCGCAATCGCCAAAAAATAAATAAAATAGCTGGAGCTTGGTGTGCGCCCGTGCATGCACACAACTTTTGTTTCCACATCAAGCATTCACGCAAGTGTCCCCGGGGGCGACATGATGCTGCTCCCCTCGGCTTCAAACTGTAACAGATCCGGCTCATCCGTCTCGGATCACGTGACGAGTGATGGCGACACAACTCAATGTTGCCAGGGCTTCAAGATCATTAGAAACAGTTCATGAAGAGGTCATCCTGTGGCCGACACTCATAGATGTCGAACTTGGCCACACTACTCTCGACACATCGTTTCTTCTTCTTTCTGAAATTATCAGTTATGTTTCACAGACTTTTTTTTCTCGGTGCACTTGGCACTCTGAAAGATAACTAGTCTGACCATCCATAAATTATTAACATTCATACTAACTCACCCCAGCACACTTCTGCTGTGTGTGCGGAGGGCTACAGGTGGGAACCTGACAACGTAGTTCTACGTGCTACGTGCCCCGTACACTAGTCGTGACATCCTCATGAGAAATTATACGAGTAAGAAGAATAAAAAAAGACAGTCACTCTAACAAAAAGAACGAAAAAAGAGTGGGGAAAGTTTACCTGGGTTGTTATAGCTACAAGCAGTCTGTGCGTGGTGCTAGGGGAGGTAAATGTTTGCCCTCGCTAGTTGCCCTTGCTCACATGCATGGTGGTCGTGATGCATAAAAACACTTAGCAGACGATACAGGAAGAGGGAAGAACTTGGAAGACTTCCTCTCGAAGGACGGCTGGGATCGACCTCTTGTGAGGAAAACTCAAAAAGCCACTTCCTGGAGGAAATGCTGGCAGAAGCGAGGGAAATGATGAAATGTCTGACAGAAGTGCAGACCGTGTGTTTAACCCGCCGAGTGTTTATTGGAGAAACGGTGAGTCACGGGTAGCAACATCCTCCACCTCCATGACCACCTTTAGAAAAACGACTAACCAAGAAAGGAAAATTGGAAAATGCAATTTTATTATCCCGCTGGAGAAGTTTGGTAATGAGATAAAGAGGAGGAAGTAAAGCCAAGTGAAGGAGGAAAACGTCGGTGATAGAGGGCTAAATATGGCGGGGCGATGAAGGAAGAACTAAAGAAAATAATTTTTATCTTTATTAGTTTTATGATTAACTAACAGACATTGCGACACACTCACTCGAAAACATTTTTGATGATCTAATTCTTTTAACATATTATTTCCTTTTAATAGAGAACTGACTCATCAGCTCTCTCTCTCTCGATTTTAACACCCACTCTCTCACATTCTTCTCTCTCACACACTCATCCCTCTCACACTCACACACATTCTTCTCTTTTACACACACTCTTCTCTCTTTCACACACACTTTTTTCTCTCATACACATTCTTCTCTCATGCACAGACCCTTCTCTCACATTCACACATTCTCTTTTCTCTCTCACACACATTCTCTTTCTCTCTCTCTCTCACATTCTTCTTTTCCCCTCACATACTCTTATCTCTCTTCTTCTTTCCGAGTCTGTCAACACCCTGTGTGACGTAATCACGGCTGTTTGTCGTTGTGTCATTGTCACGTTATGCTGATGTCACATCAACTAAGTTTGAACTGCTGACGTCACGGTTTATTTTCGGTGCGGAGAGCTCTCTGTCTGTGCTATTTTTAGCACATAGGCCATCACCCAGTATGGCAGAGCTTTTCACGTGGGGATCATATTATTATATTTGTCCCCTCTCTTCCCCTCCCAACCCTGAGGTGTGTGTAACCATGGGTTACGTGTGTCGCGGCCAAACAAGGACCCGCCTGACACACAGCGGCCACAGTCAACAGCAGGGAGGAGCCGTTATATGGCGAGGGTGTGTCTGCATCTCTCTTTCCTTCTCTGCCTTTCTCCCTTTTTTTTGTCTTCGTATGTACTGTTTTCTGTGTGCTGTGGGCTACCTGTCGGCTTGAAATACAAAAGAAAGCGTGTAACCACACACACACATATATATATATAGACATGAGTATTAGTATTTTCCACTTGGTACATATTCGCACCTTACAGTTTTTTTGGTTTCTTTTCGTTATTGGACGGCGTTGCTGCATCTCGGCTGATGTTTAGCGAACGACTGCAGCTGCCTTCCCGACCACCTGTGTCCCGATAACTAGGCTGTTGTTTGCTGACACAAGTACATGCAAGCGAATGAAGACCATCACGACCTTGTGGCACAACTCGCCCTCGTCCGGTCAGCAGCCAAAGGTCAGCGACGAAGATAACCTTCCTTACCTTACCTTCGATCGGAGACTGAGGTCACGAGTTCACACCTCTCTGTGCCCTCTGTCTCTCCCCACCACCATCCCCCCCCCCAATTTCTCTCTCTCTCTCAAAAAAAGTCAAAGTCTATAGCTATCGAGCACGATGCGTATCACGTGGTACACAATACACACTTCAAGGGGGGACAAACAAACCTCCAGCCATTGCCCGAAGCCCTGACAGCTGTAAGTATTGGCACTATGTTCTCTACAGTATAAACAAGACATTCACTGTATCTGCTCCACAACAACGGGTGTCGACAGGCAAAGTCTAGACAAGCAAACTTTGTCAAGATACGAAGCAAACATAAATACAATGATGAATAGACGATGCTGACCCGTACATGAACTGTCCAAGCAACCTATACTTTCCATCCACCACAACTTTCCGTTGACCAGAAATGAAGTAGTAATCCACTGATAATTTTGCACTGCTATTATTGTATTATGAGCATGTAAGGGGGTGCTTTCGGTTTTTTGTTAAATATTTCCGCCTCACTGTACTAATCACACGAATACAAATATTGACTTTGCTTGTTGATTCCACTTCAAATGCAGACAGTTGTTTCTGTTATCTATAAATCTGAGAGGTATTTTTTTTTCTGTATGTTTTCTCTGTCTGTCATTGCAACATCAAGAACAGTGTGCATCCCCTCAGTCTCCATCTCCTGTAAACTGTCCACTCTCCCTCTCTCTCTCTCTCCAGCCTCGCCCTCTCACCTGTCCCCCATCTCCCCCCATATCTTCTCACAAACCCTTGTTTTTTCTCTCCCAGCGAGGGTCTGTACATCTGGCGCTGCTCGGAGGATGTGGGATCGATCCACAGCTGGCGCGTTCTTTTCTCGCTCACCGCGATGCACTTTTAATTATATCATTTCCGATTAGAGAGAACACTTTCCAGCGTGTGTTACCGAACTTTTCTTAACAGAGTTAAAGACCCAGATAAACGTGTTTTAGAAAATGACGAGGATCATTTCGTTTAAGAATACTAACTTCGAAAAGAATACATGCCCTTTAGTTCTGAAGATTTTAATTTCGGCTGTGCTCTGGTTTGTGTGAGTTGTAGTCTGTAATGAGAACTCACGTGCACTCACACACACACACAAGGAGAGAGCTGGGTACATGTTCGTCGAGGGAATAATGGAGAGACCTCGTTGCAATGTCGGGCTTTTCGCGTGTCGCAGTGAAGATGTTGGCAAAGAAAAGCTTGGAAATGAGTTTCCATCATCCATCCCCCACGTGCCTCGCCTCGTGACAGATAATAGATAACGTCCTCACTCAAATGTCCAGACAATGATGTAATGATGTGATATGCCCTTATTGTTATGATTTAGTTCTTCCTCAGGGTGACATACGGGTACACTAAAATTACTTGCTACCCGTCTTACATGTCTTGGCTTTTCTGTCTTATGTTTCTCTGAAACTTTTTTATTTTTGACAGTCTACAGATGAAGGAGGGCTCTGATGACTGTAAACCTATATATATATCCACACAATGGCGTAGGGCCTGCAACTTCAAAAAATATTTACCGAGCGATGATAAGAGTTATCAGTTTCATGTCCTACAATGCTCTCAGCATGTCAGACATCAACATCAGTTTTATTATCATAACACATTTCCTCACGAGGGTGCACTGCGCATTCTCCTTTTGACGAGGTGTTAGACTTAATCGTGAATGCAGGACACTCGTTGTTGTGTTTCGGCAGACCACACCTCCTCACTTCCATTTCATTTAATATTTATTAAAGAAAGGGAAGTCGACACGTTGGAAGATGAAACAAAGAACTGTTCCAAGTAACGGGCAGCGCTCAGCTCTCGGGGTCCTGCTAAGCACATGCACGTGACCCGGCCACCGGAACGGACCAATGAGAGCGCAGGGCGAGAGGGAGACGGCGTGGAGAGCCCAGGCCTAAAAATAGCCGTGACCCGGTGTTGTCAAGGCGGGCAACCTTGGAGTGCGCCGGGCCCAGCAGATGGGATAGCCTGCCCCTTGCCGACAGGTGGCCACTCTCAGCGAGCAGACGACACTCTCACAGTCGCCGTGCAGTAGCAGACGCCTTGCATTTGGAGGAGAATTGTAAGGGGCCACCCGAGCGGACACTGCCATGACTTTCAGCGACTACGACTGCAGCGCTGCAGCCCCAGCGGATCGACAGTGAGTGTTTTTCCCTGTTTCTTTCGCCCTCCCCCATGCATCCATCCCGATATCGTTCGCGTCTGCGGCTCTCGTCCGACACGAGTGGAGCGAGGCCATGCTTCCTTTGTCCCGTCGCTGCTGTAGCTCTGTGGTCTCGGCTGTACTTCTGTTGTCGCGCAAGTCGGCGCGTGGCCCTTTGTCGGTCATAAAAGGCGAACAAAGAATGGAGAATGCACTGAACTGTGGACTAGGAGGCTAACGTGGATCGATGTAGCAGCAGTTACAGTGTCGCTACATCAGATGAGCGCCAGCAATGTCGAGGTGGCCGAGTGCGGTGTAGCAGTGTGCAGCATAGGTCATGCACGTGTGTGGGTCTTGGTCGAGGAACATCAAAGTTTTCAACAGCTTATATGCTCTAAAAATAGCATCCCGACTTAATTGTTTATGCATCATCCCTAAAGTAGTTGTAAAGTTTATGTATTTTTTGTCATACTATTCAAGTGGGGAAGAGAGAGTGATCCTGACATAAAACGATTGCATCAGTCACACAGTTATTATTGCAAAGTCTTTGCATACAGTTCATCCATATAAAATATGCCACTTCTACCACAGTGCATTGTTTAATGTATGGCTTAGATGTTTTATTACATACTGGGAATTGTTAAAGTTTCTATGGTGCGTTGTGTGACAAAAAAAAGTGCGTTGGAAAAATCCACACCCACAAACTTGCTCTGAACTCCTCGTGAGAACGTGGGTTGCAGCAGCAGGAACAGTTCTTGTTTACTACAGTAGGTGTTCAGAGCCGGTACAACCTGTATGTAGGTTGCAGCGCTTGTGGCTTGGAAGCTGGCCGCCTACAGCCCCGCGACACAAGGTGAACAGCTCCAATGTGCGAGTACACACGCCTCCGCCACGCACGCGCCCATCTCACCCTCGTGCACCGAGGGTCTGCCTACACCAGCCACAGCTTGCGCCAAGCTTTTTGTCTTGCAGGGGGTTTCTAGCAGGACATGGAGGACAAAGAAAGGTCCGTCAGCCTGTAATGAAGTGATGGCAGGATGCGTTTGTGTTGCAGAACTGTGTATTGTCACCTGTGAGTTGTGGTCGAACGCCCACCATGCTCTCAGCGCGAGCACTCATATCCGGTGTCTTGTTGTTTAACGCAGCATCACTGTGGTTGTTGACAAACACGAAAAAAAGTAACACAATGAAGGCTTGCTTTCTCTAGAATAGAGCTTCAAGACATTAGGACCGACAAAGCTCGAGTTAACATCCGGGTTCTTGTTATCGCCCCCACCATCCTTGCTAACCTTCCCTTGGGACTTGCATTTTACTTAATTATTGCGGACTCAGGTGCTAGCACTTGTATCCTATGTTCTCGATAAAGTTGGTTTCGGTAGTCAAAGACTTTGTGGAATTATTTTTCTAGTCACATGATCTTCGCACGCAGAAGATGGCGTGGGATGTGGAACAACGGAAGCTTCATGTTTGTAAAATACTCTTTATATTTCTGACTGATATTGTAATTTTGTTGTCTACAAATGAACAACATTTTATTGATATCTGGTTTGTATGCTATGGGATTGTAGTTCCTGCTCTGTATTCATTCAACCATTTTCTCATTATCGCGCGATATATAAAGTAAATGTTTTTCCGGACTTAGTAATGGCTGAAGACATGACAGCTGGAGTAAATGAACGAACACAAAATGATGAACTCAACATTTGTGCACAGACAAATAAAATGTATCACTTTCCAGATAAACGGGTTGATCTGACAGGTTTCCGTAATGTAGAAATGCTGTTATCAATAGCAAACTCGCCGTGACCTGCCGTTACAAACAGCTGCTTCACACGGCGAGGGACAGACAACAGCAGGCTCTCTCTTCCTGCCACAGATAGGAAACCAACGGGCGGCAGCTTAGGTCCTCGGCGACATGTGGGCGGCTCACTGGTACAAGACACGATATGAGTGTGAACTGTGGAGCTGGGAACAGCAAAAACAGTTTGTGTGCGAGGAGAGAGGGAGGGGGAGACACCCACCAGTTATGCGCAGGAGTGAGGTGCACACATCAATCTCAATCTGCGTAGTACAGAGAGAGAGAAAGATCGAGACAAAGATCGTCCTCAAAAACATGCAGCCTCGGCAGCTGCTTGCGAAGCAGAAATTTCCAGTCAGGCTGCACTTTGTGGTGGTGAGAACATGCGCAGTTGCGGGCCAGAGCCAGGCTAGTGGTTTTTTCCTTCGTCGGTCAGAGGTCAGAGTTCGGGAAGGCGTCGACCCTCGCTAGACGATTGTGCCGTCCGCTTCTTGAGAAAACTGCGTGCAAGATGGCGCAGGGACCTGTAACTGCGTGGCACCACAGATTTCATACTCAGATTATATTTGTACGAGGCGCGGTCAGCGGCCTCGACTGGCACGTGACAGGCAAAGGTCACTCGCGTTGTCCCTGCGTCACGTCGCCCTGTTTGTGACGCACGGTCGCCACGTGTACCGTTGTCGAGCTGTTACAATCGAATGCGCAAGGCGAGAAAGGGGGTTCGAACCTTGAGAAAACAAGCAAGATTCTAAAGGTTGTCATTGCCACTTTATACAACCTTTTCCACCTGCTGACCCCGGACATCATCAAAGGAGAGGAGGACACGGACTGCGGTCTGTGTATGCACAAGTGCATTGTGCGGGAGGAAAGCGGTCACGTGTGTGGGTGTTGTCCTGTGGTGCTAGCGCTCGGAAACAGCTGGCAGCCCTAGCTGGGCCGGCAATTACCCTTTTGACTGCAACAACAGTTGGCGCGTGGGGGACAACGTGTGCACGAGACTTTCTGCGCGAGAATTCACCTGTCTGCTCCGACAGCACCTCGGGGGTAACCGACATGTGACAGCTTGCATCGCAACAGGACGTAAAACGAGCGTTGTCATAAACTGAAATCAGATCTTTCTCTTCCGCGCCTCCGGCAACCCTACTCCTCACCCACCCCTACCCCACCCCACTCAACCCCCAGATTAATGCAGGTGGTATGTCTTACACCGGGCGAATAATTCAAATGCGCGGGTCAGTGTGTGTGCGTGCACCAACGGATCAGCTCGACTTGTGGGCCGACAACTCTGCTGGTGGTGGGAGGTAAGGGGAGGGGGACTCGATATCGTTGCCACGTATGGCATTTAAAGTCGTCTGCTCACCCCATGAACGGGTGTCAATCAATAAGGGTGTTGATTGGTAAACCTGTTTATAAACGTAGTTGGCAGGTTTGCATGCTTTCAGCGGGTGCAGATGGGGGTGTGGTTGAAAATGGCTACATGTAGGTGTGTGATACAATATTCATTAGCACGTCGTGAGCACTGGGTAATGAAACCGTCAAATGAAGTGTGCTTCGCGGAGCTGGCTGTACCCGCCTGACTAGCCTGACCATCGGGTTCAAATTCCTGACCTCGCGTTGCACTCGCTGCAAGTCGCACCTACACTCGCAGTAGCTCGTCTTGTGCTACGTGCACTTGCACACCTGTCAAGGTATTTCAATGTCACATTAAACTGACTTCTTCACCTGTGTGAGCATGCTTGCAAGCGCGTGTGTTTGCACGTTTGAACCTCGCAAGTAGTGCAAGGGATAGTGACAAAGGGAGATTATTTCCTGGGTAGCAAACTCACGTGGTGCAGAATTAACTGGGCAACAACTGTTCAGAGGTGGCGCATGCTTCGGGGTATGGCACGAGAAGCTGAACCATGGGAGTCGATCATTGGTCGCCTCAATGTTTAAGCCCCTCGTTACCGTTCACTCATACCCGACTGTCGTCCACTCTCGCTGGGATGTCAGGATTGTCTTAAGCAGTTAACTTTTGTCACATGTTCTGATTAAAAAAATAAATACCCGGATCTTTGGTGGGGGACGCTTAGGGTTTTCGAAGGAGTGATCGTATGATTCCTGTTAGCAGTTCTTTTTTTTTTTTTTAGTTTGTAAGAAAGCGGGCAAACATGTCGGGTCGTGCTCGACAACATGCATTAAAGCGCCTTTCATCATCTTCCCTCCCTTCGCTTCTGACACTTTGTTGCATACTGAGCAGGCAAACACACACCTTCACACGCACACACACGGATACTGTCTGAACAACACGGCTTGTGTGTGTGTAGAGGAGAAAAGATATTGCTGTAAGTGTAAATATAGGTTAAAGAGCGGGTTACTGGAGAAACTAGGTCAGTGTGGAAATAGGTCAGGCCACATTTAAAAGTACAGGTGAATACAATCGCCCTAATCTGCTCCCCACCTCCAGTAGGTGATTACAAGTGAAGACATCTACATCTTTTGTCCGGCCCTTGCACAGTTTCTCGCATTGCTTGGACCTCGTGTCTCATCTCTCATCTGACATCATTAGCTCGCGCCACGGGGGCTTTCTCTCATTTTCTCTCTCCCTAGCTATAAAATGCATTTTATATTTACACAATTCATTCTATATGTACATAATGCATTCTGTACCTATACATTTCATTCTATACTTACAGAATGCATGCAGTCCAACACAGCAAGGCACGCATGCACATGTAAGTACAGAATTCGTTACATTGGTAGATAGACACTCGGTAAAAACCTAAGTTTTCCTTTATATTAAATTCAGAAGCTGCTATACAATTCCTTATATATATCTATTCTGTAGCTATAGAATGCATTCTACCTATACATTTCAATTGTATACTTATAGAATTAATTCTGTAAATACAGAGTTGAAATGTACACGGAACGAGGCTGGCTCATTTGCATATGGGGCAAGAAGGTCAAAGATCAACCAGTGCCCTCGAAACAATGTCATACGTTCATTTGTGAATGAATAGTGTAGCTATAGAATGATTTCTATAAGTATAGAATGCATTTTATATCTAGAAAGCAAATTATCTTCTCGGTGTCCTGTAGCCACGCGCGTCACGCGCTGACCTTCGCAAAGGTGAGAACCGAAAGAATGAACCATTATTATTGTGTGTAAGAAAGAGACAAAGGACGAAAAAAAAAAAAAAAAAATAAAAATGTTTAACAAATGAATTTTGTAGGGCTTGTTTGTGTATGCAAACGGAGACATGCCTGGGGCAAATAGACATTATGTCAACTCGCTTTGTCATCCTGTTATTCCTGTCAGGGGGGAGATAACCCCACCACATGTCAAGTTGTTGTTTCGTCGGTAATCGCAGTTCTTCATTTGGCTTTGTGAGGACAGCTGTGGAATGATAGATGTAACGAGTGGGATGAAGGCCGTTCATATTGTTGGTAGCAGGTCAGGGTCTGTATTGACTTGTATGAGTACCGACACTCTGTCAACATGCACTGAAATGCACCCTCCCCCTCTCACGTCTCATTCACATTAAAGCCCTCATCTCATGTCCTCGTACATTTTAAGTGTTTATTTTTCATGTCCCCTACATTAAAGTGTTCGTGGTTCCCATCTCCAGTCATCATGGCTTAGAGCAGTTTTACATGTATTTCCTGTCGCTAAACATTGCCTCGTGCAAAGCGGCGGTTTACCCACAAGACGATGACCTGCGTGGTGTGTGACAGGAGACACCAACGGGTGTGCAGCATGGCCTTGGGCAGTAGCCTGGACAAAAGTTTTGGCTAGGTTTCAGTTGAACCCACCAGCTGTGGAGAGCTGCATTTGTGGGAAAACAAAGCCCCCGCAGCTTGGTGATCCTGACATCTCGTCTAATTACTTTCTAATCCCAGTCGGATGGATCGCCATCAGCACGCGACACGGACTGACCCTACTGGACACCCAGCTGATGCCCTGTCCTGTCCTGCCGGCGCAGGTCGCACAGGAAATGTCACACAGCAGCACCCGACACCCACCCCTGTCCATTTATTATCCCCCCACCCTGCATGCATCCACACAACCACCTCCTCCAGGGACTATTTCTGCAGCTGCGCATGCTGCGCCTTATCGCGACCCTCTGCTGCATGTTGTTGAGCCTCACGTTGAACTTTGTCAGAAGCTTGGTGATGGAGGGTTGACGTGGAGCTGGATGGAGCGGCTGTAATCCCGTTTACAGACTTGAGTTAGAGTGCAAGTGGCGAGAGTGCAGTCGGTTTACGGCGCATGCGCGTAACAAAGGCGCGTGTTGGCGGCCATAAACAGCGCGTGCACGTTAGGCGTCGTCTCCTCCCCGGTTCTCTCCCCTGGCTGTGCACGTTGTGCGAGTGCCTCGCGCAGCCAGCAACCACGTGCCCGGGCGGCAGCTGCAATGATCGTCAGCGGCAGTCGGACGCCAGCACGTGGCGCGCGGCGGCGTGGGCCGAAGTGGCCGACGTACAGCATGCAAGGGAGACAAGCAAGTAGCATGAGGCAACTCGGCAGCAAAACGCTCGAGCGCCGCGTGCTGTTGGGGGTAGGGGAGATGGGAGGCGAGAGAAGATGACAGCAGTGAGTAGGAACCAGGGGGGACCTCAAAAAATACTGAGGGGGAGACTGTGGAGCTCGTTCCTTCTCCCCCGCAAGCCGAGCATCCTCCTACGCCGCTGGACAGGACGCGCGTGCGGCCCCAGCGGGTTCCAGCTGAGCCCAGGGTTTGTCAGCATGCTGCTGCCGTCTGTCCGCCCTGCTCCTGGACACAGCCTGCTGCCGGGGGCTTATCGCCGGGGGCCTGGCGCAGCTGTAGGGCGAGCGATCATTAGCCGGGTCAGGGCGACCACCATGGCGCACGATGCGGTTGTCTGCACGTGGGAGCGGACAGCGCCAGGTCGCCTCCCTTGCTGCTGTAGACAGTCGCTGGTGTGTTTGCTGTTAACAACATTCACTCACACACGCACGCCCACACTCAAAAGTAGCTCACGCTTTTTCTCCATTTAGGGACATGGAGAGGGATGGTGGTTAAATGCTTCACAAAATTAAGATTTCTTTCTTTTCATCTTCCATACTCAATTTTTTTTCTCTCCCTCTCACGCCTAGGGACACGCATGCTTGCACAAAGCCAAAAGAACGCATAAACACTCGTTAATGTCACGACTAATTGCCTGTCAAAGAAGTGACCAGTTGGTAGGATGGCAGTTCCCAGCGACCACCTTTGAACTGTACCGTCTGCTTCTTTCGTTTTGAAGCGTTAGACATTTGTTTACACGGCACTCAACTCTCGTTTGCTGAACTTTTCGACTCGGAGCCACGTGACATCCCTGGGCGCCATGCTTGCATCAGTCGTTGCGTGTTTGTGGCCGTCTGCTTGCCTGGGTTACTGTCTATATTTAGCTCTTTGTATTTTCGTGATCACTTCTAAAGCCTAATGCTGACCCCTAGGTTGTAGCATCACGCCTTGTTTGTCCTCAATCCTCCATCATCTGGGTTACGCAGGGACCGCGTGGCACGTGGAGTGGGCGTGGCCCTGGCCAAGTGCTTGCGGCAGGCGATGGAGCAGGGACGCATGACCACCGGTATCTGGCACAGCGCGAGGGTCCTACAGAGGTCAGTCTTTACTTTTTCATCCACAGGTCAACATTTATCTTACAGCAGGTCACGTGTTAATTAATCCCACAGTAATGAGGTGAATAATTACAAAGTGTAGTTTGATAGAGATTTGTAGTTAGTCTGTACAGGTTAGTATTTGTTTGTACATCTGTCAAGTATGAAGTGATGCCGAGTATTAATGCTCACTCGACAGTTTTTAATCCTACAGACGTTAGTTGTCAGTCCTACAGAGATCCGTTAATCAGTATTTGCATGAATGTAGTTCTGTAGAAGTCAGTGTTTGCATTGCAGCTTTCAATTCCTACAGAGGTTGTTAGTTCTACAGAAGTCGGTCGTCTCACACAGGGGAATATTTTCGGTCGTCTGTCTCACAGGGGAATGTTTTCGGTCGTCTGTCTCACACAGGGGAATATTTTCGCTCGTCTGTCTCACACAGGAGAATATTTTCGGTCGTCTGTCTCACAGAGGGAAATATTAAGTCTAAGCAATCACACGACTGGTCATGGAGGAGGGTTAGAGGTGACAAAGTTTGAAGAAGATTGTAAGCAGCGTTTGCCGAAGGTAAGCCACACACAGATCCCTGCTTTTGAAGCTTTTTTGAAAAGGACACACGGAAAAGGTTTGGCCAAGTATGGCAAGGTTTTACACGAACGTTATATTTTCTCCATGTTTGTTCAGTTAGGAAGAGCCAAAGGGTGGGGTGAATGTCAAGGACAGAGACTTGCTGTTGCAGGCGGCCGGAGCGCGTGCTGGTCTGCATTCTACCAACGGTCCGCGATGTCAACGACCACGCCCTGCACATCCACCACACACTGATCACCGCCTTCTGCTGGGAACACGGCATCCGACTGCTCAAGGTGGCGCCTTCTCTTCTCTGTCATTTGTGTTTGATTTGATTTTGTAATGTTTGATTGATTTAAAAAAAAATTTATTTATTTGCTGATGAGGGTTTTTACTCCGGCCCCTCCCTTTTATTTGAAATTTAAGTTTTGTTGTTGTTTTTTTCTGTAGAGGGTCTTCTGATAGTAGCTAACGGCGCATGTTATGTTGTTGTTGTTGTTGTTGTTGTTGTGTGTCTTTAGAGGTCTTTAGGGTTTGCGCATATCTTTAGCTAAGGGAGCCCATGTCTGTAGCTAGGACACAACACTGTCTGCGCATGTCTGTAGTAGGACAGCGCATGTATTTTAGCTAAACAATCGAGAATGTAGCTAGACTGCAGCACTATAGGCTTGACTGTATCTCTGACTATCAAAGCTGTACCTTTACTTATGTCCTTAGCTAGGACAAGCCCTGCAAACTTTGACGAAGTGTCTGTAGCCAGGTGACTCGGGGCAGGTTTGGAGCAGCCATCAAGTTCTATTTTTATATTTTCATTGTTGTGGCTGCGTTTGTGCTGGCTTAAGGTGGGGAGAGAGGAGAAAGCGAGCACAGAGTCTTACTTGCTCCATGTCTGTGAATGTAGCTCTGTGATTTTAGCCAAATTGATTTTCAGTACATGTTGGTGTCCGTGCCAGGTGTAGTCACGAGGTTTATACTGCACAGCATATTGCTGATAAATCGATAGATGTAGCTTCATATATAATGTAAGTACAGCTTGATTAGTCAGTTCAGTAGACAGGCGCACTAATGACTTCACAGCACGTGAGGCAGACATTGAGCGCGAGCTGCAGTAGAGAGTACAGCTGGTATAGATGAGTACAGATCGAGTGAAATACTTGATGACTTTTTATTAGCTCCTTACTACTTTATCAGCTTTCCACATCAACATTACTACACCGTCATCAGATACTTATGAACTGTTAATTTTAAATTAGTTTCATTAATTAGCTGTCTACTACGTCATCATCGCCCTTGATCAACTCTCGGCACCACAATGCGGTCTTAACACTGATTGATAGTTTAGCGGATTCGCAAAAATGCGTTGCGTGGGATTTAAATGTTGGAATGCGGTGCGATGCATGTACACCGCCATCAGATATATATATTTGTTTGTTTATTTACTTATTTATAAATTGTTTTGATGAAATAATCACGTGACAGTGCTCATGTGCGGCTTGGATGCAGGTGGAACAAGACACCCTGCACGACGCGATGATGAAGCTTTGGCTCAGTCACCATGACAACGAGAACTCAGCACTCCCTTCTCAGACGCCGTCGCCGTCACCATCAGCCTCGCCGCCGGCAGAGGAGCTTGACGTCAGATGCGTGCTGATTGAGGTGAGTCAGGCTGGCGGCTGGTGACGCAGGGTTATCTCACACGGCTTACACCGAGGGTGATGGATGCTGGGCGCGAGGGAAGGGTGCCCCCAGGGCTCCCAGCCACACTAGCCAGTCCTTGCCTGCAAATGATGCTCGTAAGGGAGTAGAAAGCGCCCCGCCCCGCCCAGCTCCACTGCAGCTACATGAATTATTTAACGGTGTGCTGCATACCTTTCTTTTTCTCTTGTCTCCGCCATTCAGCTATCAGGCTTGTGTAGACCGGTGTGAGGTGTGTGTGTGTTTCAGTATGAGTGTGCGTGCGGTATGTATGTGTGTGACGCAAGGAGATCAACGCACATGTAAAGCCCTTCTCTCACTCTCTCTGGTATATATTTTTTATCAACGCCATTCTGAGTAAGACTCACATGTAAATTCAGTTGTGAAATATTGTTGGGTTTGTTTTTGAGGGAAGGAGATCAGTAATGGTTGCCATAACACATACATTAAAATCAATTTTCTTTCCACAACTTTTCTCATTTTCAGACTTCGCTCAATGGTCTGAGTTTCGAGGATGAAGTGGTGCTGGACTTTCACGACGAGGTGATGGTTGGCTCCTGCTACCCGAAGCCTGTCCTCAAGTTACCCGGTTGAGCTCCCCTCATATGCCTCGAGGGACAGTTGCCCTCATGACCTTGGCTTAACTGGGTAGCTCTACAGTTGCCCTCATGATCTTGGATTGCGGTCGAAGAAAGAGTCAGTCTCTAAAGGATCCGCTGTTTATTATTATTTTTTTTAACATTCGCCATGAAAGACGTGGGTTACTGGACTTGACCCCTGACCCTTAGCGCCCAGTAGAATGACTGGTGACGGGCTGCTTGCTGGCTACAGTGCTGCACAGGGTCTTCCCTTGTCCTGATTGCCAAGTCATCTTCGCTTCGGACGAACGAAAAATCTCGGCGAAAATACCGAGAAGGAAGCGGGCAGAGAGATCGCCTATAAATATTTATCATCAGTGAAATTTAGCTTTCAATCGCTTCAGCTTTTCACCCCTGCCCTCTGCCCTCTCAACCAGCCATCCTCACGGTCACCGTGGTGCAGAGTGACAGAGCATGGTGGCTATTTTGGGGGATGGCGATAGCGCTGCCACGTGACTTTGTGAGTGGAGCGCTAACGACTCTACTTGCGTCATTCTCCGAGGAGAACACCGTCATCATCCTCACCAGCCGTTGAAGACGCAGCACAGTAGTACTGGGGAGTACAGGCACTCCTCTTTACTCGCAGTGCCAGACAGATTGTGACTAAAGAGAGCTTATCAGTGATGGACCAAGTCGTCGTGGCCGACAACAGATCGTCGCTTTATGGAGTAAGCTTATTGCGAAGGTTGATTACACTTTGCAGATGCTGATCGTAAGCATGGACACTGCTGCAGATGTTTAGTAGATGTATGTAGATGTAAATTGTGCACAGGACTTGCTGACATTTACAGCCGTGAGCTTGTATGGTGTGTTCACAATTATTCCATTATGCAATCATTTTGTCTACATTTGATGACAAGATTCCTGCCTACATCTCCATTTCACCTTTCAGCATCGAAAAACAAGCTTGAAACTAACATCTCGCGATAGGATGTCACGTGACTCTATGGAGTCAGCTCTTGTCATCGACGCACATCTTGCACTTCAGTCCGCAGTTGTACTAAGGTGTGACGGTCTCAGAATTGCCTGTCGATGAGATTAACGGAGTTATAATCTTCTCCAGAAAACTTGATGTACAGGTTGATAACCGTGAGATTATATTTAATTTTTCTCAGGATTGGGATGAAATGTGATTTATCTCATTTTTAAACCAGATATTTCAAAACATTTTTGTTTACAGAAAGATTCTGTCGCAATAACAGTTTAATAAAAGCATCAAGCAAGATTTTTTTTTTCATCATGATTGCGCGAGTGACTGACCAGTTTCAACAGCGGCCACTTTTTGCCCAACCCTACACCCACCTTGTTGTGTCGAGCATTGCATTTTGCAATGATAGCAATTGTCTTGACTTCCCCTTCTCCTTTCCCCTCCCCGCTCCCTGGTCAACCCTTCTGCCAGTTGACCTACTGTAGTGAGCCTGAAATTCCAGGGTTAAGCTGCGGTTGTGTTTTGATGACATCGTCGTTGCTGTGCAAACGTACATGGGCAACGCCTCGCAAGATCGTTTTCACTGCTTTGCTATGGATTTGGACAAAACCGGCGCCAACAGGTACTTGGCACCTGACTGATGCTAACTGGCGACAGTGCGGGGGCCTGCGGGCTGGCACAACGCCAGGCCTTGCGGGAGGCCAACGGGGGGAGACTGCGCGAGGGCTGTGCTACGAGGTGTAGCGGCGGGGGAGGACAGCAAAGTGGGAGGATAGAGTGGTGTCAGAGTGTGAGGAGATGTGTGT
Source organism: Pomacea canaliculata (assembly GCF_003073045.1). Lineage (NCBI taxonomy): Eukaryota > Metazoa > Mollusca > Gastropoda > Architaenioglossa > Ampullariidae > Pomacea > Pomacea canaliculata. The sequence goes on from NC_037599.1 coordinate 5,835,664, forward strand.
GGGAAGATGGAGAGACAGTGCCTGCTGCCACGTGCATCTGAACGTGCTGGCAGCTGCACGTTGGACATGGTGCGTGTGTGTTGCTGGCGAGGGTCGGGGTCTGCAGCAAAGTGGATGGGTGGTGGTTTGGGGGCCTAAAGCTGCGCAAACAGTACGGATGGAGGACTGGGGTTGCAAGGCTAGACGAAGGTGGCTGCTAGAAGTCTGAGCGGCAACGGGTGGGAACAGTTCAAGACCTTGCATGGTGGGTTGTACAAGCTCCCAAAGCGAACGCGAGAACGAATGCGTGCGTCCATGTGTGTGCGTGAGATAGTGTGTGTGTGTTTGCAACTAGTAGAATGTAAGGGGGAAGTAGGACAACACAGATGAGAGGGAAGGAGGGTCCAACAAGCTGCTGATACAGCGGTGAGCAAGGAAACATCATTATCACAAGAACTGACGAGTCAGCACTCGTCTCGGTGCAACGCACATGCACGCTGCAGTAGTGCTACATCACTTGATTAAACTGTTGCCCTCTGACCTCTTGCAGCAAACGCCATTTTCTAACCAGGGTGATATCCCCTCTTTCTCTCACAAGCACGCACGTGCACACAGCTAATGGTAAGCTCCATTTCAGTATCGCCTGTGGTAGAATCTGACAAGTTTATTGTTGCTACTCGAAACTCAACTAAGCTATTATTATTGTATTCATTTACTAAAAGCTATCCTTGTGCAACACTAGCCACTCATATCCACTAAGTACAGAGAGGCAAAACGCGAATGGCATTCTCACTCATCCCCACATTTCCTCTCTGCGAATGATCACCAAAACATTGTTAAAAGAATGACATCTGCGCCTTGTCAAAGATGGCATAATACATTTGTAAGCTAATATTAACATTGTTGACAAAGTTGGCGTATTTCACAAGTTTATTTATAAAACGATTTTTAAGAGCGATTACAAAATAGTTTTATTTGGAAACTATAGAGTTTCGCGTGCGCCGTAATCCAGACTGCTCCTGCTCACAACCAGTTCATCCATCATTGTCTTTATACAAGCCTTCCAGTATCATAGACACACTTTTTTTCTCTTCCTCAGAATGTCTAAGAAAAAAAATGTTAGCATACTTTTAGAACAAGATACAATCTTATCATAAAACTAAAGACGGCAAATCGCCATAAAGTTCTCCGCCCTCGTGGAGCGTGTCACGTGACTGGTGGTGTACACTATTGTAGGTTAGTGAAGGGTGAGGCGGCGTTTACATAATTCGCTGATACAGAAGACAGGAATAGTAACAGCACCGAGAGCGTAACTACAGTCTAAATATAGCCACGGTGGTTATTTTTTCCCGTATTCCGGGACTAGGATGTATTTTTAGCCACCTCGCTTTTGCCTAGAGGTTTCTTTGGAGCCCGCATCTCCCCAGCTTCTGCCCTCTCCCTGTGATTCAGGTCTGTCTGGTGTTCATCTGTGGCTGGCAGTCGTCAGGCGCGCTGCTGTGCTCGTCGGCAGACGACAGGAAGGGCGTCGCCATCGATCGAGACTTCGTTGTGTCGCGGCTGTAGTGTGAGTTGCAGGAATGGCTTTGGTGCGCGTGCATGTGCACGGTTTTTGTGCATGTGTGCGATGTGTCATGTTGAGGAAGGGCGCGGTGGAAGAAAGAGAATTTAAATATTCACAAGTCTTGGAAATTTCTGGCCACCTGTAGGATACTATTTTGAGTCTTAAAGGGTGTGTGGGGGGTGGGTGGGTGGGTGGGGAGCAATAAAAAAACTCATTACCATAACAATATGTTTCTATTTCCACAAACAATTTTTAAAATGTTATCCCTCAAAAACCTATAAATATTTTTTACTGTACTACTGGCGTCACATTTTTCACACTAACAAATGCAGCCATGTAACATTTACGCACTGACCTCACGTGCGACCCATCTATGGACCTTATCCTACCTACCGGTGACAGTATTGTTAGCCATGCACTCACGTGCACAACGCAAAACATGCGGAAGCACTGGGACCCACCCGAAGAATGAACTCCCAAGAGCGAGAGAGTAGGATCTGTTTACACAAGATGTGAGCTTTGTGGGTGATTTAGTCAAACTTGCTTATAACTTCTGTTATTTCGCTATTTCGTTAGTTAATTACGAGACTGATAGCAGTGTAAGACAGGCTGCAACACATTTGAGTGTTTTTTTTCTGTTGTTTGTTTGTTTTTGTTTTCTAACCGAATTTAGATAATTCGTTTTTCACATCGCGTTCAAGCAAAGATACGCAGTTAAAGGGAAGCAACTCAGGTTTTTGCTACGGAAATGTATCGTAGCAGTCACCTCCCCTTATCTTATTTGCGTACAACTTCTAAAATCATTTTTTCAGTCTAACCTGAGTCATAAAGACCTTATCGGCACGAATCTGTACTACAGCTAGTACAATGTCTCTCCACAAGGGTGTCTGATTCCTTTGTTGAATTCAAATCTTTTTGTCTTAAAACGAAAGATTGGCCTTTCAGCCCAACATGTTACTTCATTTCTATTATGTTTTTAAGCAATTATAAGTAAAAAGAAAACCCAGAAATTTTGAGAGGAAATGATTTAGAATGTAAAGTTCAATTTGTTCATATGCCTTTTCCTTATACTGCCAGTCTTATGCTTAGGACGATCGGAAGCTTCAACAGATGATGAATGAAAACTGAATAAAGACAGCTGAGGCAGGGATTTTAAATTGTCCTCGAAAAAAACTAAAAGAAAATTAAACCCAGGCCTGTTTCTCAACACTTGATGCTTTTGGACAGAACTACGCGAAGCCACAAGCCATGTAAAACAGAGCTACCTCACCATCTTAGTTTCTATAGCTGACATTTATGATTCAGTGAACATCCGTAACTTTTTCAACGCATAAATACCTGAGGCATATTTTTTTGTTGTTGATCCCAGCTACGGTTTATAAGTTGGAATTGTGTAGCTCAACATTGTCGAGCCAAGTTAGCATTATCATTCCGTGCTGATCTAAGGGAGACAAAGCACCGCAAATTATTTGACGTTAACAAGAGTTACACCCCTTAGACCAACATTAACGTCAGACTGTTTGCACCCTCATTTCTGTGTGAAGTGTGAAGAACAGAAAGATAAAAAGAGAGAGAGATAAGCAATGCATGCATGGTAAAGACAGAGAAATAGAATGATACCTAAAGAGAAGAGACATATATACATATTTACCTGTGAATGTGTGTAATCATGTTTACACAAACTAGGCACACTTCTGCCTCCTCTGACACTCAACGGCTTAATCACTCGTCCACCTCACTACTCACACCATAAAGCACTAAGACAAAATTATGATACTCGGACACACCCTCGCAAACATAAACAAAAGAAAGACTGTGTAAGAAAAGGAGATTGATTTATTTGTCGGCGAACCAGATGGTGGTGTTGTGAACTGCAGCCCAATAACATCCACACTTGTGGTCACTCTTTTAATGCTGCTCACGAAAAGACAAAAGGAAAAAACGCCAGGAAAGAAACATCATTGTTTTCTTCGGCCATTACCTCAGAGTTTACTTCGACTCCCACCCTCTTCACCACCTCTAACACTGCGGGAGTGGGTAGAGAAACAGATCCCGAGACCAGATCGCGGTTAAAGTAACAAGATGTGTGCACGTACATAAACCAAGCATGACTAGAAACATGTAGCAGATGGACTGTGCATTGAGAATAACAAACGGTCCTCCCGTGCTGTTGTATGTTGGGGTAAAAGTAAGAGGCGGAGAAAGAGGGCTGGAAGATAATTTGATTTCGAAGCAAGGCATTTTTCGAATACCAAAATACCGTAAATGTTTGTTTTGTTTTCTCTACGAGCTGAAGTACTTTTCTTTGACACAGCTCAAAAAGCAAGGTGTCCGAAAAAAGGAGAAGACGGGCCTGGTAGTGGAGGCAGCGATGACGAAATGCTGGTGGTGATACCAGTCTATATTATGATAACCACGAGAGAGAAAGAAAAAACGGGTGACAGATGCAGAGAAACAAAATTGGAAAGAGTAAGGAAAAGAAGCATGATGGCACAAGGTCAGGAATTTTTTGAAAAATGTGTGTCTAACTAGAGGATGATGCTCACTGTGTGAATAGTTTTGTTTTATTTAGAAAAAGAGGAAGCCCAACTATCGTCACACCAACGGCTCATTCTTCCCCAACTTCTAAAAAAAGGAACCGAAAAAAGGAATTCCCACCAGCAGCACCAGAAGCTGCTGCTTCCTATCCCTGCCTGTCCCAACTGCATGTGGGAACGACTGTTGACATAATGTGAGGAACTGCAAGAAAGAGCGAGTCTGGTTCTCTCTTCTGGATTCTCCTCGGATACAAACTTAGACCTTCTGTCGATTCATGACGAGCTCTGACGCGATGCACAACTGAAGTGAAACTGACTTCGTGGTGCCATACGTCAGTGTAATAACTATCAGAGTTCATAAAATAATTTTCACATCCAGTCGAAACCAAATCTAGGTACCACTGTTATCTCTGTAGTGGCTAAATTATGTTTATTACTTACATACTACGAGCTATTTTCTTTGCTGTAAGCAAAGAGAGCTACACAGTGATTGAAGCGCTGTATTTGTAGGTCGATTCAATCGACAAACGTCACGACGAAAAAAATTTATTAAAAAAAAAATACTATATGTTGCACTACATCTTCGTAACATCCGATGCAGATTCAGTCAGCAACTATACACAGTAAATCATATACTTAGCATTAATCACAATGTACAATTAAACATTTTTTTGGTTCAGACAACAAAAATTTAGGATTCAACGTTGGCAGTTGGACGAAACAACAATGCTTAGAAACAAATCAACCAATCAACCAGTCAACCAATAAACAACTCATAGCAAAACATGCGAATAACAATTTAGAAGTAGGAAACTTACGGAAAGAAAAACAGAACATTCAATTTGGCCGTGTGGTTTGATTTCAGGCAGTTCTTCGTGCTAGTTCGCGATGATCAAAGTGGTTAAAAAGAAGTTGATATCTATTTATGAAACATTCGCCTTTAAAGAACAGACCAGACACATGTTCTATACTCCAAGTACTACTGACGTTGTGTCAAACAAAGACAACTGAAGTTGCAACGTCTAATAACAGTTGTTAGTCATTGAAGACTTGATAAGCCAGCTAAGGACGCAAATTGCACTGAGGAGGTAAACAAGTACGCTCCGTACAGAATTATGTATGTACAAAAGCTATTATGTACATGATTCTTATCTGGCGAGGACAGGACCATGAGTATGTACAAAGTAGTCAAGCATGCGCGGTCTGTCGCAACAGCCATGAAAGCACGGTATTTCAAACATCAGTGAAACTGTGAGCCAGCTTGCATGAGCCTTCCTGTCTCCTTAGCGTACACTAGAGGATCATAAATGGTGTCAGAGTGAAAGAGCTCATCTGAACACACTCTTGATGCAAACTTAAAGGGAAGAAGGGTTCTTATCAGCGATCTCATCATGTTGTCTATAAATCCGTTTCCGTAAAAGAACAACTCACCCGTTTGTTGCAGTCAAGTCTGTGAACGGAAAGAGCAAAGGATGGCTCATGCAATTCAACTCTGGACAGGAACTATGCCCGCTCACAGTCTTAAGAAACATCTGTACACTTAAGAGTTGAGTTAAAAAAATATGTTGGACACAAAGGCTTCTGCCTTATAAATTTACTAATGGTACACCAAATGTAAGGCCTGCAATTTCCTGTTCGCCTGTATGTCCTACAATATTAGCACAAGCGCTTGATTATTTTCAGATGTCAGTAAACAAGCACACAACGCTGCTGATACTCAACATTTTCTAAGCACCTTGTCTCCTTTTTGCAATGTGCCTTTGCCATCATTTAACCCCAGGACTAAAACAACTGATGCATTAGAAGCATTAAAGTTTCCCGCATCCCTAGCGCTGAAGTGAGATTGTCTGAAGCGAGATTGTCTTTTCTAACTGGTCCCAAAAATGCCCACAAGTAAGGAACTGTCACCAGACCCTCCTCCCACTTTCTCTTATTGTCTGCTCTATGACACATACACAAGATTGGTCAACTAAAAATATTAAAGATAAAATAACTGTTTGTTGAAATATGTTGAAACAATAATGAAAAATTGTCCACGTGAACAGCAAGTTTAGCCCATAACTCAAAAGGGAGTGCTAACATTAAATAAGTCGTGTCTGGACCTGTCTGGAAGTGGCTCAATCTTATGGAACAATGAGGCCATTTTCCATGAGGAACTCAAAAACACAATGAAAAACATCAGTGATACAAGGTCACATTTCATCGTGATGACTATGATGACAAAAATGATCAGTTTTGTTATTAAAGCATTAAACGATCTTTTGACAATAGGAAAAATGAGATTCATTACAATTCGCAGTTTTGCAAATATGTAAGCTTTCCTTACATTTAAGATCACTTGATTATTGTCTTTGTGAACTGCAAGTTAAATAGATGGATTTCAGGAAAATAACTTTGAAATCGAAATAAAGGACGTGACAAGTCTTCTTGTAAGTTGAAGTCTTTGAAGACGATGGCTTGAAATATCACCCCCAAAATAACGTCTTTTAACCACGACCAGAGACTATAGTCTGAACATAATATCAAAATTTTCACAGCAGGTCTTCTAAGGTAGCTGAATATACTTGCCATGTTGACTACATTTTGAAGACAAGAACTTGATCAATATGAGATTCAGGTTAGACAGGTCAGTAGCTGCTCCAGTTTAACAATATTTCATACCAAAGAGAATCCTACATCTTAAAGTTTTGATACACTTTTCAGCAGTGGTGCGTACCAAACAATATTCGTAATGTAATCTGTACATTTAAAAAATATTTGTCCTGCTTCCCATCCTTTGTGATCTACGTTTTAAACCACCCACGAGAGATCATACTGATAATATGCAAGGAAAGAAAAATCACAATCCGAGCACGCTCAGCCACAAAGAAAGTAAAAGCTATCTTGCTTGCAAGTGACTAAGGACTGAAGGAGATGAAAGACTATTGTTCCTTTCACATCTACAGATCGGCTGCTCTTATCCTAAGTATCCTACGCATCCGCGCTCTAAGCACCTGGGCAGACGTGTGCGATGCACGGTCCACAAGAGCCCTCGAGCATAATGTTAGCCGTGCTGTCATCAACGTCCTGAGGTAGCAGCCGATCAACGTTGCTAAGTAACACTAGCACCCAGAAGGTGTACAGGCACAAACATGAGGGGCCCCACAAGGGCTGGAGCGCACAGTCTGGGCCAAGCACGTGATCCTGACGGTCATGCAGCCCGCCAGCCGGCACAGCCAGTCCCGGATGGGTCACCCGGAAGTACTCGGTTGGTGGCGAGATCACGTGAGAGGAGTAAGAGCGAGGCTATCGGGGTTGGCAAGGAACTCCAGGAGAATGTCGTGACAGAAACGGTATTGCTCCTGCACACAAAACATTCCGCACGCGCCAGTGAGAATTAAACTTTGCACACTACAGCATTCGCAAAATTCTTTATGCACACATTCATTTATGTATGTAAATGAACATTCAGTCATATATCCATCCCTACATAAATATGGTCATTTGGGTGTATGTAAGCGTTTATAGAGGACCTCTCTCCTGATTAAAACAAAATAAAGAGTGCGCGTGTGTGTGTGGCTGCATGTCTGCTTACCAAGGTGTCGATGAACTGAGAACGGTTGAGCCTCATCTGCTTCACAGCTTGAAAGACGTCAACCTCTTTGTCTTTCAGCAAGCGCTCCAGAATGTACATCACGGCACAAAGCAGTCCGCTTCGACTGGCGCCATTCCTATAAACAAGTGGCAAGTCACCCGTCGATCAACCAGAAATAATCAACCCACCCATCATCAAATCAATCAATTTTATTAAAAGTGTTTTAGTATTTATTTATCATTAGAACTCGCATTAAAAAAGGTTCTGCAATAACCGCAACTTACTGGTAAAGCTGAAAACAGGATTCCATCAAAAAGGAAAAAAAATTGCGAAAATGCCAAGCCCTGGTTATTAGATTTCTAAAATGCCTGTCTGACGATGAGTTTGTTAAGGCAACGGTCACGAGAGACATCCAGATGGAAAAGGTATGTTTGACAGCGATCCTGACTATATGGTATTGGCATCGCTAAACTAAACTGTGACAGACAAAATATAATCGTGTAATAATTCTTTCCTGATGGAACTGTTTGATTGTCTCTTCATCCCTTTCTGAATCGAATCTGATACTTGTAGGCAAGAATCTCGACATGTTCAACACAGTCATTCGTGTGTACCACTCCAACACCACTTCACATCCCTAAGCCACATCTATATGCAATCTTGCACATATATTATATACTCCATCCTCACCCTCTCCCTCGCACAGACACACAGACATAAACTCACTTTCTTGCTTGCAAGCACACATGCAAATACCTATATAATAAAATACAGACCC